>NW_023416308.1:100677661-101877661 GCF_014176215.1 Rousettus aegyptiacus
TCAAGAATGGAAAATTGTGATTTTAGTTGACCTGTTTTTATTTATAAAGGAATTCTTCCTTTAGCAGAACTGATGACGACTTTCTTTAGAGAATCTGCAGAGTTGGTGGCAGGTAGTGCCCCTCTTTTCTCAGCCTTTATGAGGTTGAAAAACCATATTCCTTACTATACCCATGAATAGTTACTCAAGTTTTATTTTGTTTTGTTATTCAATGAGATGTCTTTGTCACAGACATGTAACATTTCAAAAAGGGAGATAGACCAAAACAACCAATATGGGCATGAGAATTTTGATTCCTGGCATTGAATACATAGTCTGGATCCAAACTGCCAAGTGTGTGCATAACATGAACCTTACGGAAATGAGTTCTAAGAGCACAATGAAGATGTCCCTTGGTAGTGAATTGAACAAAGTTATCTCCAAAATGAATCCAACAGTTTCTATGATTTCATTTTGAGAATACCCTATGTCATACCTAACTATTAGTGATCCAATATCACCAGATATTAGTAATTAGAAACTACATTGGTATTAAATATCTGCTAAATATGCAAGGCATTATGGAGATACAACAATGTATAATTGATGGCCCTTGCTCTTAAGGAACTTCAAATTTAACTAGGAAAAGAAAACATTTAGCATCAAAATATATCTAACAATATGAGACAGTAAGTAATAGATGTCAAATGAAAGTTGCCAACAACAAACACCAAAGAAATTCAGAGGATCCTCCAGAGAGCTTCAGAAAAACGTGGGTTGGATTTGGTTTTTGAAAAATTGGGGAAAGCTTGAATAATTAGAGAAAGAAAGTCATGGAAAGTTTTTGTAGAAAGTCAACTTATGTAAGGCGAGGCATAAAGGAAGAAAAGCCAAGGGGCGAATCGGTCAGAGTGAATGAATCCATTTGTCATAAAGGAAGATAGGTTTGAATGGCTAGGTTGCGGCCATCATGCTGAGCGGCTGAAGTGCTATATGCACACTCAGCACACATGTTTATGCACATGACTGATAGAGGCTCTGATGATATGCATGGTGGAAAACCAAGCCAGTCAAACAACTTCAGAATCAGTATTATGTCTCCGTGGTAAAGAGGAAGATATTCTGTTAAACTGATGAACATGTCAAAGACAATACAGTTGGCTCAAACCAGAAAATGTAAAGAATTCTACTTTTAAAAGGGAAGCTTAACAAGAGTGTCTAGTGACCATCAATAGGAAGGACTTTTTCTGGTAGAGCATCCTTTTGGGGTTTCGATTTAGATAAGCTGGTCTTTCTTCTTTTTTGAAATCTAGGATAATAGTCAGCATGTTTCGTCCTGAAAAGATCTGATTTTCTCTTCTTTTTGTATGTAAAGGCTGCAGTATAGATATGGGTGACCAATATTTTAGTTTTTCCCTCTGGAACCATCTGGAACTGATTAAATCTCTCTAGAGGAAGCATTGTGGGTGGACTTTGAATTAGAGAGCCAGCAATAGTGATGGCGTTTATGAATTATTTGGCCTTTACTTCAGGACTTGCTATTTCAACAGAACTGATCTTTGACATTTTAAAAAACATTTGTAAATATTTCAGTGAGATTTCTGTATCATTCAACATGGTTCCTATTACATTCCAAAGACACCTCCTACTTGTATTCACAGGAAGACTGACAGTCCCTGACATCCACTACTTATTTCTGACCCTGAATACTCTCTGTAGCTTCCACCTAGGTAGTATTGGATGATGAGTTTATGTTTTATTCGTACGTTCACTTTGTGAAGTGGAAGAGGACCAAATGAGGGAAGAGGGCAGCTAAGAAAGTTCTTTTGCCAAACAAAGGGGTGTGACAAAATGGCGCCTAAACCAATGCACTTAAGTCATTCCTCCATGTGTCAGATCTCTCGTGTCTGTAAGAAAGGCATAGGTTATGTTTCTGTCTCTGCAAGTTTTGGGAAGCTCATCATATGTTCACTTAGAGTCCTTCCAGACTCGGCAAAAATAAACAAAAATTGTAGCTGTCATACAACTCAGCCCTTAAATGAAAGCCAGTTGCTTCTTGTGATGTTCTTTTGAAGAAACCACAATCTCTTCTAATTCAGCAGACATGAATTAGTATGTGCTTTCTTTCTTCTTATCCAGGGTTGAATATAAGAATAATTTGGTTATAGGTCATAAAATATCCTCAGGTAGCAGTTTAGGAAATCAAACAATAACACTGATTTAATTCCTTCAGATCTGGACTCCAGCCATAGTACAACACTTCAGCCTTCCACAGAGTCAAACACAGGTTTGGTAGAAGACTTGGACACGATGGGACCTCTTTCAATGACAACTCGTAAGGATAATGACACTCAGCTCCTTTATTGACCTGTGTTCCTGCTTCAGCTCTTGCTCACACTGGCCCAGACTTGGAGCTTGGTGGTAGAATGGTGCATTTAGTGCTTTATGGCTCAGCTCAGTGCAGACAGAGCATGGAAACTGTCTTCATGTCTATATCTTCTTGGTGGGGTTCTTTAAATCTTATTTTGCCTTCATTCTTGGTGTTTTCCATATTCAATAACTTTATGTTAAAACAAGAAAAAAAAAAGGATATGGGACTTTGTTAACTTGATTTTCCTTCCCTAAATAGTGTGTCGGTGACACTCAAAACCATGGCAAGGACAGTGATTTCTCTACGTTTTAACCGACCATCTCCTTTTGATTCCCATCTCAATCATGGCAGAGGAGGAGTAGGATTATTTTAATGGTTGTGAAAAGACATTTTGGGACCAGATAATCATAGAGAATAGGGAAACCACATCAGCCCCCAGAGGAAGGGCAAGGCATGTTGTTGACAATTGACAAAGGTAGCAGGAAACATTTGCTAATATCTCTTCCTATTACTAAACATCTGGTAGAAGCAATGCTAAACTTCTAGCAGCCTTAATTTCCATTATATGTACAAGGCTATCCTAGACATCGGCCTGAAGTATTCATAATTTTTTGACAGAATATGAAAGAAATACAGAATTTCTGAAGTATGAGGGCTTTATTTGACTGCTTGCTGCACATAATGGACAGAGTCCTTCATGTGAGCCTTTTTAAGCAGAGGAAAAAATTAGCAACCATGTGTTGATCATCAAAAATGTTAATAGTGTTAAGTATCAAAGGAGCTGCAGATGAGGAGAATAGTGCCTGCCATGGGGGGTCTTGTATTTCCACTTATGTCCCTGTTGACTTTTGTTCTGATGTTGGGTTTGGGATTTGGTGAATATCTCTCTCCTGGTTGTAATGTTTACTTGGTGGTGGATATGGCTTATGGGTGTGCTTTATGGAGGGCTTGCACCTGTAACTCAGAGGTCAGTACTTTTCTTAGAAGAACACAAAAGAAATTAACTCGAAACTGTGAAAGTGATTTCAGATACGGGCAATGGTTCAACCTCAAATTGCACACATGTCAGTGAGGGCCCTGTGTTTGCCCAGGCAAGCGTTTCCTGGCATTTCAGGGCGGTGATGAGAATCCTTATCCACAGATGAGATCAAAAACCTAATAGTAGAGTAAAATGGTAACTTTAATTTGATGTTCTTTAGGAGGGACTTAAGTATTTCCTTTTATAAACTTGATCTGAGTTACTTGAGCAAGTTGTTCTAGATGAACTTCTTCATCTTTTGTGGCTGCAGGTATGTGCTATTGTGGTGTTTATTTTTTCTGCAGTCACACTTCTTGACACACGCCAAGGTATTTTTGATTATTGACAGGAGAATTGGGGTTCAAACATTACTTTCTCTGTCTCTATGCTCTCTGGTTTTCCTGAGTGACTGGAAGTACTGCTACAAGTTTGGTCAGGATGATCCAGGGTAGACAAACTTTGGCTCAGACTTCACATTGGCACATGACCTTTGTTGATTATACTGAAAATCAAAGGGACTTAGGACCCAACTAGGGGCAAAACAGGATTCTGCTGTATAGTTCTATCTGTCAGAGGAGAATGGCATGCACAAATCTTGATTTCTTATGCATCTATCTCTCTGGCACTATTATAGCTAGGTCCTCCCTTTCAGCAGAAAACAGGAAATTTATTTCATGACTTCAAATTAATGCTGGATTCATCCCTTATTGCAACAGAGTGGAGTCATACTCAGAGGTTCTTTACATCACATGGAGGCTTGGAAGAAGATACAGACCATCCAATGACTTCTACTCCAACATCTAGCAGTAAGGATTGTAAAGCTCAGGTGGCTTCAGCTATTAAAAACAATAAGTTATGGGTGTTTTTGTAGTGTTTTTGGTGGAGGTATATCAGTTGGCTGCTATTATGCTGTGACTTCTGATCAGAAGGTGTGCTGGTGATGGTTCTCTAATTTTTCTGCTTTGTAGACCTCTTAAAAGCCATTGTACATTGAGTGCAAACTATTTTCTTAGTTTTAAAAGCTTGGTTTCTTAAACTCTAGAGTTATATTGCTTACATATGATTTATAATTGGTGTAAAGGTCTGAATGATATTACTTTCTATTTTCCTTGCATTAATAATATTATTTTGCCATTTATACTATGGACCATAAATCATGGTGCTGGTGAGTAAGAAGCAGAGCCCTTCTGCAAAGGAAAGAATAAAGCTTTGAGTCTTTGAAACTGTAATTGGCTAGTCCAATAACAGAGAGCATAATTTTACCTTCCAATTCAATGATGTGTTTCCTCCACTTCATCAAAGGTGGGTCCGATTGAGTAAGAGCTTAAGATTATTAAGGACGTGAGCTGGCTTCAAGGTCACCATTGTAGTGGCATAAATCCAGGCAGATGTTACAAGAAATGCCTCTCCTTGGTATTAGAATCACTAAAATCTCTTCCACTGAGTGATGTTCAAGTGGTGCCGATTGCAAAATATTGATTCTGTGCAATAGTGTAACAAGTCACACTATCGTTTGTTCTGTGTTTGCAAATAACAGATGGAAATCTTTCATAGCAATTGCACATTCTAAAGACAAGCAGAGCATGGGTGGCGATCTTACAAATATGAGTTTACACTGATTCCACTTCCACACAGACAGGAATGATGGCACAGGTGGAAATGCTCCTGAAGACACAACTACTTCAGAGGAAGGTTATGCTCCTCATTTCCCAGATTCAGAAGGGTACAGGACCCCTGCCCCAGTGACCCCTGCTAACACTGGGTCTCCTGAAGTTACTGAAGTCACTGTTGTTGGAAATTCCAACTCTGATGTTGATGGTTCCTTACCAGGTAATTTGCTCATTTGTTACCTGGTTTGCTTTCTCTATGTAGAGAAATAACAGATATTTTCATGTTACAGGGGATATTTTCTGTGTGGGCTGTGATTAGACTGATTTGTGACATGAGAATGGCTTGTATCGTGTCATCATTTTGGTGCAAGTAAACCTAGGTTTATTTTATATATGGAATGCTTTCATTTACCAGTATAATTTTAATTTTTTTGTGTGTGTGTGTGCTTGGTTGTTATGGTAGAATTCTTTTCTTTGTCTCATTCCTGATTTTGTGACATATTAAGTTGAACCATATGAAACTGATATTTTTGTCGGTCAAAGAAGTTAAATATTAGCAATTTCATTTGATTCAACTAATATATGCTGCCTAGTTAGTAAGGTTTTACCCAACACGTGAATAATTTCCATATACTAATATCTTTGCTCCAAAATTATCTTTTATTGGTGATGGATTGGCGAATTTTACTTTTGGTGAAGGGTTTGTGGATAAACCTCTTCTAGTTATGATGCACACTCAAAACTTTATGATACAATCTACTGTTAATGAATAAGCATCATTTCTCTTGCTGTACCGGCAAAGAGACGACTGAAGATGACTTATTCAATTAACTTGAACATGGACCTTGAAAGAGATCGAGACTTCTTTTTCTCGAACGCTTCTACTTTTCTTTGTTTCCCCATTTGCATTAAGAAATTAACGTTGAAGAAAAGGGAACTGGAAAATACCTACTCTGGTTAAGAAACTAAAATCAGATGCTCTCCTGCCGGTGTCAGGTATCAAGTACTTCTTACCACGCAACCCCCAGGGCATATTAAAAATTAGCGACTTTAATATACAGTAGTTCCCCCTTTATCTGCAGTTTTGCTCTTCTTGTTTTCAGTTACCCATGGTCAACTGTGTTTTGAAAATATTAAATGGAAAATTCCAGAGATAAACAATTTATAACAGTTAAATTGTGTACTATTTGTAGTAGTAGCTGATGAAATCTCGTGGCATCCTGCTCCATCCTGCCAGAGATGTGAATCATCCCTTTGTCCACCACTCAGCAGTGTAAATGCTACCTGCCCCTGAGTCGCTTTGTAACCATCTCGGTTATCAGATCGACTGCCCTGGAATCACAGTGCTTGTGTTCAAGTAACCCTTATTTTACCTACTAATATCACAGTTACGCAACTTTGATCATAGTATGTTGTTATAATGGTTCTATTTTATTATTGTTGTTAATGTCTTATTGTGCCTAATTTATCAATTAAACTTTATCATAGGTGTGTATGTATAGGAAAAAATGGTATGTAGAGGGTTCAGTGCTACCCACAGTTTTCAGGCATCCACTGGGGGTCTTGGAATGTATCCCCTGTGGATAAGGAGGGACTACTGTATTTGTGTGTGTGCGGCGTAGCTTCTTTCCCTTCCCTCCCCTGCAAAGGAGAATAAATCTTATGAGAACCTAATATCCGAAACAGCTGAGAGCTATGATGTTCTGACTGATGTGATGACCGAAAACCCAGAATGCCACACGCGTGGCCTCTGTTCTCTGGGCTGCCCCCACAGGGCTTCAAGAAAGACAGTTTTAAAAGATATTAACCTCAGCAGTACTGGCAAGACAGAGCCCCCTTAGACCCTTTGATTCTTTATCCAGCGTGTTTCTGCTCTCAGTTCTTAAAAATTCCAACTTTTAATTGTCAGTATTCTTCTGGAGAAATAAATCTTAGAGCGCTGCCTAATTTCTCTTGGCGAAATAAGGCCTATTATGCAACCTAATGAATTTAAATTTTAAATGAAAAATTTTAATAGTTACAATAGCCTAGAAAGATTACACAGCCTATTTGCTAGTAAATAAAATGCTTTCTACAAAATAGATGTTCACATATGCCGATTTCTTCTACCTTCCATGATGATACAGACAGATATTCCATGGTTCTCCATGGATTAAATAATTAGTAAGTGATCTGACAATCACCCCTAGTTTTCTTCTAAAACATTCTTATAAGAGCTCATTTTGTCCCACACATTTTTCTCAGTCTTTATGCTTAATGATAAGAACTAAAACATTTGAAATTGTGGTGGTGGTGGTGGTTGTGATAATGCTGGTGGTGGTATTGGTGGTGATGGTACTGAGGGGGCATTGGTGTTAGTATTTTAGCAAATGCTGTTTTCCATTATTCTAACCATCGGCCAAGAAGCAAAACAATCTGTCCCCCTGTACAATTACATGAGATGTTACAGATCACCTACCTCCACCTTTCAGAAAATAGTGATGATAGATTATTGTATATTCCTTATGGGTACCTTCATAATGGGTGACTATAACTTTTTTATGAAACCATTGTCCTGTTTTATTTTAAGATTTTTGGAAAACATGTGGGAAGTAGGGAGGAGAGTAAGAATTTTCATATGCTGAAACCAAGATCTGACCTATGGATCCAGAGTTTAGCAATTCATAAACTTTTCTCAATCTAAAGCCTTTTGGTGATGGATGCTTGAGAAGATGGATTATATTAACTCTTGGTGTTGAAATGCAGATTTCATTTTTCAAAAATATTACTATTTGAAATGTATCCTTATAACCAGATATACATTGGTCACCATGTTAGCTATATCAGCCCATTTCTTTTTTTCCCTCATTTTCTTCTCTATTTTCAGACTCATTTTCTCTAAATAAGCAGTTGATTTTTCTTTTTGGATCCTTACATAATTCAACCCCCACATCCCTTATTGCACACTAAAACATTGTGCTATTTCCTGCCAACCAAAAATCTTTTATATGTGACCTAGGATCACATTTCTCATAATCCAAAGTGTGTAGTCCTAATTTCAAAGATACGATATCAAATCCCAACCTCAGACCTGTAAAGACATCATAATATTTTTGTTAGAGTGTTACAGTTATTGGATTTCTACCAAAGCTACACTTCCTTGATGGACTATACTATCTTGATTTACTTAATTTGAATGAAAGCTCCAGCCCACTCATCCATGGATTAAGCAATGAATAGTAATTAATATTGTGGGTCTGTTCAAGGCTCTTTTGCCATCATTTCGGTTACCATTAAAAGACTAACCTGTGTGATGGCCTGCACAAAAATGCAAACATGTGGAAATACAGATGGCAGCGTGACTGGAACACACAGTACTAAACCTTCTCTAATTGTTTCTTACAGAAGACCAAGGCTCATCCCAGGACCCCAGCAGGGGGGCCCATACCACTCATGGATCTGAATCAGCTGGTGAGTTTAAGCTGCTATAATCATTTACTGTCATCATCATTGAACCCACTGATTATTAATGAAGTGTAAGTCAGTGTCTCTCAAAAAGTGGTTCTCCAGCTCTCTTGGCATACATCATGGTCACAGGGAGGGCTTAGATAATCACTTTGATGGACTCCATCTTTAAAGTTTCCAATTCTGTAGGTCTGGGTTAGAGTCTGAGCATTTGCATTTCTAATAAGTTCCTTGGTGATGCTGATACTGCTGAGATAGTATCTTTGAGAACTACTGCTTTGGAGAAAATCCTTCCATCTGAAAGATCAGGAAGAATTGCAGCAAGGGTCTTAATTTAACATTGCATTACGCTAGAGTGATTAAGAACATGGGTTTTTGAGTAGGAATGATCTGGATTCAATCCCAGCTCCTCCACATACTACCTGGGGATGTCGCTTAACAAATCGGAGATTCAATTTCCTAACTAATAAATTGGGATAATAATTATCGCAGGACATTGTTTTAAAGACTAAATGATAGAATACATGTAAAGCATTTAACATAACACCCAGCACATGGCATCATAGTTAGCATTCATTCAGAATTTACTGGGTGCCGGTGGCATAGTTCTAAACACCTTATATGTATTAGGTTGAACCATATGAAACTGCCATTTCTGTAGGTTAATAGTCAAATATATCAGTGCTTTCATGTTTCACCTTGTATTAATTCGCTTAATTATTCTATAAACCCTGTGACCTACGTAAGTACTATTATTATCCCACTATTACAGATGTGGAATCTAAGACTCAGAGAGACTAAATAACTCGGCTGAGTTGATAAGACTGGTCAGTTGAGTGGTGGAGCTGGATTTCAAGCCCAGGGGTGTCACAGCGCCTCTGCTAAGCACAGTCTGGAGAAAGCGCTCTGTAATGACCATGATTACACCAGGCATGCATTATTAAGTGGTTCTTGTTTGCTGTGACTCAGATCGCACCCATGGAAACGTTACTCCAGGCAGCAAAAGTCTGACATGAGGCAGGTTTACTTGTGACCACAAATACTGGGGCTATGAAAGCTGTGCCAGAGCTGTCATACCGTGGTCTCCCTGAGCGTCACCAGTCCAGGTGACCCCACCCCCATGCAAGCCTGGTCATCCATGTGAGCTAGTGTCCTCCCTTCCTTCTGTTAGAGTAGGGTTGCCTCCAGACTTAAGGCTGAACTATCTCTGTGCGCATATCTCAGATTGGATCTCATTCCCCAACTGCAGTGTCAAGTGTCCCTCTTTGCAGAACTTGCTTTTCCAGCCAGCCCTACGCTGACTAGAATTGCAGTCCTCTAGGGCGTAAGGGGAGATCTGCTGTGTCTCCTTCATCTTGGCTTTTGCTTGAAGTGAGAATCAGGTGGGTGGGAGCGTCTCTTTTGTTTGACTCCTATGCAGGTGTATATTGTTCAAATGGGAGGTTTCATCGAGTTGTTCACACACCCAGATCTTTCCTTGCTGGGAGCATTTTTTTTTTTTTTGGAAAATCGAAATAAAGAGATTATGATCCATTAATGACCTCTCTTTCAAATATCAAAGTCTGCTATGAGTCAGGTAAGACTAACAAGAGTGACTGTACTCTGAGGTGGTTTTCAAGGCCAAAGATCTCCAGTTTAGCTGGTCAGTATATCAGGACCTATGTGGGTGAACACCTGTCAAGGACCAAGGACTCTGGTAATCAGGTAGAGAAAGTGCCTTGGACTCCTTCTGAGGTCTGTAAAGTCAGAGGCCACTGTCAAAATGGCGTGGGGCCCATTTAAATAGCTAGACAAATTGTAAGACTGTTTTCCTCCATTTTGAATTTAACAAAAATGTTAAATTGCATAAACAGGAGCCATCATATCCAAAATAACCACTATAATTGAGATTTCAGTGTCCACCATGCACAGTCTAAAGTTTGACTCTTGGGAAAGCTTTTCATTTAAGGACCAGCCATCTTCATCCATGGTTGCCCAAACAGACTTTCCTGTTATTTTTTTTTCTTCTCTTGGAAGCTGTCAGGATTCTGCAATGGGTTCCATTTGGTAGAGAAGACAGAATTTGTTTTAGTGAGATGTTTTGAATTTTTGTTTTGCACAATAAAGGAAGCATAAAAAGAAAAAACATAAATTAAAAACAGAGCTTTCATTTGGGTGAGTCTCTTTACAAAATGTCTGAAAAGTTTCTTTTAAAACATCACGCCTCCCTCATTTTGATAAGGCGCCAGTTCTGACTTGTGGCTCCTTTGTCTTGCAATGCTGCCTTCCACTTTGAGATTGTGTTTGTTTCCTTATTTTGTGTTGTAGGAGTAGAAAATATTTATTCTTCACAAATAAAGTGTGTTTCAGTAATATGTTAACAGAGACTCTAAGAGGGTGATTTTTCATAGGCAGAAAGGGCCACGACCCCGGTAGCCTTTATTTTATAATATTTATGTTTGTTTCTGTGATGACATCGGATGTGATTTTTGTATTTACTTTGGACTTCCCGGAGCATACGAATCCCCTAGGGATCTTTTAGAATGAAGATTTTGACTTGGTAGATTTGCGGGGAGGCCTGAGTTTCTGTATTCTCGGCAAGCTCCCACACGATGCCTATGCTGCTGGTCTGGGGACAACATATAGAGCAGCAAGGTCATAAATTAAAAATAGAAAATAATTACACATGATTACCATGTGTGTGTACTTCTTTAAACTTATGTAAAGTTATGATGAAGTGGATTCTATTAATACCCCAACTGAGATTGGAGAGGATAACTTGGCCCAACATAAGTTGCTAGCAAGAGACAGAAGTAGGAGTCAAAAACAGGGCCATCCTGCTCTAGAACCCTGCACAGTGCTGCTGCTGAGAATTCTCATGTTTTTGATGAAAAGTAACATTTCCAAACCTTGGCCTGTATCAAACTGAACTTTTCTGGGGAGATATCTTTCTTGTAACACACACACACACACACACACACACACAAACACACACACATACATATATGCATATATGTGTGTGTGTACATATGTTTGTGGGTTGAATCTAAACAACTTGCAGTGATGCAGGCCACAAAGTCTGGCCCTGTGTGCTGCTCTAAAGCCTGGTTATGCATTCCAAACTTTGGCTGAGAGATGTTCCTCCCCTTAGGACATTCAAGTGGGAATCAAGACAGCGGGGCCAACACGACCTCTGGTCCTAAAAGGAAACCTCAACTCCCAGGTGAGTTTCAAGTTGCTGGGGGAGGAGGGAGGAGGTTGGGGGAGGGGGGAAGACACTAAAAGCAGGTCTCTCTGAATGTCCTAGAAATAAAGAAGCAACCAGTTTGAAAGCACAGTCTCCTCAATGTCTAACCTGAACCTGATTGTTCCTTTTTGTAAGCCAAAGACGAATGAAAGCAGTACGGCTTCTTGATAGAAAATGATGGAACGTTCTTTTCTTCCTGGTTCCATAGATTGGCTGAGTTTACATTCAGACTTGTCCCTGGACTGTCCCAAAGAAGTGGCTCAATAGTTGTTAAAGCTTCCTTCCCAAATGAGTGATCAATCAGGGGACTCTATGCCATACCCAGGTCCTCCCTATCCCAGCTGAGTTTCCCCTTTATTTCTGGGGTTTGGA
This sequence comes from Rousettus aegyptiacus, assembly GCF_014176215.1. NCBI lineage: Eukaryota > Metazoa > Chordata > Mammalia > Chiroptera > Pteropodidae > Rousettus > Rousettus aegyptiacus. Next base: position 100,689,682 of record NW_023416308.1, read on the forward strand.
GTGAAACAGGTAACTGTCCTCTCACGTTGCAGACAGTGTGTTTGGTGGAACGAAAATATTCTGGTTCCCAAACTACTGTTTCTTGAAGGACAGTCTTCACAGATCCAGACAAGACAGAAGAAAGTTTCAGAAAATGTCAATGTGCAGTAAGGGGGCTGGGACACCGGGCTCCCCTAGATGTCAAGATTTAAGGCATTTGAAGCAAATTCTTTATTTAACTTGGGCTCAAAATTGAGCATTTGTAAAGGAGGATTAGAAAAAAAGGAAGGATTTTCCTAGGGTTATAGATTATCCTTTTAACTCTCCACTTTTCAGAGGTCTCCAGACTGAGCCTCTGGTGGCCGAAGGGAAGAATGTGGTGTGTGCCTCCCCCGCCTTTGCCTCGGCTCGCCTGGGCACTGCTGGAGGCAGAGCATGTGCAGAGGGAATGGGCTGCCGGGAGGAGGTGGGTGGGTGGGACGTAATTATCTATAGTCAGGCAGCAGGATTCTTTCAAGCTCTATTGAGAATGAATGTGGGCATCGGAGAGCTGGAGACTGAGAAAGAACAGAAATGTTTCCCTCATGTCGGCCTCCCCTCCTCCTGAATCGACCTCGCTCCCCAAACTCACCTAAACAGGTAGAGGGCAGGCAGAGGCGGCACTGAGCAGGAAATCAGGACCAAGACTCTCAAAGGGGGCTGGAATGAATGACCGCCCATCTTTCTTGTTTCTCGAGCTGTCGTTCATCGCACAGATGTCCAACACACTTGGCAACTGAAATTGATTCAAGTCGTCAAGTCATATTTTAATCCTGTTAAAGCTCGATTTTATTTTTTTTCATTTTTAAATTAAAAATTATTGGGATTACACTGATTTAAAAAATCAAATAAGTTTCGAGTATACAATTCAACAGTATATCGTATATATTGCATTTCGTGTTCACCAACCAGTTAGATTTCCTTTCATCGCTGAATATTTGACCCCTTTTATCCCTATCTACCTCCCCCCTCCCTAAAGCTTGATTTTAAAATGTGTATAACATTTTATTAGTCCATGAGTGATACATTAATTATTGGAGAAATTTTAGAAAATACAGTTAAACAAAAGGTACAAAAATATGTTGCTTATTATCTACCTCACCATCCAGAAATACCATGGTCACCATTTTCATATTTGTCCTTCTCGTCATTTTTCTATATAATTTTTATGCTAAAATGTAACTGTATCACACATGCTTGTTTAGTAAACTACCATTCTCAACTGGTTTGCCACGACTTTCCAATGTCATTAAATATTCTTCCTCTAAATGGTGGACAATGGATGTACCCTAATTTATTCAACCAATCCTTCGCAGTTGGGTATTAGGCTGTTCCAAACATTTATAAATAGCACAGTGGTAAACATCTTCATAGCTAATTCTGAGGTCCTATAAGGTTCTGGACGTGTAACTGCCAGATCAAAATCACGTGCATTTTGAAGTCTTTCTGAAAAGTTTTGCTAAATGACCCCGCAGTAAATGTGCACAGATTCAGCCTCCACAGCAGTGTACTTTTTCCCACCCAGTGGTATGTGGCCTCCATTTTTGTTTCTTAATAAAATGTAGGGTGGATGCTCTTATCTAGGAAAGGAATGTTTCCTTCAAGGGAAGCATGTTTCTTTAGTCTACTTAAAAACATTGCACCAAAGACATCTACAAGTTGCAATTCTACACTTTTTTGGAAACACATATCTCCCGGAGGAACTTGGAAAGCCTGACTAATGATGAGAGATTAAAACAAGAGGGCTATTGGACAAATACCATCTAGCAAATGCAAAATATGCCAGTATTCTCTGTCTGCTGGCTGGGCCATTTGGTTGGAGTCATCTGTGGTACTGACTGTGATTCTTGTTTAGACCAGGTCAGTTTTATAAAGTGCATTTTTGTTTTCACAACATGTATTTCCCAAGTTCATGGTGTCTTTTGGTTCCCTTACACCAGAATGGCTGATCATCTTGGCATCCCTCCTGGCCCTGGCTTTGATTCTCGCAGTTTGCATCGCGGTCAACAGTCGAAGGAGGTAAGGAGATGCTCTTTGGAGCCTTCCACTTTTAAATAGTGGTTGAATCTCTTGAGGCTCTTAATTACTTTGAGGTTAAACCCAGAGTCTTTGTCTGATTCTGAAGGTTAAGAAATACCTCACCGGGAAGGTATAAAATTAGATACTCATTCGTTGATTTGTTAAACAACTATTTTGTGCATAAACAATGCACAAAAACACCATATAAAGATTTGGGGGTTGGTCATCCTCTGCCTGAGACCCATGAAACTTTCTAGAACCCTTACCTAAAATAGGCATTGAGTTTATGTGTTTGGTGTTTGTTTTTGTAAAGATACTACTTTCTATTTCCTGAAAGCTGCAGTAGAAAGGATTCAGATTCTGGCCTAAGAAGAGCCCCCTGACAGTGAGGTCCTTGAAACATGAAGGGCTTTCCTTAGGAAAGTCTGAATAAAGACAGGCAACCCCCTGGAACCGGCATGGGAGCTGCTTTCGCGTCCTCAGAGGTCCCTCTCTCTCCCTGTATCAACCAAGGCCTATTGTTTCAGAACTTATTTGAACAACACATATACGTGGTTGAGCTCTGACCAGGCTTCAGAAAGAATGCCACCTAAAGTGATGTGAAGGAAAATAGTAATTCTAGCAACAGTGGAAATGAACTCTGACAGGGGTAGTCCGTAAGTCTACCTTTGGTTGGTGTCTCTTGAGACTTCTTCTTATAAGGTAAAATAATCTAATTTCCAAGTGGGGCCACCTTTACAGTATCACTAGATCATCTAACAGGCTAGAAAATGCCTCTTGGTTTGGGAGAAGACCCAGAGAAAATTATAGAATCTTTGTCATTGGCTTTTTTGGAAAGCAACAAATACCTAATTCCATTGCCACATGCCACCCGCATAGTATCTCTCATTATCCGAGGAAATCAAATAATGCCACCTTATACTGGTACAAGTCAATCAAAGTGTTATATTAAAGTCATAGCTATCTTGCTATCTGCACCTTTGAGGGCATAATGAAAAAACCAGTCATCATAGCTGATCGTATAAGGAACAAGAACAAGGAAAGAAAATCTGGAAGACCTCCTAGGAGTTTCCTATGACTAAATGGAAGATTTTTTTTTAGTTGAATTTAAATAATATGACTTGAGGGAGCCCTTACAAAGAGTCTTTATATTTTCCCCCAGCTTCCTTGTTTTCTCTTAGATTACTTTTGCTCAGTTAAATATGAATTTCCTATTGTTGGAAATCAGTCTTTTTGTTCCAGGCCATAGAATGCACTGCCACTCACATACACAGTTCATGAGCTTTGCACATGTCACCATGGAAACATTGGCCCCTAATGCTGTCGATGTGGGAGAGAACTCAGAGAAGCATCTCAGCTGTCCTCGAGAGCAGCTGGAGTCCGTGCAGTGTGGCTGGTTAGCTCACACGTCGCTCCCCATCATGTCAACAGCAAAAGGGGTCCCACTGCTACCTTCCCCCTCTTCCCAGCAGTCACCCTAGCAACAGGCAAATAGGAACCCATAGGATCCCTGCACAGCGAGTATCTCATGTGGAAAGTAGCACTTGCACACCATAAATTACTGTGTCCTGATCTGATAATAGAAAACAGATTTGCCACGCAGCTTAAGGGCGGTTAATGGCTTCACTGGCCCCTTAGTGTGCACTGTGTTTCTAAAACCACCAGCCTTTTCCTAATCCTCTTAAAGGTTGGGGCCTTTCTGCTTTACATTTTAGAGAGATACAGAATCCTATTTTCATCAAAGAAAGTTTGGTTGAAAGTAGGGACCTATGACAGGCATTCATTTATTTGGCAAACATCTTTTGAGGGGTGGTTGTGACTTGTCAGCACAGGTGAGGAGAAAAGGAAGATTAAAAATGAAAAAGGTACCATCCCTTCCCTATAAGAATCCTGAGCTTTAGTGGTAATATTGACCTGTTGGATGAGTTAGCTAATATTTATCGAGCACATACTCTGTGCCAGGCACTATTTTATGAATTATGGTTAAAAGATAAAAGTAAAGAAGCATTAGTCACTGAAGTTGACATTCAAGGCTTGACCACAGGCTTCCATGGCCCTGTGATCTGTGAATTGCGTCATCATAAAGATTCTGATTTAGGGGTCCTGTTATTTCTTTAGCTTTTCCCATCCCTATCATAACCTACTTCACCTTTCCTTGCTGTTCTTCACGCAACCAGAGTCCTTGAATTGCAGCATTTTAATGGAAATTGTACTTTATTCACTCCCCTTAACAGCAAACAATGATTTTAGGAGTCAGTTGGCTTTGTAGATGTGGGATGAGGCCTGAGATAAAAAGTTAGGTGACTTTCCCTTAAATAATTGATCTGATTTATATGAAGAGGAGAAAAAATGTGAATGCCTGACCAGAGAAGGTTTCACAGAACAAGAATGATTAAAGAATGTTTGTCTGATAATTGTGCAGAAAAGGCCTTCACCAGCTTCCACAGTCATGGGAATAATCGTCTTTTCTGTAAACCCCATTTGGCAGCCATTTACCTTCTGCCCGGTAGGTCCCTTTCTAAAGCTCCATGATTTAAAAGTCTCTTCCTTCTTTTAAATTGTGGTTGAGCTCAGAAACAGTTCTACCTCTGCACTGTCTGATACACAACCACGAACCGCTTGTGGCTACCGAGTGCTCAAAATCTGGCTAGTCTGACTTAAGAAGTGAATTATTAATTTTATTTAATTTTAATCAGTTTAAATTTAAATAGCAACATGTGGCTAGTGTCTACCATGTTAAATGGCACAGCTCTAAGTCCAAGAAAAATAAATCTCTAATATCTTTAAGGGTTATCAGGTAAAAGAGACATATGATCACTTGTTAAGTTATCACCCTCCACCCCAAGTTTTTCGAGAGAAATTCCTCTTTTTCCGAAATGTATGTTACCTGGTTTCTAATCCTATCCAGCCTGCTCGCCCTCTCCAGCAAGGCTCCAACCTCCCTGCTTCCACATCCTCTGGTCACTGTATGCTCAGATAAGGCCTGAGATTTAAGGGGAAAGAAGATAAAGCCAAGATGTAATTTGGTGCAGATCTCTGACCTTTGGACTCAGAAAATCTCAGCTGTAGATCCAATGTCTGTCTTGCTATAGCTAGCGGTGCGGCCTCGGACGATATCCTTGACTTCTTAGACTCCGTCTCCAGTTCACATTGGATGACTTCTGGCGTCCCTTCGGCTTTATTACTCCTTTTAAAATTCCTCTAAGAAGAATGAAAATGTTAGGAGTTATCTTTTTAAAGTACTTATCTAAAAGCCTGGAGCAGTAAAATTTGGACTGAGTGATTTATGAGACTCATCCTACCTTCCGTAAAGAACTCAGGCGGTTAACAGAGACACACAACTCCAGAGGGACATGCAGGCAGAACAAAACCCAAGCGCCACATTCCTAAGCCCTACAGGTTGAATGTGGTCTGCTTTCAAAATCAGCTTCGTCTACATTAATGGCACCAATCCCCACTTAAACCCCATGCTCTTTTTTATGCTTCTAAATCACTTTCCTGCAATATTTCATTCACCTTCTCTGGTACGCATTAGGCAAATGGGAATTACTTTAATAAGACACCTTTCCTCCAAAGAACCCAAGATACCACCTGAGAATCGGAAATAGCACTAGCAGAATTCCACCTTGGGCTTTTTAAGTCATCTTCATAGTAAATGTAAGAAGGTGGGTGGAGACAGCCAGAAGAAACAAGCAAAACCCATTTCACATGGCTCTTGTTATATTCACAACTCCAGCCAGTGATTCTTAAACATTTGCTCTTTTCCAGATATGACTCTAAGTGCTTATCCAAGGCACTTTGTGGGGTTTCCTCACCCCACAAAGTTCATAGAAGCAATAACAATAATAGACTCATGTATGCAGTGCCAGGCTCTCGTTCTAGGGCTTTCTACAATATTGTGAAACTGGTACTCTTCATAGCCTGATATTGTAAATAAGACAGCTGAGGCTCAGGTAGGTTAAGTGAATTGCCCCAGGCCACACAACGGTAAAATCTCAAAACCAGGCCTTTCAAGCCCCTGCTCTCATCTATGTGAGCTGTTTCCATATTCCCAGCCCCACGATCTGCAGCATAGGTCAAGCATCCTTCCCTCTGCCCTTCATGGAGCATTCTGCCAGAGGAGACAGGATCTACCTCCTATTGAAGAGGTATAATTTCTACTTCCCCGAACAAGAGATTAAAGTTTATGGCCTTGGCAGTCCTAGGGGAAATGGCCCATGATCATGAATAATAGAGGCTTTGTCTCTACAACTCCAAATATCCAGCGGCAATGTGAACAATTCCGACTTCACACTGTTCCCAAATGTCCAGATGGTTGGCAGCATGAGTAGAGCTGGGCAGAGTCCAGGCTTTTCGTCCTAAAGGCCTAGATTTGAATATTGACTCTGTCTTACTTGAGTCAAAACCTAGAGTCAACAGCTGTGTGACCTCAAGCTAGCAATTAAGCCTCCCTGGACCTCAGTTTCCATTGCCGTACAATGGGAATAACAGCTGTTTTATGGAATTATCGTGAGGATTACATGAAATTACATGTAAAGTGCCAGGCATTCAGAAAGTGTTCAGTAAATGCTAGCCCATTTCCCTTCATCCTCGCCTCACTTGTGAGGCTCTGAAATTTTGCTTCCATCAAGCATGATCTGACTTCTAAATATGTAGCAGTGATCATGTTACAGGAAAGAGGGAGCATTGTGTCAGGTCACGTGGGGTGAGTGATGGCAATGCTATGACGCAGGGATAAGATCAAGGTCATGGTCTTCTATGGAAGACCTTCTTTATTTGAATCTTAAGTAATGTTACTGAGAAACCTTAAGGCAACGGTGAACTATTTGCCTTGTGTCATTCAACTTCCTATATCCAGGATTATATGGAAGTTAACCAATGTTAGGGAAAAATCAATATGGCCTTATACTCCTCAGTGCATGCAGTGATAACCCTGACAAGGTCAACGAAGTGCGATTTGGAGGGGAAGTAATGGGACTTTCTCAAATTCACGAATCAGAATGATTTACAATCATCATGTAATGGTTTATCTAAGTCTGCAGAAATTACTAAAGCGCTTATAAGAGGCAAACATTTCCACTGCGTAGTATGGTATAAGGAGAACTTGAGAGTCAGAGACACACCAGGGTTTAAATTCTGATCCTTTTATTACTTGCCGAGTAGCCTGCGGCAAGTTACTGAATTTTCTGAGCCCCAAGGTCACTTCACGCATGCTAGGGGATGATAATAGGGGAAGCGCTGCCTTCCCTGAGTTGTGACAAACTTGAGTGTACATCAGAACCCTTTGAGGGCTCTTTAAACCACAGATCCTGGGCTCCACTCCTAGAATTTTCTGATCCAATACTTCTGGGGCGAGGCTCAGAATTTGCACTTCTAACAAGTTTATAGTTGATGCTTTTGCTGTCGGTTCCAAGACCTCAGCGAAGTGCTGATTAAGAGTCAATAAGATGAAACACACTAAGACCATTATAAACCATAGGGATAATGATGGTGGTGACAAAAATGATGATGACGATCGGGTCATTGCACCCTTTTCTCATGTGATTTTTAAATCATTAGGTGTGGGCAGAAGAAAAAGTTGGTGATCAACAATGGAAATGGAGCTGTGGAGGAGAGGAAGGCGAGTGGACTCAACGGGGAGGCCAGCAAGTCTCAGGAGATGGTGCATTTGGTGAACAAGGAGTCATCAGAGACCCCGGACCAGTTTATGACAGCCGATGAGACGCGGAACCTGCAGAATGTGGACATGAAGATTGGTGTGTAACACCTACACCGTGACCTTGGAAAGAAATGACACAACCATTACAGGGAGCTGGGACACTTCACAGATGCAAAGTGCTACTGATAATTTCATTGGGGGTCTTTTTTTTTTAGCATAAAATTTTCTACTCCTTTTTGTTTTTTTGTGTTTTGTTTTTTAAAGTCAGTCCAGTTTATAAAAACAGCATTGCTTTCTGAAACGAGGGCCCAACTAACAACCAGTAAGAATTTGACTGTTCCAGTTCCCACGTAGAAGCCTCTCACTCCCTGGGGTGTGCTATGGATGACTTCTAACAAAAACCAACAAATCCATCTTCCCAGTTGACTCCCAACCTTCCTTCCAACCCACCTCCCAGAGGACGGCCACATGCTAAGGACATCCCCAAGGCTAAGAGGGATTGGTTCCTGGGAGGAAATTTGGTTGGGTTCATATCACCCCTCCAGCGGCCCAATCCCTGGGCGTTGCTTTCCATCGGGTATAGGGGATCGGGTGTACTGGTTATACATCCCTTTCCACAGATCCCCTGGAAATTTTTCAGATGCTTCTGGGAAATGCCCAAAGGGTGAAGCTATTTATCTGTAGTAAGCTATTTATCTGTGTTTTTGAATTGTTAAACCCTGGAGGTCCTTTGATCAGTATGATCATTTTTTTGTTTTGTTTTGTTTTGTTACTTTGTCAGAGGCATAAAGGGTTTAAGCTGATAAATAAACATCTGTATTTCTTCTACTTTAATCCTTTGTGCTGTGATCCTTCCATTTCTTAACCAGCAAGGTCTGGCTGGGTTCCAATAGCTCATCAGGAAGACGTGAGAAGGTGCTTCCTGAAAGTCTTCATCTCAGAGCCACTAAGGCCCCACTCAAGCTTACTCAACCATATCTCACAGAAGATCAAGGAAGGCAGCACTGGTTTATTTCTGAGGCTCCAAAGGTTTTCTGTTCTGTCCTAGAACCATAATCATGAGAAAAGGAGCTTCGTCTGCTTTATGTTTTAATGGCCACCTGTTCTCTCCCCTGAAAACTGTGAAAAGTCACATTACATTTGCCTGACCTACCATTATGGCATCTCGTTTCATGGACGCAGACCTCATTAGTGATATCCATAAACAATATGGAAGTGCCTTTTGACCTCTCGTAATCAAAGGAGAAGCAATGGAAATGAAAGAGAGCATAGACAGTAGCCAATTGATTGGCACGGATTGGGGAAGACGAGGGAGGGAGCAGTGCAGATCCTGTTTGAGTATTTTTATGGCTGTATTTATTTATACCTTAACAAGTTGTCTGCCCCCAGTGCAGTTGCTACTCAGGGTAAGTTAAGTGCCTGGGGAATCCCTCAAAAGTTTATGGGACTTTCTCACCATTGGAATCTTATCAGCAGATACCGGGGATATGGCCAAATAAGAGATAAATGGCTTTATCCTTTGCTTGGCAAGTCTTTTGTGGTCTTTATTGATAAGTTGTGTTGGAATTTCCAAAGTTTACTTATAATAGAAGAGATTGAATCCATAAAGTAAGGGCTCCTATAAAATGGGGCCTCCTTCTTTAAGTCCTCGTAAAAAGTCATCTATTGCCTAAATGATATGCTTAATTGGCACTGTTTCTCACACAAAATAGGGAGTGGGGAGGAAGAAAGGAGAAGGAGAAGAAGAAAAGGAAAAAGCTCTACATAAATCAAGGCTGGGCTTATACAAAATGTTAGTTCTGAAGGAATATTTAAAGGAGAGAAGCCCACTTTCCGCACTCATTCCCAAACTCTGCTCTCCCCTGTCCAACCTCACAAGCCCCTTTCTGGTTCTTTGAAATCTCCTTTCTCTTCTGTGAACATTATCAGTAACTTTGATACCTCTGTTTTTTTTTTTTTTTTTTAAATTTTCAAGTTGAAAGAGAAGATAATAGACATCCGACCACTCTGTTTTTACTGCCACTGGTATCTAAGTGCTCCCTGCTTTCCAAGAGCTTCCCTGGCTCTTTAGCTTGAATGACACAAGCCACTGGGATCAGTTCAGGAGGGCTAGTCCAGTCTCTACCTGTCTCCCGGATTCTCCTTGGGGCCATGGATAGCCATACGAGTGTCATAGCTAAGGGTGGTTTTCCACCCCTTCTAGACATTCCCAACCAATAGGTTGATATAGGAGATTGTTTTCTATCACATGTTAAAATTAAATAGAATCTTTCCTTTTATTATTGTTGCAGTCTTTCGCTTGGATATATCTCTGTGTTCTCAAGATAAGAATAGGGGAGGTCTAGGGCTTTCATCTCTTAGATGCACTTCCCCTGCGATATTACCTAAAGTTTACGGGATAGGATATATTCTCTCTCATTTGAAAGAACGGCATAATTCCAGAAGCACGACTTGACTACACTCCATTCCTACCAGTGACTTGCCAGATGACCTGGGCTACATCATTAAACTGGGCCGTGTTTGTAAAAGTAAGGAGCCAGCATTTCATTATTTTGCAAAGCTTAACAGAGCAAAGCTGAAAGCTTTGCAAAGCTGAGAGCTTAAGATGGAATTTTCCCTACAATCTCAAATCTCTCCTGGCTCTTGAGGGCTTCTTTTAAATGAGCACTGGGTGAAAATAAAATGGAACAAAAGACATCTTCTTTTCCATTTATTTTTTGCAGATTCTACCCTGCAAAATGGATTTCTCCAGCAAAACCTCTCAAAAGGTTTTACATTGAGACCATGAATCAGTTTCATGGCCAACGTTCATTAAGTTCTAGTACAGGAGTAAGAGAAAGGAAAACTCTGACTTCTCTAGAAGAGTAAAATGTACTTATGAATAAGAATAACATGGCCCACTCACCTGTATGCCATAAGCATGCCTTTTATAAATCACTTTGAGTTTTCAAAGACTAGTTCATTGTTCATGCTCATACAATGACGATTGCTACTTTGATTTTTCACAGCACACCTATCCTCTGATTTTTGTATATTTATTAATGGACCAGTAATAATGACGAAAGCATGATAGGTATCCTGCCCAGTTGAAAGCACTTATTAGAAAAATTAAAAAGTTACTATTAAAAATTTAAAAGAACTGGACTCGGGAGTCTGATTTAGGGGGGGTGGGAATCATGGGAGGGACAGGGATGTGATTATCTGGCCGTCTGGGTGATTTAGAAGCACAGGGTTAAAGGTTTATGAGGTGGCTGAGGCTTTGTACTCATCTTATTTTTTCTAAAAGAAAAAGCTATCTGAGTTTCTATCACGCGCAAGTCTCCTTTTGAAGAAAGCTTAAACTTTCCCAGGAGGTGCGTGCTCCACATATTTCAAACTAGATGAGATATCGTGAAGTGTTAGCTCTTCGAAAGCCAAGAACTACTCCTGGACTTCCAGGTAAAGAGAGGAGAGCGAACATACATCCGTTTCCTCACACGAGCCTCTAAAAGGACAGTAGAGAGGTATTCCAAAAGAGACACAAACCTTGGGGGTCAGAGAGAAGAAAGAAGAGACAACAGTGGCAAAAATCTGAATCTGGAAAGTGACGGTTCATTGGTATCCAACTGAGTAAATTTGGGAAAGTTAAATCCTAACCCAGCAGTGGGGAAAGTTGAGAAGCAAACAGGTTTGTGCAGCAGAACTCTCCAAATGCTCAGGAACCGGGAGCATCAGCTATCTCCAGATATGGTAGAGAAGGCGGTGTAAAATTAAGACGATGAGTTTAAAATCTATTTGAGACGCAGTTAGAACTCAAGATCTCCTTCCCCACTCTAAATAGCTGTTCTTTCCCAATTCCAGCAAATGACTAGAAGTTTGTTCTCTAAAGAGGGCAAAATAAAGACTCTCTGACCGAAGGGCAACAAGGCACACACAGCAGACAGTAAAAATACCGTACTGAAAAGTGAAACCATGCATAAGGAATGTTGAGACTGCCTAGCCTTCTCCCCAGCCTTGGCTTCCAGAATGTTGACAGCCAAGCATGCAAAATATCTTCCAGGCAGAAGTTCAGTCTTTCTGGGGAACCTGATAAGCCTGAAAGAAAACCTTAAAAATACTAGCACGATAAGTCCCCAAGGAAATGATCCAACAAAATAATCATATCTCAAGCCTCACCAGGACCATACAAGGCTCTTAGTTTTCTGTAGCTCACTATTACACATGAGAAGAAGAGACAATTCACAGAGAAAAAAACTTTTAATAATAATAATAAAAATAAGATCATTAATAACCTCAGTAAGGTAAGAAGAGATGGTATATCTATGAAACAAGAACACAATGCTAGGGTGAAAAAGGAACATTCGAAGAACACCTTAAAAAAGAGAGAGCTCTTTAAAATACAAAGAGTAAAATACCGATTTAAAAATAAACTTAATAGAAGGTCTGGAAAATAAAGTTGAAGAAATATTTAGAAAATAGAGTGAAGAAAAAGCAACAGAAACAGAGGAGAAAAGATAAGTAAAGAATCATCGTAAGAAATCTAACATGCATATAATAGGAGTTACAGAAAAAGAAAACTAGAGAAAATGAAAAGAAATAAAGTATCTAAGAAATGAATTTTTTAAAACTTCCCAGAATCAAAAAACATGAATATCTACACTAAAAGAACCAAGTGAGTGCTTAACACAAAGAATGAAAACAGACCCACACTAAAGCATATCATTTTAAAAATCTAGTAATTGGGGCAAAGAGATTATTCTATAAGCTTCTAGATTAAAAAAATATATATAATGTAGAAAATAAAGAATCAGAATAGAATCAGACTTCTCAACAGCCACATAGAAGACCCTGAAACAGTGCCTTAGAAATTCTGAGGGAACTGTTTTCAAGCTAGAACCTTAAAGTGGCTAAACCACAAATTAAGTGAAAGGTTAGATTGAAGACATCTGAAATATGCATTGACTCCAAACCTATTCATCCATTCTCAGGAGACTCCCAAAGGATGTACTCCATCAAAACAAAGGAGTTACCAAGAAAGGGGAAGGCATGAGATTCAGAAAGCAAAATAAAGGGGATTCCTAAAATGATGATAAAGGGGCAGCCCGAGGTGACAGCTATAGAGCAAATCTAGGGAACAATTTTTCCAAATAGAGGTATTGACTAATAAATGAAACAATAAACGCCTTGGCTTTATCAGCCTCTAATTAAAAAGAAAATTACATTTTGGTTATTTCAGTTAACTACCGATGCATTAAAAAAAAAAAAACACTCCAAAATGCATTAGCTTAAAACAACACACATTTATTATTTCTCATGAATCTAGCCATTGAATGGGTGCATCCGCTGATCTGGGCAGGGCCCAGTTGAGCAGGACTGGACTCAGGTAAGTGTCTGTGGTTAACAGGTCAGCTAGAATCTATGATGACTTCATCTGGGATGGCTGGGATGGCTGGGATTGCTGGAGTCTCTTACTGTGTGTCCCTCACATGCCTCCAGGTTCTTAGTCCAGGCCTGGCAGGGGTCTGAGTAACAGCAGATGCTCACAAGGCTTCTTGAGGCATGGACCCAGAACTGTCACTCTATCGTTACACCTTATACTGTTGGCCAAGAGCAGCCCACATTTAAAGGATGGGAAATAAATCCTACCTTTTAATAGGAGACACTGCAAAGTTACATTGCAAAATGTGTGGCTACAAGGAGGCCATGGATTGGAGCATTGATGAAATCAATTTATGACAGATGTGTTGAAAGATTCTTGCTGAAAGGCACCTTGCATGTTTATGCTTAAGATATATACATACCATTTGCATAAAATATACACATCATTTTGGGAATAGCATTAATTGATTTCATAAATGCCATATTTATTGGAAAAGGAATGATCAGGACCTCACATAAATATATGTTCTGGAAATTACGTGATATAGTAGAAAGAGCCTGAGCGTTGGAATCAGACAAACCTGGGTGTTAATACTGAGGCTACCAATGAACTGTACAACCATGCTCACACATCTTAAATACTAGTTTCTTCATCTGTAAAAGAGGGACAAGAAAACCTTCATAGGTTTGCTACCAGCATTAAATGAGGTAATCAGTACATGGCAGTGCCTGGCATATGATCAGGTCCTCAGAAACATTACATCTTATTTGAATATTAATTTATCTTCCCAATATACACAATAGGTATTAACCTTCTCCCTTCACTATCACCTCCGATTTCCTAAACTCTAACCAGCTTTTAAGTGTGCGTTGCTACGCAACGTAGGATGCCTGGAATCAGAATATTGCATTATCCATGCTCCTTGTGAGGGAAGCCCTTTGACAGTAAAAAAAAAAAAAAAAAAAAAAAAAGCTTTTTGCTTTCAAAACAAGACTGAAGAGCAAGGAGTCCAGGAAGCAGATTAGCTGGCATCCCTTGATGAAATCTTGGCCATTCAAGCTGTGGCTGCGGATTACCCAAAGCTGGGGCTCCTCCATGCTTTGATCATAACCTCAAGAAGGTTATCCCACTCCACCCCTACCTGGGCTGAGCCATATTCTTCTCAGTGCCCCTTCTTTACCTTGTCCACGTATCCTTGAGGCAGGTCTTACTCTGCCATTTCATTAATTTGCCCATGGGCTTGTCTCTTCCAGGAGACAAGTACATCTCTTGAGGACAGGATTTGGTTCCGTATCTTCAACACACAATTGAAGGCCAAGATCAATAATAGCCTCAAAAGTTACCATCTACTGAGTGTGTATGGATGCCTGCATTTACACATCTTTGAGACTTTCCTCCTTGGAGGAAAGGAGAATTTTTATCCCATTTTTAACAGGCGAGGCACCTGCGAAGAAGTTTATCATGGTCCCCGAGCTACCTAAGTGAAAAGTGGTGGAACCCGGAATGGTGCTCATTTCTCTCCAAAGTCTCAGGCTTAATGTGCATTATTGCCTATTGTCAGAAGTTTATTTAATCAAATCTATTAAAGTTAAGAGCTGTCTCCAAATGCTACAAACCAGGTCAACATGACCTCACTCTCTGTGCCTGGTAAGGCCAAATGAGTCTTCTAGAAACCACAGGAAGGGTTTGGGGATGAGTAAGTAAGGACACACTCACCAGTAAAGCCATATCGGTGACAGAATTAATTTAGAAAATTATAAACAACATAGTAGATGCTGTGCTTATTGGGAAGAGAAGGAGTAGGCTGTGTGTAAATATGATTTTTGCTATAATGCCCTGAGCAAAGAGTCATGGGAACGGGAAGTCTGGCTAAACCATACTCCTTTTCCAATAATCAGCACTCCAATCTCCAGCCCCATTCCTTGCCTGTGTTGACATCTGGCCTTCAACACCAGTAGTTTGCCTGTCAGGGCTCTCCATGACCCGCCTCCTCAATCCCGCCTCCTCAGGCTGCCAGACTGTTAGTTCATCATGTGATGACTACTGTTTTCCAGTAGTCTAGTCCAAACCACTTCTTCCTTCCTCCCTCCCTAAAAAGAAATGGCAAGATCCTCAGGAAAGACGACTAACGTTTAGTTAGACAATAGTGGCCTTTAAAATAAGACTCTGAGTTCAAATTCAACCCCTGCCGCTTGCTCTCTGTGTGACCTTGAAGTTATTGAATAGTCTGTGCTTCAGTTTTCTCATCTATAAAATGGGAATAGTAATTACTACCAGAAAGGCTGCTGGGGGAGTAGATAAAATAATGTATGCAAAATGCACGGAATACAGAAGATGCACGCAAGTTTCCCTCCCTCCTTCCTGTTGTCTTCAAAATTTTTCTCCTGTGAATACACAGTAGGACCGTAGACAGACCATGAACTGTGAAGTAGAGGAAGTCAGAGCTATTTCAAGAATTTCTGGCCCTTTCCAAAGAATTAGCCCCTTCTTAGCTCCTTCTAAGAACTGAGGTCTTAAAAACTTACCCCCAACCTCCACCTCAAGAGCCTCAAACAGTCATCAAAAAAGAAAAGGTTCCCCTCTTTTTTCCATGGAAAGGTAGACTATGTAGGCTAATTGTTGCCAACATCTTACCACA
This sequence comes from Rousettus aegyptiacus, assembly GCF_014176215.1. Lineage (NCBI taxonomy): Eukaryota > Metazoa > Chordata > Mammalia > Chiroptera > Pteropodidae > Rousettus > Rousettus aegyptiacus. Next base: position 100,705,375 of record NW_023416308.1, read on the forward strand.
CAAAGGCCCTACTGGAGCCAAGCTTCAGGGCGGCTCCTCATGGAGATCTGGTGGGAATTCCGGAAGCCTCCTGCTCTGGAGAGCCTAGGCCCACACCCTGGGAACTCTTTCATGCAAAAGTGGTGAGACAGGTTTTCAGCGCTAAAGGCTTAAGGGTAATTCAAACTCCCGACGAGGTTACTGGAGTTCAGGAAGAGCTTTACTTTTTATTTTCTTCTCCTCCTAGGATTCTTTAAATCCCATTAAGAAACAAAGAGGGGAAAAAATGTCGGGACAAGCCGTCAGACAGATAAAACCAAAATTAGAGGAATGCATAGAAGAGCAAGACTTGAACAATTGTTCTGAAAGAAATTCGGTTAGTGCTTATTTATGAAGGACCTGCTGCATAAAGCAGGCACAGAAATCATATGTAAAAAGTCATCCCGAAAGAGTCTCGATAGGCGCCGCCATCGCTCCTCTAATTCTCAGTGAGGTTTGCTGGCCGCACTTCTCTTCATTTCCGCTCTCGGACGCCGTTTTCACTGGACTCCGGGGCACAACACCTTCAGAAGCTCTGGCCTGGGCTGCAGAAATATTAGCGAAACTGGGCTCTGTCTCAGGGCAGCACCACACTGAGACCTCGCTCAACGGACCAAGACTCCCTGACGTCCTGTTTTAGATCCATTTCTCCTTCGGCAAAATCTAGAGCTTTGTGTAAAAGCTAGTTGAGAAAAGTCCTATGTGTTCATCTGGCCAGCCAAGGGTGGGATCAATGGGAACTATTCTTTTAGAGACTTATTTCCCCTGCTTATTTCGACAGTCTTGTTAGCCTTCTCTAGTCTGTTGATGATGCGCCCCCTAGTGGACACTTCAGAATTTCCCCTGGTCCCTGCGAAAATTGAGTCTTTGTCACCTGAGTTTAGTTCTTGAATTCTCAAAGTAAAACCAGAAAGGAGAGCTTGAAGGTGGGCACCAAAGGCTTAGTGTGGAGTGGCGGTGGGACTGGGTTGTCTGTATGGTGGGACAGGGTATAATTGATGGTCCAGGTGTCCTTTTTAATCAATATCCTGTTTCGAAAAGTATTTGAATATCATAAGGAGGAAAAATTTATTAGTTGCCTTTGAATCATAATGTTGAATATCTCCTGTGTGCTGGTCACTGCGCTGTTTGCTGGGCTACATGCACATCCTTGTCTGAGGGACACAGGTGAGCATAACAGAGAAGCTGCCATGACCGCAGTATGTACAGGAGGCATCTCTCTATGATGACTGACATCGACTGGGTGTTTGCTATCTACCAGACACTGTTTAAAACATGTTGTATGTATTAACTCAATTAAGTTATTTAACCTTTTTGGTTAAATAGATTATAGAACCTGGCTTATAGAGTTATCAGAACTAAACAAATTAGTATCTTGAAGGTCTTGGAACAGAACCTGGCGCAGAGCACTACATAAGTGTGTACTAAAATAAGAAAACTGAAATGAGACTCAGAAAAACCATGTGAGATAAAGTTCCTTATTATCTTCAATTTACAGATGGGGAAACTAAGGCACAGGGAGTATAGTCAATGGCAGAGCCAGGATGGCAGTGTGAACAGCATAGAGCCAGGGTCTGCTTCCACAACCCCTACACCACACTGCTTCTGCCCAACATACCAATCCTCTTAACAGGGATGATTTTCACGGCAGCTCCTAAAGAGGGTTGGCGTCCACATTGACAAGCTATTAAAGGAGTTTTGAAGTCATCCGGGACTCTAAAACAGTTTAGGCCTGTTAGTCAGTTCTAAATGCAGCACACATTACTTGTCCGTTTGGTGTTTGGGGAAAAGTTCAAGTCTATATCAAATTTTGGCTCTAAATTTCGATTTAGAATTATAGGTATCCCATGCTCTTTGGAAGTTCTCATTAAGCCACTTTGCTTTTACGGAAGACCTACCTCAGTACATGTTTTCATTAACTGAAAGAAATCCAAAGACAATTTTTGCTTTTAGGAGAAAAAGTGAAAGTGAAGATGGCCTTTAGCCTTTGTTTTGCAGGGAGCTGTTACAGAGGCGGCCAGACCCCTAGCAGCAAGAGAGGCCCTGCCAAGCTCCTTGCCTGGGAACCAGACTTAGAGTCTCAGCATCAAGTCTCAGTAGTTTTAACTGTGTCTGTGAGCTTCTGTGCTTTGCCTTGATTTATTTCGTGCATCCATTAGCAAGTTGTGTCCTAGGGTAATTATTTTTTTGCTTGACTGCATTTCGGCTTACAAAAGGTTTCAGAGAAATACTCTCCTTTCGGAAAACTAGGAATCTTGTATTATTTTGGCAAAATAGATTGACTAAACGAATCTAGGGCTACTCAAGGACAAGATTGGTTCATTTGCTGTCTTTATTCTCCTTTAAAAAGATTTTAACATTACAATACAAATGTAATAGTCTATTTCATTTCTATAGAAAGGTAAATAGATGGCCAAACATCTGTATTATGGGACAGTTTTATTCCCAGAAGTTTTATGCTGGAAATGTTTTCTGTTCCAAAAAGTATCCTCTAAGTTTATTAACACATTACACAAATGAGTTAAATTTCAAATAATATCAGTGTGACTGATATTAGATGAACTGAGAATTCCTTCTGCCTCTACAGTTTGGGGAAATATGACTTGGATAAGATGTTCTTTATTGTCTAATGAGAGTAAGATGTGTGATGAATTATCTCAGGGGCTAGATGGATGTGAATACTTTTTTAGCTTATTGAGTCCATGGTATTAATTCTGTAAGGAGGAATGTCAGAATGAGTGGAAGAAAGTAGTATTTGTTATTTAGGTCTGGACAGTGGGTTTCTGAAAGAAATTAGTCCTGGAGGTGATGAGATGCGTTTGATTTCCCATAATCCAGAGGAAACGCAGCCCCCACCCAGAATGATAATGTCTCCCCAAGTTTTTCCCCTCACACTTCCAGGTCCCAGAGACAAGGCCTCATTCTTGGGAATCCTGAGGACATGAGACAAAGCCACCATTCTCTGTGGAGTAATTATAACTTGAAGGAGAAGAAAAGCAATTGACATTCAACGTGGAAGGCTACAAAAGCTGAGGGAAGCAGAAAGAGCTGAAAGAGGCAGAGACTTGATTATTCTGTGGGAGACGTTTATAGGTATTAAGAGAAAAAAAAGTGTTGTGGGGACACACCAGAGGTAGAGGGGTTAATGGAGGAGAGATGAGAGACTGGAATTAAAAGGAGATGAAGAGCAAATCTTGCAAAGATAATCTCACATTGCCCACTCCAGGAGGAAACATCACACACACACACACACACACACACACACACACACACACACACACCAGCTTATATGGTTTGGGTATAAGTAAGTTAGATCGGGTTCCCTATGTCTGGTCTCCCTCTCCACACTACATTCTGAAAATTGCGTAAGGCTTTCAAACAATCGGTAGCTGGACATATAACCTACACAGTAAGCTTCATGTTCCCTGCAGTGTCTTCGGCACCTGGAAGAATGCCTGGCACATAATAGGTGCTCAATCACACACACCGAATATACACGTAGCTGAATCATGGCAAGAAACACACCTTACGTGACAGAAAACGAGGAACCAAATTCACTGGTTGCATTTGGGAGGTTTTTCCAGCATATTCGAATGTGGATTTGATGTCTGGTTACTGCCAATCCAAGTCATAACCTAAAAAGAAGCTGGAAATATATTCCTCAGGCCAGCTGCTAAACAGAATCCCACCAAGATGTCAAAGTGGACCTAGCCAGCTGATGGAACAATGGTGTATAGAAGAGCTTCTTATATAGTGGTGTATATAAGCAAGGCCTATATGGGAGGCAGCTAAATATTGGCCTGGAGTTGCCATTGGAAAGTGGTATGGCATGCGCTGAGAATGGGTATTCCATCTTAGACTTTCCGTTAAAGTCAATAGTTTGAATATTTATGTATTTTCCTTCCTAAGACTTACTCAAATGATAGTAAATACGCTGAAAGAGTTTAGACCCACAAATACAGAAAAGAGACTCTAACAGATTTTGGGAGACAAAAAAGTATAAGGTAGAGGGGTTCCTGTTTTCGCTGGTGTAGGAAGATATAACCCGAAGTGTGTGCAGAATGAGTGTCTCTGAGAAGAGGTCCAGCAGAACCCTGGGGGGTGCCTCTGTCGGAGGCTCCAACCAGACAGAGAGTGGCAGGGAGGAACGCAAAAAGCACAACTTAAGCTCGAGCTGGACAAGCTTGGCCAAAAAGACACTCCTGCCCAGGACTCTGAATCTTGAGCAGGGGACACACAGATAAGGGAGAAGGGAAGAGAGACTTACAGCTGTAAGAACGTGGTAACTGTATCCATTGGCGGAGCTGATGTATGGAAGCTGTGATGGCAACATCCTTGCAAAATTAATCAGCCTCTCAGCCTCCAGCTATCCCAGAGGAAAATAAAGGAGGGGATCCTTTCCTCCCTGGTTATTACTTACTGAAAAGACACTGAGCCTAAGGATATCTTACTTATTATATTTGGGCCTTAGTTTCTTCATCTGTGAAATAAAGGTACCTATGCCACAGAGATGTGAGGTTATGAATAAAGATATACATAGATCGGGGTTTGGCACCGAATAAATGCTCATTAAATGTTGAACGATAGCACTCTCTATGTGTCCTGCTGGGCAGCACAAGCATTTCCCTACAGCAAGAATCTAGCTGGAGAAAGAGAAAAGTCCATCCTCCTAACTCCATCTCCTCAGAGAGTAGCTAGAGACTCATTCCGTGGGAGTAGAAATAATCAAACAAAATTTAATTCATTGTTTTAGCTTTCAATGACACAACTGTTGTAAAAGAATCTGACTTCTAATTTGAAACTGGTGCAGAAACTTTCTAGCCTCAATCTTAGAAAAACAACTCTAACCTTCTATGAAGCATCACTGCATTTATCTCTGGTGCCCTTTCCTTCACCCTGCCTTTGGAAGTCTGGTGATTGAGTTCCCTTTCCTTTATGACAGTTAAACATGTATCATTTTCATGGGCATCATCAGGACAGTTACTGGCTCATAAGAAGCGTTTAATTTTGTTTCCAAATGAGGCTACGATAGAGAGGAAACATCAAAGTTAAAACCCCAGAGCAAGAAATAAATATGCCTAATATATCAGGAGGCAATTACAGGACAAACACAAATCACCCCTTCTTCCCTCTTTCTTTGCAGTCATTGTTAATCAATTGTGATTCTTTCCGGGTGAGCCCCGATGGTGCCCGAGAGTCTCCCTCACTCTCAGTTGATCAAAGTTGACATTCAAGATGGCACTCATTGACATGTTGACTTAACAATTGCTTTAGGAAAAAGAATAATCTGCACCTAGCTCACTATTACAAGTGCACTTTGGGGCTCCAGGTAGCCTTCAAGATCTTTACCAAACATGGGTTTAATGACTCGATGGGGGCTGTTAAGTGATACAGGACCTTATGGATGACAAGCATGACCAATCCTCTTTGAATACCATAAAGTCTTGTGCATAATTGGGATTCAAGATTAGGCATCAACAAGTATTGCACTGAGCATAGAGGTTCAGACACCACAGAAAAATTGATGATATGACAATATGTTATGCTGGGTTGTTTGAGAAAACAGAGCTGGTAGATAGTGGGAGGCATTGCAACTAGACAGGCCTCTAGGCAGACCAGCTTCTTGGGTGTGTAAGTTTCTGAATCTCAGTTTCATTATCTGTAAAATATGGAGGTTGATAACATCTTTTTGAGAACAGGTGCGAGAGCTAAACCACCTAACATACACAAGAGCCGGATACACAATAGGCATGTGTGGAATGAAAGCTTTAATCGATGCTGTTGGTACTCTGCCCAGATCCCCATCTCAGGCTGGCTCACCCACCCCCTAACTTATACATTGACAAGTAACAACTCACAGCTTCCTCTCTTCTCTAGAGAATGGCTCTCTATAGATGGGACTGGCCTTACTCTGGGAGTTATGTCTCCCTCCCATAAGTAGCCCACATCTAATGAGTAACTGGTATAGGTGCTCAAAAGCAAGTCTCCTTTCCTCAAGTGGGGACAACTCAAAGTTAGACTTTCCCTGAGACCATCTTCTGGTTCAGTTCTTTCCTTTCCCTATCCTGCTTCCCTCGTGTTCTTATAGGGTTTCCTGATAAGTACTCCCTCAAAAAGAAAAAAATCATGTGAACTTGAATCTTGCCTCGGGTTCTGCTTCTAGGGACCCCATTGAAGACAATAGCTATTATTAATCATACATAGCAGGCTCCCAAGATTGTGGTCATGCTCTGAAGCTGCTGAAGACGGTAGAGGGGCACGTTGAGATGATTCTAGCACAGCAGTGGATGAGCTCTTCCCTCAAAAGACTCCAAAAATTTTCTTCCAAGTTTTGTTCTTGAAACTGTTGAGAAAGAAAACGAATGTCATTTGTGAAGGAAGACAGGGCAAAGGAGAAAGGGAGGATGGGAAAGGAAGCTGCTGGGAATAGACCCAGCCAAGGGAGCCCTGAAGCAGCATCCTGCTAGGTTGGACACATTCCATAGAAGCAGCCTTTCTCATGACATTTGTCTCTTCTAGCACATGCAGTGCTGTGAGCTGGAGACTCCCCAAGGGACTTCTCCAGTAAAGAAAAGAATTGCTTCATTTCTGGATGTTGTGCTTCTTACTGGAAGAACCAGCTAAGGCTCCCATCCCAGTGAGAGGCCACTTAGGCCAGGGTGAGATTCACTTTCTTTCCCTGAAGAAATCCGGTGTCTTCTCTTGATGCCAAGAATCAGAGGCTTGGCAAGTAACTGAAAGTATAGAGGGGCATCTGGAACTAAGATAAGACAAGTTCATGATGTCCAGAAAGCTTCTTTAGAGAAAAGGCAGGATTATCCTAGGCTGGGTCAGGAAAGGTCATAATCTGCAAAAAAAAAAAAAAAAAAAAAAAAAGCCCAGATTTTTGAGAGACCAGCTGAGCTCTGGGTTACATGCTAGTGTTCATAGGATATGTTAGAAAATAGACCAAACTGAGAAAGAGGAAGGATGGCTTCTTCCAGAGTGGTCACTAAGAAGTTGTGATTAATAATGCTAAGGATGATAATACTGATGATGATAATGATGATGATGATAGCTATTACCTATTGAACTCTTACTATGTGCTAAATGCGGTACTAACTACTTTATGGATGTTCTTTCATCAAATCCACTGTTTTAATCCTGATCAGCTCCCTTCCACAGATGAGTAAATTGAGGCTAAGTATAAAACCCAATGGCTCATAGCTAGGAAAGAGACAGAACCAGGATTTAACCTTGGTTTGCCACTGCATTACCTATAATTCATTTTTACTAGGATATCAATTTCCTCATCTGCAAAAAGGCATGGCTAAACTTCAAACATTCACCCTATGAAGTCTTTTCTGGACTCACATCTGAAATGATCTCTGTCCTTGTAACCAATACGAGTGGAAAGTTTGGGTCCAGGCGGGTAAGCAACTGAGAGGGAGACAGCGTTCCAGCTGAACTTTTCACTCAGATGAAGGCAATTTGGAAATTCCATGGCCTCTCCCTCCATGCGCGGTATGTTATCCAGGCTTGGAAAACATCTGAGAAGTGATGGAAACCGTTGGAATATTCCGGGAAAGCCAAGTCATGCAACAAAAGGAGTGCACCACTGACGACTGCAGTCCTGTATTTGCCTTTTTTCCCTCAACTGGAGGACATTAGTTTTTTTTCCAGGCAATATTTGGTAGGCTAAAATCTGATCGCCCCAAATCATGGACAAAAATAGATCTTAAGGTTTTGCGTATTCATTCTAACCCAGCAAACAGAAATGGGGGAACACAATAGTGTTTTATTTGTCTGCTTTGTGGAATTCGTAAGAGTTTAAAGTGGTTGCTTTTAAATGTTTGAGAGTAAGAGCAGTATTTACATTAGACAGCTTTATTCTCTTTATATCCTTCTCGGACAAGCATTGTGGACCCAGCCAACCCTCCTAAATTTTGGCCTGACTCCGTGGTTCAGTTTTTCTTGAAAAGACATGGGAATTGAATATGGCCTCTCACTGCCTCAGCGGGAGGGCAAATTAACTTTAAAATACCTGCCAGAAAGAAAAATATTAAGCTAAAAGCATTTGCATTTTTGTCATGGACTCCACAGTCTTCTATTCTTGCAGGGCTCACGTCAAACGTGTGGGCATCTCCGCCCATGCCTTCCTGTCTGCTCTGAGAAGTGATGAGAGGGAAGAGCACCTCGTGAAACCTTCCATGCCGGCGCCTGAAGCTTCTGCCACCTGTGGCTCTTTGAAATATAGAATCCTGACTTCCTGTTGATGTCACTGTACCCGGAAGGAGAGTTGCCCAGAAGGTCAACACCTTAGGTGGTAGCCACACAGCTCATCCTCTTTAGAGTCACTGCTGTATAGAGTTCTCCAGTTTTCCATTATAGGGCAAGGGGGTGTAGCTGAAGAGTCTGCAGTGGTTCTTGGGGGTAGGTGGAGAGATTTCTTGCACTTCCTATAAGTTTTTCTGTCAGACGGCTGTCCCCATCATAGCAAACAGTTTGCTAAACTCAGGTGGAGCTTGCCAGGCTGGACACATCATTGTTCAAAGAGAGACGAAAGACTCATGGGACCTGACAAGCTACCATCAGAACTGTGCTCAACGGCTTTACTTACCATGTGAGCCTCAGGCAAACAGGCTTCAGATTTACACTTAAATCCCCTTCCTAAAAATGCTCTGGTTTTACCTACCTCAGTATGGCCATTAGAGAGATGGACTCCATTAAACAACTGGCAGTGTACGAGTCACCAGGGGTTTCGACAGTGGTCCAGCAGGAGCCCACTGAGAGAGCCATGGACAAATAAGTAGAAGATTTGAATAGAGGCTTTCTAGGCACACGTGCATGCACACACCTACACAATTTTTTAAATATTGTATCTAAGAGCACATGTCAAAGCCTCCCTAGGTTATGTACCAAGGAGACATATACTTGAATATTCACAGCAGTGCCATTTGACATAGAAAAACAATTGGAAGTGAGGCAAATGTCCATTGGCAGGAAAATGAAAAATCAAAATGAATGAATCACAGCTACTTGTAACAACATGGATGAACTGAGAAACACAATGTTAAATTGAAAAGAGACATGTTCAAGAATACTGCACACATTCTGATACCTTTTTTATTAAGTTCAAAAATAAGCAAACTTGTTTAGGAATGCATTGGTGTGAGATAAAACCTTTTTTTTTTTTTTAGAGCAGGGGACTGATAAACACAAAACGTTTAGTTGTAGTTTCCTCCGGGGAGTAAAGCAGATGAATGGGATAAGAGAAGGGGGGAGCCTGAAGGTCAAAGGAAATTTTTGGTGATGCTTTAGTTCTTGCCCTGGGTAATGGGTTCATGTGCTTCTATATCATCTGGTATTATAAGTTGGATATAGGCTACATATAGTATGTTTGTATGAGATATTATGTTAAAATAATAAGAAGAAAAAATAAACTATCTTTAGTCATGATGACCTACCTGGCTGATAAAATTAAAATTTCAGAGTTCAAACATTTTAAAATTATCTAATCCAAACCTCTAATTTTACATATGTAGAAATAATTTCTAAATTACAAAGGGACATAGCCATGCTTATATACTCCTTAGGGACTATGTGACCTAAAGAATGTCTCTTAACTCCTAACACACAATTCTTCCTTCCATTCTCACCCACAAAATTATTATTTTTTCTTTCAGTGGCAAGTACAAGCAAAATTTAACTGACCTTCACAATGACAATGAATGGAATAATGCCTCTGTTCCAGAAGAAAAGGTAAAAAATTAGAACATGGGGATCATACTCCCTAAGCAAGAAAAGTCACGTTTCTCTCTGGCTTCCTCTTTTGAAAGAGTGATTGATATTGACCAAATTGTACCCACACCAAAGTGCTAAGATTATTTCAGCTCTGATCTGTGGCTCTTTGCTATCCTAAAACAAAATGTCGCCCTGAATTTTTACTGATGAGTGTATTTTCTATACATAAGATTTTAATAACATTTTGAACATGGATATGATGTAGACTTGACTCCAAGGGAAGGAAAAAAGTGTCTTTTCAAATGAACTGTTCATTTCCATCAACATTTTAGATAAATTGCATATAGTGGTGAAAAGAATTGTGATGTATCATATTTATGTATTTTACTTATTTAAAAGCAAATATTTCCCTCCTTTCCTCCCCTGCAAAAGAATTTAAACCAAGCCATCCTATTCAACATGGGGATATTGGGTCTCCATTCCTGTATATACAGCTTTCATTGTCTGAAAATCTCATTATGTTGAGTGTGATCCTACTTTTGAAGATCACATATATTATTTCTACATGACTGTTAAATGCTTGCCATTCACTTCCACAGTAATGATTTTTCAATCTTAAAGAAAGACTTGCTGTGATAGACTTACTGAAAGACTATATGTTTGTCTACTACCCTTGATGAATGAGTGAATGAGCGAAGTCATTTTTATGGAGTGATAGTCATTATTGTTATTCACCAACTATTTCCAGGTTTCTTCCTGGGGACTTAGTAAGGCTGAACTTCCTTCCATCCTTTAAGTTGGGTAGAGCCATGTCACTTGCTCTGGTCATTGAAGCAGAAGTGAGGTACATAACATTTGGGAGGAAGCTTTGAGAGTCAGTATAAGATTTGCCATGTTCCCTTTTTCCTGTATTTTGAAACTGCATAAGGATGGAGATGAAGTCTCTCTCAGACTCTCTCTAACTGGCAGAGTCCCCCAGTTGACTTGTAATAAACACGTCACATGAGTAAGAAATAAACCTTGGTTGTTTTAAGACACTGAAATTTGGGGACTAGGCCATACTGGGTGATTCACAGGGATAATTTCGATTATACACCATATTTGTCTACCTAACTAACCTTATATCACAAGATGTGACTCCAGTCTATATGTAGGCTTCCTAGAAAATATTCGTCTGGACGCCGTAGTTTTCACTCCTCAAATTTCTCCAAAAGGAACTCTGGAGACCCTTTCTAAATAATAAGTGCTAGTTTAAAATGAGAACTGAAGGCAAGGCAGCAACCAAGAGAAATTGAAATCCACATTTATTGATGAGAGATATATACACAAAAGTTAAAACACTTAGTGAAACATTGGATTCACAGATTATTTCCAGTATATAAAGAATATCCAGTTATTTTATACATGAAATGTTATGGTAATCAGTCCACATTATAAGAAAGCTTAGAAAGCTAAAGGTGAAAACAAAAGACTTCAACTACTCAAAATGTGCTTTGCCAACAAGGCATTTCCTAGTACAATACATAAGAAACAATCCAAAAAATTAGTTGAAAATTTTTTTTCATTCATTAGTCTTTAAACACTATGTGCTATCAATGCTCTATGCTACATAACTTTAGACAGATGGGGATTGTGAATGTGAAGGAAATAATTATTCTTATCTTTTATTCTGGGCACACAACAATCTTCAGAGAATCCTGCCTAAGGGCTAGCTTTCTTTCAGTAAGGTTTCTATCTTGAATTTGATAGGAGTTAAAGAAGCCACATTTTCAAGAAAAAATGTGGCTGTCCATCACATATATCCTTTCACTCCCTTGGAGAAGCCATTGAAAATTAATGTTCTTTGTGCCTTCAGGGGATCTTTTAGGCTTTGCTCTTCTTGTGAAAAGAGAACTCAGTGTTCCCAACTGCACATGGCCATTCTTCTCTGTTCTTGCAGAAAAGAAAGTGGTTACAGGAACTATAGACCCCACAGCATCCATTTAATGACAATTAGACAGAACGTGTGTTTTAGGAGGCGAGTATGTAATTTACATTAGTTAATCTCATCTTCAATCACTCCAAAGATGCACACAGAGCCTATTAGGTAGAGTTCACACTCCCTTCACATAAGTGGGATCTGTGCGTTATCAGTTCGCTTTCTGTAACCCTAAAGCTGTACACTGCCCAATCCTGTGCTTCTTCTAGTGCTCTATCTTTCTTAAGACGACTGTGCAGTTTACTATGGAACTGTGCTTTTGTGGGGTTTGGCCTGCATGGCAGTTAGTCAGTAAATATCTTTCCTGTACTCTGACTCAAGAAAACAAGGAAGACAAAGCTCTTCAGAGCCTTTAAGTCATGAGCATCATGATCAGTATTTGGCAATCAGAGAGGCAGACATTTACCTAAGGACATGATGCTAACATGCACAGAAGCAGACTAATCTTTTGTCTCTCTGAGCCCAATCCACCAAGTGGAGGAGGGCTGTAGATAAATGTCTTCATTCTAAACCTACTTAAACCTAGACAATTAAAAGTTCCACATTTGTATTCACCATGCATTATACAGATGTCAGATGACATTTCACTAAGACTCATGACCCACATCTAACCTCTCTTGCTCTGAACTGCATATTTACAAAGATGCTGGACACACTCAGACTTTCAATCATCAGTACAAAAGATTCATAGATAAGTTCTTCACTGATATACATCCCCAAATCACATTAAGAGGAGAAATGATTCACTACTGGGTATGCAAGAAGGAAAGGAAGGGTTTTCAAAAACACCAATAAACAAATCTACTACATATAAATGAACAGCCAAAAATAACATTTAAATTAAATTACATCTATGCACCATTTCACTGAAATTACACGTAGATACCTACATTATAGCTACACAAGTGCATAGGCACTGTTCATGCGTGAACCAAGCGTTACTGTGTATGCACAAGAACTCCATGCTTCGACAGCTAGCTGTGCTTGAAAATCACAGGTACAATCGTTGCCAGTTGAGGGAACTTCTGTTTGCTTAATGAGGAACAAGTTCAAATACAGCCCAGTACACTTTCTATATAACCAAACATGTCTTAAAACATGGCAAAAATACTAGACCTACAACCATATCAGAAAGTGTGTTTGGCAGAAAGAAGAACTCTCTCCCTGCATCTTTGAAGAGCCTATTGGTTTGCCTTTTGGGGAATTTACATAGATTGTGTTATTCACCTGAGGACAGAATCTACCTGGGCTGCTGCTAAACAATTTCAGTGTGACTTTAAGCCCCCACCTCCAGCCCCAGTGATAAAGTATTGCTTCATAGCTGGTACTAATATATACCTTTTTTCTTAAAAATGTGTGCTTAATTCACATAACAATGTGACATTTACTACCAATTTGCTTGGCAAGAATGAACTGCAACAAATCTGTCCTGATTTGCTTCCTAGCACTCACCCTCAGTCTCTGCTATTCAAGATTTTCCTAAGCCAATTTTCACATAAATTACTAGGAAGGCATGGGAGATTCTGATATAAAAATGATACCACTATTATTACCTTAATTTTTATCTTCTTGGAGAAAAGCAACATTAGAATGCTTAGCTGGAAAAACAAGGCCTGGCGTCAAAAATAAGAAATCAGCACCAATCCTTGAGTTAAAAAGACTAATTATTTAAATGTATATCCTAACCAGCTAAAGGATTTAAGTTATTCCTTGTTCTTTATGGTCATTTTGTTCATTGCATCACAAAGGACTGGGTTCTTACATTTTTCAAATGTGGCTGTATGCTCAAGAAACAACTGATAGTTCTAAATTGCTGTAGAAACTTCTTGTGCTCTAACTGGATATAATTCTACATATGTGTTATATAGAAAATGCCATAAGAAAAATATCTGTCTGCAAAATTACAGATACTAAATAGAGTACTTCAATCTACACTGAGTTCTTTATGATTTATGAAGAATAGATATAAACCTATAACATTGTTAAAGGCTAAATCAATATTAAACATATAATATCCAGGACTATAAATACATTCGCTCATGCTTTTAATAAATAATAGCAAAGAAGCCCGGGGATTTGTTTAAAAAACAATATAAGATTGGGCTGAAGAAATATGTGAGTTTGGGGTGCAATACTGATCAGAGGGCAATATATTGTCCCTGGTAATATAGATTCTTACCAGGAAGCCAAAATATATCTGCTGGCAGCAAGATCAAATTAGATTCACAGTTTGCCAGCTCTCTCCTCAAGCCATAGAAAACAAATAGAAAAACAATATACAAAAATCCTCACAAAAGTAGTTTTTTATATACAAATCTCTATAGTGACCAGATAATCTGATCCGTGTTGTGCAATATGGATACAATGCTGGGGTTTGCTGGGGAGGGAGGAAGGGAGGGAGTTAAGGTGATGTGTGGAAAGATCTGCATGCCAAAGGATGAGTTCCCAGCGAGGAGTAACTCTCCCGGAGTATTAAGCGAGAGCGCCAGCTTTCTGACAGTACACCTCGGATAATCCACTCCACCGGGTGAAACCTCGGAGACGTGCTAGACCAACTTCCTTGGCTAGTGTGTGCATTTCTCTCCCACCAAAGGCAATGGGCTGTTTCAAGGCAGGCTAAATGGTCACCATGAGAAGAAACAAAGCCCCAGAAGCTCTGACTGCATCATCCCTGTCTCCACGGAAGATGAGAGGAGGATAGCAGTCAGCTGCTATGTTCCAACACTCACCCAGGAGTTGGGGGTGTCTCCGGAGGCACCGGAGACTTGTTGCTACCTATGCTCCAGGTCAAGTGCTGGCTCTGCAAAGCAGTGGGGTCTGTTTTATTCTCTGCAAAACAGTAGCAGGTTTTGTTCTCAGCACAAAAGGGCCCTATATAACAATCAGAAGGACTTCTAAAAATATCAGAATGGATACTTGGTCCAGAGGTAGGAAGGTAAAGAGAGGCTGGACATTAAAAAAAAAAAAAAAAAAAAAAAAGATAAGTAATTACTCAGGATATTACTTTGAGTGAATGAAATAAGAACTTGGGAGCTTCTCTTACTTTTCTATAGGTTCATATATGGGTCAGTTAAGAAATTGTTTTTTTTTTCTTGCAGCTCTTGAATCAGGTCTGCTGCACTAAAACAAACAAAGCAACCCAAAATAACCAAATCCTTTTAGTCCTAGCCTTGCATTTTGCTCCCCTAAATCTAAAGAGCTGAAGTCTTCTCTGGCAATAAAGGCGCGGACAACACAATGAATACCAAACCTATTCCTTAGTCAGCTGAAGTTTGGACAAAGAGTAAGGATGCAGGCAGCGGCCCATTGCAGCAGTAGCAGGAGGTGCAAGAGGATGCTCCAAGGCCATGGCTGGTGGCACGCGTCGTGGAGACAGACCACACATTCTACCTACCCTGGAAACCCGTCAGGCATGAAAGAGGACTAAGATAGCCATCACAACTCCACTCTTGTCTGATAGAGCTTCTCTACCTGTGATGTGATGCGCACGAAGGAAGCAAATCAAGAGGAAAATTGGAAAATGAATTCCATCAAATATCCTTGTACATCTCTCCAGAGAAAGGACTTGGCCCGGGCTCATCCTGTGTATAGAGGTGCATGTCTGAGTACAGTTGGAAAGGAGAAGTATTTACAGACAGTTGTTGGTATTGTGTAAGTCTTGCACCAAATTTCATAATAGTGTTTAGGTTTATTTGCCAAACGCTCCCAAATTCCCACCCTGGGTTGGCAATTAGGACTGTTTGGAGAAAACTGTGTGTGTTATGGGTATTCGGAGTGGGCTCCGTTGCTACAGCAGGAATGATGCAAGAGCTTGAGTGAGGCTGCGGACGCATCCAGTCCTCTCTTGGTGACTCTGGCAGCATTTTTCCCTGAGCCGAATCACTACTCCGACTAGGACAGTGAGTTTAGGCAAAGAGTAGTTGTATAAAAGTATGTCTGTTTGTGTCCCAAAACACCAAACAGTAAATTAACATGGCCATCTTCCAAGCTTGTTGTAAAATATCAAATGAAGAGAGGCTGGAATTTAATTTCCCCCAAAGGGGATGAGAAAAATCCAAATTGATTAGTCATTATTATGGCCCTTCTGATTTAGAATATAAAGTTATATTTAATAGTAGTAAGCCTCTGAGGAAAAAAAGAAATTAAAGCAGAGATCAAACATAATGTTATGGATTCTAGAAGGGGGTTTTAATTATTTAAGCCAACACCTTCCTTTAGATACTCGAGGAATAAGGCATGGGCATAAAGTGAGTTGTGTAAGTCATCTAGCTAAAAATTGGCAGAGTCTGAGTCAAATATCGCCTCTACTCAACTGTGTTATTTCTTACCATCTCAATGTCAACACCTGAATTAGCTTTGCTATGCGATAAAATTAAATACTATTTAATTAAGATTCCCTGTCATCTATTCTAAAGCCATCCCTTATACTTACTTGTATGGTTGTTTACAAAACTGTCTCTTAAGCAGCAACAATGACAAGTGAAATGAGAAGAAAGGAGGCAGAAGAGTGGGAAACTGGGTTTTCCTTTCAGGAAAATCATAAGCAAATGTTGCATGAGCAGTTTTGAACTCACTCCATTCAAGAATAATCTACCTGTAGTGCAACCTGCCTGGGTCAGCGCTCAGTGGCCTTTCTCCTAGGTTTTAGCCAGAAATTACCAGATAGGGAGACCATTAATCTTCTCTGATGACTAGATTTATAAAACTGTCACATCAGAATTGTTTCAGGCTCTTTGCTTACACTTAATCTTCCTAGGCTCCCAGGTCCTACTACTCATATTCACAATGTGAAAAATTCCATTTGGTACTTTTTCTTGGCTTGGAATAAATTCACTTGGAGAATAAGCAAAGCAAAAGCAGCAACCCAGATAACTGCATGGCCCTGAGAGTTTAAGAGCAATGAGATGGGAAGAGCTACCTCCCTTGGGTGTAACTGCTGAGCACATTAAGTCACCAAACCAGGCAAACACTGCTGAGACTTGTTTCAGCAAGAGCGTGAACTACAGGGAGTTCTTTTGGAGCTTGGGTATACCTATTTGGATTTACTGCTGTATTTCATGGGAAAATAGAGCACAGACAGAAGTCTTGATTCTGAAAAAAGTGAAATAGTGTACCATAACACTTGCTACTGAGAACATAGGGAAAGTGGGGTATTTGCAAAAAATAAATAAATAAATAAAAGTAAAACAAGTGTCAGGATTGGGTTTCCTTGTAGGGACCCAGTAGATGAGTTACTTAACTCTGAAAGGGCTTCTTGATTTTTAATACACATGAAAATAACATACTTCTCCATGCATGAGTAGAAATGACCTGAGACTCTCTAATCAACAGGTCACGGGATTCCTGGCATTACTTACTAGGAGTATATCATTCTGAGAACTGAATTTTCTCTAAGCCTTTCTTAGCTTTCAGCAGTCTAAATCCAGGCAACCTTGCTTTAGGCTTTCATGAACATCCAGACTAAATAGCAGTCGGAGAAGAGAAGTAAATATTTGTCTTTTAGGGGACGTGGTAACTCCTGCAGGAAATGGGATTATAGGCTGTGTTCCCATACCCTGTAGGAAGTATTGAATCTGATAGCTACCTGGTTCAGATATCATCACTTGAAGTCCTATATTGAGGATCTGTATGACCTAGATCATTGCCTGGATTCTCTGATGCTCTTTGCATGGGGAGGACATCCTCAAAGATCTAAGATAAAACCTTACCTTGAGAGATAAGCCATTCTTCTCACTGATTGGATTTGATTCATTGAATGGTAAATAGGTAACCTAGTTATGATTTCACTTGGGTTTCTCAATGGGCAAAAATGAGATAGGGAAGGATTAACATCTGCTTAGGTTTTCTTCTGAAACAATTCTGATTCCTGAAAAGAGTAAATAAGTCTATAACAAAATGGTGTTGCCAAAGCACTGACTTAGAGACCTCACAGGATGTAGTGTATGTACCTGGCCTGCCATGTCTGTATATAAATATAACATCTATGCATTGTCCAATATTAATGTATGATTACAAGCATTTTTATCTGTGTTGGACCTATTAATATAAATCTATGCATACAACTGACAGGTCATACATATCCCTTTTAGAAAAAGTTGTTAGAGGTACAATCTGGATCTATTTATGTTCTGTTTATGGCACATATACTAGACAAGGAAAACCCCAATGGACATGGCATGAGAAGAATGAATGAGGCCTAAAAAAATCAGAGGGCACAATCATATGTCAACTCTACATGCATCCTGGATTTTCAAGCTTGTCTCGAATTTGAGAAAGTGTTTATATTTAATATATTTTGTTGAATCCAGATAAATGTGATCTCCTTATTATGGAACTTACTGCATACAGTCTCAAACTAGAAAACCCTGCTTTGTTAAGCTGTGCATCATGTTTCTCCTGAACATACTGTCCCCTTACAGATTTACAAACCAACTGGATAACTAGGAAAAAGCTGAAGACAAAGCAAGCCAAGAGGACATTTACGCAGTCTTGGAGAGACAATCCTGAGACCACTCCTTCGAGAAGCATGTCAGCCTGTCCAAGTGCTAAGCTGGCTTTAAAGAGCAAAAACCACAAGCTCCTAGATGCCTTGCTTCGACCCTTTTCCCCATAAAAAAAGCTCTTGGGAGCATCACTTAAAGACAATCCTTAACAGTTTCACAGCTGAATCCAAGAACAGTACCCTTGATCTACAACATTTGCTACAAAGGATACATTTTCCACAATTACATTTCAACACATCCTTGGCCACCCTGTTAACTGTCCATATAATGAAAATGAAGACCAATGCCACTTTTTTAAAAAAATGCAAAAATCTGCTTAATACTGCTGAATAGCCATCCTTATCCAAAAACAACTAGGGTTTAAGGGACACAAACATTTGCAATCTCTTGTCTCTTATATGTTCCAAAGGTGTGTGCTTTGGAAAAGTCACAAGGAGTAGGTGATAAAGGGTATATGATGTTTACAAATATCCTCTCCTTAGAGAATTTTGAGTCTATGACCATTCATGAGTATCTCAGCATCTATCTGCCGGCCTCAGATACCTCCTTACTCCTGTGTGTGGACCAAGGTTCTGAGCATTCCTTAGGGTCGAATGTGCTTTATTTAACAATGGTTCATGTTCAAGTCCTCAGCAAACTCCCAAAGCCTACAACCTTAGGAAAATACTGTAGGTTATTCAATAGAAAATGAGGGTAGAGATATTGAAAAATCTAGCTTGCACAATCAATTATTCAGGATTCGTTGGGTGTCTACAGCATGCAAGGCACTGTATTACTCCGATTATATTATTTATACTCCCAAACTTTCACAGCCTTGAAAGGGTTCCATCTTTGAATTGAGGTGTGCAGAGCTATCCTTTGTTCCCATTTCATGGCTCAAGGTTGCCCTGACTTTGCCATGGGAATGTCACTGTTATAGGATTTTGCACATATGTTTGTTTTCTGGTCCTTTCCACAGAGAAGACTAGGGCTCTGCTTCGAACTGTGTCCTGTAATTGGTTTTATGTGCTTTGATATAATATAACAAAAAGCTTTCTACATACTAGATAAGTGACAGTCTTTTCATTTTTGTCAAGAGATGGTATTAAAAGAGGCACAGCCAACAAAACCGTTCTCCATGTGTAAGGAGATTAAAATGATTAGGGCTTCCAGATTGATGAGAATATTATTAAAATAATTTGGAGATTGAAAATGTCTTTTTGTCAGAAACCCAAACAAAAATTTTATGGGTGAAACAAAGAAAGTGAAGCAGAGATCAAAATAACCTCACTTGATTTCACTATGCCAGGTGAATGCAAACCAAATGAAAATGAATTTGAATATTTGAATCCGGTTAAAATTTATGTTGACTGTGCTCCCTTAGTTTTGCCAATATATACAGTAGTTACATGTTAATTACATTCTAATCCATTATCAAATTTTAAGCAATTTATGAAACATACTCTGAAATTTCAATAATAAATTTCCACAGACTAGGTAGAGTAGAGCAGAGACTCAGTGGGTTCCATAATCAGCATCCTTAAGAGTATGGCTCCCCTTACAACTCTCTTGGAAACATTTAGCTAAAAAGAGTACACAGAAGATAAATTGTCACCATTCTCTAAGACAGGTACTTGCTTTTATCAACACATGGGCAAGCTCGACAAGACATTTAAGAATCACTTCTAGAGGCTTCTAACAGAATCTTTTGTGCGTAACGAGGCAAAGCATGGAGAACACTTGAAGGAATAACACACTGAGTGTCTGCTCACTATGCCAGATCCCTGGACTGTACCGCACTGCTTAATTGTGTCCCCTGGGAAAAGAGCAGCTACGGTTCTGGATCTTGAGGGGGCGGGGGGGGGGGGGCTTGAAAAAAAAAGGAAGCTGGCAAGAACACGTCTTCAATTCAAACTGATTCCTCCAGCAGCAACCATTCAGACAATAATACAAGTGAGAAAATTAGATGGTTACAAAGCATTATTTGGCAAAGACACAGCACCATGCCTATCACTGACTCACAACAGATCCTCTAAGCCTCAGCTAACAGATTAAGTAAACATAGACATATACGCATTTTTTCCTTTTTAAAGAAAGCTTGTTTATATCCTCTTTTACCATAAGATACGCTGGGGAGTTTATTCAAGAATTTGCTGAGAGTCATATTCTTATTTTTCACGTTTCCAAGGTTCTTCCTCAACACTGCAGTCTGCTGACTTCCCGTTGGCTGCCAGAGTTACCTGAAAATAATTATCATCAACATCCAGCTTACAGGCCACGTACCAGAAAACCACCCCAGGGGTTATGTGGAGGAGCACCAGATCCAGGTTGTACTGCATGACTTATATATTGATTTTAAATGTTGTTCTTCTCAAACTGATTTTGAGATGGTCTTGGTTTTCGACACTGATTTGCGAACATTAAAAATATATATATTTGCCTTAGAGAGTAATGAGAAACTGGAGACACTTTGCAATTTGGGGAATAAAAACTGCTTTTAGGGTTGTGGGGATGTCTAACTACCCATAGACCCATCATCATACAATAATGCAATCCTTAACAAATAGTGCCCATGTGCTACTCCATACAACCACAGAGAAAAACAATCCAGAACTAGGCAGCTAGTTCTACTCATGCATGTGAAAGGTTCAGTTGCAATGAGGCCAGGTGAATTTTATACATGTCCAATTTTAATATCAGGAATCATGAGAGTCTGTTTACCAAAGACGCTATCCAGATTTTTAAAATTAGAAATAAAAGAGAGGATTAAAAGCCTGAGATCAGTGACATGTCTATTTAAATTAGTTCAATGCAGACATCTAATAAAAATGTAATCACCAGACTGTCTATATTATGCTTCTCTGGCTGTAAGCAAACTGAACCCTTACACAATGTGGGGGCGGGGGGAGGGTGATTCCCCTCCACTTCTACATAGTTTTCCTAGCTTACCTTCCATCTGTCCTCAACGTCATGTGCAAACTTAAACCCACGACTGATATTCCACATAATGGAGAGACTGGATTTATGGAAGCATTAGAATATGGAGATATGACAAACGCAGCAGTGTTTGAAAGAAATCTGACCTTTTTCTTCCCACGTGGCAGTGAAACGCATGCCTTATGGACACACACAACATGCTAGGAACAGAAGGCTAACTGCCCTTCACAAGCCAAGCAAGTGAAAATAAAAATTGGCCATTCCTCCAATCCCCATTGGCCCCAACGGTGTTTCAGAAAGACCATGCAACAAGCAATGACCTCCTCACATGCAGTTATTATGATTAAAATTAGAAAAAAAAAGCTATTGCATAACTTTCGAACTACTCATTACAAGGCAAGAGTTTGAAAACAGAAAGAGCAATGTGACATAACAGTGCTTGAAGTGGTTAAAGTTTTGACCAGAGCTGCAGCAAATTGGTTTCCCCTTCAGTGAACTGTCAGGAGATACTTCCAGGAAGGGACAAACCGTCTGCCTGGAGAAAGCTGCCTGTTCACTCAGACCTTGGGATGTGTCTATTTGGCTTTCAGTGATGAGCCAGATCGATAGCTGTGCAAAATTATAAATCATGATGTGGTGCCTCAGAAAACCAGATAGCACTTGGGGATGGGGGTGGTTTTTTTTGTTGTTGTTTGTTTGTTTGTTTGTTTTAAATACTGGGCCTGTGTCTCAAAAGTAGCTGAGAGAGCAGCTTTTTTGACATTTCCTTTTCTGGTTGGATTAAAGGGAGTCAAAACTCCATTCCCCCATCCATTCAACCCTTTTCTGCTCCAACCACCTGGGTAATAGGAAAAAAAAATAAAGTAGGGGAGGGAACTGCCAGGAACCATTAGGATCTTCCATCTCAGTTTCTAAAAAGCAGTGGGGCAGAATGGACCAGAAGGAAGTTCCAAGGCAGTAATAAACGTGATTCAGATCTTCTGGGAAAGTGTGCAAATTCATCTCCATCGCTCTGGCTGCCTCCTTCACATATCAGTGTCAACTCAGTTAGTTGATCTAGAATGGGAAGAGTCAATTCGCCTCACCTAGCAAAGGCCGAGGACCAACATAGTGAGCTAAACCTAATTATTTCACTAAAAAGTGCAAACAGCCGGAATAGTTATTAAACCAATATGGCCATTCCATCATTTCCATTTGACCAGTGAAATGCTACTTTGCCAATAAGTTTGCAGGTGGTTGGTTGAGTAGTCAATTGTAGAGACTGAGCCACTATCTCTATAGAATGGTCAGCAAAAAAAAAAAAAAAAAGGTTATCTGAATTAAAGCATAGGGTCAAGATGCTAAAAGGACACATTCAACACATATTTCTAGAGAGCCTACTAGAAATCTGTCAGGCACTGCTTTAGGTGCTGGGACACAGCAGTGATAAATGGGGACACAGTCTCTCTCCTCATGTAGGCTTACTTCCTATTGATAGCAATAGTTGACAAACATCGCCTCGTGGGACTTGAGTTGTTCTGCTTAAAAACTGAAGCAAATTTTTCCTGATATGCTTGATATCCTTTAAGAAAAAAAATACGGGACATCTGAAATCTAAAGATATTTTTATGCCTATACACCTTCTTCAAAACAATATTATTACGAAGCCTCTTAAGACACCCCAGAAGGGCCACAACATAGGCAATTAACCATTAGGGTTCTTCTTATACATAATTGCAAAATTAAAAAATATATGTAATTTCATCTTGTTTCATACTACTATATTTCCTTGTATGAAAGTAATTTGGGGCCAAACCTTTTCTTCTCTATAGAATCATACATTCATCTCGCTTTCCTCCTATTCCTAATTCAGGGCTTTGCAGATAATAGCCACTCAATAAACACTTGATGAATAATCAAAATATAGGTCATAGAAATGAGATGGGGGCACTCATCTAAGCCTCACAAGGCACACAATAAATACTGATTAAATATAACAGAGAGTAAAGTCATTCCTTAGGAATGTTGAGTTGACCCAAGCTAACATTTTAATGGGGAATAATCCAGCACATTCATTTAAATGTGGGAGACACTTTCTAGGAGAATGGAGTATACACTTTAAATACATTCAAATTTCTAATAATGAGCCATTTTCACTGAATCAATTAATTTGATGAATGGGGTCCCTCTGGGTGGGGTACCTCTCTACTTTGTATCAGAGCCCTTGTTCACTCACACATGTACCTGATATAGTGGGGATGAGCAAAAGGCAGTGGCTACTCTGTTAGATTTCTGGACCTATGTCGCTGCCCACTAAAGAGAACTACTACAGAAGCCATCGGGTACTTTTAGAACCACCCATAGGTAAGACAGAAAGAAATTAACAGATGAAATGAGATCTTGTCAACAAGAGTCAAGAAGATATCAGAAATCTGTCCTGAGCCTGGAATCATGTTAGTAACCCAACCCCCAGTGGTGACTCTGCTCACCTGCCAGGGTTTCTCCAAGTTTGCTTCACTCTGGTCATGACACTTTGTCTTTGAGAATGTCAAGTTAGTTACAGTGAAGGCTAGACAGAGCCCATCAAGCTTTAAGACTTAGCACCCAACAGCTTGGAAGAGTCCAGAACATCCATGCTTCAGGAAAGATGGTACTGCCAGGCAGTGTGAAATGCAGTGGCTTTTTTTTTTCAGAAGAACTCTATGAATGATTGTCTTTCCTTTACTTGAAATTTGTTACTCATTCTTGGAGAAAAGTGACTGCCAAGTCGAAACTCACCATCCCGCAAAAATAAGAGAAAGATAGCTGCACAGCTATGTGGACACATTTTTGACCAATACATGATACAAAGAAAGAATAAATGTTTGTGCTATATAAGTCAAATGATCCTGGGTATTGCTCTTGATATTTCACCTGAGGAACAGACTATTTGTATGCCAGCAAAATCCTAGGGACAACAAATTCTTGGGCACAATATTCAAGAAAACCAATCAAATTTGTGAAGTGGGTGGAGGGGGCATCAGAACAACTGTTTTGCATCATATGGATAAAAGAAGCAACTGATCGGCTCTTTCACTGTTAGACCCGTTGATTTCCAGCCATGTTAGATACAGAGTTAGATGATCTGGGACTCACAGAAGCTTGGGTTACATGATTCTTTAGAAAAATAAATATGACAATAATACATGCAGGGCTTTGGTATTTATTTTAAGAAATCGAGCATGCACTATTATATACAGGTCTCGATATCCATGAATGGAAAAGGTACCTTGCACTCATCTACTATGACAGAGTTGTGTGCAGCATAGACACATTGATTAGAGTTGCTTTCCCTATGGTTCTTCATGTCATCATAAATGGACTGAGTCTTGGTCATTTCAATATCTTCATGCACTCGGTGCTGGGAATCAATGGTATCCAGCTCGGACTTGGAGAGGTGATAGACAATCCCAGCCCCAAAAGAGTCACCCACAACATTGACTGAAGTTCTCATTCTGTCCCTGGGGACAAAGAATAGAAAATGTTTAGTGAGGAAGCAGAACACTATGGTGGTTGAGAGGCCAAGGTCTAGAACCAGAGTCCTAAGGTTGAATTCTGCCTCGATCTTTCCCTCTGCCTGATCTGGGGCAAGTTACTTAAACTTCATAAGCCTTCATTCCCTTGTTTATCAATTGGAGGTAACAATCATACTTCTCTCATAAGGTTGTATGAAAATTAAATGAGAAAATGTATGTAAATTGCTTAGAAAATTGTCTGATGAATGGTGAGCACCCAATAAACAATAGCAAAGAAAAAAGAAGAGGAGGGAAGGAAGAATTAGAGGAAAATAACATGTCCAGATCTCAGAATTAGTACCCAGGCTCCAGATACTCCTAGCAATTCCTCTTGATTTAAACTGTTCTTCCAAGACTCCACTTAAAAGATTACCTCCACTTACTTTATTTTATGGGAAAGAAAAACTACCTGTGAATCACTCAACACACACACATACATAGACAAAGTTGTTGGGTAAGAAACTCAGCCGCAATTTTCTCCCTGACCAATATGTGTAGTTACTATGTGTCCTAGAAAACTCAAAATACATTGCTTTGCTCTCTTTATTAACCTAAAAAACTGAAATTTTCCAGAGTATCTCTTGAACCAGGAAGTATTAAGAAAAATCCTTCCAGAAATCTTGTTTTTCAAGTTCTGCTTTGAAAAAAAAAATGTCTGCTAACTCTTCCTCTTAGAAGGTCAGCACCAGCAAGACTAATTAAGTTCTTAAAAGTAAGCTGTGTTCTCTCATCCATAATTTGAAAACAATGTGAAGAGTCTTTTTGAACATGTTGATGAGATCATCAAAGTTCTAAAGAGAAGAATTCTGGAAAACCACACACACACACACACACACACACACACACACACACACACAAAGGATTTTCAGTAAAGATGGTGCCAAGGCATCCTAATCCAGGACACTCTAGCCTTCAATTCAAAAACATATATATAAGGATGCTAGACTTAGCTCAAGTCAAAGTAGAAACCTTAATTGGTTCCTGGAACAAAGGCTTAAAATAAATTCTAGTTGTTATCAAATCTACTTCTCATTACAGAATAATACCAATGAAGGCAGCACTAGGAGAAGTCCGGCTTGGCTCCCTTGCAAAGAGCTTGTGAACCAGCTGTCCTTCTGGTTTCAAGCAGGAAAATGTTGCCCATCAGAAAATACAGGTCAGAACCCAACTTCAACTCTCAGGGGTATTCTCTCCATCTGAGAATGCTCTTTTCCTTCCTTCTGCTTTGGAGAATTTGCTTCAGGATGTGCATGAATGAAGACTGGGTCTTGGGGTCATTCACAAAAATCAGGTACTTGTAGAGATTGTTAGAAAGTCCCAGTATAAGGAAATGAGGAAGAATACATGCTAGTAGTTAAGGAAGAACATGTACTCTGGAGGCAGCCCATCCTGGATTCAAATGCCAGCTTTTCCCCTTACCTGTTGGACAACATCGATCATATTAACATTCATGAGCCATAGTTCCCTCATCTATAAAATGGAAATAATAAAAATGTCTACTACATAAGGGTTGTTGTGAAGATTAAATCAGATAACAAAGTGCCAGCAGTTCCAGACTTTTAGTAAGAATTCACAAAACACTAATTATTACCTGACATGTACTTTTAACAGTATTGTTAATCTTATTACATCAATTTCAATATATTTTTGGTAACACCCAGATAGAACATCTAAACGTGCCTGGTTAAGCTACTGTCTCCTCCTGAAAACATTAACCCTGTTTATAGGACAATTCTTCTAGCAACACTCCCAACTAACCAGCTGAGTTATTTGTCCACTATACGGTTGTAGTCTACTTTGTTGTTTTTCAAATATACTTTCAATCCCTCAAAGAAAGTGTTCTGAGTCATGTACGCTACAGCGTTGACCGATTGTTAAATTCTAAAGAGTGCTAAAGACTTCAGGAGGAATGCACTGACTACTCATTTATCTCGTGGCCCAGAAAAAACTGCCTTATTGGCAAGTAGAACAATTAAAGGTGTTGTTGTTGGTGGTGGTGGTAGTGATGATGATAATGATGATGCTGATAGCTAATATTTATGTCGCATTTAATATGTATAGGGATATGCTTTATAGATATTACTTTATTTAATCCTCACCACAACTCTATAAGAAGTATTATTTTCCACGTTTTTTTTTAGAAGGAGGAGAATTTATTGTCAGCCGAGTATGTGGGGCTTAACAGCACCAAAGCACGAGCTCCCACATCCCAGCGAGATTAAGAGGTTTCCCAAAGTCACACATCCTAGAAAAGTCATAGAACCGAATTTGAACACAGGCACTATGACTGCAGAATTCGCTGTCTGCCACATGATGCAAAAGACCTGGGAGCTGCAGAGCTCTGATTTTGAATCCACTTACTAACTGTGTGATCTGGGTGACTTTCTCAACCAGAATTTTTCTCATGCAGCTAAAATAACTATTTTATGGGATTTGGGAAAGACAAAACCAATTACTGACCCACAGTTGATACTCATTATGTGCTTTTTCCCCTTTAGGGATAATCATCACTCATACTCCATCGAGTGGGCAAAAGCACAAAATACTAAGCTTAAGGGTTAATGACCTTTTCAATTTAATAAACCCATTTCCACTCAAATGGGTAATTTAAGTTTACAAATTCCTGTTTCCTCAGCTGTTGACTTTCTTTGAAACCCTCTTTGAGCAGCCAATGAACCAAGTTTTGGGGAGAAGATTTCTGGGCAAGCTTTCTCCGAATCCACCCACTGCTCATATCTCTTCCACACTCTCAGATCTCCTTTAATTTAAAGTGGAACTCTGGCCAATGAAAATAGCCATCAGGACAGGAATGAATGAAAGACAGAGTTGGGTAGAATCAAAGCATACTAATATTTGACACCAAAGTCGAGATGGAAAGGACCCTGAATTTAGAGCTAAAACTTTAACCCAGATCTTCTGGTTCTCTTACCTTGAGAAAATCACTTCTCACTTGAGCATGAAATATAAAATAAAGCTAATTCCAACTTCACAGGAGTCTGTGAGGGTTAAATGAGAGAAACACTTGGCATGCCTTAAATACTCATTAAAGATTGCAGGAGCATAAGAGCATGAAAATGGCTAAGTGGAAATAAAAAGAGAACATAGGCTCTAATATTTTCTGAGTTCTTCATTAGTTTATTCATTCATTCATTCAATAGATGAAGAATGAAACATCTTCATGTGTGCAAGGTACTATGCCAAGTATCCAGGCAGCAAAGAATAAGACAAGACATTTCCTATGCTTCCTTCTCCCAAAGAACCATATTCTTTTTACTTGTCTTTGTTCCCCATTGGAGTAAGAGAAATGTTCTATAGGAATAAGTGCTGGTTGCTATGGGGTTTTGTAGGTAGGACATTTTATCTACAGTTAAGTCCCAGGAAAGGCTTGAGTGGAAGTGTCTTGAGTTAGGTGCTAAGGATACGTCTGAGATAATGAGCTAGAAAAAAACAGAAAAATAATACATGTGAAATCTTGGAGGAAGGAGCACTGGGGTGTGTTCAGAATCTCTGGTGAGTGTGGTGAGAGTCAGAAAGTAAGGATTGATCAAAGTTAGGACTTTATTCCAAGTGTAATGAGGAGCCACTGAAGAGAAAGAGCACACTTGTTCCGTTATGAAAAATGAACTAAGCAGGGCAAGACCAAAGGAGTAAAATCGACTTAGTGAAGAGGTAATGGACACGGAAACAATGAATTTGAGAGAGTTAGGAGCTAGAATTACAGGTGTTGAGGACTGATTGGTCACAGAGAATAAAAGAGAAAAGAGTAACGGACTCCTCTCAGGTTTCTGCTTCGGGCAATCAGCGGACAATGCTACCATATTTATGGGGCATATCTGGTAGAGATGGGGAAGATTCTGGTGTCAGCTTGAACATATTGAGTGTGAAGGCTGCAACCCAGCAAAAGGGAGATGTCACACAAGTGGTTCTGAATATGGATTAAAGATCAAGAGGAGCATCTGAGCTGCAGGTAGTAAATTAGGAGTAAGAACACCTACAGAGGCCACAGGTGGACACCGCAGGCAGGTTTAGTTTATCTTTGGAGAGAATGCAGAGTCAGAAGAGAAGAAAAACTAGTCTAGAACCCTGAGGGTAAACAACACTTAAGAAATTAGCAAAGGCATAAGAGTCAGCAAAGATGTAAGGGAAGTAGAAGAGTTTGGGGGTAGCCTGTTTCAAAAATTAGGGTGTAGTGGGCAAAGACCATTACTGCCTAGAGGTCCGGTAACAAGGAAAAGAAGCATCTCTTGGTTGTGGCAACTGAGGTCATTATTGACCCAGCAAGGGCACTTTTAATTCAGAGGCAGAGAGAGAAGCCAGCTTGCCATAGGCTGAAAATTGAATGAGAGGTAAGGAAATGGAGATATTATACATGATCAAGTTACTCAAGGAGATTGACTGAGAAGGAAAGGGGATGGTAGATGCGGGACAGAAGATGGAATAATTTTCGGTTTGCTTCTGTGGCCACCGGGAGAATGTCTGACTAACTCTGGGGAAGTCCGACTCTGGCCAAAAGCAGGATATGGGAGTTTATGGTTCACATGTGGAAAATTTCTTCACAGGCAAATACTTTCATTTTCTCTCACAACAGCCCTGACCGTTTAGGAAACCCTGTTGATCTCAGGTGCTCGTAGGCTACTTAGTAGAAAGAATTATAGAGTGCTTGATGCTATTCTTGGGTCTGGATGCTATGTGCCAGGACTGTGAGAAGGGGACAGAATGTTTGATTGAATGGAATTCACTACAGATGACTATAGCTTTGGGGGCCACCAGGGACCAAAAACGAGAGAGGGGCTTGACTAAGCTGTTTCACACTGAGGCACTGGGTCTGGTTCTCTGGAAGAAAAGCCAAGGGACTCTCTCTTTTTTCTACCTCTCAATCTAAATCCTCCAACAGGAAAATAGTGGGATCGTCTGAAATTCCTGGTTCTCACAAAATAATAGTGAAGGAAGCAAGGTCACCCAAAATTCATCTGGTTTCTTCTATCGCCATTTCAATAAGTCCCCAAATGTCATATATTAGCAATTTCATGACTCAATTTAACAATCATAGAAATAAGCCACGGTGTCTGACTCTCAGGATGTGGGGCACAAAGTGTGGCAGAGGGGTCACCTGAGAAGGCTGGCATAATTCTGGGCATGCACGGGCCAAACCCACATGAGTTTGGGGAGGGAAGGAGAGCCCACGGAAGCATTGGTTGAGTGTGAACTTTGGATTCGAGCCTGGACTGCAATCCTGGCTCCAGCAGGGCAGGCTACTTAGTCTTTCCTGCTCAGCTTTCTCATTCGTAAAATAAGAAAAGCAATACCCACCTCTAAAGGTGTTCAGTGATTGACTAATATGTATTGAGTTCTTTTCATCTGGGCGGTCCTTTGCCACTCTGCACATAAAAGACTTGACATCATGCCTGAGGCAAACTCAGTGCTCAGCTTTAGCTACTCCTCATTATTGTTACCATGAGTCCAAGTGAAAAGGGGAGTAGATCACTTCCTCTTTTATTCCTCTACCTTTATTCCTCTAGTCTTAACCATTCCTCTTCTTACACCTAGCACATTCTGTTGGAATTCTTTGACCACATCTCTTCCCATTCCTAGGCTATAAGTTCTTTGAGGGCCAATACCATGTTTTATCCATTTATGATACGGAGGGGCCCCGGGAAGAGGGCAGGCAGGTATGTGAAGGAGGCAGGGTCATTAGTTTAAGAGGGCATATTAACTCTAGAAAGAGAACTGGTTTTTATTCAGTGAACTTCAGTTGGATGTTTTGGTGGTGAAGAGCTAGGACTCTGGGCAAGAGAGGGGAGACACGGAAAGCCAAATGATCTTGCCTCTGAAAACGAGAGAGGCGTCCTGAAAGCTGAGAAAAGACACAGAGTTGGAGGGCAAGGAGGCCCAGCAAGGCGGGGAGAGACCAGGACTAAGTACAGGGAGAGCTTCCTCAGGATGGAGAACACTGAAGCTTTTTTTCTTTTTTTCTTTTTTTTTTTTAAGAAAAGGGATGACTAATATTAAACTTTTACTTTTTGTGCTACCGAAAATTCTTAACAGTGATGACTTCAGAGATATAACATTTGAGATTGTAGGGGCAGAGAAATTTTCCCTTCTTCTCTTCTACATTCTTTGGCTGATCTAATAATTAAATCAACATAAGACAGATGAACAGGAGAAAAACAAATTTAATTTTGTACATATGGGAGTGCCATAAAAATACGAGACTCCCAGCGGTCAGGCATTGGAGGATCACATACCGCCTTAGCTAAGGAGAAGAGGGAAGGGGTCTG
Source organism: Rousettus aegyptiacus (assembly GCF_014176215.1). NCBI lineage: Eukaryota > Metazoa > Chordata > Mammalia > Chiroptera > Pteropodidae > Rousettus > Rousettus aegyptiacus. The sequence continues at coordinate 100,736,324 of NW_023416308.1, forward strand.
GGCTTCCAAAGGGAGGGAAGACAAGGCACGGGAAGATGAGAAGCGCAGATGTTTGGTAAACAAATCTTTGCCCTGCTATGCGGATAAGTCTCTTGGATGAAAAAGTTATCTCCAGTAATTTCTCTCTTCCCCGGTACAGGCCCCCTTGCTAAATTCTTTCAGTCACTTCAGGGGGAGGTAAAAAAATTTTCCTAAGTCTGTCGGATCTTGATTGCCTTTAGCTCAAAATAATCCACATGCCAACTGACGCATTCTGGAGTGGACTCTTTGGCTCCCCTTCAAGATTCAATTGTAGGTGAAGGGAGATTTTTTTTCCTTTTTCATCTTATAATTCTCTTGCGTTTTGCCCATCCCTTTGTTTTTCCATGAGAATGTATCCCTCGTGTGATAGGTGAAAGAATGATTTTGCTGTGCAGAACGATAGCCCCATACCCACCCTGTCCTCACCAACTATGATTACACATTGAATCAGGGACACTGGGACGAGGGAGGGAAGGACTGAGCAGGAAAGGGCCACATTCCATGCTGAGGTTGACACAGACTGGAGATGAGGTAAGATGTAGGAAAGAATTCAGTGGTATCAAATCGAAGCCGAAGACTTCAACATAAGGCCCTGGAATCTTCAGAGATAGTGTGGATGTAGGAATGACTTTTCTTTTCCATCAGATGTGGGGTGAGGTCTAAATCAGGGGTGTGTGTGTGTGTGTGTGTGTGTGTGTGTGTGTGTGTATGTGCCTTAATGAAGGAACAAGAACCCAAATTGGCAGGCCTGGAACCCCCAAGGAACAGCTAGATCATCTGGGTTTGAATCCCAGTTCAGTCATTTAGTACCCACCAAATTGGGATGTTACTTCTCTCTGAGCCTCAGTTTCCTCAACTGTAAAATGGAGGTAATACTGTTAGCTGCCTCATAATTTTCTGTGACTTTTAGACAAGTCCATGTGAAGTACTTAGAACAATGTCTAACACTGAAGGAACACTCACTAAGAATTAGATATTAGTATCCTGCGTCCTTTTGATTTATTTTCATTGAATGGATTCATGAACTGTTAACTCTGTCAACTGGTGCTCAAAAAAGTATAGAGATGCTCAAATGCCCACAATCAAGAACTGTGTCCCCCCTGCTCTATCTCTAGTCCATGGCTTCTAGAAGTGATATCCCTGGACTGCATCATCAGCATCACCCGGAACTTGATAGAAATACCAATTCTTGGTCCCTACCCCAGATCTCCTCAATCCCCAGGAGGGATGGTAATTGGGGAGCTCCAGAGTCCCCACTGTAGGGTAGAGGCCATTTAAGGCCTTCCATCTCAACTATATTCAAATTGGCAAACATGTCTCCAGAAATGATCTTGTTAACAGTCTCATGTGATAAATGAGCCACAGATCCACTTGGCTTTCACTTTATTTTGGCTTTCCTTTTCCTACCTGTGGCCAGGCCCAGTAATTATCACCTCTCCCTGGTAGTAGCTCCCAGTTTTCACTTGGTCATGTCTCCTTCAAAGAAAGACCGGTGTCAGCGAGGTCTCTTAGAAATATCTACCAAGCATTCCTGAGACAAAGGGCCTCCAGGACTCTGGGGAAGGTTCTGGTTTTACCAGCCCCACCCATCCGGTGTTCTAAGACTCAAGCACTTTTCAGGGCTCAGAATCCTGGTTTCCATCAGGACATTTATGGAGCAGCTAAGCCTGTCCTTTGAAAAGCATCCAGGGCTTGGCGGGCAGTAATGAGGCTGGCTGGTCTCCAGCAGTGGGCAAACAGTGTGGCACATTAAATGTCCCTGCAGGCTTTGTTTGGTTTTAAATTGAAAAAATTGCTAGAGTTCTGAAAGCTTACAAATCTTGCTTAGAGGAAAAAAACATCCCACCACCCGCCCTTTTCTTTTTCTGTGGTTCTTCCATGGACTCCTCTACTGCGGAAGGACCAGCCTTTACCTGCACCCCGATCTCAACTCGTGCCCCTGTCCCGCTCTTGCACTAATGGGCACCCAATAGCCACAGAACCCATGACCAAGAATGTGCTTCCAGAACTCCTGTTTCTGGTGGGAAAGAATGTGGCACCATTACTAATTCAAAGCAGATCCGACCCAGCTACAGACCTTTGCGTGCATTTTCCCAAGAGCCTCTACCCTCTCTTTTTCTTCTCTTCTTAAAAAGAACATTCATGCTTATTTGTATACAAATATCCATCAGCTATTCTAGTTCTTGTTTTAACACTAGAAGGGCACTCAAGGGCATTCAAGGTCTAGACTCTGCTTTCAAGCTGGTAAGTTATTGTTCCCATCGTACACATGACATAGTTGAGGGCCAGAGTGTAAGCACCCTGCCTGGAGTCCTGCAGGGAGTAAGTGCTGAGCTCAGACCCAGGGCATCTGCCTCTTCGCCTATCTTCCCTTGATCACCAGAGCCTCTCTCCATCTGAGATCAAACCCCAGAACTAGAAACAGCTCTTCATTCCCTCCTTCCTTTCCAGTGCCAGCCTGGGATCAAGTTTTCTCATATATACAATATAGCTAATCCCAATGCATCATCATTTTGTTTGGCCAACTCCCTTCTGCTAGCACGTTTCAGGCCTGGAGTTAGGACACTCTGTGCTCCATGCAAGTGTGAGCATGTGAGTGCCTGTGTGGGGTGATCAGGGAGGACCTGGCCCTCTTATTCCATTCGCTGACATTTAGGTCAGAAGTAGGCAGGGTCTGGGATGCTTCATGATCTGACTCCTATCCAAGAAGCTTGGAAGTAAATTATTGCCAAGAAGACCAGGCTCACAATGGCTGACCCACTGGGGCTGGAGGACTTGACTTGTAGGAGTAGCTGAGACCTTGATTGTACCCCATTTGTCCCTAGTTGTTTTGTTTTGTTTTAATCCTGGGAAGTGGAAAGAAAAACAGTTCCAACAAAGAATCCTCTGGTTAGTATGTAGAACCAGGGGTGACCCTAAGAGCTCTCTTCCCCAGTCGTCCCATCTCTTGACCTCTCAGATCCTCTTCCCCATTGTTAGACCCGCAGTAATAATAACTAGGAAGCTGTGTGGAGTGTGATGAAGGACCCTGGCCTGGCCGCACAAGCTCTCCTGTGTTCAGGGCGGGAGACTTGACCCTTCTGATTCCAGGTTTCATCTGTGAAACACATGCTAGGGCTCTTTAGGAACTGATCGTCAACAGAGGTAAAGAACACTGAGGTATCCACGAAATATCAGTTCCTTTTCTTCATAGTATTAGTGCATTTTTTCCATTCAAAGGTATTTGCATTATCATGGGGGGGAGGCAGCTTCTAGAATAATAATTTTTTAAAAAGATGACTCTCTGATGGTGAATTTCAGACCTCAGAAACAAGCCCTAAAATGTCATTGCAGTAGGCACGGGACACTTGATCACGTCATGGGTTTGAGAGACCCAAAGGACAAAGAGGTGGAGAACGCGGTAAGCAAAAGTCACAGGATAAGTAGAAGGGATGTTAGTAGCTTCCTCTGTCTTTCTTCTTGTGTGGAAAGGCCCCTAGTTACCATGCAGCAGTTCTGTGGTTAACTTTAGCATGAATTTATTGAGCTCCTACTGTATGCTCTGTTTTCAAACCATTTTGCCCGTGTTACTTTCTCTCTGTCCACCTCACCAACTAAATCCTGCCCTACTGTTCTATCTCCTCACCTTATTCTCCCCAATCCTTTGACCCCGACCCCACCACCGAATCTCAGCTGCCCCAAGACTGCCTTGCCTGCAGACATCATGAGAAAGCTGCCCTCGAAGCCAGCACAGGCCCCAGAGAACCGCCACACTAGCACAGAGGACCTCCGCCACCAGCCGAGAGAGACAGGCGGAGACATGTTAGAGGTTGTTCCATGTGCTCTTCCCCTTCCCACTGAAAGCATTTCCAGAGCATTTCTGATTTAATTCAGGAAGATCTATGACTTTCCTCCCAGCCCTCCTCCACTGAGGAGGTGATGTTGAGGGAGCCGCTTCTCATTTCTAAACCAAACCTCGATGCCAGCAAGTTTGATGGGGAGGGAGACCAGGCTTCCTTCCAGCCTTCCCAGATGTCTCTCTTCCCTTCAGCCGCTTTCATGTTTCCCTCTTGGGAAGGCTGACTAGAGGGGAAGGAACTTGTTTTACTGCTGGGGAAACTTGAGTCTATAAAATGTGGTGTCTGGCTCTTAAAATCTGTGCCAATCAATGTTATTAAAAAAAATGCCGCTGACATGTGGGGCGGCTTCAAAAATGTGTGGGTACTTTGGCTACAAACCTCTGCACCAGCACTCGTCACTCAGCTCCAAGAGTGGACAGGAGGCCTCAGCATACATAGCACAGAACATCAGAGCCTGAATGGGCCCTTAGCCCAACTATGGGTTCCAACCTCCACATTGGGGATCATCTGGCTAGCTTGTGAATGGGTAGTAAGTGTCTTACACTAGGAAAATGCCCTTCTCTGGGAAAGATAGCTGGGCTATGTCTACTCAGTCAAGTTCAAGGTTCTCTGCATGGCCTTTGAGGCTATCCATCGTGCCTCGCATTTCGCCACTCTGCCTCACACTGTGCTCCAACAATACTAGATCACTCATAGGTCCCCGTGCTCTTGCCTCAGTGCCTTCGTGCAGGCTGGCCTTGAGTGGAATGTCCTATCTCCCCCTCCACCTATGTATACTTGAGTAACTTCTACCTACCAATTACGATTCTGCTCAGTTGTCACTGCCTTTAGAAGCTTGAATATGGCCAGGATTATGAATGTGGTAGCCTCCAAAACCAAGCAGACCTAGGGTCAAATCTTTGTTCATTTTCAAGTCACATTATCTCCTTAAACTTCAGCTTTCTCATCTAAAAAAATAGGAGCGATAACACCAAACTTGCGGAAGGAGAAGATGTGAAGTGCTCAGCAGAGTAGCTGGGACGTAGCAGACACTCGAACTCTGTAGCCGTTCTCACGGCTTCTGACTTCTCCACTCTGCCCTCCCCCCATGCTAGAGGGAATGGTGCCTCTCTCTAGCACTATCCTTTTACCTGTGTGCTAGCTTCTAATCTACTTTATTGAAGAGTACATACAATATATGTGCCCGTTTTAAATACATGGTTTGATGAGTTTTGACAAACATACAACCTATACGTACTTGTGCATATGGAATACTTCTGTCACTCCTAACGGTTTCCTTGGGCCACTTTCCAGTTAATCCTCACACCCTTAGCCCAGGGGCCAGGCAGCCACTGATCTCTTTCTATTGCTAGAGATTACACTGTCTTTCTTAGAGCTTTGTGTGAATGGAACCATACAATATATTCTCCTTTGTGCTTGATTCACTCAACATAATGGTTTGAGATTTTTACTGCCATGCTTTTAACTGTATTAAAATTTATCTGATTCTTCCACTAGATTGTGAGGCCCTCAAAGATTCTTTTTCTTCTTTGGCTCTCAAGTAGGCGCTCAGTAATGTTAGAGGGAAGAATGGAGGGAGGAGATGAGGGAGTCACAGTGAGGACCGGCTACGGTCATGGCTGCAACCTTGCATTTTGTCCGCCCCTGGAGGCAGTCCTCACGGCCCCAGAAGAAACCTATCTTCCAGCACTTACAGCAGCCAGTCCACAGCCACCAGCAGGCCGATGTCCTCCGTTGGCAGGCCCACGGCTGTCAGAATGAGAAGCATGGTGACCAGCCCAGCACTGGGGATGCTGGCTGCGCCGACGCTTGCCAGGGTGGCCGTGAGGCTGTGAGAACAGAGAAAGCCAGGTCATGGGAAGAGAAAGAGGCCTTGGCAAAACCATCTCTGGCAATTATAAGCTCTAATTTTCTCAGCAGTCACACAAAATTCCTTTTCTGTCCTAAGAAATAGAGAAATCTAGAGTACCAAGACCCAGAATTAGGGCCTATTTAGATTCTGCTGAACTGTAATAGAGGTTATAATTTCGTGAACTGGAACTTTATCCTCCTCATGATACTCAATTAGCCTAAAATATCAGAGTGCTCGAAGAAGGTGAGTGTGGCTCTAAAAGCAGGTAAGAAAATATTAGAGAAGGAAAACAAATCACCCTTAATCCTCCCATGGGAATACCACTGTGTTCATTTCTGCTGATGCCTTTAAGTCTCTGCACCAGAAACTTTTGGACTACGTGGCAGGAGTCTGGGAAGACCACTGCCAATGTGAACATGAGAACTCAGAATAGTAAATATCCAGACCCAACCAAGGGGACATCGGCGGAACGAATCAACAGATTCCAAATGGTATTAAGCTTCAGACACCTGGGCATTTCATTATGAATTGAAAAATCCATTATTCAGACAGAAGATGCCAAGAAATGATAATGAAACAACGGGAGGTTTTCTTTTTGAAGCATCTCATCGTTTGCAACGCCAAGGGCACACCCAACATCATTTTGAGGTTGTCTCTGGAAAAGGGTTTAATCCAGGGTTCAAGCTCCCTCTCGAGACACCAGGGGCCTCTGTGGTCCAGCAAAGGGCAGTGACTTTTTCTCCTCCTTTCTAGATGCTTTTTATGAAAACTGTCATGTCTAAATAGAAGAAAGTACAGATTCCCGACTTTCTTTTTTAGGCACTGAAAAGAAAAGGGGAGCAGATTTCTTTACAATAATAAAATTCTAGGGTTTCTAGAGGAGCCCCCTCAGCTCCAGACTAAATCCTAAACTGGTTTAACCAAGTCCGGACCATCGGTGAGACCAAGCACAGCATCCTGGGTTTGGGAGGGACCTGAATTTATCTAATTTCACATATAAGGAAAGGAAGACCCTAGGAGGTTTGTGGTTTGTATTGTTTTTTTCATATTGCTATCATTCCATACTTGGCCTGCTACAGTAAAGACACTTCCTCTGTGTGGAACCTACAGAACCCATCTGTGCTGTTCCCCTGCAAATACAGAGCTAGCGTTGGGTTTAGACACCTCCATTTCCCTTGGACCCATCTGGGTCATAGGAGGTAGCAGTGTGCTGTGATTATCATTGATGGTTCTGGAATGGAAGGAAATGGGTTCAAATCCCAGCTCTGCAGCTTATTAACCACACAACCTTGGGCAACTTACTTAACCCCTTTGTGTTTTGATTTCTTTATCTGTGGGGGGAAAAAAAGCCGATGATAATGATACCTCACTCACAGGATCCTCAAGAACTAATAAATAAAAAGCACTAGAAGAGGCCAGGCACATTGCAATGTGAATTATTATTCTTATTGGGGAAATCTCCACAAGGTGAGGCTACTTTGCAATGAAAACTTCCCTAAAGCCCCAAGAGCTGAAAGGTGGGAATTCTCAGCCATTTCCCTGACAGGCATGGAGCACCAGGAAAGGGGAACTTCTCAAGTTCCAACGACCTTGGTTTCAACTGTTTTATTACAACATCGGTTGCTTCTGTTATGAGTCACTCTTACACATCCCTTGCACTGTGGCCTCATTGTCTGGTTACCTCTTGGTTGTGTGTGACAAATCCTATAAAGAAAATGCTTCCTGGAAGTTGGTCCCCTCTCTGTTCCTCCACCCAATTGTGCCCTCATGGGCGGAGTGTCTGTGCAATTCTAAGTCCTGCAGTAGCTCTCTAGGCAGCCATCTTCCCTCAATCCCTTTATCCCTTTCTGTATTTCCTGTCCTTCCCCTCCCTGGCTCATGTCTCTAGGGCTGGCTCTTGGATACTGTGCAAGGCACTGCATACACATTATCACAGCAGAGCCTCACAGCATCCCTGCACAGTTCATATGGTAGAACCTGCTTTCCACACAAGGAAACCATGGATCGGATGGGTGGAGAAAGGTAGGATCACAAAGCCTGAACATGGTCTGCTGGGATGTGAACACTTGTCTGCTTGATTCTAATGCCCTGCTGGTTCCTGGTGTCCCTTGATCCCTTCCCACAGTGAAAACTCAATGAATTAATGAATCTCAATCACTTGGTTACTGGTCCATTCTCCTATGTCTAAGTTCTCATCTAATGGCGTGAACTCAATGGAAAGTGCAGTTGCAGTCAGGGACCAGAAATCACCTTTGCTTGGCTTCAAAAGAAGGGACTTCATTAAGGAGAACTTTTCATCTCTGAGTTTTAAAGCAAGGGAGGTTGGCAGTCTGACATGCATTCTGTTAAGACATGATTTGGAAGTCTTTGTACTTTGATCTGAAGCATGTTTCCTCTCATTACGTCACTGTTACATTTTTCTTTCACATTTAAGAGCAGTGTATTTTATTGAGCATGATGACAGTAGTAATACTAGTAGCTAACATTTATTGGCAGGTGACCGTATAGCAGGCACAATGCTCTCAGTCCTCCTAGAACTGTGATTATTGTCCCCATTATACAGATAAGGAAACTGAGGCTCCCCTATAGTACTGTTATAGGCTGAGTTGTGTCTTCCCTCAATTTATTTGTTGAAACCCTACTCTCCATGGTCTTTGGGAGGTAATTAGGTCAGGAGAGTAGAGCTCTCAAGATGAAATTAGTGCCCTTGTAAGAAGAGACATAAGAGAATTGGCTATTTCTCTTCACACACCAAGGAAAGTGCACCTGAGCAAACAGGGATAAAGAGGTCCATATGCAAGCCAGGAAGAGGGCATTTATCAGGAGATGAATCTGCCAGTACCTTGATCTTGAACTTCCCAGCCTCCAGAACTGTGAGAAACAAATGTGTGCTATTCGAGCCATCCAGTCCATGCTATTTTGTTATAGCAGCCTGATCTGACAAAGGCAATTTATATAACTTATAGGGTGGTTGTGAGAATTAGATAAATTAATGTGTGCAAGTAGGTGTGATCTTAAAATTTATGGAACAGCAATGTGTTTTTAATGACCTCTTGGGAAAGTGTTCTTTCTGAATTTTTTAAACAATGAATACATATGGTAAAAATAGCTTTAGTAAAAACAAAAACATTTGCTATTTATTTGTAATAAAATGTTTTATGTTGTATTGAGGAATCTCTTCCTTCCAGTATTTCATCATTTCTTCCATCACCCCCTGTAATGCTGAAGGGAGCATATTTTAACGAGGGAAAAACTGGAACCAGAGTCAGATGACATTGGCCAGTTACACTCCTGCTGGCTCAATACTAATGCTGTAGCTGTGGACAAGCTTCCAAGCCCCTTGAAGCCTGTGCTTCCTCATCTATTAAATGGGCACAGAAATAACTGTCTTGCAACATCACAGGGTTGGTAGAATTCAAATAATATCAAGTTTCCAAAGCAATTTCATAGAACAACACAAACAGAAGGCATTGGAATAATCCTGCTTCTCTCCTGTCACGAATTTTTCCCTTTGAGTCTGCCAATAATTCCTTTTCTAATATTTATTTCATCATTCTTCTGCCAGGAGAACTGAAACTCAAATGGCCCCCTTGTCAAATGGCGTTGGTGCGGAAGGGGGTGGGGTAAAGGGTTGTTGCAGTGCTTCGCTCTACCCTCGTCGCTCACCTCACAGTCACAATCTGGCCTCCATCCAGGACAACACCATTCATTTGGGCAATAAAGATGGCGGCCACGGCTTCATAGAGGGCTGTACCGTCCATGTTAATGGTTGCTCCCACCGGGAGGACAAATCTGGTCACGCGTTTATCAATCCCCAGATTATCTTCCAGGCAACGGAAGGTGACAGGCAAAGTTCCCGCACTGAGAGAGAGAGAGAAAGAGAGAGAGAGAGAGATTGAGAGAGAGGAAGAGAGAAGAGTTGGGTTCACTGTAGAGAAGCAGGACAAAGCATAAACTGTCACCACAAAGCTTTTGTTCTTTTGTTCCAATCAAACAATATGACATGCAAAAAAGCAGTGTCTGGAGCCATATTAAAAACTAGCAATTTGGAGGCTCAAATTCAATCTTATTAAGATGCTTATAGGCAGCAAAACATATTTATTGGTTCTGGTTTTTGACATCTACTCAGAACTTCAGGCTCTCTTCTTCCTTTGCTCATCGTTTCCATCTTGGATTAATATTGAAGCCCATATAATTGACCACATTAATTGGGGCTGCAAGAAAAAAATGTGTCAAAACAGAATTAGCTATCCACAGTGAAATGTACTGGAGAATTTTTGAATGACCCATAATTTCATGCTAGAAATGCTGTTTCTAACTAAATGACTACATGAGTTGCCTCTAGCCCCCGGGAATTGCCTTAAGCTAGGCCTGCTAATTTTGAGAACGCTGAACAAACATGTTAAACACCATTCAGCCTGAACCCGAGTTTCTAGCAATTCACTGGGGGCCCTAACAGACAGTCTAACTTCCTGGTAAATAGCCAACTCTACAGTCTCTCCACTGACGTACAGCAGACAAGCATGTGATTTTTAGCTAATCAAAGACCCAGTATGAAGTGACTTCACCTCCACTCCTCCCAGGCGTGGGTTGGGAATTCATGACCACATGACCCAGCCTCAAATATCAGAACTCCTGTCATGTTCATGTATCTTCTAAAATAGGAGACCTGAAGGCCAGAATATTACTTCCATGTGGGTAGAGGTGCATAGGAGTGTAGGTGAATTGGCTTCAAGGTTTAAGTAAGGAATGTCATGCTGAACACTCAAACTGCCATGGGAGTGTTTTGTGGTCTATTCTCTCTCTTTTTTCCTATTCAAACCTCTAAAGCAGAAAGCACTCTTTCCTCTCTTACATTTACAACTTTAGTCATAGTTCCTCCTTCTACTAGTCAGAATCAGGGCTTCGGCTGAGTTGGACACAGACACCTGCAGAGGTCTCAGTTGCTCAGAGAGTGAGCGAGGACCATCGGTTTCAGAGAAGCCAAATGAAATGCAGATTCCAGGGCCTACTAAGAACCAAGGAATTGAAAACTCTAAAATTTGAGTCACTTAAATCTGCATTTTATCAAACCACTGACCAGAAAGCTCCTAACACAACTGTAGGGAAGCTAGTTATCTTGAAAAACATTCTTTGTGATATCAAGTCAGAGGTCTATCTCACTCACCTCCTTGGTCTTAGGTAGGGAGAAAAAAAATGAATGTTTAGAGACCTCTCATTACTCAAACCTTATAAATGCAGAGAGATAAGTTAGGGGTCTGGCCTCATTTGCATTGGAGATGCCATCATACCTGGCTTGCTGCCCATTTTTTCTAATGAGAAATTAGTGTCCCTTTACTTCCTTCACCCCTGCGCCTTCTCCACCCCGCCTTTTCCTAGGACTCCCCTTGAAGGGTTGCCAGGACATCATGACTGATCTGAAATGGCTGCTCGGTTGTGGTTGTTGGCTGGGGTTATCAATGATATCACTCTAAGGACGTCTCTGAGAGGACTAGAATATGTTCATTTTTATTATTGCATCTATTTTTCCAAAATATTGTCAAAGGGGTCTTTAGACAATTAACAAGATTGGGTAAAATAACTGATAAGGCCTGAGAATATTCTCGATTTCTATACTGAACATATTTTGTGTCTTAAAAACCCATATATACCCAACCAATTCCAACTGGGACTTGAACATCTTAACTCTTTCCTGTCTTTCCCACATTCTGATATTGTTGTTTTGTTTGTTTGTTTGTTTTGTTTTGTTTTTTTGGCCTGTGCCTCAATGACCATATGACAGTCTTCAAATGTTGCTAAGAATAACTATAAGATACTTGAGAGTCTTCTTTTCTTTCCTGATTAGTGTTCACATCATGTTCCAAAGCTGGAGGGAGGCAGAGAGGTGTGTCCCAGGCCATTTCCCTTCCATGCGCCTCCCTCACATCCATTGAGAAAAGGTGGTTAAGCCTTCTTCACATTTACATTCAGTCCAAGGTCGAAGGAGGTGGAAAGGATGTTTATCTCGCTGTTCTGGGGCTTTGTGTTTTTTTCCTCCAGTTATGATGGCAAAGTTAATTCTTAGCATGGTGACTCCTGCCACACTGACTTTTTTTCTTCTTTTCTTTATTTCTTTGTTTCTTTTTTTTTAAAGAAATCTCACATCCACATTTTAACTAAAGATTAAAACCACATTTTTTTCTCTTTTTTTTTTCAAATGAAATACAGGGTAAAGAGGAGAAATGGGTCTAATATTTGTGGCTTTGGCCTAATAATGCAAGCACTTGTCTGATTTAAATACAAATTTAGGCCATCCATAAGTCTTTAAGATTTACTTTGTCTTATAAAGGTATAGGGATAATTGTCTACTCATTCAAAGAAAAGAAAATAATCATATTTTTTAAAAAGTTTAAAGATCAACCATAAAGGTATTGGAAGAAACCTATAATGTTTTATCAACTTTCACAGAGATGTTCTTGAGGAAAATCAAAATTCTAAATACTAAAGGAAAATATTGATAGCTTCTTCAATGTACAAATCAAAATTTTCTTTTGGCAAAAAGTATTGTAAATTGTAAGATAAGTGTCAAGTAGAGAGAGAGACAGTATTTGTAACATGTGACACATTAGTTAACATTGTGATACATGAAGAGAGGTGAAAACCAACCAGGAAAGGGGGAATACCCCAACAGGAAATTAAGATCAAAAACAATTCACAGAGTGGGGAAGGGGAGGGCAGGATGGTCAATAAGAAGACAAAAAAAGATGCTTCCCCTTACTTGCAATCAGAGAAATGCAAGTTTGATGAGATCACTTTTCACTAATAAGACTGGAAAATATTACAGTGACTGATAATAGGCAGTGCCGGTGAGCACGTGGTGTAAGGCATACTCTTCCACCCATGGGGACTTAAAGTAATGTACTTTCCTAAATAGCAATCTGGTGATATGTTTTAACACCATCAGTATGCATACCATTGGACATTTCAGTTCTAGAAATTTATCCTGAGGGGTCACCCAACAAACTTTCAGAGGTGTATTTCCAAGGATGCCTATCACAGTTTTTTAAAAGACATGCCACGGTCCGGATGGGGGTTGCAATGTAGTACATACACTGTACTATCATGCAGTTTTAAAAGTAGCAGAGAGATCTATATTGACAGATATAACTTTTATGATATATTGACCAGTGAAAGACAACATTTATAATTATCTGTATATAGCAAGAACTGGGAAGATATATAACTGAAGATTAAATAAAAGGTTACTACCAATTATCACTGGATAATAGAATGAGTGATGTTCGTCTTCATCTTCAAAACTTTATTCACTGTCTAAACATTTTCACAGTGAGCAAAAACCATGCTCATAACCAGAGAACAAAAATAAAACTAAACGTAATTGTTTTTATGTTCAGAGAAAAAAAGATTTACTTTTTCTCCAAAGAGAGAGGATTTTATGGCAAGAGCTACTTAGCCATACAAAATTTCTAGGCCCAAAAAGGAAAAAAAAATTTGGAGAGATTCCCTTGGGAAACTAAATGGAGAATCTAGATCCCTAGGAGTGTATATATTTCAGATTTTTCTAAAACCCCACATTCTACCAGTACCAAATTCTCATTGATTGGCCAGACAGAACTATAATTTGCCTTCCCAGGAAGTCACTACTATTTGCCTTATAGGTCACTTAAGAAAATCCTGACAGTCTGCTTTGTAGCCTTGGAACAGCAGTCCCCCTGTGTCACAGAGTGGTCACCTCTCTGGCAGTGTATGGTCCAGGGCTCTGTAATAAGGATCTGCGAACTGTGACTCCAGACATGATGTTGAGCTATGTGGGTTTTCTCATTTCCCTGCCACCTGCTTTATGACCTCGGTCTTAGTTTGTGACCTAAGGGTACATGTGCAGAAACACAAACCCCAACTACAGGCTGAAAGAATAAAACTCTTTTCGTGTTTGAAATTCTAAATTGCCAGGCCTTTCTTATGTATTTGTTCTTGTCTGTTTGTTTTTGTTAAATTTAGTTCAGAGTGATATCAAAAAATTTCTTTTCTCTGGAGTCCTTGTCGGCTTCAGGGGCACCAGAACTAGGTGATGAAGGAGGAACTGACTCTCAATGTTAAGTCGAATCAACGGCAGCCTGATTTTCTCAAAATCAGTGGGGCAGAATGATCCATTAGATATTCACGAATAAGTCAAAGACTTGTCTAACTCCTGGTTTGCTTGAAAAATATTACCTAACACACCATTTACCCCATAAAAGCTCATCCTCTCACTTTTGAAAAATTACTCCAATAAAGTGATATTTTGTGACAGCATTTTTCAAATCACAGGTGGAAGAATTTCTTAAATAGGGTAACATCCTGCTATACCCTTTCAGAAAACATTTAAAACTAAACCACGCTAATGTGGTATGTGGCAAATTAGGCATGTAAATTAAGAGCATATATACATCCTGGAAATTGAATGTGAGATCATATTTCAAACACAGTTGCATACTAACAAATATGTTCATCAGAAAGAGCAGAAGTTTTCTAGAAGAAGCCAAAAATACAAAGTGTTCACCTTTTTCAAAAGTATTTTCATAGTATGTGAAAAGCGTTCTCACTGAGCTTTGCAATGAGAGGACCTTGAAAAGGAGGAAGTGGCAAAGAGGGTAAAAGACTAAGCAGAGAGAAAGGTGATTTTTTTGTGTGTGTTCTCTACCTGGAAGCGGTACCCAGGGCAGTGATCCAAGCTTGAAAAATGCCAGCAAAAAAAGAGAAAGGGTTTTTCCTTGTCACTAGAAAGTAAATCAAGGGGAGAAAAATGCCCCCGTGGATGATGAGGCCCACAATTACTGTGATCATGTACATCCCCAGTTGCCGAGCAACCACTTCTAAGTCCTTGATTGCAATGATCTTCCCACAGATAAGGCAGGCAATACCCAGGGGAGAGTACCTGAAAAACAGAAGAGAAAAGAAAAAAAAAACACCAAAGAAATCATTATGGGATTCAGAACTTAAATCTGGGCCCTCCTATGTTACTGCATCCTGCCGAAAACCCTTTGCATTTATTTCTGTACAGAGTTTTGATGAGAGAGGGCCATGAGGTTCAGTAGATGCTGCATTTTACTTCAGTCTAACTGCATTATCTGAAATCTGTTTCATGGACATGCTGTCCCCTGCTCTGATGAAAGATCCAAAGGCGAACTTAGTTGTTCGGATGTTTTTTAGAAATAGTGGAGACAAGCTTTACCACCTCTTAGTAAGCACCAAGCTAAAAGTTGGTTATATCTTGCTAATCTTATTTGATTTGCCTTTCCACAGCTCCTTCCTTGAAAATTGGGAAGAAATTTTGAGCTTCTCAGAAGGCTCATTAGAGTTTCACCAAGCTATAAACTGGTGTTTGTAAATTTCTTTTGTTTTTGCCTTGGAAGATATGAAGTATATATACATATATGTTGAGAGAGAGAGAGAGAGAGAGAGAGAGAGAGAGAGAGAGAGAGAGAGAGAGAGAGAGAGAGAGAAAACCATCTTGAACCAAAGGGTACATTTAGAGAAATGTGGTTTTATCACTTCTAAGTCTGGAAGTATTTTTTTCCATACTTACTCTAACAATACTGCTGGCTCTCCCCACATGTCACCTCATTTAATTCTTACTCCAATCTTAAACTCTAGATAGGTATCATTATTCCTATTTGGCAAATGAGGAAATTGAGATTGGGAAAAGTTAAATAGTTGGCACAAGACCATGAAAGCAGTAACAGGAGAACAATCTCAGGTCTGTGAAACTCTGAAACTGGGTTTTTTCCCTTACCAAGCCAAACCACTTCCCTTTAATTAGCCATTGTAGCTCTTTGTAGGTAAGCAGACAATTTACTATATGCCAATTTATCCTATATAAATTTATTTTATATTTCTATATTATCATTATTTTATAGAGAGCTTGGAAACAATTTACTGTTGTCCTCACTCTTGACTGAGTAAGCTAACCACGTTCTTTCTCGTCTCAAGTGTATTTTTCATATGTTTGGTAACATCCGTTTTTTATTGCCCAATCTGGTGTTGTTGGAGCGTGACCCTGTTCAGCCTACAACACTTTCTGACTAAAATGAAAATGTCTGTGGGAAGCTTGAGACCTTATTAAGAATTCTGAATGTAGTTGAGAGAAAGACTGTGGGGAAAATGAAATCCTGGGATAAGGCTCCCAACTGGAGTAGGGGAGTCAGGAAAGGGAGGGGCCACCTATGCCAGATGTGGTATTTTATTTTTGTATTTGTACCTGCACAACCCCCTCCCAGGCTAAGAAAGAACTGTGAGGAATATATGAGAGTCCTATACACAACCACATAAGACACTTACTGGCTGTGGAACCTTGATTAGTGACTTATTCCCATCTTACAGGTGTGCCAGTCGAGGCTTTAAAGGCCACCTCCAACCTCGCAGGGTTGCTGGGAGGACTATACTTTTTGACATGCATGTATATGCACTGTCAACAACCCTACCGCATCCCTGTCAGCACCATTCCTTCTCTGACTCCTGATGAAGGATCCTGTATGTTCTGTTTTCATACATGTACCCCATGTCCTCTTATCACTCACACTTAAGGAGTCAAGTCTGAGTTAATGAGGCTTTCTAAAACATCTCACAGGCTACTGCCACCCAATCGTGGATGTTTCAATGAGCAAAATACTTCCTCGAGAGGAACCTTCTCCTGAAAGAGGTGATTTGTAATTGATACCAGTTAATTAAAATGTTAGCTTAGCTGTTCTCATCCTTGCTGAGCATTCTAGCCTGTGGCCTGCACTTCTTCTTTCCTTGGGACGAAGGTTGGCAGTTTCAGGTCTGCTTCTGCAGGCATTAGGGAGTCGTGCCATTAAACCCTTAGCTTTCCCACCATTTTACATTCTCCCGGTGTGCCTATACCCACAACATCTCGTAGATCAGTGGGGTAGTCTCGGGGGCCAGTTCTTTGTTCCCTGGGATTATAAATAACTGAGCAGAATACACCTTCTGATAACACCAACAAGCATTTGTCTTCATAAACTGAGAGATTAATTCTTTCCAGAGTACCAATCACCCTTTAAAGATGTCCAGAAAAACACAAATACGATCCGTTTTGGATGCCATCCAACTTCCCTGTTCTTTTGGGACAGGTATATTGTAGAATGGAGAGAAAACATTTTCAAGGTTCTTTGCTAAGCAAGACCAGCTACAGAGTGCCCTGGAGAACACATCTGGACCAGGGCCAAATGGATAGGAGAAAGGTAACAGGATACCTGGAGCACTCAGCTTGCTGGGAGCAACTTGAATTCCCACTATAAATGGAGAGTGTTAATCAAAGGCCAGAAGGTAGAGAGATAGGGAAAATAAATACGGCAAGCAAGGGCTCTAGTTACTTAACCCAAACACTTCTGTCTCTGGAACTAGAATGAGGATTAATTAGGACAAGGAAAGAGTATTTGTTCTATGATATCTTTTAGGGACATTACTTTCCTGTACTTGTTTTCAAAAACAAGTAGCTTAAGTTTTCACTCTTGCATTTCCATATTAATTATCTCATTGAAAATGATACTCCATGGAAAAGAAAGGGCAAATGCTCAGGGTCCAAGGTCGCCACTGAAAGCTTCTGTGCTGAAGCAAACAATCACAGCCATAATCCAAACTACTTTAAGAGGTAGAGGGCTCTAGTGTTCTGAAGCCAAATATAGAACTAAGGGGAGAGAATGGCTTCCGCGTTGCCTTTAAACTGGTTGTGTTCTCAGCAATGTGCATCCAGGACTGACCTGTCAAGTCTTTTTCTATTCTTGTCTCTGCCCACTCTGTATCTCAGTCCTTGTCATCCTAAGGTTCTCACCAAGATGCCTTTCTTAGCTCTGCTCCACATACACAAATTTATACAGTTAACATGCCCAGAATTCAGTCGGTGTCTCTGTGCATTCAGATACCTGCTGCAGAATCATGTGGCCTGTCTGGTAACGCTATATAGTCCCCGGGCCCACCACACACCTGTTGAGTTAGAATTTCCTGTAGCTGGCCTTGGGGTATTAATATTTTGAATAAGTTGCCCAGGTAATTCTGATGTGCTTGGAAACCAATGTTCCAAGGAATAAAATCTGATGTGCATCTGATGAAATGCAGGTATTACTTGGTTAGTCTTTGGAAACCATTTACTTTGGTTCCAATTTATTCAAGGCCTTAGGTCTCAACCCACTAAGGTAACTAATTCAGGACTTTGAGGCACAAGGCAGAAGGTGGGCCAGACACTTGGAGTAAAGGTAAATAGAGGGACTTTATCAGTCCTGCCATAAGCCGCTCTGGTTCAGTCCCACACATTTCCAAGAGCAATGCGTCTGCCAGTTTGGGATGGATCCCAAGAGAACTCGGAGTCAGAAGAGTCTGTCAATAAAGAGCTAAAGATACCTTCCGATTACATTAAGGTGCTGTCTGTACTCAGTCTCAGGAAGGAACACAAATCCCCATTTTGCCCAATCCATTTAGGAAGAGGTGTTCTGCCTGTCCACGGAGTGACTTTTGCTCCCTGAGACTTACCACATGTGGATTAGAACTTTTCATCCGGACAGAATAAAAATCAGTTCATAGATCCTCCAAGCTTGTAACCTTCCAGGGACTTCTTTTTGCAATTAAATAAAACCCCAACTCTTCATGGCGGCCTACAGGGCCCTGTGGGATATGCCACTTGGCCACCTCTCCAGCTTCACCACTTTCCACCCACTTACCAACCAGCTGCACTCCAGCCACTCCATTTCCCTGTTTATTGACTTCGTAGCAGTGATTACTATCTGAATTCTTATTTACTTCCTTTTATTTTTTCCCTTTCTCCTTTCAATAGAACATAAGCTCTATGCAGGCAGGAATCTTTCTCTGTCTTATTCATCATCATATCACCAGTGCCTAAAATTATTACTGGCATTGAAGAGGTGCTCAAGAAATATTTGTGGAGTCAAAGAATGGATGAACTGATAGATGGGTTGATGGGCAGATATATGGAAGGAAGGAAGGAAGAAAGGAAGGAAGGAAGGAAAGAAGGAAGGAAGGAAGGAAGGAAGGAAGGAAGGAAGGAAGGAAGGAAGGAAGGAAGGAAGAAAGGAACGTACGTGGTAGTGGTAATTTAACTGGCAGGGAGAATTGGAAGAGTGAGCAGAGATTTCACTTCTCACTTCATGTTTCTCTAGTGATGAGATTATAAAAAAGGTCACTTTCTGTTTAAGTTTTAAGATTAAAAAATTTTTTAAAGAACTCTGCAGAAAACGAGGGTAGGAAAATCACACTGAAATTAAGTACTTCTCTCTCTTTTTTTTTTTCAAATCAGAGGGCCTCGTAGGCTTCTTAAAGAATTTATGAACACAAAGAAACAAAGGATATGAATTGAATAGATGATCAGTAATAGTAATGACAATATAGCAACAATAATAATAATACTAGTTTATATAAAGTATTTAGAGAGGTCCCAGCACATAGGAAATGCCCCCACAATTGTTAGTCACAATTTCACTTCTCATGGCAATTCTGTGATGTGCATTCTGTGACCAGTCCATTTTACAGATGCGAGTGTGGGGTTTACAGAGTTTCTAACTTGCCTAAAGTCACACAGCTAGTCATAGGAGGATCTTGAATTCAATCCAGCCTGAAGTCAGTTAGGTGCCACTTTCCCGTAACTCTCGTTGCTTAGGCTGGGCAAGCTAACCTCTGTGCTCATTCATAACATCTGGAAAATGGGGCTAACGCAAGTAGCTGTTTTTGCTGGGTATGATTATAAAAAATAAATGAGTTAGTGCATGTAAGCTAATTGGAAGAGTATTAAGCATATTGCAGGAATTTGGTAAATCTTAGTTATGACTTAATAATGATTATAATAATAATTATCTTCTCAGCAGTAAATAGGTACAGTAAGTAATCAAAACAACGCTATGCATATAGCAAGAATTTAATGACTCTAAGTTGTAATTTAATAATAATTATTATTAGAATAATAGCAATCTCTTCAATGCTATACTTTGCTATTATTACTACTCTTATGACGACATAGAGAAGAATACTTAAGAATTCTAATTCTATACGCTTTGAGGGGGTCAGTTAAAGAGTGGTTGGCTTTATAATACAGAACCTTCTCACACAGCATTATCAAATGCTGACGAGGCAGCTGAAGAGCATGAGAAATGTGTAGAACTGGCATCTCATGACGTGTAACACCCCCATGACTGCTCGCCTCTATGAGGCAACTGAACAGATCTCAGAAATCATTCCACAGGTCAGAGTCCTGACTCACAATTGCTCTTCATCTCCCTGGATATGATGCTAAATCTTTAGGAGTTTTGATTTCAGTGAATAGAAAACTTCCTCATCCACACCACTCTCCATCCCTGGGGAGAAGAAAGGCACAAGTTTTATCCCATGACTCATCTGATTTCCTAGAAGATTCCCTTTCTTTCAAGAACTTGGTGGAAATGACGTTGGTACAGAGGAAGAAAGGAGCTTTCACTTATTTGCCCACGTTTAGGCATCATAATACAGAAATATAAACTGCAATGATGCTCACTCTGCTAGAAATCCTAGGAAACAAGAGGCCTATCCTCCTTTGTGTAATTTCATTTTTTTGAACTCTCAGCAAGCTCAGAATGGATCTAAAATACTTTTAAAAAATTTTTATAGCATTACATTGTATATGATTTTAAATCTCCACACACAAAAAATATTCAGAAACCTAGCGACGACTTAAAGTTGAAGAATCAGCACACTAATCAACAAGAACACATTATTTTACTAACATCCTTTCCATGTTTTAGAAGTACAATAAAGCAATAATCTGAACAAGACAGGTCTATTAAATGTGATTCATGAACTCATGAGAAACATCTTCTTGATCTGACACCCTGAAGCCTTCAGGGTGCCCACTCATTCCTGAAGTTTTAGTAAGAATTTACTATAGGCACATCTCCATGTTCAGTTTGGTGGAGATAAAAAAAATAAGTCAAGAACAGATTTTTGCACTTATATGGAGGGAGTAGAGGCCAAGGAAAAGAAGAGGAGAGAAAGAAGGTAGAATTTCAGTGGGAGGCATCGCGTGGAAATGGAAAAGGCTCAAAGGGAGTTTGGGGAAGAAGGTGAGTAGGACTGGAAAATGCAGAGATAAGGAAATTGTAAGCCAGAATTTCTGTGGTTAATAGAACAAAGGTGCGGTTTGATCTTTTCTTTTCTTTTCTTTTCTTTTCTTTTCTTTTCTTTTCTTTTCTTTTCTTTTCTTTTCTTTTCTTTTTTGTAAGCTGGTATATACAGGACCATCATAAGGGTCTAAAATGAATGCATGTAAAAATCTTTCTGTCAGATACAGGACACTAGAAGATTTCAGTGACTGAGGGTATCCCAGTGACTGAAGTTGGCACAGCTTCCTTGATGAAGGAGTGGACACTCATGCTGTCCTGGACAACGTGAGATTTTTGAACCGCTAATCATAAACACACACGAAATGAAGTGGAGACAATGTCACTTAGATTAGATGATTCACACGAACAAATTCCACCCACTCATACATTAGGATTTTGATATCAATATGAACTCCATCTCAGCCTCTTCCTAGCTATAGAATCTTAGGCAGGTTAATCCACCTCAGTGAGCCTCTGTTGCCTTTTCTGCAAGATGAGAATAATACTCCCTCTTTGCAGGGTTATTGGAATTTTATTTGATAGGCATCAAACACCAATCACGGTTATTGTCAGATAAAGAAAAACAATAAGTGACAGTTTTTATTATAATGACCGTCATGATGTTAAAGAATCACGATTTAGTGTATCAAGATCACAGTTTTCTCTTCTGTAAAACTAGAGGGTGGGGCCAGATTCTCAAGAGCACTTAGAGGTCTAATGTGGCCTCTGAGACTTCACTTTTGCTTGCATGGTCTGAGGACTGCCTCCTTTTACTTCTATATGAGTCGTGAGTAACCCAGGTCAAAGATACATTGCTTTTGGACATCAGCTATAGAAGCAGTGCTTCTTCCACACGTCCTGGGTTGTACCCTCTCCCTGGTGTCTTGGGCTTATCTCAGTGTTTCCTGATGCTGCTCAGCTTCAGTAGTAGTGATTGGTTTTTCTAACTTGTCTCCCTCTTTTTTGTTTGTTTGTTTTTTCTTCCAGGGCAGGGATCAGCAAACTCTTTATGTACAGGGCGAAACAGTAAATACTTTAGATGTTGCAGGCACACAGTGTTGGTCAGAAACGCTCAACTCTAATGTTTAGCACAAAAGCAACCCTACACAATACATGAACAAATGGGTGTGGCTGTGTTTAAATAAAACTTTATTTATGGGCTGAATGTGAATTTCATACAATTTCCATGTGTTATGAAAAATTATTACTCTTTTAATTTTTTTTTCAGTAAAATAAATACACAAAACCCATTCTTAATTCACAAACTTATATAAAACAAATGGCAGACAGGATTTGGCCCATAAGCTGTGGTTTTCTGGCCCATTTTCTAGAGGAAGCTCCGAGAATATTTTCATCCCTTTCTCAAGGTCTTTCTAGAGAACCTTTTGGTTGGTCTATGCCCACCGCTCTTTCCTGCTAGGAGGTCTCCAGTATTTCTGGGGACCCCAGGACCTTCTCACACCCCTACCATGATGAAGTAAGAACAAGCCCACTTACCACATGATCATGATCACTAACTTCATCACGATCTCATTCAAAATGTTGAAGAACTCCACCATCAGCTTGGCCTGCTCTCCCATCTTTCCCATGGCGATGCCAAAAGCAATGAAAAACCCTATCAGACCTGTTGGATGAACAACATTACACAGAAGGACAAATTACAAAGTATGTTTTTCTTATTCTTTACCATTCCCAGTGTATGGAGCCACATATTTGCCGCCTGTTACCCTAAAATTAGGCATTAAAAGGCAAAAGCATTAGATGTCACACTGAAAATGCCTTTTCCCCTGGGTGTTTATGGCTTTCCTTAAAACTTTTCACCTGGGCAAGTTGAACTGTCATCAGTGTTAGGTCCTTGAAGAAAGTAAGTTCATTTTCATTCCAAATTAAAAAGTACTCTCTTCTCTTGCCTCCTCACTTATGAAATCATGTGTAAGCAGATTTTATAAGTACATAGTTTAACAAGAAAAACTTGTTGGAACTTGAGAATTAGCATGCAAACTTTGGAGCCAATATTAACATAGCAAAGACCAATTAGCCATTAAAGTCTCTGCCAGGGTTATGACTGCATTGGTTTGGTGTTATACTAAATTAACGCATGGCTGGTATGTTTCACTCTAGGAAAATTCTAAATGTAAAATTATTTTTCTGTGGCTACATGCCTAATGTGAAAAGGAAGAGGAATGCAGAGAAATCAAATGGAAAGCCAAGAGAAGTCCAAAACAGTTGGGAAACCCCAACTGACCCAGTTTGTTTTGGTTTAACCTGTTTTTTATTAATGCATCATAATTCTTTTCATAGTCAAAATGGTTAGAATGCATTTTTATAATTGCATTTTTTTTTCAGGACCTTAAAGACAGAACATAGACTTACTTCACAGCTCCTCAGCTCTGTCCTCCCTTCACTTGCTGTCATTTGGCTTCCATCTAAGCCCAGCATCACCTCAGCCTCCAGGGTCAATCCAAACCCCCAGCCAGAAGGATGTGAGGAGCTCTGTTCCTACCTCTTGCCGTCAGCATCCAATTGCACTAGGTTCTAAACCAACTCCAGTACTCAACCTTGGGTGCTATTTCTTCTGTGCTGGCCTTTGCCTCATTCATTTCCTGCACCTGAGTTTGTAGTTCTGGGAACCTACCTTATACTTGAGTTCCTCCAATGCCTGGCTTTTCTCTCCTCACCAGCCCCCTGACCAGCCTGGAGTCTCACCCAGACATATCTCGAGAACTGGGCATACTTCCTGGGTAACAGATGTCCACATTACTGTCTGGGGGTTGTCTGAACTTCTGAACGCCAGGCACTGTGTGCCTCCCCCCACCACCACACACACATTCTGGGCCCATTTCTGCCAATCTCAGGGCTCTGATTCTGATGACTATAGATCAATGTCACTGTCTCTTTGGCTACAGGACCTTGCTGCTCATCCGACTCTTTCTCTGAACTGTAGTATGAGCCAGCTTCTCTTTCCCTTCTCTCTCTCCTCTTCCCCACCCCTACCCTGTTCCAGTTAGGCAGGCCTAATTTCTAGTCCTCCTCTCTGATGTCCAGTTTCCTGTGTCCGGTTACACCTGGAGTCTTGAGCTCTATTAGGTGAATGATAGCATTATAATCTGCTTCTCTTAGAGTAGAATTCTTTCTCTCTGAACCTCTGACTTTACCTTTTCCCTAGTGACCAGAACCATTCGTCTCCCCACCCCAAGTACATATCAACCCAGATTGTACAACTGCCCATCGCTGGGCCCTTTCTCGTTAGCAAAAAGAATCCAGCACTTGCACTTGGGGTTATTTATCCTCAACCTTTACTATTTCTTTTTTTCAGCTCTTTGCCAGAAAGATTGACGAGCAACTTACAAGGGATTTATTGGCCATAAAGAAAAAGGCTTAGTGAGAATCAGATCCAGGAAAGAGAGGTCTAGTTCTGCATAATGTATGAAATCAAATCCAGACTATTCCCAAGCCCTTCTCTCCAGGCCATGGAGAGAAGTTTGTGAGGTGTGTGGTGAGAAATAATCTGAATATTCTGGCTGAGAGTAGCTAGTGTTACTTGGCTAATTCCATTTGGAGATTTTAAGAGAAAATAGCAAGTTGTCAAGGTCCAAAAAAACTGGAAAAAAAGTGGCTCACCCAGGGTCAGCAGACACTGACTATATCTGTGAATATGAGACAGGGATGTTTAAAGGAACAATCTTTCATGGGAGTTGATTTAAGTGGTTGGGATTACAGTGAAGCCCAGAAGTACTCTGGAGTTTTTCTGGGAGAGAAATGAATCTTTAAAGGAGTGGGAGACCAGAGCCAGGATTTTATCTCTACTTATTGCAATGCTTGATCCTTGGGACTTTCCAAAGCCAAAAAACAAAAAACAAAGAAAGCCACCATCTCTGCATTTGGAAGGCCATGGAAAGAACCTTATTTCAGCTGTGATTTCTAAATGGAAAGTTTCTCAACAGTCTAACTTCCCTTGGCTTTCCAGAGCCTCAAACTGCACTTGGAAACTGAGGTCTAGCTTGTCATTGCCATCTGTAAACAATGCCTCATTGAACTCACCCACTGGAACAGTGGTGTTTCATAGGAACAGAGCCCTCTTAGACTTGGTCATTGGGGTTGAGAGAGCAGTGAGTTGTGTTGAAACTCCCTGGTACAGTCAAAGGTCACATGACTTCCCAGAATCCACTGAGAATCTGAAAGTCTTCTGAATGATTCACTTCAAAGCTTTGGCCCCATTACTGGAGGCTTCAACCTCCTCCAGAGTGTAGAGGAGATAGAGGAGTCACTTTGACCCCAGGGTTTGGGAAACCAAGGGGAGTTGGGAAGGCCCTGAAAGGGTCCCAGATATCTGGACAATGAGAGACAAGAGCTGTTCACGGGTGGATGCTGAGGATATTTGCAAACTCTCCACCTCAGAGAACTCTCCCATTGTCTCCTCTCTCTTACCTGCTCTCACCTCACACTGACTGTCAACAGTGTTTATTGATCTTCCCTTGCCTGGCAACATAGTCAGCTTATCTCCACCCTTGTTCTCACTTACCCAAGCTGCTTCCTGTCATAACAAAAAGTAAAAATAAAAATAAAAAACGATCCCTTACTGAAGATTCTGCTTTTCAGTAGCTGGGCAATTCTGCCCCTCTACCTCTTTCTCTTGACCATTCTGGATGAGTAAGGAGTAAGGTTATCAAACTCAAACAAACAAACAAACAGGATACCCAGTTAAAATGTGAATTTCAGATAAATAATGAACATATATATGTATAATTATGTCCCATGCAGCATTTGAGACATGATCCATGCTTGCATCAATCAACATACTTCCTCCACCCAGATTCCCCCATCTTTCCCGGCTTATGGCCAAATGTCCCTCTTTCTTGTCTTGGGGATACCATTCTGATAATGGATAGGGGTCATGGTGGGGCATAGAGAAGGGGTGGATGGGGAGCAAGCTGAGAAAATGGATTAGCCACATGATGGGGAGTCACTAGTCTCTGTGGAGCTGTCCACCTGCCTTTAACAATGACTGCAGCTCACATGAATTAAGTACATGGCATGTACTATTGGGCTCTTCATGCACAATTTCATTTAATCTTCATAATGATCTACAAGAAAAATGCCAATCCCATCCCCTCTTTATAAATGAAGCACAAGAAGCGGGGCAACTTGCCCTCGGTCAGATAACCAGTGAGTGGTCCATAAGGGACCCAAACCTCATCTGTCTAACTACAGAGTCAAAGAACCTCTGGGATGGCATGCTAAGAAGACCCCAGGCTGGGAGAAAGGGCTCACTGGAAGTCCAGAAAGCTACACAAGGTAACCTCATTTGATAAGCTCCTTTTGGCACCAGTGCCAACATTCTCCACTCCTGACAGCAGTGCATTTGTTTACAGACTGTGGGGGCTGGGGTGGGACACCCCCCAGGCCTAGCACAGAGGTGATATACAAAGGCAGCTCAAAAAAAAAAATTCTTAAAAAGTGAAAGAATCGGTACTGATTCTTCATAAAATGGAGAGTCAGAAAAAAATGACTTGCCAACATCACGCAAAAAGGGAGTGTGCCCAATGAACGTTTAGTCCTGTCGCTTTTCCCATACCTGGCCTCTAGCTGTCGTGGCCCCTGACGGTATTGCTTCTGCCCAGCTCCCTCTTCCTTAAGGTCTCAGCTATCAGTCCCAGTGACCCTCCAACCACTCCCCAGAGAGAGCCTCCTGCTCCACCTAGAGGACAGCTGAATGACTGGTTTCTTGAGAGGCGAGTGGGGGATGCAGAGGTGCTGAGATGCAGAAAAGGCTGGCCTCTGTCGCAGAGGCAGGGGTGCCTCTCCCAGAGTGATGAAGACCAGGTAGCGTACCTAGGACATTCATGCCGTCCTTGAACTCCAGGCCCTTCTTGACAACCACCTTCGTTTCCTCGGGTGCCTCTGTTGCAGTCTCGGTCAACAGGGACACAACGGAGTTGGTGACATTGCCCTCCTCTTCTGACTGAGGGGCCACCAGGACTTTCTTGGTTACTGTTTGAATCTAATGGAGTGGGAAAAAAACACATAAAGATGAGGTTTGGTCTAAACGGTCATCAAAAGCCTGGCCACTTACATATTTTAAAGTTTCCAGCTATGCTAAAAATAATTAAGAAATGCTAAAGCAAGGTTTTGAAAATTGGGGAATATTTTTTTATGTTTGTGTTTAACAAAGTGATGCTTTATTACACAAATACAGTGGGGTACAATTGTCCTCACTGCATGATAATACAGGATTTGTAACATTCATTTGTAATGTACTGTAAGCAGTAGGACCCAGTCATGGGACACAAGCTTCGAGATGGATGTCTGTTTCTTTTATTCCCATGATTGTAGCTCTGCACCTCAGAGACAAAATCAAATGTCCAACATGGATATTCTTCATAATCGTGAGACCCAGATGGATAACCCTCCTGGCATCTTCTGATGGGACCCAGATCTAGTCAAGAATAGGAGGACGAGGGTCATGATGAGGGTTGATCGGCACCTCAGGATCCAGCCACCTGCGTTGCTCCTTCCTGCCTGGTACCTGTCAGATAGTCTTCAACTCCTCTGGGTCCTTCCAGTGCCAGGCTTTGCTGGGAACCTCCACTTGGGTGCCACATGTGCCAACTGCCAGCAGCTACCACGGCAGGGGTGTTAGCTTGTATTTCAGATGCAAATGTATGGTAGGACGACACTTGCTCCTTCTGGAAAGCGATGTCAAGACCTACTCAATGTTCCCCAAGCATCTCTGTGCGAATGGCCTCCCAAGAACTTCTCATGCTATTCCTCGATATCTGTGGCAGCCGTCCTATTTTTAAAGGTGCCAGGCACCCTGCATGCAGAGTGCTGTGAAAACTCACATCTGAGCCCAGAGAAACACTACCTCCAGGGACATTAAAATAGAACTTATGTAGAATCCTAGAATGTCAGTGCCGGCACGTAGTAGGCAACAGATGGCTGAACCCTGAATAGATATGAAAGAGGAAGCATGGAGAACTCAAGAGACTTGTCAGACATCATAGATTTATTGGCAGAGTTGGGACTTCAACTCAGATGGCCTGACCACCACTGAGTTCTTTTCACTATGTGGACCCAATCCTACTGCAGCTGGGCCCAAGAGTAAGCAATGCTTAACTGCCCATTTATCTGCAGTGGGAGGGAGGGGAGCACAGAGTTTGAGGTGAGACAGGGTGCTCTCTGTTCCGGCCTGGCCGCACGCATTTATTCAGGGAGGCTGGAACCTCGGCTGAGTGTGTGAGGGGATAATGGGCAGGCAAAGGGTCCTGGGTCTGGGTAACGCTGGTGTAAAATGAGAATGAAGGAGTGCTCAGAAGGGAAGCTTCCATAAGCAACAGAGTCATGTGCCCAGGTGCAAAGAGGGAACCAGAAGCCAACTGTAGACCCATCCTGAAAATGTTAAAGAAGCCAAGGCTTGAATTCAAGGGCTTCCAGGCTGAGGTGGGAGGCCAGGTGCTCCATGTCCGACATCTATTATCTCTTATGTCAAGAGCCCTTCAGACTCACAGGGCTAAGTAACTAAACCCAGGACAGACAGCTGGTAGTTGCTAAAGCAGGCTTCAAAATGAGTGATGTTTGACTCCAAAATCCAGCTTCCGAACAGCACAGGCCAGTGGCTTGAGCTGAGGGTGGGGAGATGGGGTTCCTGAAACACAGGCCTGGTTCTCTACCTGAGCTCTCATTTCAGTGCCTGTGTGGGCTGGATAATCCCATCTGGGTGCCAGCTTCAGTCTACCTGAGTCCAAACCACCATGGTCTCTCACCTTAAAACCTGTGAAAGTTACTCAGTGACCTTTTCACATCTCTTCTTGTCCACCTACAATCACCAGGTAAGTACAGTTACCTAGAGCTTTGTCTATTTCCATCGTGCCGGATTGTCCTTTTAAAAATAGAAAAAACAGTCATCTCCCTGCCTAAAACTCTCTTAGAATAAGGACCCAATCTGACCCTTGTCCCCAGGCCCTGCCTGAGCTGGGTTTTGCTTCCTCCACTCCCCACCCGCTAGGCTTCCTTATCATCTCTGAACATACTACGTACTTTCCAGCTTCTGCAAGCCTGTGCCTCTGCTGAGCAGGCCCTTCCCCCAGTTCTCAGCCTGGCTCACTCTGACCCCTTAATGTCTCAGCTCGGAAGGCTCCCGCAGCTACTGCTTCACTATCATCTAGCCCTCAGAGCACACTTACCTTAATTTTAAAGTATCTCGTAAATGAGTGAATGAATGGAAATATAAATATAAATATAAATATAAATAGAAATAGAAATAGAAATAGAAATAGAAATAGAAATAAAGCTTCTTGTGTGTTGACCTGAAGTTATTTCTGGTCTATACCCCCTCAGCCAATGTAAGTAAACTCCACAGGGCAGGGACCCTGACTCCCATTCCCTTGGCATCCTGTCACAGGAGAGACCCTGGCCCCCAGGAGGGGCTCAGTGTATCTGCTGAACGAGCCAACACAGATCACTGAATTCCCTGGAATAAAAGGCCCTCTGTTGCCCCCATCGCTGGGCATGATTGAATGTGGTCAGGCCACATCTTATAGCTGTTGATCTCTTGGAAACCTCACCTTGGTTCAGAGTCGGCCCTAAGCAGCAAGCAGGAGGCCTCCCTGCTCTCAGAGACACAGGTCGTGGCACCTTGGGTAAGGCAGCCTCTGCTCTGAGGACATTGCACCTTCTACACGTCACCTAACTGTGTCTAACTGATCAGGATGGCCCCTCCACCCAGAGAAGCAATCTGAAATCACTTCCAGCTGTACCGCACGGGCAGGAGGCACCTCTCCATGCCCTTTCTCCCTGATAATGTAGTATCACCCTATAAGATTTCCCCTTCTTCTAACCCTCTTCGAGGCCCTCCAAAGCCCATGGAATACTGCTGCTTTAAGCTCCCTTTCCTCGGGACTGCCTGAGTCTCGCTTAAAGAATCTATACCTCCCCAACCCTGGGGTAAACGATTCTACATGACTTTACTGCTGACCCAAAGGAACTGTGTGGCTCTGGGCTTAGCTGGGGGACTAACAGCCCATTTCTCATATAAATTTGCCACTGGAGTGGTGGGTTCAAGACGGGGCTGGGGCAAGGAATGGCGTAGTCCTCTATTCTAATGTTCTACAGTGCCCCCTTGTCATCGACAGCTCTATGCAGAGAGGTCACCGAGCCTAAGCATGGCCAACGCCATAAAAACTCGCCCCAAGACCAGAGCAACAGCTCTGAGTGCCTGCCTGCTTCCCGGTCCTACCTAGGGACTGACTTCCTGCATGGAGCATCTGTCCCCCCCTCCCCCGCCCCCGCCCCTCTCATGCTATGCCCCTACGCCCCACCCCCAGTCTTCTACCGGCTCAGCTTCCGGCTTCTTCAGCTACAGTTTCGGAGCACTCTTTCCAAAATAGTAAGAATAGACTTGGCACCCAGTTGTGTCTATCACCTCAAAACAGGCAAATTCATCTTTCTAAGCAGGCTGGCTGAGGGGCAAAAACATTATACACAGAGAGTGCCATTAAGCACCGCCTTCCCTAGCCTGTTCCTATGCGCTCCCCATCCACCTTCCCCTGCCTGGAATGGCTTCCATTAATATACCTCTCTGCTACAGATGCCACCACAGTGGCACTGGACATCAGAGAACATACCCCACTTGGAGTAATTTGGGCTCAGTGGTGGTTGGAAATTGCATTTGGGGGGCAGTTGGGCGGGGCTGGGAATACAGACTTTTCCTCGAAGTGCTCTGTTTCCTGAGTTCATTCCGCGATTCCCTGGGAATGGCTGAAGGAAGCTTCTTGGCTTAGTTTAGTTCCCACTTGGGCTAATGGGAACTGAGGTATATTCCAACCCGAACTGGCCTTAAGGCCAGACAACGGGCTGGTAAATGGGTCTCAGGCAGCCATGTCAGTGGTTGGACTCAACAGAGAATCATCTGTTTTAAAGAATCACAAGTTTTTAAAAATAGATATGCCTGTGTGTACTTGCTAGAAGTATACATTGCTACCAACTTTTTATAACATCCAGCAAATTGAAAACATAAAACATCTCTTCGGCAGGACATGTTAGCTTCTAGGAATTTACCCTCTAGAAATACTATGTAATCATGAAAAAAGAAGAGCAAGAGAGAGAGAATGCTAAAATACTTTAAAATGAAAAAGCAAGGAGCAACATGGTACATACAATGCAATACTACTGTGTTGAATTCTTTAAAGATTATTCACACAGGCATAATACGTATATAGGAAAGAAAATTCTCAACATTTGTAGCTCTTAGAAAGGGAAGTGGAAACCTGAATTTTTTCTTAATGTGCATCTACACTATTTAAACTTTTGCAGTCCTCATGTATTACTTCTATGTTTAAAAAATACCCAATCCCGGGCCCACCTTGAAAATTCTGATTCTGTAGAGTATGCATATTTTTTAAACACACTACATGTGGTTTTGCTAGACCGCCAAAACCAAGAACCACTGGGCATTCTAGAGGGCTGTGGGCAAGGGTGACAAAAATGTGCTCTAGGACGATGCAGAAACAGGAACTAAAGAGAAGGGAAGAGAAGAAAAAGAAGTGGGCTCCCAGAGCAAAGAGATATTAAATGAGCTGAAAAGAGGAAAGATTAAATAAAAAGTAACCCAGATGACCCCAATCCCCAAATTCTGCCCCAGATCACCTCATACACCCTTAGACAGAGATAAGTATGAAAATCACTCCCCAGAGCTGGTTCACTGAAACAGACTCTAAGTTACCACCTGGATAACTCAGGAGGTTGGAGAGGTAAGAACATCAGAACTTCGGGTTACCTGTTGAAAACAGGCTTGGACAAGGTTTTCCGGGAAGAGATTTCGAATAAGGTCAAGAAAGGCATCCAGGCTGGACACTTCATCATTCTTCTTCCCAGGCCCCAGCTGCTTCTTGAGTTTGGGGTCCCCTGGGTGGATAGCCAAGACCAGGATGACCCCCAGGACTGCGGCGATGATGGTCGTGGACATGTAATATACCATAGCTCTCGTGCCTAAGCGCCCACTGGCTTTAGCATCCAGGCCTGACAATCCTGGATTGAAAAGAAATCCAGAAGGATTAATTTACATGATGTTTCTGTCAATTACTCTTCTCTGCATACTTATAATTTGGCTTCCTATAACTCAGATGCATTTGGTCAATCTCATAGTTTGCAATTCTATTTTCCAAGGACATTTTTGAGATTTTAGAGCAGCTGTCCCCAGCTGTTTGGCACCAGGGACCGGTGCTCCTATGAGAACCTAATGCCTGATGATCCGAGGTGGAGCTGAGGCAGTGATGCTAGTGCTGGGGAGAAGCTGCAAATACAGATGGCCGCTTGCTTTCCTGCTGTTCACCTCTTGCTGTGTGGCCCGTTTCCTAACTAGCCACGGACCAGTTCTGGTCCACAGCCCAGGGGATAGGGAACCCCATTCTAGAGAACTGGGGAAAGTTGAAGATCTCTGGTTCAGAGTTTTTAAACTGATTGATGACTACTTTTTATTAGTCGTAACAGTGAGTTAAAATAAAGTTGAGTAAATTCAATTTTTTAATTCTGAGATTATGTCCTTCCCACTTATTTGGTGTCGAAATATCCTCTCTTTTAGGACGTGATGGTACTGATACGTGCAATTTTTTTTCATATTTTTAAATTTATTTTTTATTTTATTTTTTTTTACTTTTTTCATTGTTGTTGTTGCTTTTAATATCCCCACTTTGGAAGATAAGAAGCTGGTAGCCCTAGGTTGAGTCTCAAAACTTTTGAATATATTACTGGTCATTGAAATAGAGTCTGCAATAATGATCTAGCATAGCCCTCACATATTCGCCGACCTCCCGTAGGGACTGAAGAACACATGCATTAACAGCACCCAGAGAAGGATGGGTGCTTCATCTATAGTGTGGGAGGTTCTGTGATTGTTAGAGGAAATTCCAAGCAAGTCACAAAAACTCCAGCTTTCATTGGGTTTTTTTCCAGTTGTTTCATTAGTTTTTCTACTTCCTGGTTTCGGTTCCTGCTTTTATTAGCGAGATTACGCTCTTTTTTGGAGGGGCATGGGGGAGTAAGTCATTGTTGCTAACTCTTCTGACTTAAGCTGACCCATCTCTGACCCATTTCTCCTTACAAACTAAAGTCTGATTCTAGTCAACGGAAGCTGGGATCCCTTACCAGTTTGGCCAATGCACAATCTGTTAAATAGGCATGGAGAACATTTTCTCTGGTTTGGAACAGAGCATTTAAGATGAAAACACAGCTCCACTCCTTCTGGGCCTGAATGATAAGACTTTCCTGACACTGAGTCCCAATGTTTTCATTCATAGATATGAGACTGCAGAACAACTCAGTTTAGCATTTGAATATCTTGGAATTACCAGAGCCTCACTCCTTTCATAAGGTGGACAGTCCAGGGGGAAAACTTTCTCAAGCTCACTCATCTTGTTAGCACCCAAATATAGACTGAACCCCAGCTTCTTACCCTTAACTCAGAGCTTAGTCTCTAACCTACAATTTATGCCTTGTTCCAAAAATAACATGTGGTAAGGAAGAAACTACAAGTATGAGTCCATAGAGGGAAAAATAATCTTTTACATAAAACAATTCTTTCCACCAAAAACAAGTGAGCATGATCTGCACATTAAAGGTAACTTTCTTCTGAAAAAGTCAAAGCACTTTCTTATCTAGTATTTCATTTATTTTTAATACTTTCCTCTACGCCCACTTAAATAGTAAAGAAAAAATTTCCTTTTCTATTTATTACCTGTATCGGTTTCTCAACAAACTATAATGTAGAAAATGAGAAAAGTATACATTTAAAAGTAAAAATTAAAATTACCATAGAGACCATCTTCTTTAAATATAAGGCTGTTTCCTGTTTATTTCTTATTGCTAGACAGACAGATGAACTGACCAAAAGATGAAAAAAAATTTTTTTTTTTTAGGGTTGATTATCCCTGTTCCGGAGACGGGAAAACCAAGGCTCTGAAGGTGACGTGACACAAATGATCGGATTCATTCCTTCAACCAAATTGAGATTCTATGGTCAATCCGAAGCTGGAGCCAGAGTATGACCCACTTTGGCACCAGAAAGGTGGTCTTACCTGTGATTAAACTGGAGATGATGAGAGGGAGAATGAGCATTTTCAGCATCCTCATGAGTATATCCCCCGGGAAGGCTATTAACATGACCACATCAGGGTGGATGGGGGATATCAAGCGAAGAAGCGCTCCACATACTGCCCCCAGGATGACGCCTGTGAGGAAAGGACGGGGAGGGCAAATCTGGATTTATTTTTTGCCTTAGCTCGAGGGACTTGTTTCAGTGACACTGACCTTTCTCATACTCCTCTATTATCAGACGATGAACCTCATGTAACAAAAACGCCATTAGATACGTGAAGGTGATGTTAATGACTAGGAAGAGAATATTTTGTAAGTGAAGCTTATGTCGATGACTGGCACGAGAATATTTTGTACTTCCAACTATTCCGAAAGGCGGCACTGGAAGAGCCAAGGAGAGCTTTCTCAAGGCCTTGCGGCAAGCAGGACACGGTGACTAGACTCCAACTCTTTGAGGCCGTTGTCCACATGTAGAGTCAGAGATCGTCGGTAGATAAATCCACACTGCCAGCTATTACCTCTCCTCCCAGCCTAGGCCTGGCCACATGCATGGTGTTTAACGCATTTCTTCCCTTTTTAACTGAATACTAGATAAAAGAAACATTCGATTGACCAAACTGATGCGAGTTTCCTTTTTTTCTTCTGTTTTCTTTGGTTTCCATTATATTCCCCAGGACTTACCCTCAAGAAGTTTTGTCCTTGACTTCTATATCCTCCTACATCATATTTAGAGTTGCTGATCTTATGGAAAAAAAGGACGGTCTCTAAAAATATATATTTTGGGAGGAAACAATTTGGGCACAGAAACTGGCAGGAGACTTTCACTTTGAATACTCAGAGATTCCACAATAAAAACTGCAGATCTCTCCAAACAGGCATCCAACATAAACAATCCTGTGGAAACCCCAAATCGGGTCATAGCCCCACTGGTTGTAAGAGAGGGAGGGAGTTCCCAGGTCTGTGGGCTATAGTGTTAACTCCGCGGATGCAAAGAAATTAATGTGGCCAAAAGCCTGATCTTTTCTTTTTTATACAAGTGAAAAATATACTTCTTCAAGACTTATGATGAATGAAATGTGCTTATGTGGAGGGTAACCCTTGGAAAACTTTACCACACCTGTGGTTTCCTTTTATCAAGTGAACTGAACTGTGGCAAGCTCCCAGAGCTGACCCTGGTCTACAGACATCCAAGATGACTGACTCAAAGCAGAAGCCATGGGATGAAGGGTGTGGGCATGTGTGTGGGAGTGGGTGGGGGGGAGTGGTGGGAGATGAGCTGTTCATTAGTTCTGTGTATAGCCTAAGTGAGAGCTGAAGAACAAGGAAAGGATCATGAAAGGAAGTGGTATGGTTATCATTGCAAGAAACTGCAATTTGCCCCCATTTTTAAAACCTGTTTGAAAACCTAAGACCAAGATTTTATCAACAATCACGCGAAAGGATTGTAATGCCCTGGGTGAGGCCTGAAGCAGGGCAATAAGACTTTTGAGATAGACCAAGAGCAGATGAAGGCATCAGGACAAGCCTCTCCCATACTGACCTCATGAGCTAACGAACCAAATTAATCTAAGTAATGAAACGTTCAGAGAAAGTTAGACCTTGGGAACTGTCTCAGTGGGGTTTTCTGCAACAATTGCCTTTATCTTGATGCAGGTATTTCTCTAAATGTGGTACACTGACCACCTGCTTTGGAATCACCTAGAAGATCTTTAAGATGCAGATTCCAGGACCTTATGCCAGGTGGTCCAAAGCAAAGTCTCCACAAGTAGGCAGCCCTGGGAATCTGCATGTTGGCACACTCAAGGGCAATGTCTATGCCCACTGAAATTTGAGAACCACTAGAATCCTAAGGAGGAAAACAAATGGCTAGGGCACATGATGGGGAAGATTATGCCATTGAGGCAGCCAGGCCTGGGTAAACAGGACCTTAGGCCGGGCACGTGGGAGAGCTGGCTGCCTGAACCAGCTTCCTTGCAGAACCAGGAGAGACCCAGAGAAGAGGGGTGGATGGGGCGGCACCTGTCACCTACCAAACACCGTCAGAGTGAGCAGGAGATTCTTCCCCAGCTTGTCGCATAGCCGCAGCCCCAAATGTCGGTGCTTCGGCTCCTCTGAGCTGAGGTGACTGTCATGCATTCGCACTTCGACCTGCTTGGGCATGTTGTTGGCACTGAAACAAAAGCAAAGGCCATGGTTAGAGACCACCGGGCACCTCCCCAATGCTGTCTGAGGGGCTCAGGTCACAGGAGGAGAAATGGGCCTTCCCCAGGCCCAGCTGGGCATCTGGAAACATTGGCAAGAAAATAAAAATTTAAAAAGTAACTCAGGGTACCCAGAATGCCAGTTCACCTATAAGCAAAGCACTAGGACACGCCAAGTAGCTACATGCCAGGTGCTTTTGTGCCTAACATCTTGGATCATCACAGTAAATAACAGGAAGGCCACGGGCAGTGGTGATTTCTCTGCGCGTTGCCTGCCCCATAACTCTCAGAGGCAAACACAGTAAGTGTCCCTGCAGAAGGTAACTTGCCCGGGGTCACATGGCTAAAAGGAATGGAGATCAAACCCAGATGTACCTGGCTCCAAAACCTGAGCTCTATTATTCCATAACAACAGCAAAAGGGTGACTGTGGATAGCTAAGTCATCCCAAATTAAAATTCCTCTGAGATTCTATTCCTGGACACAGAAAAGTAATAAATAGTGGTAGTCCACATTTTGTCTCTCTTTCAGAAAAGATGGTCTATCCAGTTTTTAAAAAAATTTAATACTTGATGGTTTTTTAAAGATTACTTGCATTATCAGGACTCTGCTAAGCTGCCCAAGAGCCAATTCCACTCAGTGCTAAAGAAGTATGGTCTTAAGAAGCACGTGATCATCTTCACCCCCGGACATAGTTCAGCCCTTTCACAGATATACCTCATGTGATCTCAAGCTGTGCTGACAGTCTGCCGCGGGGCCATTGCCAAGATAATGAGCATACTGCCTCTTTTTCTAGCTTTGTCATTTCCCAGGCCAATAAGATCTCAAATTTAAAATGTGATTGACATAGGATTGACATAGGAAGGCCAAATTTTTACTTTGATGACTGACATAGGATTAATATAGGAAGGCCAACTTAGGACACTTTTGTTAGCTGCCACGCGCAATCACCAAGTGATAAAAGAAAAAACAGTTTTTAACATCTGGAACGACAGGCCACAGTATCTGAATAAACGGTAGTGCCTTCTAAGACAGGGGGGTAATAGCCTTACCCAGATGTTCTCACCACAGACTGGAGAAAACGTTCTTGAGAACCAACACCAATCTGTAGACCGGTGGTTTGGAATTACTGGTTATAATTGAAATAGCCTGGGTTTTAGATTCAGAGAACCTGGGTTTCAGATCCTGACTCCGTCATTCGCTAGCTGCGTGGTGTGTAGAAAGAAGGGCTTGATGCTTATATTGTAGAATGGAAATATGATCACATGTGGTCATGGCCTGGCATGGCACCTGACACAGTTAATTCCTTTCTCCGAAGAATATGAAGAAGAGCCACACAATACTCATCGGCTTCGTGACAAGGGTAAAATTTAACTCAGAGGGTCTACTCAGGTGCACCACCATTCCAACAAAATGCCACGCGTAGCTCCAGTCTCAGAATTAAGGCCAGAGACCCAAATACAACGGCGTACTTCCTTTTTCATAATAGGATGTTTAATATACTTGGTACCAAAATGCTTTAAAATCAGAAATAATGTTGCATGGTCTGGTAGAATACCCAGATGAAATTATTAGCCAAAATAGAAGTTTCTTAATCTCCCCTTAAGGCCTAATTTTCTACTCACTTGTTAGTTTTGGGGCCGCACCTGGCTCTCTAACCTATGTGTGTGTTAATGACCACTCAGACAGTCTAAAAAGAAAATAGGGCATGACTGCTCACAGGAAGCAGATGAGGGCCTTTCTGATCAGCGAGCAATAAATACCACTTCCTCCCATCACCAAGTGAAACAGACAGAAAAGTTCTTTTTACAACGCATCAGGGGGAAGTGATCAAAACGATCTTTTCAACATGGATAGACCTTATTTCTATATTTGCATTGGGACCTTTTTATATTTTTAAACATTTCTCCAGCCAGTAATCTGAAGCTCCAAACTAGAAAATGACCAATGAAGAATGGAGACCATATGTGTTCTGAAATCATGAATATATTCTTGACAAAACTCTACGATCCCCTTGAGATTGTCATCCCTTGCCTCATGTTTCATCTGAATCCTCCCTGCCGTTGAAGTGAGGATTGGGCACATAGTTAGTATTTATGTGAGACTGACAAGTATTTAAAGCAAACATTCTGGCAAGATCCATATGATGTAATGAAAGTATCAGGCATCAAAACAGCCATGTTGAAGTGAAAACACACAAATATTAGGTTAACATACACACCCAATCCAGCAGTGTGGTTGAATGCCTTTTGCACACAATACTTGGTTGCACTAAATTGCTGCATATGTAGTATTTTGGTTTTTTTTTTTTAGACCATGACAAAATGTCCCTGAAGCCCTGAGTCAAAACAGCCACATCAAAGTGGCAGTATCAAAATGTCATGAACCCACAAGTATTTATTGAAAGAATTCCTGTGACTTTCTTTCTTGGAATTACACAAATACTCCAGACTCATAGCAGTTCCTGACATCTGCACATAGAAAATAATTTTAAAAGTACATCGAGGACTCAGGTTGCATCTGGGGACACGAGGAGTCCCCTTCGTAAACCCTCTATGCCAGTATGAGTGGTCACTGCACTCAAGAACACCAAGAGAGCCTGAACTGCGGAATATTACAAAATATAATGTTGTATAACATTATACAACTTAATATAAAACCACTTTTAAGTCTTATTTACCTTCAGAAGAACACATATAATTTGTAAAATGAGATTACACACACGCAGAGCTGTATAAATGCTGGTTACTGAATGCACACAGCAGCAATGGCAATAACAGAGATACCTGGTATTTATTGAGTGCTTCATGTGTCAGACACTATACTTGGTAATGAGTAAGGTGGAATTCTTACTCTTAAGGAGCTCTTAAGAGAAAACAGAAAGTACATTGTGCTGTACTTAGCTGCTTTACACATACATGAGCTATGTTCAAGCTCCCCCCAGGACGCCATGGGAAATAGTAAGAACAGAGCCTAACCTTGCTTTGAGGAAGAAGGGTGTTCAAGAAAGACCCCCAGGGGGCGCTGATGCCAGAGGTGGATCTTAAAGGAGGGATTTATTTTTAAGTGTCTGCGAACCCTAGGAGAGCAGGACTATGATCTTTCACACAGGACTATCAAGCACTGGTACCAAGTGCTTGATAAAAGTTTGCTCAAAGAAATTAAGAATTGGAAAGCAGCCATAAAGGACCTTCTCCTGGGAATGAGGCCCTTCTGCAATAGACTGGCGGCATACCTCTTCGGCGAGCCTCTTACCATTCTTGCAGTTGTTCCACAAATTTCTTCTACTGGGCACACATTACAGGCCCCATGCTGTTCTAGGTGCTGAAGATAACACAAAACAGACAAAGCCCTTGCTCTCATGGGATGTACGTTTTAGTGGGACGACAAATATGAATGAATAAACTTCCAGTAGAGTCACGTGCTAGCAGGAGGGGGATGTGTGGGATGAAGGCAGCGTTATTTTGTCTCAGGTGGCCAGGGAAGGCTTGTGAGATAAGGAGGCATTTGAATAGAAACTTAGAGGGAATGAGGGGTCTCCTCAATTAATTATGAAATGTTTCCAGAGTTTAGCAAATAAGTGGAATATACACATTTTGGAAATCTTTACATCAAACTAGAGTCTGAAGCTCCCACTAGATATTACCCCTGGTGTCCACATGTTGGTTTTTAGCACAGACAGTGATTCAAATAAACGTCGTATTACCACCACAAAGAGGACAGAGTCCCGACAACTGTCCCAGCTCCCAGCAAGAGGAAAATGGTTCCAGAGAGCCATGCATTGAACACAGACAGGTCCAAAGTCACAGTAGCCTGCAGTCTGCTTCCCTGGCAATAAGCGGAAAGGGCAGGAACTGGTCTGGGTAGGCCCAGTGCATAAACTCAGTAAGTTATTTCAAGTGAGCACACTTACTCCTTCTTAACACTCCCTTCCTACCATCTGTGGCTGTGCAGACAGATCCGAACACCAAGGAATTTGAAATCCCAGGTGTGGCTTAGTTATACCAAATCCACTGAGCCTGATGCCTTCCAACACTGTTGACGGCCTCTGTTTCTATCTGAGTGCCTTCTGCATGGAAGATTTAGCAATGCGATTCCTTAATGTAGGACGTTTCTGTAAGCCAACACTATTGGATCCTCTCCATCGTCCAACAAAATAAGTCCACGTGATGAGACAGCTGTTCGGATAATTAAAAACTTGAACAATGAGGCTATAATTTCCTTCAGCCTTAACTTCTCCACTGAATTATTTAAACAGCTGTTAATTTTACAGTCGCTGCCCGTTCTTTCTCACGCAAATCCGCGAGTCCTGCTTCAACGACAAGTTTGAAACGTTCTCTATGACTCTAAAGGGAACATGTAATGGGGCTGGTGCTAAGTTTTAAATTATTCTCAGAACCTGCTTTTCATTAGCATTCAATTTCCCTCACCCTGCCAAAAGCCTCTAATAATAGGCTCATTAGATGTGGTGTCGGATTCAGATTTCCTGCCTGCACACTTCAGTGTCACCTTAACTGGCACCAAATTCTTTTTTCCTTCTTCATTCATTCAATGAGGTGGTAACAGAACATTCCCTGGGGAACCTAAAAGCAACTGGTGTGGTTTTGCGTGAAGGATGTGAGGTCCAGAACAGGCATCACCCATCCGGACTCTACTGCCCACGCCCAAGGACCCAGCGAGGCACAAGGGAGACAGCGTCCAGAGATTGCCCACATAGGGGATATTAGGTCAGACCCTAGAGAGCAAAAGTTACGTTTGTTGAGGGGGCTTTCCCTTAAGGTGGTTGGTGTGTTTGGGAAAGAATGCTGGAAATACCAGTAGTGTCAGCTCTGAGCACTGGGCACCATGGAGTGGTGATTACAGCTGTGACTGATCCACATCTGGGATTTCCCCGGCTCCCTAAAGGATGCCAGCCCTGTTGTAAAAGGGACCGGAACTCTAAGACAGCTGGGCATTTCCAACAGCCCAGCAGACCGTCCACCCTTGCTGGATCCTGCAAGACCTGGTTTAACCATGTCAAGGATACTCACTGACCAGAAGTCAGTATCTCTCTCTGATAGGGACTGTGTCCTCACAGACCCTGAGAAGGAAACCTAGAGGTTCACAACTTCCAAACGTCCCTCAGTCCCTTCTCTGTTCATTTTTAGCCACTGTGTCCATTTCATAGACCACAAAAGTACTTTCTGGAAAGGTCCTGCCAGTGAACTCCAGATTTCACAAACGATACATTTTTTTCCACATCTTATTCCTGAATATTAGATGGCCTGGCTAAAGAACACAACTTTTAGGTATCCTGAATCATGACGGGATTGGACCTCATGGACAACATGAGACTGAAAGTCCAGGGGTCTGGGCTGTAATTCCAGGGACTGTGGCTACCTGGTTGTGTCAGATACAGTATGAGCACAAAATGGATGTAAAGTTACTTGACCATAATTAATAGACAGAAGGGTAATGGCTATCAAATAATAAAAACAAGACTCTTACTGTAAGATACCAGTAGGGTTTAGGTATCAATTCTGGCTGACTTTTATCATTCTTTTTTTAGGTCCCAGGCTCCTAATCTATAAAATAAGAGGGTTGGATTAGAAATTCTTTAATGTTCTAAAGTTCTGTAATTCTCTAATTCTCAGGAGGAAGGGGGATAATAATAGCCCTCAGTTCAAAATATAGCCTCCAAGGTAGAGAGCCAGAGGAGAGAAAAAGCAATTAGGGAGATCATTTTATAAACTATATAAATCTCTAACCAATGTACTATCGATTTAAAACTAATAAAATAAAAATATTTTTAAAAAGAAATAAAAAAAAAGATATAGCCTCATTCTATTCTATCCAAGACTGAATAAGCTTAAAGTTTACCACGAGATGAATTATTTCATCATGAAGGGCTAGACCACTTGCTGCATCACAACCCTCACAGGGAAAGGCAAATGGGTGACTTAGAGACAAGAGACAAACCAACAATAACAACCATTTATGTCCTTACCTCCATTTTTACTTCTCTTATCTCTGCTACAAAAACATGTTTTTTTCTAGTGCTACTAAAAGTGAGTCAGGGGGTCAAGTTTACCATGCAGTTCAGACATAGGCATCTCCTTAATCCCCATCTACACTTGATAAATTCTCAGTCTAGATTTCTAAGATGGACAGGTCAACACCATGGGAAGGTAGTCAAACAGTTGAACTGGCATTGGGACCAGCCAATTGCCAAATTCACCACTAAATCACCAAAAATCCATCTATCTCATTCACAGTCAACTCTTTTGGAACTGGAAAGGTGGCACTCACAGAAATATTTAAGATGAACAATTGAGGAAAAAGAGTCTTTTCTTCATATCACTTCCCAGGCCAAGGGACCCAAACTGGCTAATGAAGGATATAAATGGCAAATATAGAGCCAGTGAGGGCCTTTTGGTGTCCTCATACAAGAGGGAAAGAACAAGTAGTAGTAGGAGAGAAAACTATGCAGGATCAGTAAAAAAGTAGCATTCATTTTGCCCAGAAACAGAAGTTAGAACACCATCCGTCATTAACAGCCTCCAGAAAGCAACTTGGTTGAATACAATTACACAATTACATGGCCCTCAGATTCTTGGTTAAAATCTCCCTTTTCCAGCTATGATTGGGACAAGACATTTATTTAATCTCTTGAATAATAATACCTAACTCACTAGGTCATTATAGAGCTTAAATAAGATAATACTTAATAAAGTACTGACAATATTTAACATGTATTTGACACTTGATTTTAGTTTTCTTTCCTTGTCTTAAGTGTCTAAAATTGGGCAAAGACTATTGAGTTTTAGTAAACCACTTTGGCAATAAATGGTTCTTGTGCTTTCTACCAAACACACACACACACACACACGCACGCACGCACGCACGCACACACGCA
Source organism: Rousettus aegyptiacus (assembly GCF_014176215.1). NCBI lineage: Eukaryota > Metazoa > Chordata > Mammalia > Chiroptera > Pteropodidae > Rousettus > Rousettus aegyptiacus. Next base: position 100,779,339 of record NW_023416308.1, read on the forward strand.
CACACGCACACACGCACGCACACAAAAAAAAACCCCAAAAAACCAGAAGGACCCAAGTGGCTAGAGGTCTGGATAGTTCCCAATGCTGTAAGCTTCCACACTGTGGAATAACTGAACAGCCTCTCACAGAACATGAGTACAGCTTTAAGTATATAACACGTCTGGATTTTTGTGACATCCTCCCTCCACAGGGTGGAGATTTAATGAATTTACCCATTTCCAGAAAGGCTTGCCACTAAACCAGAAAAAGGACACCAAGGAACAGTAAACCCCCAGGCCTGGGTGAGAGACGGGGGTGAGGTGTTTGATCATCTCAAACTGGGGACCTCTTCTAAAATAAAGATTACACCATGGGCCAGGAGCACACCGGCCAGCCCAGTCCCCAGAGGCATGTCGATTCTGAAGTAATGGCTACCCGCCTCTGGTTCATGGAACAACATGAAAATGTGTTTGAAAACGTCACACAACGCCAATAAACTAGGGGAGATTTGTCTGGCATGCGTCTGCATTTGGGCCACACGGAATTTGGCTTCAGTTTCAATTTGCCTTGGGGCAAACTGTCTCCCCTGGCTAAAATGTCCTCCCCATCTTATTCTCCAAACTGGTTCTTAGAGTAACTTCTATATCTTCTTTAAAAGACCAATTCAAGTATAACTTCTCTCAGGAGGACTTTGTTGAGTCCCAAGTTTGCTTTTTTAGATGCTCTTCCTGCAGCTTACCTGTGCTTATCTGTGCTTACCTCTCTCAAGGTACCATGGATAGGTACCTTGAGGTATTTTTACCTGTGCCTGACCTCTCTCAAGGTGATTATCACAATTTACTTATCTATATAAACTCTTTAAGGCAAGATCTTGACTTACTCTGTCCCCACCACGTCTAGCATGGATGGTTCTTTGCATATAGTAGATGCTCAGTTGTTGTAGGTTGAGTGAATAAATGAATGTGAAATAGATTTTTAAACACATGTTATAGCCACAGGTTCTGTGTGACACTCAGTTTTAGCAGATAGAGTTCTGAGAGACTAGGAAATCTGAAAAGCAGCAAGAAATGAGAGTAAAAGCACAAACGCCTGCATTAGTGGGCGGCAGGGAGAGACAGGTCAGCATCACACAGGGCTGGCCCTTCCCTGCCGTGTTGCCCCAGTCACGGGAAGATGGAGCCATGAACCAATCTGGGAGCAGCTAACTATCCAGACCTTCAGCCACTTGGATCTTTCAGCAGAAACTGATGAGGACACAGGAAAATGTCTCAGGATCCTATTGCCAAAATCGACATCTCTAACTGTGGACCCTCCAAAGTGTGGTCCTTCCACCAAGGAACATGGACACTTTTTGTCTGTCCAGGATTCAATGGAATTCTGATTTTGAGGAACTCTGTTGATCACCAGAGCTCTAGATTTGGCCTTCAGGCCTGGAAGGTTCTTCTTCTGGCCTCTGAAACTTTCCAGACTGAGCCTTCCCAATCATTCCCCCAAACAGGGCACTGGGATGGGATGCTGACTGACTTAATTAGCTGCAGTGCTTTAGGCACTAGCAGAAACTGGGTAAGGTGTAGCACGGCTGTGACTTCCGGGCGTTTGGGTCACGTCTTACAATTGCTTTTCCCCTCGGTGCAGTTTTCTCCTCGTTCTCAAGCAGAGCAATGTGTCTGTGTGCCTTTTAGACCAAGCAGCCAACCTTGCGATGCGGTGTCAATTCTAAACAAGAAGACGAGTCACCACAGTGACCATGCAAATGGCGAGATCTCCCAGGGCTGGCGCTTGAAAGGCACCCCATGCTTTTGAGGGGTGATGTTTCAGGACTTCCTTAAAGTTTCCCCAGGTGTCTTCAAAGTCACCCACTTCTGGCTCCAAAGGGCCTGAAATTCTTCTTTGAGAGACCTGTCCCTTTGCAACCCAGCAGGGGCTCCAGACAGAAGCCAGAAACCCATGGGAAAGCAACCCATTCCTTGACACCCCAGTGCGAAGGAGCATCTCAGATCTCTCCCTAAGAACGTGACTTGCTGGGGGGAGGCTCTTGACATGGGTCCTGGCCAGAAACACTCCCAGAAGCCAAATAAAAGGAGAAGGTCAGGACATTAGACTTAAACATTGCCCACTAAATACTACTGCCCCAGTCAGTTCCAGTCAATTGAGTTTAAAACTCTCTGGCCCTAAGAGGGTTTCTTGAATGCTGGCAATTTTCTTTTTCATCTGGATGTTAGTTTCATGTGAGCTCAATTTGTAAAAATTAACCAAGCTGGTCACTTAAGAGTTCTGTACTTTTTTGTATGCATGTTAGACTTCAATAAAGCATTTAAAATAAACAGGAAAACTAAATTATGGCATTAGAAGTAAATTTTATATATATAGTATATAAATATATATATAGTAAAATATATATATATATAAAATTTATCTAGCTTTCCCCCACTCCCCCCCTCCACCCCCCAAATGGCTGATTCCAATATTGATGGATTTGCCAGCAAAAGAACAGGTGCTAATTTTGCCAAAAAAAAAAAAAGCCATTTATATTTTGAGGACATGTCTAAGTCTCCCTCGGATGAAACAAAAATACCGGGGCTTTGGTATGGCCCAGGTGACAAGGGAGCGGTCTGTAGTCTTTATCTTCCTTCTACTTTTCCATGCCTGCAGCTGCAGAGTGTTCTCACACATCCCCTTGTGTATTTTCCGTAAGAACAGTCCCCGAAGGCTCTTCTTCTTGTGTTCATCTTTTAAATGATAAACAATAACTAACGTTTCATCAATTTAGCTTATTGACAAGTAAGTTAATAATATTTGCATAGTCTAAAGAGTACTGTCACATCCCTTAAACTATTTTGTCTTCATGACATCCCTGAGAAGAAGGAATTATTCCATCTCAGAAATGAAGAGGCCGAGGCTCCAGGAGAATCCAAAGCTTGCCCGTGCTCACAAAGCTGAGAAGCAGTGAGCTTTGGATGTAAACCAGGGGGTCCTACAGCGGGAATTAAATCTGCCCATCTCCTGCCTTTGCGTCGAGAATTCTTTGGGTACAATCTTTCTAGGGGTGTTTGCAGAGTCACACATTAAAACTCCCATCTAGACCAAGTCACTAGCAACATAGGAGATGTGCAATCCTAGCAACTAGAGAAGGGGAGGGAACGATAAGGCAGCCTCTGGGAAGCTGTTGCCTTGCTGCTTGCCCCAGACAATCTGTGCACCTGGGCCCCTGGCCTCAGGCGTACCACCGTGCAAAAGGGGCATCCACTTAACTGACCCCTCCCTTCAGGTAACCAGAGTGCACAGGACTCATCCTGTCCCCGCTGATTCAGACAGCACACGCTGGTACGAAAAAACCACAAGGGTTCACTAACTCCAGGTCTTCACCAGGAAAGGATTCCTTACCTTGAAGAGACTGCAATGTCTGAAAATTGATAATAATAATGATGACAACCATAATGATAGCGGCTAACATTAATTCAAAGTCTGTTGTGCCAGACACTTTTCTATGTGTTTTATATGCATGAATTCATCTATAATTCTCACAATAACCTCATGCAGAAAATACTATTAGCAGGGAAGGGAAACTGAGGCATTGAGCGGTTAAATTATTTGCTCAGTGTCACAGTGAGGAGGTGGTAGAGTCTGGATTTAAACCCAGGAAGAACTTGGAAGAATAGATCAGCCTACTCTCTCTCTCCAGCCCTGCAAAGCTTGCTCTTTCATATTAGGTAATTTCATGCTAGTGGCAAATACTGACTCTGAACATCTGGCTAAAAGAGTGATTTTGCTTCTTCTCCAGAGAAGAAGGCTAATGGCTCATCTGAACCAGAGCCCGATGCACGAGCTGTACACAATCCCTACAGAACCCTAAGATTTCAGGACTGGAGAGGCTTCCGGGGCCCCTACCCTCTGGACAAGTGACAATCCAGTCCGGAGACCCAAATTTGTCTCTGGATCATTTGTTAAAAATACAGATCTTCAAAACTTATATCTACACAAAATCTACACACAGATGTTTACGGCCACATTATTCACAGTTGCCAAAACTCGGAAGCAACCGAGATGTCCTTCAGTAGGAGAATGGATAAACAAACGGTGGTCCATCCCGGCAATGGAATATCATTCAGCGCAAAAAGGACAAAAGAGCTAACAAGCCAGGAAAAGGCGTGGAAGAAACTTAAGTGAAAGAACTCAACTGGATGAGACTACATACTATGCGATTCCAACTATATGACATTCTGGAAAAGGCAATAACTGGGCGACAGCACAAAAATCAGCGACTGCCAGGGGCAGGTAGGTAGAGAGGGATGAACAAGCAGAGCACAGAAGATTTTTAGGGCAATAAAAATACTCCGTATGGTACTGTAACAGTGGATATATGTCATTATACACTTGTCCAAACCCATAGATTGTACAACACCAAGCGTCGCCCCTAATTAAACTATGGGATTTGAAATGATAATGATGTGTCAATATAGGTTCATGGATTGTAAGAAATATACCTCTGGTGGAGGATGTTGACAGTGGAGGAGGCTGTGCCTGCGTGGGGACAAGGGAACATGGGAAATCTCTGTACGAGCCTCTCAATTTTGCTGTGAACCTAAAACTGCTCTAAAAAATAAAGTCTGTTTAAGAAAACACCGATCTCCAAGCCTCACCCCTGCATATCCTGATTCAGTACATCTGGGCGGGGCCTAAACCTCCGGATGTTTATAGAAGCGCCCGGGAACCTCTGTTGCAGTCAATACACAGGCTGATGTCTAGTCAGGGCCTGAACAGCTGCAGCGAAGGGCAGCATGCTGTATCCCGCATCTCCCCACCTTGCCGTTGGACAGCTTTGATTATTAGAAGCTCCTCCTCTATGGCGAGCCTAAACCTGTTTCCCCATAGCGTCTACTCACTGGTTCTTTTTCTACCCTGTGCACTCATTTAACAGCAACAGTTACCATTGGGCGATGTCAACAGAAAATAGTTACCATCGATCAACGCTTTACATGAATTATCACGTTGACGGCTCCCAATACTCTCACGAGGTAGATATTATGACTATTCCTGTAAACCTAAATGAAACACACACACACACACACACACACACACACACACACACACACACACACACACACTGGAGGTCAGAGAAGTGTGGTCATTTACCCAAAGCCAAGCATCTCCTGACTGGCTGAATGGGGATTGGCATATAACTCTAACTGAGCAAGATGCATGCTTTTAACTACAACGTAACATTTATAATACATGACACCTAATTCCTTCTCCATCTGCCAGCCTTACAGGGACATGAAGGTAGCTCTCCTTTCTGCTCAGAGTTTTCTCTCCCTCAAGTTCCTCATCATCCCACTTGCTACATTGCAAAGCACTTACATCCCCTTATGATGTGCACAAACATTCAGGTGGGGTCTGACCACATCCCTGCTACCAGTCAAGGGCAGGCTTTCTAGAATCTACCCAAACAGAGGCTTCAGTTCTGCATTAGAAGAATAAAGGGCAGTAGGTAACTTTACACTTCAGAAAGAAGTTACTGGGGAGTCCTAATAATAAATAGGGACCAGTGATTGACTTTTTATCATGTACCAGTAGTAGGCATCATAATGCCCCCTCCCCCCAAATGTCCATGCCCTAATTCCCAGAATCTATGAATATGTCAGTTATATGGAGAAGGGGAATTAAGGTTTCAAGTACAAGTAAGGTTGCTAATTAACTAACTTTGAGGTGGAGTTTGTTATGGATTACCCAAGGGGGTACAACGTTATCACAGTGTCCTTATAAGTGGAAGAAGGAGGCAGGGGAGAGAGAGAACTAGAGAGAGACTCAGTCCAACATTGCTAGCTTCGAGGAAGGAGCCATGAGCCAAGGACTGTGTGGGCAGCTTCTAGAAGCTGGCAAACAAGGAAATGGATTCTTCTTTGGAGCAACCTCACTGACACCTTGATTTTAGCCCAGCAAGACCCACTTTGGACTTCTGACCTCTAGAATTATAAGAAAATAAATTTGTGTTGTTTTAAAATACTTGATTTGTGGTAATTGGTTAGAGTAACAGTAGAAAACTAATGCCATACTAGACCCTCACCTAAGTGTTTCTACCTCATCTTACCTGATTTTACAATAAGCCTGAGAGGCAAGGTGGTGAACGCTGAGTCTGAGTTTCCTCCCTATCAACGTCCACGCCTCTCCTTCTAGCTTTGTCTAGAGAGGCACGTGCTCAAACACTTGTTTCTCAGCCTCCCTTACTGAGATGTAGGCAGAATTCTTCAGCATCAGCCTTCTCCTTTCTTCCAGCTTTGAGGGAGGTGCTAGATAAACACAGTCTGAAGCAACATCTTTCTCTCCTTAGCCAATAACCTGTTTCAAAGGCTGGTCACCATAATGTCTCAATATGACTCCCATCAACCCAAGGACGCCTTTTGGGTTTCCCAGAGGACTAATGACCTTTCTTACTTTGGTTCCTTCTAATGAGCCACTAAGTTTGTGTCCATTGATAAACCCACTAAAATATTTAGTCCCTGCTAATTCTACCAGATTGACTGCCCAATTGCATCTTAATGAATTTGATATGTTAATTTTACAAGTGACAGACTGAGCCATCCAATCACCACTGATGGGTCCTCCTCACCAGGAAAATTCCTTTTTCAAAGAAGAGTGTGCGTTTCGTGCACTGGCGGTTTAGAGAGACAGGTGAGTTCACGGCACTCGATGCTGACACAGCAGAGTCCACAGTGGACTGTGTCTTCTTTCATTATCCATCAACCCCCCTTTTAACAGCCATTTGCAGTTCATGGTGTTCGCTGACTGCATTCTTACATTAGACCCTGAAACCTTAATTGACTCTTTTGAATAATCTCCTGGATCCTGCACTTTATATCACATTCATATTGTTTCCTTAATGTCAAAATGTCTTTCCCACCAGATTTTAGACTCTGTGAGTGAAGGGCCTGTATCTACCCCTGGACCCAATAATTATTAGGTAAGACTTTGTTGAGAGACTAATTTTGCAGCCACTTGGGGTACTCGAGGTTATAGAGCCTGGGAGGTACCTCTGGCAATAAGTGGTAGGAGCCTTCCCAGCTCAGGCACTAGATGAAAGGTTCCTCCTGTGTATATGGATGGGGGAAGAGACTAAATAAAGCAGGAGGAAGGAATGTACACAATTCCTTATCCTGGAAGTCTACTAGAAGCCCAACTAACACCTTATGACCTTGCCAAAAGCAACTAGAGCTTCTAATTAGCACAACTGGTTACAACTTGACTTATTATGTCCTTCCTGACATCATTCCCACAGCACCTCTCCTTGATATCCCTAGAAGTTGTCCAGTATGTTGGCCATTGGACCATCAACACCACTTCACCCCATGGCAACTGAGGAGAAAGCTCTTTATCCCAGAGGCTTGGAAAGAAAGGCTCAATCTTGCTCAACTTGTAAAATCTTTCTTTTATTTCCAACTGTGCTTTCTTCCTGTCTCAGGAAGTTATCTGGTTGGGTCGTAAATCATAACATCAAAACAAGGATCATGTCCTGTCTTTACTTGCATTACTATATAATGGCATGAACAATGCCAGGCACCTAATAGGTATTCAATAAAACTAGTAGATTGAATTAAGTGCTAGGACAAAATATAGTCATAGGGGTTAGATAAAATTTAGTGTTTCTTAAAATGAGTTCCATGGCCTCCAAGGACATCCTAGGGTTAACTGAGTTAACACTACTACATCCCTCAAAAAATTAAAAATAGAACTACCATATGATTCAGAAATTCCGCTACTGTGTATTTACCTGAAAAAAATAAAAACGTTAACTTGACAAGATACATGCACCCCCCGTTCACTGCAACATGATTTACAATAGCTAAGATGTGGAAACAACCTAAGTGTCCATCAAGAGATGAATAAAAAGATACGAGATATATATATATATAAAATACTATTTATATAAATATTATTTATATATATATAAAATACTATTCAGCCACAAAATAATGCAATCCTGCCATTTGTAATCACATGGATGAAACTGGAGGGCATTATGGTAAGTGAAATAATTCAGACAGAGAAAAACAAATATTGTATGATCTCTCTTACAAGTGGGATCTAAAAAAAATACAGAGAACAGAACAGATTGTTGGTTGCCAGCAGAAGCAGGCAGTGGGAGGTAGGTGGGTAGGAGAAGTTGGTGAGGGGGTCAGAAGGTACAAACTTCCAGTTATAAAACAAACCGAGAGAGCCTCTCCGTAATGTACAGCACTGTGATACTACAATACTATTATAGTTAATAACACTGTATCACATATTTGAAAGTTGCTGACAGTAAATCTTAAAAGTTCCCATCACAAGAAAAAGATTTTTGTAACTATGTAAGGTAATGAATGTTAATTAGACTTACTGCAGTGATCACTTTGCAATGTGTATAAATACTGAATCATTATATTGTACCCCTGAAATTAATGTAATATTGTATGTCAATTATACCTCTTTTTCTTTTTTAAGTAAAGAAGAACTACACTAGATTCTCAGAGTTTCCTTTGTTCATAAGTTGGTGGTAATAGTTCTCTAACTCACATTCTTAATAAATGATACAAATTTTTAAAAAGATGGTTTCTTGGCACGCTCCACTTAGTTTCCTCTGAAAGTGGCCAGATAGGTCAATTCCTTAACTGTGTGCTACTGAGTAGTTTCTTTTACTCATTGGGCTTCGTTATCAAGAACAGTACCAATTATAATGCTATTAGTTACAGAGCATACTAGCTCTGCAGTAAGTGACTTCCTTTGCTCAATCCTCAAAACAAGTCTATAAGGGGGACGATTACCATCCCCGTTTTGCAGACAAGGAAATGGAAGGAAGGAACTAATATACCTAAAATCACGCAGCAAGCAGCACAACCACTGAGCTAAGCTGACATCTGTCCAACTCCAAAGCCTAAGTTTTTTAAAACTACATTCAAGTAAGTGAGCAGCCAATTCGAATACCCTATCCTTGGGTCTGCTCTTTCTAACTAACTAGAGCTTAGAGCAGGACTCAGAAAATCATGGTCCACTCGATGGCCCATAAAGCCTAAAATATTTTCTATCTGACCCTATGTAGAAAAAGTTTGCTGACTTTTGGCTTAGAGGAAGGGTAAACCAAATCCCAAATGTTCCATTCTGTTTACCGAGTTCCCTGTAGTACTTGTTTTTCATTCATGAAAATATTTTTTCATTGATTTATGTAAATGACCCTAAGTTATGACAGTTAAAAATAAATCTGAGGAAAAAAGAAATAAAAAGAAATAAAAGCTAAAGAGCTGAGGTTCTGAATATTTACCTCCCAGATCACTGCAGGGCTGTTGGTTAACCAAAATCCAGGGAGGGTTTTACCAGTCATGAAGAATTTGGCTGACAGGCCTGACTCACTGTAGATAAAGTGCCCATGGGCCCCTCTCTGCCCATGTTGATGGGAGTTTGAGGAGAACATTCTCATCAGTATGCAGCCAAACTGAAAGCTGCGAGCCTGCTAAAGCCAATAAAAACAGTGACAAAGAGGGTAGTAAGTAAAGCAGTGAGTAACTGTTCATTTTATTCATTATTTTTAAATGCAGCAAGAGGTGTTTGGTAATCTTTGTGTAAAACAGACATCTGAGTCATCCCGGGAGCAGGGGGTTCTCAAGTCATAAGACACATGGTGCTCCAGAATCAGGTCTTCCCGCCGGCTCAAGGCCGTGCCAGAAATCTTAGCAACACTAAAGTCACCGCACAACCCTATCCGGATCCAAAAATCAATGAATCTTTGTGGTCTGACTCCACCAATGTGCCCAAACATACTGGGCACATCATGTGCCTTTCCAGACTGCAGAAGGGCCAGAGGAAACAGCTTCAGATTCCCAAACTGCCACTAGTTTGTTGTATGAACTTGTACATGTGTCGTCTCCTATCTGAGCCTAAGATCCATCTGTAAACGAGATATTTGCATTGGATAGCTCTGCGGTGCCTCTAACTCTGTGAGTATGTGCACTGGGTGCTCCACTAACCGTGTAGAAGCAATCCTGGAATACATTGCCGACGTATTACTCATAATTCATTCCACTCATTATCCAATTAGTATTATACTTATCGTCAACGATATCATCGTTATCCTTACTCAGCATAAATAACAGTAATAGCCAGCATTTGCTGAGTATTTTGAATGTGCCAGATGTCATTTGCTGAAGTCTCTGGAATAGGTGGGGGAAGATTTTATGCTGTCTTTTAGACCAGGGGTCAGTGAGCTGCGGCCGTAAGCCAAATCCAGCTGATTGTTGTTCTAAATAAAGTTTTATTAGAACACAGCCATTGTCTATGACTCCTTGTGCACTGCAAGGGGAACTGAGTGGTTGCAGCAGAAACCCTAAAATATGTGCTATCTGGCTCTTTACAGAAAAACCTTGCTGACTCTCTCATTTAGCCCCTATTCTGCATGCCTGCTGCTCTTGCCTACCTAGCATCCATTTACTACTCTTTTTTTTTTTCAGTTTTTTAAATTAGTTTCAAGTATACAATACATTGGTAAGACATTTACATAATTTATGAAACGATCCCCTGATCCCTATCTTCCCTTGGGCTCTACACCTAGCTATTACGTTACTGCTGACTGCATTCCCTATGCTGTGCTCTCCATCCCCATGACTCTCTATCAACTACTAATTTGTACTTCTTTAACCCTTCACCCCATTCTCCCAGCTCCCCAACCCCCCTCCCCGCTGGCCATCACCAGATTGCCCTCTACATTTGTGAGTCTATTTTCAATTTCTTTGTTACTTTTTTTTCCCCTTAGATTGCACATATCAATGAAATCATATGGTACTTATCTTTCTCTGTCTGACTTTATTTTGCTCAGCATAATCACCTCTAGGTCCATTTGAGTCTTTGCAAATGATAGGATTTCATTTTTTATGCCCGAGTAATATTCCATTATATATATATATAAACCATAACTTCTTTATCCAATCATCTGCTGATGGGCATTTAGGTTGCTTTCATATCTTGGCTATTGTAAATAATGCTGCCATGAACATAGGAATGCACAGATCTTTACAAATTATTGTTTTGGTTTTCTTTGGTTAAATACCCAGAGGTGCAATTGCTGGATCAAAAAGTAGATCCATTTTTAATTTTTTGAGGAACCTCCAACTGTTGCCCATAGTGGCTGTACCAATTTGCGATCCCACCAACAGTGTATGAGGGTCCCCTTTTCTCACTACTCTTTTTGTTCTAGCTTCCAGACTTCCCTCAGGGCACCTCCCTTCAGACCGTAGGTTTGGGTGGAGCTGACCATTTGCCCATCTCAGGCCTGGCAAATCAAGATACTCCCTCCTCATGACCTCAAATATTCAAGGGTGGGAATGCTAGATTCAGTCCTAAGAATTTTGCCAGAAATAGTCGGAAGGAGAAGCTCTTTTTTGCTGAGGTTTCTTAGCTGCTAGGATACAAGTCCAGCGCTGCCAAGAGCCTGCATGAAAATGACCTGTCTGTGTTTGAAGACAAAGAGAGATGGAGAAAGAACGAGCTCTAATAATATTTCAGCCTCTGGGTCGAACTATGCCTGAGGCTACTTTCACACTTTAATAAGCCAATACAGTCTCTTGCTAGTTTAAGTGAGATTAAGTTAGATTTCTATCAATTGCAACAAAAAACAAAACATTCCTTTGAAATAAGTGTATTTTCTCCATGAAGATTCACCTGCCCAAAGTCACATAGCTAGTAAGTGGCAGAGGTCTACACTGAGTTCTACGAGATGAAAGAACCAGAGTCTAGAACTCTCCAGAAGATCGGGTTAGGACCAGAAACAGAATATAATTATTTTCCTGCCTTTGAAGAGGAAACCTTCCAAACCACATCACTGGTCTCTAGAGGATAGCTCTTTGGGGATCACCCTGTTTTCTACTTGTGACTATCCCGTGACAAGGCCCAGTAGAGTATTGGCTCCTCATGTGGTAATTTGGAGGAAGTTATAGAAAAAGTGGTATCATGGCAACTTTTCAGCCCTTTTTTCTTAACTGGGAAAAGGATTTATTGGGGAGAAAGCTGACTGACTTTCCCCTTTGGGGGATATAGTTGTCCAGCAATCAAGATATGTAAACAAGCAGTCTCAGTGCAGGGAGGATGGTGAGTCAGGACCCTTCTGCAGCAAGAAATGAGTTAGGGCAGCCTTTGCCGAAGCACAGATTCCATAAAATCTCACCTAACTGGAAATATCTATCCCACATGGCATCTTCCTATACTCTGCTTTGAAGAGTACGACAGACTCCAAGAGGAAAAGCATAGCACAGGGTATGGAAAGATCTCCCAGGGAGGTCTTTGGTTGCTGTGTGGCTCAACACTACATCCTCACCAGCTGGAGGACTGGGCCTCATTGTAAATGAGATAAGCATCCTGGGGGACACGCAAGACTCTCTGTCAGGGTTGTTCTGGTTCCAACACACCAAGCCGAGATGAGAGAATGAATTCATGAATTACTAACAATTTCAACCACAGGAGTTAAGCATAAGTTGAAATTAAAGGATGGAAAGAAGGAAGGAAGGAAGGAAGGAAGGAAGGAAGGAAGGAAGGAAGGAAGGAAGGAAGGAAGGTTGGTTAGATAGATGATGATAGATGATAGATAGATAGATAGATAGATAGATAGATAGATAGATAGATAGATAGATAAATGGATACAAAAACACACATTTATAATTGCATCTACACAGATTACAGAAAATATTTCTGGAAGGACCACAGGACACTGTTAAAAGAAGAATGAGTAAATGGGCATCTCGGGTGAGAGACCCACCGATTATTGTATACTCTTTAGCACAGCTTGAATGTTTTGCCACATGTGTATTACTTTCTCAAAGTAATATTTTAAAGTAAGAGGGACTTACCGAAATATTTAGTGACAAAGCCCTCTTGGTTTCATCTTCTAATGACTCTAAAAGTTAATGACCAGAACTCCACTTCCTCAGGCTTTCGGACTAAGCTTTTCTCTTTGAGACTTTGTCATATAGGTCACCACAGAATTTACCCTGATGTGAGCTCCACTCACGTGTCTCTTCCCTGAGCAGAGAGAAGAAGCGGTGAGTCCCAGCTCGTGCCAGGCAAACATGCTACGTGAGGACTATTGCTTTCGGGTCTGCCCTAGCTCAGAGATAAGGGAAGCGGGTGGCACTGGGGGAGTTCAAAGTTGTAGCCACAAAGCCTCCAGCCCATCCGGGCACAGCCAGGCCCAGGAGAGAGTTTCGTTTCCTTGGCTCAGAGAAGAGTGGCTCTCGGTCTGGCTCCAAAGACACCGGACCCAGACGTCTTTTGAAAGGTCTGAGCTCCCTGTTGACTTTAGACCAGTCGGTGGGCAAAGTGTAAGACTTCAAGAGAATGGAACAGAAAACCGGACTGTCAGGCACATTTCTGAATCACTCCATGCCCTGTGCCCCAAACACACACACACACACACACACACACACCACCCACAGAGCTGCGTTCCATAGGAAGAACATGGGTCTGGCTTTATAACAGTGCTACCACTCTCTAACTGTATGACCCTCAGCAACTCACTTTCATCCTGAAAGCTACAGTTTCCTTATCCACACAGGGAGAGAGGATTCTAGGAAAGATTATACTGGAAGCAATAATTTCCACTAAGTGCCTGCCACATGAGAGCCGTACTGTCCTTTCTTCTTTCCCCTTTCCTCTCAGCTATTTCAGACATAAGGGAATGCTTTTTAAAGAATTTGGTTTAGAAAGACAACATAAACCTCTGTCCAAATGAACTTTTAGACTTCTTAGAAAACTCTGCAGACACTCAAGCGAGACTGAGACTCAGATCTCTATAGTCTTATGTAACAAGTTACATAAGAGTCATCTTATTCCCCCAACATGCCCTCTTGGATTACGATGTGCAGGCTAAGGTCAAAGGAAATTATGTAAGCATAATCCTGGGAAATCAGCAAAGCAGGGACCAGTTCAAGAAGCAAACCAGCAATATGTTAGAGTAAATCTCTCAGAGGCCAGAAACTGCTAAACGTCATAAAACATGATGACTACATTTGGTTGAGAGGGGAGAAAATATTTTTTAAATGGTACATCAAGGCACCAAACCATCTGAATAGAGGCTAGGACTGCAAGAGAGCAAGGTCTTGAAGGTCACCTGCAGCACTGCATGTTAACCTCTAAATTGCTGCCCTCCATGAAAGTAGGGCAAAGGACCCGAGAGGCAGGGGGAGGGGGAGCAGGGGAATCAAGACTTGAGACTAGGGCACTTTACCAACAATTGTAACATTTTTTCAGTGTTTTAAGGACAAGCTACGTATCATTCCTGGAGGAGAGACAGTTTTGAAAGAGTTCTACTAATGAAAACATTTGAAACCATGTCAAAAACCCACCAATATATGAAGCATCACCAGTAACGCAAAAAAAGATTCTCAAGTAACTTAGAAATCAGGGAAAGAAAACTAAAAGAAAATTCTTGCATATCAAATTGACAAAACATTTTTTTAAAGTTGTAACATCTATGATTGGTAAGGACATGGGAAAATTACTGTAGGAGTTAGATTGGTGAAGCAGGGGTGGAAAGAGTATTGATTAGGTAGTTCCTATCAAAGTTAAAAGTATTTGATACCTTTTGACCCTTGAAAAAATTTTTTCTTAATGTATATCCTAGATGTGTGTGCACAAAGATGTATATTCTTTGCAGAACATTTTTGACAGTAAAACCTGAGGAGTAGCCTAAATTCCATCCATAGGGGGATGGATGAATAAATTCTGATACATTTTGATGCAATGAAAGAAAAATGTGCCTGTTAAAAAGGTGATGTATGGACTAATGATCAAGATATAGACGCATAAAAATTCTATATTTACATATACATTTACAATGCATGGGGAGAAATTCTAGAAGGAGAAGCAAAAACCTGTTAGCAAGGATTAACTCTGGAAATGGAAGAGGGTTTTATATATATTTTTTTTATATATTTTTTATATATTTTTGTAGGTTTTGTGGTAGATTTTAACTTTTAAAACAATGTTATGTTCATGTGTCATGTTGTATAATTAAATTTTATTTTGAGTAACGGTGAATCAGCTATCTAAAATGTTTGGAAGAGAATTGTATTTTTTTCATGCAAGAAAATATTAACTTTTGAAAGAAAAGACTAAGAATCTGTCATCTGTTATGAAGGTTACCAAGGAGGTAATAGGCTCTGTGTGCTGAGTGTACTTCCAAGCTCACCCCAATGCAGATACTGAAGAGACAGAGCCTGTGTCCGAATGACACTAAGGTTTATGCTCAAGAAACAAAGCAAATAACCTGCCTAGAAGAGACCTGGGTTTATTTCTCTCGGAGGAAACCTACCTCCCAGAAGAATATGGTACCTTTTATTCTCTCCTTTAAAAATCGATGAAAACACAGAACCTCTTTCTTTTGTCTTATTCTACTTTTCCTCAATCAGAAAGAGAGGCAGTTGCATCCCATTTACACAGGAGTTCATACATTGGGAGAAAAAGTAGCCCTAAGCTGGTCCTGGTCACTTAAATTCAACTCCTGGGACATCTTCTCCAAAATGTAATAATAATTCTAGGATGCAAGTGGGACTTCATCACTGCACTGCTCCGATACATTGTGAAGCCTCAAACAAGTCAAAAAATCCACGTTGGTATGTCTGTAATGACAGTGCCCACCTTCAAATGGGATAACCCATGATCTGTACACCAAGATGATTAATAATAATAATAATATAATAATAACAATAACAATAATAATATCTGCGTGCCAGGATGACCCTTCCATTACACACACACACACACACACACACACACAATCTGGTGTATTAAAAGACTTAATGACAGATGCACCAACACTGTAAAAACCTTAATGACAGATGCACCAACACTATAAAAAACCTAGAATACTTCTGCTACATCTACTGCAGTGCCCAGTGATCATTTCACAGCAGATAAAATATTTTTGGAGCCAAGATGCATGGCTGTAAAGTGGCCCCACTGAGAACTCATTTTTTAAAATATATTTTTTAGATCTGAAACCCAAATATGATCAGAGTTATTAATTTGTTTATGCATGTATCCATTCGGTAGATATTTTCTGAGTGTCTGCTCTGGGCTTGGCACTGTTCCACATGTGACAGATACAGCAGCAGACATGATAGAGGCTTACATACTGAAGAAGGGAGACAGTACACAGATAATGCCATGTAGTGAAAAGTACTGTAAAAAATAGTGAAGGGATGTAACGGTGAGTGAGATACAAAGTGATGGAGTACTATTTTATATAACACGGTCCGGAGGGTGACATCTATTCAGTGACTTGAAGAAAGTAAGTGTGACCATGTAGGATCCTGGGGGAAGGAGTCTGAGTGGGAACAGCAAGTGCAAAGGCCCTGAGGCAGGACCAAGCTGGTGAATTCCAGGAAGAGCAAGGAGGATCTCCTCGCTGTTACGCGCAGGCACAATGCTGTGAGTGCATGCTTGATGGGAATAAGGGACTCTCTCCCTGCAAACGTCATACAGAAACGTTTTCCATGCAACTTAAGACCCCTGAAGCCCTTCGCCAATGGCACCTCGTTAAGAATCTCTATTCTACTCTGACCATTGAAGGCTGCTGCTTCTGATACAGTATGGGGGCTCCAAAAGGCTGAGTCCTGGCTGTCACACCTCATGGATTGAAAGAGAAACAAAGAGGAGGCCACATCCATTCCCCACACGATCTGCTGGTTCTGAATTTCCAAAAGAACAGGAGTCCCTGCCCTGGGTCTGTGGGACTGAGAAATTAACTGTGAGGCAGTGAAGAGCACAACCCAGGGCCTGCTCACGGCCCTCCCTCTGCACAGGGAAGAGCTTCTTGAGTCCTGAGCACCCTGATTAGATCAGATTCCACAGTGCCCTGAGTTGGAGGTGACCTAGAGGCACTTTTAATCTCCAGAGGTAGTCAGAGAATTGAACCATTCTATTGGGCTTAGCAGCTCTGCTTCAGACAGAGAGCAAATGACTGACAAGTACTTGGGGTTTGTCTCTAAGTTGAATTTTGAATACCCCAAGAACAAAACAAAAATTATAATAGTACTCTGAAAACACAATAAAGAGGGCAATATAAGCAGCGTGCTGAATCCTAGCGACTCGCTGCACGAGGCTTACTGTGCCTGTTTCTCATTCCCGGTTCACTCACGTTCCCACAGGATTTCCCGTGACAAGGTCATCGCACCCAATAATTCTTGCTAAATACCAGGGTTCCAATTACAGTTTCACCATAAAACACGTCATAAAATGTGTGGACTTTGCTCCTGCATTTTGCAAACACAGTCTGGCCCTCCCTCCTTCCTCCTCTTGGTAAAGTACAGCACCTTCCTGCTGTCAGGACTGTCTGCCCTGTCCCTAGCAAAGCCGGCCGGCCCTCGCGCCTGCTACCGCACTGCCCCGATGATCCCATCTGCCTGTGGAGGAATCGCGTGGTGATATCATTCTCTGATTCCAGCGCAAGACTCACTGGGTGCCAATCATGACACCATCCAGGAAGTTTGGACCCTTCCTGTGAGACTGTTGGGACTGGAAGGGACTAACAGGGTCAGGCCAGAGAGAAGGGAACTGAAGCTTACTTCCCCCGAATCCCCAACCCTTTGCCCCAAGCACACCAAGAAATACACACACAAGACAAGAGGCAGGGGTGGCAGGGGTAACTAGATCCCCTTACCCAACCAGACTCTTTCCTTGTTTCCAAGGAAAAAAGAAATAGTTTTATCGTATTTTTTCAGATTATATAAATAACATGCACTTTATTTATAGAAAAATATTTTTTAAAAGTGAAAGTCACCAGAACATTTCAATGTCCAAAAAGCCTCAGTAATAGCCAATGTTTGTACCAAGCACTGCATTAAGTGATTTATACTCATTTAAATTCATTTATTCGTTTAGACCTCATAACCATTGTATACGGGTGACATCATTTTAAGACCCATTTTGCAGATGGAATAACTGAGGCCCAGAGAAATTAAGTAACTTGCACAGGTCTCATAGCTATTAAGCCGAGAATCCGGAATTCAAACTCAGACTGATGTTCTTAATGCATTTTAGTTACAACTGCTATCCATTTGAGGCTCCCAGCTCCTGCACTTCTGGGGTCTAGCATACAACAGAGACTTCCACAGGCTGATCCTTCCCCTGCCAGCTCTCCAAGCCTTGGTAAGCTACACTGAGGACCACATAGTCACCAGAGTCTTTAGCAGTCCACTTGGGACATTTAGAGCATCTATTAAGCGCATAGGACTATGGGTAGACAATTCCTGGGACCCATCCTTTGACCACAGAGGTTTGATCTAATAGCAGAGACATGACCTATAAACCAGAACAACTAATGACAGAAATGATTAAAAATGAATGAGTTCTAGGATTGATTAGCAATATCTGCCATGGACATAAAATTAAGGAGTGGCTACATATGTGCCTATATTTGTCATCCTTGCTTCCAGTAATTCTCATTCACTTTATTTCTTAGATATAGGCTCATTTAGAGCAGAGACTATCATGTTTACCTTTGTGCCAGCCTCGTGCTAGGTAGGCACTGAGGAAACAGTGATTGTTGTTTGTTAAATAAATGACCGAACTCATTTGTTCCTAAGAAAAATAAAGGCAAAGAAGCCAGGTGCTATGAGCTTTAGGAATGCAGGAGTGGCAGAAGGGGCCTGTGTTGCTAAAGCCAGCTTCCTATTCGGATTCTGTCTAAAGCCAAAGTGTCTATGGCGGGTCTGGGCTCCACCCGGGTGGAGTTTAGGACATTCTTGTTTAGAGAAAGTGCACAGCCCATGTACAGGCATTGCCTGTGGGAGGTATTGTTACTAACACAGCTCTTGAATTCTGGAATACATGAGCAAAGCCCCTCTAGGAACAGGCCTGTGAACCTGGACTAACACAAAGACATTCCTCAGGCATCTGCTTTTACAAAAAGAGATATGCAGTGCAAAAAAACAGAGGCGTCTTCGGCTTAACCTCCCCTGGGGTTGGTGAAAGAACTGTCTGGAATTGGCTTGGGCCAGCAGACACTAATTTCTGAGAATCTCCCCTTCAGTATTTATTGATGAACAAACCCATGATGTCTCTGTGCTATTCCTCAACCCTCAGCAAAGTGCTTCATATGTAGCCTTGTTTTTTCTCCTCTATGAAACAAAAGCCCTAAAGGGGGCTCACCTATGCAAAGGGCTCAGCACAGTACCTGGCGCAGGGCAAATAATACTCATTAGCTAACCGCGAGGATGTGCCCGGAAATACTGGAGGTTCACTGCTGACTTTCGGGAAATGCAGACTGACAATCAAATGGCAGGAGAACATCTCCCCGGCCCTGGGGAGCCTTTACCTCATTATCTCTTCTTGTTCCAGTTCCTTATTTACAGATTAAGAAACCAAACACTCTCTCCTCTACTTTGTCTTATCTTGCAGGACGTAGAGGGAGGAAGATGGTATCAACACTTATTGAGCATCTATCTACATGGACTCCAGCATGGCGATAGGCACATCACAGACTTTCTCTCTTTTAATCCTTAGGAAAACCCAAAAGGTACACATGTTTATCCTGGATTAAGAGAGAAGTGAGAGAGGCCCTATAGCTACTAAATCGCCGAGCTGTGCTTCAAGCCCAGGTCTCTCATGCTGCTTTCTGCCTCCTGGCTTGAGCCGGACCTGGGGTTCCTCCCGCAAATGCAAGAAAATTTTATTCCAGCTCTTTTACTTGAGGCCCTAAGAAGCTTGGCTGAAGCAACAAACCTTTCAATGATTTATTCCAAAACTCTAAGCTGCCCCGTCAAGCCCGATTGGGAAGATGACTGGCTGGGGCGAGAGCGTCTCTGCCGATGGAAGGAGCCTTGAGATTCCATTCTTTAACCACCCTACGCCTTGAACCCACCATCTCTCTGAGAGAGCATGCTAAAGCCCACCACCATTTTTATTTCCTTTTAAAGATTTTCTTACAGAGTGAACCCATCTACACACTATCTTCATATAATGGAATCAGCTGACCCAGTCTTTGTTTGTGAGATTAATCATAATAATATACCAATGATCATTAATATCTATTGAGTACTTAGTCAAGGACTACCCTCCAGTAACCCAATGAAATAGATACTACCATTAGTTCCATTTTATAGGTGAGAAATAGATGTTTAGAGGGTTGGGGAGGTTAATCGGTTAGGCAAGTGTTAGTGGCAGAGACAGAATCCAAACTAGAAACACTTTCCTTAGATGCCCGCACTCCACTCACTGTCCAGGGCTTTCCCCAAAGAGGGTGGGGTAGTTTCCCATTCCTTCTCCATTTCCCTGAATGACCAGTGCACCTCCTCTCTCTTAGATGGCACGTTGGTCCCTCTAAGACCAGAGTCTGTCTGAAGAACGCTCCAGACCAGAGCAACTTCCTACCCACGTGGACATGTGTGACAACAAGTCCACCTACTTAGTCCTGGGCACAGCGGGGTTAATGAGCTAAAAATGGTCTGGTTTTCAAGTGATATTTAATGGCCTTGTGAGATACAACATCATTGTGAATACTTTGCACATTTAAAATGCAGGACAGAAAACGGCGTATGATGGCAATTTTATAAAAATTGCATATTGCATCAAGATGCAAAAACAAAAGGTATGAACGGTTTCTAATGGCTGTTTGTAATGTTAAGATGACAGATAGTTGGTTTTTATTTCCTTATTGGTTCTTTTTTTCTTTATGTTTAAACATTCAACAACAAACAAATTAACCTTTATAAAAAGAAAGAAAAAAGTTACGAAACTAAACTGATTGACCACAAAAAGTATCTACATTATGCAGAGTAAAGACAAAGAACTACTTAATCTATAAGTAACCGGCCCACATTCCTTCACCTTGCTGCTTACACACTGTGCCCTGGTTAAGACTTTACACCTCCGTCTAGCACTTCTCGGTTTGGGAGTCTGCCTCTGATGCAGAGAGAAGAATGTCAGTGCTGGGAGTGAGTTACCTTAACCCATCCATAGCCCCTTTTCCAGTCCAAGCCACAGCCTTCTGCAGAGGGACGGTTTAATTACTGAAAGCTCTGTGACGCAGTCAGCCTATTTTTGGCTGGCAGGCAGGCAGGGCAGGTTAGCTCTTTATCCACTCCTGCCGTGGCCAAGCCTCAGAGGTCACAGAGAAGGCATTTTCATCCTGTCCTGGCGCCAAGCCCGTCTTGCTAGAAGCCACACCAGTGCTGCCTGCTGAGAAGCCAGCGAGGCTGCAACTCATTTCTCCAAAGGTCTGGCACAATTTCTCTTCCTAATATTGTCACCCCCAGCTAGAACTGTAAACTGTCTCAGAGCATGCTGTACTCAAACAGAGGGAGAGAGCCGCCTTTGTTTCATAATACACCTTAATGGACACGTTTCCCCACAAGGATTAAGTTGAGATGGTTGGGAGTGAGCTAATGCTATGGCAAAAATCCACTGCAGGAGAATAAATTGGAATTCAGGGGAATTCAGTTGAGCGATCTGGATAAGAAAAGGGAAGAGTCTGAGCATGAAGCAAGAAGTCCTACCCGACATATTAGAGAGACCATGAAATGAAATGATGGCTGATCAAGAGACTATCCCAGCTAGTAGGAGTGGCCAAAGGACCTTCAATAACAATGATGATAATAACAGCAATAACAATAATGTCGATAGTAATGAAAGCTAACATTTACAAAGCGCTTACCAAGGGCATCCTTCCAAGCACATTATAACCACAACAATCCTGTGGGGTAGGTTCTACACTGATTCCCATTTAATAGGTAGAGAAATGGAGGCACTAAAAACTAAAGTTGTCTGCCCAAAGAAACATCATAAGTGGTATACAGAGCTGGGTTTTGAAAAATCTCAGCTGACTTCAGAAACGGTGTTCTTAACTACTTGACAAACTGTCTTTCCTTAGGAACAGAAATGGTAAAGATTCCCTTGCATTCCATTTGGTATTTTGTCCTGCCTTGCAAGCCATCCACCTTCCCTGGCTCCTCAGACATTCAGTAATATCTGCCACATCCATAGCCTTGAGGCTGTGGCACTTTGGCAAGTGGGGGATGAAAAGGCTTCCAGGGAGGAGAGGCGGGGTAGAAAGCAGCCTGAGCAAAAGGTGACAGAGGCTCAACTCAAGATGGGAAGTGCTTTGGAGAAATGCAAGCCTCCAGGCATCCCTGGAAACACAAAGAGAAGCTCAGCGCTCCCCCTGAGTGTGACATGGGACTTCGAGTTGATTTCACTTAAATCATAAGGGACAGAAGGATCCTATGCCAAACTAGCAGAGTTGTGAAATTTCAAGACTGACATTTGAATTTTGATACCTTATTTCCTTGGTTCTAAGATGTGCTTTTTAGAAAAACATTTTAACATTTCTGACATTGGGATGCATATTATATTTAGTATATGCATCTATTATGGTGTTTCTCCTTCTACTTGAAAAACTATTATTAATTGTCCAGCTTACAACCAAGGGCAATTGAGAACAGAGTAAATACAGTGCTCACGGACCTTTTGAGAGAAGCAGATGAAGCCGCTCTGACTCTTGTTCACTTGCCTCTTTACCGGTAAGGTTTCCACCACTCCAACAGTTTCTCCAATGTGCAGATGCAATGCCCACCTCTGCCTGCTCACTTCTGCTCATCTTTCTGATCTTGGCTCAAATACCACTTCCTCCAGGAAGCCTCCTAGACCTAGCAGATCAGGTCTAATTCTCCTGTGGGGCTGTGTGATGGATTAACGTCCACCGTCTCCCACTAGACTGCATCCCATGAGGTCAAGATTAGGCTTTTTTTTTTTTCCTTCACTCTTACATCACCATTTAAAAGCACAATATGAATGTCACTATTTTTTTTCGCTGTATGAATAAATTCGAGTCTCCAACATAGAGTTAGAAAACCAATGATCAATTACTATTTCAGATGATCAAAAGTTCCTTTCAATAATCCATGGCAAACATCAGCGACAACGGAGTGGATATAAGCTAGTCCTTCAGAAGAGAAGAAAGTCTCGTCGTCTATCTATTATCACTGGACCGTATGGATGTATAATCCACTGCATGTTAAATAATAGTTAGGCTTTATTATTATTTGTGCCTTTTGCTCTACTGGCTCCTGGTGACTCCTTCTTACTCCTGTTCATTAAAGCCCAAGCCTCACTTGAAAGGATGTTAAATAGGGAACATGATTGCAATGCTTGATGCAATATTAATATACATTGTAAATTTGAGGAAGGAAGACTTCAACTGAGGTATGAGCATAGTGATACAGCCTGTTATTATAAATATTCTTTAAATTCCTATAATCCTACGAACCATTGAGAAAATTTTCATACCTAGAAAGGTCCTTAGAGATGCTCAGATTTGACCAGTTTGCAGACGAAAGGATGAAAGGCACAGTCAGTGGTGGACAGAGGTGTCCTGTTGGTGGCATACTGGGAAAAGAGACCTTGTCGAATAAAAAGCAAAGCTTGAGGCCAAAGGCTCTGTATTGGCCCACTTCTTCAAGTATTTTTTCTTTTGCCTTAACACAGTAGCTCTCGATCAGGAACAATTTTGTAATATCTGCAGACGTTTTGGTTGTCACAAGCAGGAGACTACCAGGATGCCACTGCAGGATAGTCAGGGAAGCTGTTAAACATCTCCCACAAGAAAGAATTATCTGGCCCCAAATGCCAACAGTGCCAAGTGGAGACACCCTGCCCTAACGTCAGAGGAGGCAGAAAGACAGAGTGCTGGGCAGTTCCTCACACTTCTCACCCCTAACCACAGCATGCCATCCGCTCCCCGCCACCCACGGCACATCTACAGTTGGGCGTCAGATGCCAAGGTACTTGCCTACCCTAATGCACACATGAATACGTCCCTGAAGATAAGCCCAGCCCCACCAGAAATGTGACATACATTCCAGGAGCAGGAGTTTTACTCAGAATTCACTGAATCTCCTAGACTCTAAAATATACATTGTCCTCATATTTTAATATCTCTGAAAAATGGAATGTATGTTATATTTAGTGTAGTTCCCCCCCCCCAAAAAAATGCTGTTATGAAGTCAGTGGAAACACAAATGATTACATGATAGAATCGGAAACATGATAGCTTGAAAAATAACTTAACATGTAGAAATAAACACAAATAGATGATGGAGTGTGATGTAAAATTTGCTTGAATTCCAAGGACAAAAACACAAGGCTTCAAAGAATTCTCCATGTAGGCTCCTTCGGCCAGTGTGGGTCCACACTTTACTTTGTTGGTAGGTGAGTTTTAACGTGTCGACTTTACTCTCAAGATGAAAAAGGAGCAGTGGCCAGGGGGTCTGTGACCCATCCTCGTGGGCTCGCTTTTAAAGCTCAGCATCCTGGAGGCCTGATCACCCTCCTCCAGGCCCTCGCAGCCTTCCCTCCTCCCACATCTCCACTCCGTCATCCCCGGGGCGCCTTCTCTGTTCTCCTCCATAACTAACATCATTTCTGTTGAGTAGCAAGCACTTGGGGGCACACTGAGACTCGCTGAGAGAGAAGTGCCGAGCGGCTCTGCCTGCTGACCATCTGTTTCTCTCCTTGGGTGACACAAACCAGCAGGCAGTGGTCAACACATCGGCTTCAGAGTGCCTGAGGCCCGGCACAGACCCAGACTCGACACGATCACTGACTGTACCCTCGGACAAGCCATGTAATTCTGCAGGCCTCAGTTTTCTCATATAGAAGGTGTCAGGGGATGAATAACAGTCCTGCCCACTATGGAATTATTTTTACTCTGTGAGTAGAAATAAAATAATCTTGTGAAATACATGCTACCTAGCCAACTGCCTGTAACAGCTGGTTTTGTCTTCCGAGCAGGTCGTAAGCTATCCAGCCACAGTGATCGATTCTAAAGATTCCATAGCCTTATCCTTAGGCTGAATGGATTGAATGCAATCACATACACCTAAGTTGGGGGAGCCTGTGACTTTTTTCCAAATTTATCCTTACAAAGCTATAATCAACCCATCAATACCACAAATTGATTTTTAACAAGGATATTATGGGCATGTGTTGCTTTGTTCTATAAAATTTATAAGGATACAATCCTTGACACCCTTCTGGTGTCCGTGGATCGTAGAAAGACTCAGTTGGAGAGAATTTATTAATGTTTGTGAGTTTCTGCACCTCCTAAGATGGCTAAGGTTCCAGGCACCTCCAAGACCTACCTAAAACTCAGGGCGGGATGCCCTTGGTTGGGATGTGGGTGGAAACAGGGTATATTCCAAGATAACCACTTCTGGTCAAGAACATACTAAATCTTTTCTCTCTGGGGCAACAAAATTCAATCTTCTCCATCATTTGGAAGGAAATTGGTTCTGAAGGTCTAGAATATGACATTCTCTTATTTAGGTTTGTCTAGAAACATTCAGAGCAAGTAAGAGAATGGCACTGAGAGCTGTGAAATTTCCGAGAATTTGGGGAGATAAAAAAAATGGAAATGGGAACGACCTTGGTCTCTCAGAACTTCTCCCAAATATAAAGTCACTATGGTCACTTTATTACAGAAACGGAAACGAATTTTCTAATAAGATGTTATATATATATACATATATATGTTACTAAGTATTGTTTACTCAGGTAATAATTAACTTATTACTCATTTAACTCACATTTTTATTGCAAGCATTGTATGTATCTCTTGTTATGAAAAGATAAGAGTTTTAAAAAGTCAATTCAAACCTATTTAACTTAGTTTTAGATCTCTATTAAGTTGGCAGATATAAATATAAATATAAAGATAAAGATAAGAGGGGGGCTTTGTGCAAATGAATATATTTGAAGATTATGGGTGACTGTATCATCGGGTCTGGTTTTTCAAGAAATAGGTAACAAGTATTATAAATCTGTTTATATTCATGGACCTGGTAACCCCGTCTTAGGACTATGGTGCATGGAACAATCTCTAGGGGAAAAAAAATCAGTTCAGGTGAAGATGGTCATTTGCACCACTACTTATAAAATAAAGAAATTGGAAATAACCCAGTTCGATCACTGCAAAAAGGTTAAGCAAATGAAGTATAATAGCAAGAGTGAAGTATAATAGAATCATAAAATGACATACTTTCTTATCCATACTTCCCTACCGCAACCTAGTGCATAAAGCAGGCCCTTTACATTGCCCACACAACATACGAGTGGACATAAGAAAGGAATTCAGAATAAGAATTTATAGTAGAATGGTTTAAGTTCTTTTTCTTGAAAAAAGGAGGGGGTTGGCAACCTAAAAAGCAGATATGAGACCATACAGTATATAATATGATCTCGAATATGTATTGTCACATAACTAGAAGCAGCTGCATTTTAATAGTAATTACCTCTGGTTAAAGTAATTGCAGGTTCCCCTTATACTCGTAATATTTTAACAATTCTTTCCAATGAGCATGTAGAGCTTTTATAATTATAATACTGATAGCCTTTTCAACAAATAAAACTATAAACAAATGAACTTTAAGGAATTAGTTTTAAGCAGTGAGAAGAAATGGCCCAAAATGTGAGCAGAATAAATCATTTATATTATTATAAAAAAGATCATTAGGCTTTTCATGACTTTGTGTCACCCATAATGCCGAGCACATACAGAAAGCCCTTGCTCAAAATCCAACTTTTCCACGATTCAGTTATGCTTTCTGATTACTTCAGTCATTGCTATCCGCAATCTCTACTTCATTTGACTTATTTTTTTTTTTTACCATCTTTCTGAGCTTCTAAAAACAGAAAGCAACATGTACAAGGCTAGAACATTTCAATATTGTCTCAATTCTAGTAAACCCTAAAACTGTACCTAAAACATACTGAACACTCAACAGATACGTATCAAAGGACCGAATGAACATTAACCATTTTCTTTCCAATTCTTGGGGGATAAAAGGAGGAATTTGAAGGGAATAAATAACAGAGGGAGCTGATGATCTTTGTAACACCCACACTGTGTGTCGTACGAGGAAGGAATTACGCTTAACAGGGTCCCAGAGTAGAACATGGGACCAAATATCTCATGTGTCTACCAATGTCAAAAGATAACTTCCTACCATAAATACCAAACCTACGGGCTTTCCCACCGTACCAAGCACAGTGCAACATTACCTACACTTTTGCTTCTGAATCTTCACTGGACAGCTTTTGCAGCAGGGTTTACTGGCTGACAATACAAGCTTAGTGAAGTCAATTACATCACCCGGTAGTCACGAGTGCAAATACGATTATTACACAACAGGTAAACGGCGGACCTGGGATTCACAATTTTTATCTGGACCAATTTTTTCAGCAGCGATTGCAAAAGACACTAACATCAGAACCTCTAGAAAGAGTCTGGGGTTGAATGCAGAAGACATGCTCATTAAGGATGATGTCTCGTATTCCTTATGTGTGTTTAAAATCTTTAAGATGCAATCACACACGATGATTTTGGTACGGTTTTTCCAATTCATCACTAACATTTTATTAATATAAGCGATCATCAGAAGGAGTACATTCTATATAGAAAAATGTGGATATCATCGTACTCATTCATTGGTTCATTCAATACATATTCATTAGGAAGCATACCACATGCCTCATTAATCATTAGGCCCTGGGACGTGGCCACAAGTATTTTTCTGATAAGCATATTGTGCTTCCCAATTTTTACTCTCCTTTCTCTGAACCTTTACATTTCTAGGGAAGACCTGGTTCGGAGGAGGAAGTTCGTATTACTTCGGCCTCCAGGAAAAGCAAGTGTCTTTGCCAAATAGCAAAACAGGCTCTAACAAGTATTTTATAGTAACGGGCTATTCCACCTTTTCATTTCTCCTCTTTCTCCAGGAATATTAGGTGATTCTTTCCTTCTCACGGCCCCTCACAGCCCCGCCGCCCGCCTCTCCCGGAATTTCTGACCTGTCCATCCTCTCGTCTCCAAGAACATACTGGCCACCGTGCAGTGTTGGAATGAGCTATGAGTCTTCTATCACCTTCTTGTACTTCGGAGTAAAACCTGTCAGGTGCTTTAAAGTTCACCTAGCAGTGTTCTGATGTCAAAGAAGTAACAAACTGTCTATTGACTATTGTCATTGGATTGAAGAGCTCAAGGCTACTAAGTGTTTGTTTGACCCTTGTGTAACTATGGGAGTTAAAGACCTCATGGGGATCATCGTAGGCCTTTGATGTCCTTTACTCTCCTTAAGCAAGAACTATGTGCTCCCTTCCCAGATTTTGTGAATTTCCACTCAGCTGCTCCGGCAGCTCACTGGTGCACCCCTGAGCCAGTCACTCTGTCAGCAGACCAACCTGCCGTGGCACTTACCTTGATTCCTCTATCACCATCCTTCCAGCCACCCGTGATCAATAATTAACCATTCTATCCCTGGCAGCCTTGTTCCCTGACATTTAGCCCGGACTCATCAAGGCATTTGGTCTTTAACTTCTAATTCTCATTGTAAAGGAAAGGAACCCTTTGCTTTCAACGTTAGAGAGGTTGGAGCCTTCCTATCCTTTCTCTATGCTTCACTTCTCAATGTTCTATAACTTAATTTAGTCATGGATTCTGTCAAGGGACCTCTGTTTTGTTTTCTAATTAAATGTAAAATGAAATATCAACTTACTGTCTTGAGGTAGATTTGAACACCAGTCCCCATGTCACCTTCAATGGCTTCCATGGACAACAGCACCATTTCTCAGAAGGTGTCCCTCAGAACCCTAACATCCTAAAGCGTTCCTGGATACAAAGGTTAAGGGGCCAAATAAGATTGGAAAGAGCTTCCCGCCCTCGAAGGCTCACAATGTGTATTAGTGTATTAAAGGCTTTGAGAAGTTCAGGAGGAATGATGAGTGCTCAACCGAGCCATACCCAAAGTTATTGAACTCAGAACATGTTTGATGCTGTTGTTGTTGTTGTTGTTGTTGTTTTCTTACATAAGAACTATATAAATATTATAGATCTAGTGATCCTAAGAACACACTCTGGGAAGCAATGATCTGCTATATAAAGACCAACAGGGCTCGGAACCTGTGCTACACAGCTGGACTTATTTTTGTGGTAAGGAGGAATAATTAAAGGCTTTTTGTCAAAAATTAGTAATATATAGGCTGCCTTGAATTATTAATCTGACCAAAGTAGTTTAGTAGAAAGGATGGAAGCTCAGTTCTTAGGTAGGGTACGTGGCAGTGGGGGAGAGGCCAGGTGGTGATCTGAACCATCATCTACCCCAGGCAGCAGACATCCAGGATGCTTTGCAGGTGAGCTGGTATAGAACTCTCTCATGATGGGGCCTTTTCAGGACCCCCATATCCTAAAATCTTAATTCACAGGACACACCTCTCACTATATTTCTGGCTTTTTCACCAGCTGTCTCTAGCCCTACTGTGAGCCATTTCAATCTGAATCTGAAATTTTCACAGGAGCTATTGAATCTGGGAAAGGATTGTATTTTATTTTTCCCTAATTGCAGCCATAGATAAATACACAGCATGCAGTGAACATCTTTTGGAGCTTCACCCAAGAGTTCACTTCTAGTTCTACCACTCATGAGCTGTGTGGTGGGCAGAACACTTAACAACTCTGAACCTCGAATACCTCATTCATAAAGAGGGGTGATAATAATAATATCTCATTAGATTGTCGTGAAAATTACCAGTCGATACATAGGAAAGTACCTAAAGCATAGCTAGCATGGAAATTATTATTATTATTTGCTCATTCCATGATATTTGTTGAGCCTCTACTGCCCTTTGAGCAATTTTGCTACTGAGAGTTGCCATTAGAAGCCATGGTGAATCCACAGCAAACTGAATTTTCAGGTATTATAATCCCCTTGGCAGCCTGACTACATCCGAGTTCTGGCTGCAGCATCTACATCCTCTTTTGGTGACATCTGATACTAGCTAAGCTTCATCAAAGACTTCACTCTGTGCCAGGAACGTTTTCAGTGTTTCCCATGTGTTTGGCTTGTTTAACTCTTTTAACGCTAGGAGGGAGGAACTACTATTGATCCCATTCGTAGACAAGAAGAAAGCACAGAGAGGCTGAGTAACTTGCCCAAGTTCACACAGCAGCTCCATGGCAGAGCTGGGATCCAAACCCTCAAAATTGGACCCGTGAGTCCCTGCCCAGAACCATCTCACTACACTCACTGCGTCTCCCTGGAGGGGTTTACTCCCTCTCTAAGAAGGGGCAATGTGAAGCATGACTATGCAAGAAGGGGTAGAAAGTGGAGGAGGCAGAGATGGGTGTGGGTGAAGCACAGGGAGTAAAACTATCTTTTGGGTGTTGTGCAGAACAAACAACCCGCTAATCAATTAGTCAGGCATAGCCCGAGCAGCAGTCACATATTGCCCCAGAATGTTCTGGAGTTGCTACAGACCTGAGGATGTTGGAGCAGGAGGCAGACAGCAGGCTGCTGCCTGGCAGTGTGGAAGGGGACCCAGCCGGAGCCTGGGGCATAGCTAATGGCAGCGAAACTGCTAGAGAGGCCTCTTTTTCTGGGTTGCCAAAGGTTTTTGTCATTTGTAAAATAGGAGCTTATCGGAAGGTTACAAATATCATTTGGGATACAGAACCAGAGGGTGCCTTACTATCCCTCCAAGCTGCGGAATTTTAGGATGTCAGTACCCCCAGGGACATCTCCAACAGATCTGGCTCCATATCACAATGACAGCAGAAGAACTAACATTTAGAGTACTTGCTATAAGCCAGGTGCTACAGGCTGAATTCTTCCAGCAACCTTCTGCTCAGATTATTATCTTCACCTTACTGATTAGGCATAGAAAGGAAAAGTAACTTGCCCCAAGACATGTGGTCATCAAAAACTGGAGTCAGGACCTGAGCCAAAGATGAGAGACGCTCACATCCAGGTATAGTCTCTGCCCTCAATAGGTGGTATTTGAACGGGAAGAGCGTCACACTTTTTATTCACTGATTTATTTCCATTAAAGTCCCTAGCACGAGCCTGAGACACAGATCGGGTCGGTGCCCTCACCAAGTTATATTTCCTATCCCTGCTAAGAGAGCCCACCAAAGATGAGAGCTTAGCAAGTGCACAGACAGATGGAGGGCATCCCTCGGACACTGAGACCCCACCACTCTGTATACGGAAGCTGGATTTAAAAGGAGTCTCGGAACAGACTCTGCTCTCTCACACTGAGAACACCATATGTGTCCCCAACACAAAGGGAGAGAAGACAAACTCCCCGCTGTTCTGGAGGGGGTGTCCAGCAGGCTGGCAAACAAACTCCCAGCATTTTCTTTCAATAGCTTGGGGGCGGGGAGTGGTTAGGGGTTGCTGTGGGGAGATTTAAGCAACTGAAAGTTTCCCTTTGTGTGGCTCTCACAGACATTTCTGGAAGGGCTCAGTTTTGGGTGATTCATTATCTGAGCAAGTAGGCTCGCACTGAGAAGCCAGCCCAGACAGCGTGGTTAAAAATAAATCTCTGCTCGCCCATTTTCTTATTAATATTCTGTATGTGTATTAAGGACCTTCCACCAGCAGTGAAAAAAGTTCATGTTAGCCAGTAGTTGCTACCCTGGCTTCAACAATTTGGTAAAAGTAACTCTATAACTAAGCCCTTGGTTTCTTTTCAAAAAGCGACGAGGAAACAATAAGTACTAAACAATCCAGGAAAGTGATTACTTGCTCGGACAGCCAACGTTTGAGTACTGCTCACCAAACCGTACATATCCCTCTGTGCCTCAGTTTCTTCATAAATAAAACAGAGATAATCACGACACCTACTGTACTCAGAAGTTAATACATACACTTACGATGGTGCCTGGAGCACAACATACACTCGGTACGAGAGAGCTATCATTATGCAAACTCGACCTGTTTCATAATATTCATGGTAACGATTAACTGTCACTTGATCCTCTCTTACTGTACGCCAAGCACACAGGGCTGAGCTTACAGACACAGCGTGATTTAGTCTTCGGGACAACTCCATAAGGTGGGCATTATATCCATGTTACAGATGGGAAAATGAGTCAGGGAAGTCCACACCTGGCGCATGGCAGAGCGGGGCTGGAACCCAGACCTGTCTGAACTCACGACCCACGCTACGTAATCTCATTGTCTGCTTAGAGCAAGACTATGAGGCTGGCAAGAGAGGGAACCTGATGATCCCTGTTCAACAGGCAAAGAAACGGAGGCAGAGAGGTTAAATGATGAAACCACACTCAGTTTTCTTTGCGTAATACTGTGCGACAAACATCGAAGTGGACAAGACAGGAAATGATACTGGGGAAGACCTAAGAAATAGCTGGCCTTCTCCTTTAACAAAAATAACAGAGCATTTATAGATAATATCTCATAATAAATAAAATATATGATGTTTAACATAATACTAAAGGCATTTCTGGTACCTCTGGGGGTGGGCTGTATTCACGCCATTTGGGCACCTCCTCTAAGCAGCCCCAAACCCTCATCATTGCTTCTTACGCATGATTGATCACATGGTAAAGCTGATTTTACTCGTCCTGCAACCTGGCCTTTTGAGTGTGAGAGGTTCTAAAGTCGACATTTCCAACATCAACTATTACAGCATTCCCAGGTCTCCACAATCATCAAAGATTACATTTAACTTCTAGTTGTGGTATCATTCATCTGGAAAACTCATCTTATCCTTCAAAACCTTGCTCAGCTGTCTCTGCCTCAATACAGGTTTCCTGAACCATCCCCACCCCCTCAATAAAACGGATATTTCCCACTCCTGAATTATTTCTGCTTCCTTTACATATTTCAACTTGTTGCAATACAAAGTGACTTGCCATGTAATTTATATGTCTGTTCGTCTCTTCCATTAGGCTGCGAACTGTTCCATTCAGGCACCTATAATCTATTTCACTTCTTTGGGAATTAACAATGCATATGTGATCTGCATCAGTGGTTCTCCAAAGGGGCAATTTTGCTCCCTAGGGAACACTTGGCAATCTAGAGACATCTTTGGTTGTCACAGTTGGAGGTGGGAAGATGCTACTGGCATCTTGTGGGTCGAGGCCAGGGGTGCTGCTAAACATCCTTCAGTACGTGAAATAGCCCTTCCACAGCAAAGAATTACCCAGCCCAATATGTCAATGGTGCCAAGGTCCAGACACCCCGGTCCATCTGGTAGTTCTCAATTAAAGCATCACCCACGCTGTTGCTTAAAGAGTTTACTGGACTTCACACATCAGGGCTCGGGGCCTGCTGCAAATTGTGTTTTAGTCCTCAAATATTTGCAGCCTCTCTATGGGAGGATTATACTCCCCCAACATGCTTTGCCTTGCGACTTCCTTGGGCCAATGGACTGAGAGCATGTCGCAGACGTTCTTAGCACCCCACCCATACCACTTGCCATCTCTCTCTAATACCCTCCAGTCAACTTCCTACAGCCAGTGTCTTCATTGCCTTGCCTAAGGGCTTTCTCAGAAGCTGGAAGGCTACTCTGCCCGACACAGGTCAGAAGTCCCAGGGAATGAACCCCTTCTCCCCTCCATCCCCACTCTCACCCCCTGGAGTGGTCCTCAGCAATGGCGGGCAGGTCTGGATGTGTAAATCTACCAGCTCCCTCCTTCCTCCAGAGGATAACAGGACATCTGATTTTCCCCATCTCCTCGAATTTCCCCATGGAATTAAACAGGAGTTTCCCACCGTGGTGGTAGGCTTGATAACTCACCCTCTCTTGGCTGCCCTTCTACTTCCCCACTTCCTTACCGGTTTTTCCTGTGCCTCTCGAACAAGCGACTTACACTGGAATCTTTGTTCTAGAACCTGCTCTTAGAAACACAAACGAACACAGAAGGAAGATACGTCCCTTCCCAGCAGAAGCTTTGAGAACTTTTGTCATTGCGCTTTTTCCCTTTGAAGAGAAGCATGGCTCAGGTGAGGGCTGTGTCTTCAGCCAGGGTCCCAGACAGGGCAGACATGGAGGACATCTGCAACTGGCCTGCACCCAACATGTAACTGACACAACAAACTTCTGTGGTTGTAAGACACAGAGATTTGGGGGTTGTTGTTACTGATGCATAACCTGGTGAAAGCTGACTAACAAAGGGGGACCTTCCTGACTGACTTTATTGTAGGAGATCTGGCTGCTTACCTCCCAAATGATACTGGTCTAAGGGCAAAATTATCTAGCATAGCCATGTCAGTCAGCTCTTTGAGGTTGGAGTTGACTACTTTCCATTTTCCCTTTGTGGAGCTTCTGGTAACTCACAGCGCCTTGTGCAGAGCTGGGGAACTGGTGAGTACGGGACCCAGAAGACTGAACACTGAGACTGCTGGATTTAACCATGAGCTAGTTCAGGCCCAGTGGGCTATTTTGGGAAAAGAGACTAAAGGTGAGGAGCATGGCCTAGAAATGGATGAAAGCAGTAGTAACACTAGAGCTGCTTTCAACCTGGGGGATCTTGGGGAAAATCCCTTCCCACATCTGGAGCCTCTAATTTGTAATGTCAGGTCTGACCCTGAGACCTAAGTTCCCTCCTCAGCACAGAGCCTCCATGGTTCAGTGAAGACCAAAACCAACTTCATTTCCTCCAGACCCTGCCTTCTCCATCAGCCTTGAAAACAAGCCAAATTCAGATACCAAATCTCAGAGGATAGATTGTCTCGTCCAGTTTACCAATGGTTCATTTCTCTATTAACATATTGGAAGAGGGAGTTGCATTCTCCCTTCCCTCTGCCCTTGACATTTATTAAGAATCATGTGCTGTGCATTAGGCATTTTCCATGCTCGAGTCACTCACATCCGGCCTTCACAATTTTTGCCAGATCTGAATACTACTTCTATTATTTACTTAATGTTTAATACTGATAGAGTCTTTGTACTTAAAAATAAGTGTATTCTAAGAATTTTTATATTACTATCAAAGAAAAACGAATAGCACTTGTCATAAATATTTCTATTGACTTCTAGCTAGATGTGGTTTGCTGAAACCCCTACCACCTAGCCTCTCTCTGTTTAAAAGGGAGGTTAAAGGTTATAGGACAGCGATAAAGGCATAGCAATAGCACCTAACCATCATTTTCACCTTGTCGTAATCAGCAATATCAAAAGGCATCTGAAAAGGGAGTAATTTTCTCACCATGCACTACGACGCCACTTTATTCATCATCAGTGCACCCCAATCATCTCATATCCTCTTAAAATCATCTTTCGTCTCATCGAATAAACACTTCAGATAAAGCTATATTATACCCTGGGTCCTTATAACAGTACAACTTAGTTATTAACGGTACAGATTTTATAGCCTGACAGTTGCAGGTTTGAGTCCTGCTCTATCACTTAGCCGTGCAACTTTCTCCAAGTCACTAAACCTCTCTGAGCTTCTGTTTCTTCATCTGTAAAATGGGGATAATCACAGTCCCTACCTTGTAATGTGAAAAAGACCTTTGGAAAATGCTTGGCCCACAGTCATGCTCAATAAATTATGGCTGTCATTGTTATTTATTATCATTAAATCTGTACGGTAAGTATTTTGATACCCACTTTACAGATGAAGAAAGCAAGCCCCAGTTGAGGAGCCCGTCAAGGTCTCACAACCTTGCTTTTCCCAGTTCTTTTTAAGCAGCTGCCTTAAAGAGCAGCAAGAGTTCTCGTTTATTTTAAATCAGGTATATTTATTTCTATCCTGTTTTGTTTTATTTTTTCCTCACTCTGCTGGCTTACTTAGTTGCCTCCCACTAAAAAGCAGAGCATTGGTGCATGGACACATGCAGTCAATCAGAGCAGATTTAGGCCCAGTTCATAACGTCCTGCTATGTCTTTGGCCCCCGAATTGTGCCAACTTGCCCTGCGATTTAGCATTTCATGCAGCGGAGCATGTAAGGGCAGAGCTCTCATCTAACATCTCAGAGCTGCATCACTGTGTGCAAAGCCCTGCCGCTCATATCACGATGCAGGTGAGTGTGGACAACGTTGCCGGTCCTGCACCTTTTCATTTTTCATGCTCTATTTATACATTTTTCACCTGATTTCAGTTAAGCTATACTTCAACTCACCGCCTGCAGCCAATACTTTAAAATTATAGAAAAGCACAAGAGAGAGAGCATACTACCCATGTCGTTTACTCACCCTTCCCATGTCCCTCTCTGGTCTTAAAACATCAACAGAGTCCAGTTCTGCGGTTGACAGAGTGGGGACAGCAGAAATAATACATCTCGGCATGGATTTTTCTTCTCCATTGCCTTCCCAGGGACTGGTGGCTCTAGGGACTAAAGTATTACTGAAGGGTCTTTTGTCATGAAACTCAGGGTCGGGTGGAGTGGGGTGGGGAGGTAGTCAGACACTCCTTTAACATAAAAATCACTATTTGTATTTCAGCATCACCACAAGGTCTGATTATATGGTAGAATCTCCATCCAATGCTCAAATCCTTTTACAAGGCTCAAGGTTCCTTATTAGAAGCCTTGTGCCTTGCTCCCCTTCCCTACCTGAAGCAAATGCCAGGCGTGAATGCAAACCCATGCTGGAGGCTGAATATAGAAAGACAGGGGCCTTTCCATTAGTTTTAGTTAGACACTGAGGGTAGCCCATATGAGGCAAAAACCAATTGCAAAGAGAAAAACATTTTGAAATAACAAGATGCTTTTTTATTATAATTTTGAAAGTTGGTGGTTTCAATATACAAACGGCTGATCACGGCAGTAAGTAGGTATCTCAAAATCATAACATATGGGTAACATCATAGAAGTCTTTTCATATTTTGTTGTTAAATCATGACCATAACTAAAATTTGCTGGTTTGTTTTCTATTCATATCGTTGATATATTTGATAAAACTGAGTTCACTTTCATTTCAAATAAGAAAAGAAATATTTCCGATTCCAAAAAAAATAATAATAAAAGACAAGGCCTTGAAGATATGAAACTAATGGTCTGCTGAACTGTGGGAGAGGGAACCGGACTGCTCTTGACCCACCACTGGGTCATACCCAGTGTGCACCCCAAAAGTCTCTGGCTGA
Organism: Rousettus aegyptiacus; assembly: GCF_014176215.1. Lineage (NCBI taxonomy): Eukaryota > Metazoa > Chordata > Mammalia > Chiroptera > Pteropodidae > Rousettus > Rousettus aegyptiacus. The sequence continues at coordinate 100,816,211 of NW_023416308.1, forward strand.
AGTGTTAGCCTGTGTTGGGATCCCCCAGGAAAGGCAGAACTGTCCAGAAAAGCCTCTCGGCATCCCTAGTGCTTGCTGGACTCTGTATGGCTTGGATCTGGTCACTTGATTCTGAAGCAAAGGACTGGATGAGTACTCTCAGGAATCCCCATGAGGGTTTTGGCTGGCTAGCAGCCTCAGGAGCTCAGTACTGTGGCTCAGGACACCGAAGTTACAGGTGGGCGTTTGTGGAAAGCAGGAAGAGCAGGTTGGGGTAGAAATTATGTTCTTCTATTTATGAAAATGGCTTTGTGGATGCTTGTCAAAGCACTGTCCCTAACACAAGATCCCTCAAACCCAGCAGAGCGTGATACAGCCATTTGCAGGGTCTGAAAAAAGCTTGGCATTCTCACTTTAGAATTTAATACACTGAACTCTCATTGACTGCCTTCGGTACCACTCATTGCAGGCCATACAAGGTTAGACCCTGCCCTCTGAGAACTGATAATCACAGTCGATGGCAAGTGTATGTGGTGAGGCAGGGGACTGGAATGGATGGTAAGGTAGTAACTCAAATATATAACTAACGTTAACAAAAATCAGAATATGGTAAGTATCTGTAACTAGAAGAGTAAGAAACAGTCCCTATAAGAATAAAGTTGTAGAAATCAAGGATTTGTGATATGGTAAGGCAAGATTGTAACAGTCTGCAAAGGTGCGCGGGGGTGAGGAGGGTGAGGAGAGAGGACACTCCAGGCAGAGGGAACAGCCCGGACAATGGCGTGGAGGGAAAGTATTGCTACCTTCAGTCAGGCTGTATCAAGGGTAGGCGTCAGCATCGATCATCAAAGGGCTTTACGGAGAGCATCTAATTTAATCCACACAACACCTTGATGTGGAAATACTGCATTACTAGTCCCACTTTAAGATGAGGAAATTGAGACTTGACCTGACCAAAGGTCAAGCACGTGACAGCCCTAAGAATGGAGCCTAGGTCTGCGTGATTCGGGAGCTCATGCTCTTCGCCTAGAGAAGCTGGGGCGTCCCCATTATGCCTTGCTGCCTCCCATCAATTGAGAGGAGTAAGAGGGTCACGGTGAGAGACCCAAAGGATTGCAAAGCAACGGGAACAGAAAAGCCGAATAGAGAAAGGGGGCCTGGATGATTTCTGAGGCAGATCCCAGGGCTGCTGGTATGGGTTAAGGATGAGGATGCAATAAATACATTCTGAGCATAGCCAGGAGGCCTTGCAGACTGAATTTCCATGTGGTCCTGGCAGCCAAGATACAACCCTCCAGTTGAAATGGGTTTTCTAGGTGGGACATGAGGACCATATCCAAACCTCCCCCCCCCCCCCCCCCCCCCCGGCTTGGCTGTAAAGTCATCGCTCTGGTCAGAACCACACCCGTAATCGTAATGGAAGGCCTGAAAGCCGACAGCAGTATATCACAAGGCCTGGCTTTCAGGGGAGGTGGGAGAGGAGAGGGCTGAGGAGACTGCAGCGGTGGTAACAGCGACCACACACTGAGTGATGACTACATGCAAGGCAATGACCTTTGTGCTTTGTGCTTTAACTCAGTCTCGACCACAACCCTAAGAGGTCAATCCTCTATGATCCCCATTTTGGAGACAAGAAAATTAAGGTATAGAGAGGTCAGGTCACATTCAGAAGGTCACGAAGCAAGTAAATTACAGAGCTAGAAAGAGGCCTCAGGCTGTCTGCTTCAGAGTCCATACTCTTAACCTCCAGGATCTAAAAATACCTAGCTAGGCTAAAATAACTCGATATTTAATTAGGCCTTAAAACTTCCATTTGTCAGTAGGTCCCTGGCCTGGGTAGTAAAGCATATACAGAGCAGTCAACTAAAAAGCTAGCTAGACATGGAGACAATAGCAAATAATCCCAAACCGAGGGGCATCCTGCTAAATAACTGATCAGTCTTCTTCAAGAGTGTCGAGGCCATGAAAGACAACGAAAGACTGAAAAACTGTCACAGTGGGAGGAGACCACTGAGGCACGATGACTAAATGCAATGTTGGATCCTCGACTGGATCCCAGAACAAAGAGAGGAACTTAGTGGAAAAACTGGGGAAATCCAAATGAGTTCTGAAGTTGATAGTATTGGAGCAAGGTTAATTTCTCAGTTTTAATCAGTGGTCTATGGTTACGTAAGATGTAACCATTCCAGGAAGCGTAGTGAGAGGTATATGGAAACCATCTGTATTATTTTTGCAATTCTTCTTCAAGTCTAAAATTACCTAAAAAATTTTGAAAAGTAAACATTGAAATAAAAAAATAGAAATGACAAAAGGATCAAAGCCGCCGACATTCTCAGTTTATAAACTGACGTGTTTATCTTTGTAATTGTAATCAAATTATATTATTTCCACCCATGAAGGTGAATAAGCATTCATCTTGGTTTGACATTAAATCTGTTTTAAACTGTGAATAACAGCAACACAAAAAAGCTGGCAAAGCTTAGATTCAGAGACCTGGATCTGCTTCGGAAAAACAAATTACTTACACCTGCCTCAGGATGTGACTCTATCATCCTTCCCTCTCTTTGACTCACATCCTCAGTGTTACTATTTAACAAATCTAACTGACCCCTACATGCTGATGGCCACCATCCAGGAAAGGACTGGATCACTTGGAGGTTACAGGACCAATTTACAGGCAGGCATGAGCTTCCAGAAATGCAGCAGGTTTGGTACACGTGGAGAAATGGGCAAGCCAGGGACACCCAAGAGTCTTCGTGAGGGTCAGTGCAGCTGGCTGCCAGAGGGGTAGAGAGGAAACAAAGGCATGGGTCCTCCTAACTGTGTGCGGGGCACGGAAGTAAACACTCCGCTTGCAGTAGTTCATTTAGTCCTCACCACAACCCTCAGTGGTAGGAACCATTATTATTATTCCCATTTCACAGATTAAGAAATGAAAGATCAGAGAGGTTAGGCAACTTCCCAGGGTCACACAGCAAGTCAGCAGTCGAGTTGGGACATAGCAAGAAAACCGTGTGTCTCGGGAGACTGCAAGCATCTCTTCTTCGTTGACCTTCTTATTGCAACCAATATTGGACTGTTTCTATCAGCTTATCCTCTGGTTTGTCTTCAACTCAGAGAGTGGGATAGAGAGTAAACCGGATAAACTCCACATAACACACACTATGTACTAGATTCTCTACATTCATACTCCATTCAATCAGTACAAAAAGGGAGTGATTATCAAATCCATATTCAAATAAGGCAACCAAGGCTCAGGAAGGTAAAGTAACCAGACGACTGAGACAACACACTAGAATTCAAGCCCAGGTCTTCATGATGGCCAAAGCCATGTTCCCTGCAGTCACTCTACTTCCAAGGAAAACTCACAAGGTGAAAAAAAAATCATCACACAGGAAGAAAAAATGAACCTCTTCTCAACTGAATAGGCATATTCATTCAGGTTTGCCATTATCTGGTAGATTTTGCCTTCAGAATTATCAAATTCACATAACTCAGACCCTGAACAACTACAGCGGTTTTGTTTGTGTGTTTTGCTTTGTTTGTTTTGCTTATTTCTGTTTGTTTTTGGACTAAATTAACTATTTTGGAGACCTATGTATCTAAGTTATCTAGCAAATTGCGAACACTCCTTCCCTTCATTCCAATGTTTTTGTTTGTTTGTTTGTTTTGTTTTGTTTTAAAGAAACCCAGAATCAAGGTAACTTTCATGAAATGGGCATTTCTAAATGAAAACACTTGCACAAGGCAAATGGACTGAGCATCGCACTTGGATGTTCCTTTGGTAGTTTCAGCCAGAAAAATAAAGCCGCATTGAACCAGACAAGATCCCCTAATCCCTGCCCAGGCCATGGAAACGTAATCAGCAGCACCACTGCCTCCCACTCATAAAGCACATTTGAAGTCTAGGATTCCACATTCTGAAAGAAGGAACAGTAAGTGAATTCAGGAAAGGATGGAGCTTGCGGACCTTAAAATGCAGGCTCACATGGAAGTGGCCTGATGCCTTTGCACAGTATCACTTCAGGGGCCGATTATTCTGAAATGTTGTTTGGGTGATGATACACAAGATACTCGGGGGAACTTGCCTCCTGGGAAGACAGCAATCTTAGAGCAGCTCGCTGCTGCACATTATGTATCTTTCACCAAAGGCAGAGGAAAGGCCAAAAAAGAACAATGATGCTGACTGATCTGAAGCAGTTTAAAATTGTCAAAAACCTGGACTGATCTGTTAAAATCTTTATCTCTGAAAGAGCTCACCCTTTCCATTACATCAGTCATTTGTGTCTTTATGGGCAACTGTAAAATTCCACCATCCTTCTTATTAATGAAATGTAACTACTTAACATAAAATAAGAAACTTTCCAATGTGTTGGAAGCAAGGAGAGCAGGGGGAATAACGTTGCTTATTGTAACCAAATGTCTCTATTGGACTGATAAATGGTGCCCAAATGTCTCTATTGGACTGATAAATGGTGCGCAGTGCTCAAAACCAAAAAGGGTGTAAAAGACAAGAGCATGTCCAAACAAATATATAATCCATGGTTCTCTTCAGTTTAACTCTATTAAAAGTCAAGTCTGTATGAATGCAGTTACAAGTTGGCAATTACCTGGCCATCTTGGTAAAGGGACATAGACAATCTGGCTAATTTTAGCTCTGGAAGGAGAAGATGGATGGATAAATCTGAAACTCCATTGTCTGTGGACTAAAGGCACTAAAATTCGTGACACGCAGAACAGTGTCTGGCATATCAAAAATGCTATCGGAATGTCAGCTGCTGCTGCTGCTACTGCTGCTGCTCTTGATTGCTATTACTAAAATTGTTATTAGGCTTTCCGGATTCACAAAACCATTCAAATCTTTCACTGTACCTAGGCAGTTTAATTTAATAGACAATGCAGATTTTTTAAAGACGGCAGACATGAAATCCCGGATGAGCAAACTCCCACTCACTAACAGCAAGGCACCCCTGCCACTGTTATGTTCACAGGGAGGGACCACCTAGCAATTTGGGAGCTTAGGAGCTTTTACTTGGGGCTTGAGAAGATGCCAAGGACTTTCCATGAGAACCAGTCTAGAGAGAGACTTTTGATCGCTTTTTCCAATAAGAAGCATATGTCCAGGGTACATACACTTCCTCCACTCACGTATGGATGGAAACAATGCTGAGTACGTTCTGTCCCAAGAACTTACTCATGCTTACTCGACAAGGCTTAACTTTTTAATTTAAATCCCAGAATCCTGCCGTAAACCAGCCAGCTGAAATGTTGCTCTGAGAACAACTTCTGGGCAATCTATTAATTGTGTGGCAATTCCCAACAGCTAAAGCAAATGTTCCATGTAGTCCAGACAGCCACGAAGCTGGTAAAGAGCTGGGGTTTTTCCCCCTCCTTTCCATGATCACCACCAGTGACATCTAATAGATTCTATTTAAGCACCAACAGCAAAAGACTTTACTCACATGCTTACATTGGGTTCAGGTTCATTAACTTGTTAAGGAGACATCTGACTCTTGGCAGGCAATCTATAAAAGGTCAGATCTGTAATGACTCACATATTTTCATAATCCATCTGATTTTATCATTTAATCCCTTGGCCAAGTTTCAAAAAACCCAAGTGCTCACTGGTTTAATAAGACAACCAACACAAGGCAGGTTCCCAAACTGTAAACGCGGGGCCTACATGCCAATACCCTTTTGACAATGCCTTGAAACGGGAGGACCTCAGTCTCCTGGGTGGTTCACCTCCACCCAAGAATTCAAGGGGAAAGGGATTGTTTTTTGCTTTGCCTTGGAAAAATAAGCCAGGTGGTGGCCCTGGTCATTTCTGAGCACTAACCTTCTTCGAATACGGTCCTCGGGCCTCTTCACGGATACATACGTGAGTTAGTCTAGGGACCTCTGGTTAAAGAGGTTTATTTTAAATCCCAGCTAATCTTTGCTGCTCCCCGGGCTGGTCTGATCTCTTGACACATCATAGTTCAGGTCTATAGCGAGCCGTAAAGACACAGTGTGAATGAGTTTGGTTTGTTTTTCTTTCCCTTTCTTCCAGTCAGTTCTGCTCCAACAATAACCCCTTTTTTTCTCCTCTGCATAAACAGCGGTATGGGTGAGCCAAAACTAAAAATAAAATTAAAAATTAAAGAGTTCTGTGAGTCAATGGCTCTCCCGACAGCGACAGTGCTATGGCAATTTAGAGAGCCAGGATGCGTCGGTACCTGCACCTTGCTGTTTGCTTTGAGTGCCTCTGGGTATTTTTAGAATCTGCAGGGAGAAGTTCAGTTCCACAGGGTGAGTGTTATGCTACTAATGACACCCTGAGCTTAAAGAAGCAGGATTCACAGAGACTGCTAAAGCTTCAGGTGATAGAAAGCAACACTTGACTTAAAAAAAAAAAAATCTCACATACGTGAGGGAGGAGGTGCAAAAGGGAGAAGAAAAAAGCCCTTGATAAACTCACCTGGAATTAAGTACGGCAGATGTCAGGTGTAAGTCACCTAAGTCTGAGACTTTTTTGAGTTTGTGGTAGTCGTACCTATTTCTTTCTCCTTTGCTCCCCTCACTTCCTGCCTTCCTTTTCCATTCTTTCTTTTCTTTTCATCTTCCCAGCATCTCTTTGAGAAACCATGCCTTTTCATCTGGTCCACAGAAGTGGACCCTGTGATCCAGACCAAGCCAATCAGACATTTCTACAATGGTCAGACCAGAAATCGGTGCGACTGAGGTCCAGCTAATGAGACTGTTCCCTGGGCCTTCTCCTGGAAACATTCGAAAAGAGGCACTTTTTATTGCTGGTGTCATTAATTGTGAGGATGCTATAAGCTTTGAGCTGCCAGAGCCATTGTTGCCTGCAACAAGACAACCCAGGAAAGCCCCGCCAAAAGATAGGGAGGAGAACAGGATCTCAGAGATGGCTTTTGTGCCCTGGATCCCTCTCTGTCTGAAATGCCTAGACGTCACAGTTACCTTGGCCAATAAAGCTACCTCTTTCTTTCCCTTTGAGTTGAGGTTCTATTAACAGCACCCAAAAGAATCTTATACAAAGCTATCTCTATAGGTAAAACACCAGAGGAGTGTTGAAGTAGAGCCGTAAGCCCATTCACTCTAGCTCACCTGCTGGTTGCAGACAATACCAGCCCCCTCAGCTAACGCCCGGAACTGCTCCCATTTGCTTTAGAAAGCAGGTGGAACATTCCAAGTCGATGCTACTTTGTACTTCAGGAAAAATAAAGTGTAACATTTATTTCTCACAGATGTGACATTGCACCCTTTAATTTGTTATCTTTCCCAGAAAAGCAAAACTCCCCTGATGGTTTCTATGTGCCTGAAAGGTGTGAGAACTAACCTCGTACAAGATGATAATGAACTTGTAACCGTTTAGTGCCCTGAACAAGGAAACCCAACAAACAGTAGTTATACTTTTACTTACACGATCTGGTTAAATCCTCACAGCCACCTTTTGAAGCGGGTACTATAACATGCCAATTTTAGAGATGAAGATACTGAGGCTCAGAAAGATTTAATGACTTGTGCAAGGTCACACGACAAGTAAAAAGTGGAGTCGGGCTTCAGACTCAACTCCATGTACCCACGAAGTCTGTGTTCAAACACTATGCATTGTTCTCTTTCCGCTAACTCATCCACTGCCTGATGGGCCTTTACTTGCCATTTATCTCACACTATTTTCCCTCGTGGCCTTGTCAACCCGTCTACATTTTCACAACGACAAGAGTTCCTGTAAAACCTCTTTTGTGTCTTCCTGACCCTCTTGTGTTTGATTCTCCACAATTCCATAGGGTGATTCTTCAAGATGGGTGAGAAGGGGCGACCAGACCAGCTAAATCTTGGTTTAGCTAACCCTTGGCGGGATCCCCAATCCATTTCTCAGGAAGAAGATACCCTATATTTCCAAAAGAACAAATTATTCACGTAACATTTCTCCTAAAAAAGTAGAAGGTGAATTATTAAATCATGCTTTAGACATTTAAGGTATTACTGTTTCCAGTTATCCAAGAGTGAAAGGAACCTAATCGGGTCCATTGAACCTGACTCTGAAATCTGATTCTGCGTTCCTCACCTAAACACCACAAAGTCAAAAGCCTACAACCACCAAAAGAAATGATCAAACGTATGAAAAAATATATATACAAAGATGTGCATGACAGTGTGGTTTATGATATGATATGTTAGAAGTAACTTAAATGTCCAACAATAAAAGATTATTTAAGTCTATGGCATAGGACACTGAAGATTTTTGAATATACAAACCAACCGAGGCATTAAAGTTATATTAAGAAAGAATGTAGTGGGGAAAAAACTGACAATTCTAAATAAAAATTTCAGACTTTTAAAATACTATCTGTACTTTTACAAAAATAACAGGCACAGATTTAAAGGACATAAGCTAAAATTATAACAGTAGTGGAATTTATGGGTGATTTTATTTATATTTTACTTTGTGCCTTTTTGGGCTGAAAGGTTTTTTTGTGTGTGTCTTTTTCTCCAAGAAACATTATCTTTATAAAAATTGTTATGAAAGAGATAAGCCTTAAGGAAAAGGCTACCAGGGTCAGGGCAATGAGGATGTTCTCAGAGCCAGCGGAGAATAGAAAAGGACAAGCAGCATATGCGTGGGTGGCAGCCCAGACTCGGGTGTCCACGGTCTGGGTTTGGATTTCGGTTCTGTTATTCACTAGCTACATAACGGAGCAGGTCACTCAACTTCTCTGCGTAGTTCCATGTCTAGAAAACAGGAATGTTAATGATAGTACCTGTCTCACGGGGTTGTTCTGAAGGTCATATGAGCTCATATACATGAAGCATTTAAGACGATGCCTCGCACAGAGTATATTCTACGTAAGTTGTTGCTATCGTCATAGTACCAACCACTCGAGAGCCACCTTAGCACGTATCAAAGGGCCTGATGCACAGCGGATGCTTGATCAATGCCTTCTGAATGGTGCCCACTGAATGCCAGAGGGCAGTGGCAATGTTCTGAGGTGCGGGCCCCATGTTACCATCTCACTCGCGATATGTATATTGCATGACGTCTCCTTTCAGGCCACGTCCATGGGGCTTCTTAGTGCCGAGGGGACAGCAGTTGTTCTGGTGGCGTGTTTGGAGCGCTGAAGCTTAACAGTATCAGGGCGACAGTTGAGACACCATTGCCACAGCATAATAACGTTTAGCAGTGGCCTGCCATCTTCCCCCACGGCCCTAGTCAGGACTTTTTTGGTGGCTTGAAAGAAAACACACTCACACAAGTGAAAACAAAAGAGGAGGGTACGGTATTATTAAGTATACATCTCCTGGAATCAAAGAACGAGAAACAAAATAATAGAATCTCTCTTGTCAAATGCCATTTGGGCCAGTGCTTGGAATGACTGATCAACAAAGTTGGTTAGAGCTGGGAATGATTTTTTTTTTAAATGATACTGTAACATTATATATATTTTAACTAAAAATGTATGAAAACATTAATTTGCCAAACTCTGAATGACCTCAGATCCCATGTGGAATATGGAAGATGACTATTCTCATCCACATGGCTTGCTCCTGGTTTGCCTGAGTTCTGACCTCACCCTTAGAATCCCACAAGTCTTTGAAAAGCAATGTACAGATAAATGAATATAACCTCCTCCTTCAGGAATAAGAAAGACTAACCCAGAGGCCATCTGCACAACATATGGCCATAATTCAAAATGACAGGCACATATTATATCCAAGAATCCTAAATGAGTCCAAGACAGTTTCAGCTTTGGACCAGTGGATTAGAGAACATTGATTCATCATTGAGGCTTACTCGTTTGTTGAGTTACCTATCCACTTGCCACGTGGCATATTCATCATTGCCCCAACTTCCAAGTCTTCAGAAGATTCACCAACTTTGGGGGTGAAAAATACCATCACAGAAGTTTGGCCACTAATCTGGTTGTGCTTTGGACCATTACACAAAAAACTGAGAACTTGAACTATAGAATTTGAGGGGAAGAAAGAGATTTTTAGAAACCCACTCATCATCCTCATATTCTACATATGAAAAAAGGAAAGCCCGGAGAGGTCAAGGTGATGTGCCAAGGCGAGGAAGTCTACAGTCAGAGTCTGAGTGCAGTATGGTTTTCCCTACACTGCTGTGTGCTTAATAGGTAACCATCTTCTCAAATATGGCACAATTCATAGAGGGGCACTTGTTTAAATCCCCCAGAAATATGTGGTTTATAGGAGGATAAACTAAAAAAGTATCATAAAAAAATTTACCCACACGCTGAATGACTAACAAGATCATTCTATATGTGGGCTTCAGAGTGAACTAGTGAGAGAGTGAAATAGAAATATCCAAAAATAAAAGTTCTCCCCTTACCTCTTTGTAAGTCGTAACTTAAAAAGTCCAGTAAATCTCCAGCTCAAACCACCCTTGCCCTCCCCTTTATGAATGAGGAAAATTGATGGGTTTTTTTTAGTACCCAGAAGGGCGATAACAGGTGTTGACAGCCTAGGACATGACGAGCACATCACAGATGGTTTCTTCTTTTATCCCCGTCACAACCTTGCGAGGAAATAATTATAACCTTATCTTTTCAGATGAACAAACTGAGGCTCAGAAAAGGTAGGCAATTTCTCCAAGGCCACACAGCTAGGCTGTTTCGTTCCTCCCAGGCAGAAAATCGTGCAGAAGGGACACAGCTGGCAGTCAAATGATCTTTTGGGGATACCTTAAAGATACACTGTTTGGGACCGGTGAGTTATCTCAGAGCGCCAGTTCTACAATGTGCCAGGCCCGCCCTGCTCTCCTGACATGCTCTTTCCCCAAAATGTGTTCCTTTCAAAGGCACAGAGCTTAGTTTCACTTCTCTCTGGTTCCCTGGATTCTCCTGAGCATCTTCTAACCAACTTACATAATAATTAAAAAAAAAAAAAACCCTTAACACTACAGGAATTTGTCTCATCAGAATTAAAAGAATTTAGAAAGAGGAGACAGAAAGCAAGGAACAAATTTACCAGCCTGTAAATTTTTTATTTTTCCTGGCCTTTAACCATATCCCTTGCTATATTTCTTTCCCACCACTAAGTTTTTCTCTTCAATGGAATACCTATAATCTTAGGCCCATCTTGCCTTCTCTCATCCCTCACTCTTTTACTGTGTCAGAAAAAGAACATGTCTCTTTACAAGTACATATTTTCTAGACACTTTCAGACATGGGCACCCTCGGACACCATTGCAATCAAGTTCAGGGATGTCAGTGTAAACCTACACTCAACACCGAGGAAAAGACACCAATAGGTTATTTCTTGGTGGCATTTTTAAGCATTTTATTTTGAAAGAAAGCAAAAGAAAAAAGTCCATTCTTATTTTTGAAAATAAAAACAATCAGCTTTAAAAGGTTGTGTTCTGAATATCCTAAGAGATTTCAGGAGAGTGAACAACACAGGAGAAAAACTAATACATGGCCTAGGGGTCAACCCTTCTAATTATAACAGCTAACGTACTGTTACCAGGAACTTCTCCATGTACTCGATATCCATTTATCTTCACAGCCACCCCTAAAAGATTTGGTTCTAGTATTGAACCATTTTGCATGTGTGGAAATTGAGGCTCAGAAAGTTTAAGTAAGTTACCTTGAAATTCATTTGTCTGAGAAGCTTATCCATGGCTAACACGCAGCTCTTCGTAATTTAAAGAAAAATGAGGGTAGCCCTTTATATCTCAGTAAGTTGGAAACATGCCTTTTCTGATTTTCTTGTCCTCCAGTGGCCTTTCTCATTCTCTCAGGGAATTGGTGTATGAACTTATTACTATTGCCATAGATAGCTGTCATAATTTGTGGGCAGGAATGGGTCAAATCTTTCTGGGACTAAAAGAAAATGCCAGGTTACGCATGCTGCTTCTGGAAAAGTGACTCAGAGAGAGGCCCAGCCTTTTACATAAGCCCAAAATGCCAGGAAAATAGGGTCTTTGGCTGCTGAAGAGGATCCCGTGCAAATGGCTGGCTCATTTGGATCTTCCCTCTGAATGGGACGAGGAGGCAGGCACATCTCCATTTCGCAGTGCTGTGACCACTCGTGCTATCAGAGTGCCACGGTACCTTCCCCTCGAGGACAATGAGTGTGTAACTGACCATGACCTGGACAAAGCTCACTAATAATTCACTTCTGGAGAACTGTCAAAACAATGCTGGTTACCTTGGCGACAACTTAAAGTCCTTATGTGTTTTTGTTTTGTTTTGTTTTAAAAGCATCCAAAAAATGTGGCCATTTTTTCATGAATGTGGAATTCCTGACAGAAACTGTATATGGGTGAGGGTGAGATGTGAATGGTTGAGAAATCTTTAAAACACAGTCTGTAAGTCATTAAATATCAGGACATTGAAAGAAGGGAAACGAAATGTATTTCTTGGCTTCACACCGCACCCTTCTGGAAGGAAGAGGAAGTGAAAAAAATATATCATTTCTATTACTCAATTGGCTGTATTATTATGAAAACGGATTCGTATCAAAAATTCACACATAAAAGCATTTTTCCACCCTTAAACTTTTTTCTCTCAACATATATTTCCCCCAACTAATCTTTACCACAACCTTATAAGGCCAGAATTACTGTCCCCATTTTACCAATGAGGAAGCTGAGTCTGGGGGATGATGGCCTGAGGCCCACAGTCTAGAAGTGGTGCAGGCAGGATTCATACCCAAGTCAGCCAGAATCTGTGTTGTTTCTATAGACCAATCCCTTGGGAAAGGAAGAAAACTAAATCCAGTTAAAGGGTGGGGCTTACCCAGAATTTATTTCAGGAAAACGGATCTTAAATAATTTTTACTTTTAAAATGCCTTTCATCACATAGCTAATGAGCAGGTGTAGATGAGTTTTATCACTTTCCTATTTTCGTTTTTTATGGGATTACAAGCCAGACACACAACAAGCTCTTTTTCATTTCACTCTGAATAATTTTAGACATACTATTACGGAAACATAGCTTCCCCTCTGTACTGGGAGCTGTTTGAGCCCAGGACCTGAACCTCCGTCACCTTTGTTTTTGGATACTCAGATAAAATGAGCTGAAGCATCGATGAAAGAATCAAGAAGAGAATGAAATACTTTAAAGCGATATCTCTTTAACTTTTGATTCAAATATTCAAAAATTCCAAGCAACGAATGACTCATGACACTGAGATCACAGGGTGAATGGACCCAGGTTCCCTTCCACACTAACAGGATCGTCCCATCCAGGGGGAAGACCCAGCAAGGCCCCATTCTCCAGCGGGGTCCGTGGTTTTATTCTTACCCCAAAGCACTGCTCAGGTTTGGGGTCTTGATCACGCATTTCAACTCTCCAGGCATCCGTCTGCTATCTGTACAACAAGGATTTTTTTGAAACTAAGTACAGAGATAGTAAAGTTTAGTGCTGAGAATTTTGATGTGTATTTTTTTAAAAGATCAGCATGACTTTCAGTAACTAACTGGTCTGGCTGGTTTCAGACATTCATTCATTCAAGCCACAGAGAGCTTTGGCACAGCCACGCACAGTCTGAATAAGGAAGAACCAAAACACCTCAATCAGCCTGATTTAAACTTAACAAAATAAAAGAAAACCCTGGATTTAGCATGTAAAGCTGTGAATTTCAAACATGTTTGACAACAACCTAGTAGAAGAAACAAGTCTTTTCTCATCATGACCCAGCACACACACATGCAAACACACATGCATGCACGCACAAACGAAACTGCAGGAAACAACCATGCCCTGTCTATATGCAATGTACTCTGATAGTTTCTATCATCCTCTATTTCATTTTTAAAATTTGACTTTTTTAATAAATGGATTTCTTGACCTACTAAATGGTTATGACCTATACAGCTTGAGAAGCACTATCCGAAGCTGGGCTATGTTATACAGTCACTGAGCACTTGAAAGGTGACTGGTATGAAATGAGAGGTGCTGTGAATTTTAAAGACACAGCAGATGGTTAAATATAGTATGAAAAATTAAAGTAAAAGTATACCTCATTAATGATTTTTCATATTGATTACACGCTGAAATGATAATAGTTTGGATAATTCAAAGTAAATAAAAATACATTACTAAAACTAATTTCACCTATTTCTCTTTTTGCCTGTGGCTACAAGAAAATTTAATATTATATACATGACTAACATTATATTTCTATTGAACAGCACTGACCCAGAGCAGGATCAGCAAACTACTGCCCAGGGGTTGAATCCTCCCTGCCATTTCTTTCTGTAAATAAACTCTTCTTAAAACACATTCACCCTCCCTCATCCCGTGTTGTTCAGTAGTTGTGATAGAGGCCCGCTAAGCCAAAGATATTTACTCTCTGGCTCTTTGCAGAAAAAGTTTGCTGATCCCTAACAGAGCATTGGGTGCCTATCATCCGCCAGCCATTGTACCAGGCTGTGTGTGTGTGTGTTATTTGACCTGATACTGTTGACAATCCTAAAAGAGGTGTTTTATTACCGAATTTTACAAATAAGGCTCTGAGCAATTAAGTAATGGACTCCAGGTTACCCAGCTGGACAGCAGGTACCAGAGCTAGGATTTGAACCTGTGCCAGTCTGATGACAAACCCTGTGCTATCATTTCTGCTTCATGTGCACCTGCCCCTGCTCAAAACAACCCCTTCCTACCTAGATATAGCACAAAATTCCACTTTGCAGCTGAGGGAACCAACTAACCCATCTGACTGACAATCAGTCCAGATGGAAATGAGGAAGGTCTGGGAAAGAAGGCCTCTCCTTGGGGAATTTACGGGTTGTAAATGTTCTTTTAGTGACCAAAATGTAATCATTTTAAGCCTCTCCTCAGTTAAATTACAGTTATTCATTAAGATGCTTTCTTTTTCATTTTCAACTCTAATATCTTAACTTAGGGCTTCAAACCTCAGATTTGATTAATCCCAGATATCCAAACAAAATCACCTTGAAAAAAAAAAATAAATGGGAAAGACTGAAAAATTTACAGGGGCTATCATCAAATATAAAGCAATTAACAAAATAGTTTTCAGAGAGATACTCTATTTTGGCAAATAAATAAAATCACTTATAACTGTGTGTGTGTGTTGAACAGTATTCTCAAGGGGTGTGCGGAATTCTTTTTGCCTATATGCACTTTTAAATGTATGTTACAAGTGAAAATGTATCACTTGCAAATGTTTTAAGTTTCCTGGTGAAGAAGCCGTGCACATTTTCTGTTTTGTTTTTCAGGGGCACTGCAGGACTTCCACCGATTTCCACGTAGGAAGAAAGCACAGAGAAGGTGAAATCAAGCAAGCCCGAAGGAAACCCGCTGTCTTCAGAGCTCGGTCAGGAAGCCTAGGGAGGCCTCCCACCGTCTTTGAGAATAAGTGGGGCTGCAGCGCCCCCCTGTGTCCAGAGCGTTGGAAGTCACCAGCGGTGGGCTTCTGCCACTTTGGCGCACGGGGTCCTCCTGAGCAATCCCCATGCAGACTATATTAGGAATTTCTAGGGCCAAATAGTATTTATGCATTTTGAGTTTGCTATTGCAACTTACGCTTGCCAGGCCAGACATGTGAGAGAGCTTGAGCTCCCAATCTTTAGGCTGCCTAAATACAGGCTTCCAGAGTTCCCTGCCTCTTTTCCCAGTGGCAGGTTTGGGAAAGCCTCGTGGAGGGGATGCCCCGAGTCCCGCAGAGCCTCCTCCATCCAGGCTTGGCATCTTCATGGTCTCTCTTTCTGGATGATTCGGCAGCAGCGAGGCGCACGCGTGTGCTTGCAGGGTGAGGGTGCATAAATGTGGCATTATTATACTTTGAAGATTTTACACCTTGAAGGTTCAGTTGCAAGGGATATAAGTACAACTGTGCTTTCATGGTAATATGTTTTTTAAAAACACCTTTTTTTTTTTTTTTGAGCACCTATTTTTTCCAACATGGTCAAATTTACAGATAACCTACCTTTACAATAGCCCTTAAAGGTAGATGCTATTATCTCTATATTATAGTAGAGATAGAGGAGCTCCCAGAAGCTAGATCACTCATCCAGAAAGTATCTGGTCCAAGATTCAAGCACATCCAGCTCCTCCTGGGTGCCAGGTGGCCTGTACTAAAGTTTGCGCCAGGATATGAGGATAGCAAGTAGTAGAAGAGCAAGATGTATTCTCTCCAGGCACCTGACTTCCAGGTTCCACCAGATGGCTATATCTGACTCACAGAGGGCCATCTTTAACACCTAGCAAAGTATTATTAAATAAATAGATGGCACCATATTTTACTGCTCTTTGAGCTAGGGTCTGGGTGATATTCCAGAAGATCCTCTGATTTCTAAAGCTGCCACACTGAAGACAGAGGTCAGCCCAGTCCCTGATCTGGCCTCTACCCACGGCTAATACAGGAGTCCCTTCCCTGGTCACTTCAATGTCAGAAGGCTGCAGGCCTAGCATCCACAGCCTATGCCTCTGTTCTTTCTGCTGCCTTACTGTCCTGAGCAGAGATAGCAAAATATAATTTCAAAATTTGTGTTTGCTGCTAGGCCTTTAGTAACTGAATTTAGTAACCAGAAAGAGGCAATCAGACAATATGTGAGGGATGTTTGAGCTTTAGCATTCCCTTTAGAGATGCGTGAGTGGATCCAGCACCCAAAATAACCAAATAAAAATGATCATAAAATGAATAAAACATGCATCTTAAAATGGTATATGGATATTAAGAAGACATCATAAAAGTTCATTTGCCTAAAATGTTCTAGTTTTAAAAGATGGAAGAAACTAGAGACTCCCTTTTATCATGCGTGTTTCTTTCACACATTTCCTCTTCCTCCCCCATGGCTTTCTTCTCATGGGAATGGCTAACGAGGTCCCGGCCCTTGAGACTCTTTTGTAACCATGACCAGGCATTCTCCAGTCCCCTCTAAAAGAAGACTTCTTTGTTCAATCCAGCCCTTCCTCCCTCATTTACAAGCTTACTTCCTTTCTCTCACCAACTCCTGCCCCAGCCCCTGAGCCAACCCTAACCTTAACACCAGGCTCTAACTTGTTTCAGAAGGTAAACTCCTCTGTCTCCTGTAAACCCCCCAGGATGGGCTCTTCCCAGCAACCCTCCAGCAACAGGCAGCACTGGGGTCCTGGTTTGCCGACAGTGTCTGCAGTGAAGGCCTGAGATCCTTGCTCTGCCCCTGAAGGAGCCCTCAGCCAGGTGTGGAGTGATCAGAGACATAGCCCACATAGCCCTTGGCCCTCCAAAGCCTCCACCTGCTGCTTAGGCACCTGCGAGACCTGCCACACCGCTGGGCACCTCCATGGTATCCATGCCCTCGAATGGTGGGCATGCAGACTTGGCATCCTGAGCCTGCTGGAGTGAAAGGCCACTTTCCAAACATATCAAAGTGCTAATAGCTAACTTAACTCTCCTGATTAAAAATAAACATTCCTTAGCTTCAGTCAAAGGAGCATGAACTTTTCAGCCTGTAGACAATGACTGAGTGACTCGGCAGAAAAAGCCAGAATGGGCCAGATGGCCCAATCCCTTCTTTTCCTCAGAGAGTTCACCTTATTTTCTCTAATTCTTCTATTCACTGCAAGGTCTCTGTCCCACCAGCCAGGAATGGGATGGAAGGCCAGGAAAATTCAAACCTGTCGATTCTGTTCTACTTAGTGGGAGTGGCCATGGCTATGCGGCCCCAGGACTTAGAGAGACACAGTATTGAGTCCCCCTTCTGTTGCTCCCTTAAGCCACTGGGAGGCTTAACAGGGAAGCAGGGAAATGAAGAAAGAACAGTGCATAATAAAGCTAAATTTGCTTTCTGTGGCAGATGGAGGATATGGCTGCAGAGCATATTGCCTTTAGAAAGGCAGTTCTCTCCTTTGTAGGTAGGTAAGCAGGGTGCACTGCCCCGTGGTAAGCATGGGCTGTGGTCTATGGTTACTCAAAGTTCCCCGGGAGCCAGGAGGAGGTCCGCTCTCACGGGGCCAGGGAGCGTCCTCCCCGCGGATGCTCTGGCTGTGCCGTTTATAGTGTTTAGCTCTGACTTCAGGAACACCTCACGTTGAGCAATTAGAGGCTGTCCCAGAGCAGAGAAGGCCATGGGACCCAAGGACAACACCCAGCTCCCGGTGGGCAGCAGTGGGGGGTACAGAAGGCAGTGGTGTTTGTGGGGAACTGATGGAGGGGCTCTTTACCTGGGCCAGCACAGTAATGAGTTCATCTCTCAGGAAACCTCCTATCGAAAGCTTAGGCTTTTTTTCCTCTGAAGCCCTGAGAAGAGGGATACTTATGCTTACTTCTTTTTAAAATCATTATGCCTTCTAGTTCTTCCCATGTCTTCAGTAAAGACCTCACACAACCCCTGGGGAGGCCCTGAGGAATTAAGGGACAAGAAAGCTAAGGGAAGTTCTGCATTCCCACCTTGCAGCTCCACCAAGACTGCTGGAGGGAGGGGCATCTTGCATGGACCCCAGAAAAGCCAGCATCTGGGAACAGAGGACCAAGGTGAAGCGAAGAACACAGGTAAAGCAGGCAACATGTCTTCTAACGCTCACCTACTGGGCAGAAGAAAAGCTCAGAATATGTCTGAACCACAGTCTTCAACTAACTTTAGGTGGGATAACCTTATTTTCTTCTTTCTCCCAGGATTTAAAAATCACGAAGCATATTGGGAAATATAACGGATAGCAGTCGATGGCAGAGCAAGGACTAAAACTCGGTCTCTCAACCTGTTTTGGCTGGACCGAACATTCTGGAACATTCTAAGTCCATAGTGACAACAAGCAGAAACACCTTATCACCCTTAACATGACACAGAAGCCGATTCTATCCCACATGCATTTCCAACTTTCACATGCACCGACAACTCCCGATTTTGAAGGAGATGGAACAAAAACGTGGTCTGAGTTTGGCAGACGAAACAGCACAAACTTGAAGCCCTGTCCATGGCGAGCGGTCCATCCCAAAGGATATTAAACCTACGGCAACTCCACGCCGTGTTTAGTAAAGCCTGCTCAAATAGAGATTTGGGTTTCACGGCTTGTCAGGTCATAAAAAGCAATGCCACTGCCTGTCTGTCTCAGAGGGGTGATGTGAGTTACCTAATCTTAAGAGAGCTAAATAAAGGCAGTCTTACCCTAAGCACAGAAGGCTTAGCCTCCTGCTCAGCTCCGTGGGGCTGGGAAACACGTGAGAATGGCTTGCATTTTGGAGAAAGCCCATTCACAGCCTCCTGAATGGGGAGGAAGGACACCATATTAGCCCCGCAGAGTCTGCCCATGGCTGAGTCACTATCCGGTTCAAGGAGAGACTTCATTTGGGAGAGTTGATTTGCATCAGCCTCCAAGTTACAAAATTAAAAAAAAAAAAAAAAATTCAGCTGCAATCTGTTCCTACCAGCCTGGAAAAAGCCGCTCCATCCACGTTGACCTTTAACGTGTCCTTATTACTCCTGTTCCTTTTCCTTCGGCTCCCAGAATCACTGTCCTCCCCCTTGTAGTTCCCTTTCGTCCTGAAGGAAGTCAAGACTTGGCCTTTAACAGACACTCAGCCCCCTACACACAACCCCTTAGACACATGGGAAGTGAAAGCAAGCACTTTCAATTACCTGTTCCCAGCACGTGGAGGGAGCTTTACCTACCCAAATAAGGAAGCCAAACTGGATGATCCTCCCTGTTTGATTGTTATGTAGAAGTCATCTTCCTAGAATTTAGGTAAAATACAACCAGACTGACCACAACTGGAGGTAGGGAGGGGCTGAGATAGGGAGCCAGTCTGGGCCTTGAGACATGAAGCTTCGGAATGTGAGGCACAATCCTTGCAGGAGGATGCCTGTGCCACAGAAGGATGCCTTTTCCAGTCGTGCGTGGCTTGTCCAGTCCTACTCAAAACAGAGGGGATGTTCAGGGCTTTCCATCCACAGCGAAAAGACAGCAAAAAGGAAGAAGCCAGCCCCAAGTAAAGTCAGGAGCCACCTTTTTACAGAAAAGCACCCCATAAAGAAGAGCTTGACCCTTAGAACTGCAGTGTGAACTCTGCACGATTAATGATAAAGAAATCTTGAGAAGGTTCTACAACTTGTATAAAAGCCCCAAAAAGGTCGTGACTACGTCAGCAAGGACTGATGTGGGATATAAAGAGGATGCATAAAATATGCAGAGCCAACTCAGGGGAAAAAAGTTTATTTTAACCAAGTGCAGGAGAAAGATATTTCTAAGTCTAAAACCGGCCCAGGTTTCGGCCAGGAATTAAAGTTCACACCAGAGCCATTCTATGTTACAACTACAATTAATAGACACTACAGCAAGGTAGACTCAAAAAAAACACAAATGCTTTCATTTCTTTGAATCTCCTGCTCCTCCCCCCCCCACCAGAGGCTGCACAATTAGGAAATATGTGTCAAAATGATAAATAATATGCACCATTTTACCCAGTGATTTCATTTCTAGCAATCTATTCTAAGGAAGTAGTGAGACAGGTTTGCTTAGATGTGTATCTACAAGGATGTTTATAATAGTGAAAACTTAGAAACAAGCTAAATATCTAATGATAGGAGATTGGTTTTAAAAGTCATGATATATCCACAAAATAAGACCACAGTCTTTAAACAAGGTGATAAATTTACTTATTAACAGATGTTCATAACACATTGCCAAGTCCAAAATAGATAATTTTTTGTCAGTTATTATAGGAGAAATTAGTTTATAGGACAATCTATATATAGGTTATGCTCCCATTTTTATTAAAAATGTACTGATATGTATATATACATAAGTCTGAAATGACATATATCAATGTTAAAGATTTTATCTCTCGTTAGTGAGAGAATAGGTGTTATTTTTTTTATCTTGTTTGTGTCTAAACAGTATGGATTTCGTGTATAATGAATAGATTTGTTATCAAATAAACTCTCCACCTTACAGAATGGTGCCCTAATATGGCTCACTCCTGTCACAAATCATAAAGGACAATCCCTGAAATATGAGAGTCCCATGAAAATTTAACAGAAATAACATTAAAAAAACACACAATCTTTTTAACTATTTCTTTTCTTAAAATATAAATTTTTTCATGCCTACTTGTATATTATTGTTTTACTTGGAAGTTACAGCATTCTTTTCTACAGCACATGTAAATTCCTTTTAAGGAGAAACCTGAGCAAAAACAGAACTGCCCCCTCTGAGGTTCGAACTCAGGACCTTCAGATTATGAGACTGACGCGCTGCCTACTGCGCTAAGGAGGCAGGTGTGAGTTTTTGTTCTCCCACATGCTAACTCACATAGTAAAACTGCACAACCAGCCATATTTGGAGCCAACTGCAACGGATCAAACACCCACTGAGATGCTTTAAGGTGGTTTAGGCATTGGAAATCTTGAACCACCCGTTGTTAGAGTTGATGGGGGAACTTCAGAGACGAAATCACAGATCCCCAGTGTTTGAAGAAACATGTCACCTAGTCTACCCACTTCTTCCAAGGCTTGGCTGCCTGCCATGGTGCCATCTGACCTAGGTCTAAACCCCCCTCCTGCCCCCTGTCTCTCAGCCCAACACTTTCTGAAACAATCTTTCTTATCTTTATAAGTTTCAGAAGACATCAATGAGTTTGAGCAGGACTCTTCTTGCTTGGAGAGACTCTGATATTACGAGGCAGTGATATAACAAAAATATTTGGTCTTTGTCCCTAGTTCCTGAAAGGTACAGTTCCCAAAACCATAGGACTCTCCAGAGTTATAAATATCTTTTGTAGGTTAATGAGATGACTGCTGGCTGAAGGAAAGACCTCTTGATAGCTTCAAGACAGGGACTGTCACCCAAAAGACCAAGGCATGATTAGAGGGTTGGAACTTTCCACCCTATCCCTAGCCTCTGAGAAGCTGGAGAGTTAACTAATGGCATACATTATTCATGGTGGCCAAGACATCAAAACAACTGAAGGACGTTTCGATAGATGATTGGGTAAAGAAGATGTGGCACATAGATACAATAGAATATTACTCAGCCATAAGAAAAATTGAAATACTGCCATTTGCTACACATGGACTGATCTTGAGAATATCAGGCTAAGTGAAATAAATCAGATGAAAAAAGTTGAGACCCATATGATTTCACTCATATGCAGGCTATAAAACTGAAAGCAACAAACAAGAAAACAAATAAACAAAGCTCTTAGACACAGACAGTAGTATAGTGGTTACCAGAAGGAAAGGGGGTAGGTAGATAAGGGTAAAGGGCATCGAATATATGATCACAGAAAGAGATTTGACTTCGGGTGGTAAGCACACAATGCTATATACAGATGGCGTGTTATAGAATTGCACATTTGAAACCTATATGATCTAGTCAACTAATGCCACCTCAATAAACTTAATAAAATTTTTTAAAAATTTAATAATCAATGGCTGGTGATTTAATCAATCACATCCCTAAACAATGGTTTCGGGAGCTCCTGGGTTAGTGAACACATCAAGGTGCTGGGAGGGAGGTGTGCATGTCCCTTCCCCCATAGCTTTCCCTATGCATCTCTTCCATCTGCCTGTGCCTGAGTTGTAAAGCAAAGTGTTTTCCTAAGTTCTGTGAATTGCTCTAGCAAAATTATGAAAACCAAGGAGGGGATCATGGGAACCTGCTAAATTTATAGCCTGTCAGTCAGAGTACAACCTGGACTTGCAACTGGCATCTGCGGCGGGAGGGGTGGGGGGTGTCTCGTGGGACTGAGCCCTTAACTCATAGGATCTGACTTTAATTTCAGGTAGAGATAGAATTAAATTGAGTTGTAGGGCCCCCAGCTGGTATCCAAGAATTGCAAACATAGTGAAAAAAACACCATGCATTTTGAGTAAGAAGTATAGCAAGGAAAACAGTTCAAGGGTTAAAAGCACATAAAAGAAAAATCTTCCAACAAACCTTTGCAAATATACCACTCATAAGATCAAAGAAGTCCAAGACCTAATTTCTAATCTTATCACCTGTAGCTATGAGAAAGCATTAGCAAACATACCTGTGGGTTATGCACCAAGGGTTAGCAATTTAATTTGCAAAGTCGGGAAACTGGTGGATAACTCAGCCGAAGTTCAGCAGGCTAAAAGTCATAGAGTCATGCTATTCCAAGAAGAATGACAGTCACCATTACAGGGTGTTCTCCATGTCCCAGGCACTAGGCTGAGTGCTTCACAGTCCTGCCCTAATCTTCTCCAAAACCCTATGAGGTGGGTGATATTGTCCATATTTAATAGATAAATTGAGTCTCAGAGAGGCTAACTAACTTCCTGAAGTTATACTGCTAGTAAATGGTAGAACAGGAAATTTTGCTTGGGTCTTTCTGAATATAAAACACATTCTTTTAACTGCTATGTAACACTAGCTCCCAGAAGCTGTTTTATGCAAAGTATCTCATTATTGGAATATTCTAGTGCACTGCAAGAGATCAGGTCTTCTCAAGGTTATCATCTTTATCATGGTCACTGTCATCATTACTAGTGTTCCTTACAGGCCCGCATATGTGTGGCTTCCCTGAAGGACTGGCCACATAATTCGTGGGGTCCAGTGCAAAACGAAAACACAAGGCTCCTTGTCCTTAAAAACTTTGAGATGGTGGCTGCAGAGCGTTAAACCAAGGACAGGGCCCTGAGACTGGCCCTGCTCCTCTGTGTCCCTACATTGATACTCAAAGAATCGAAGATTCTCTTGAAGAAGGAATCAGAAATTTTGTGGCAAAGAGCTCATCCAGTGAGCCTTTTGACTGCTTTCATTTATTTATTCAACAAATACCCTGCGATTATATGACATGAGGAACTCAAAGGTGAATAATATAAAATGCCCCTTGACTAGACACTAGTATGAGATTGTGATTTTCCCGCTCCTTGAAAACATGGAACCATCTTCATCTCACTGGCTAGCCTCAGCGGCCCAGCTCCAAGGTGAGGAGGAGAGTCCTATCTAGACAAACATATGGACGCATGGCTAAATCCTGATTCCTCTATGGCCGCCTCCAAGGGGAGTGTGACTGTAACAAAAAAAAAAAAAACACAGCATTTCCACGCCTACCTTAATTTTGGTGCCTGCCTCCAATCGGGTTGAAACACAAGCTAGATTTCTGGGGTGGCTGGTTAGTCATTTTGAAAAGAGGAATATCTGTTTATATGTTTCCATTCTTATGTTGTGTATTCTGAGGCCTTTCCAACCCTTTCGAAATGCACTTTTCGATCACTCAAGTGTCGTCTTCTTCCTCTTTAAAGGTCTCTCTTCTTCCCTTTGGTTTCCCCTTCACCTTAAAAAGTCTATCAATAACCCGGACGAAAACAGGTTGGACATACCTGAGCTGTGGAACCAGCAAATTTTGTTCAAACCCTGCTGATGACGCTCAAGGAGAAGCCAGGGGGGGTGAGGACAGAGAGCCAGGACGTGGTGAATGCGGTCACCTCCCTCTCCATGTCAGCCCAGTCGTCCCAGAGAGCTCTGGTTCCTTGGTTGATTTAACAACTCCAGGTCACTTGGAATGTAAATAATCAGTATGATAGGGTTTCCCTTCTTAAAAACCAAGGCAACAGCTCATGCTGGCCTGGGAAAGAGGCAAGTCACCCTCTGGCTCCTGCTTCGAAGCAGCAGGAAACCACCATTGACCTGCTGCTGCTGCTGTGAGGCTCCACAGTGCCCCCTTCTGGACAAACCGGTTTGGTCTTCCTGATTGCTGAACAATTACCTGAGGACTGTGTGTGGAGAACTGGAGTCTACCTTCCTGGAAATCCACTGAGAGTCTTCCGAAGGAGAGAGAAAGCACATAAAGACACCATCTGTGGATGCTTGGTTCTCCCAACTAACAATGGCTTCTGTATCAGAGGAAACTAGAAAGCACAGCGTCTCTACTTGGATTCTGCTTCCACCTCAGAAACAGCAGTTTGAACGCCCTGGCTCTGAATTTATGAGGAATCTAGCGTTTGCTGTAAGGATGATGAGGGTGGTTTCAGCGGAAGACCTTCCATACGGCTCAGGAAGGGGGTTCCATAAACTGACCCTTCATCCAATCACAGAGTTCTCACTGAGAGTCAAGAAAGAAGACGCTGGGCAGAGTTTTTATTCTCCTGTCTCAACAGGACACAACAAACACCCTTCAACATGTCCTGCCACCAGAAAACTCCAGAAAAGAACTCTACTTCAAGAACTATAGAAATACAGAATGTCTTTATTTAAGTTACCAGAAAACACACATACCAACTATGAGACTTATTTCACTTATTTCTAGACCCATGGCTCTTTTTTTTTTTTTTTCAATTACAGGTGACATTCAATATTATATTGGTTTTAGGGGTACAGCACAGTGGTTAGACATTTATACAGTTTGCAAATTGACACCCCTCATAGGTCTTGCAACCACATGGCACCATGTATAATTATAAAATAATATATTGACTATATTCCCTATGCTGTACTTTATATCCCCATGACTATTTTGTAACTACCAATTTCTACTTCTTAATCTCTTCAGTTTTTCATCCAACTCCCCCGACTTCCCTCCCATCTAGCAACCATGAATTTATTCTCTGTATCTATGAGTTTGCTTCTGTTTTGTTTGTTGATTTGTTTTTTGGTTTGTTTTTTTTTTTTTTTTTTTTTAGATTCTACATATAAGTGAAGTAGTATGGTATTTATCTTTCTCTGTCTGTCTTATTTCACTTAGCATAATACCCTCTAGGTCTACCGTGTTGCAAGCGGTAAGATTTCATTCTTTCTTATGGCATGGCTCTTTTTATCTGATCACAATAGGAACTGAGAGAAGAGAACTCTATTGGGAATGATTAAATACATTCAGAATCTCTTCAAGAGTTAAAAAGCATCAATTTAACAACAACGTTGTCAGCTTCTGAGCACTTTTCTTTTTATAAATCAGTTTTACAAGCAGTTGAACTGTGGAGCCTTGGATTTTATTCACGGATGCAATTTAAATATCATCTTTGACTTGAGAAATCCTTCTTTGAATCTGAATATCAAATTCACGCTTGCTTCTCCTCGCTTTCCTTCACAAGGAACAAGAAAAAGGAACAGAAAGACATCATTCTAAGAGGAGGCAGGAAGTCCTGGGAAAGATCAGAGACAGGGGTGGAGGTGAGGGGATAGGCTCAAAAAGTCTCATCTGATTAAACTTACACGCATTTTAAAATAACGGCAGCTCTAGGAGTTTGTACTCTTTCCCAGACAGCAGCATGGGAACATGATTGACTGTGACAAATACATTTTTAGCTCCACAAGATGAACTGCTGCCCAACTAATTATTCATGTAACCTACCTGAACCCTATCAATCCTTAGCAGTCAAAATGTTGGTTACAGACTGGTGGGCAGGGCAGTTCAACTGAGCACCAGAATCTTTGAAAGAGGATGTGTCCTAACAAGCAAAAAACATAATTTCTCAACTTTGGCCCTGTTGCCCCCTTAAAACCATCCCCTTCTGCCCTCTCTACGCCCTTGCATGTCTCTTTCCCAAAGCGGACAATTAAATTACACAAACATGCATTGTGATAATGATAATAAGTTATCATTGAGACTCAAAAAAATGTCGTCCTGATCCTCAGAGATACCAGGATCGTTAGCAGACAGACAAAAAACACTTAGCACACTCTGATAAAATGAAGTCCTATCAGAGGACAAACTCCCTGGAAGAGGCCCAGCTCAAATGTCACCTCTTCTGAAAGGTTTCTCTATGTCCCCACACTGAGGTGGAGGAATGTTCAATCAAGAAATACTTATTGAGTGTTGAAAAAGGAACCCTCATACACTGCAGGTGGGACTGCAAATTGGTACAGCCACTATGGAAAATAGTATGGAGGTTCCTCAAAAAACTAAGAATTGATCTACTATATGATCCAGCAATCCCTCTACTGGGTATTTACCTCAAAGACTTGACAACTCATATCCAAAACGATAGCAGCATTATTCATGGTGGCCAGGACATGGAAGCAACCGAAGTATCCTACAGTAGATGATTGGATAAAAAAACTGTGGTACATATATACCATGGAATATTACGTAGCCATAAGAAGAGATGAAATACTGCCATTTGCGACAACATGGATGGAACTCGAGATAATCATGCTAAGTGAAATAAGCCAGATAGAAAAAGTTGAAGATCACATGATATCACTTATATGTGAGATATAAACCTAAAGCAAAAAATGAACGGGACAAACAAACAGAGATTCATGGACATGGACTTGTGGTTAACAGACGGTAGGGGGTAGGGGAGGATGGGGTAAATAGATGGTTAAAGGAGGTCAAATATAGGGGGTAGGGAGAGGGCGAAGTGGGTAAAGGGGATCAAATAAATGGTAGCTGAAAGAAACTGGACTTTGGGTGGTTAATACACAATAGAATATACAGATGTCAAATTATAATGTACACCTGAAAATTATATAATTGTATTAACCAATGTTACCCCCAAAAAATACTACAAAGCTTTAAAAATATATATATGTACAATTGTTCACAATAGCCAAAAAGTGGAAACGACCCAAATATCCATCAACAGATGAATAAATAAACAAAATGTGATATAAAAAAAGAAAGAGAGAAATACTTATTGAGTGCAAAGTTTTATGGTCTAGGGGGTTGCAATGATGAACCAGCCCTCAGAGTGCTTATATTCCTGAGGGAGGTAGATACCAACAAGAGGATAAATAAATAAAATACTTTAAAAATTGTAAAGGATGCCATGAAGGGAGAAAACAAGAGGAATGAGGTATGACTATGAAAAGGAGACTTGTTTTTGGATGGAGTGATAAGAGAAGACCTCTCTGGGAAATAGAGTTTAAGCTGAGAACTAAAGGGTGCTATAAGATGAGAGGGTGCCAGCTGTCTGAAGAATAGTAGTAGGTAGGGGGTAGAAAGTGGTTCATACAAAGGGAATGGGTCCTAAGGTGGGCAAGACCATGGGGTAGTTGACCAACTGAAAGTCAGGAGGCTGTGTGGCTTCCAGTAGAGTGATGACCATTATCTGGGCTGATGTGATAGCCATGGTAATGGAGAGAAAAGGCCAGACTCAAGGGACGTTTTGGAGATAGAACTGAGAAAGCTTGTAGGTTGGGGCTGATGGAAGGCAAAAACAAATAAACAAACAAACTAACTAACAAACATGGAGAATACCTATATTTCTGGCTTTGAATGTCTAGATGGATTGTACATTTACTGAGATGGGAGAATCTTGTGAGGAAGTAGGGGTGAGTCTGCAAGAGTTTCATTGTGCCCCTGGTGATTTCGAGATGTCTGTACACTATACAAATGGAGATGGTCATTAGATGGTAGGATATATGAATTGGGAGCTCGGAGAAAAGGTCTGAGATAGAAATATACATTTGAGAGTTATCAGTATACATGTGGTAGGTAAATGTCCAAGGAGGATGAGGGCCAAAAGAATAGGGATCAAGAATGACTCCAAGGATGTTTCACAAGCTAAGCAAGAGTGTAAATGAAGGATTAGGAAGAGAAAGAGAAGAATTCCAGCTAGGGGACATAGAAAAGCGTGAGGAAGGTGGATCCCCACCCTCTACCCCAGTCAAAACAATAGTGACCACTGCTAAAATCTATCCAACTCTAGCTGGTTGACTAACAAAGCTGTAGAAGTAAGGAGTTGGTGGCCCTATCTGTCACTGTACAGATCTCTCTGGTGGACCGCACAAATCTGGCAGTCTAGGCAGGTGATCTTTTCCTCCCTCACTGTTCTGAGTTGTCATCCCCTACACTGTGGCATCAAACAGGAAGACAGTAGGGAGCTGTGGCCAAGTACTCACAAAGCCACCCACCCTGCCCTGCCCTGCAAGACCTCGAAAGCCAGCAATGGTTCTAATTCTGTCTTTCATCCACTCCTCCCACAAATGGTCCTTAAGTCCTTATCATCACAAGTCAAACCTTTTTTCCCTTAGCATATGGACATGCTTACATCACACCTACCCTAAAACCAAAACAAATAAGCCAAAATGTAATCCTGCTCTCCCTTTTGTATTGCCATCCTCCCCTTGATTGCCACCTTTGAACAAAAAAAAAATTACATTAATTTTCTCTTCACCTCTTCTCAACCCACACCAGCACGGGGACAGTAGCCACCACTTTCTCACCCTGCCCTGGCACAGGCCAGTGATGGCCATGAAATTAATTAATCCAATGACCGCTTTTCATCACTTACATTATTTAACTTCTCTACGGCATATGGCACTGTCACCCACTCCAAGACACCCACTCTCGCCTGATTCCCCTCCTTACTTCTCAGCATCCTGGACACCTGCATCCCTTCCCTCTCCCATCTATAGACCCTAGACTTCCCAAGGTTTCTTCCCTCAGCCCCATTTTTTTTTCTAGCTTCATGATCTGTCTAGGTGATCTCATTTACTTCTATGATCATAAATACCACTCCATAAATGCCCCACCTTTCCCCATATTTAACTGCTCAGTGAGCATCTCTACCTAGTATCCTAGCAAAAAATTATAACCCAGTACATGGAACCAAATTCATTACCTTCTCTTTCAAAATTGCCATCTCTTTCCTGAATTCCTTTACCACACTCTTTCCCACTTCCATTTACTTGAGCCAGAAACCAAGAGATAGTTTTATGCCTCCCTCCTGCTCACCATTACATATATTTGGTCACTGAGTCCTTCTAAATATCCTTGGCATCAGGTAATACACATATATATGTCCTAATTTGGGCTATTATCCCCCATCTGAATCATTGCTGTCATCTAAATCATAACTGGTCTCATCCACCAGCCCCACAACTTGCATTCCACCCAAAATTGTTACAATAACAAAGACTTGGAGATAACCTAGCTATCTACCAATCAGGAACTGGTTAAATCAATTATTATAGAACCACACAGTGAACTATTATCAGATATATATAATACATGATTATATACCCAGGGGTATTAAGTGAAAAGCAAGTTGTAAAATTATCTGTATAGAATGATATAATTTGCACATTAAGAAGTGGATGTTTACATGCACATAGAAAAATGTCTCAAAGGATAAATCAAAAAATTAGTATTTTTAGAGAACGGAATTGGGGAGAGAGGGCAGTCTTTTATTTTTTACTTTATGCCATTCTGTAATATTTAGCTTAGTTTTTTTGTTGTTGTTGTTATTTGTTTTTAGTTTTTTAATAATGTTATGTTTTTTATTATAGGAAAATAAACACTGATCCAAAAAAATAAAAAGTTAAATTTTTTTATTAAAAATAATTTATTTAACAGTGGATAGTGAATCCTTCATACCCCTTCATTTCGCTGATGGTTACGTTCTATATGCAAAATGCATGTTCTAAATGTAGATTGAATACAGTCAATGCTGTTTTTACCCAAATACTGAAACCATGCATAATATCTGCAATAGTAAATAACAAATTTTTAACTTAAAAACAGGTAAGGAAGGAAAGGCAAGTTTTAGTGTTGGATTGCTTTACCTTCTATTACTCTACAATCGAGACATTTGAATTAAGCTGTTAGGCTAATAAAAACACAAACACATTGATAATCAATGTCCTGATCTCAGAAACAAAAGTCAATTACTATGAGAAAACATGAGAAAATACCCACAGAGATATAATCTACAAGGCCTTGGGTTATGTACAAAAGTGTTCTTTCTTCTCTGAACACATCTCAATATTTACCAAGGGAATAGAGCAGTGAAATGTCAACATACAAGCACCTTTGGCCAGAGATCAAGAGAATACATGACTTCTTGAATCAATAGAACAAAGTAATGGATATTCCAGAAAGGGGTTATCCAGTTCACTGCCCACCTTTTTTCCTAGGTAAGGACTCCATGGGAAATAACACTGGTAGGAATGTAGAAACAGCTGCTGTCAACAGAGAGAAAATCAACAATAGCTACACTCTGCTTCCCAATATATTTATCTGTTGCTTTTGGGGGCCCCTTCCATTAATTCAAGTTGATTTCCCGTTCTAAGGCAGCAATTTCAGATAACCATCCTCCACCTGGACCAGATGCCTTGGGAAGGTCTGGAGTAAAAAGAAGGGCCTCTGTTATCAGTCTTTGGGGGCTGTGTGGATCACAGTTAAAACTGAGGAAGGTGATGCCTGCTAAATTTCCCCATCCTTGCCCACCAGAATCCACTACCCCTTCCTGTATTTCCCCCTACCACGCATTCATTTTAAGGTATAGTATTTTATTGCAGATGATAGCTTTGTGGAGGCCTGGCTATTCGATTTGAAAGCATCCATTCCCATTATTTTATTATCTCTCAAACATTTGAATCTAGAGTCAATAATGGATGCTATGACATGCTGCCCAGACACCTATGCCCCGACCTTCAGGACTGAGGCATTCGCTCCCCCAGCTGCCGGGGGTATTGATAAATGACAACACTTACAAAGTATATCTCCTTCCAAAGCCTCGCCCTGTACTCACCCAGGGCCATGCCAACTGCCGGAGCACAGCCTGGATCCAGTGGCTGATTGAGAGAGTCGTAGAAAGGCCAGACTTCTTTCCTCAATTCTGGACCATTCCAAAGGGCCATTCTTGTACCACAGCTTCTCGCGAGATGGCCCAGGCCCTTTGTTGTGACTGTTTCAACTTCCCCCTCTGCCCACTCTGGCTTCCTTTGCTCTTCCTCAGGGAGTGATGCTTAGAGCTCCCCTCAATAACCTCATACACACAAGTCTCCATTGCAGAGTATTTCCTAGGACCAGCCAGCAACAATGCCTCAAACCCAGTGTATCCATGTCATGAAAAGAATCCAAATTTGTGTATTCTAGACAAATAATTCCTCCTTCATTGGAAATCATAGCAATTAATCATGATTTTAAAAAAACCAATGATCCTATCAGTGCTTCTCTTCTGTGAGGATTTAACAAATGTCTGCTGACGGATAACTTTGAATTCCAGAAAAATATTAGAAGAATAGATTCAGTCAAAAATTCCATTACTTTCGACTCTATTTTTAGAAATTGGTCCCATATTTATTTTTGACACTTTGTCTAGACCCTATGCCGCATCTAAATATAAATAACTGAACTGATCCCCTGGGGAACCATCAGTCCCTTTAGTGTCTGAGATGAGTGTTGTCAGCTGATATCCATCCATTTCACCCCTAGACGAGTTTATCTAATTGTGCTCTGTTCATGCTGACTTCCATACACTCTCCTAACAAAGCTGGTTATCAGATCACAAACTGTCCTTTTAGTAAAGGCTGAGATAAAAACAAAGATACAATTTGGTCTGCAGCAGTTGGCTTTGTTTGATACTTGACAGAAAAGAGTATCTTTCTTGTCTTATCTATTTTCTTTTACCTTATCCCCCTTCCTGCACTGCAACTGCTCCTATTTGAAATTCTCTGGTTTAATGTCTACAAGCTGGGGTCGGATCATCCTTCTCAGTTGCCTAAACTTACTCCCACTTCTTTTGGTGGCATTTTCTTTTAAAGGTCACATTTCCTTTTAAAGCTAGATTAACTTCTTTCTGTGATCATTGCTAACCTTCTGGTGCATTCCCTCTTAAATTCTTTATCATCTCTTTTTTCAGGGAAACTTGGCTATCTTGCTTCCTTTGATCAAAAGAATGGGCGACACTCACTGGAGCAAAAAAAAAAAAAAAAAAAAAACCAAAGAGAGAGCTTGTGAAATATGAAGGAAATGTGGATAGCAAAATGTGGATAATATGAAACACAGTAGAATTAGATGACAAAAAACACAAGGCACCCAATAACAGCATAAAATCGAAATTTCTCGAAGCTTCAGTGTCTGCATCTGAGCATAATATTTCATAGGAATTGTCCAAGGATTTAATGAAATCATATATGTATAGTCACGCAGACCTGGAATAACTTCAAATAAATGGTCCTATTTTTATTTGTTTATGGCGATATCTCCGAACACTGTTGATACATGACAATCGTCTCATGAATACCAAATGATATATTTGGTAGAGACACTTTTTTTTTAATCAGAAGAGAATGGAATGCTGTGGGAATTGGAATTCCCTAAGGACCCAGGGGTCTCCAAAGGGAGTCCAACCACCAGTCTGGATAAAGCACTGACACATACTGCCACCTATTGGATGATCAGAAACTGTACCATTCTTCAAAATACACATGGAGAAATGGCATCTAAAAGATTCCTTCCTCAATTTAAAAGGCATTCCTAGTCATAACTGTTTGCATGCATTGCAACAAATAAACAAACAAAACCCACCACCACAAACTACTCCCTCCTAAAAAGGCAGGGGAGTAGCTGTTCTAGGAAAATGGGTAAGTCACAACCCTAAACAGCCACACTTGAAAATCACATAAGGAAGGATAAATTCCAGGGCCTCGCTAAATGTTCAGCTACATTCGTCACTAAGAAGTGCATGCCCAAGGCTCAATATTCCAAAAGGTAGGACCCACGTGGTCGTGCCCTGTGCCGTTTCAAAGCAGCGCATCTGGATAAGACAATACTGTTGGCGTCCTGACAACCAGTTAAGGAGAACCCTTTCATTAAGAACCACCCTGAGCAAAGTTAAAGGAAATAACAAGGAGGTAAGTGGTTAAAAAGAAGCAGCGGCTGGAATTACCTTTCATGACATAGAAATGGGGTTGTGAAGAATTCCTCCAATCCACAACCATTAGGCTGTGGCACCCCCTAAAAGGATGGAACCCCAGCTCATTTTCTCCACAGCTGCCACAGAGAAGGCAGGCGCCAAGCAGGGTACATGAGAGAGTGGTCTCCGAAAAGACTATGCCCAACCTGGAAGGCACATGCCCTGTCTCAGGAGGCAGCCACTCTGCAGCTCCAACCGACCCTGGACCTGCAGAACTGAGCAGTGTTCCCTAGCGGTTAGGGTCACAGGTCCTAGAGCCAGGCTGCCTGGGTGTAAGGTCTGGCTTTGCCACTCGCTAGCTGTGAAATCTCAGGCAAGTTATTTAGTTTCTGTGTCTGGGTTTACATGCTCGTCAAATGGGGAGAATAATAGACTCTGTGCATCACTGTTGTGGAGATTAAAATAAATTAATACGTGTTAAGTGTTTAAAACAGTGCTGGGCTGTAACAACTCAATAGATAGTACCAAGACAAAAGGGCAAGTCCTTTGTCGTCAGATCTGCCAATTTTCGAGAGAAGCCAGAATCGAGATTGTTTTTAGGTGGAATATTTTTTTAAGCATAAGTAAATAATTCAAACATTTTCAAAATCCTGCGTGAGCCAAAAAATGTATGCCTGGGGGCCACATTCGGTGCCGGGGCATCCAATGTCACATGTGCAGTATTGTGGGAAGGGCGAAGCTGGGGAGGCAAGCAAGCCGCAGAGCCACGGCCAACTTTGCCACCAGCTCTGTGATGCTGACCGCACAGGGGCTGGGAAGCCGGGATGGCAGGAGCACATGACAGAAAGTCCTGTGCCAGATTACGAACAGCAAGTGACAGATGGCCCTCCTGACCAAATGTAACAGAAGAAAGTACTCTCGGCAATTTAAATGAAGCCTCTAATATATACGGGGGGTGTGGGGGTAAACTGTCTCCCTCCTGGTCCCCAGGGACTTCATTCAAGGTCTTTAACATGTATCATCATCTATCCTATAGGGAACCGAGATTGACACAGACCAAGTCCAGCCACCAAAATGGAGTTCATTCCCTTCATTTCATTTTTAAAGGACCATCCTTGCTCAATGAGCCTATAATCCAAAGCAGCTGCCAAGCTTGCTAAAAACACCAGACGGCAGTTCAGCGCACAGCCATCATATCTGCTCGTCTAAGTGAGAAATTTGATAAATACGTGAATGAAAGATAAGTAAATAAATATCAACACCATTGTAAAATAAAGATTAAAAAAAATTCCAAAGGACTACAAAAATTAGGTATTCTTTTTAAAAGTTTAGAGAT
The DNA here is from genome assembly GCF_014176215.1 of Rousettus aegyptiacus. Lineage (NCBI taxonomy): Eukaryota > Metazoa > Chordata > Mammalia > Chiroptera > Pteropodidae > Rousettus > Rousettus aegyptiacus. Next base: position 100,850,993 of record NW_023416308.1, read on the forward strand.
CTACGCTTTTCTTCATTCTTTTAATACAGCTGGCCCATTGTCTTCTCTGCCATTGTTTGAAGCCAAGCAGATTTATAATGAGATGCTAGTCCTTTTCTATCCTACTGACAAATATGCTGCCCATCTGCCTCCAATCAATGATGGAGCACGTGGAGATAGAACAGTGAGATATTTTTAAATACTCCTTTAATTAATTCGTTCCAAGGACTTGGTGCTTGGTGTGTTGCGGGGTGAGGGGCGGGCAGAGGGAGGAGACAGCAAGCACACGATTGATCGTAAATAAAGAGATTTGCCTTAATCTGGATTCTAAAACCCTTGCTATGAAACGTCCTGCTTGCCCCCAACAAGCTGTTACGAGCACAGAAGAGAAGACGGCAAGCAAGACGGTGTATGGCATTTGTGAGATTTTTCAGACTTCGAGGACAAGTTCTTAAAATGCAAACGAAACTAAATGTTATCTTGAGAATGACTCTTCTGCCTCCCATTGCTTAGGAGAGTTTAAAATATCAGTGTCTTAATTTGATTAAAATAACTCTAGCAAGCGATTGAAATGGAGTAGATTGGGTTTATTCTGAGAGGCATGCCTGTCCCATAGGGATTAAAATCACTATGGAAAACAATTTAGCATGCCTTTAACCGGTGGAAAACCAGACACTGGGCATTGTATGATACAGCCATGGAGGAAGGTGGGGAGGGGAGATTTCCACTGGAATCAACAAACCTGTGTAGAGCTTCAAACTGTGAAAAGGCTTTGCAGTCCTGGATCTGTAGGATTTGCGGCATACTGACCCAGAAATCTAACACTTCGCTATTAATATTGCTTCTCCCTGCTGCCGAAGCACCATCTCTTAAGGACTTTTCCTTGTCTGACAATTCCCTTCATTCTGACCAAAGGAGATGTCACCGACTCATGCTGCATAAAAGAGGATAAGAAGTGGCCATTGAGACTGACGCACAGATCCGTCTTTTGGTTTTTAACATCCTGGCTCTTCCATTGCACAAGCTGCATTTGGATTTAGGAATTATTTCTTGAGAATTAAGCTTTCAGTCACTCACAAGAGGGGGTCTTAGCCAACATGAAATGGCCTTCTCACAATTCCACTGATAGCTATTTTACCCAAGGAGGCTGATTTTTACATTCTTGAAAATGAGAAAATGAGAAATGAAAACTGCAGCCAAGCCTGAGGCATGCAATATGCGAACCCCTCTGGACCCCAAACCCCATGCCCTCCACTCCCTTCGCCATAAGCTCTCCCCAGCAGCTCTTACTCCAAATGACCTCAACCTCATTCCCAGGGAGGAGGCAGAAGGCAATCGTTATGTTTTGCTTTTGTTTGCTTGAAATAATAAATCCAGAGGTCTCCCTTGCCAGGGTTCTCCTCTTGTCAGCAGTTTTCTGTTTCACTTGCTTTCTAAGTCAGACTGAAACCCAAGCCCCCGTGGTTGGCTTTCGCCCTGACCCCTTGCTCCTGGGAACTTATCAGAAGACAGATCGCTTTGGGTTCCTGACATACACGGTGACCTAGCCCCCTCCCACCCTCAAGGACGTATTTCTAAAATGCCTGCCTCTGCAGCATCGAGGCATGCCACTATAACTCAGTCAATAATGGACACTGGCTTGTCTGCCACCGACTACTTATGATCTTTTTCCAATCTGGGTCAGGGACCTCAAACCATAATTCTAGCCTTGTCAGGGGATTGAGAAAGAAAGAATGTTTGACTATCAAACCAGACCTTGCTTTGCAAGAAAATACGTCTCAGGGCCTGGGAACTACCAGGGTCCACTTTTGACTTTTATAGAAACTGGATGCTAATAATCCCAATTCCAAAAAATCAGAAACCTCAAATAAACAGACTGTGTTTGAGTATGCTTTGCAAAGACTAGGTGTGCAGGCTGATATTAAGAATATTCCAAAAGGCACTTTGCAGGGTGTGTATGCCAAAGGTTTGAGAGAAAGCTGGTAATCTCCTGCACCAGACATGCCTAGTATACCCTTCAGCAATAATCGATATTTCCAGGCGACTATCCCAAAGTTTTGCCAAGTCCTGAAATCTTCCTGGAAAGATATTACATTCTATATCCTTTATTCTTAAAGCCCATTTTCACTGGACCACCTACTTCAGTTACTGAAAGAATCAAATGTGATATTGTACACACATGAGCTTCGAAAGTAGAGTGCTAAACAAATATTAGATATAACTATTGCTTCTAATAATTCTTTAAAAATTGGTAATTGCCATCGGGTGCTGACTGTAACTATATCACCAAATAATTGGTAACCAAAATGGTATACTATCCCATCCACCAAATATTCTGGATCGAAGAGAGTTGAACTGAAAATACATACATTGAAAACATATAATAACCCTTACTGCTGTTTTTGCTTCCTTCTTAGCAATGTATGTTTCAAGGAAACAATTTTAACATCATTAGAAGGTAGTGGCTAACAAAGGAGACCAGTCCGAGGATTCTTAGTGAATTTCCCTTGATGACACACATTAACCAAAGACACTGGAAGAGGAAAGAGAATCTCACCAAACCATATGAACAATTTACTAATCAAAGTCCTCGACAGGAGCCAGCCTTCTAAAAGTCAGCTCCCAGACCCTTAATGTCTTTCTTTGTACCCACTGGCATGTGAGATCGACCCATCAAATACTCAGTAAATGTAGCTGGAAGAAGAGATGGAAGAAAGGAAAGACCAGGTTTTCTGAGAATGTCACTTGCTCATCAGTTACTGCTCTGAAATGATAATGGGTCCTAGGTCTTTCTATATTTGTTTCCCAGTCTTTCCAATGTTCTCAACTCTTTCATCTTCTAAATACAAGTTCCCTTGACCGATCACTTCTTAATTATCCACAGTGCACATGGTATTAACTGAATGTGTGTCTTTTAAAAATATCGAAAATCGTTTCTGCTATATGGTTAATGTCCAATCATTTGGCAGCTCTCATCTAGGACAAAGGTGAGATAAACACAATTTGGGGATTTCTGTTGTCTTAACCTCTCCTTTCACTATCTGGCCATCAAAATATGGAGTGAGCAGGATGCAGGATTTGAAAGACTACCATCATCCCTTCCTTTCACAGATGTTTTCCAACCTAGCCTTTATGAGCAGAGTAATTCTAGGAGGGCCCTGCAGGCAGCCAGAAATGCCTTAATATCTTTTCTAATATGAAAAACTTTAATTAAACAGGGGAAGGCACTGAGTTTGAGCCATGTGGGCTCTTAATATTTAATTCCAGAGATCTGTTTAAGCACAATATACCACCCTCCTTGTAAACGGTGTTTTTCTGGAGCATCTTTTTGGAGAAACAATAATCAAAAACATCCAAACTGCTGAACTGTCAGGATGAAAAGAGAGAAGAAATATGCTATCACAAGATGCCAGACCCCTTTGGAAGGACTCCAGGGGACAGAAAAGGGATGAGTTCTTCTCTTAAACACAGACAGTTTTAGAAATACTTCCCCTTTGTTGGAGGTTGGAGTCTACAGATCGGTCTTTGAAACCAGTTCTTCACTCCTACTTAAGAGGCCCATTCCCCCCAAACAAGCTGAGGTGTTGGTAAAATTATTAAAGAGGAACTATAGAAAGCGCCAGCACCAAGAGCTCCACCTGCGGCAGGGCAGGGACGCTGCTGCTATTTGCTTTCCATACAACATGGGTCCAGTGGTGGGGTCAAGTGGCTAGTGCAATTTTGTAACTTAACCAAGGGGCTGAGCTCCCCAACCAGTCCTTTTATTTCTACTCAGGTTCCACCGAGCAGGAAAAGTTTTCTGGGAGATACTGGTCCAGGGATGTTGTTCCAGACCCTTCCTTTAAGGTCTGACTGAGTATTCGAGGGATCCTTTTGCCCCTAGCAGCCCTGTCTCCCTTTTGCTACAGACAGCTGTCTTACTTATCGCTGGGAACAGTCTCCATCCAACTGCAGCCTCTGGAGGCAGGAGGCGACTCCACAGCCACAGGCTGAATGGGGAAGCTGACGCTACCCCGCTAGAGTCTGGGGAGCCCTGTGCCTGCCCCAAATCACTTATTTTCCCGCCTCTTCCCGGGAAGCACCCAAATCTCTTCCACTCTTCCTTGGAGCTGGCCAGGGAGATTCCGCCATTCAGGGACAAGGAGCAATCAGTGCAGGCCGGGCATCTATTGAGTAGCGACCTGCAAATCTGACATTCAAGGCTGCGCGCGCCAGTCCTCGCCCCGCCCCGCCCTGGTACCCGCTCATTCATCCAGGCGGGTCCCCACCTTCCAGCCTGCGCGCCGCTCCAAGCGCCGCTTCCCGGGCAATGTCTGCCGCTCACACAGTGCCCAATCTCTTATTGTTTTTAAATCTCAAAAGTAACCTCCAGAGAATTTTTTCGCCACACTTTTCCACACCCCCATCGCACCCTTTTCATAAAATAAAACAATCCTCCATCTCTCACATCTTCAAGGGGTTAATTAAACTGCAAGCTTCGCGAAAGAAAATCCATCCACTCGCCACCATCCCACCCCCAGCCGTAGTAGCTCCGCCACCGTCTCCGAAATCCGGAGCCGACGTCTCTCGGTCCCCGTCCCGGAGAGGACGCCACCACCCGAGCGCGCCCCCCGCCTTCCTGCGGATCCAGAGAAAAGCCCCCTCACCCTTCCGTGGATGCCATGGCCTGGGGAACGCCCCCTCCTCTTCGGCACAATCCTGCAGCGGCGGGCGAGGGAGTGAGCGGACGCCGGGGTGAGCGCGCGAGAGAAGCCGAGTGCGGTATTTAAGGGGGAGCCTCTCCCCGCCCTTCCACCCCCACCCCCCCTTGGGTAAGCCCTTTAGCGCCTCTACGCGCGCTGGAGGCTCCTGCGGGCGCTAATCCGCGTCTCGGCTCTCCTCTGTGCGTGTCCCGCGCTCTCTTAGGCCCGCCTCGCAGGCACTTGGCGGGGCGTTCTGGGGGCTCGGAAGGTGGGTCCCGGGAGAGAGCACCGCCCCCCGGACTGCGGGAGGGTGCGCGCGAAAGGTGCGCCGCGGCCGCCGCGGCTGCCACCTGTGTGTGCCGCCGGGCTCACGGGCGCGGCGTGTGGAGGAGCGCGGGTGCGGAGGGTGGTGGCGGGGGAGGACGGAGAGTGTGTGTGCGGTGAGTGTGCGAGGGAGTGTGTGCGAGCGTGCGCGCGTGTGCCGGTGTGCGCCCGCTGGGGGAGGAGGTGGAGGCCGCTGCGCCCTGGCTCCGCGCCGGCCGGGGAAGGATTGCGAGGTTTAGCCCCGCTGGAGCTGGGGATTTGCAGGCGATCCCTCTCTATTTTCGTCGCGAGCTGACATCACCCACGCTGCCGCCTCTGGAGACTCCTTTAACTGCCGCCCCCGCACCCCCCGCCCCATCTCGATCCGCGGTCCCTCCTCTGCCATCCCCTCCCCCAGCCTCTCGCCATAAATTAGCCAAATAAGAAAAGAGGCCCCGCTGGTCGCTGGGAAAGCCTGGGCAGCCCGAGGCAGGAGCTCAGGATCTTAGGAGTCGCTATTGTTTCCCCTCAAGCCGGAGTGGCCCCGGGTCACCTCGCGCGGGGCGACGCGCAGCCTATGGCGCGGAGACCTGGGATGCCACTCGGTCCCCGCCTCCTTCGAGCGGCCCCGGGCGCTCCGCCGCACTCCTTGGCACACTCCGGCGCACACCCCCAAGCTCACCCTCGCAGGTGGCACACCCACCCTAGTCTCCCACGTCCCAGGTACAGGGCCCCGAAGAACTCGAGCGACAGAAACACGAGGGCGGCGTGGCCAAAATGGAGCCCAGCTGCGCGCCCTCCTCCGCCGCGGCCCGAATAAATCTCTGGCCTTCAATTATTCAGCAGGATTAATATTAATGCAGTTCTCGGGGGGCAGCGGGCGGGGTGTTGGAAGGCTGTCGTTTTTTTTTTAAGCCAAAGGAGGTCGGCCTCGGGGGCACTGGCTGGCAAGGCGCGGAGAGATGGCCCAGGCTCGTGGCAGGGGACCCGTCTCCACCCATTCGGCTTCTGACGAAGCCCCGGGGGCTGTGCGCGGAGACAGATGGGCTTCAGCAAGGGAGAGTCCAAGCATCCCCTCCAACTTTGCATAATAATAACAAGATCCGTGCAGATTTTATTATCTTTTGGACACAGAGGACACCTACAGCTCCACTACTCGCTGGACTTTGTGACCACTGAGGAAGGAAAGCCTCGCTCTTCCTGTCTAGAAGAGGGGATCAAAAGTAACCCCCTGTGCAGTGTCGCGGTGAGAATTAAACAGGCTCTCTCTTGAGAGAGACTGTGGTGCAAGCCTATCGCTTGGAACCTGCCAGGCTCCTCCAGCCGGGTCTCAGAACCGGTGGTGTCCGCTAAACGCCAGTCATCTTTCCTAGAGGGAGGCGTTCTTCAGTCCCGGGGCTGTGCTGCCCCTGGTCAGACTTGGAATGCGCCTGGCCACGCGGAAGCTCGTGGAGCTTATCCCAGGGATGGTGCCATGGGAGCCGGAGTCCCAGCAGGACCGCTCAATGGTTAAATGCCAGACGCTGGTATCGAAAGCTTGAGTTCTTCCCCGTCTTCCATGGAGTAATCTGGGGCAAATTCCTCAACCTCTCTTCCTCCCATCTGCAAAGTGGGAATTGCAGCCTCAACATCGCAGTGCTAGAGAACAAAATGAGATGTATAAGATGTGCAAAGCTCTTAAATTAGAGTTTGGCACCCAGTAACCCCTCAAAAAAATGTTCATTTAAATCTATCGGTCCTTGGAGGATAGTTTCTTGAGCACAATCTCCAATGATGAATACTCAGATGAGAGAAATAACAAGACGAAGAGAAAAGAAATAAATAGAAGTGTAAAAAAAAAAAATTGTCTGCTCACTTCCTCCCTTCACCTCCTTACCCAAAATCTGAATCCAAACATATTCTGCCATCCATACCTTCCTCCACCTCTCTCTCCCTTTCCCTCTCCTCTCTCCCGCCTATCTGCCCCATTAGATTAACCAGATCTATGCCTTATTCATCCTGGGACTCTCACAACCCCTCTAATTTTGCATTTTTCTTTTTTAAAATTTAGTTATTAATGCATTAATGTATTCAATTTTTGTAATCTGGTACATGGATTTAAAAATAATAATTTGTAGATGAAAAGCTATCTTCAAGGATAGATATATGACTTTGAATCTTAAGTTGTCAGGTGCAAATCCTTTAAGTCTCATTTTCTTTTTACAGCTAGGGATTTGACTTTCCTTTCTGCTGAAGTGACAGCTGAGGAACAAAACTATGGGACTCTCTCCCAGGTCTAGGTATTAATAATCCCAGCATTGCTACTGCGCTCCTCCATCACAATCCCTCAGTATCTGCACCCAGGTGTGGAGGGTTTAGCAGCACCAATCAGTAGCACTCATTGCCAAGAGCAAGGCATCTGGTGGTACAGAAACACGGTAAATAAAACTGAAAAGGAATGGAGTTTTCACTTTTTAAACCATCCAATTAAAAAATACTCTTAGGGCATTACGTTAACTGAGGTAAGTCAGACAGACGAATATTGTCTGATATCATTAAATGTGGAATCTAAAGACACTGAGCTTGTAAAAACAGAGAAGAATGATGGTTACCATGTGTACATGGTTACCAGGGAAAAGGGGGATGGGTGAACTGGGAAGATGTTATTTAAGGGCACAAATTTGCAACCAGTAGATAAATAAGTTCTGGAGATCTAACGCACAGCCCAGTGATTATAGGCAACAATAGTGTATTATAAATTTCAAAGTTGCTAAGAGACTAGATATTAATACTCCCACCACAAAAAAGAAGTGGTAATTACATGACATGATAGAGGTGTTAGCTAAAGCTACTGTGGTAATCATTTTGCAATATACAAATGTGTCAAATTAACACACTGTATACCTCAAACTTACACAATGTTATATGTCAATTATATCTCAATAAAAATAAAAATTTTAAAAACATACGATTATGTTTTCAGTGTTCAGGACCTGAGAGAATTCAGGTGAATCATCAAGATGGCCACATTAGATGGGAATAGTGATGGCACTTTGGCACCTTCTCTGTAAGTGACCATGTTTGACACCCCATTCTACACCTGAGAGACATTTGCATTCAGCTGCCCTTGGAGAAAAGGCTTATTAAATCATGGGGAATATGCCACAAATAATTCCAGATAATATTCATTAGCCAGAAAGAACTGATTCTCTTTGCTCACACTGGAGAGGCCCTGCCAACATTTCCACCAATTCTTCATTTTTAAAGCAATCTGGAACAGTGCTTTTCAACACTGGCTGCCCATCAGAATATACGAAGAGAGCTTTTTAGAAAACAATAATGCTCAAGCCACCTTCCAGAGATTCCGGTTCCTTCAGCCTGGGGTGGGGCTCTAACTCTGGTATTTTTTTAAAAAACTTCCCTAGTTAACTATGCAGCCAGTCTGGGGAACCACTGGACTAGAGATAGTTCAACATGATGGAGCATGGGCCGGAAACGAGGTCCCCAGAAGTAGCTGGAGCAAATTAGCGTGTTTAGCCTTTGGAAAGACAAAACCAAGGAAGACGTGATACAAGGCTGACCCTCCTCTTTTCAAATACCCATAATCAAAAAATTTATCCAGGTAAATATTGTGTGTAATTCTGGACAACTAATGTGAGAAGCTATAAAAACACAGAACTTTCTTCTGAGGTTGTATATACCGGAACATGGAGGATAAGCCACTATAGGTATGCTGCACGGCCTCAGTACTGGATCCGAACTCAGCTCTGGGTCAGGCAGACCTGCCCTAAATCCTGCCTCCGCTGTGTTATTAGGCTCCATGTTACCTTAGTCTGAGCACTTTAAGTTCTCAGCTTCCTCATCTAAAACCTGGAGAACATGGTAATGGTCACCTCAGGGTTGCCGTGAGATTAAATGAGATAGCGTGTGGGAAATGCTTAGCTCAGAGCCTGGCACCTCATGAGTGTCCATAAAGATTCGTCATTCACCCAATTTAATGTACCACTGAGCTCACTTGAGAAATTAGCCTCTCCTAAAGCCAGCTGAATTATGACCCCATTGGTTCCCTTTTATCCTCACAACAAACGCAAGCTGCCTAGCCAAGCACTGGACAGGAGAACAGAGCATGGCAAACCTACCAACTAGCAGGCATGCTTTCCAACGGTGTAGCATCCCCGTCTCCTCTAGGGAGGGAGTCCATGGTTGTGGCGGAAGCAGAAGGGGTGAGATGCTCGGATCTTTGCACATAGGTTTACTTTTCTTAAATCTAGCTCACTAGTTAGTTGCACTTGGTGTGAATAAGAACTACTCTGCAAGACTAAATACAAAAAAAAAAATTAACTGTACTATAATCGGTTAGGTAACTTAAGAGATTTTCGATGTGAATTTTTACCATAAGGTTTATTTGTGTGTGTCTTTTTTTATTGTTGAATTAAAGCCTAGTAAAATCTATGAGAGGTGACTTATGACAGTTGATAAAGTAGTGTTTAAGCTGGGATTTCGTGGTAGTTATAATATTACCCTAACATTTACTGAGTTCTTACTCTGTGTTCAAAGTACCTTAATATGCATAACTTTGTTTGAGTCAAGATGATCTTCTACAGGAGGCATTATTCTTATTACCTCCATTTTACAGAGGAGAAAACTGAGGCCAAAAGAGGTTAAGGAATTGCCCAGTGTTACACAGATAGTGAGTGGTGTATCAATCAAGATACACCACTGACTAGAAAAAGATGGCAAATTCAAATTAAGGAAATTGGGCAAAGTTTAATAGAGGGACTATTCAGAAGGGTATGGGGAGGGTGTAGGGAAACTCTGGGGATAGCGCGGCCCCCTGGGTTGGTAACAGTGGGCACCATTGCTCACCCTAAGGTTGGAGGAAGGTCGGTAGACTCTAGAGGGGAGTGCTGTATGGACAAGACCACCTGACAGGAAACGAGACCTTCGTTGCCACAGCAACCTGCTGGAAGGGCACCTGGAATACATAACGCAACCCCACTTCCCTCTCACATCTGGGGCTCTTCAATGGCCAAAGCTGAAAGCGGAAGGCAGGGGAGCCCCCTCATACATCTCACATGCAGTCCTTGCAGTTCAGCCCCCCGGGGGACACAGCAGGATGGAGGAAGGTGGCGAAGGGAACTACAGGAATCTCCATGGATGAAGCCGCGGTGAAGGTGGGGCTTGACTGCAGGCAGTCTTCCTCCAGAACCTTGCTTTTAACCTCTCTGCTATGCAACCTGTGGTATATGATGTCATCATTATCGAAACAGGTAGCCCCTGTGACATGCGGGACCCTCCTCCACCAGAGAGGACCTTTCAACAGAGAAGACTCAGCCAGACCATTTGCTAGAGATTAGGAGACGGTATATTCATACCATGAAGGAAGTCATCAGATGGTCTCAAATGTTCTAGTTCGAAATTCTATACTTATTAATGTTCTTCTCTGATCATTATAGGAGCTCAGTTGGACCAAAGAAGGGATAAAGACTCCCTTCTCCCAATGTGCTTTTCTAAGGAATTCATTCGCTGTCTTGTTTTTCCTTCATATTGGTTTTTGTATCTCCATATAGGGGAGGTGAGAAGAGATTCTTAATATAGAAAAGGAAAAAAAAAAAAGTCCTACACTGTTTTCCCATAAAAGGCTGCTAAATAAACCCATTGCCCCTTGTGATGACAACAGAGGAGAAATGTCTCAATGTTCAAAGTTTATCAGAAAAAAAGTGACCTAGAGAGAAAAACAGCAGCCAAGTGACTCCAGGGTTACCTTCTCCTAAAGGAACTGTCATTTAATAATGTCTGAGAAATATGAATTCGACTCCTTCCCCATGGATGCAATCACCATTTCATCTGCCTTGGTCTTCAAGATTACCGACGCTTTCCAGAATTTAGGAAGGAGAAAACCACCTACCATCAGCTTGTTAGGTGGCGGGTTCTCACTTGTGGTTCTTTGCAAAGTCATAACCGCCCAGTGAATAAATTTGTCCTTTCTGTTTCCATGTAGCTATTCTGGTAAAGCATCTCTGGGTTTTGGAGTCAAGTAGGCCTGTGTTAAAATCCCAAATCCTCCACACATGGTATTGAATGGGTTACCCAATCTTTTTGAGACTAAACTCCCTCATCTTCAAAATGAAAACTATTCTTGTAGCTGTAAAAATTTTATCTGTAAAGCAGATATCACAGGGCCTGCAACATAGTGTGAACACATTAAATGTCTGTCCCATATCCTCCTAAATAACCAAGGAATCATAAGCTGTATGTCTGGGTCTGTCTCTTAAAATTTTGGCCTAGTCATTAAGCCTACAAGACTATATACTTTAAGATTTTTTAAAAAATAAAACAGAAGAGATATTGGGGCCCTTTCACCCAATCAATATGAGTATGCTAATTTTTCAAAAATGTGACCTATTTTTGGGATGAATGAAAAACATGAATGAAAATTACTGTATCATGTTCCTATTTTAGAGGAAAGACATTATTCTCAACAGCATTGGCCCTGAAGCCAAAAGCATCTGAGACTGGAGAAGCCTAAAACTAAATTGAAATGAAAAGGTTTTAGAAAGAGAAAGAGTTTTAGGGCGGTAACTGGTGCTGTAGAATTTTCACAGTGGCAGCCCCAAATCATTTTATTAAGAATGCTAAGTTGATCGCAATGGAAATTATAAAACTTGCTTTCAGAATTAGACCAATCAGGAACCATTCATCTTAACTATGTCTGGAGCAATGAGTTTCAACTTGATTTCATTATTTCCTCTTTTTATTTTGATTGACCTTGAGTAAGTCACTCAACCCGCTGGGCATCGATGGAGATGGTAATGACCCCCAACCACTAGGCTCAGATGAGAACTAAATGAGGCAATGTCATATAAAGCAGTTAGCACATTGTTTCTGGCACACAATGATAGCTATTATCATCTTTCTTATGTCCACCTCCTGGCTGGTACTGCTCTCATCACTCAAAAATGATCTTAGTAGTAATGCTTTGGACCCCAAAACACAGTACAGCTACAGATGGACAGCCTATAGCTGTTTGTCCATTGTGGTTACTGAATATAGAATAAAGGGAATCATCTTTTCTCAGATGTTTGGAGCAAGAAGATGCAAGTTGAGTTCATTCATTCTTTTCTTGTTAACATACATGAGCAAAAGAGAAGCAGGGGAGGTCTATTTTTACCTCCCTCTCTATGATGGTAAGAGATGTTACTTCATAAAAATCACAGTTCAGACTGAGAACTTGGTCTAAATATAACCCATTCTTCAGGCAGAAACTGTCTCATTAAGTAGAGAGCTCGAAAAGACTAGAACATTTGTTAGCTACACTCATTGCCGGATGAATTCTAATGGAAAGAGTGTGAATTCATTCCATTTATTTAGTGCAGATGAAAGAGGAAAGAACACAATGGGAGAAGATGAACTGCAAGTTCTGGGTATATCATTCCTATATGTCAGCATCTTCTACTATGAGATGACTTAAGGCTAAATGTCAGGGTTGGCACAAATTCTTTATGCCCACCATAAAAACCATAAATTTTGAATTAGAGTGACTGTCTCTTATTTAGTAACTTGATCCTGTATAAAGTACAAATACTTTTTGAGAGTAATCGCTGGTTTTTAATTTCTACCCCCCAGTTTCTTCTAATCATGGTAAAGAATGCCAGTTATGCATCTTTCTCTTCCCTTTGTTCTGCTGAGCCATTATTCAGTAGTGACATTTTTATGATGGGCAAAAGGATGGAGAGGAATTTTTTTTCTAGGTAGTGGGGGGAGTTTCTTTGCTTGACACCAGCTCACTGTGGTTAAATGCTAAATGATTTGGCTAAAGGACCAAATCGAGGCTCCAAGCTAGGCTCTTGTGACATCAGAAAATCAAGTGATGTGATTCTTGTTCTATTTTCTCTATTCACTTCTTTATTAAATTACTTGGTAATTCTGAGAGAGATTGTGTACCAAAAGTATTTTTCTTATAAATTTATTTGAGAGAGAGAGAGAGAAAGAGAGAGAGAGAGAGAGAGAGAGAGAGAGAGAGAGAGAGAGAGAGAGAGAGAGATCAGGAAATTTAGCTTGAAAATGAGATCATAGATTCAGAGATTTTTTTTTTATCAAAGGCTGAATTATGCCTTTCATAATGACAGTAAATTAGAAGGATCTCAGTTCACTTGGTGGTTTCATTTATTAGCACCTGGATATTGTTTTATTTATAACACCCTATTTCCCTTTCCAAACAAGAATTAATAACATTCCTTCTCTTCCATTTAAAATTAACTTTTCCTAGAAACCATAAGTTTGGGAACATAATGCTGTTTTGTTTTCCTCTGAGAATTTAATTTCTAACATTATTCTTCACCTGAGAAAGCCAGTTCCTACTTTTATCTATTGGCTCTTTTTTTCTTGTTGACAAAGTTCTCCATCAAACCTAGTACAGAAGTCACTTGATGACTTAGAATACAAACATGAAGTGAGCCCTAACAAACTCAGCCATTGAGATGGTCTTCTTAAAATGCTGAGCCTCAGCACATATCCGGGCAGAGCCCTGCCAGGGAAAGTAGGTCCCGCTGCCAAGAAAAGCAAAAAGAGACCGCAAATTGCTACCAAGCCACTCCAAAATGTTCTCTTCTTTCCAATAGCTCTGAAAAGATAAACTTCCCCAAGCTCTAGGGATCCCAAGTATTTCACTCAAAATTTTCACAGGATACTAAAGGAGAGAAAAAATAAGGCAGGAGTCAAGATACAAGTGTCTCACTTCTTTGCATCTTCAATTGGCTGTTAGCTTTTTTTCTTTTAACTCATCTTTATTTAAGAGAGTTCTCCGTTAGAACAACATGCTACTGTGTCAGTGGGATGAGACTGGGGGTCTTTAGTCATGTGCAGGTTTGAAAGACAACAAAGACCCAAAGTCAAAGCCAAAGGTGATACCTGATGATTTGATGACATTAATAATAATTCCTAGTGCACACGTAGGAATTCATGGAGTTTGATATGCACAGAGCATGGTCCTGGTCATTCTTCAATATGGCAGGAACCTCCTTCCCAACATCTTAGCTCATGCTCTTCCGACTGTAATGCTCTTCCTCACTTCCCATCCTCTGTCTAATAGTTAAATCTTCCTCAAATCAGCCATCGCTTCCCCAGGGAGACAAAACTTTTAACCCAACCCTTCTAGATTAAGTTGGTTACTCGTATCATACAGTCTCAGAGAATGCTGTAATTTCCTTCCCAGTGCTTATCTTGATTTCTAAACATGCATATATTTCTGGGATTACAGATTGAGGGAAAGCACCAAGCCTCGTTTGTCCACCCACAGTACATAGAAAGCACTCTATAAATTATTGTTGGTCAATGAATGACACAAGTAGGAAAATCAATAAAATTACAACTCTTTATTAAATACAGAATGGAAGAGATGATCTTCACTAATATTCTGATATAGAAGGTAGATGTGGAAAAAGATTCACGGTCAAACCCTGTACTTACAAATCCGGAGGACAATTAGGTCAAAAAGGAGAGGGTGAGACGGCTGCAGATTTTCTACTTGTCCAGCTGAGTTTAGTCCTTTTTCATAAGTCGAGCCCATACGAACCCCCAACACACACACACACACACACACACACACACGCAAATGAGAAGTGTTTTTAAAAAATCACTGCAAGCCCTGGCACTTTGTCTCAGACGACTCCCACTTACACATTCCCATTGCTCCTTGCTCTCAGCATTCTTGGTTCTTCTAACCCATGGACCGGTTTATTTTCTGCCCATCCTTTCCTGTTACCAACCATACCCCATGGATCATCAAACTTGTTTCCACATGCTTGGACATTGACTGCATTCTAAAACATCCCTTCCTCTCTGTACTCCTCATAAGGCTTCACATAACTGGTTTCTCAATCTCTAATCTCCTTGTCCTGAAGAATGAGAAAAAAACCACCACCAATTAAAGCAGCCAATATTTATAAAGTGCAGTGGGTCAGACACTATCCTACTTACTTAACTCATGTATGCATTATCTCACTGAATCCTCATATCATTTTTCTCATATTTACAGATGAGGCAGATATGGGATAGAGATTAAGTATAACACTCAAGGTCATAGCATGCAAGCAACAGACCTTGGATTTGAGCTCAGGCTGTGTCTTCTAAACATTGTCTCTGTCTAGCACATCCAGCCTGACGGGCTTTCCTAGGATTCCACTTCCATCCTTTCACTCTTCTGGAGACATAAAAATGAGCTTTATTATTGCAAATGGGCAATAAGAAGCCAAATGATTAATCCTAATCCTAATCATAATTGAGGTCCACCATCAATTGGACTCACCTTGACTGGCCTTGCCTTCATTGGCAAACCTGACCTGTGATTCTAATGAAGGGTTCATCCTGGAAAATAACTGGAGCTTCTGCAAGTCGGCCCTCTCTGTGCTTAATCTTATGTTGTTTCCAAGATCTTTCTATACTTAACAATATCCTACTTCCTTCCCATACATCAATCCAGAGACTAAATTGAAGTTCTAACTACTCTATGAATGACAAGTTAACTGAAAATGCTGGCCTACTTGGATTGTTCCTCTCAATTCTTGTTGGAGTTTATATCAGAGAATACAGTGTGATTCAACTACTCTGGAAAGTCAACTTAATGTGTAAACCCGGCCACTCCTAAGGAAAGTAAGAGTCTTGCCTAAATCATACAGATTTTACTTAAATTTTATGTCATATAAATTTTACCATATAGCACACAAAATTTAAGTGAAGTCTATGATTTAGGCAAGATTCTTATATACATACGTATGTATGTATGTTTGTATGTATGTATGTATGTATGTATGTATGTATGTATGTATAATTTTCAATGCCAACCAGCCAAAGACCACCAGAAACACACCTATAGTTCAACAACTTAGATTTATCGTTCCTTGAAATGGAGAATGCACATCAAAGGGAACTGTGTGTGTCTCATTGAAACAGTATTAGAAAGAAATTATTATATGATTTGAGTTTCTATTAGGTAGTTTCGGGGAGATTTCCAAGAAGTTGAACTTTGTTCTAGATTGGATCTCAGGAAGCATCCCAACCATAGCAACCTGGGGGGATTCTATAATCAGCTAACAATCTTATCTGGAAAAAAGGAAGAATAGATTGAGGCGAAAGCCATAATTGGTGAAGAAGCAATAGTCACTTGTATTAACTGGAAGAGGTGGGTATTTGGTAATTCTTTGGTTTGTATGGTGACCTTGCTTTTGTCTGTTTATAGACAAGATGTAAAGTGGTCTTGCTTATGTCTTGATTCATCACAGTCACAGAATCATCTTACCTGATATTAGCATTCTGTAAAATTATTGATCTTTAATAGGAGAATGCCACAGCCTAGCTGTAAGTGCAGACCAGCCCTTAGGCACCAAAGCCTTGCTGATAGAACATTAGATATTGGGGGCCGCATATATGTAAACAAAACAGAACTACTGCTACAAAAGAAATGAGAATCAAACTATTCTGGATGAGGTGGGAACCTTCTTCAGCTCTCCCCGAATGTGTCCTCAGTTGACAACCACTTTTCCAGCATGAATATTCCGCGACCTGTGATGGCTTTTGTTCCACATCAACTTAGGGGCATCTGAACTCCCTTCCCTGTATGGTCCCACGTTAGAGTGGGCATGAGAGAAACTATAAGATTTGAAAAGGAGAGTGAAGCAACTTTATGCTCTGAAAGCCGGTAGGGTGCATGTTTATACACAATGTCACTGATCTGCTGGCTCACCTTGCTGGGATGGGACAGCACCCAGGTCCACAGCTTCTCCATCACCTGCTGGAGATCCCCTTCTGATTTCTCTGAGTGTCCTAGACCAGGTGTGTGTGCAGCTATATGCAAAGGGTGCCAGCTCCTCCTGCAAGTAACTTGCATCATTGAGGTCGGGGACAGCAAAAGACAGACATGGGTTTCTGTTTGTCCTTAGGGGTTCCGATTTGTCTTTGCTCTGCCAGCTTCATATCCAGATTTCTTTCCCAGCTGCTCACCCAGTTGACTTCAGGTCCAACACCAGATGCAAAGGCAACAGCCTCTCACAGACTCCTCCACCAGTGCCTATATGATATGTGGTCATTGTAATCCCTTATTCTATATGACTCTTGTAAGTTCTGATTCTCTGAAACAAAAGAAAACAAAACAAAAAACCCTAACTGATATACACACCAGATCTCCAGCAGAAAGGAGATTCCTTATCCTTGGAGTGAAATCCCAGGATGTAAGGGCCATGTTTTAAAGGGAGATGAACAGCATTCCTGCAGCTCCAGATATGCCCAAGAAACAGGCTTGCGTCTGACTCTCATCCCGACCCAGAGTCTTGGGTTAGTGTGATTGAGTACTTGCAGCCCGTGAGAGCAGTGTTGGGGTACGAAGATCTAGAGGAGGTGGCGAATGGCCATGAGACTATTAACCACGCAGTCCAAGGTGGTGTCACCAAGATCTGGGGCCAGACCGGCTTCTGAGGGGATCGGAGTCACGGCTGAGATGACAAATCTGAGTGGCAAAGCTAGGATGGAAATGACACTAAATAGTAAAGAGGATGTTGGAAAAGTAGAGAATATGATGGTCCCGGTGAGGGGTCAGGATGAATTAAAGAATGGAGAGTGTGAGAATGGCACCCATGTGAGATGTGCCGAAAAAGGCAGACGTGGAGGCCTCATGGATCTGCGCCCAGCTGGACAGCACTGCCCTTGCCAAACATCACAGGCACCAACCTACATGCCACTTACTGTGTTCGGTGCTTTACACAATATCTCAATCATCACAGCTACCGCGAAAGACAGATTTTATCCTGACCACCGAACAGATGAAACTGAGGTAGGGAGATTAGGTGACTAGCCCAAGATCACTTAGAAGTTAAAAAACAGGAATTTGAATATAGATCTCTTGGATCCGACTTCCATTACACCTCTCAGATCCAAGCTTTCTAGGCTTAGAAAAAGAAAAACAAAAAAGGGGGAAAAAAGCCCTTTGAACAACCTAAGAACTTTTTGTAGAGTCCAATGCTCAAGCCCCAGTTAAGTCCTCAGATGACTTCCACCTCACGTCAACCTCGGCTCCCCAATTCCTGACCCACCGAAACTGGGAGAGAATAAACGTTTCTTGTTTCAACCCACTAAACATTGGCCGTTTGTTACTCAGAAACTGATAACTAATATATTGCTGTTAGATCAAGCCATATGGACGTGGGGGATGAGCAAAAGGAGGAGGATGTGACTTACAGAAAGCCCCGAGAAAGCCTGACAAAAAGAGAAAGTACCAGAAATTCTCTCTGGCTCAGGGAATTATGTAGAGACACAGAGATGGGGAAACAGGTTGGAAGACAAATGCGTCCTGACCTCCAGTCTCGGAGCTGAAGTCCTTGAGGTCAAAGCTCTCCAATGGGTTGAGGAAGAGTAAAGTTTCTGTTTAGGCCTATAGGAGGCAAATGTCTCCAGGGTGCCCACACTGACCCTGATCTCTCAGCCCTTATTAGGGACCAAAAAGACCGAAAAGTTCCCACAGGCCCCCGAGGAAGTAAGAGGTCACTGAGAGTCTGGCTGGAGCTGCCTGAAAAGGTCATCACTGTGGCAATGAGGCTCAGTGACCTGAATCAGGGTCAAGGAGGAGTCACCCCCCTACATCTCAGGAGTAACAGTGCCACCCAGAGCTGAGGAGGAGCCAATCAGCAGGAGGGACCACCGGGCCCCAGAGAAGCAGACAGAACGTACAAGTTACAGTTGTTACAGATTCTACCTCCTCATGTCAATGTCAGCAAAGTGCCCAGGAAATGGAAAGACCCATCACATGCACCCACAACCAGCAGGGACTCAGAAATCCTGTGTCCCTGTGCTCGAACTCATGTAAGCCTCCATGGCACCATCTTGGAGAGGGAGAAACTGGTAAGGAGAGCAGCAGAGACAGATGAAGGAGTGAGCCTCGCCCCACCCCCTGCCCCCCGCTCAAAGAATGTTCCCGAAAAGATCACTTCAGGGATTGCATTGGGTTGAATTTATTTTTTTCCTCCACTATCCAGTGGGAGCTGGGGGTGGAGCTTGAAAGGAAAATCACAGAAGTTATAGAAAACAGTGCAATTTTGTGGCATATCTCCACCTAGTATGAATAAATAGGTGATTCCAATTCAGATGCTATGAAAATATGTCCTAAAGATTTATGGAGGTTCAAAGCAAGGTTCTGTGCTAGACCTAGAACATGAGAATCAGAGCGGACACTAGAAATCATCTAATTCCTGGTATTTTCCTCTGGTTGTACCATATCCGATGACACCCATGTCTTCCTTCCCCCAGCCCAGGCCCCAGCAAACTGCAAGGGGTGGTATTGAAAAGACGGCATCATCTTCACCATATGCACTGTTTGGGAATCATGCCTGTAGGGTCTATTCTAAAGGGCTGTCATCCCGCCATTGGCCCTGACACATGTAGCTCAGAGAAGCAGGAATCAGAGCTGTAGCACATTTGTCTGTAGGTCAGAAGCCAACCCTCGTTTTATTAAAATGCGTACAGGGGGCCGGGAAGGAACAGGACCACACTGTACTGTGGCAATGTGCACAAAAGCCGATGTCATATCCAGGCTCCACTGTCCTGGGCTGACCCACAGGCGGCTCTTTGGATCTTGGTCTGGCTAGAGCCTTAAAAGAGACCTTGTGAAGTCTGGGCCTCCTGGTCAACCCTCTCTTGGCCAGAACTGACATCGCACCATTGAAGGGCAGTTGGGGAAGGCCAATGGGTCAGTTCAATGAGGATGTTTTCTTTGCTATTCACAGTCTTTTTTTTTTTTTTTTGAAGAAACTCAGTTCTTGCAAGCAGATGTTTTCCAAATAGTCCAAGCAATCAGTGAGGCATGGGCCTCCCAGAGAGTGAGTTCTCCTCCTCATCCTCCACTAGTGTTATCCTTGAAATGAGAAGTCCTGGTTCAGCCAAGTTCACGGGCAGAATCGCAGGTCAGGTATGCACTGCCTCTTGTAACACATGCACGGATGGATGCACGGAAATGCTTCTCACTGGGCCGGATGCTCATTTCATGTTTCTCTCGATCCAGTCTTTAAAAGGCAGCACCTTGGTGAAGGCTGTGTAGAGGCTGTGGCTGCATGTTTTGTCATAGCTCCAGCTGACCAGGCCCACCAGATGCCAGTGTGGCTCAGGGGAGCCCCGTCCCGGGAAGGAAACAGCTGCGATGCCCCCTGTCTCTGCTGTGCAGATATCGGAAGGGGCAGTGGGGTCCCGGCTGGCACAGAACATGTTGTCTGTGATGCTCACTGGGATGCCGTGGTCATCATGCTTCTCCTCGCACAGCAGGGAGTCCACCACTCTGACCGACCCCGAGCGCAGCATGTCGTTTTTGAAGCCGGGGCTCCTCACGTCTGCCAGGATGTTCCAGCCAGTGACAGTGATGTGGGACTCCTGAAAGGAGGTGCTGAGGTCCCGTGTGGCCGCGAGGCAGATGGGCTGGACATGGGTGCTGATGCGAGCCTTATCGAGGAGCTTCAGGATGGCGATGTCAGCATCCAGCAGGATGGGGTCGTAGTTGGGATGCAAAATGACTGCAGAAATCTATGAATGTAAGGAGCAGACAGCAATGGTGAGAGGCTAACTCCACCGTGGACAAACAGGTAAGCCCTGGGGCTGAATTATCAGGAGGAAATGTCTAAGAAAGGGCTGTAATTATTCGGACACACTTGCTTAAGGGATAGTAGAAAGCAACTGTTCTATTTCCAGGGGTGCAAACTAAAAAGGCCTGGTAGATGGTGTTAAATAAACGAAGTGGACAGGTGAGGCTACAGAGAATAAGAGTGCACACCTTGTCAAAAGTGGGCAGTTGCCACTTCATTTCAGCTGACCACCGCCATGCAGAAATGGACCAACATTCTAACTTTACCAGAAAATGGACTCCAGATCTTCATCTGAAACCTCCTGATTTTTAAATGTTGGCAAATAACTGATTAAAAAATTATATGTAAGCACTATCTAAACGCTAACCCCTACAGGCTACCAGTTTGTAATCTCTGGTCCACTGGAAACATTTCATGTACTTTCAAGCCAGGAAGATAGAGCTGCACCCACAATGTTCCACGAAGTCTTCCCTGATTGTCCCAATCCTTGCTGATCACTGTCTTTGACAGGGGCTTCTAGGAGCTTACATCTAATACGTTATGTATGTGCTCTATTATTTCAACTACATTTGGGCACATTTTCTCAGGGCTTCTCTCGAGCTGAACTCATCACAATAACTTCTCTATCTAGCCTGTGGACCTTCAAAAGGACAAACACTACGCCTTATTCAGTTCTGTATCTATTCCCAGTGAACACCATACTGTGGGAGCTCAATAATGGATGAATGAATAGATGGATGGATGGAGAGATGGATGAGTGGATAGATGGATGTATGAATCGATGGATGAACAAATGAACAAACTGATGGATGGACGGACAGATGGATGGATGGATGGATGGATGGATGGATGGATGGATGGACAGATGGATGGAAGGATCAGTGAATGGTTGGATAGACAGATGGACAGATGGACAGGTGGGTGGGTAAGTGGATGGGCGGATGGAAAGAAAGAAGGTGAGAGAAGGTAGGAAAAGAGAGAAGAATATTAAAAATTGATTAGAACTGTCTTGAATAAAACCTCTTTATGTCCTCAAAGCCTGCCTAGTATAGTGCCCTAAATAACAGGGGATTAATTTTTGATGACCACAATGACAGATATTTGTTGCTATCTTATTTTTAAAACAATTCGTGGAGGAAAGACTCCATAATCTTTCCGGGTGCCCCCTTCCTAGCACTTGTTAAGATGACATAGTGGGCACCTGCTACCTGCCAGGGCTGGGCGGGGTGCTCAGGTGCTGAGGTGACAGGACCAACATGGTAATTGCTCTCCCAGTGCTAGGAATTTGCTGAACCAGAGACCCTCTCTCACCCGCAAGCTCTGGATGGTCTTCTCCTCCCGGTCGTCATCCCGGTAGAATTTCCCCAGGACGACTTTGAGATCTGCTGTCTTGACCATGGTGACTTTCCCCAGGTCAGTTACGCAGTGGGCAGCCACCACCACGGTACGCTCATTCACCAGGGCACCACTGCACACCAGGAACCACTCGTCCTTGTGCAGGCTGCCACCGTGCACCCCGCTGGCCCTCCTGTAGATGGCCGCCTGCCACGGCCAGTGCAGGCCCTGGGTCTTCGGAGCAGTGATGTTCTCGGTTTTCCCACAGACTACGAAGAAAGCACCAGTTCTGTAAGATCGACTCAGACCTTCCCATCCAAAGAGGAAGGTGTCACTCAACCAAAAGAGCACAAATATGGAAAGATGGGCCCCATGAGTGTCATGACCACTAAGTATCCAACCTGGTTTTTTTCCCCCTTTAAATATTAATCAACCACCTTGACATGGTGTGCTACAGTCTAGGGTTAAGACTGGAGACTTCCAATCCCAGGCATGTACTGAGAAAGTCACCTAATCCCTAGAGCCCCTCGGTCTTCTTGTCTGCAGAATGGATATAGTAATGACAATCATCTCACCGGGTGAGATGATGTACAAAAACAATTAGACTCAATATATCATGACTATCATAAAAATGACCACTGTGAACTAAGCCACCTGTTTTCCTTGACAAAGAAGATGAGGAAGGTGGTTTAGTATGTATAAGACCTTATTCCAGACATTTCCATGTATTATCTCAGTAATCATCATAATAACCTTATTGAGCAATTAATACTTCATTAAATAATAACAACATCCTAATTAATACCATTGGATAATGAGGATGAAAACTGGGGTTTAGAGAGAGTAATAAAGATAACATAGCTAGAAGCCCTCTGGCACCTTTAACCCCTCCCTCAAGGTGTTTAATGACTGCTCTCTCCCTTTTCTCCAAGTGACTATGACATAATTATCCACCAAAATGTGTGCACCCCTTCCCGATAAATTCATCTAAGAGTTAATGAGATAGATAATTTCTCCTGGGTAAGAAGTTTAAGCCAAAGGAAGGAAGCTCTACCTGTGAAATATCAGACATTACCAAGCTAGGGAAAGTATTGGAGGACCATTCCTTTGGACAAGAAACTTTTCCCAAGAAGAGGTTAATGGCTTTTCATAGGCAGTCATGTTAGATGTAAGCTGCTCCAGCCCAAGGACAAGCCTTGACTCACTAGGAATGCAGGATGGGGCACGCCCACTCCACTTTCCAGTTCGCAGACAAGTCCTCCGACTGCTGCCCAGGCGCCGGTAGAAGGGTGAGATGCACTCATACTGGAGCTGGGTGTGCAGGTGTTGGTACCCAGTGGGCAGGTCTCCAAAGGGAAGGGCTGGTTTCTTGGTAGGGGCGCTCTGCAGTTTCTGCTTGCTGAAAGCTGATGAGTACAGCTGGTGTAATGGTGTCTCCCTGCATAGGGACACACAGGCCCAGAGAGAGAGCAGGGCAGGAGAGAGTCATTTGGCCTTGTTAGTTCCATGTCAATCCCATGTAGATACTTGGTTACAGAAGAAGGGTAAACAGTAGCTATCTCATTCTCTTGCTTTCTCTCTCTCACACACACACACTTCCCCTCTACCACTGAGCAAATTCTTCTGCACACTTCAAGCTTCATTCTATTCCTCCATTTCCATTTCTGGCATGGCTCCAGCTCCCTAGGATTTTAAGCAAGGAGGATAATATCTGACATAATAGCTACTATCAAAAGTAATACTATACACACACACATAAAAAATTAATTATGAAATTAAACAGGAAAGGAAGTTAATTTGAATGAGAGAAATCCGGGCATATTCTTTTTTTTTCTCTAACCATTATCATAATGGGGCAATATCAGGAATTGACTCGAACTAAACTGTGTTGAAACAGTAGCTTGATTTAGCAATTAGCGGACATAATTAGCACACCTCAGAGAACAGAACCTTCTCTCAGGGCACATTGACTGGGAAAAATAGGGAGGAATGTGTGTAAATGTGAAAAGGCTTTTAAAGAGAGCCCTGATGTTGAAGTCCCCAGAGACCACTCGGAGATTCTTGGGGGAGGTGTATGCACGTTATACAGCTCGTGTTTATTTCATACTGGTACACAATGACTGTTAACTGGAAAGGTAGAATTCCCTTAGGAAACAATGTTCTAATTCCTGTTTAATGAATGGAGAACGGAAGCCCAGAGAGGTAAGCGAGAGTACTGGAGGGCACACAGGAAGCCAAGACAGCACCCAAGGCAGCACTTAGCAGTCACAATTCCCGCCCTGGTGCCTCTGTGTACCAATCTGATACCACCTTAAGCAATCTATTTCATACGTCTCTACAGTGCTCTGCTCAGAGCAAATATTCCATCCACATCGATTTCATTCAAGAAATCTTTAGCTCTTGGTTAGAACTAGTTCTGCAGTTCAGGAAGCATCTGGACTTGCAAACAAGCTCATATCTAGGGCCATCTGTTGAAGGTATACAGTGCCTTAGGGGGTTCCTGGGTAAGCCTGGCTGCCAGAGATAGGCGTACCACAGCTCCAGGAGCCTGTCTTTCAGAAAGCTCCTTAAAAGTAAGTTTTAGGCTTGCTTTCTTATCTACATGTGATACCTGGCACCTTGTCACCTAACCTCCCATTGCAATTGCTTTAAAAATGTAAAGCCTGGTGGGCTTAATAGCCCGGGATCTACTCTACAAGATGGCTCCTTGTGAAGAACAGGTGTATCGGGTTTATCCCACTTCGTGGGAATCCAGCCCTAGATGAATCACAAAGATTGGAAATAGGGGGCAGAATCTGGATTCCATTGCCGCTGTTCCCTAGGAAATACCTTGCCCAAAACGGGAGAGACAGAAATGCCCTGAGATAGCAAGAAGAAAGGTGAGAGAGATTGATGGATATCCTGATTTAAGGAAATTTCAGGTCACTTGGCTGAGGCCAATTCTAGTTACTGAGATTCACCATTACTATTTGTAAAAACAATAGCTACTACTTACAGGTGTTCATTTGAGCAAGGTGTTTTGCTATGGCCTTTACATAAGACTTCATTAAAGCTTAGTGCATAAGGGAGCACACCCTAAAGGCTCAAGATCCTGAAGACCCTGGATTTGCATCCTACCTTTGCCATTTCTTCCAGCAATGTGACCTTGGACCAGTTACTTAACTTCTCTGAACCTCCATTTACCCATCTGTGATAAAAACTGTAATAAAATCTATACTAAATGGTAATATTAAGACTACATTAGAGGTTGCAGTAAGGATTAAATGAGCTAATGCATGTAAAGCACTCAGAAGAACAGGCACAAAGCAAACACTCAATTAAAGTTAGTATTACATTTAATCCTTATAACAATCCCCAGAGACAGATGTTGTTATGATCTTCCTTATTTTCGAAATGAGGAAATAAAAAGCTCAGCAAGTTTAGAAACCTGCCCAAGAATATCCAGCACTAACGAGAGGTAGACCTGGTCTTGAACCCTCGTTTGTCAACCCAATTCATTCATTCAATAAAAATCTATAAGGTGCTGACTCTGGGGCAGGCACTGTTCTAGCGCTAGAACTTCATTTGGCATGAACGAACAGATGTTTCTGCACATGTAACTTTTATATTTTTTTGGTGGAGTAAAGGGGAGACAAAAATGGAAGAAATAAACCAAAAACTATATGTAAGACACAGGTGGAGACGGAAGCTAAGATGAAAGTAGAGCACAGGCTGAGTAAAGCAGCCAGCTCGGCAGTCACGGCAGAGGCGGGGTTGCAATTTTTTAAAGGACAGTTGGGGAAAGTCCTTCCGCCAGGGAAAAACCGAGCAGAGAACTGAAGGCAGTGAGTTATTAAGGCTGGTGGAAACCCAGCGAAAGCAGGTCCCAGACAGAAAAAGCCACAAGTGTGTAGGTTCTGAAGCAGGATTGTGCCCGGAGGGATAGGGGAAAAGGTGGCTCCTCTATCCCAGTTGGCTGGGGTGGAGAGAGTGAGGAGGAGAATGGTAGGAGAGAAGATGAGAACAGGTTTTCGTGCAAAATAAGGGGAGGAGGAGTAGGAACGGGCCTATTCTCTCCCCACCAGGTGGCCCTCTCTCTGTCTTTCCAGGAGAAAGGCTGGGTGCTTTTACCCGAGGGGTCACGGCCCTCATCAGGGCTGGTCATTTATTTTTAGTTCCTGGGCTCCACCAGCCTGCCTCACCTGGTTGGTTACTACCAGGATGAGCTCTCCATAGCTGGCTGCATGTGGCAGCAATGTCATCTCCCTAGAAGCTGCCATAATAAAATTTCAATAGAAATTTCAAGAAGACTAAAGTATTAAAATCCAGTTCTTCAAAGATCATCTTAAGGTCTCGCTTCCCACCAGCCGCCTTCTTTCCCATGATCCAGTTAAATCTGTATATCTTCCAACGGTTGCTACCTCTTGGCTGAAGGCAGATGGCTAACAAGCCACCATAACAAGCCCTATTCTTTCATGGCCAGTCAGCACTGAGTGTCCCCAAGAAACCCCAGACTGTCTTTAGCCATACACAAGTGGGGAGAGGGGGCGAGAGGAGAACATTCATTTGCCTTTAAAGCAGAGTTCTGGTGGTTCGACCTCACCTTGACTGAACTTGCATTGGAAGAACTCTCCGTCTCACCAGGTCTGAGATCTTTGGTTCTCGGCAGGCTAGGAAAATAGAGACAGTGCTGCAGGGTCTTTTCCATATTAACTGTTCTCATTATTTAGTTCAGATTCATACCTGACCGCCCTTCCTGGACACTGGGTGCACATACCATAGGCTCTCAGAGGTGGGACATGCCAGCCAAGCTTGCACAGCTCCCTTAGCAAAAGAACATGCTGCCTTTCATTAAAATTGACACCCCTCTGAAGAACCCAAGTGAAACACCTCTTGAAAAGATGCTTCCCATGGGTGATTTGGAACCATGGCAGTTAAAGACTAGGATTATCTGTTCACATAAATAGTATTTAGCCCACGATCAAAATGGAACAAAAGTCAAAGTGAAGGTTCTAAAATCTAGCCCAACACAGGGAATTATCAGGTTCTCATTTAAAAGCAAACAGCAGTGTTAAGCATGGATAATAAGTCTTGGGTTACTGATTCCTCCATGTCCCTTCTCTGCAATTAAGGCTCCTAACAATCATTTGAGGGCAACTCAAAGCCCAGTTTAATTTTGTTGAAGTCTTTCTTTCTTCACAAGTGAAAAGGAATCCTACCCATCTCACTTTCTCAATCAAGCAGCCAACATTCGTCTAATTAGCAGGGGAACCTTGGTTGTATTAACTTGTAAGAGAAGAGTTGACAAAAATTTCCAAGGACGTATGTAACACCATTTCCATACTTAATGAAATCAAGAATCAGAGTCTGTGTTGGTGAGGATGAAGGTCGCTTCTGGCTAAAGTCTAAAGTGATTTATTCCTTTCACAAACCATTCTCTTTCATTCCTTTCCCATGATTTGGCTTTATTGACAAACACCCAGAAGGGAAAGTGGAGGATTGAGGCAATTATCTGGATAATCTAGGCCAAGGACATGCTTTTTTCCCCTGGAAACAGCCAGATCATTGTGACCTGCCCCTCAAAGAGAGGGGGCTATTGACCTGGAGCAACTAAGTCAATTAATTTAGTAAGAAACTAGCATCCTCAACCGCCAAGGAGTAAGGGCCAAACTTCTCCGTGTAGTGTTCCATTTTTTTCTGGTCCCAAACCACCTTTTTAAATTTAGCTCCCAGATTGCCTCATTTTGTGTTTACATGATTCTTTCATTTCTCCTTTGTCTCCAGACTGGAATATCATCTCAACTTCTCTTCATCTCTACAAATCCTTCCCAGCCTCCCTGACTGGCGCCAATCCTACTTGCTTCATGTAAGTCTCCCTACTTCAGGCGATATTGATCACTCCTTTCTCTGAACATATACTATTCATGTGTTCCTAGAACTCTGTCTTGAATGTTCAAGGATTTACTGTCTTTTAATGATGTTCTTAACATCTTCACATTTTAACATCTCAAACTTCCCTCCATAGAAGCTGGCCTGATGTGTCTATTTTGTCCTTTCATTTTTTACATTAACTTAATATTTTATAGAGAGTAGATAAATATAGTTATAGAAATGCATATGGATTACTGCAATTCTTCCCTTGGATTTGTACACATAAAATGCAGTACTGTCATCTTTCCTAAACTGCTCTGATAACCGTATCACTCTTCTCGATCACCTCAAGATGTTGTGATTAGGATAAGCAGGTCCTTTGGTGATCCAAAACAGAGGCAAATGTTTTTACAGACGGTTGCCAATCTCAGATTAATATATAGATCCAGTAAGAACTTAGTAAGAGAGAAAGGCATTTTCTACGGGCTCAGAAACATGTATGGGAGGTACCGAAAAGTCCAGCAATCCCAACTATTTCTACAGATGTCAGAAATCTTTGCAAGTTACCTTTTATGCATATGGGCTGTTTTCCTGACCACTCTCCATTCTGCTGGCAAGTTCTCTTGTCATTGCCGCTGAGAACATACGAGCTGTTACAAAAGAAGGACACGATCGTGCCAATTTTTGCATAGCGCCCATTGATGAGCCCAGGGCCTCCCGTTATCTTCTTGTACCCATTGACTGGGCCCCCAGGGTCTGAGCAGTTTCTTTCTTCAACAACTAAAAGAGAGAATAAAAGAAGAGCTTTTAAATGTCTGAAGCATTCCATTTCGGAATTGAATCTTTACATGTGTCATTGAATTAAAAAATGCAGTGATACGCAGCCTGCTAATCATGGCACTCAACGAAATTACCAAGAGAAAACTCGTAATAGAACATGCATGTATTAGACACATCTTTCCCTTGTTGTAATGATTAATTCTTAAATTTAAAAGTATCCCATTCTCTATGTAAATAAATTTGACACCACACTTGGCTCTCGTATGATCATGTTCATTTCTTTCTCAAAGTGTGGGAGCTCAGTAGGCCTGGACAAAATAAACATTTTACCTAGATTTTATGATCCATATACAAGGGTTATTGTTTTTCAGTGTTGTTGTATTATCTCCTTTGTTCACTAAAGCTCAGGCAATTAAACTAATCTACTTTCTATTTGTGTTGTACCCAGAAAGTAGAACTGATTAGAAACAAAAGTGCATATATGAAATGAATTTATTTAGAATTTATATATCATCTTCAGGAATATATGTGTTGAAAGTTATAGTTAAGAATACTAGAGGACGATATAAATTTAGATAAAAGAAATTTCCCTTGATGTCCAAATATAATTTTCCATCCAAGCACTCAACAATATTCATTACAAAGGTACTTCTATTATCTAATTCATGTTAGACAGCTACTTTAAATAGAAATAGCATCACCAGCTATTCCGAGCACTGAATAGAATATTAAGTATATCCTGAAAATATTCTATCAGATAGATCAAATATTTTTCTCAAGTGGATTATGGCATAATACTGAATATTACTTGCTAAAGATACAAAGTCCCCTGAAGAATTAAACCTTTAATTACTGAATTTGGGTACCAATCACTCTATCAGCCTTCCTAGTCTCTTTTTAATCATTTTGTCTAAGAAACAGGCCTATCCCTAAAAAACAGTCCCCATGCAATACAATTAGGCATTTGACACGCTTTTCTTTCCAATAACTGTCTCAATTACCTTTCAGGCAACTCGCCTCCAGGCAAGAAAAGAATCTCCATTTAGATAATACTTTAAAAATATTCGAGAACTAAATATTAATCATTTTCCTATATGCATTTTGGCAAGGTTGCTGATATTAGCTAAGCTACAGGTCTGTAAGAATGCCCATAGCCTAGGTGGCAGATGATCTCAATGACACTCTGTGTGCTTCTGGGCTATGTGATATGAGTAATTTCCCTGGCGGGTAACTCCAAAACCCCATCTGACAAGTAAGAAAGGGACCTCGCTGAGTGAGTTGTTCAAAAACACTGATATGGGAGAGGGAGGGTAATGCACTTCTTGAAGTTTCATGTGGACTCGGAAAGGCCCAGTGCTTCTATCTCCAGGAATGCCTCCATGATGTGGGAGGAAGAAGCAGAGAAAGCATTCCGTATTGCTCCAGTGATGGGGCTGCCTTCTTGTGGTACAGACTCACTCAGTGCTGCACATGTAGCCCAGAAGCAACCGACAGGAGCCCACAGACTGCAATCATCTCAAAAGAATGGTGTGTTATACCTGCAAGTTTTAGAAAATGGTATTAGTTGCCAACATAAAAAATCAAAAGATTTCTCTTAAAAATCGGTATTACCAGCTTCTGACAAAATTCAGATCTGGGAACACTAGGCCTGTATTTCCACATGGCAACAATCAACTGGCACTGAGAAGTAGCTCTCTCTGTTTAGAAGGGGCTGTGTTCTTCACTTGGCCGCAGCCCCCACTAGCTGCCTGGCTCTGGCAGGCACTTGAATCTGTGGCCAGTTAGCCTATCAGAGGGCTATGATTTGTGTAATTCAAGTGTACTGCTTCATCCATTTTGAGCTTTGCTTGCTAGAGGCTCATGGCCAAGAACGATTAGGCAATGCTTAAAACCAGTCCTGAAATACCGAAAGAAGATGAACTATCCTCTAGCCACATCAGCTCAGCAGAAGATAAGAAATCATTTCAACTGTAAACCAGATAGTGGGGAGTTTTCTCTCCTGGGAAGTAAGTACTTCCACGGTCCACTAGGCGGCCACCCCATGACTTCCTGTGTGCGGGATCCTCATGCATGGCATTTCTATTGCATTTAATGTGGGTTTAACCACCAGGATCATTGGAGAGTTCTCGAGTCCTTGGAGGTAACAAAGCCTTGGAACAATTCAGGTACTTTTTTTTCCCTCTCACTAAGGAGACTTTAAAAGAAGACTTAAAGAGAAACTGACTCAGGATAGACAAACAAGTCTTCAAGGCTGAGGAATTCTGCCAAATTTTTATAATTCTTAGATGCATTCTCTTTTATTATGTGCTATGTCTGACATCAGGTCACATGTGTATTTTTCATGCAGTATTTCTTTACTCCAATCTCCAGAAAAAGCTATAATTAAATCAATGGTGCACCTTGAACTTGATGAGATCTTAGAATGGAGAGCTATTATTTAGTTTTCAATTATTGCTCATGGATAGAGTCAAGTCATGCTTCTGAGTTCAGGTCCAATGGAAGGCAAGACACTATGGCTAAAATTCAAGAGAAAGACAGACAACAGAAACAGACTTATAAAGGATCCGGACAATGTAGTTGTTTGACACTACTTAAAAATAATAATACTGAATATATTCAGGAAATAAAAGACAAATTTGAGAACTTTAGTAGAAAACGGAAAATATTGACATAATAACCAATGGAGAAATCCAGAACTGAAAAATTACAATGACAGAAATTAAAAACTCAGTAGTCGAGTTTAATAGCAAATCAGATACAGCTTAATAGTATTAATAAACTGAAAGATAACTTTTAAAAAAATCAGAATAATGTACAAGGACAAAAAGGTGGACAATGTATGGGACACTAAGGATACAGTGAGAAGGTTAATAAATACAAGTAAATGGCATCGCAGAAAGAGAAGAGAGAGAACAGAGCAAAAATCGTGTGTAAGATAATATCTGAAAAATGTCAAAAACAAATGAAAGACATCATCCTACAGATTAACAAAGTCCAAAGCCAGGTAAGTAAGAAGAAAACCACACACAGACATAATATATTAAACTGTTCAAAATGAAAACTAAGGAAAAAAAATTTAAATAGCCATGGGGGGTGTGCAGGAAGAGACTGGAAAAACGTACATTAATATAATTATAGTCCTCATATCTGGCTTATCACATTAAGAATAATTTTTTTAGGTATCAGGCAAAATGGCCTGGGTTGTCCCTACTAAGCCTATAAACCTAGCATTAAGTCTTCCATACTTTTTTTTGTTTTGTTTTTATGCTCTTTCTTCTCCATGCTAATCTCCTGACCAGCTTGCATAATCACAGAGTAATCCAAATTTGCATGAACTAAATTTAAATGAGCTTTGTCACTAGAAGCTGGTGGGAAAAGAATGGCCTCCAGGATCAGATAAATACAGGTTCAAATAATCACTTGGTTCCCCCAGTGTCCAGAACAAACACACAGTAGGTGCTTGGTAAATATTTGTTGTTTGATGGAAGGGATAAAGAGTGAAATTTATTCATTCTTCCACTTAATAAACTAGGGCCTGGGAATTGATCTCTCCGAGCCTTGCTTTCCTCATCTGTAGATGGGGAAAAAGTCTCTTTTTCCCTTACTTGCCTTTATTTACAAAGCACCCAATTGCCTTTAAAAATCAGTTCCCAAATTCATACACCTTAAAGAAAAAGTCACAATGAAATTTAACGGCCCATTTTTGGCCCTATTGAGCAATAGGCATTATTCCACTCTATTTTCTGGCCTTTGGGTAATCGCTACCCATGATGGGCTGGAAGCCTGGGTGCAGTGTGTTGATTAGAACTTCTGGGTATCAACCATGGTGTCTACACCTTCATCTCTTTGACTCCTGCATAATGACGGTTAAAATTATTTCAGTATCAAACATCCACGGGGCATTATTCTCTCTTCCCTCTCATTTATTTCCTGTACTTTCCAAAGCTGTCCACTCTCCTCTGATGCTTTGAAGAGAATTCTAAGACTTCCTCCATCCATCCTTTTCTCTCCCAGTTCAGATATCTACCCATTGGGTACATAGACCATCTGCATCTCATCAGAGCATCTCCCCAGGGTTATATTTCAAAATGATCTATTTTTCCCCCACTATAGGTTCTCTTTTTAGAAACGCTTGTATCTCCCCATTGAACAGATTCCTGATTCTTTTCTATTTGATATTTCAAGGGCTTTGTGTTTCATTTCTCCTCAGTGGGATGGCTGTTTTCATACAAAGTCAAATGAGAAATCAAAACATCTGCATCTCTGGCCTAAAGGAGCATCAGCCTCCTGCTTTGCTAAGTCAAATATCTCATGATTATTAATAAATAGTACATTGCCCTGTTACTTTTGAGACTCAGCCCAGAAACACAAACACATTAAATTTAGGGAGCCCGTATGTGCTATTTTGTGAACAAGAACAGTACTTAGGAATGCATTTTTCTGAGATATTGTTTGATGTAAACATTTTAAAGAAGACTTTTTCTACCCTCGTCTTCAGTGTTTCTCAGGCCAACAGTATAGGGTAGTTCACTATAACACCATTTTCCAGAAGGATAAACAATGGCTTCATAACTTTTGTAGTGATCACTATGGGCGCCCCCCCAGGTCCCCTCATATCTTTTTACAAGTTCAACTTCTACATGTGAGTTTTACTGCTCAG
This sequence comes from Rousettus aegyptiacus, assembly GCF_014176215.1. Lineage (NCBI taxonomy): Eukaryota > Metazoa > Chordata > Mammalia > Chiroptera > Pteropodidae > Rousettus > Rousettus aegyptiacus. The sequence continues at coordinate 100,884,175 of NW_023416308.1, forward strand.
AGCTGGCGCCTGCCCCCTTTAGAGGCTCACCCTCAGGCATGGGCACCATATTGCTCATATGAAGAGCTGAAAATGCCTGCATTTTTGTCCCCTCATGCGCACCCCAGAGTTACCGCCTGTAGCAAATGATGGATGGGTGTGGAAGTACAAAAGTGCAATTCCTCTTCCTCCGGATGGTATTTACATGCCCCAGCACCCCACGGGAGCAGGCTGAGGCTGGGAGTTCAGTTGAAATCACTTTTGCATGATTTCTTCCTCTTTCCTATCTTGTGTCCCTAATTCCCTTCCTGGTTGATCCTGGGAGTGCTTCCTTTAATAATCATTTGGACCCAAATGCTCAGCTCAGGGTCTGTTTTGAGAAGAAACTAACCTGAGACAGCTCTGCTGCTTTCTTAGCCCTGCACATTAGAGCTGCTTATGCCTCCATGTGGCAGTACTCCTGGGAGGTGACAAGACCTCAGAGAGGTGCTTGTCTCAGACCTGGGCATTGAGCCCTGCATGTGATCAGCATGCTGGGAGATCTTGGGGAAGATAAATGGTGGGCAACCAGAGAGGCTGAATCTCATCAGAGGCCCCAGGCCAGCAGAGCAGTTTTACTTGATGGAATCGGGTACTCTGAAACAATGGGCTTCTCCAAGCCAAACGGAGTGGACCTAGCATCTAGCATCTCAGGATTCTCCCTGATGGTCTGGCACTGCGTAAAGCCTTTCTACAACCCTGGAGCACAGAGGAGGCCCCAACGACGCCTGAAACTGAATTCTTCATGAGTCTGAATTATGAGTCTTAAGAGTTAGATTTAAGTTGATTTAAAGCAAATAAAGTTATATCTTTTGCCCTCTCTGATCGGTACACTAGGATTCATATTCAATACAAGATAGCTGAGGTGACTAGGTCTAGAAGGTCTATAAGAAAAGAACATGATGAAGACATCAAGAAAAAGTGGAGACGTTTTCAGGAAAAGTGGCTCTTCTTCAGTGCACACAAATATCACTTTTTCGGTGCCCTCTAGTCATATTAATCATATTGAATTGACAGAAGGAAGCCCATACTCTTCATTCCTAACCTAGGGAGTGGACTCATCTCTCCATAGCCCTAAAAATCACAAAACTTAGGGGGCAGATCCCACTGTGGCAAGAAAACAGACCTCTTCTTCCCTCACAGCACTGTCTGCCAGTGTATTCTTGTTCACACAATATCCGTTTCTGCTGAATGAAACTAGAATGGTAACATGATACATTGAACTCCCATGAATATCTGTCTTTTCCTTTTGCTTCAGTCTCAAAGCTGTAAGTTTAAATCTGGAGACGTGATCTAAAAAAAGCCCCCAGGAACCAAAGAATCCAGTCACTGCTTTGCCTCTTAAAAAACCAGCACGTCATTCTGTAGAAACAGACTGTGAAGCGCTGTGTGCCTCCTCTGCGTCCAGCAGAATAAGGCACTGGCAGACGTTTCTCTGTAACTTTAACATGGACACTTTTTAATTGGAACCCAGAAATAGAAATCGTGTCAGTTAAGGCTTGAGACATCTCAAGGCTCTCTTCAGCTTCACTTAAGAACTTATAAAAATATGTTTGGGGTCTTCTTCCTTCCAATGACTTATTCCCCAGGTCTTCAAGGGAGTAGATATACATACATTAATATGTATTATGTATATGTGTATATGTATGTATATACACACATATACGTATATGCATTTTTTCATTAGCATCAATTTATCCTAAGTGATTAGTGCCTTCCTTAATTGTGCTTCTAAGATTCTACCAGACCACAGGACCCTAAGCAAGGAATAAAGTAAAATTAATCATGGGTAAATAAGTTGAATGGGGGTTGGGGGAGTCTCAGCAAATACTAGCCAATCCCAACAGTTAAGTGTAGTCTGAGCTGCAACAAAGATTTCATCAGGTACAATCAATTGAATTGAGTTGATACCACTTATCCTGCTGTGTTTTCTGAAAGAAAATCTCTTCATCTATAGGTGAGAGCTTTGGTGAAATGGAACCAGGTCTAATTTAGATGTTCCCGCTAAAAATAGCCACTGGAGATTTGTTAGAATTCAAGCTCCCAGTCTTATCACATTTGTGTTCTCCCTGTGAAACCAGACAGTACTGTTGACACAGAGATTACCATTTAACCGGGGCACATGTCGAAGTTAATGCGGTGTGACCAGTCGATCAAGGGCACAATTACAAAAGATGAGACCATCAGCGAAGGTCCAGTAATGCTTTCCTGTGATGGGAGCAGCAACTTGCTAACCCCCGCCTGAAAAATGCCAGATGGTTAAAAAAAAAACGCTAGATGACAAAGTGTGACCGAATCCTTCAGAAAATTCTGAGTCCTTCGGAAAGCATTATAGGCTCTCTCTAAAACGCTGGAGTTTCACTTCCGCCACTCCACCATATAAAAAGCTGAGCTGGCTCTTAGGCAGAGAAGAGTGAATGTGTTTGCATGTGTGTGTGTGTAGATATTAATTCTTGGATCCGACACTGGACCTTTTTAAAATCAATAACACACATGATCACATTTTAAGTATCCTTCAGACAATGCAACCCTGAAATATATGAAATATATATTATTCGGCGTTGATCAAAGGCTTACCTAATATTCTTACCTAAGAAACAAACAAAATGGTGACCTAGCTGACTTAGAGCTCTAGCCCTCTATTAAGTTAGCTCTTTAAAGAAATACTTTTATGAAAGGTTGGGTTCCCCCAGAAGCAGGCTGTGAGATATTTGAGTGCAAGTAGTAAATTTAGGTGGCAACTCCAGGAATGACCAGAAGTAGTGTGGGGAGTTAAACAGGGAAGTTCAGAGTATCAGGAAAGTTACCACTGGGGGCAACTGAGGCTCAATGCCATTGGGAAACTGGGAGAAAGTACAGAACCTGCCTTGAAGTTACCCCACCCAAGGGGTTAGTGATATGAGTTATTACCCGCCAACTTCCATCAACTGTTTTTCAAAAAACGATGGCATAAACATTAACTCCTCAGCACCTCCAGTCTGCCTGTAAGAGCCACTGGGCTCTGAGAACTAGAGAAAGCTCTTAGGCAGAGTTACGAGAACATGGGGTTGGAAGCCAGTGGCCTGGCATGTATGCTCACAGTGTGAGCATAATGAAACCCAGTTAACTTTTTTCTTTCCCCCAGGGGAGGTGGAAGGATATGGTTTTTAAAAATATATGGTATAAAATAAGATTAAATTTCTGTTATTTACAAAACTGAAGTGGGAAACACTTCCCCAGAACCCATCTTTAGATAAGGGGAGGGAAGGAGTAGGGGTTATAATAGAATGGATAATATTTGCATCTCCTAATGTGTTCACTTTTGTTTGATAAACAATTAGAGCCATATCATCTAAAACATTTCTCTTTTTGCTTTTGCTGCCAGGAAACTCAGCATCAGAAATATTTGAGGTTGATTACTTCATCCGATGCAAATGTTAAAGCTAAATTTAACTCATCCCATCTAGTATTCTCCCTTGCTCATTTTTGCTCTGCTCCTAAATTATTTTGTTTTCATTACTATTATTTACACTTGCTGGCTCTCAGAAACTGTTTAATGTCATTTATAAAACCGCAGATGAAAAAGCATACAGTTCTTTTCTCAAATTCACTATTAATAAAATATTTATGGTAGCCAGTTAGCCACCAGAGGGGGCAAAATGAAGTCAGGGTACTATTCTCTTAATAGGAGCTGCATGTTAGATCTGTAAGATTATCCAAGAATTGAAGCAAAGAAAATAGGTCCAAAGTCAACAAAATTTATTACGCCATTACTAGTGAGTGTTGGGCCCTGGGAGCTGAAGACATGTAAATCACAATTCTTAGCATACCCTTACTATCCACCCGGGTCTCACTCGTCACCAAAATCAAGGAAACAATTCATGACGGAATTTCAGTTCTGTTTGGAAAAGGCATTAACTTTTTCACTGGGGTTCTGCTCTTTCTGGAAACCTGACTTAACACGTGACCAACACCCAGGGAAAACCACCGGATAAGCTCCCTCTGTTCCTCATCTTTTCCTGTTCAGCTTATATTTGAGTTTGGTGCCTCTGGACCAAACCAAATATTTTCTACACCCACAAGGGTCTTCCCTAACCAGGAAAAATGACACTAACTGATGATGTCATCCCCCACCAAAACCCCTTTTATCCTTTTCCAACCAATGGCATTCTGTGCCGCCCACCCCCTCACTCCCGCCCCCGCCCCTGCCCAATGTTGTCCAGCCCATGGCTGGTGTGAAAGAGACAGTATCTGTATGAAATTATGCTTGGATTGCACACACTGCTGTTTATTCATCCAAAAGCAATCTGGAGGCCGAGGCTTACAATTAGCTATTTGATCTTAATCAGTATTGTCCTTGGCCCCGGGTACACTGTGTCTTTCGGATACCACTCTTCCGGTGTTTGGATGGCCTACTTAATTAGACAGCTGAAACGGCCTGTGGTTAAGAGACAGGTCAACTTGGAGAAATGTTCAGAAACTCCTAGTCATTTTACTTTTGTTCAAAATCGCCGTGACACACCCTCCCTAGGTAGAGCAGTTGCGTAACCTACGTAACTGGTGAAAACTGCGCTGTTCTCACCTGGTGGATCTGCTTGGTTTTGGCTTTCTTGGGGTGCTCCCAAGTCTCAGAAGGTTTCTGAGTCTGCTCCTGGGGGTGTAGTCAGGGGTGGGTAATAACACTAACTCACTGGGGAAAATATTCCCCTGTGGTATTTATGGTCGACTTCTCAAAATATAAGAAATGCTCACCAAGAAAATGGCCTGAAAGGACCAATTCTGCCCTGGTTAACCATGAGAATAAAGAGAATGACCTTGCAGAAGAGTCCTCAGCCGGTGAGCGCATCTGAGTCCTAAGAGAGTAGTAATTCTCACTGCCCATGTATTAATGCTCATCATCATCACCACCAAAGGCCTTACTAGAAAAAGGTCGTAGCAGGCACTAAATGGTATATTACCTTCTCCTTTGGTCTCAAGAAAGGCTGAGATTGGAACTGTTTTCTGGTTCTGTCGAGTAGAAGAAAAAAAACGCATACTGCAGAGCCCCAACTTATTTCCCCTGGTACCTAACACATGTTCAAAAACATGTGTTTGGCTGGATGAATCTGTAAAGCAGGGAGGGTAACAGTATCTACCCCACAAAGATGTTGTAACAATTAAATGAGACAGTGTCACATAAAGCACAGAGCCTGGCTGATAGTGAGAATAAAGAGAGTAACTGCTATTGTTGATAATACCTGGGCACCAACAAGAATGCCGCGTGTTTTGCAAAGAGGAAGCTTTCATCTTTGGAAGCAGGGTAAGGGACAGGGAGAAAATGCCCCACAAGGCAGGGGCCTTTAAGGAAAAGTGGGGGCTCTACAGTCTTTGTCAAGGGGCTGAAGTTAGTCTTGGGGTCCACGGTGGCAGGGATGTTTTCCATCAGAAGTTAACTCTGCTTCGCTCTAGGCTTTGCATCCTCTTCCGTCTTCCCCGGGGTGGGCCTACGGCCTATCCCAGCACTAACAGATGACCTCTTAACCCAGAACCAAAATAAAACCAGCTTCCTGCATTAAGTCCTGCCTCAGTGACCTCATCTGCGAAAGCAAAAGCCAAGAGGGCTCTGAGCAACTACTGAAAAGGCCCATGAGAAAAAGGGAGGCTCTGGACTTCCAGAGTTCCTTCTGCCATTACTCCACTTACCATTCCCAAGGGCCCCCTCGCTAGGCTCTCCTGGCTACAAAGGCTTTCCACCCATCATGCCCGACGTGGGTGTCTCTCCTGGGATCCAAGATTCCTTTACGACAATGACGCTGGCAGTGTCTACTTGCGCCTTTAAAGCCGGATCATTCTTGCCTATTTGCAGATGCAGTGGTGGAAATACTTAGTCGTCTGGCAATGATTTGGAAAGAGTAGTTCATGGAGGAAACTTAGAAAACCATGAAAGAATCTTCTTAAGCCCTGGAACCCTAAAAAAGCTTTGTCATAATCATCTAGCTTACAGAAACTCCAGATAAGGGGTTAGGCCAACAGCTTTCTGCCAGACTTTTAAAAGGCCATAACAGGCAGCCAGGAGCAGTAGAAAGAATAACGAACGGCTCCTATTATCCAACTCAGTGGCTTATGTGGATTATTTCATTCTATCCTTGCAAACATTCCAAGGTATATTTGGTATTATTTTCCTGAACCTTAAAAATGAGGCTCTTGGGAGTTAAATGACTTGTTCAAGGGCCAACTGCCTGGTACATTACAAGTTCAGAGTTAAACCAAGGTCTTTCTGACTATAGGTCCAAGCTCTTCCCCCGACGATGGACAAAGGTGCACCTGTCTTTCATGTGTTAAGGAAAAGAAAGGACTCTAGAACAAAAAAAGCCAGTAAACAATTCCATTTTGACAATGCCTCACCTGAGAGATCTTAGAATGACTTGCATTAATCCCGCCAAGTCCCCGAGATATTATTTATCTGTGATGCAAGAGGTGACTGCGACCCTCTGGGGGTCTCAGCACATTCTGAATGCGTTAGTGGTAACGTTTCCATGAAAACCACAAAGTTCCTAACTGCTTATTCTGACGAGAAGCACGGGTTGCCCCTTTGAAGCTCAAGTATAAAGTGTGCCTCTCATCGTAGGCTCTTTTCTTCCCAGCCCTCGGGACAGGCTAGAAACCTTCTGATGCTCCAAGACCAAATGAATCCAGATGCACCATTTTTCTCTAATTGGTGGAAGCCGATTTGTTGTGTTCAAAGGCGCGTCAGAGCCTGCCGTGTGAGCTCTGTGCCCCAAGATTTAGCCCGTTTCATCGTCCTTCATTAGGATGCAGGGGGGAACCCCAGCATCGTCAACTGGGCCAGAGGAACAAAGGCAACATGGAAATTGGAGCAGGGCAATGAGTCCCTCTGTCTCTCCACTTTTTCAAAACAAGATTCCGACCATTTACTCGAGAACTTATTGTGTCCTTGTGTTCCATACAAAGAAACAGGAAACTTCAGAGGGAAAAAGGGGCCCCAGTTTCTTACATGGTGGCCCAAGGAGGTTGGGGTCACTAAGGGTGCTGGCAGGAGGCTAGCTTGGCTCCTTAAAAGTTGAAGGGGAGGCCACTCCTTTTTTTTTTTTTTTTTTTTTTTGCTCTTAGAGAAGGTCACCTGGGATCAGGGGAAAGTTGTTCTTTCTTGGGAAACAATTTAAAGGGAAGCCAAGGGCGGCAGCACTTAAAAACTGTGTTTGGGGCTCTCACAGCCTCTCACCAACCAAACTAGGCCAACCTGCCTGTTTGTTTCTTACTCTTTATCTACTGCCCCAAAGAGTCTGAGAGAGAAATCTTCCCTCAGACTCATGGAATTGGTTTGAAAATCGATCCATCTGCAGCTTGACCCTAGTTTCCGGAAATGCAAGTTCTAATTCTTCTTTTGAGGACCAGTGTTTATAACGGCTCATTGTATAAATCGGTAAAACTTTTCAGTGACCATTTTGCCATCAGTTCTCAAAAGTTTAAACGGGTACACTTTGAACTAAGAGTTCAACGCCTAGGAGTTTATCTTACAAAAATCCCTCCACATGTGAAACAAGAAATAGATGTTAGAATAGTCACTGCAGCAATCCTAACAGCAAAAAGTTAAATATGATAACAAGTCCATCTTAAGGGATTCTTTGAATATATGATTGTATCTACAGGCAGACAATGGAATATGCAGCAACGGGTTTTTTTTCAAAAGAGGTGGCCCAACATGGACTCATCTGGAAAAAATATCCATGATATGGGAACCAAAAACAACAAGTTGAAAAATCGTATGTGGACTTTAATCTACTTTTCTTTAAAACAGGGTTTCTCAGCGTTGGCTCGACTGGCATTTGAGCGGTAGCTCTTCGCTGTGAGGGCCGTGCTGTGCGCTGCAGACCGCTTCGCAGCCACCCTGACCTCCACCCACTAAATTCCAGTAGCAACAACCTTCCCTGCAATTATGACAACCAACGGCGTTTTCAGACACTGCCAGAAGTCCCCTGGGGGTGGGAGTTGGGGACAAAACTGCCCCCAGTGGGAACTAATGGTTTAAAATAATGATAGACAACTTAGGTTTGCACACGCTAGAAAAGCGTCTGGAAGGACACTAAGTTGTTAACTGCTGGGACCCAAAAATGGTCAAGAAAAACAATACTCTTTTTATTTTACATGCCTCTGTTCTGCTTATTTTCATAAATATATATTTTCTTCTGTAATTAAAAAGGAAATCTCTTACTATTCCACTCCCACTCATGAACATACTCATATACAAAGAAAATAAAGAGAATAGCTTATTTCAAGAGATAATCTATCAGGATTCTCTTTGGGTTTTTTTGGTTTGTTTGTTTTTAGGTTGTTTTTTTCTTATTTTTAAATTATATTTGACATTCAATATTACTTTATATTAGTTTTGTGTATACAGCACAGTAGTTAGACATTTACATAATTTATGAAGTGATTCCCCCCAATAAGGCGAGTACCCGCCTGGCACCATAAATAATGATGACAATATTACTAGCTATATTCCCTATGCTGTACTTTACATCCCGGGGATTTTCTCTGGAAAAGAGTGATGGGTGGGCTTTACCTGGAAAGGGAAGTCCTTTGAGAGGACTCGATAATGAGACATGATGGTATAAGGAGAGCACATCAGTTAATCCTGTAGAGTCTCACCAAGCCCTGCAGTGACAACTGTCTGAGAGACCGTGAATGACACGGGAAACGTGGAATTCTAGCCTCTAGTTTTGAGCTGGGTGAGGACTAGTGTATTGCACCCTATGCTTCAAATCCTTCACCTGCTCGAAGGAGCATCTACTTTTCCGCAAAGCCTTTAGGACTGGTCATTGAAGCAGTGGCTATAAAGCAGATCCCCCTTATTGGATTTGGCACTACATAAGTAAAAGATGGAATTGTTATTAATATTTGCTTTAATTTTTTTTAAACCCATTTCTTAAAACAAGTGTCTAGTCCAATTTGGGCATGCACTTCAGAGTTTGGAGAATCCCAGAATGCTTGGATTTCTTGTTAATTTTGAAAGAATTTCCTCTAGGGAGATTTTCCCAGTTCATTGATATACTCATGTGGAAAACAAAAAAGTTTTTTTTTTCTATGTTCTTTTTCTAGATGATAGACTGCTCTAGTAAATAGTTGAGACTTCTTGAGAAATTACAAGGCAAACTTCCATAGCCAATTTTTATGATGTTTCCTATTGCCAAGTCTTCTAGAAAGAAAAACAAGCCTAAATCTTAAAGAAAATAATCAAATGTTTGGCCCCTACATTGATGTCAGCCAGCAAATGACATATCAGATGTCTACCACACAGTTACAACCTTCAACAGGGAGCTAAGAGAATTATGGGCTTTGAACAACATTTTGAAAAGTGGCTGGGGAGAATTCTCTTGTTTATCTACGCTGGTATTTTGCGACTGAAATTGATTTGAGACAGTTTTTGAATGAAGCTATGAATCAGTTCATAATAAACATAACTTACATTCTTTCCTATTATGTTTGCTTTGTTTTTCTGAAAGAAAGACAATGTTGAAAAGTCTATTTCTGGCTCATAAACTATCCATAAATGTTTTAGTCACAACTTTTGGACCCATTTCTTTTTCCTCCTTGATTTGAGTCAGCTTCTTAAAGGCATTTTACTTTATTCAGTGATGTTTTACTTCTATACAATTTTACCTTTTGTTTATTGAAGGCCTAATTGTGCAGTTACTTCATCAAGAAATTAAACCTCCTCTTTTTTTTTTTTTTTTTGTTTCTCCCTCTGGATCTAAAGAGTAAAGCTCAGGACTTGCCATTGTAAAGACTCCAGAGTCACTCTACAAACAAATACTTGAAACAAAAAGAAAACAAACTTTCTTTTCTTTGCCTGTACAACAATACAGCTCAAATAAGACAGGAGCCACGAAGCAGGACTTCATTTTCTAAGTATCTGGCATATTCACACTCAGGTCAGCTGTGCCAAACCAAAAGCAAGGGATGCTCTTAGTAGAACATCCAAAGACACTCAAGGATGCTCAAGGACACACTACTGAAATCATGACTTCCATCTGCATTGTTTGCAAGGAAAATTCATGAAATTGACTGAAAAATGTATGGACTTTATAGAATGCTGTCAGACCAGGCCCTTTATAGGACGACCCCAAAGTACCTGTGCATGCTAATGATAAGTGACTGGAAGAGCGCTATTGGTGCTCTGCCCTCAGATACCTTTTCATTCTTTCTGGGGGCCCCATTCCCCTCCCCACCCCAAGTCTACACTGTTTTACTTCCAATGGACGGCACCTACCATCTCTCCGACTTCTCAAGGGTTCCGGGAACCACGGGCCCACGAGCACAGAGAGTCAGGTGTGTCCTCCTACTCGCCCAGGGCAGCCTTCAGCCAGTCACGGACTGCAGTGGGGTATAAAAGCCCAGCTCTCTTGCTTTAAAGCCAGGACACTCTCTGAGATGTAATTTACATTCCATTCCTCACTGGTGGTTGACACCGAGGCTGGGATTTTGCCTGAAATCTCGCCTTGCTCCCTTCTCTTCCCAGCCCAGCTTCCTCATTCCTTTAACAGATCCTCCTGGTGGTATGCCCTTAATACATCACCTGCACACACATTCACATCTCAGAATCCACTTCGAAAAACCCGGCCTCGGTCATTCTCTGTCCTCCTTTGCTTTCCCCCAAATTTTGATTCTTGTTCTTCTATACAGCTCATTCCATGCTGATAGCTGCAGTCCGGGACCCCTGTTTTAGGTCTTACACTTCTGTTAGGACACATGTCATAAGCAGGGGCTCGGTTAGCGGAGACTCTTAATAAATTATTTATGGTCATAACGTTGAAGTTCTCTGCTAAAGGCACAGTCCTGGGCACCACACCTTGGCTGGACAGCCCTGCTGCCACCATATGCAGTGGTTGGCACGTACTCTTCCCAAGGGCAGGTGCTCCGTCAGACACATGCTTAGACTCAGCAGGTGTGAGTTTCTTTCCCTCTATGGCTGAAGTTTGAATCTAATAGCAGAGAATTCTGCCCTGCCTTTCAAAAACAAGAATTAGAAACTCCTGTGTGCTTTGGAGCGAGTCATTTCTTTGAGTTAGTTTCCTCTTCTTCCTGCTGTTTGGTTGACCCCAGGTGACTAAGGGTTACTAGAGTTCTGTTTTTGACTTCTGTCTGCAAGAACTAGAGAACTTGGGTGAGTCCATGGGACAGCCAGGATATGGCTCATGCAAGAGGTGATGGGGGACTCGAGTGGTGACAGCAGAAGGAGAGCTGTCCTAGAGCCTCAATGGCCATGGAAATCCTTAGTTGGAAGATTTCTTTCCTCTGATTCCTCTGTTCTGTGCCACCTTCCAGAACTCTCTCTCACTCCAGGCCTGCTCGAGAACCACTAAAGAAGCATGGGCCTTACTGCACTAATTCGGGATCAGCTCCTTTAGTGAAAAATAAGATAGGCTTTTACCTGCATTTCCACAGAACACAGTACACAGCAGTCCCTCAAAAACCATTGGTTTGCTTGGCTGTGACTCACTTAACCTGGTCCCATGTTTGCAGGTGATCATGTGATTTGCCATCTAATTCAGGAAACTTCTGACTATGAAAAAGCATGCTGTCAATAATTATTCCCTGACAAAATGCATAAACTAGGACTGTCCCTGGGGCCTGGGGCTCATGGTCATTCTACATAACTGTGTACGGATACTGGCTGCACAGCACCACACTGGAGTCTGAACGATGCTGTGGAACAAGCTAGAAATCAGTTGTGGGGATGGGCAGGGAGTTCAGACTGAGCCACAGGAGGGTTTAGGCTGGTGGCTTTCTACTGTTGAACTTTCTCAATATTTTTGAGCTCTGAATGATTTGAGCTCTGAATGATTTGAGCCACTGAGAGCTATCTGCAGCAAAGAAGGGCTGGAGTTGTCAATGGGTGAAGCTGGGTGGTACCAGACATCCTGACTTAGAGGCCGCTCGGCCTTCCTGAGATCCACTCGATGGGAGTGTCCCTATTATGCGCCATCTTGAACAGACCAACCCAGACACCAGGAAACAATATACCCAGCAAGCTCTCCACGGTAACCCCACATGACATCTTAACTCCCACCCTTGAGGCATACTCACGATTCTCACAGTGCTGCCCGGTGTAGCCTGCCAGGCAGGCACATTTGTAGAATCCAGTTTGGTCCAGGAGACAAGTGCCATCATGGAAACAAGGGGACGAGGAACATGCTAAAAGAGAAAAGGCAATTTCTCTCAGTGCTGCTGTGTGCTGAGTCCATTTCTTCAAGCCTAGAGCCTTGACCAGAGACTTTCCCTTGTGTATTAAAGTCTTGTGATTTTTCTTTTTTACTCCTTTCATTAAATTCATGCTACCATTGTTTGAGAACGCCTAAAACAAGTACTCATTAACTGCCAAATGCTGCTGATGTTATTTATATTTTCGAAGGCCCCAAAAGTCTGCTCCAGACATGTACACTCTAAAGAGCCTAACTCCCATACAAACAGGCACACACCATGACTGAAGCAGAAGCATGCTTTCATCTACCCATAGAGACTCCAGGGGAGAGACTCAGCCTTGGGTAGCTTTAGATCATCTTTTTCGAGGAAGCTCAGCATCTTGGGTACTGGCGGAAAGAAAGTGGAAGACGCTCTTTACGACACCATTGGAAGCATACTCAAAATTTTCAAATACGCGTTCTGCAAAAAAGTAGTCCCTGGAGATGTTGAGAGTTGTGGGCTCGAATGTAGTGGGGGAAACACTGCTGATGTAATACGATAATTAACTAGATTGCTCTTCTGCACAACTTCTCAGAATAGTCCATGCCCTAGAATGCATTGCGGATTTCTAAGAATGCACAGAAGGCTTCCAACTTTCTCGAGCTCACTTGACCTCAAAATCTGTATTTTACAGTGTCTTAGGGACCATTTTTCCACAGCAAACACTTTTGAAAGCAAGTCTCCTCGTTATCCACCAATCCAATGTTCATTTACCCTAGTGTACAAATATATCACTCGACGTAATTTGACAAACCTATCTTGAGTGCTCTGTGTAAGGCACAGGAGAGATACAAAGATGAACAGAGAGCCTACCTACCAGATCAAAGCTTTTTGAAGCAAAGTATACAATGACTATAACTTGAGGCAAAATTCAGTTAGTGTCGGAAAAGAGAAGAAAGTGTTACAAGATGTTCAAAAAAGGGCAAAGCTACAGCCCCGCTGGAACAAGAGAAAAGGTTTAGCAGAGGAGAAGTCTGATATGGCCCTGAAGTTTGGAATTTGATGTGCAGAGGTGGGGGGTGACTTTAGCCACAGGGAGTACCTTGAATGCAGTGGACAGACGGGGTGTTTGAAGAGCAGTAAGTGCTACTGTCTGTCTATCTGACAACACAGGCCAGCGTTTCCCAACGTTCTCCTGGGGAAGCTGAGTTGCCACTTTAGAGGAGGAAGAAATTCTCCTGACTCTCCCTTTGGTCACAGGGTCACAAGCTGGTGAGCCACCACTGTTCTTGCTGACTGCCATAAATACCCGCAGATGTGTCTCGAGTGTGACCCGCTCAGCCTCAGCCTGCAGAGTATCACCAAGGGGTGAGGATTCAGCCTCAGGCAGACCACTCCACAGCAGCAAAGCATTGAGAACTGGCCAGCCATGCCCAGGCCCTGCACAGCTCGGCATGGGCCACCCTCGCAAGGAGGCAAGCACACAGATTTTAAGGAGCAACTGCTGAGAGCTCACCTAGGGAGGGGTAGCTTGGGGTGGGAAGGTCACCACTGGTCTTGCTGAAAGGACAGGGCCGAACAAAGACCGATGCCACTGCCACCCACCTCCCTCCCCGAGACTTTTGTATCATACCTTCCGGAAGGAAACCTTAATGATTAAAGGGCCATTTTGATTTCTGTTTTTAAATTCGGTATTTAAACAAAATGAACCTGAGCTTATTTTGCAAAACCTGATGCAATCTAATCGCAGAACAAGGAGAGCTGGATTGTTGGGTCCTCAGGAATGCGTGCTTCGTTCCTTTCGGTCAAATCCTACTTCCTAACATGAATGGGGCAGGAGGCAAAGTCGGGCTTAGCGTTACTCATAAAGAAGGGCATTTACCATTGTAGTTTAAGACTTTTAGTACCCATTTTGTCTTGAGTCTGCATGCCTGCCTCCTTGCGATGACAAAGGGAGGCTCAGGACATGCCTGGCATAGGGCGGCTTTTGAGAGCTTCCTGTGTACCAGATGCTGAGCTCAGCTCTTCATCTTTCTGTCTTCCAGAGCCTCCTTAATGGAGCAGGATCTATGATTATTCCCTTTTTTCACTAATTAGGAAATTAGGCCCAGAGATGCAGAACAATTTACCCCAGGTCACACGGCTAAACCTGCCAGAGAGCCAAAGCTAACCATCTCAACCACGAGAGGCCCCTAGAGTAAGCTCCCCAGCCAGGCTGCTTGTGCATAAATCTCTAGTCCTATTCCCGCAGCTGTGTGGCCTTAGACAAATTACCCAGCCTCTCTGTGCTCCAGCATTTCTACCAGGCAGATAATAACTCCTCGTTCTGGTTCTGAGGAGCACTTCTGAAATATACCTTGCCATTTCTCTTCTCTTTCTCAATGTTCAAGTTCTTCTGAGAACTCACACACTGGGTTTTAATAAGGCTGAGCAGAGACGGGGATGGCGCACAGAAGGGAGATGTTTGTCTGGAGCACAGCCACTAAATGCTACATTTGTCTCCATGGCGTTTACCTGTGATCTCCTCAAACACGGCATGAAAGCCATCGAAATTCTTGGAGCCATCTGAATGGAAGAGGACGTGGAGTGAGGAGCCCATGCTTCGGATGGGAGCTGGCCGCTCGTTGCCACAGAAACGCTTGATGATCTGGCCATCATTGTTGTCCCCATCACGGACCTCAACATAGTCATACTGACACATGTAGTCAAACTCCAGGCTCAACATGACAAACCTGTGGGTGGAGAGGGTAACGGCAGGGAATAGGTGAGTTCTGGAGAGTACTGAACCCCCTGGGCAAGTTCAGGGCCAGATGATGAACAGGTCTCTGGAAGAGTGGTGCCACTGGACCGATCTGATAGGAAAATGGTCCTGGGGGACTCGTGGTTAGATGAATTTCCTTTAGTGGAGGGGTGTGTGCACACGCAGAGCCTTCCCAGGGGAAGGGATGCCACAGTCCATGCAGAGGACCTCTGCACGTGCTGGCTCCTCTTCCAGAGGGCACTTCTCCTCCCAGGCTGCGTGGCTGGGTCCCTCCTATCCTCAGGGCAGCTTAAATACTCCCTCCTCAAAGAGGTTTCCCTGCCGAATCTTCTGAAAGGAGATCCCTTGTTTTCTTCATCGCATGCACACAAATTTTCATTCCTCATTTTAATCTCCTTGACTTTAAGAGTAGGCGCGCATGCGTGTGTGTGTGTGTACACGCATGCACGCACACACGCGCACATGCCTCTTTCCTCCATCAGCCTGCAAATACCTTACAGAGAGAAGTGGGTCATCTGTCTTATTCTGCTGTGCCTAACACAGTGCCTGGAGTACAGAGATACAAAGTAAGTGCTGAATAGATGACCGAATGGATACTATATTGTAATTTTACGAATGGAGAATGGAAAAATCATATGTTGTCTTGCCAGACTAAATAAAGGAAAAAACTGTGCACATGCTTCTGTTTGGTGAAAAGATGAGAAGGAAATTATCCTCTTGGTAACAATAATTCTTGCCCCAAAGAGAAGAAATAGCAGCACCACACCAGAATTTCAGAATTGGGAGAGATCTGATGAATGGGATTACCTAAAAGGAATCTTGAGTTTGGAAATACTGGGATAAATCAGATGGAAAAAAAAGCAGTAATGACCCTAAACTTCCAATTCCAAAAAAAAAAGAAAAGAAAAGAAAAGAAAAAAAAAAAAAAACAAGAAAAGAGGCAAGCCACATGCTGGGACAAGATAGATAACATATTTTTCGGAAGACTCCCAAGGAATGCCTGTGTGTCGAGTTCACAAACTATTTATCTGGACCGTCTCCCTCACATTCTGGAGAAGTTGGCATAGACAGCAAAGCTCAGAACTGCCACCTGAAAAGTTTTTACCACTTGGGGTAAAAACCTCAAGTCCCAGAATTGGAGAACAGTGGAACAGAGGGACAATCGGTATATTTTAAATGCTCTTAAAGGTCATATTAAAAAAAGAAACCAGTAACATTGTCACCAGTGTTTAACAAAATTTTTATTTAAAAAAAGAAAACCTTCTGTAATAGAGTATAACACCTATTAATCACACTTTGATTAACATCTAAGGACCTGACTTCCCATCCAGATGCCACCACTAACTTACGGTGGGCCTTGAGTGATCCATTCCTTCCCGGGTTTGGGTATCTATGTCTGTAAACGGGAGGAGAGGGGACAAGGCCACCACTCCCACAGAGACCCCAGCTTTTTTCCTGAACCAAAATATAAGACATTATAACATGTATTTACATTTATACATTCATTCGTTCATTCACTTATTGAACACATTGGTGGCAGGTCTGCTCTGTGTCAGACGCTGTTCTTGGTGCTGAAAGTACAGCCGTGACCCAGCTAGACACAGTGCCTGCCCTCACGGAGACGAGTTCTCATTTGGAGGACAGGCAATAACCAAGGAAACCAGAAAACAAGGAAATTTTAGACAATGTTAAGTGCTATGAAAAAAAAAAAACCAGGTGAGGGCATAAAGAATGACTAAGGAGGGTAAGCTTTTTATACAACATGGTCAAGGAAGACTTCTCTATGGACATGATATTGGGGCAGACACTTACATGATAGAATTCAGCTAGCCAAAGTGAAGGTCATGGGGAAGAGCAGTGCAGGCAGGGGAGTCTGCAGGTGCAAAGGTCCCGAGGCAGCAATGAGCTTGGCATGTTTGAGGAACTGAAAGGTCAGAGGTGCTGCAAGGTGGTGAGTAAAGGAGACAGTGGTATGAATCGAGGTCAGTGAGGAGAGCAGGAGCCAGATCCTGCATGATGAGAAGTCTGGATTTTACTCCAAGCTCAATAGGAAGCCACCAGAAGGTTTCAGCAACTGAATAAGGACTTGATTTAGGATTTTAAAAAGGTCACCTAGTCTCTTGGAAGAGAGCAGATTACAGAGCTGGCGAGAGTGGAAGCAGGAAAGCCACGTGGGAGGCCGCGAGAGAAGCCGCGTAAGATGTGGCGGCGGTTGGAAGTAGGACGGTGCCAATGAAGGCAGATGTGGATCGACTTCAGATCAGTTCACAAAAACAGACTTCGTGGTATCCCGGCTGTGGCAGGTGACAGAAAAGGGGCATCGGGGACGACGGCTCAGCTTTCGGGCTGAGCACTGTGCATGTGCTCCAGAGTGTTTCCATCATTATTACTCACCCCGGCCATCAAGTGCAGGTTCAACTAGAGGGAAAGAAATTTATTTCCAAGCCTCCCTGGGACCCTCTCCTAGGCCGATGATGTGCTTCTTGATCCCTCCCACCACTCCGGATTTTTGTTCAGGGGAGGAGGCTTTTTTTTTTTTTTTTTTGCATTCTAAATCTTAGAGAAACTCTTCAGAGGCCCCTGAGAAGACACTACGGCCTAGTCCCTGAGTTGTTGAAATACTGACACGTGGCATTTAACACCTGCCCTCGTCACCCCTGGCAGACCCAGCATGGAGCGCATGAAATGGAACAGCGTGGCCCCTCACTTGTGCCTCGAGCTAACCTTCCTCCAGGAAAGCCCAATTAATGAGCCTGACTCCCAATCCCAGGTCCTCAGGAAGTGGGAGCACCAGCTACCGAGGACCAGTTTTGATGAGAATTGAGACAGGGTCCTGTTTTGCTGGATCTTTCCAATGCGAGGTATAACGCTGCCTCTCCAGGAGGACGGGGAGACATTCATGGTACCTGCTGGCATGTGGCACTTCTGGGTGCCTGGTTCATCCAGAAAATATTTATTGAAAGTCTGTGCCCTAGAAGATTAGAAATTTCCATCACCACCAACCTCCTTACTAGTTAAGTGAACAATGTCCCTAGACACCCCAGGGGGTGAGTGAGTGAGTCTCTGCCTCCCTAGAGAAGGGTTTGCCAGGAGAGAGGAGATACATTGGAGGCAGAGAGCAGTTCTTTCAACAGTTATTTATGCAATGAGTATCTATCAAGCATCTCCAGTGTGTGCCACGTACTGATCCAGGCACTAGGGCACAGCAGGGAACAGTTCTCACAAAACAGGACTCTCTTGTGTTACTTATCCATAATCAGGACAAAACTGGACCTACATTTTGGACTATGCCATGAATTAGACATGAAATGCTGCCACAGAAGAAACGATTTACCTTCTACACAAGTGAGAGAATTGGTTAATTTGTTGCAGTGGTGATTGTTTCCTGAGCAGAACAGTAGAAGCAGCTGTGTGTGAGGAGCACAAACCCCAATCTAGAGTGTAAACTTTTGAATTTGTGATCTGTGCCTTTCATTTCTTCACTCCCTTCCCACAGAACCCAGCTCAGTACTGGGAGAATAGGAAGACACAGGTGGATTGCTCTCAGTACCTTGGGTCAAAATCATCGGAGCCCCACTGTTCTGGGGTGACAAACATGTCAATGGTTGAAGTTTTGACCATGCCAAATCCCACCTGGAATCACTGAGCGGTAAAGAAAAAGACTCCAAAATGTATTTTTCGCTTTTAAGGATAAAGCGTTGATGGTTGGTCCTGAGTCACTAGGATCCAGTGCCCTGGTCTTGTTACTGTGTTTTGTCATAACCTCAGACTCCCTAAGTCTGACCCCTGCCCCTTACCTCAGCTGGATAATAAACCCAGGCTTGGCGTGAATGGTCCATTCGCAGTGAGCATTTAGCGGGTAGCTCTCCAGCAAAATCTGTCCCTTCGAGGCTCGCATAACCTGGCCACATCCTGAGAAGAGAAGATTGGGGCATGGAAATTAGAGTCAACAGGAAAAGATGGTAGGCCTCCAAGAGCCCCTGATCTCATCCCACACCCCTGAGAACAGAACGGAGGAGATTACTATTTCTCAAGTGTTTGGCAATGTGCTAGGTAGTTTACATAGGTTAATTCATTTAATCCACCCAATAGCTTGGAAAAGGAAGTGGTTTCATTCCAGTTTTCCAGCTAGGAAAATAGATAACCTGAAAGTTCAATAGCTTGCCTAGCTCCTAAGTGACAGAGCAGAGATTCAAACCTAACTGTGTCTGCATGTAGAGTCCAAGCCATTCTATCATCTTGCTTCTCCAGGACTGCCATGTGCCGGCCTGCTGCCTCTACCTTCCAAGGCTCAGAAAGCAGACCTTCTCCACAGCTCTATGCAGGACATTGCTGCCTTTGTCTAGAGTCTACATCTGCACAAGACCATTTGGTCTGTATTCCTGACACATTCTCTACCCCACAAATAGAACCCCAAAGCAACTCTTTCCCGATCCCCCTTCATCCAGTTTAGAAAATTTACATGTTCATTTGTTCTATGAGCAAATATGTAATGAATGCCTCCCTAGTGCATGCCACTGGAAGAGGGACATGATCTCCAACCAGCTGGACCAGATCAGAGGGTTTCAATTTTCTTCTAGCTTCCAACCCTTTTTTTTTCTCAAATTCTTATGAAGACCACCGATAAAAATATGGGTCCAAAGGGCCCTTGGTTGAAGCAGAGGCAGGAGCCCAAAGCCCTCCGTCTTCACTATCACCTTGGTCCCCTAAATTGCCTAAGGCAAATCCCAAAGATTTGAAAAACATTGGAGTGAGTCATCATTAAATTATGTCACATTAAATAAGATATAATTTATACTAAAGCACACGTGTGTAAGATATACCCTAGTTTTACAAAAGAGTTTGGGGGAAATGTCTCAAGTTGGTTTTATTTTTTAAAAAATTTATCTGGGCCATGTATGTAAATGAAATTTGAGACCAGAGTTGACACTCTATGATCCACAGGCCACAACCGGCCCACTGCCTGATCTAAAGCTTTATTGGAACAGAGCCATGCTCATTCTTTTACACTTTGTCTATGGTTGTTTTCAAGCTGATAACAGCAGAGTTGAGTAGTTACAAGAGACAGTATGACCCACAAAAATGAAAATATTTACTGTCTCTTTTCAGGAAAAGTTTATTTAAGCCAGTTCTATACAGAAATCCAGTTTGACATCATAAACTCTGGATATGCAGTTATATTCAGTAACCCCACCCCTCCCCCACCTCCCAGAAAAAGAGTATAAATTCCTATTCCTGGGGAAAAAAAATTCATATCAGTGGATACCACTGCATGGAAAGACGACGGCAGTAATAGTCCTGCAGTGTTAGGAAAAGAGCCCAAACTCTGCTTTCGATAAGCTGTGAGGCCTGAGGCTTTTACTTTTGTGGAAACTACTGCTACATTGCACATGTCATTTCTTCCTTAGGAGTTTTACTGCTGCTGCTCTTCTCTGCCAATGGGAAGCATCGTCCACCACGTCCCAAGTGTGACTCTTGTCCAGCCTCAGCCTCTGTCATCTCTCTCTACGACCCCAGCCACTGCACTGGTCTCCCTGCATCCACGCTTGTCCCCCAATGTTCGATTCTGCACACAGCAGCCAAAGCCAACTTTGAAATCAACGAGATCACATGACTCTCCGGATTCAACCTTCCAAAGGCCGTCCATCACGCAGACACCTTGCTACGATGTTCATGGGCCTGCCCGCCTGCCCAGGGCTGCCCTCTGCCTGGTCGCCACTGCCACCCGCCCGCTTGCTCACGCTGCTCCAGCCACCCCAGCCTCCTTTCTGTTCCCAGCGCCCCTGCGCTTGCTGTCTCCTTAACCTAGAAGGCACACCTTCCTCCACATCTCCTTCCTTTGAGAATTAAGCTCAACTCCCACTTCTTCAAAGAGGCCTTTCTTAACCACCTGGCTGAAAGATCTTTGTGTTTCCATGGTCACTGTTGTCACCGTATTTTGTTTTCTTCATAACACACTATTTGAAATCATCTAGGTTATTTGCTCACTCCCTTGGGTAGAGCTGGGACCCTTTCTAGCTGGTACACCTAGAATGGAACCTGGCATATAACAGGTGCCCTGTAAATAGGTGTGGAATTAACAAATGATATTAGTATAGGCCAGGCACTGGCTAAAAGATTAATACTTTCTCATCTAATCACCACAAGAAATCTAGAACGACATCCATCTCCCTGTTTCCCAGATGCAGAACACTAGGATGGGAGAAGTAGCTGACTTCTCCAAGGCCAGGCGGCTAGCGAATCAGAAGACTGTAAATCACTGTTTCAGCTATAAAGCCTTGGTTACGAATGGAGACTTCAGCATCCTACTGCCCTTGGTTTGAGAGAGCTTTACCTTCCCTGGCTGTGTGGCCTTGGGCAAGTTACTCCATCTCTCAGAACCTCGGTGAACCCGAGACAAATGGGAATAAACCTGACACCTTCTTCACATGGTTTTGTGAGACTCGAAGCAGATTATTCACAGAAAGCCCTCAACAGAAAAATCGGTAATGTTAGCTGGTGCTAGTCAGTGGCAGAACAAGGATTTGAACTTGGATCTGTTTAGCATAAATGCTGGGTCTTGGCTGATACACTAAACTGTCTTAGGGGCTTCCTAACCCAGCCCTCCCCGACTCCATTTTGGAATAGCAGGATTTTTCCATCCCTGCCTCCACCCTCCCCCCGCCAAAAAGATATGTCGAATCTTTACCATTCCCCCTGCTTTTTGGAGTGCACGTTCCTTCTTCCTGCACACCTCACATTCCTCATCGCCCCCATCTGCCCATCTGCCGCCCAGCTACGGAAATGATACATTGGGTGTGAGAGACAAAAAAAGAAACCTTCCTGTACAGCCCGCGCCCCTCAGGGATGGGCAGCTTCCCAGCCTGCAAGGTGTTAAATCTCAGCTTCCCCAGCAAACTTCCTGCAGGGACCCCAGTCAGAACCAGCAGTGACTGCTGCCAGCTCGCTTCAGGTTTCTCCCCTGCATATGCAAGCTCGATCACACAGCAGCGTCACGTCAATGGGGAGCCAACGCCAGTTCCGGTCGGGTCTCCTTGGCAAGACCGTCCAGGCGTTGGTTGGGCAGCTCCAGGATCTCAGGTAGCCTTAGGATGGCTCAGAGCCCCCAACCTGATCCGGGCACTGGGCCCTGGCCTTGTGGGATGCTGGGCTACTTGTTCCTGCAAGCCCAGGGGCTGTCCCTGCAGAAGGAGCCAGATTCCAAAATGTGGGACATCTCAGTTCTTCATGATGTTTTCTTTCTCTCACTCTGGAAGGGAGGGCAGAGCCCTCCAAAATGGGGGACAATCCAACCAACCAGAGACAAAGAGGCCACTTCTCAGAAATGTGCTCGCGGCGGGAGTTGGGGAGGAAGGTTATTAGGCAGAGGAGGAAGGAGCCCCACTCCCTCCCCACATCAAGGGGCACCGTCAGCTCCCTTTCCACTCATGCCTCCACTTGGGGAGTGGGCAGACCTGGGTGCAGTGCGGACTAACTGCACCTCTCTGTCTAGGGCAGAATAGTGAACACAGCCAAGTGTCCCCGCCAAGGAAGTACTGCTGGCCAACCAAGCAGGTGGTCCTGAGTCTGAATGACCAGGGCAGGCAATGGGCCCAGAAGACAGTGCTCAGATTCCCTCACAGTGTCTTGCTGCAGGAGAAAAGGAGAGAGAGAGAGAAAGAGAGAGAGAGAGAGAGAGAGAGAGAGAGAGAGAGAGAGAGAGCACGCGTGCATGTGCGTGTGCGTGTGCGTGTGTGTGTGTAGGGAAATTTGCCAGAGAAGCCAGACAGTCTGCTGGGCTCTCAAGTCTTGCAGTCATCTCCAACCCACTCACTCACCCTTCCCCACTGGCACACGTCAAAAAAGGAGAGAGAGCAGGATAGACCCTGCTTCCACAGAGCTGAAAGCAAATCTTATTAATCTGAACTCGTAAGAAAGCTGGAAGGTTCTCAACAAAAATGAACACCCCCAGCATGGAGACAGAAGTCTTGTTATCTCCAGCACTGGAGGGGAGGGGGCAGGAGAGAGATATGACATAGTTCTGAGAAGTGGTTCAGTTTTCTTTTTCAATCTGTAATCTTTCCTCTTAGGGAAAAATGTACTAAAGAAAGCATTCAGACATAGAGAGGCATTGCATTCTTTTTCTCTTTCAAAGATGACTCATGAGGCAGGACTCCCAGTGGTTTAGGGACAGCCTTTGAAGCTGAAGTCCAGGTCAGAATCTCATTTCAGCCTTTTTACTAACTAAGTGACCAGATAAACTCTCCAGATTCCCCCTCATTTGGAAATGAGACTAACAGTAGCACCTACAACTATCCTGGTGCTATTTCTTCCTTTGTTTAAGGGTTAAATGAGATAGATATTGTACCTAAAGCACTTACCATAGTGTCTGGTACATAAAAATGCTCAATAAATGGTAACTAATGTTATTTCTTTTGAGCTCTGTCAGGATCTGAGACACTATTCTGGCATAAGAATCACAGGGACAACCCGGGCTCTGACCTCTGCTCTAGGGCCCCCAAGAGTCTCTCCTGACATCGTTGGCTAGAGCCCCAAACCCATTAGTCCCAAGGGCCCAGGCAGTGGTGGCAAAACAAAGGTCTGGATGATAACATGGGAATGACCCACAAACCAGGCTAAACCTTCCCAGAGGCATTCGGAGTGAGGAACTCAAGTGTCTCTCACATCAAAAGGCGGTTTAGTATAGAGGAAAGAGACTGGGCTCTAAGGTCCAGCTTCTGGCTCTGCCACTTATAAGCTGCATGACAGTAGAAAAGTTACTTAGCTCCTCTGTGCCCCAGTGTCCTCACCTTTAAAATGGCCGTGATGAGTGTTAATGAGTTAGTACATAAAGGTACTTGGGACAATGTCCGGTTCATAACAAGTGCTAAGCGATGGCTTTTGTCAGGGGCTCAGGTCTTCATCAGGAACAGTCAGATGTCCAGGCAGGAGTGATGCCACAGCTCACTCTGTGATTTGGTTTACAATCCAAATCAATTTGATACTTTATAATGATTGTTTATTTAAATGGTTACCTCCCTGTGATACAGTTCTATAGCAGAGACCTTGTCTGTCTTGCTCACACCCTTATATGCATTGAGTAGGTGCTCAATTAAATGTTAATGGAATGAATGACTAACCAAACATCTCTCTGCCCAATCAAACCACTTTTAAGGTTTCTCCCACCTGGGCAGCAGCAAATGGTCTATTCAATTGAAACAGTTGCCCAACAAGAACTGCATCTGCTACTCTGTCGCAAAAAGTCTTTCCTCCTTAAAGTCACTAGGGTCTTCATAAAAAGCACACTGAGAAAACGCTGCCAATTCAACTCAAAAGACAGGGTCTAGACTACCATATAGTACGAATAGTTTAGATTGCTGAATAATTTCATTCTTTTTTCTCTCTGTTTTAGTCTGGCTGATTTCTATTAAATCTGTGTTTAAGTTCCCTGATTGTTTCTTCTGTTGTAACCATCAGATGTTAATCTCCTCTATGGAATTATTATTTTTTTATCTTTATTTTTTTAATTTCAGATAGTGTAGTTTTCAGTTTTGGGATTTCCATTTGGTTGTTTTTAACACTTTTCAGTTCTATCCTGAAAGTTCTCATCTCTTCTTCCATTATGTTCACTTTTCCTGTAGTTCATTTACTGTATTTATTTTAAAGTTATTTAAAAGTCCTTGTCTGGACATTTCAGTATTTGATCATGCAAGGTATATTTCTTCTGACTGATTTTTCTCCTGACTGTAGGCTCTATTCTCTTTCTTCTTCGCAACAGGAAATACATTTTTTTCTTTCAATTGGCAATATCCTTTCTTCTATTAGGCAGGTGAAATGAGGGACTAATTAGATTGATCCAATCAGAAATTAAGCTGGTTTGAGGCAGGACTGAGACTATAATTATTCTAAAAGGGTCTTGAAATTCAAGCACCATGAACCTAACAACATCTTTGATTGTCAATAGTCCCTCCTACCCAACTTCCGGCACCTCCATAGCTGCAAGAATAGGAAACTGTGAGCCTATGAGACCGCAAGATGCAAAATGACAATATCCCAAGATCTTCTGCTTTCCACATCTTGCCCCAGGTGTTGCTTGCTCAGCAAAATTTCATTTAAGAGAATACTTTATGGAGAAGATTGCCTTTGCTCTGGGGTCTCCTTGAGATTTGAGTTCCACAGGCCAGCCAACAGGTTCTTGCAAGTCTGCTTGGCTCCTCTTCCCTCTCTGGCAGGCCTACCCTCTTACCTGCCCTGTCCCCAACCTCAGTAGCTGGCTCCAGGTATGAAGCATCCTGGATCACTTGCTCTCTCAGGAAAAATTCATTCCTCTGGAGTTTGACTCTGTTTAGATTTTGTATTCACAGATACTTGATGGTTTTAAAGAAAACTGTGAATTTTCTTTGATTTATCAAGTGATTTCTTGCTGTTTGAGCAGGAAGGAGGTCTCTTTAATGTCCTTCTACATGCCAACCAGAAGCTGAACAATGACTGATGAGCTCTTCAAAAACATAAAATCTTCTGCAGAAGTTCAAATATGAATTCTCTGGAGTCTTAGAGCTTCAGCACATAAAATATAAAGTGCTACTTCCCATATAATATTGTCCTGGGAAGATTACCTCCTCGTGTCCAATATATATTTTCTTGCCCCTTAGGGAATACTGCTCTATTATTTTTCCTCTCTGGCCCTACATTGATTTTCTTTCCAAGAAACAAAAAGAAACAGAGAGTTCACTTTATGGCTCTGGTTTAATGATAATAAGAACAGCAGTCACCATTTATTGAGCACTTACTATGTACCAGACTCCAAATTAAGGGATTTATAGACAGTATTTTATTTAACTCTCACAAAAATCCTCTGAGGGAACACTATTATTATCCCTATTTTTTAAATGAGGAAGCTGAGATCTACGAAGATTGGGTAACTTTGCCCCAAGTCCCAGAAGGAGTAGAGGTTCAAATCCAGGTCCTACTGGTTCCAAGCCCTGCTGTTAACTACAACATAATTCCATCCCAATTTGGACCCTGTTCAGCATGATTCCTTTCCTGGAAGTGTCAGGACACCAAAGGCCAGAGCAAGATGAGCCAGTTTTCAGTGACTCTCCAGAAGGACAGCTCAATCGGTCAATAACACACAGCTTTGTAAGAATTCTCCCTCCCTCCCTCCTCCTCCTCCTCCTCCTCCTCCTCCTCCTCCTCCTCCTCCTTCTTCTTCTCTCTCTCTTTCTCTCTCTCTCTCTCTCTCTCTCTCTCTCTCTCTCTCTCTCTCTCTCTCTCTCTTACACACACACACACACACACACACACACACACACACACACTCTTGAACATTCCTAGTTATGGCTCAAAGACAAGCCTGCACAAATCATGCTCCTCTCTGATAGTCTGGCCACACAAACATTTTGGGGCATGGCTTATGGCCAGTTCCTCTGCCCCTCTGCCTCTATCCAAAATATGACTATGAAGATAAAATGTATTAAGGGCCTATTATAATCTCTCCCCATAAATAACCTCTTATCTGGGTTGATTTCCTAACCTTCTTATATCCCTTAGATCCTTCAGAGCCTAAAAGGTTGGGATCACTGTTATGCTAGATAGAAGTGTAGCATCCTGGGCGGTGTGTGGTGCCTCTCATTGCTCATCTCGTTTGGTGGCTCAGGAACTTGGTCTGAAGGCCAAGTTGAATAAACTCCACTGCAGAGGTCAGCAGAGTGGTTCCTCTTAAGTCAACTTTGCAGTGTAGGAAGCTTTGAGGGGAAGCCTTGATTTAGATTTTAGATACTGGCGCCTCTCACAGCCAGCACCCAGATCACAGTTACCCAATGCCTTTCCCCTCCACAGGAACCAGGATTTGTGGGAAAATGACTGGTTCCAGTACCTGACATAAACAATCAAGGTGAACCTGAAATATTCCTGGAGGACCAAAAATCAAAGAATTGCTTAAAGAATGATATGGTAGAGCCTGCTTAAAAGGGCTCACTGGCCAATTTTAGGACAATTTTAGCATCTAAATGAAAAATGATAACATTATGAAACAATTAAAAAACTAAATTCATGAGTCTATTATACAAAAAAAGAGACAAAACCAGACATGGGAAAATGGTAAGTGGTGAATCCAGGTAAAAGGTATATGAATATACTATTATTTCAATTCTCTGTAGATTTAAATCTTTCAAAATAAAAAAAAATTGGGGAAAGAAAGAATCAGATCCTTTCCCTAGGCTGGATAGTCTGAGCTTACCAAACCACTCTTTTCTGGGCAAGAAAACGTGAATCAAGTCTTTTCCTGGGCTCAGTGACTTTAACACCTTCTCCTATTATCTTGGTTAATATAACCTGTCAATAGTTACGAATGAATCAATTACATAATGGATTTTAAGGTTGTCATAAGTTAGGTTAACATGAACATGAACATTGTCAAGGGCATTGAGCAAATAAAGCTACTATAATGTCTGCTCAGTGCTCTGTATGAATGCTCTATAACTCAGATATAAAACAGTTATGACTGGCATTCGACTGGCATTTGCCTGGCATTTCTCCTTCCTTCTAAGGTTCTATATGGCACTCAGGAAAAAATGCCAGGGCTCTAACATGATATTCAGCAGGAAGCCCGTCTTTAGAATTAAATGATCTAAAAGGACCACTTGGGCGCCATCTACTGGGTGAAGACTTGCACTGCCACGGGGCTCCAGAACTGTGCCCCAGCCATAAACAGGCCATTCAAGTGTTTGGCTTCCCCTTAATAGAGGCAGGCAATCAACAGTGAAATGAATTACTTCTTCCTTTGAATTTCCCTCACATTTACTTAAGGTCAATATGGGGTATAAGTAATAAGAGCCTAATAACATAACATTACATTGATTTCTTACTGTCAAGCCCTGTTTCCATAGATAGATGCTAAACTCACAAGGACTCATTGTTCTCCCGGTGACCAGCCCTGCGCTCCATAAGAAATGCTCTACAAATGCTTGTGACTTTGACCATACAACATACACTGTGTGGGATGAGACTTTCAGAACAAACCTTATGGAACTGAATAACTGAACTAACACAGAATGAGATGCGAATTGGACCATCATTCTGTTTATTTCATAGCATTGATAACCACACTCCACTTTTTTTTTTTGTCTCTCCTCTAAATTGAAGCTCCAAGATGGCAAGGATCACATATGTCTTGCTCATCGTTGTATGTCCAGCCCCTAGTAGCATCCATTCAAGAAATATTTTTTGAATGGATAGGTGCATTAATGAATGAGGGCCTGGACCCTCTGTCCTGCATGCCTAGTGGCAACACTCTGCTGCCGTGAGCCAGTTCTGCTGTCCTTGAGAACGCCGTGATTTGACACATGGGTACCAACACTCACGCAACCAATCAGACCACATATATAGCCAACTCTCACACTGAAGTTAAACTCACAACTTGAATTGGTGCTATTTGGAAAGGCAAACATACAAGATTTCTCTGAGCAACTGCTGTCCTTCTATCTTGTTACTGTTTGCTCGTTACTATTTACCACTTAACCTCCTGCATGACAACATTCTTCCTCTTTTCTACCCTGTCCTCTACACAAGCCCACCTACTCACACAGAGTGACTGGAGCATTACTTAGGGAACGTCTCTACCCCTGCCCCTTACGATGAAGTATATTTCCCTAGTTGAATGATTTGGGGGCTTAGCCATGAGACTTCTTTTGGAATGTGAGTAAATGTGATATGAGCAGATGCCTTAAATATGCCTATGTGTTTGGCCTGGCTTCTGTAACTCACCCTGGGAAGAGCATGCTCCAAGTAGCTGCTGCCCCTTTAGCCTGGGCCCTGAAGTATGGGGTTCAACCCAGGCCAACCCACAGAGTCATATAAAGAAAATCATCTGTCCTTTTGAGATTGTTTGTTACTCAGCAAAAACTGACTAATATACATGAACACGTTATCATCAGTAGCACCCCTAAGCGTCAACTTAGAAGTTCTATTCTCTGACTGCAACACCCTTCCATCTATGTTTTCCTCTGCTTTATGACCCCTAAGGTTGCTTTCTACTTCATTGGATCTCCACTCCTTATCATCTCTGTACCAGGCTCTTTCTGGTTTCATGTCCTACCCAACCTGGGCAATCACGTGTTAGCCAACTCTTGGATTAACGAAATGACTGGTTTAATTCATCTCTGCCACCACACTGCTGGAGAGTATCTCCCAACTGCCCTCATTACATCATCTGCATAGGAGTTCCCGCTTCAACTGCATCCTCAGTCTTGCTAGAACATGCTTTAACTGATCACTAGCTGGTGCCCTTCCTTCTTCCTCACATGGCTGTCCAAACCTTTGGAATTCTCAAGCCCCAACCTCACTTCCACTCTGCCCTCAGCAGAGATTTCACTTCTAACTGTTCAGAGAAGATAGAACTTTTGCAGGGAAATTCACCAGTGGAGGTAAAATAGTCCTGCAGTTAAGAACAAGGAGGCTGGAATCACACAGACTTAGGTATCTTCCTGTTTTGCTGACACATGAGCAAAGACACCTCTCGACCATCACTTCCTATTTAAAACCTCCCCTACCCTGACTCCCTGTGATTACATTGTTCTTTTATCTATGTTCTCAGAGTGCTTAACGATACCCTAATTTTTCTTTTGTATCTCACTGCATTCAGAATAATAACTAAACTCTTTACTCCATTTACTTACCTACAAAGCCACGTATGATCTGATACCTGCCTATGGCTCCAACCTGTTACATAGTCCTTCTCCATCTGACTCACACCGAGAAAGAGTGACCTTCCATACCCAACCAAAGAGAGAAAATCCCAAAGTTATCTTACATACTGCAAAGGTCAATGTGAACTCTAAAGCTGTGTGTTCTCTCTCTAATTATGTCTTTCTTAAACTTCTATTGAAAAGAGTTTTGTTTCTGGACCACCTACCAGCTCGGCAAGTAAGACGCATATAAATAATGGTGATATATTTATTGTGTTAGTTGAGCTTTTGCTGTGTGCCAGGGAGAGCGCTAAGTGCTTCACATGCATTATTTCATTTAATTCTCCAAATAGCCCCATGAAATAGAAAGTGTCTTTCCTATTTTAAAAAAGAAGAAACTGAGGTTAGCGAGGTTCAATGACTTGGCCATGGTTATAATGCTAGTGACGAAGGCCTGTGTCATTCCAGAGCTTATGCTCTTGATCATTTTGCCACAATGTTTCTAGAGAACAGCTACCAAAGGAAGACCAGGGTGAAATCCTCCAGCTAATTTACCTCGAAGATAATTCACCAAAGTAATTCACCAAAGTACTAAATTCAATTTCCTAGAAACCACCTAACATGACATCAGAGTTTTAAATCTGTAACTGAGATCGGCACTTTAGAAATTATCTGTATTCTGGAAATTTAACTCTCGGGTTCACCCTGAAGCACCAACACGCCCCTTCCTCACCAGGAATAGCTGAGCTTCTCAGCTGCCCATCACGTACCTCACCCTTTTCCCTCCACTCCTGAAATTCATGGCATTTTGCTAAGGTTGGATCAAAGAATACCAGCAGTGCCAACAGAACTCCAGCCTTCATCTCTGCGAACTGGGAATATCATTATGAGTGAAACTGCTCAGAGTCTAGGACCATCTTGACTGCTTCTGACTCAAATAGGGAGCGTGTCAAAATAGGCATCACCAAACAATAACGGTCTATACACTGCTCCAGATCCAGACTCTCGGAGGGACATTCGCCATCAGGACACTGCACAGGGGACTCTTAAACTGAAGGAAAGGTAAGATTTCCACTCCAAGGATTGTTGAAACTCACAGGGGAACCCTAATAAAGACTAAGTAATTCTCAGAGATCGAGTAAAACCTAGAAAAAAAGATCTCTTTCCCAGGACAAGTGGCATGCTGACAATTTAATGTTTCTGGAATTTAACTCAGGATTCAAGAAATTTACCAGTAGAAATTGGTATTTAAAACGCACTACAGATGTAGCATTTTCAAAGCCTTATTCACTGTTTGCTGACCCACGCTAACGTGAAACTGCTTCTGGAAGGGCCACGAGGCCGGCTGTGTGCAGAATTCCTTGGCTCTGTTTAGGAGAAAGGGCAAAATTTAAGAGCAGATAGGAACCCCCTGTGGCCAATTTCAAACAGATGTCCACAGTCCACACCCAACAGATGGAAACACATCTCTGTTTTTTATGGCCTTACGGAGAAAGAAAGCCCTCTGGGCTGCGCGCTTTCCAGAACTCAGATTCCAGCAGCAGAAACCTTAGCCCGTTGGAAGCTGAGACATCACAACGGCGTGCAGTGGGGACCGAGCTACCACGGGGTCTACTCACGCATGCAGTCTCCTCCGTACCAGCCCGCCCGGCATTCTGCACAGTAGATCCCCTTCACGTAGAAGTCGTCCAGAGTGCCGCCCCACGAGCCGTTGCGGCAGGTCTTGCAGTTTTCAAAGATGGTACAACCTTAAACAGGTCCAAGAAGAGGGGGTGTTAGACTCAGCACTTGCAGGTTCCGATCGGCTGCGGCTGCGTGCAAGAGAAATCGCGCCCCTTCTCAGCGCCTTATCGCAACGAAGGGCATCGGGATTCGGAAATGTGCCGAAGCCCTTAGGGAAAAATGCTCATTCCTAGGAAATGCCAAAGTCACTAGCATTCAGTCTGAGGCATTTGGGAGCGTCGTCAGAACCGTCTTCCTAGTTCATGGCTGATATTTAAAAGTAACATGAAATAGCCCAGCAGTGAAAGGTAGACTCTGTCAACACAGTGTATGTGCTCTCTTTAAAATCATATTACATGGTTATTATGGAATATTTTTAAAGTTCAGACAAACGAAAAGAATTAAGACCACCTAAAATATCATCACCCAGAGAAGACTGGTAACATTCTTCCTCTGTGTAACTCAGAGAATTGCCAAAAGGGTCAGAGGGCTGAGTTTAGAGCTACACAGCCTAGACTCACATGAAAACACATAACAAACTTGGTCCCCTGAGGGCCCCAGGGCTGCCGGACATTATGGAAGTCACCGTTAACGTCCTCGCCTCTGTGCCTCTGGACCCCCATCCTCCTGCCAACCACTACCACCAGCACAGAGGAGACTGTTGTCCATCAATGGTAGGAATGATAGAAATTTCTAAAACCACACTGAGATATCATTTCTTATGTATGAAATTGGCAAATATACCAAATGACATATTCCGTTGTCAGGCTTTGGGAAAACAGTACCCTCATACACGCTGCTGTGAATGCCAAAGGCATGGAAGAAAATTTGGCAAAGGCTGGCAAAATGACATCTGCACCTGCCTTTGACACAGCAATCTCTCACTAGGAATCTGCCCCAAAGATACACAGCAAAAACACTAAATGATGGATGCCTAAGGCCATGCACTGCAGCTTTGTAATAGCAAAAAAGCTGGAAATAACCCAGATACTCATTAACTATGCTAATCTACACAATGCAGTTATGAGTAACTATCAACAGAAATGAAGATCATGGTTTATACTGTCAATGAGTGATTTCCAGAATGCATTGTTAAGAGCAAAAAGCAAAGTAGTTAGCAGCGTTTACCGTAATGCTATCTTTTGTACAAGAGGGGAAAGATATATAAATATATGTGTGTGTGTGTGTGTGTGTGTGTGTGTGTGTATATATATATATATATTTGCTCGTAAAACAGAAAACAGATGGAAATAATAAACCTCTTAGTATATCAAGTAAGTGGCAGACATGACAGAGAATTACAGGCAAACCTTGGCAATATGCGGGTTCGGTTCCAGACCACCACAATAAAGTGAGTCCTAACCTTCCTGCTAGTGGAGGGTCTTGCCTTCGACTTGCAAAAAAGGCAACATTTGTGAAGTGCAATAAAATGAAGTGCAATAAAACCAGGTGCGCCTATACAACAGCTGTCTTTAAAACATAGCGTTTTGACTGTATCTATGGAGTGGGATATCTTCTAAAGCCAATAACCTACGCAAAGAAATCATAAGTTCATTCAATGGTCTGACTGTTGGTACTAATAGTGCTGTTGTTATTTTGCACAATTACCTTATGTTCTAATATAGGATAAAGCAAATAAGTGATTAGGTTAATATTATTAGGAAACAGGATTTTCACCACGAGAGAAAACAGATACAAATATAAAATCAAAGAAATAAACAACCTTATAATATTACATCTGAACTTGAATATCAGCATAAACTCATTTTTTTCTTTTTTTAAAAAAATATGTATTTTCCAACTCCATTTGCTAAAAAAGGGGGAGACCTAGTAACAATGACAGTCCAATGGCAAGGAACACCTCTGGTGCCTCGCTTGTGGTCTCAGACCAGAGTTCCTTAGCGAAATGGCTGTCTCTCCATGTGAGACAGAAAATGCACAGGAAGAGCCTGAAACATTTTGTTGTGTGAGAAATCAAGGAAGCCTTCAAAAACCAGTGTGGCCGTATCAGAATACAGAAGGACATGAAGGGGCTTCCAGTGTCCCATAATGGGATGATGTATCATTAAAATGCATAATGACTACAATGGATTAAACCACATAAATAAATAAAAATACCAGAGTTCGCAATGACATACACACAGAGAAACCTCTTGGGTCACCAACAGTGGCTGCTAGAGTATCAATTCATTATTTTGAAAATTAGCTCTGTGTGTGTGTGTGTGTGTGTGTGTGTGTGTGTGTGTGTGTTTTAAGTGTTATTTAGCCCTTCCTTTCAGGATAACCCAATGGTCAATATGGGATAGCTCTTCACTACTTAAATTCAAAGATCACGCCAAGTGATGAGGTTGGGTGTCTCCTGTATGATGCAATAGGGCGCATCCAGCACCACCTATGAAGTTCTCTTACCTGACAGATGACCCAGTGCCATCTCACAAAACCAAAGCCCCACCCACATCCCAAAGTTAACCACTGAGCTTTTGAAAATATTGAAAATTGTTCAAAGATTTCAATATCACTGCCGGGAACTTTCAGTGGGAGACCCTGGCTTAGTTTTCAAAGTTTCCTGAGAAAATCTGGTGGCATTACTCAACTATTTCCCTATAAATCACACTCACCCATCAGGGAATGAGGCCAGAGGACTTCTTTTCTGGATCAAATGTGCAAAGGTTATGCTGAGGTGGTTTCTATTCTAAAGCTCAGAATTAATGTCTTCCAGAAAGGAAGATGGCTTAGAGGTATCGTGTGTGTTCTTGAGCCTCAGTTTCTTTCCTCCTCTAGACTCTCCCACAAAAGGAAGAAAGTTCCTGGTAGCGATATGTGTTATTTACTGTAAGTTGCTAATCACACTGGAAACAGCTTCTTCAGTCTGAAGCTCAAGGTCCACATTGGCCTCCACCCAGGCAGGCACTTCAGTAAAAAAGGACAATCGCTGTCCCTGTATGGTGAGGGCAGAGAGAGAGGCAGTTTGTTCAGCCTGATGCCGTGGCGAAGGGATGGGCGTCATGGCCAGGCAAGGCGCCGTCTCACCCTGAGATGCTCTCATTTCACCGGGACCGCCTCCCAAGTGTTGAGCTCAGAAGCCAGAGCGTCATTCTTGACTTCTGCTTTCCCCTTCCCCCATCCAACCAATCCCAATTATTGTCAATTCCACTCTCTTTAACATCTCTCAAATCCCTCCGCCTTTCTCCGTCCACAGGGCTTCTGCGTTCATTGAGGTCTCCATCACTCCTCCCCTGGCTCCAGTAGTGCCCTTCCTCCAATCCTTTCTCCATACTGCAGCTAGAAAATTGGCTTCCACCTCTTTACTAAAGGACCTCCAATTTGCTAAACTATCTTCAGGGCATAGTCTAAACTTCACAGCACAACTTAAGAAGCCCTTCAGGGTCCAGCCCCTGTTCTGTCCTTCATATTGTTCTCTTTTAATCTTTTCTTTTTCTAACTATCTCTCTCCATGTTTATCTCACACACACACACACACACACACACACACACGCACACCCTCCCACCAGACTGAGCTACTTGCAATTCCCTATACCCTATGCTTTCTTTTGTCACAGGGCCTTAGCACTTGCTGTCCTCTATGGCTTGACCTCTCTACCAGACCCCTTCACTCTTTTTAGTTTGTTGCCTCCATCTTCAGCACGCACATCACCTCCTCCAATAAGTCTCCACCGCCCTTTCCCCCATCAACCCCCATCCTCATCCACGCTCTCAGGGTAGCTTGTGCTTCTCTGTCACAGCATTTACCACACTGGATTACGGCTGCCTGTTTACCCTTTCATCTCTCCCACCAGGCTGCAAGCTCTGGGGATGCGGGAAGTGTGAGGTGTTTTTTTGTTGTTGTTTTTTTGTTTTGTTTTTCTTTTTTTGTTTTTTGTTTTTGTTTTTTTTTAAATCATTGTATTCCCAGTGCCTGATGTGGTCTCTGGGATTGCTCAGTCTGTTAAATGAATGAGTGGATGACTTCACAGCTTTACAAGTTTAACAATGAAAAGTGTACTAACTCCTCCAAGTCCTCCAGTAAGAATGAACTAAATTATGGTACTCTTAATAATTATGGTATCACAGCCTCCCGATGCCTGCCTGCCAGAATTCAAAAGTTCAGCATGTTCCCATTCGTGACTCAGAAAACGCAAAGCGACCTGAGGTCTCTTCTTCCACACTCACCTGGGTGAATCAGGCAGGAGTCACACTCGTTGTCCTCATTCCTGCAGCAAGGGATAGTATAACCCACGACTTCCTTCTTCCCGGGGCAGATGCATTCAATCTGATCATATTCACAGCACTCCCGACACATGATATTCCACTCAGCTCCAGGGCAGGCTTCATTGATGACCGTGTACTCTGGAACAGAAACGAGCACGTAAGAACAAAGGTCCTGGCAGGAAGGGGTAAGACCCATAAGAACTCCGCTGCTGAAAAGCAGCCTTGCTCTACAGAAGTGTTGCCCTTCCTGAACGATGGAGAAGACCGTGCGAATCCTTCCAAGCCAGTGCTTCCAAGGTGGGTAGCCTGCCTGGAAGGGTGTCCAAGCCACCCACCATGGCACAGATGGAACTTGTTAGAACTACTATTCATTATTATTTTTTAATAAAAAGAAAGAAATCATGCTCTGTCAATAATACACAGTCTAGGTGGACTGACACATACATAGTTTATCAACAAGTAAACATCTCTCGGGTGCATGTGCTCAGTTCTGTTTCCCAGGGCGCAGAGGGCCCCTGCTTACAGCTACACAGCTCGTGCCCGCCACAGCTCCAGGAGGAACCATTCGACCACATGACTGTGCCGTGCAGCCCAGGCATTCGGGCCATCACAGAGGTCTGGAGCCCTGTCTCTAGATTAAGCCATTCAAGTGCGAGGCTGATTGCCAAAGTAGAGACCATGTCATTTCCTCTAAACTTGGCTCCTCGATTTTGCAGCATGCCATTGTTATGGTACCTTCAAAGCTAAGACCAACAGGAAAGACAAAAAAGTATCTTAATTAGTATGTTTGGGAGAATTTCAATGTTTTACCAGGGTGCACTCATTGGCAGAACTTTATTCAGTCGCCAAATTCGACTGAGCATTTTTTCCCATGAGAAAAAAAAAAAAAGTATTCTTTTCTGGGTAGGAGTTCTGTTTTTCTTTCTTTTTAAAAAATACACCTTAAGTAAATGAAAAAGAAAAACCATCTGGCAAAATCTGTAAGAGGAATGAGTTGGAGGCTGCCCAGAGGAACCCAGGGTAAGAAGCAGACTTAGGTTTGATTCACTCTTCTTTGATCCTCACTTTCCATTCCTAAACATTTTATACAAAGGTGATGATTGAAGCAAAAATAGGTCAGAGATTTGAGGGAGAAAGTAAAAGAAACCCCAGGCGGGATCTCCAGCCACGCTTTGCAGGCCCACATAAACCGGCCTTAGTATCTGTGGCGGCTTCCAGCCTCTTGAAATTTCATAGTTTAGTTTACTATTTTCTGCTCCTAAACTAAATTTGGAAGTCTGAGACAGTGTTGATAATTCTTAATTTGCCAAACAGAGACATTAAAAAAAAAAAATCACCATCTAATCTCAGCCTCAGGTCCTGAGAACATTCTAGCATCACAGAAAGGGGCCATTTGCATAATAAGGTTTTTGCCTTTTTCACCAGCAAGGATCCTCACACTGGCATTTGGGAATGACTGGCAGAGATCACCATGACCCTGTCGCTACTGAGATTTTGTCTCCCCCTCAGGGGCAGACACCAGGACTTATGTAGCTGAGCTTCCCATGTTTCTGATGTTGGCTGGATGAAGTGAATGACTCCTAAAATCTAGACGAGAGCCTCGCGGTTAAAAGTGAAGGAACGCAGAAGAAAACACAGGGGTAAATATTCACGATCTTGGATTTGGCAGTGGATTCTTACATCCGACATCAAAGTATGTGCAACAAACGAAAAACAGATAAATTGAAAGGTTAACCCGCAAAGTCATTTAACCACTCTGTTCCTCAGTTTCCCCACTGAGCACAGTGCTAAGGGTGCGGGTGAATCAATGAGTTTGTTCTTTCATTCCATAAGTATTTACTGAGTGTCCACTATGTACCAGGTATGAGGCTGGGGCCACGATGGAGAGAAAAACAGGCACCATTCCTGGCCCTGTGGAGCTCACAGTTTCACAGGGGAGTAGATGTTGCATAAATGACCCCCAAACACAGAATCACTAACTGCGATAAGGAAAACTTAGGGTGTTACGAGAACAAACAAACGGTCATGAAGGGACATTATCACCAAATCTACAGGATTTGTATTGTTAGAGGATTCTAAATAAAATCACAGACAGAAATCTATGTATCTGCTAAAATTAGAGCACTTCCTCAAAACACAAATGTGATGGAGGAGGTGATGGTTTTAATGGTTCTGTGAGCTTTTCCCTCTGGTCTGGCAAATCCACCCTTTTCCTTCTCCCCAGAGAGACAGGAAAATGCCTCCACAACACGAGTAAGAAATACATACATAGGTAAGTAAAATATTCTATGAGAAATATTTACAGTTGACCAACTGAAGAGATTAAAAAATACAATAAGCAGACAAGAGCAAATTCCTGGACTTTTTTTCCTCCTCCATTTATTATAATTGCTTTTTCAGAAAGAGTACATTGGTCATTTGGCTTTAGATGGACAAATCGCAGGAATTTCAGCATGGGGCTGAAGGCCAGGTCCAGAAGCTAGGATTTAGAGAATTGTTAATAGCAGTAGAAGTTACTGAATATTTTCATATGTGTATGCTAAAGCACTTTAGCATTTATTTAGTTAAAATACTTCTATATTGCTTATGCAACTTAATCTTCAAAATGACCCGGTGAGGTCCATGATACAGTCTCTTTTAAGTTAAAATGATCTACCCCAACCTCTTCACTTTACTGGTGAGGAAAAGGGCTAAGTAGGAAAGAAGCAAAGAGAAATGCCAAAGAAGCCTTTTTAGGGAATTCACTCTGGAGGGAAAAGGAGGCCCACAGAATTCCAGGCCTAGGGAGGAAGTGGACAACCTGCTCCTTCGGCGGAAGCAGGCCAGGACCACCTCCAGCTCCCCCAGCCACAGGGTTGGGCATTCATTCATCAGTAACTCTTCTACTGGAAAAAATATTTTTTTCTCTAAAAAACACTATACATTTTAATATAAATGATTCCTTGTGAACGCGTCAAAAAATAAAATCATAAAAAAAAAAATACAAAGTAGTCAGAAATAACCTTAATATTTTGTTGCCTATCCAGTCTTATTAATCCAGCTCTGGTTCTTCTAGAATTCATTTTGGAAAATGCGAGACACGTAAGCTCCTAGTCCTGTTTTATCAATGGGAACACCAAGGCAATGACAACAATGCTGACCATCTGGCACAAGTTCAGCTCGTGGTGAGCAAATGAATGAACGAAGGAAAGAAAGTTGGCTGTCATCATGATCATCATGAAGCCTAATGGTTTACTGTCGGGCTATCCGATGCTGACTGTTTTCTATTGCTGACAAGACGAAGAACACTCGATCCCCCAGACGGCCAGGACTTAACTCCACAGAATGGCGTGGGAGTTATTGTGTCCCCTTGGCATAGTCTCTAAGTGCCATGTTTTCAGCACTAGATTTTAAGGAAATATATTGACAAGATGGCTGTTAAGGTCCATATGAAAAACTCAGAGGATTGATTTTCTTAATGAAAACAAAGGTCGGCCTGTTCCATACATGATGGAAACATCAGCCGGCAGGCTAAAGGCCCAGGCGGAGACCACCCCGGAAGGTGGCAAGGAAAGGCACTTTTATCATGCACCCGCTCCTCCCTGATGTCAGACTCTGCCTTTGCGCCCACCAAAAACCCCACCGCCCTCCCATCTAACCACATTTAATTAAAATTTCTGCTGAATTTTTTACTGTCCTGCATTTTATAAATGAGGCCAGAGATTAAAAAAAAAAAAAAAAAAAAGACACATGAACCAGAGATATACAAGTAGATAGCTTGGGCTCCGCTCTTCCCCCCACCTACTCCCCCACTTCCTCTTATTATCTCCATATTAATGTCTAGGCAACATTCCTGACGACTGAGGGTCTGACCTCCTACTCCATGGGACCAACGACAGACAGGTAAATCCCAGGCAGGCACGACTGTGAGACAGGAATGATGACTGGGGCCCTCGGTGACCCTTTGTCTCCTCCTAACCTTTCAGAACCCTCCCATCACAAAGTGAACCGCAGTCACAGCCTGGCTGGATTCCTAACCTCAGTGACCCGTCTTCCCCTTCTCACAGCTCCTCTTGTTAATGACATGACAGCCGGAGAGTCAAGGCCTTCATCACCTTTCCTCCGGGTACCAGGAGTGATAAAATGTGCAGTGGACTCCCTAGAAATCTGGTTTTTAGCCACCTGTACACTGGGGAGGGGCAGGGAGGCAGACGTCAGTTTGTCACTTCCTCTCTCTCCTGTTCCTGTGTTTAGCACACTTTTCTACATGGTGCCTCTTCATTCATCCTCCTCTCTTCTCTGGGTCCCGGAACCCACGGGGAATGTATCTGAGCCCTTGGCATATACCAGCTCATTGAATCCTCACAGTCACCCTTCATTGAACAGGTGAGGAAACAGAAGAACAGAAAGGGTAAGTACATTGCTCCAGGTGGCACAGCTTTCAGGTGAAAGAAGAAAGATTGGAACCAGGTCTTTCTGGGGCCAAAGTCTTATTCCTTCCAGCACTACCTTGATTCTAGAGAGCTCGTACCTCTGACTTTACAGATTAAGAATGCAGCACTAGGTGAAGTGGGTACACTAGAGAATCAAACCACCCAAATTTTAATCCTGAATCTGTCCCTCCTTTACGCTGCTGGACAACCACAAACAAGGCACTTTGGTGCAGATTTCCCCCCAAACTTCACGAGGAAGGGAGTGATGGGGTGACAAAGACAATGGGTGTAAAGGGCTTTGGAAGGAAAACTGCCTATCAGTCAAGACATTACCATCATTCTCTGCAGAATAAAAAAAAAAAATTGCACATTTGCCTAAGATGCAAATGGCTAAAGGAGCAAAGGCGGCGAGGTCCACACATGTACATAGCACTTTCGAATAGTCTGCTCATGTTTTTATTATGGTTTTCTGGGTTCCTCCCCCTTGCTTCTAGATTTCCTAGTCTTATTTTTCTCATACCCCTTCTTTAGATACCTATTTAAATAGGGCATACCTCACCTGCTGCTGCTTCCCTTCTAGAAATAGAAATTCTACATCTATAGCCAAAGGGAACAAAACCCAAACGCTAGCATCTTGGAAAAGCCTCCAGTTGTCCCTGTGGTGCTGGAAATCCTTGAAAGACAGCTGCTTCTGGGATATTTCAAACATTGGAATATGAGCTGACTAGATATTTTTTTTTATTAGCACTGGCTACTAAAAAGAGAATTTAATAATGCATCTAAAAGCACTTGGCAATGGAACTCAGCAAATACAGCAACCAAAGCATTAAAATGGCTAAGTTAGAAACAATAAAACTTAAGCTTTTCCCTAAAAATCCAATCTGGATTTCCTCAGACGCAAGAATTCAACAAACTATC
The DNA here is from genome assembly GCF_014176215.1 of Rousettus aegyptiacus. Taxonomy (NCBI): domain Eukaryota; kingdom Metazoa; phylum Chordata; class Mammalia; order Chiroptera; family Pteropodidae; genus Rousettus; species Rousettus aegyptiacus. Next base: position 100,925,040 of record NW_023416308.1, read on the forward strand.
CCACCCGTTCCCTTAATTTTCTACACTTTAAAAAACTTCTTTCTGAGTCAGAATATGTCAGTGCTACACAGGGGTCTTGGTCAACTGCTTCGCCTCTTTGCCAAAAGCTCCCAGAGTTAGTGTTCTCGTCTTCACATCCAGGTTCACCGATGCCAGGCAGAAGACAGGTTTTCCTTCTACCAAAGGCAACTGGCCAACAGCAGATGTGCAGCGTGGAGGACTGTTGAGCGAGGATGATGCCTCTGTGATGGCATCCTGACGGTGCACGAAACCCTAAGCTGGCAGCGGCTTCAGGCAGGCTCACCCTCGTTATAGGTACCCCCTCTAGCTCTGCAGGCTGGAACAAGATGAAGGGGAACTTCTTTATGCCTCCGGAGTCATCGCTGGTTCCACCCTTGAGTCACAGCGGGTGATCACGGGCAACATCTCTTGTTTGACAGGCAACGCCTTGGCCCAGATTTGTACGCTGTGCAAGACACCATCCCCTCAGCCCCTGCAGGAAGGTACCACTGCTCCCATTTCAGACACAGAGAAACTAAGGCACAGTCTGTGGCAGGCGTTCTCCCTAAGTTTGGAAGGTAGATGCATGATAAACTTCAGGGGAGAAAGCAAGTCTCAAAGAGATACGTGTATGGTGACTCTTTAGGGAATTTCTTTTTTTCTGACAAAAAAATCACAGATTAATGAAATAGGACTATGCACCAATCTAAAGGGGGCAATTTCCATTCTACTGTATATAGAATAGCCAGTATTTCCCCTTCTCAATTCCTCATGAAACTTGTGCTAGTGGGGAAAATAGTAGAAAGGAGAAGACATCTTTACTTTCCCGAGCACTCCCTTTTTGTGAGGCATGATACTAAATATTTTAAACAGATTACCTCATTTAACTCCTGTGATAAATCTATGACAAAGACAGTGTTATCTTTAGTCTGCAGGTTGGAAGGTGGTAAGGCCAACTTAAAGAGATTAAGTCACCCACCCAAGAAAACCAGCCATAAATGACAGAGCCAGAATTCAAACCCTGGACCATCTTTTAAAACATAATACTCTATACCCTACATATATACACATTCATATGTATACACACAGAAACATATCCATGTCCACATCTACATTTTTATTCTTCTATGCACCTATGTATTAAAATGTGAACAGATCCATACCAAGACACATGTATCAAAGATGAATTCCATAAGCATGGCAAGTGAGGGCTGAATCTTCACTGAGAAGCTCCTGGGTTACTCAAGTCTAATTAGGCAGGATACCGTTTAAAGGAACAGCCAGTTTTATTCCTCACTCGTTGCCTCTATAGTAATCCAATCTGAAACAAGTCTGGGCAGAGAAAAGAGGCAAGCAATGCTAGGGCCAAGGAGAAGCTAGTTGCATGACAACAAAATCAATATTTAACAAATGCAGGAATAAAGTAGTTCCCAGAAATGGCAAACGAGGGGTTGATGAGCAGCTAAAACGCACATGCTGTCTCCAAGGGATACGGCCCCAATGTAAACAGCTCAGGCCACTTCCAGGTTGTGGAGATCAAGGTCATGGTGACAGAGCTATACCAGAACTGGCAAACGTGAGCAGTAAATAACGAGAGATTGGAGACGAGCGCATGTGCATGTGTGTGTCAGAGAGAGAGGGGGGAAGGGAGAGGGTAATTGGTGATGCACAAACCTTGAACTCGGTGTCCCCAGAGACTAAAAGAATGCTCAAATAGTCTCTTTGAAGAGGAGACAGTGTGACTGTCATCAAAGATACAATCTAGTTAGGAAGTCCAGTCACAGCTCTTATTCCCTAGAACTGCTCTATCAACATGGGTGCCCATTAATCGGATTCACACCTCAGTTTGTCCAACGACCCCAGACCGGCCACCTTCTATTAAGTAAACTGAATACAAGAAAGGAGTTTTCTCAATGAACCATGCCACGTTAATGCTGGTGAGGACTTTTCTCCCAGAAATGTGGATGGGATTATCCCCATGGTTCTTGGAACATCTCAACAAGTGTGAAATGACAAGGACGCCAGACCCCCTGCCTGTCCTTCGACGGCAGTCTGAAGAGAAGCCCAGGTTTTGCAGATTTTCAAATTCCTTTTTTACCCTGTCCTCTGCAACACTGGGATATTCTTCAATGTTTTATTTATTATGGACAAGAGACCAACATTTTCCAAACTGTAGTCCATGGAGCATTAATGGATGGTATAAGGTATTATACGAAAAAAGTTTCTGTGGACAAAACCTTTGTAAAATGTTAATACTAGCTTTATTATAAGGCTTTTTAGAGTCTGTAATATACTTTGTGCATAGTTAATCTCCACACCTCCCAGACTTATATCATCTTAACGGCCTAGGTTTGTTTGCTTATCTTTGCTGACTATCTCCCAGGATTGTATTCCATGAAACCTACTTTGAGAAATTCCAGGCTGGACCACAAGCTCTCTCAACAGACGGCAACTGCCTTAAAAGGACTTCGTCTGACTCATCATGGCATCTCCAGCACCTAGGATCATGCCTGGCACCTGGCAGGTGCCTGATACAATCTGCTGACTACATACATAAATATGGACATGTGAGGCACGTTCTTCCCAGGGTAAAGTATTCATGACAAAGACCGATGTTAAAGATGTCTCTTGCCGTGACCTTTTAGAGTCTCTATTTTGCAGTACAGGGAATCTATTGGGTCCATTACTGCTGAATATGTTTATTTACTGCAGTTTGTATCTCATTTTCATAAAGACTTGGGATGCTCATTTGTTCTGTTCTACCAGTGAGTTGGCCAGGGGAGCCGGGATTCCACAGAAGGGAGGCTGAACACCATTTAGAAGCAAGCGGTCAACTACCCACTGGGAGGCAGAAAGTCAGACCGAGAAGTCCTGCAACAAAGATTGTTTACATCAGCAAGCCCTCCCTTCTGCTTGCATCCAGATGAGCCAAGGCTACAGTTGGAAATATAGGAGTAGATGTTACCAGCTAGAAGCTAAGCTCAGGCAAGCTGCTTTAGGACATCTCCGGTGTTCTCTACCAGTGTACTCTTGAGGGTGGATCCTGTGATATGGGGCATTAACTGATCATCTTCAAAGGAATCCTATGAAGTAAATGGACATGGAACTGGGTTTGAAAAACACTGATACTTTGGTTCCTCGAACAATTCATTTGATTTAAAGTGTGAACAATGTCAACATCCTCCCTCCATCCAGTGGCCTTCCATTAAACTTTCTGGAATAAAATCTTTTTAAATAGATCATGAATTCATCTTATGAGGACAAATGCTGTGTCTCTCCATAAACTAAAGTTGCCTGAATATGGTCCTCACTCTGTTCTGGCAGCAACAGCCCTGGTTTTCCATTCGCCAAACCAACTGACCAGACATCTACTTGCACAGACAATCACTGCCAGACCACTAACTCAACCCTCTGGGACAGCCAGAACCTCAGAGAGGGTGGTGATGAAGATGCCCACACTGCAGGAACAGGCAGAGGCAGAAAGGTAACAGAAATAGGTGTCTTCGTTTGCTGCTCAGCCAAGGGGGACACTTCTCTTAACCACTTGATGTAAGACCTAGGACATGAGTGTCTGGTGGATCTTCATTCAAGGTTGAAACGAACCAGTTAAAACCCATCTTAGTATTAACGGAAAGGGATCACATCTCCATCCCCAGCAATATCCATCAACTGTGTTATGACGAAAAAGAAGAAAAAACTGCTTCCCCTTACTGATTCTGGGACTACTCCTCCTGTTCCATCGCCTAAGTGTTTGTTTACACACTGATGATCTTGACAGAATAAATATATAAAAGAGCAGGGCTACACAGTGTCAGGGTCAGACGTGAAACATGTATCATCCTTAATTCTGTCCCTCAGCAAATAGACTTATGATTTCAATTTAAAAAGTTGACCATGAGACAAAGAAACTCTCATTTCCCACATCTAATGAGAGAGACATATATGATTCTGTGCACAGCTATCTCAGAAATTAGTTGGACTTTCGGTCTGCTTAGCATCCATTTCCTTTAGGGAACAGCTCTTCTTGAGTTCCATGCAGCTCTTCTTGGGTTCCCTGGAGTGTGGATGTCTCTCTCCTTTCTCCCACATCCCCTCTGCCTCCATAGCAGTGAGCAAATGACTTATTGACCCCATTTTGACACTTGGATTGTCCAAGGGATAACTAGATTTCTTTACTAACACTATAATCTCTAATCACTTGGCCATAATACAGCCAGCAGATCTACCCCCACTGGACCCACTGCTTACTATGGCAGTGCTCTGTAATTTTTCAGGGCATATGTCCAGCTATGTGACCTGGACAAAGACTGAACCTCTCCCCGCCTCAGTTCCGTACTGTGTGAACAGGGGATCATAACACTACTCCTTACCTCTTACATTTGCTGTGAGGACTAAATTGACACATGTAAAGCACATAGGAGAGTGCCTGGTGTTTATCACAAACTCAGTAAATTATCCCAGATCAGGTCCCTTCAAAGAGGCTTCTACCTATTGGTGTTTCTAATTCTTCATAATGGCCGAAGAATTTTATGTGCGACCAACCCCTACCTACTCCACTCTCCACCTACTACCTGCCCCTTCCAACTCCACTCTCAAACCTCATGGGCTCTGTGTCCACCTCACCAACAATTCCAACCAAGATAAATGAAAAGAGTAGAGTTGGGCAGGGAGTAGTAGTAAGTCCTATTGATTAAGAGAACAGAATATCTCTGGCCAGCTCAAATTCTCTGCCTTCCTTCAGTGGTTTTGCTTACAGGTATGAGGTTTGGTTTTCCTACATTTTTACTTCTTTCTCTCCATTATAAACCTAATGCTTTGGCCCAGGTCTTATGATGACTGACAAATAGAATTCCTCAAATACAGACCAGGCTTAGAATCTGATAGACTTTTCACCACTGATCTGGTAGCTTTCAAAGGTCTGGTTGGCCTGAGTCCTCTGTCCTAGAATTCAGGAACTAGAAACTGTAAACACTGCATTTCCCTCCCCTTTAAAATAAAATAAGAGAAGAAGGATCTGGGCTCTTATGACTTTCAGATATCCACAGAGTGAGGGTGATAGGTCCTCCCACATGTAGGGAGAGTGGGTTACAACCTTCCTTCATTTATCACTGAAACAGCACTTTTCCAAATTTGCACACACCCAAATAATATAAATCTTTTAGAGATGGTCTCAGAGGAGGTAGGTAGTTTTTGTTTTGTTTTATTTGTTTGTTTGTTTGTTTGTTTTTGCATCAGGATTGGTCATCCCCAGTGGAGCAGATGGAAATAACTTCCTGACTTAAGGCCAGTCATCAGGTCCCACAGACACCATTATCTCAGCCTCTTCTGTCTAGCTGGTGTTACTCAGATGTAAATAAGTTTAGGTCGAACCCACAGTCCATGCCAGTGGCATTCCAAAGCCCTCCCGAAGACTTCTGGATATTTCCAAGGGACTTACATGTTCTAGATTATCTCTGCTTCTGAGCAACCATGTCCAAGGGTGCTTTGTCCAGAGCATACTGAACCAGACATAACCCAGCCTCATCCTCAGTTTGCACCAAAAGCTCACTCCCAAAGGCATTCATTCGTGAGAGTAAAATATTTTACCAAAGAGCTGGAGGTCATAGACAGAGGTGAGATTATGTTCCATGAAACATGCAAGTTAAAAGATATTCATGTTCCTGTTTTAAAAGCTCTGTTATCTATTCAGTCCTTAAGAGCTTTACTCACTTGTGTTTCTCCCAATTCAGCACCCAGCCTTCTACCTTCTTTCCTTCATTCTTACTTTCTGCCCCATCTCAGGAAGGGAAGTCAAAACTTCAACTTCCAGTAGAGATAAGCCAGTAACATACATGTAGGTTGAGAAAGTGGGATGTCAGGCCATAGAGAAGACCCGGACTGCCTCGAAGCATTCAAGTTCAAAACATTGGTAAGTACTGTGTCCTACTAAATACTTCTGTAGGCCTTTTGACCTGAAGACAGCCAGTTTGCAGACCTTCAGCTCCACAGGGTCCCCTCTTTACCACATCCAGCCAAGAGAGCAAGAGTGCCACCAAACTGGAGCAAGCAAGGACTATTCCCTCCCACCCTGTGTGTCCTGAAGCCCTGCCAGGATTAGACGTGCATTATCATAATCAAACCATATATTAGATGGTGAGGTGAAATCAGCCTGTGCCAGGCGAGCTTGAGCTTAGGACAGTCTGGGCTCACCCCGGACTCCACTAACCAGCCTGTGTATTCTTTATTACTATTGTAGCAATATATAAATAACATAATATTTACCATTTTAATCACTTTTAAGTGTACGGTTCAACAGCTTGTGCAAGTATCACCACCATCCATCTCCACCTTTTTCATTACCCTAAACTGAAGCTCTGTGCCCATTACACACTAACTCCCTGTCCTCCCTTCCCTTCCAGCCCCTGGGAGCTATTCTACTATCTGTCTCTATAAATTTGACTACTCTAGGTACCCCATTATAAGTGAAATCATATAATGTTTATCCTTTTGTGACTGGCTAATTTCAGTTCGAATAATGTCATCAGGGTTCATTCATGTTATATCCCATGTCAGAATTTGCTTCCTTTTTAAGACTGAATAATATTCCATTGTATGTACATACCGTATTTTATTTATACATGGATGGACATTTTCATTTTTACCTTTCAGCTACTGGGAATAATGTTGCTATGGACACTGGCTTACAAATATCTGTTAGAGTCTCCGCTTTTGTTTCTTTTGTGTATATATCCAGAAGTGAAACTGCTGGGTCAAATGTTTAATTTATTGAGGAACCGTGCCTGTGTATCCCTGAACAGGGCACAGAGCCTCTCTGAACTTCATCTGTAAAATGGGGAGGATAAGAGTGGGCTAAGAATGCATGTAAAACATTTGGCTCAAGGACTCGGCACAGCATAAATTTTCACAGATGTTTTAACTCATTGTCCTCTGAATTCGAGGTACTCAAACTAAATGGTCTCTCAAGTCACTCCAAGTTCCAAAAATCCATGATCCCACCATTAAATTATTTTCCTGCTGGAGAAGCCAGGAGTTTGCAGGAGTATATATCAGGGGAACACCCTCTTTACGGTCCCCACAAAAATACACCCCTGCCAAGAAGGCCCAATTTGCATAGCTCTCTCCTTGGAATTTGCTAACACATCCCATTAGAAACCAACATCTAATTTTTCTCTTGCCACTCCTTTCGCCTTGCTTTCTTTCCACATTCCCTTCCTCAGCTCCCTCTCCTGCCCACTGAATATCTGTGCTTCAAATTATCTTCCCCCACTGCCTCTGTGTTCATTCCCCACAAGCTAATGTCTGTTGGAAGCAGCACTTGCGAAGTTATCCATATTAAGGTTTCATTCCCCAGAGTCACATATTTTAAATGAGTTTTTCCTCTTGGGCAGAATCCTGCTGGCAGAGCTACTGCTATTTGGTGAAGTCAGTGGAGTTGAGTTTCTCTCTCACATGCTGTTTATGTTGGGTTATCGCTTGGCCTAATGTTTGGATTCTCATCCTCCAACATGTGTCCCGTGCCGATGAGCAACAAAGACCTCCTGTGCCATCCCAGTAGATGTTTATGTTTCATTAAATGCTCATTTTAGAAAAAGCAATTAGAGGAGACACGCTTTCAAGCTTCTCTTGACAGGGCCAGATTTAGATTCCAGCAGGGAGTGGACTCACTACTTAGAGAAACATTTTCCTTCTCCATGATATTCTTCCATCTTCCCTCCAAATGTGATCCCTCAGCAACTGAAATACCCTCGCTGGACACGGGAAGTTGCCCTGACGCTCGTTCGGTAGCTTGGCTGCCAAGAAACCACTCACCCTGCCTGAAGCTTTTCCATAGCAGAAGGTAAAAGAGATTCTCAGGTCAGAAACAAATGGTTTTTTCAGATCCTGGGCAAGGAAAACGGGGCAGCTGAGCTTTGTTTTTTTTTTTTTTCTTTTCTTTTTTTTTAACTTTTATGGGTTTGAGCTATCTCACCTGCCACATTATAAAAAAAGCAGGGGACTCTTTGTGCAGCCATGAGGACACCAGTCATCTGAGCCCTGGCGCTCTGGGAAGGACTGGGCTTCTGTGGAGTTGGGCTGGGGCCACCACGCCCGGAGGTTTGGCTCCGAAACACAGAGATAGAGCAGGGAGGCATCTTCATGCAAAGTCGCCGCCCTCTCAGGCCAAGTATCTGGGTTCATGGGTTATCAGACTCCTCATGGGCCCCTTCTTTCTTCATTATTGTCTTTGGGCTGCTCCAGATGAGACAAAATTCAAATGAAATACTCTCCAGTTTGAGAGTAAATCATCAAGGAAGATTTCACCTGGGACAGGCAGTCTATGTAGATGAGAAGAAAATACTGACCAAAATTTTTTTTTTTAATCTTTTTCTGTACTTCTTGGCTTTTTGTTCATCACGAAGGGATAATGCTGGAGTTCCCGTACTATACAGTAGCCTATTGCATTTTGCATCCTCGCCACTTGACTTAATCTGTTTCATTCTCACGGAGCTTGCCAGCTAGTTGCAGCAATGGAGCACCCACCTTTCCGTCTCTAGAGCCCAGACGACGGTAACTAGCACAAGTGACAGACAGGTAGCCAGCACAGAAGGGAAGCAGCAAAAGCTCACGAACTCCCTGCTTCTACAAAATGCTACCCTGTTTTGTAGTTTCTGCACACTGCAACCTGCTCTTACCTCCTGATACTTCCTCCCTCGAGCCATAGAAGGACAGAAGCTCCTAGGAAGTCCCAGTTTTCCTGCCAGCCAGTGAGCAAGTACAAAACAAGCCTTCCAGTCCCTCGCTTCTGCTCTCAGATGGGTCAAGCGGCTCCCTGAAGCTCTGCGTCTGGTTTCAGCCTCGTTTGCCCCAGGAGCCCATTTGACATGGGTTTGTGGCTCAGAAAATGACATGTGAAAAACACAGAAGCCAGAGCTCTTTCTAAACAAACACTGTGCATCCCCAGAAACAACTTGCACTTTTAACCTCGGTTTTTCCTTCTTTCTCATTATCAGGAAGGAAGTGTGCATATGCTGAGTGAGTAAATCTCCCATGCAGGGATCAGTTCTGAAGGGATGTGACTGTAAGATCCCATCAACCAAGACCCAGGAGGAGGAACACCCTGCTGCAAGCCCTGCTTGCTCTTGATTCATCTCCCCCTCCCACCTACCTCTGAGGGGGGCTCTTTCCAGTGGAAACTTAGCTTTTGCAAGTTGGAGTGGGTAACTCAGACTGGATAGATGCCTGGAGGTAATTTTATGCCTTAAAAAGCTAAACATTAAAATAAAATAATAAAACTGGTGCTGGTACCCTTCTCCGAAGCAGTTCAGCCCCACAAGTTGAGGTGACAAAACCATGTCACATTCTCGGGCAGGGCAGCAGGCACTCCAGCACCACCAACCAAGTCCTCAAGAGTATGACTAGAAGCAGCACCCCCCCCCCCACCCCCATCCCCGCAGCACCAACTCTTGGGACACCCCAGCCCCCAGGAGGGAGACACCTCGCTACAAGGGGGCCCTGAAAGCTGCTACTCACAGTACCTCTTGGCAAGGATGAGATGAGCAAGAGCTGCAGGAAAGCGAGCCCCAACTGCGGCCACCAGCCCAGCTCCATCGTTCCAGCAGCGGGTGCCGTGAGTGACTGCTGGGGAGGGACCGAGGGAGGCCGGCGGGCAGGCGGCTCTTACAGGGACCTCCCCAAGCCCCAGCTGAGCAAGAGCTCGGGTTTCAGCTCGCCAGGCTCTCTCATCCTCATCTGAGGGAACCACCTTCAGCGAGAGCGACGTCAGCCCAAACCTCTCTCTGCTGCCTTAACCCTTGCGGGGCCTGGGGAGGCGTGGCCATGCAGGGAGGCTCAGAGCGTGGCTGGAAAGCACGCCCTGGGGCAGGGAGGCCAGCCCTGGTCAGGCTGGGCTACCTGGCCAGGTTGGGGGAGGGGCGCGGCTGGCAGGCCCCTGGATGGCTGGATGGGGCAGAGGTAGGTGGGGCTGTGGAGCGGCTCAGGTGAGGCCCGAAGCCCCAAATACATTTTCCCACCCACCCATCCCCAAGCCGCATCCCACCTCCCCTGCACTCCCAGATGCAGGGGACAAGAGCTGCCCCCGTGCGGACCAGGAGTGGCCTTGCGGGGATGGAACCCCGCGATGGGAGGAGAAAGGGAGCCAACCCTCCTCCCCTCTCCACCTCTCTCCCCAAGCCTTCTTTCTGCCTAAACTCTCCCTCCCCTGGGCGTTTGCTCCAGGTGTTCACAGTTTGGAAACCTTATCGTCTGCATCCACAGGCTGCAGGGAACTACTTCATCTCCCCGTGATGCCCATCAGGTGAGGTCAGCAGCATCAACAGCTCCCACCCTCTTGCCAGGCATGGTACTGGGCTCAGGAATAAAAGACCACACAAGACACTGCCCGCGTTGTGAGGGCCTGCAGTCTAGGAACAGAGGTAACAAGTGACATTTGAAGTGAGGAGAACGGATGCTTTAGAAGACTAACTGCTGACTTTTTTTTTTTTTTAATCAATTCCTCTGCCCCAGGTATGTAGGTACCTTTGTGGATGAAGAAGGGACCACATGCTAAACCTGACAAGCTCAGGGGAGGCCTGCAAGGCGGGCCTTACAAACTCCGAGACTGAAAGTAACAGCCTAGGATGGTCAGAACATAAAAGCTCCTAACAGCGGGTCCTGGCAGGTGTTCACGTCCTAGTTGCATCTTCCTTTGCAAAGGTCAGTCATCACCTTAAGTGAGCCTATTGTCTTTTTGCTTCTAAGATCACATACCTCTGAAATGTTAATCTTTTCCAGACCCCTCGGGCACCCCCACCAGCAGGAGACCACAGAGCCCCTCACTGTTATCTTGTCGTCGAAAACTATCTCTATGCTGTAAATATTAATTATTAACTACCCTGGACCCATCAATGGAAAAGGAAGTCTGTCTCTCTGGTTTACTTCTTATCTAACCCCGGAGGTTCCCCTACTTTTCTTTTTCCCACCCCCTTAATCTACCACCAATGGATTTCATGGAACCCTCCTTACATCTCCTCCTTTGATTCTAATGCAAAACTGCCATTCTCCAGAGCATTTTCTCAATTCATTGAGATTCTGCTTTCCGGGAATTGTCATCAGTTTGGCTCAAATAAACTCATAAAAATTCTCTACGGGTTTGGGCTTTTCTTATGTTGACACCTCGCATGTATTAACTCATTTATTCCTCACAATAAACCTATCATCTCCATCTTAAAGCTAGAGAAACTGAATCATTGAGAGGGTAATAGTTCATCCAAGGTCACACAGTGAGCAAATGTCAGAGCCAAGGTTCCAGCCCAGGCAGCTTGGGTCCAGAGGCTATGGTCCTAGCCCCCAGGCTCTACTGAGTTTTAGGATGCTGTGTGTACAGCATTTCATTTAACTATCATAGTCACCATGTATAATAGATGGTATTGTCTACACAGTGTGAATGCAAAAACCAAGACTGAGCGACAAAGTGACTTGCTCAAGGTCACTTGGCTGAAGCGGCAGAGCAGGACTCACACCCGGGTCTAACTCAGGGAAGAGCTGGGGCTCCAGGCCATGCTTGGTCCCAGTTTGTACAATCAGATGAAGAACCAAAGTTGAAAGACGTGACTGTTCAGGCCTGGGGCAGAGGAAGGTTTCTGTGAGCTGGGGAAGCTTAATCTGGGGCCTGAGAGAGAGGTAGAATTGCAATCCATGGAGGGCATGGGGAGAATTTTCTAGAAGGAAAGACTGAATTTTGCCAGTGCCACTAGGAAACTATGAGTATTTACATGTTATATCATGATTTATATTTATTCTTTTCCCCAAAGAATCCATGGCAACGATCTATATATGAACAAAAGCCAACCCAACAGGATGGATAATACATGTAGTTTGGGTGTGGCAGAGAGCAGGAAAGGAAGAAGAATGTGGCCAGGTTGATTGGATTTTATTCTGCAGTTAATGGGGTGGGGAGGGGGTTAATGCCAGTTTAGGGCCCACAGCAAAGTTCTAGGGAGAAAAATTTGCCCTGGTATCCAAACTGAGGGATGAACGAGGCCAAGACTGGCATAGAGAGAACTGGGCCTGTGGACAAAGGCTTAGAGTAAGGAGTACGCAATGGGAATGAGGGAACAGGTGATGAGAGACACTTGGGGACAGTAGACTGCCCGGGGCCCGCCACAGACCCGATGGGCAGGAGCCTGACACAGGTGCTCCTCTGGAAGAGAAAGTCCGAATCCCAGCCCTGCTCCTGGGCCCACTGCATGAAGTGACTGGAAGAAAGGACTCAGCAGTCGGAGACCTGGGTTTGAATCCTTGATTCGCCACTTTCTGACGGACGATAAGCAAGCTAACTCACCCTCTGAACCTGTTTTCTCATCCGTAAAATGAAAGTAATGGCCAAAGCGATTATAGACCTTTGCAAGAATCTGATGAGATTATGTACATAAGGCCCTTAGCATAAGGCCTAGTTCATACTAAATGCTCGACAAATATTAATCATTATCTGTATCATCAGTCTGAGACTGACCCCATGGTATGAACCTTCTTCCTCACCCTCAACTTCCCTATCCAGGAGAAATTTGTTTAAAACAAGCACCAAGAGTAGCCTTAAAAGTGGGGGGAAATACTAAAGGGCAGCATATCTAAGCAGTGGAGGGCAGAGGTGAGAGGAGGAAAGGTTTACTTTGTTGCTGGTCAACCAGCCCCGACCTTTGGTGATGGGGATGGGGAGGAGGTAACTTAGTTTCTAAATAACTGGGGGTTTTAGAGCCTCTCAGGAGTCTGTTTCTCCCATCAGCTGACAGTACCACTTTCTCCTCTCATCTCCTCTCCCCCTCAACACACACACAACCTCCCTGAGTTGATACCCAGCAGCCTCATCCCTCCGGCAATTACACTTCCAGTGGGGTGGGGCCCAGGTGATGAACCTAGCTAACTGCTCCCCAAGGAAGTCCCTGGTGCCAAGCGTTTGCTTCTCCAGGCTTCAGCGCCTGGACACAGGCCCTCACTTCTAGTCTTGCCCACAGGAATAATTGGTCTCTGCTAGTTTGTTGTCACTAATTTGGGTTTGCAAATTTCCTAGGGCTCTGGAACCTGGAAAGGAATTCTCAAAGCAGTGATCAGATAGCACTTCGTTGAACTTTATAATAAGCCTGGCTGGGAGAGGAAGAGGGAAGCTATTATGACTTTGATAGAGAAAAGTTTGCCTGAGACCATACAGCCCCACACAAATTTCAATTTTCCTACTTCACTTTAGCTTATTCTCTCCCCATTACGGTCAACTCAAATTGTCATACTGAGAGAGTTTAGTGTTCTTCTAAATCAGGGGATCTTGACCTGGGTTTCACGGAGTCCACTGGGAGGGAGTTTTGAGAGGGCCTTTGAACCTCTGGGTATTATATGCAAAAATTATGCATACTTTTTTTTGGGGGGGTGGGGGAGTAAGAGGGAGCCATAGCCTTCTTCAAAGTCTCAAGGGGATCTGTAAACTCCCAATTTTTTTTTTTAAGAATCACTGATATTTATAAGTTGACACTGAAAAACTGCCCAGACATTTAATGGATTTGGGGAAAGTAGTTTAGTATAAACAATCATAAATAATCATTGAACCTGGGGATAAACTGCACAATGAATATTTGGAGGACCCCTCTCCCTTTTTTCTATTTCTGCCTTAAGAGCACTTGTTCTGGGTCACATTGCTTAGTGTTCAATTCAGCTGGACCACTTAATATCTGCGTCCATGTGGGCAGGTTGTTTCACCTATGATGGCCTTAGTTTTCTCATATGTTAAGTGGGAAAAATAATGGTACCTACCCCCATAGGGTTGGAATAAAATGCTCCAATAGTGCCTAAAATATACTATGTACTGAGTAAACATTGGCTGGCTGTTTTTATTAGTTATCTCTCCCTCCTGTCCTTACCTTCTACACCCACTTCTGAGAGGAAGAAATCACTAGAAAGGCTGTGGGTAAAAACGGCAAAGTGCCATGCTGGGAATTAGGGAGTAATACTTGGAATTAAGAATTATCTACTTAAAATCAGTACTCAGAAATCCACAATGGGCTGTAGTAGATGGAGTTGGGCCACCCATTTAATCACAAGTCACAATACCCACTAATTTTCTCCTGGAAGAAAGAGGCACTCTAACAAAACCTGTACCACCGGGAAGGCTGGTTGTATGTGAATACGCAGAAAGAAACAGCAGAGAAGGCTGTGCTGTGAATGCCAACAGCTCCCCAAGCTATTAACTTCTGTAGATCAGCAGCTGAGTAGCAACCATATAATGAATGGAAAGAACTGGGGTAGAAATTGGTCTGCAAAACTGAGAGACGCATCTTAGATTGCTCGTAATTAATTTTGGTTTCCATCAGCTGCACAAAACACAAAGTTCAGATTAACCAGGGCCAGAGATGGAGAACAGAGGTCTGTAGAAAAGACCAAGGGCCCTTCCACCGGAGCCTGCTATAACCGGCCCCACCGTGGAAGTCGCCAGGTCTAATAAATACCGGCTGTTCACCTACACAATAAGTAATAATGTTCTGCCTCAAGGTCTGGCTCAGCTCCACTGTCTTTCCACTGGGAGTCAGGCAAGAGGGTAGGTGTGTCTGTGGTTCTTTCTCTGGCCACATTCTTCTTGCTCTATGTCACTCTTCATGCAAATTGCTGAAAGCCAGTGAGCCTCCCTCTTTCGTAGTCAATGTGCTCCTGGATCACTTGGGGAAACCAACTCTCGACTTCCATATGTATATTTATAAACTTTGATTTAATAAAAATGTTGTCAGCTATGCAACTGAACTGCAAAGCATTACACAAAACGCTGGCAAAAAAAAAAAAAAAAATTGACCACAATCCAGGTGGCTTGAGAGTTACATGTAGTTGAGTCAAAGTAGCAAAAAGTAGAAAAACTCCAAGAAAAGACAACAGGGTACAGTGGCACAAACAAAAATGCAATGGTCAACAGACTCCAGGATGAATCAAGGCTCCACTACCTACCAGCTGTGTGAACTTGAGCACATATGATGGCCCCTCTGAGCCTCAGTTTCCTGATTGGTAAAAAGAAGGTAATAGTTACCTTGTAATTTTGGTGAGAGGATTAAAATGAATCTGGCATACATAATGGCAGCTCAGTCAATGTTGACTGTTATTATAACTATCAATGAATATCTAATTTTAGGGGTTTCCAAAAATTCTCCCTTCGGCTATTTAACTGAAATTAAACTTAATAGGTACCATTTTCCTCAAGTCTGGTGATGTAAGTTAGGTTATGTGCCTAACTTAAGTATAGATTGACTTGAAGCAAATGCACATCTGAAAAATATATTGCCTTGCACATTTATTCTTCCAGTTGGAGGTCTAGGGAAAGTGTGCCTTTGTTTTAAGACAAATTGAGAGGCCTGTCCTGAGCAGACCCTATCCAGGTGTTTAAAGAAGAAAGTGTTTGAAACTTTATTCAAGGGACCACTGCAATGGGGTGTTGCAGAGGGGAATGAAATTGGGCTCAATTCTGAATACAATAAGAAAAAGTGGAAATTTATAGCCAAGGAATAGGGTGTGGGTCAGTGGGTGGAAAATTACTAAGAGGAAGATCATCTGGGGGAAGGGGGGCGTTCTGGCTGAATGGATTTGATAGGATTCTTGCTGATGGCAGGCCAGGGTGATCAGATATCCCCTTGGGGGCAGGTGGGGGGGATAAGGAATTTGATCAGATATCAAGGGTAATCAGACATCGATGATGGATGATTCTCACTAAACTGACTTAGCAGGATTTTGCTCTTGAGACCAAGGCCCAAGGATAGGGCCTACTTGAAAAAAAGGCTCAGAGAAGCTTGACTAAAGTTTGATTAAGAAGAGTGTGTTTATCACAGGATCCAAAAAGTACCCTGCCTTGTGTTGACTGTCTAGTTTTATCTTGCCACCTGTTCACTGGGATAAATAGGATTTGTATATAAAGCAACTGGTCTCCTACTATGGAACCCCCTTTGATGTGCTAAAGGAAAAAAGTAAAAATTATTCGTTCATTTAGTCAACACCATTTTACTGCATGTCTACTATATGCTAAAGGAAAAAGGTAAAAATTATTCGTTCATTTAGTCAACACCATTTTACTGCATGTCTACTATATGCCAGACAGGTCCTTGGAGTATGGCTGTAAACAACACCTGTGTGTCCCTCACCTTGTGGATTTACAGACCAGATAGCAATGAGACATTGAGCAAATGTGATGAGCAACACGAGTGAGGAAAGAACGTTCTAGAAGCATGTAATGGGCAAAGGAGGCAATGTCGTCTAAGGATCCAAAAAGCTTCCCTTAGGAAGTGACATTGAACTTCAGACCTAAAGGAAAAAACAGGGGAGGGACAGTAGAGGACAGCGACGAGGAGGAGCACGTAATGAGGCTGGAGATGCAGGCAGGCCTTGCGAACCGTGACCTTTATTCTAAGGGCAGTGGGAAACAACGTGAGGGTCAGCGACTAGATCGGATTTGTGCCGCGGACTCGGCTCTCTGTGACCGCGTCCTGCATCCAACAGAGTGGAGAGAAGTGTCTGGACGTGATGGGCGCTGAGGAGGAAGAGAGGGTGGGCGCAGTGCTTGTGGTGTATGTAGAGGGCAGCAGGGAGAGAGCAGTCAGAGATGACTCCCCGTTGATGACCAGGTGGATGTTGCGGGTACACTGCAGTGTGCTAGAGGATCCCCCCACACCCTGTCATTCTCCTCGGATCACTCACTCTGGGAGAAGCCAGCTGCCATGTTGGGTGAGCCGCCCTCGGGAGAGTCTCACGTAGAAACCTCCCAAGAATGAGCCTGAAAGCAGATTGTCCGGCCCTTCCTACGTCTGCGGCCCCAGCCAGCCACTTGACTGCAACCTCATGTGAGTCGCCCAGCCAGAGCCAGCCAGCTCAGCTGATCCCAGATTCCTGCCCCACAGAAACTGGATGAGACGATAAACTGTGTTGTTTTAAGCTGCTAAATTTGTAACACTGCAATAAATTACTAATATAAAAGGTTTCTGAATTGGGCAATCTGGGTTAAAAACACTAAAACTGTCTGTACCCTAGTAAACCTGCAGCGAAGCAAAAACTGCTGGCCAGCGACATAATCACTGCTTCCATCCTTTTTTCCTCCTCAGTGCCTGTCATCTCCAGCCACTTCTCTCCACCCTGTTGGACGTAGGATGCGGTCACAGAGAGCCGAGTCTGAGGCACAAATCCCATCGCTGGCCCTCGAATTGTTTCCCGTTGCCCCGAATGAGAAATGCTACTATTGCAGTGAAGAGGCTTTCGACTGTGACATAATAACAGACCCAATTGCTGTGGCTTAAGCAATAAGAATTTTATTGTCTTGTATAGCAATAAATCCATAGGTAGCAGGGCACCAAGTTAATTCTGTGGCTCAACGTTAGTGTTAAATCCCCAGGTCCAGATTACAAAAGCTATGTACAGGATGTATGCATTTATACAAAATTTCAGGACATAAAAAACATCATATGTTGTTTATGAAGACAAACATATATCATTAAACTACTAAAATATTTGTAGGAATGACATATACTACCTTCCAGGTAGCAGTTCTTGCTGAAAAGGAAAGACGTCACAAAATATGGGATAGGTAATTTTAGCTAAAATATAAAATAAGCAAAGGAGAAATCTGAAGCAATTGAAGCAAAATGTTAACATCTGTTTATCTCTGAGGTGAGTACATGGGTATCTGTTATTGTCTGGAATATTTGTATGTATGGATTGTTTATAATTATATCAATATTTTATAGCTATAAAGAAGTAGCTACGGGGGGGGGGCACATAGGAAAATATTTTCTAATAGAGAAGACACACATTTATTCCTTAAGAAAATGTTTCAAGTGTCTCCTATGTGTCGCTCACATTCTAGGCAATAAGATAGCATGGTGAACACGACAGAATGATTCTCGTTTTCATGGAGCTTACATACGAGTGGGCAAAGACCTATACTAAACAAATGGATAAGGAAAGATCAGACGGTGAGAATGCTGTGCTAGAAATGGAGAGAGAAGTATGCTAGAGAGGGACGGAGGAAGGTACTTCAGTTAGTGGAATCAGGGAAGGCCTCTCTGAGAAAGTGACATTTAAGCTGAGACCTGAAGTAAATGCCATGGGAGCCTCTCAGGAAAGGGCATTCCAGGCCGAGGAGCAGCTAACGCAAAGGCCCCGGGCTGGGAATGAGCTCGGTGGTCCTGAGGAACACAACGAAGGTCAGTGCAGCTGGCACCAAGTGCATAAACACCTCCTGAAACAGAAGGAAAATGAAAGGGCCCAGGAGAAAATGCTGGGAAGATCAAGTGAAGCTTCATGTCGAATGTCACATTGCCTTCGGGCATCAGGGAATTCTCTGAAAATCTAGTGAAAGGCTATGGATCCTAGAAAAAACTACATACACATACTGATTTTTGCTTACAATTTCAGTATACATGTGAATCCTCCAAAGCCGACCCAGAAATGACCTAATCCCAGCATCTGAAATGAAGCACATTATTCTCAATTAGTGAAGGAATGGGGACCTGACCATTTCTACCCAGTGAAGGACTTCTTTATAGGTAATGTTTGCACTACAGCCCCCTACCGTGCCAGCCAAGGAGTTCTGAACACTGCACCAGTCTGAGGCTCTTCTACTCAATCCTTCTACTCACTCCTCCTTTGTCCCCCACTCCCCCAAGCCAATTTTCTGTGTCAGACGTGCACAGCGGTCTGCAGGCCCTCCTTGCCTACTCCTGACCCCTCTCCCTTTCATCTTTCACAGGCTTTACCACCAATAATTATGTCTTGTTTTTAAAACTCTGCTTGGTATCTGCTTCTCAGAGGAACCAACCAATACAACTGGTACCAGGAATGATCAGAAAGAAGATGTGGGAAGATGGAGTTTGGGTTCTGATTCACTCACCACACAGCTGGTAAAGAAGGTCCCATCTCAAATGGCATTGAGGGTAGTACAGATCATTCCCACAACAAGGTGGCAACTCAAGTGCTGAAATTTTCACAGGTGGTTCTTAAAAGGATATCCTGGTGGAGGGAAATGCTTTGGCTGGTATGATGATTTAGGCCTTTGAATATTATGGGGAAACAACACACTTCAGGGCAGTGGAAAGAGCTGGTTGCTCAGTTGAACTGATGCTCTACAGAGGGATAATGACAAACTAAGGGCAATTAACAGACTCAAAAACTAAGTGCGAGTGCTAGTGGTCCTCTCTGGTTGCTCCTGCAGGAGGAAAGTGGACACAGTGGAGCAGCAAACTCAGGTTCTGGTAATTATAGTCACCAGGCTTTGAAGAGAGTAGAATGCTTAGTCAAGGCAGGTCACTATGCTAAAATCAGTGCCCCGGCTGAAAAAACTTGAACTCCCAAACATGAGCTTGAATCATTTGAATGGATGCTCCAAAGATTGTGGTTCCATGACTTTCCTGAATCCTCCGTGCCTACAGAGATTGCTCACCTGTCCCTACTAAGAACTAGAACTCTCCCCTGTGGGAAGATACAGCATGGGCCTCTCTATTGCAAGAGAATGGGTATTCTCAGGTCCTTCCTCCAGACTTGTCCTGGCTGCCATATATGCTGGGGTTAAATCCTTAACTAGGGCTACATCCCAGCATAATCCAAGTTTAGGAAGTGATGCATCCAATAAGGAAAAAAAGAGACAAACCCGAGTGGAGTTGCAAGAATTAGATAGCATGTACCCACAGGAGCTGGGGGGCAGTACCCGTGGAATTGGATTTCGAGCTTGCTTGATCAAGGAGTACAGAACGTAAGAATGGATAGGCAAGAGTTCACCTACTTGGGAGTAATAGTCAGGGACATGGATATGGGCAAATTGGCTATTAGGTAACTCTTAGAAACCTGGAGAAAGCAATAGCCCACAATGACCAAAGTGGTAATGTCTGAGATGCCAGAGATGGTGGGATTACATGGCTCAGGGAAGCAGCCATGCTAGATCGGACATATTATATGAGGACATAACATCCTTCAGAGATTTTGTCCCATGGAAGGATGCAAAGAACACACTACTCAGCAAGGCCATCAGGAATGTGCAGATGGGACGGCTGTCGGCATCACTGAGACATTCAGTGGTGGCTTTCCTCCACAGGCTAGGGTTGACTAAAGGAAATACACCACAGCTCTTGGGCTACAAGTAGCAAGGGGCATGGTGAGGCCTTGATGCGATAGAGTCCAGGTGATGGTGTTTAACTGCCATAAAGAAAGGGGCCCTACGATACGTTCATAACCAGCAGCATTGAAGGAACCACCAAGGGGGCTTAACCCACAAGGTGTGGTGAGGATGGTTAGTAGAACACAGCATCCCTAGAGACAAAATAAACAGGTAGACAAGGAGTCTGCCGCTTCATACATACAATCAAAAAAAGGCAAGAATGGGTGAGTCGGAGCTGAGGGTGGTAGCCCCAACAGTAAAGCATGAACCTTGGTCAATTCCCAGACCTGAGCCAGTTTTCATGCCTATACCTCGTCAGCTACAGAGGTGGGATGGACCCCCACAGGAAGTACGGCAACACCATGGCAAGTATACATCACACTGAGTCTCTTCATATTTCCCTAAAAAGACCTACATATACTTATTCAGATGACGGTGGACTGAGGAAAGAGAAATACCCATACATTTTGAGAGTTGTTGGACACAAAGTCTAAAAAGGCATCAAGACGTGGAGACCTGAAATAACACCATGGCCACCTGTTAGAAGCATATGAAACCAAGTTAATAAATTGAGTCCTGGCCACATGCCAGCTTACAGTGGGATCCAGTGAATCCTTGGACCCATCCAGTGGTCATTTTCCTGGTCTCTAAATATATAATTGGGAATGGCAAACACAGCTGTTGAACTCCTACATGAGATCCTTGGTCCATCATAATAGAAAGGCCAAGTAAAAGCTTCTGAAACTGCCTTTTCCCTTCCCAAGGTAGTGAATAATCAAAAAACGAAATTACATTCCTGGGGGAAGGTGGAGATTAGTGCCACTAAGGATCTTAATGAGGTAGCGCTGGTCTTTTTCATATCTCCATATCTCAATCTAATTCACTGGTCAAGTCCCTGAAGAAACCAGATGGATAATGTAGAATGACTGTAGACAAGCACATACTCAACCAGGAAGCAGTTCCAGTATGGCTGTGTTGACACTCATGATATCTTTGCTGGAGCATAGTAACATGAACCCAGGAAAATAGTATGCAAGCAACACGTTCTTTTCCATCCCAGTCAGAGAAGAGAGTCAGAAACAATTTACATTCATGTGGCATGGAAGATAATGTACAGTACTGTCCTAGGTCTATGTTAATTCTATTGCTGTCGCAATATAGTCAGAAGAAATCGGGACCATCTGGACATGCTGCAAAAAATCACATTGATTCATTACATCAGCGACAGAGCAGGAAGAATAAGAGATGGCTAGCACACAGGAGGCCTCCGTAAAGCAACTCACTTCAGATGGTAGAAGATAAACCCTACAAAGATGCAGGGACCTGACACATTGCTAAAGTTTTCAGGGATCCAGAGAGCAAGGGCATGCTGAGGAATACTATCTAAAGTAAAAAACAAGTTGCTGAATTCTACATCCCCTAGATGAAGAATGAAATATGATGTTTGTTAGGACTCTTTGGGTTGGGTCTTAGAGGAAACACATTCCACATTTAGCAATATTACTCCAGCACACATGCCAGGAGATCTGAAAGGTAGCCAGCTCTGCCTGGGGCCTGGAGCAAGAAAGGGATCTGCAGTCAGTCCGGGCCATGGTACAAGTAGCTCTGCCACCTGGAGCATATGATCCAGCAGACCATCTGGTAGAAGTGTCAGTGGTGGGTAAAGATGCGGTAAGGATTTTACAGCAAGCCCTAGTGGGAGAATCACAACATGGGGCCCTGGGGTGCTAGACCAAGGCCGGTCATTTGCAGCATTTTCTTTTTTGAGGAACATACCCAAGAGTGTTACTGGCCTTCATGGACATGGGATGTTTGACTCTGGGGTATCAAGTGACCATGAATATACAACTGCTCGTCGTGAGCTGAACTCTATCAGACCTTCTAAGTCATAAAGTTACACAGGGCCAGAGCAGACCATTCTGAGATGGAAGTGGTATATCCAGAATGGATTCCAACCGGGACCAGAGGGCATAATCAAGCTTCATGAGCAGGAACCCCCGACTCCCATGCCATACTCCATGGTTGCCCAGCGCCCCTCTCTCAGCTTGCACGTATGGCCGGATGGCTGGGGAGGGGGGTTGGGTTATCATCAATACAATTAGCTGAATGTGAGTGCAAGCTGGAGATGAACAGTGGGAGTATTACAGAGCAGACTTCAATGACAGAGCTAAGAGGAAGTCTTTCCAATTTGTGGGGCTTTGAGTCAGGTCATCTGCATTGTGTGGAAGGAAAAGTAGTCTGAAGCAAGAACTTATAGAGACCCACGGACAGTAGCAAATGGCCTCACTGGCTGATGCGGAGCCTGAAATGAAAAAGACTAAATGAGTGGAGACAAGGAGGTCTGGAGTAGGGGCATGTGGTTCGGCAGTGGACACCCAGCATGATCAAAAAATGTGATCATGGTGGACAAAAAAGCATCCACCATGGAACACCCAAGTAGACAGAAATGACTCAGCCAGTTGACATTAGCCAGTATTTGTCATCAGCTACCCACACGTGGCATGATGGGCACACGGACAGGAAGGCCATGCTAGCAGAAATAAAGGTTACACAATACAACGGCCTGAACTAATGTTTACTAAAGCCGATCTAACAACTGCCACCTCTGAATAACCCGCACGCAACAAGGCCCAATGCTGAGCCCCTGATGTGGCGCTATTCTAATCCAGGACTGGGACAGAGACCTGAGATTTTGCTTTTCTAACGGGAACCCAAAGATGCCAGTGATTCCAATGATGTGAATGACACTGGTCTATGTGCTCTAGTTTGAGGCATAAGGACTTAAAAGAGCAGAAGTTGCCTCCTCTAAGTTCATAGGCTGGACTCCTGATAGGGGAGAAAGTTCTGAAGGAAAGTCATGAAGAATTTTGGCAGGGACCACCTTTCCCCTTAAGCAGCAGCAGAAGTAGGAGACATCTGGCCCTTGAGAGCTGGCACCACCGACTTACCCTGACTTGATCGGGTGGGTTTTCAAACCACGCTTCCTGGGAATGAAGGGGTTACTCTTTGCTAAGCAGCTTAGAGATGAGCAGCATGAACTGTGTTGCATCTTGAGCAATTTGGGACTTGTAACAAAGTCTTCTCCTCCCTCTGCACTGCTGGCTTGACCCAGGGCCTCAAGCTTAATCTTGAGTTTCCATGAGCTGCAACAGAATTGTAACCAGAAGTATGCTACTCTCCAAAGGAGTCAGAAGTTGGGAGGGATCTGGCAGGGGCCCCCCCCATAAATCCAAGTCTATCCGTGCCTCCCTTGGACTCTGCAAAACTATGTTCCCCTCCTTCTTCTTCTTCACAGTGGGCCTCCCAGGGCCTCAGGGCAATCAGAAGTCAGGCTGGACCAGGGCCACACTGACACCGGCTGCTCACAAAGGTGCCTCTGGTGGACTGAGTGCATTTACCTGCGATTTGGCTCTAGATCCTCTTTTTCTTATCATATTTCATTGGAAAATCTGATCTCATTTAAGGTTTGTGTTTTCAATTGTGTTTCTGGGCAGGTGACCAGTGGAATGCAGCCGGGGACATGTAAACAGTTGATGAAATCTAACAGGGTCCACACTTTTGGTGGTATTTCATGCCTCCAACAAGTCTGTCTCTCATATTTCCTCCTCTGCACTCTTCCTCCTGGGTACGGCCTGGGTCTGTTCTCCATCAGCACAGTGAGCGCCTCAGGGAAACACAGGTGTCTGCAGTCATTAGAAACTCAGATCCACCTGCTGGATCATGTGCAAGAAGAAGGAGACCTTGGGGTCAGCCGGCATGTGATGGGTGAGGGGTGGCTGTCTGGCCACAAGCCCAGAGGGACCCATTAATCACTCCGGTTTCCAGAGGCAAGGAGCTCAAATGTGAAACAGGTGAGAGGCCCACCTGCAGCCAGATGGCTGGATTCTATTAAACAGTGGCCCCAGGAGGTCTTGAAGGTGGGTGTCTGTGGTTCCCCACACCCTGGAAACAGTTTATGGCCTATGCCTGCTCTTTCTCTCTGTGTGTCTCTCTCTACACCTCCCCCTCCTCTGTTCTCCTCCTCTTCCCGTTCCCATTCTCTCGTTCCCCTTCCCTTCCTTTTGTTTTCCCCTCTCCTCTCCTCTTACCCCTTCATTATGTGCAGCAAAGTAAGGCTCAGGAACCTAGGCCTTAGGTCAGATTGGGACATCACCTAACCAGTGAGATGGGGAGTTTTCGGCACATGGCTGATGCACATCTGACCACTTGAAGCCGAGGGGATCCTGCCTGGAGGGGTCATGGGAAATGGGTTAGGGGCCTCCAGTTAAAATATGAACTGGCTCCTTTCGTCGTTGTCCCCCACTTCCACCCCGTCCCCATTTTAGCATCTGCTCACTTTCTTGGCATCACCATGCACCTCCCCTCCCAGGCCTCGTCTCTGACCATCTCTGTGCTGCAGAGCTTGTGCTCTCTTCTCCAAACCACCTCCCAGGCTCACTCACGGGGCCCAATTCCTCCAATAAAAGCATCTTTGCTAAGCACGATATTTCGGACCAAAGGAATGACCTTGAGGGAGGGCATTCCTGAGTCCAGGTTGTGCAGTCCAGCGGAATGCGGCCCTAAATGCAAACGCTTAGGGAGCCATCGGGGAGACATTTTGGGCTTGCTTGCTTTCTTCTTTCCTTCCCATCACATGACATGGAGCCGCCCAACCTAGAGGCCTGCTAGCCTCAGCATCAGTCCACCCCTCCAAGTCTCGGTGTAGTGGTAAGTAAATATCAGTGATATATGTAAGTTGCCTAAACTCCTTTAGGTACCAAGAAACAGAGAGGTGGAAATCAGACCTCCATGTGAGCTGCCTGTCAGTGGAAAACTTGCCTGTCTCTAGGTTTTGCTTCCTCTCCAGTAAAGTGAAGGGCCGGACTATATAACCTCTGAGGTCTCTCTCAGCCTCTAACTTCGGTGGTTTATTCTGTACAAATCTGAGTTTCTCAAGTCTTCCTGGTCTAGGGCTAAAAACAGGTTGCCTATTATAGCCATTTCCACACATCACTGGCTTTCTTCCAGAGGATCCTAGCGGTTATCGGGGCCCCATGAGATCTCAGCCTCTTGCATCCTGCTGTCCCCTGGAGGTGTCTCTCAGATCCTCACAAACCAGTCAGTTCCCATAGATACAATACACTCATTGCAGTCACTGGATTTTTCTCTTCTTTCACCCCACCCACCCATGCTACCTACATCTAAAGCCCCTAAGAGCGCACCATGTGGCCTCCGAGCTGCTGCGGATGCTAGTGCAATGGCAATGTCCATGCAAGGGTGCCACCGGCCACTCTTCCTGCAGCCTCCAAGTGCCAACAGGTTTTGGTCCCTCCCAAAGTGAGGTGACTGCTTCTCCCACACTCACAATCATACAGGGCCACCCAGACCCCCAAAAGGGCCTCTTCGTGCCCCAAAGGGTCACAGTCTGTATTGTACAAACATTTCTTCATAGTTTCTCTTAGAAGCCTCCTTTCTACAGGACTCAGACACAGTCCGCGTCTGACTTCCTCCCGGAGAAAGTGGGAGAGCATCCCGCAAGTCCTCTCTGGTGGTCTCCCCATCACCTCTACATACATGTTAAATTCCATTTTCGGCTCAGCTGAGACATCCCTCCTGCCCCCCAACACACATGTACATGTACATATATAAGATTCTGTGATTTCCATTATCCTAGCAAATAAATTGAATGAGAGAGAGAGAGAGAGAAAGAGAGAGAGAGAGAGAGAGAGCGAGAGAGAGAGAGAGCAAGAGAGAGACCGAGCTGAGTGAAAGAGAACTACCAGATCTGCTCTGAGTGGCTCCTCCAGCATGCCAAACCACAATCCCGGGCTAAAAGTAGAGAATTCTCTTCCCCAACTCTTCCCTCCAGTGGATTCTAGAAGCAGGACCCAATCTCCAAAGAAAATCTGTGAGAAATAGTGCTGCTGGTGACTTTTAAAACACTGTTCATGCTGACAAATAAGAATCAAAGTGACAAGAAAATAAAATAACAGGCTGTAAAGAAAGTACTTTCTTGTGGTTAATGGAGGAGCCTGGAAGCAAAAATATAGGCGAGATGCTCAGACTGGAAAATCGGCATGATCCTATTTTTAGAACTAATGAAAAGAGCCTTGTATAAGGACAAGGTACAGTAACAGCTGTTTCTCTCCCCCTTAGGAATAGGGATTAAAAAGTGGTGATAAAGAATATGGACCCAGGATTCCGAGTGAAGAAACTTCTAGGCCTGACTTTATGATCTGTGCTACCAGAACACAAGTCAGACCACATACTCCTGTATGTATTAACTGATCGACAACTTGATTATTACCAATACAGCGAACGGTATCAGAAGACCAGACCTAGTTTAGGAAATCAGGGAAGACTTCCTGGAGGACATGTTTGCAGAGTTGAGCTTTAAAGGATAAAGAGGAATTGATGAGACATTAGAGAGATACATTAGTGTTCCAGGGGATGAGACAAAGAGAGTGATACATTAGCGTTCGAGGTAGAGGGAGCAACACTTTCAAAGGCAAGTTAGGAAGGAACACGGTGTATGTGAGGAGCTGAAAACCACTGGCGCAAACTGGAGCCCAACAATCAGGGGAGGCTGGTGAGGTAAGCAGGTCCCGGGGCACCATATTAAGGTCTCTTGTCCTTACGTCTTGTGTAGCAGCCAATCTTAACTGATAACCGCTTTCCAGGGTGGAGTCTAATGATCTCCACCTCCTGGCAGTCATGCCAGTATATAGTCCCCTCCCACAGTGCACCTAAGTTGGTCTGTGTGACCAATAGCACCTGGGGGAAGTGCATGTCCATCACTTCTGCAATTAGATTATAGTAGACACTGGTGCTCCCATTTGCACTCTCTTGGGTCACTCACTCTGGGGGAAGTCACGTCACGAGCAGCCCTATGGAGAGCCTCGCATGGCAGGGAACCAAGCCTCTTGCAGACAGCTGTGTAAGTGACTTGCAAGCAGATTTTCCAGCCCAAGCGAGCCTTTCTTTGGTTGACTGCAGGCTGATTGACACCTCAACTGCATGAGAGACCCTGGGCCAGACCACATAATCTGCCACACCCAGATCCCTGACCCTCAGGACATGTGTGAGAGAATATTTCTTTGTTGTTTTAAGATGCTCCATTTTGGGATCATTTGTTATGCAACAATAGATAACTACTACATAAAAGTAGCAAGAGAAGTCTGCTAATTATGTGACTTGGAATAATTGTGTAACCTATCTGGGCATCAATCTCTTTTTCCACCTATAAAATGAAGGAAATGGATTTGTGTAAAAAAAATGGTAGCATAGGAAGGGATTCAAAAATAATCCGAATAGGTCATAAGCCTCTAAAGGCAGACAGACCGGTGGCCACAGATGAGCACCCAGAGTGATATAGCTTAGGAGTGGGGTAATGATAACAAGAGCCTACCATGTATTGGCCACTTAGCCTATGCCAGGCACTGTGCATGCATTATCTCATATAATCCTCCCCCCTAGCCTGAGTTAGGCACTAGATTACCGCCATTTTACAGAAGAGGAAATGAGGCACAGAGACGTTAAACTGATGGCAAGCCCATCCTTCCATTCCTCTGAAAGCTGTGAAAAAGTTGTTTTGGTCCAGAAGTAATTGCTTTAAAAGGCAAAACGGAAATCATTTGTTCTTCTGTCGTCGCCTTGATTAATTACCACATCACCGCCAGCCAGATAATCCTCTCAAAATGGCCCTACCTCCTGGGCACAAATTTCAAATTTCCAACCCTGCGTGTTTAGGAGTTTGGGATTGGGGGCCATAAATGCTGGCGGGATTTGGTGTCAGTGGTGGAGGCCACAGAGCAGCCACACAAGTGCCTTCCACATCATTCATTTCCCCACACGGCCCCAAAAATACAGCCACTGAACGTTTCCCCAGACTCACTGGAATTTTGGGGTCTTTGTCTCCATGTCTAGAAACACATCGACCTGTCAATTCTGGTAACAGGGTCCATGATGATGCTCTTGGCTTTCACCACTGTATTTGGCCCAAGCACTAGTAAGGGCTTCTTTATTTTTTAGTTTTTAAATCTCATTCTTCAGAGAAGATAAATTAACTATAAAAGTATGTCATGAAAACCAATTTGGCAAGCAAGGTCGCCTGGAGAGGAGCAGGAGTTGCTTGATTTTCCATTATCTCAGTGTAAAATAAATAGATTTATCTTTTTAAAATGTTCTTGTAAGGTCATCAGGATCACAGTGATTTAAACCGTGGCCCTTGGCCGACTCAAGTCCGGAGCATGATCTAATCAGGCCTGGAATTCTCAAAGAAGAAAGGAGGGGAAAAAAAACAAATGGCCTAGAAATGAGGGTTCAAAGTTATCTCAGAACAAGGAAGTTCTCCCTTTCTGCTGAAGACTCCTGGAACTCCTCCAAAGGCGGCCTGGTTCTCAGCACTTTTTAAAGTTTCTTTGTTCTGCTGACAGTTGATGAGGTTAAGTCTGGGCAGACCTGGCCCTTTTACTTATCCCTCTCCCAACAGACTCAAAGATTCTGGGCTTGATGGCTTTGCTCTGGAATGTTAGCAGCTGAGACCTTGCTCAAAGCATTTAACCCACCTGAGCCCCACTTTCCTCATCTATATGGCTGCAATCAGAACCCACCCTGAAACTGGATTGTTTTGATTTTTGTGAAAGTAAATGAGGCGATTGATGTAAAGTGATTAGCACGTTGCCAGGCACATCCTGTCCGAATCATTTAATAGAGAAACAGTATTGTGATCGAGGGTGTCAGTGCCAGAGTTGGAGGTGCTGCATTTTAAACTTGGCTCCATCGCTAACTAGCTCTGGGCAATTTATTTAATCTCTCCAAGCCACCGTTTTCTTATCTGCCCAAGGCAGTAATGATGGTACATATCGGCTGCCTTGAATGGTGCCCGGAACATAACAAGCAGTAAGCAAATGTTAGTTATGAGTGCTATGACTTTGAAAATGATGACAAAAACAGTCACGGCTAATATTACCTCCCAAATGTTGTTGAGGTTTCCTTGATTACTAAGCTAAGCAAATCACCTCTGGTTAACTTATGAAGAAAGAAAAGAAAAGGTACTGGGTGGCTCTGAGATAGTTGGCAGAAGCGAAGGATACAGTGAACGGCCAAGGGTTGGAAGGAACCAGAAAGCAGGAGTCAAGAGGGCCCCCAGGTAAGAGACGGGAACTAATGATGATATCGTCAAGGTGTTGCTCTCAGAATGAATGAACTCCACCATCTTTTAGTCACCCTCCAAAGAAAGGTGTACACTTAGACATCCCAATCATGACCAAATGCAACGTGGAGGAGTAATTATCCAAAGGAAAATCTAGATGTCACCAAAAGCAAGGGGCTGGGACACTGGATAAACAAAACAACTGATGCCAACTACAATTATGACCACTATGACCACCAATGTTCATATTTATGCTGGAGTTGTTACAGGAGTTAAAGGAGTTACATGAGTCGCTGCTAATACTATTTACCTCTCAAAAAAGGGCAAAACCAGTCAAAACAATGGTGTCAGTGAATACCTAGACCCGAACTTCACGAATACTGTGATTCCTAGATGATCACACTAGCCATTTGACTAGCATCTTTTTATTCCTCTTTTGAAAATGCTAAGTTTTACCAAAATGTTTTTACCTTTTGGGAAAAATTATAATTTTCCCATGATAAAATGAAGACCATAATTTCTTATCTGTTTATTAAACATCTGACACTGTGCTAACCATGTGACATATTTTATCTCACTAAGTGTATTGCCAGGTTGGCTCAGGAGAAATGCTTAACCATTGTTAAATAAAGTTTAGTGGAAACAATAAAAATTAATGTTGAGGTCATACTTTTTTATAATTGTTAACAATTAATACCAAGCTATGATCATTTTTAATTTTGCAATGAGGCCGCCTCTTTAAATAGCGAATTGGTCATTCAGTTCTCCAGGACACACAAAGCCATGCAGCTACCTACTCTGGATCACGTTACATAGAGTTGCCTTTGTGAGAGCAGTTCAATCACCAACCGATGCTTGCAATTTGTAAGTTCTGCCCCTGTGATGTATTTGTAGTAAAACAGAAGAAACAGATCCTCACTGAGACAACTGTTGAATTATGAAGTGATTCAATGCACAGGACATCCAGGTGCTGTGACATCATTTAAAATTTCTTTGGCATGATGTAATGCTTCATAAAATAGCTTAATATTCAGAGACTGCATTGCTGTTGGACTCCTTAGCTTCATCCATCTAGGGCTTGTATTTGAAAACATTGTGTGTTCTCTGTCTTAATGGAGAGCCAGACTCTAGAGAAAGGCAATGCCATATCGTTCGGGTTAAAATTCTATTGCAACTGCAGTAAAGGCGTGGGCTTCTCCCCATCAGCTGTCACTGGTTCCTGAGCCTCTCTCTGAAACTCAGTCTCAGCTGTTCTGGAGCACCGCTGCCTACCTCCTTGAGTCTCGAATATTTTGAGAGAGACTCATTATGAAGTGTATTGAAAGCTATTTTTTCCCGGGGTGGTGATGCATTTGCAGTGACGTTTCCTTTTTCTCCTCCAACATTTCTGCTGTGCCCGGCAAAACATATCTGTGATATCAGGAGTCAGGGGACCAAGTTCTTTGCAGAAACAAGTGTGCCCGGGAGGACTCACACTTCCCCCTCCCATAGCCCCCTCGATCACACCCAAAGGAAGACAGAAGTGGGAGGAGACTCGGAGAGCCCACCCATGGGAACAGGACACACAGGCCACCAGCAGGGATGTAGTCATCTAAAGACCAATGGAACATACTTTGGCAGGAAAGCTATGGAAAGTCTTATTTTATAATGGCATTGAAACCATGTATTAAAGGAAAATGATCCCGAAAAATTCTCTCTCCATCCTCCTCAGGGATGCATGCTTGGTACTGAAGGACTTCCACTGGCCTCAAACCCTGTGTAAAACCCTAGGGCACAGGAAGAGGAAATGGGGGTGGGGCCTCTGGGGGCAAACTTATTCTATGTCATCATTTTGCAAGAATTTTAACCCTGTACTTCACTCCCTCATTTGAAACATCTCTCACGGCTGAGTGTTAGAAATCTGATCATCTAACTCACACTACGTGTTAGCTAGCAGCCAGGAAGTGGAGGGGTAGGGAATGCCTAACCCAAAGGTGTAACAAGAAAACAACCAGTCAGTGCTCAAGGTTGGATGCTAAGTAGCTACCAAGCAGTGCAAACGCTTAACTGGACAGGTTCATAATCATCTTAAGAGGTAGGTGCTATGAACCGTTCAGAGGTTCATAGCACCTACCTCTTAAGATGATTATGAGCCTCCGCATGCAGAGGAGGGAACAGATGAGGCTCCAAGAGGCTATGATTTGTCCAAGGTAAGCCCAGCAAAAAAAAAAAAAAAAAAAAAAAGAAAGAAAGAACGAAAGAAAAATTTCCAGAGCTAACGCTCCACCTAGTGTCAGCTTATCTCTGAAATGTGATGCGAAGAGAGCTATGGTTCTTGGTTCTTCATCCTGCCTACAAGATTAGAATTAGCTGGGCAGTGTTTAAAACCAGAGATGCCTGGATTCTTCCCATGACTATTAAATCAATATCTGAGGTGGGAACCGGGCATTTGTTTGTTTTTTAAAAGGCCCCTGAAGGTGAGCCTGGGTTGAGAAACGCTAAGACAGGGCACTACGCTTTGATGGATGAGACCAGAATCAGTTTCTCTTTCCTTCTTCGAGTCTAAGCAAGACCTTTGAGCAACCAGAACTCCCTCACTGTCCCCTCAGTCCGATCCCAGGCCAGACTGAGGCTGTGCCTCTGCCCTGCTGAGGGAAAGGAAAATACCAGGCCAGACTAGAAAGCAGACTGGGGTCTCTGGCCAAGAAGCTGGCAGATTTATCTGTGTGTCTGCCCCCATGGAGGTCAAGAGAAGATCAGAAAAGTCAGAAAGGGAAACTAAAAGGCATAGGAAGCAATATGCATGATCAGTCTGGAGGCCAAGGGGATGTTGGGAGGAAAGATTAGCTGCAGGGTGGGGAAAGGGGTGGACTGATCCTTGGAAGGGAAAGAGATGGGGGAAGCTTTGGAGCACAGCACTGGTCTGGGAGGCAGGAGAACCATGGTCTCCCACCCGCCTGGGGATGGGGATCTCAGAGACTCCAGAGATTCCAGAGGTAGCTACTCTGGGGTGGAAGGAGAGGGGCTGAGACTCATGTTTTTGGGTTTGCTTAAATAATCCCACACCTGGAGAGTCTTCCAATGGATCTCTCTGCCCACAGTCTCTGCCCCATTCTCATTCCCTTCTCCATTGGGCCAAAGTGGTCTTCCTCAACTTCGGAGCGGGTTAATCTTTGTTTAGATTCCTTCTGGGCCTCCTACTGCCCCCAGAATAAAGTCCAAATGCATGAATGCAGCTAAAACAAAACAAAACAAAATTTAAAAATTAAAAAAAAAAAGTGGGACTTTTGTTTCCCATGCTTTTTGTACTTCAAACAGTGACTTGCACTTAGCCTTTCCACAGAATGCCTTCGGCATGAAACTCTCTTCCCATTCTACTTTTTACTCATCCTTCAGGGCTCAGGTTAGATATCACTTCCTCCAGGAAGCCTTCTCTGATTCCCCCAGAGTGTTGTAGTGCCTATTTCAGCTCTTATTATACTAGATTATGTATGTGTGTTTATTAGTCTTCTTCCCTTCACATGCAAACTCCCTCAAAGAAGGACACATTGCCACGATGTTTCCAGCATCTGTCACAGTTTTTTGATGGAAAAAGTCCACAGCATTGGAGGGAAGAAATCCCTACAAAGAGTAACTTAAAAATAGCCTATCCAAGTATACATCTCCATCACTGGCAGAAAAATCCCCAGTGCTTTAGAACAACATTCCGCGCCGTCCCCCCCACCCAGCTTTTCTGAGGTATAACTGACAAATGTGAGCTATTTAAAGTACACAATGTGATGATTCGATATACACACACATTGAGAAGAAAATTTCCCCCAGAGTTAATTAACACATCTGTCACCTCACATATTTACCTTTCTTCTCTCTCTCTCTCTCTCTCTCTCTCTCTCTCTCTCTCTCTCTCTCAGAACATTTAAGTTCTACTCTCTTAGCAAATTTTAATTATATAACACAGAGTTATCAATTATAGTGACCATGCTATACATTTGATCCTCAAACCTTATTCATCTTGCATCTGAAAGTTTGTACCTTTTACTAACTTCTCCCTATTTCTCCCACCCCCAAGTCCCTTTCTGCTTTCTGTTTCTGAGTTTGACAATCTTTTTTTTTTTTTTTTTAAGATTCTACATATAAGGGTACCATGAGTTGTTTCTTTGTTTCTCTGTATTGCTTATTTCATTTAGTATAATGCCCTCCAAGTTTATCTATGTTATCATAAATGACAGAATTCCCTTCTTTTTTTAAAGGCCGAATAATAAATATTTCATATTATATAACATTTCCTTTTTCCATCTGTCGATGGACACTTAGGTTGTTTCCATACCTCGACTATTGTGAATAATGCCCCTGTGAACATGGGGCTGCTCGTATCTCTTTGAGACAATGATTTCACAGACCATTCTAAAACTAGAGGTCCTAATTTAACTTTGGGACATGGAAGGATCTTCATAAAGATCACAAATTCAGTTTCCAAAGGACTGGAAAAGTCAGAGAAGAATAAGAAAGGAGCTGAGGAAACCAGAGCTCTGAGAGGTTGGGTCCTATGTGCCAAGTCAGATGGCAACCCCAGGGGCTAGTATCTTAACCACAATACCCATCAGCCTGTCCCACTCCACTCAGCCAGGCTCTCTTGGTCCTTGGTTGAGCACGTACCTCTCTGTAAATGCAGATATTTTTACCAATCCCTTGTGCAGAAGCACTGAAACCTGAAGCCTATTCCAGGAGCTTATAATATCCTTCAAGTAGCCACATTCAACAGCTCCAAGCTCACTGGTGATTTCTCACCAGAGGACTCCAGCCTGCCTGGAACTCTGTCTCCTCTGGAGTTCTGATGGGGGTCCATATCCATCACTCACCCGAGAGACAGCTACATCTGAGTAGTAGTTGTCAAACTTGGCAAGTTCTGCCCAATAATTCCTAAATTTCTTTCCCTTTCTTACAGCGTGACCCCACTACTTCAGTCTATGCATTTGAAATCAAAGGACTCTGATTTGAACACTGGATCTGCACCCTAAGACCATGCAGCCTTAGAAATGTCACAACTCTGAACCTCAGTCTCCTCATCTGTGGAGTATAATTATACTTTCTCCATAGAACTGTGGTGAAGAGGCAGATTCAATGGCATGGTGTTGAGGAGACACCCAGTAAGTTCCCAGGGGTACAGCATATAACTGGACAGTTTATATAGTGCACACAGGTACCCAGGTTAGAGGACAACCAGATGTCAGAATCCAGCCCAGTTTCTACCGACCAAGCCATGTGTCCACAGCTGTATTCACCCAGAGGGAGCATCTTTCGGTAATTCACACAAGTCTACCCTAAAAATGGTCCTGGCAGAGCCTACCACATGGCACTCAGTAAACATTAACTGAATCTTAAATTCTGTTATCCACACAAAGAGAAAACAAAAGCTATTGTTGCTGAAATAGTAATAATCTAAGCATACTTCCAGGGGTGGGGTTGGCAATATAGCAGAATAGTTAAAAATAAAAGCTTTGGAGTTAGGGTTTAAGCCCCGATTCTGCCACTAACTACGCTGAATGATCACAAGCAAGACGTACAACCTCTCTGAGTTTCAATATTATCATCTGTAAAAAGGAAATAGCTTGAGAGGATAAATGGTGACTATCGTAATTACTATCTCCTGAAGACCTCGTGTTTCAAGTGCTCTGGGACCTAGCTTTATAGGGTAGGAGACCCCAGATCACCAGAGGTAATTAAACATTCATTATTGTAATTGGTATTTATTAAAGTCCTAATGTGTTCCAGGCTCCAGACGACTTATACCATCATCTATCGAGAATTTTCTGCTCGCCAGATAATGTGCTAAGCACTTCATACACATGATCTCATCTTTACCCACAACCACCCTAAGAGGGAGATATTATGATTATCTGCTTGAGGGGGATTTACAAAGTAGTTAAGAAAGCAATTAATTCGTGCTTGAAACCATTAGCACACACACTAAACAGAGACAGGCTGCATTTCAAAAGAAGACAAGTACGAGGATATATTTTGAGCAAGGCAGTGGCTAGGAATTTGTTGTTGTAGGCAACCTAGATATCCATCTCAAGAGAATTTGGTATAAATACATGATGGAACATTATGCAGTAGTCAAAAATCATAATTTACACCTAGAAATAGGGATTGATCTCAAAAATCACGTTAAATTAGAAAAAGTAAGAAATAAGGTGAGATTTGGGACACAACAGAATAGGAGAATATATGCCAAATTGTGAGTCGATCATTGTGGAGCTTTATTCATCAAAGCGAGTACCTCGGCCCTGAGAGCATCTGTCATGGATTGACCTGATCGATCCAGATGCTATGACCAACATGCACTGCACACAACAGTGACTAAACAACGGCCCTGCCCACAAGGAGCCCACAGCACAGGGTGGGTTCCCTGAATAAGAAAGTTCTGCTAGAAAATTATCTCTGCCAGCTTCTCTCCCATAACTGTTGTTTCGGGTTGATAAATTCATTTTTCTCTCCCAGATGTATCTAATAAAGTAGAAGAAATTAAGGCTTGGTCAAAGTGTAGACTGATATCCACTGAGGACAGTGCTAGTCATTCTGAAGAGCTAATTAACCAATATAAAACTTCCCTCAATAACTACTATCCTTTTCCTAATTGTTGAATTTAAAAGGGTTACATGACACAAGGAAAAATCATTTCAGCATTCCGTTCCATCATCTTGACTACCCCTGGGCCTGTACAAGGCCCCAAACAGTGCTGTCTAATGTTCTGGTAATGACAGGAACATCCTGGACCTGTGAATATTAGGAGAACTTTAAAGAATAAGAGTTCAAGACTGGACCAGAACATCAGCCAAGACCTCTTCCAGCCCTCTCCAGCTCCAAGACCCTATTGGCTGCTGTCAATGTATATTTGATCGTCAAACTCCTCACATCTTAATAAAACATGTGGCAAATGGATTCTTCAAGATACCCCCAGGACCTATCATGTGTCTGTTCTACCTCTACCAAATCTCTAGCTAGTGGAAAGGCCACATTCATATCACATTCCTACAGAACTGATTCTTGGCCTCTTGGAGCTCGAGCTCATTTGACCATCATCTGCCACTCTCCAAAGTTTGGTCAAACAGAAAAACAAGGACAAGTGCTATGGCACACAATAATTCTCCAGGGGACATCTGAGACTCTGAACCTTTACGAGACTGATAAGGACTTAACCATGAACTCTGGTGTGTGAGGGACTCTGTGCTATAGGAAGGAATTCAAAGCCAGGGGACCATCAACATGGGTTTATTTGAAAAGAGGAAGCAAAAATTAAGAGGCCAAAAGAGAGAAAGAATAGATGTGGTAGGACTGGGGTGTGGAGGGGTACCAGGCAGTGAAGCTAACAGGATACAGCAGTAAGCATTTCCCTGGGACATCCTTGGATTCCCATGTGAGTGGCAAGGAAGACGTCAAGGTCTTGAGCAGTCTTGGACTGTAAAAATACTGGGTTATAAATAACCCTAGTAATGGGAAGACCCTGATCGCACAGTGGTGGAACCCACCTTTTCCCACAAACTTAGGTTTTCACATATCCTGTTTAGATTCCTAAAAGTCAAGAGTTGGAAGAACAAATCACCACACAGACTCCATCCTATTTTCCAAATGGAAAAAAATGTCCCAGGGAGAGAAAGTAATCTGCCCAACGTCAAGGACATCACTGGAGTCTAGGAGTTTGGGGAGAAGTTCCTGTCTTCCTTTGCTTGGTGCTGGGACTAAATACTAATGAGCTAACCAAGAACACTCATGTTGGACTGCTGCAAAAGTGAAAATAAACTTTTACTGAATTAAGCTACAGAAATTTGAGGATACTAGCAACTAGACTAGTGTGACTAATACAATTTGAAACCTTCCAGAGACACTAACCTAAAGTCAATTCAAGGCAGACTAATCTCTTGGTCTCAGGAGTCTGTCTATTAATGATAAAAGATCTTGAGAATAACAGATGGGGAAAAACATTTGGAACATATTTTATAGTCAAGTGGTTATGACTAACACACAAAAAGTTCTAAATATGAAAAAAAGAAAAATTATCAAGGGACATAAACATAATTCACAGAGCTACGAATGACTAGTAAATATATGAAAAGATGTTCAACCTCACTAGTGATCTGGGAAATACAAATTAAAATAGTAATGAGATATAATTTTCACCAATTAGATTAATTTGACAGTATTCAATGTAAACAAGGGTCTGGGGAAAAGGATAGTCCCAGATACTTTTAGTAGGAGCATAAATTGCTAAAAATTTTTGAAGGGTAATTTGGTTCCACCTATTAATATACAAAACATGCTTCCTATCAAAATGTATGGACCCTCTGGTCAGCATTCATGCTTCTAGGAGTATTCACATAAGGGTACAAGAATATATGTTAAATGACTATTCACTAGAGCGTTATTTGTAATATCAAAAACCCACATAAATAACTATTGAGATAAGAGTGATTAAATTATGGTACAGCCACATGTACCATATGAAATGTTATGCAGCTATTGGAGAAATATATAAACTGTCATCCAAATACAAAAGCCAAGTTTATGACTACACATAAGTAGGTAATGTATGTGTAATAGATTACCAGACGGGACTTTTCCTGTTGCCTTTGAATTCTGCTAAAGCTGAAAACAACTAGGTAACAGATACACACACATTCTAAACAGAAGTTCCAGACACATTCACACAGGTCTAGTATGAGGTATCTAAAGAGGCTCTTCACTACCAACCCCCCTTGCCTGCCTCCGGGTCATATAAGAAAAGGTTGAGATCCATTAGAGAAGATCTTTGGAAGGGAATTCACAGGAATAGAGAGCACAGTCGTTTTTCTCTACCCTTCCCCTTCAAACTGAGGAAGATGCTCCCTAAGAGAACCACTCATGGAATCTGGTTTTGCCTAGTAGGAGAAGGAGCCACATCTCACCTTTTGACCTAATGTGTCCTGGGAATAAGTCACAAGCCCACCACCAGCTGCTGCTGGCTGCGTATAGCGCAAGAGCACTCTGGGAGAATCTGAAAGGTAGTCCTTAAAACATGAGCGGTATGGACAGGGAGATAGAAACGCCTACTTCTAGCCTGGAAAAGAGTAAAGGTGGGAGGCTGGCTGAAGCTACCTGTGATGCTGAATAGAGAGAGGACAGCGGCAGAACCTACCTGTACTCCCAAAGCTGGATGTCAGGGAGGTATGGGTTTAGTCATGGCCACCCCTAAGATTCCAGCGCTCAGACCAAGAATATAAATGGAGGCTCATACACCCTATGTCTAAATATTTTAAGATATAAATCGAGCTGAATAAAACATGTTTTATCATCCTCCTTTGACAAAAATACTTCCATCAGAACCTGGGAAGCTGGGTTCAAACAGAGGATTTTCATCATTCTTGGAATTCACTCCCAAATGCAAAGCACAGTGAGAGCTGGCCCTGCCAAGCCTCCCCTCATTTCCCACCCTTGGGTCCCTGCTGCAGCGCCCGTGCGCACGCACACACATGCGCACATGAGTTCCATCCACATTCCCGGCAAGCAGTACCCCTTGCCTACTCCTTAGGTCTCAGGATATATACACCTGTAATGAAGCCCACGTGAACCTGAAGAAGAAGGAGAAGAAGGTCTCACAAGGCTTTGGAGGTGGGTTTGAGGCCATTCTGGCAGGGAATTCTGGGATCCCATTATCTGATATGAGGACTAGAATTGCTGCTTGAGCTCCACGTGGGAACGCTCTCCTGGATCTGATGATTTCTCACCCAGTTGAATAGCTGCAGGTAGAAAAAGGCAAGGGTGGGGTCCTCTAAGGGGTTAGGTCCAGGACTGGCACCCTTCTTGCCAAAGTCTGGGGGCAGTACTGGGCCAAACAAGTGATGAATGATGCTCAGAGACAAATAGACCTCAGGGTGCACCCCAAGGGTAGGATTGAGGTGTGTAGGGCCCAGGTTTGAGGAGCAATAAATTCATCAAACGGTATAAAGGATATTAATTCCCCTGTGGAGTGAGGGTCATGGGGTCTCTGAAGAGCAAGCATTGGGGCATCTGCCACAGATTACAACAGTGGCAGTGAAATATGACTGCCCCTTGTTCTAATTACGTCTTCCTCATGCTGAAGGAGCCAAAAGCCACAAAAAAACATGGGCATGCAAGAAGTTTGAAAGAACAGATCATATCACTGCCAGCTTTCCTTCCCTACCTGGTCGGCACTGAGCTGGGTGGTAAGGAAAGAAACTTTGAATTAGATGAGAGACTAATTTAATTTATACTGGACTGGACTGGACTTTTTAATACTCGCCAGTGATCAGAAAGTTATAAAACCATCTAAGATGCCTTTAAGAGACTGAGAAAGGACATCATTAGAGCACTCAGAGCTAAAGTAAGCAATAGAGGAAATTGTACTGATTACCAATTGTACCCTACTAAGTCTCACCCACTCAGTAACAACCAACCTAAAAAACCAAACCATTTAGCAATACATTTGCGTGTATGTAAGTATGTTATGACTGTTTCTATAGTAGTTTTTAGCCCAGAAGAATAACAGTGAAAAGGGGGAGGGATGATCTTGACTTTCCAATTCACACATTCTGAGTTACTTTCCTTTAAAAAAATTTCTAGAAAAAATATGAGATTTTGAATGACGCATAATTGCCTCTGTTTGCCCAATGAGGCTCTTAGGAAATCTCTTCAACCCAGGAGAAAAAAAAAAAAAAAAAAAGCAAGCACGAGATAGTTTGGGCATTACTTATTCCCCTTCCTAATGTTGTCACAAGTCCAAACTCTGATTTTCCTAGGGGGGGAAAGTTGTTTATTATTGCAACTGTTGCCATGGCAGCTTGTTTCCATGTTATCGTTCTTCTTTTCTCCTCAGACATTACTCCACTAATACATGTTCCAGACCTGCAATCCCAGGCTTCTCAGACAGAAGGAAACATACAGGAGCTGCTGAAAAATCATCGGAGAAAGCCAACTCTGCCTTGCAGTCTGAGTCCTAGTGTTTTCAAACACTGCATCGTGAGGTGGCGGAAGCAGAGCCTGTCTCTGGACCGGCAGAGCAAGACCCTGAAGAATTTCAACAACCCTGCAATCTCCCAGCCCCCTCCACCCACACCTTTGGCTGCAGAACTGAAATTGTCTCATAAAAGCAATGGGCGGGCGGGGGGGGGGGGGGGGGGAGGCGAGGAACTAAAGAGCAGTTATTTGAGAGCTTGCCCCTGGTTATATTTCCATCAGCATAAGGACACAAAAAATCCGGGCAATTCTCCAATTCTCATCAAGATATTTGCTGTCTAGATATTCCCAAGTCTTCCAGCCTTAGCGGATGGTGGCTCTTTTATTTATCATTCGAATATTATAGTAAATGAGCAAGCGATCAGAATATATACAATTATTCAAATGATGCCAAGGATTCTTTAGGACCATGTGTTTCTTCTGGTCATCTCTTATTCTGATTTTGTGTTTCTCTTGAATTATTTTTCTCCATTCCGTGACTCACCTTCTTTGATGCTTGCCACCTCTCTGTCCCACTCGCCACACACAGAACACTCCATTCCTCAGTCCTCCCAAGTATCACTAAAAGAGGTGCTTTACTGAAGGTTGTGAGCAACGGAATTACAACATAGCAAAATATAAGAACAGACTTACATTTGAATCTCCTGTTTGTATATGCTTAGAACATCCTTGGAAGCATAAACTGCACAGAAGGACCTGAAGTCAGGGGTGGTAGGGAGACTCTCACTCATCTAACAACTCTGACTAAGCACCTAATATGAACTTAGGTACTCGTTCTAAGTACTTGGGGTACATCAGTGAATGAAACAGACAGAAATCACTGTCCTCATGAGTGTTTTATTTTGTCAAGAGAAGACAAAATAAACAACAAATAAAAAAGTAAGTCAATAATAATGGTATATTAAAAAATGATGTGAAATGAAAAATAGAGCAGGTAAGGGAGCTCAGCGTGCAAGTGGTGGGCAAGTTACAGTTTTTAACTGGTGGACGGGAAGGTGTCTTTGAGAAGGTAGCACCTGAGCAAAGGCTTGCAGAAGGCGAAGGAGGGAGTCGTGAGGATACATGGGAGAAGTGCATTCCAGGTAAAGGGAGCAGCCAGTGCAAAGGCCATGAGGCAGGAGTGTGTCTGGTGTGTTAGAGGAACAGCAAGGAGGCCAGTGTGGTTGCAGCAGAATGAATAGGAAGGAGAGGAGGATGGGGATTAGAAAGGGGCTAGAAGGCCATGATCAGGATGTTGGCTTTTCTCTGAGTAGGATGGGAAGCCATCGGAGGGGTCTGAGCCAAGGAGTAACAGGCTCTGACTCTCGTTCTAGCGGGAACCCTCAGGCCGCTAGGTCAGGCATAGACTGCAGTGAGACAAAGCCAAAGCAGGGAGCCCAGTCAGAGGCTAATTGTGGTTATTCAGGACAGAGTGAGATGGTGGCTCCCACCAAGCTGGTAGCAGAATCTGGATTTTCTTTTCAGATTCTATTTTTAGAGCAATTTTAGGTTCACAGCAAAATTTAGTGGAAAGTACAGAGAGTGTCCATATACTCCCTGTCCCCCAACACATACGGCCTCCTCCTCCGTCAACATCCTGCACCCCAGGGGTGCCTCTGTTACAACTGAGGAGCCTACACTGGCACATCATTATCACCCAAAGTCCATAGTTTACAGCAGGGTTCACTCTTGGTGTTGTCTATTCTGTGGGTTTTAACAAATATATAATGACATGTATCCACCATTGTGGTATCTTACATAATAGCATCAATATCTTAAAAATCCTCTATGCTCTAACTATTCATCCCTCCCTCCCCCGACCCCTAGCAACTACTGGCTTTTTTTTTTACTGTCTCCATAGTTTTGCCTTTTCCAGAATGTCATATGGTTGAAATCACCCAGTACATAGTTTTGCAGATTAGCTACTCTCACTTAACTGTCACTTAAGTTTCCTCCATACTTTTTCATGGTGTAATGGGTCATTTATTTTTAGTGCTGAATAATGTTCCATTGTCTGGATGTACCGCAGCTTACCCATTCACCTACTGAAGGACATCTTGGTTGCTTGGCAATTATAAATAAAGCTGCTATAATCATCTATATACTCGTTTTGCATAGATGTTTAGTTTAGCTCTTTATTTTTATTTTTTATTTTTTTCCCATTCACTTGTGTAAATACCAGGGAGCATTCTGGATTTATTTTGAATCAGAACATCCTAATGGATCAGTGAAGTGTAAGAAAAATAGAGAAGGACAAGACCTTGGAAAAAGCAGTTTGGGGGAAGAATTTCAAAAGTTGAATCTTGGATATGTTAATGGAAGGAGGTCCATTAAATAAATATCTGAGTGGGGAAATTAAGTTATGATATGAGTCTGGAGTCCAGGAGAGACTTTCGGTAGAGACATAAAGTAAGGAATCATTGGTACATGGATTAACTTAAAGCCAGGATGTCTGATGAGATCACCAAGAGAGTGAGTATAGGCAGTGAAGAGGATCAAGCACTGAGCCCTGGGATCCTCCAATATTAAGAGGAAGGCAAGAAGAAAGAAACCAGCAAGGACCTGAGAAGGAGCAACAAGTAAATAGGAGAAAAACCAAGAGAATGGGATGTGCCACAAGCCAACTGAAGAAACCGTATCAAGGAGGAAGGGGCGATGGCTCTGGCAAATGCAGAGGAGAGGTCCAGCATGTCGGGAACTGGGAATTGATCAGGGATTTAGCAACACAGAGGTCAGTAACTTGACCTTGAACAAGAACTGTTTTGCAGTGGAGGAGGAAGAAAAACTAAAGTAGATTTAAGAAATGAATTCTCAGTGGGGAGTGATATCACTTCCAATGGAGGTAAAATCGATTCTTGGGGAATGAAAAAACCTTGCTCTTTTATCGTATAAATCATAGATAGATATATAGTGCATAATCAACTATACATTACATTTGTGGTATTAAATGTCATGAGTTATGAGAGATTTTTTTTAAAAAAAAAAAGCCAAAAAGATTCCTTAGGAGGATAATAATGGAAAAAGACAGCTTGAGAAACACTAGTGCAACAGACAATGCGAGGAAAGGAATTAGAGACAGAGAAGATAAACAATGTTCTGATGAGTTTTGCTATAAAAGGGACTGAAGGAATGGAGCAGTAGCTGGTGGACAAATAGGAGTCAAGGGAAGAATCTCTAAAATATTTAATAATAATATAAATATAATGCTTATATAAAGTGCTTATTAGGGGCCAAATGCTGCTCCTAAACCTTTACAAGTGTTAATTCAGTTATTTCTCCCAACAACTCTGAGGCAAGCATCATCATTGCCCTGCTTTCGTAGTTGGGGAAGCACAGAGAGGTTAAAAAACTTACCTGCCTGAGATCATGCAGCCAGGAAGTGTTGGACCTAAAGCTTAATTAAATGAAGGCAGTCTGAATCCTGAATCAATATTTAAGATTTATCCTAGATCCTTTAGTATTGTAGACTTCATTCTCTATATTTTGTACACAAAAATATCATGCATTGTCAAAAATTAATATTTGGCATTTCTCTCCTAAAATACGCTGTGGGGGATATCCTCTAGGATATATTCTTATCTCCTTCATCTTTGGGTCTTTCTCTCTAGGGAGATCTCCACTCTGCTCCAGCTGTCACTTTCCCAGACCCTAATTATTTTGATTTTATCATCACAGCGATTGACTTACCCTTGACCATCCAAATTCCAAGTTCAGTGGAGGAGGGAGGAATCTTACCTTTCTCCATTCAAAGGTCCATCAAGGCTAATCGAAGTGATAGCCATCAGAATAGCTCCTCCCCTGGAATTCAGAAATACAGCCAACCATTTTATTTGTTAAATTATCATTTATGCCACTGCATAAGACTCTCGACCACCCCTCCCTTCCCAGTAGCCAGCATTTCCTCCCACAGACAATAGCTGTATGAACATAACCCAAAAGCATTTTGGGGAAAGTGCAAGTGAACGAAAAAATCCTTTGCCTTAATTAGATGATTTTTTCAGGGAAAACTATATTTGATGACTAAATTATTTGTATAATTGTCTTAATTCTGCACTTAATTTAATAGGTTTATACCAAGTGAGGGGCAAAATTTTTTAATTCTGGGAGGTGAACCTTAACCAGCAGTTAGGGTGTACCTGTCCATGGCAAAGTATTTAAATTAGGGCCCAATTTAAGAGCCATGACATTTTTTTTTTCCTGATGTGCAAGGGCCAAATGATTCACGAGAAAATAATGACGTTCTGGAGTGAGCTGTCTGTAAAGCCTTCACGGAGTGCCCTGTGAGCACGCCTCCACTCCCAGTCTTGGTTTTTGGTCACCAGGTCTGTGAAAGCACCTTCTGTCACACTCTCCCATAAACTTCTCCAAGAACCTTTGGCGCAACTCCACCCTAGCCAGTAAAAATTGGTCTTCTTCCTGGATCCAACCTCCCTCCGCCAGCAGTCAGTTCATTTATCTGGATGGGGGCTGGGGAGAGTTCCAGCAAGACA
The DNA here is from genome assembly GCF_014176215.1 of Rousettus aegyptiacus. Classification (NCBI taxonomy): domain Eukaryota; kingdom Metazoa; phylum Chordata; class Mammalia; order Chiroptera; family Pteropodidae; genus Rousettus; species Rousettus aegyptiacus. The sequence continues at coordinate 100,969,765 of NW_023416308.1, forward strand.
CCACCCTGTCCTCAACCACTCCAATGCCCACAAAATAGTCCAGAATGTCTTTGTTATGCTTATGAAATGTCTATTAATGTAAATTAGAGACATACCTCATAACTCTTTTTACCGCCCAGCTCTTAACTGTTGAAATCTAACACACCTACTCATATTTCAAAAAACATCAATTTCAGAGTCAGTACAGTCATCCCATAAGAGGAGAAATATTGTCTTTTTCACTATAATTCTCTATTTATGAGACTATCTCAAACAAAGAAGGTAGACCTTTCTGTTACTTTCTATTACTGTCTCTTTCTGTTACTGTCCCTTTCTCGGTATCCGCCCCCAACACTCTTCACTGTCACCCTTTCAAATTCCATCCCTCAGGTAGCAATATGCTTCTAAATTACTTCCCCCTTGGCTCCAGCCTAAGCTTACAGTAATCACATGTAAAGAGAATATTTAACATTCAATTTTTGGCCAAGGTCCATTCTCCTCCTGGAGGATGCTAAAGATGCTACTTTCATCTAGAGATGGAATTTCTTGCTCTTTAATTGTACCTTTTCCCCCTTGCCCCACTCAAGAATCATGTGAACAGAAATGTGTGGGAGTGAAATTACTTTACAGATAGTCTCAAATCTACTCTAACATCTCAACACAAATCTTCAGCTCCTATCAGCATCTGTTTTTGATAAAAAATTACTCATAATTTATCTGGCGACTGATTGCAGGGACATGGCAATTCTTTGGTTGAGAGCGGGGGAATACACAGATACGAGAGAGTGGTTCAGTAAGTTAAAGTAAGTTAAAGCTGTGAATACTGGGTCCGAAGCAGGAAGCACCATGGTTAAGAGCTTGACGTATGGAGTCAAACAGGTGAGGCGTGAAACCTGCTGAGCCCTTCAGTAACTTTAAGATTACAGGCAAGTTTCTTAAAACTTTTTCTGACCCTGAATGTCCTTTTTAAAAAGAGATAATATATACTATTATTATAGTACATACCTCGCAGCATTGTTGTGAGAATTACAAGCGATAATACTAGTAAAAGAATAAACATAAGGGAAATCCACACCAAATGATGGTTCTGTCCAGTGATGCGCATTCCACACAGTCATAATCCAATGGGAGGAGAGGAGGATGCTGGGTTGAAAGTTTTGCAAAATAGTTTCCATATTATTGATAAAGAAAACATTTCAATCTATTTACACACTGCACAGATGTTTTAATTAAAAACATATGTAGGCGATTTTGCAATAATGTAAGTTATCACTTAGGCTCATATTAGTATGATGGGAAACCAATGTTTTAAGACAATAAAATGGTCCATATATCCCTGCGCATTATCTAGATGGAGCCATTTTGAAAGTATACAGCTTTGAAATCTGTCTCAGTTCCAAGCTATTTTGACTAAATGTTTGGAAGTTAAATAGTGTGAAGCTAATCCAGAAATCTTGGTTTAAATTGGTTTCTAAAGAGTTTTAAATTGTTCGAATTTTAAAAAATCTTTAATTTTTAAATAGTATAAACATGTAACAAAAATATTCCGTGTGAGTGGTCTCATTTAAAAAAACAGTTTGAAACCAAACAGGCTTGCACTGTCTTAAAAAACCACTTATATGTTATGAAAACCACATGAAATAGATTCCAAATCAAATAATTTTAAGGAAACCATTCCAAAACCAGTATTTTGAAAAACATTTCAAATTTAACCATTGATGGCAATGACTTTCAAAATTCCAAAGAAACAGACTGATGTAAGTTTCATGTTTTCAAACTTTACAAAATATCTTATTCTTTTTCACTCCTAGTCTATTTTAGGTGTTGCCTTAGCAGACTCAGTGAATGCGAGTATGACATAACAACTAAAAACATACAGAGAAGAAAGATATCACAGCAGGAAGTGAGTGAAACTCGGGTGTGAATTCCTCTTCTATCATATATTATCTGTAGCATTGTGGCACTATCACTAGAGCTTTTTGAACTACAGTTTCTGTCTTAGACTGGGTTTCACCAGAAAGCAGAGCCTGGCCAAAGGCCTTTAGGCAGGTATTTTGGGAAACGACCTGGGGAAAAGATTGGCAGAAAGAAGTACAACAGGAAACAAGGAAAAGCCATTACAAGAAGTAAGCACCACTGTGGGCAACTGGTCCCAATAGTATGGGCATCTTTTGAGGGCTATGTTGAATGCCCAAGGGACAAACGAGGGGGCAGTTCGAGATGGGTTCCACTGATCATTCACACACTGTCCACCTCCACACCATGCATCCATCAGTGCCAGACACGTTCCTGCTGACTTCTCATGTAGCTATGTTGGAGAAGTACTGAAGCAGTGAAGGGGATCAGAATATGCCATCTTAAAACAGGATTATTTTGAATTGAAAGCAAATGAAAACCAACAGATGCTGACACAAGAAGCCTTCTCAGAGTTTCCCTTATCTGATTAAAAGCAGCAACCTCTGGGAAATGAGGCTGCCAAAAATCTCTCTGGGGAGTTTCGTGGCCATAAAGAAGACAGAAAGATCACTCACATTTGCCTAAACAAACATTATCACAAACTTTTTTTAATTCCCCATTTGTTCTTCTAAAAACCCATTTGTCTTTCCTAAAGAAGTCTATTTGTTTATCCCATAGAAGCCTTTCTCTCCTTCCCTTTCCCCTACTAAACTGCATATACAAGCTAGCTACTTCTTTTGTTAGCATCCACATGCAAATACTTTTTCTCTTGATAATCTGTCTCTGTCAATTTAATTTGCAGATCTCCAGGAAAAAAACCTAAGAGCAGAGAAAAAGATTTTCCTCCTCAAAAATAGAAAGTGAGGAAAATGAGGTGTAGCCTAGGAGAGGTATTGGCTGGTAGATTATACCTATGCCAAGCAGGTGGCTATAGCAATGGCTGAAATAAATGGTGGGTCCAAGAGGACGTGAATACGAGAGATGTCCCGTACCGTTTCCTCATCTATATAGTGAAAGTAAAAGTACCAACAATACGAGGACTTAGTTTGCAGAGCCTATGCTTCAGCATACACTATTTTTCTGAACTGAAACCCCACTCTTTTTTTTTTTATCTGCGTGGTGAAGAATTCCTCATCACCAAATTCCTTATCTCTGCACTTTTTCCAGACCTAAAGTAAAGGAGGCTTCCTTCTCCTCTCCTTTTCCCCTCCAACCCCCTCAGGCAGGAGCTCCTGTCCTCTCCACCTACCACCACCACCACCACCAATTCCTGCACTTTTCTAGTGTGAAAGTGTAGCTCATCTGAATGTTGAGATTAGGAAAAGCCCTCTCTTTCAGGCTAATCTGCCCCTCCTCCCTCCCTGTGGTAAGCACATCCAGGTCCCAGCCCAGGATCGCCCTTCTGAAGATTGGTCCTGAAGCTGGGCAGAAAGAGGAAGGTTTCATCCCCATCCCCAATGAAGATGGCGGGAGGGAAGAGGGCTTGGGAGGGAAGGAGAGGTACCTGACCACAATCTCTCATACCATCTTACCAGCTAATAAATTGGATATGTTGGTCCCTATCTGATACCTCAATCTATTTTGTCCCCCTTGTTACACTACAAGCTCTACTAGAGCAGAAATCTTTGTTTTGTTCACTGAAATATCTGAAATGCCTGAATCAGAGCTCAAGACTTAAGAGGGCCTTAGTATTTAATGAATTCATGAATCCCTTGGGGGAAAGGGACTGAAGAGGACCCCAGAAGACCCTCCATGACCCCCTCCAGACAGAAATGGGCTCTCCTCTCTGTTTCCTCTGCACCTCCCATTAAACCACTTAACACACTGTAATTAACTAATAGAAATCTGACACTCAGGTTTGACTTGGAGCTTCCCACAGGTTGAGATTTTACCTTCTATTTATCTTTGTCTCCCAAATCCCCAGCAGCCTGAGGTGCTCAAAAATAATAGCTGAATAAATGACAAAGATAAGGATTGCAATAATATTACATTTTAATTGTCTTCTTTACTTTCTAACACCAGAGATTCTTTGGTTGTGAAGTTAGAACAAATGACTAATGAATCACTCTGGAGCTTTGTTCCAGAACTCTGAAGACAAGAAATGGAAAAAAAAATGAGATAAGCCAAAAGGAAAAGCCCAATGGGCAAATGTAGACAGTGACTCTTGGCTCTTCGGCATGTTTTTGAAATTCAAGAAGCATGTGTGAGTCAAGGGGAAGGCAGTAAAGTTCTTTGAGGATTTTCTTAAATTATCGAAACTATGATGCTGGAAAGGAAAAGGAGAAAGCTCAAAGAAATGAGAACAGAAGCTGTTACAACTTTAAAAAATTACAGTGATGGCAAATACACAGAAATACTTTCCCCTAGCCCTCTTACCCCACACCTTTATCCTGCCATCCTTGCTAAACGTCACTAATCAATTCAAGTACTTGTTTCCATAGGGAGCTTAAAGTCCTCCCCAACCAGCATGGCAGAAAAACTATTGGTTATTCCTGGTCTACATCAAGAGCCCCCAAACCTAGATGAACTTCAGACTCACCTGGTGTCTTCATCACCTTAGGCTGCCCTAACAAAATACTATAGATGAAGGGCTTACACCCAGACCTTGATTTACTTACAATTCTGGAGTCTAGGAAGTCCAAGATCAAGGTGACAACAAGGCAGATTTAATCTGAGGTCTCTCCTTTTGGTTCATAGTCAGCCACTGTCTCACAAGCTCCCTGGTGTCTCTTCTTAATACAGACACTAATCCCATCCTAAAGGCCTTACCCTTATACCTTCTTCTGAACTTAATTTTCACCCAAAGTCCCCATCTCCAAAAAGTATCATATTGGAAGTTAAGGCTTCAACCTATGAATTGGAGGGAACATAATTCAATCCATAGCATCTGGGAAGCTCCTAAAACATTCAGTGGCCTGACCCGACCCCGTGGAAATCCTGATTCAGTGGGCTGGGGTGAGGGGGGCGGGGTGCAAGAATCTGAGTGCTTAAAAGTCTTGAGAGGAATATTTTATCACTGACATGGTTTGGAATTGCAGGCATATGATGATAACAAAAAGCAGACCTACAACCGTCAATTTTATTATTGTTTTTAAAATCTTTATAGACAACACACTCCTTCATTGCCTACACCTCCCCCCCCCCGCCCCCCACACTGCCACATGGGACTCAGCCCCTTCTGTAATTAATTTTCCACTGTGTAGACTGGAAACTCCAGGAAGTCAGAGGATCTATCTGTTTTGCACTCTCACCATTGTATCCCCAGCACCTAGCAGGGCTTGGCACAAGGTACGCCGTCAATGCTAGATTCAATGAAAGAAGGAAGGTGTCAACTCAGGTTGGGCACGGCTGTCCCAGACACCATTGTGCAACTCCACCCACCCTACAGTGTCTAATGGAAAAACACCTGTCTAGGAACTGGCATGGCCCTCCAAGACATTCATAATAAGAGAGAGAACAGTAAAGATGAGGTAATTCATTCCTTTATTCATCTAAATTTCTTCATTTTAAAAATTCAGAGATAATGATCGCGTGTGTGTGTGTGTGTGTGTGTGTGTGTGTGACAGTGACCTTTTACTAAATGATAGTGCAGAACTACATATGTGGCTACTGAGCACTTGAAATGTAGCTAATGCAAAATGAGACATTTTATAAGTTGAAAATACACACTGGATTTCAAAGAGAGTATAAAAATTGTAAAGATTTCATTGATATTTTCCTACTGATAAGTGTTGAAATTATAATATTTTCGTATGTTATAATATTTTGTAATGTAATATTTTGGATACTCAAAATATATTTTAAAAACATTTTAAATCTTCCTGTGATGCTAATGATCAGCTAAGTCTGGCTACAACTAGCATTGAACACTAGATAGAGATTGAATTCAGGAAAGAATTTCAGGTAGCATCAGATGATCTGAATCAAGAATCAAATGCCAAAAACCATTTTATAGACACTATTGACCTCAGTAGTTGAAACTCTGCTATCTTGACCCACACATATATCACAAGTGCTTTGTGATCAAAGATAATTAAAATTAAGTTTGAATATATAAAAATTAACTCAAAGTGGATCAAAGTCCTAAATGTAAGACCAAAAGCTATACAACTCTTAGACGAAAACATAGGGCAAAAGCTTTATGACATTGGATGTGGCAGTGATTTCTTGGATATGACACCAAAGACAGAGACAAACTGGACTTCAGCATGAAAATTTAAAAATTTTGTGCATCAAATGCCACTATTAATGGAGTAAAAAGGCAACCCACAGAAGGGGAGAAAATATTTGCAGATCATATATCTCATGAGATTTCATACACACACACACACACACACACACACACACACACACACCCCTCCTATAATATACAGAGAATTCCTAAAACTGGACAAAAACAACGAAAAAGAACAACAACCCAAATCAAAAAATGGGTAAAGAAATTAAACAACCATTTCTCCAAAGAAAATGTACATATAGCCAACAAGCATATGAAAAAATGCTCAACATCACTAATCATTAGGGAAAAGAAAATCACAATGAGATACCACCTCACACCCATTAGGATTGCTACTATTAAAAACAACCAAACAAACAAAAAAGGAAATAACAAATGTTGGCAAAGATGTGGAATACTGGAACTCTTGTGCACTGCCGGTGGGAATGTGAAATGGTAAGCCACTGTGGGAAACAGGATGATGATTCCTCAAAGATTTAAAAATAGAAATGCTGCATGATCTAGAATTCTACTTCTGGGCATACACCTAAAAGAATTGAAAGCAGGGTCTCAACGTGTGTTTTGTACACCCATGTTCACCGTAGTAGTGTTCATTATACCTAGAATGTGGAAGCAACCCCAAACGCCCACCTATGGATGAAGGATAAGCAACATGTGATCTACACATACAATGGAGTATTATGCAGCCTTAAAAAGGAAATTCTGATATCTGCTACAAGATGGGTAAACTTTGAGGACATTGTATTAAGTGAAAAAAGACAGACACAAAAGGACAGTTACTATATGACTTCATTTATATTCAAAGTGGTCAAAATCATAGAGACAGAAAGTAGGATGGTGGTTGCCAGGAGTTAGGGGAGGAGGGAACAGGGAGTTATGGTTTAATGGGTATAGTTTCGGTTTTAGAAGGTGAAAAGAGTTCTGGAGATAGATAGTGGTGATAGTTGAACACTGTTATGAATGTATTTAACACCACTAAACTGTACACGTAAAAATGGTTAAAATGATTACTTTTATGTATGTGTATCTTACCACAATAAAAATTGTTCGAAAATTAGTTTCCTTTTAATAAAGTGGAGCGTCCTCAAGAATACCTCCTTGTTACCTCCAATGTTATTTTCTCACATACTGGTATCCTCTTTTTTTTTGTTTTTTGTTTTTTATTTTTGTTTTTAGATAAGCTTTTTTATTTTAGGATAATTTTAACTTTATAGAAAATTTCAAAGGTAGTGTAGGGAGTTCCCATATGTCCCACATCCAGTTTCCATTATTAATATCTTACATTAGTATGGTACATTTGTTATAATTAATGACCAAATATTGACACATACTTTGCTCAAATTTCCTGAGTTTTTCCTTAACAGCCTTTTTTGTTCTAGGATCCCATCCAGAAAATAGTATTACTTTAGTCATCATGTCTCCTTAGGCTCTTTCTCTTGGCTGTGATAGTTTCCCAGACTTTCCTTGTTTTTGATGACTTTGATGGTTTTGAAGAAAACTGATCAGGTATTTTGTAGATCAAAATTGAGATAATTTCTGGTGCTTTTCTCTAATTAGACTGGAATTATGAGTCTTGGGGAGGAAGACTACAGAAGTCAAGTGCTATTTGCAATGCAACGTAGCAAGGGTCCCTTTATCAACCTGACTTATCATTGATGATGCTGCATTTGATCACCTGGCTGAGATAATGGTTGTCAGATTTCTCCACCTATATAATTCCTCTTCCCTACCTTTCCCAAACTGTAGTCTTTGGAAGGAAGTCACTATGAATAGCACACACTTAAAGTTTGGGGAGACGAATATGAGCTCCACTTACAGATAAAAAGTAGATGAAAGGTTAAATCACTTTAGCAAGCTTTAGAGTTAGTCATGTGCAAAACCAAATTTAAAAACCCGGGCTTGATTAATGGGTTTTTCTCATGGTCTTTGAGGAAGTCAGTAGAAATTTACATATAACAGAATTCACTGTAGAAATTCTCCTTTCTTTCTAAATACAGCCGTTGATGTAGAAAAGAGCACAGACTGACAAGTCAAGTGATACTGTCCCATCTCTAAGTTCACTCGGAATCATCACATGGCCTTGGACACTGAATAGACCTCCAGCCTTGAGTTTACTCCTCTGGGAGACAAAACAATACAGAGCTTAGGAACCAGAGCCCTGGTGTTTGAATCTCAGCCCAGCCACTTAGCTATCTTGAAGGTTTCAGTTTGCTCATCTGTAAAACAGCTGTAGCAAGGACAAATCTCAGCTCAGAAATTTATGTAAGGAGGGAAATACAATTTTACTTTCTATAACTCAGTTTAATTTCTGCCTTGAGTACCATCTGTATGGGAATGGCAGATATTTGCCTCCATCGATCCAGTTATCTTCTGTCCTTGATCCTGTGGTCGTCATCAAGTTCTGATGGGGTTACAAACTGCTAACTTAGGGAGGGAGCATCTCCGCCCATATCATCTGTCCCCACCAATATCTACAAAAAATGTCAACCCTTTGATCCAGGTTGGTAGCCACAGCATCAGCCACACGGATCCCTCAGGATGCAACTTTCCTTCTTGTCTTGGGCTCTCTCCGCGACTTTTTTGAAGAAGGGCCTGGCTGGAATCATTTACCTACTCCCAGGCCATACTGGAGCCTAGAAAACTATAAAGCCATCTAAGATGCCACCTGCTGAGACCTATTATACAAAATCTGTCTTTCTCTCCCTCTCTTGTTCTGTCTCCATCGGAGTCTAGAGATCTTTCTTAGACTGTGCCTGAGAGGTGGAGCTTGGTCACTCTGGTGTGCACAAGCCTCTCTATGGTTCTTTCCCAACCCTGGGCTTAGCTCCTGTCAAGGGCTCCACCAACATCAACAATCTTTTCACTTCTTCTAAACCTGCCTGACTTAAGCCCAAGAAATTCTTAAATGATGCTTTGTACTCACCAAGTTTTCTCCTAAATATTTTATCTCTTTATTGAGATCTCTAGGTTCCTCTAAAGGCCCAGGCTTTTAAAATACAAAAGCCAGGAACATTTTCTTTTCTCTGTTACCTGGGGTCCCATTGCCTTCTTGGGGCCATAAAATGGGCCAGCTGCTTGGATGGGAGAAGTAGACATGGAAGAAAGAGAAGACAGAAAAGTATAAGAAAACAGGGGATGGGGAATGGATTGGTGAGAATAATCTATTAATATTTCATAAGTGTTATTTTTCTCTAATAAGAGTACCTATGTCAAATTGTTATAAGGATTATATATAATAACACATGTAAAACACTTAGCATGCTTCCTGGCACTTACATGATCAATAAATGTTAAGTTATTCTTTGCTGTAAAGTGAGAAGATTTAACCTCAAGTTACTAAACAATGAGATTTCTAAGATTCCTTCCCGTACTAAAATTCTAAGTTCTAAATATGCCCGATAAAAAAAAAGTATGGCGAGCGTCCAGAGAGCTTCCACTCAAAACTCCTGATTCACCCTCCTTCCTTCTCCACCCTTTCCATCCCCGGGAGGCTGACCTATTTGACCGTGTCGCAAAACTCCATGTCTTTTGGCTTCCAGCTGCTTTGACCCATGGGGACCCCAGCAAGTTTGGAGAGAGGAGAGTAAAGTGTTCCCCTCACCTCCTCTCTGAGCAGTCTTCTCAAGCTGGCTGGTCTCACCACCGAAAGTCTTTGTTCCTCTCTAAGCCACTGTATTAGCTTTCTAGGACTGCGTAACAAAACACCACAGATGGAGTGTTATAACAACAGAGTTTATTTTCTCACAGATATGGAAGCCTGGAAGTCCACGATCAAGGTATCAGCAGGGCTGGTTTCTCCTGAGGCCTTTCTCCTTGGCTGGCGGGTAGCTACCTCCTTGCTCTGTCCTCATGTGGTCTCTTCCTTGTGTGTGTGCGCCTTGGTGTCTGTGTCCAAATGTTCTCTTCTTACAAAGACACCAGTCAAACTGAATTAGGGCCTCATTTTAACTTAATCACCTCTTTAAAGTTCCTTTCTCCAAACACAGTCACAGTCTGAGGTACAGGGGGTTAGAGCTCCAACCTATGAATTTGGAGGGGGAGGGGGCGCAATTCAACCCATAACGATTGAAAAATAAATTTTACTTATTTAAACTTGAGAATCTGGGAGACATTTTATAGAAAATAAATGAAATGATCTTTGTTGCTTGAAGGAAAACAACTCATAGTATAGGTCACCAACAATAAGATTTACATTTTCACTTTAAAATTAGAATTTTGGGAAAAATTGTATCCACAACTATGACCTTGATAGTTTCTCAACGCTTAAGGACTTTTCTTATGAGACAGTGGTGGTTTTGACAAATGTGATTTTTTTTTTAAATATTAGATAATAAAATATATAGATATTTGGAAAACATGCATAACTTCAGTGAACTGATATTTTCCATGATGTTACAAAAATCATCCATGAGTAAAAGATCCATCCAAATTTCAAGATATATCAATGGGTTTTAGTGTAATAGGATATGAAAAGTTAATTGATATGGTTCTAGATGCCACACTACAAACAATCTTTAAGGAATTAAAACTAGTAAATTCTGGTGCAGTATCATAGAAAAATATCCACAATTACCTAAAAAGGCTATTAAAGTACTCTTCCCTTTCCAACTACACATCTATGTAAGGCCAGATTTTCTTCCAATACTTCAACCAAAACAACACATCACAACAGATTAAATGCAGAAGCAGATCTAAGACTCTAAATGACTTCTATTAAGCCAGACATGAGAGAGATTTGCAAAAATGTAAAGCAATACCATCCTTCTGACTAAATTGGTTCTTTGTTTTAGAAAATATTTTCTTATTAAAAAAACACATTATTTTAGTTAACATGTAATATGTTTGCTGTCATTTTTACATGAGTTAATAAAAATTTTAATATGTATATTTTATTATTCGATTTTCATTTCTAACATAGTAACTATCAAGAGATATAACCCACATAAACAAAAGCTCTTCAGAGTTCTCAATAAGTTTTAAGAGTATAAAGGGATTCTAAGACCCAAAAGTTTGAGAACCACTGGTTTAGCTGACAGCCATTTCTTGAACTATATGCCACACGGTGAGTATTTTAAGCCCACAGCTAGGGTATAAAGGAGAAAAGTCAGAATCTTCGCCCTTAAGCAGCTAACATAAAGAGAAGGTAACAGTGAATATTAGATGGTCACTGTAGATTTATTTGTCTGAACACTCAAATGAAGATGCACCCGGGGAGTAGGGCAAGGGAGGGGGGTCTGCGAACACAGGAGCAGGTACAGTCCTTACCTCAGAGGAAGCGTCGCTGTTTCTCTGAGACCACCCCTGACTCCCTGGAGAGAATATAAAAGGGCAAGGAGGAATCACAAGGAAGGGGCAAGGCAGGAAAGGAAAGTTCCTCCTGACAGAACTACACATTCATATAACCTGTGGCAAGGGAGAGTCACGATGCTAAAGGAAGAGCAAGTGTGTGTTTAACATGGCTGGTGTATGGACCACACAAAGATGAGTGAACAGGGAGGCTGGATGCCTAAAATAGGGAAAATAAACAGACATTGCAAAATCTCTCATTTTTTTCCTATGAGCAGATGACAGTCGTTAACTTCTCCATGTCACAGACACAGATGACTCAGCAGAGATGACCTATCGAAAGGGAACTGGTGCTATGAAATATTAGGCTCTTCAAACTAATCCGTGTGCTGCCTTGCCTTGGAAATCAATTTTGCTCCATGGCAAGTAGTTTTTACACTTTTATATACGAACAAACACATATATTATGGCCTAGAATACAAAAAATTCATGACAACTTTTGTGATAAAGCATAAAACTTAAGGAGTTTTTCTGTTTGGGACTCATGGTACATTTTTAAGTTTCACTTGTCATTAGTATTTTGGTGGAGAAGTTTGCCTAGCACTATTTAAATGCTAAACAATCATCTGTCCTCTGCAAAAGCCAATAAAGCCCTATAAAAGTTCATGCCCTTGGAATAATAGTTTCAGTTCTCATTCTTCCATGTCATTCTCCTATTATGCCTTCGGCTGTGTTTTGCGTGGCAGGCAGCTTCTGAAATGGCTCCCAGTGATCCCTTCCTCTGCGTATGCGCACCACATGTCATCCCCTCCCCTTGAGTGTTGGCTGCACCCAGGAACTTGTTTCTAATGAGCATAGTATGGCAAACAGTGATGGCATGTCACTTTCGAGATCAGGTTACGAAAGACGCTGACTTCTATTGTGCTTGCATCCTCTCTCTGGCCTTCCCACGTGCTCACGCTGATAAACTTGAATGCCACTCAGTGTGAGCTTCCCTATGGAGAGGCTCACCTGGCAAGGGAATGAAAACAGCCTCCAGCCAATAGCCATTGAGAAACTGAGACCCTCAGTGCAGCAGCTCACAAAGAACTGGATCTTACCAACAACCTCATGGAAGGGGATCCTTCCCCAGGTGAATTTTGAAATGCCAGCAGCCCAGGTGATACCCTAATAATCTAGGACAGACCCTGAGCCAGAGAACCAGCTAAGTTGTGCCAGATGCCTGAACCACAGAAACTGGGAGATTAAAAATGTTGTTTTATGTCTCTAAATGTTGGGGTCATTTGTTATACAGCAGTAGATAACTAATACACTTTCTTTTGTAATGTTACAAATTGATAAAATTGTCTTCATCTTGAATAAAGAGGGAAAAAGTCTGTGCCAGAGAATGTGGCAAGTAAGGACTGGGAAACCCATTCCTCAGGAACAGATGCTCACATAGGTTGTTTTTCGCCAAGACGCACTATGAAATTTAGTTTTTGGCATGCTCCGCCCATCTACCTCCCACTCCAGTCATTACTCAAAGCCAGCACAGCTGTATGTTAAAGCGCCTCCATTCCAAGAGCAGCTACTGTCCACCCGAATTCTCTAATCTCTCTACTTGGGCTTTTAAACATTCAATAAACATGCTACTGCTTGTCAAAGCTGACATCCTCCCCTGTGGTGAGGAAGGCTCTGAACTCAATAGAGATTTTTATTGTCCTTGTTTTTCCTATTCAACTTCCTATCCTTCTTCTGATATTTACTCTTCCTGACAGTGCCTATATTCTCGAGAATGGACTAATACATAGTGTTTGTCTTATATCTCTGCTTTTCCATTAAGGTTTCCAAATTTATGCTGGATCTAGGTATGGCAGGAAAATTGGATAGTGTCCCTGTGAGTTCGAACTGGATGTTACTTGGGATTAGCCAGCCTTCCAACCAACACAGGACTCAGAACTGTTCATACAGGCTGTGTGAGTCTAAGTCTTTCAAGAATTGGACTTGGGTATAAGATTAAATATGTTAGAATTTGGTACGGGAACCACCAGTGAGAGAAAACAGGGAGGGAGTCAGAAAACAGGGAGGGGAGCCTCAACGGTCTGTGATAAGAGCACGGCCCTGAGTGAAGGACGGCTGGTGGGAGTGTCCTAGACTGCCATGCAGTCCGTCCAAGGGGGACTTTCCAAAGCTCTCAGGGAGTCTTCAAGCCCAAGCTGGCTATCAGCGGAGTCCTAGGTCTCCCAGAAAAAGGTCCACCTTAGCATCCCTGCCATCCCAGTTACTGGCTGGGAGAAGGAAGTATGGCGTCACATTCACAGTGATGGATCTAAGTGCAGCCACTGGAGCCCTCGGTGAAACTCTCTCCCTGTAAGAAAGGTCCGCAAGGGGCATTCTCATGGCCACCACAGAGGCAGATGACAATGAAAATTCTGGCAGCTGGAGGGGGTGTCATTCTGGAATGACAGCACCTCTAAGAGGTAACAGTCACAGTTTTTCTTTGTCTTTATTGAGAATATATGACCTTTACGCTGTCACCGAAGAAGCAGAACTGTGACCTATTTCGTGATTTACGCAGCTCATTTTCTGTGTTGTCACATTTGCTGTTCGTTCATTCATTCCTTCTCTTATTCACTCAGCAATGCTTTTGAGAGCCCAACTCTTCTGGTCACTAAAGAATCAGTGGTAAATAAGTCAGACACGGAAATACCTTGTTTTAGGGAAGAGGAACAATAAAAGTGTGAACAAAAAAAAAATGAAGCTGAAAATGTCCGATCGTGATAATACCTTAACAAAATAAAACAGGATGATGTAATAAAGAATGACTTTTGAGGGGAGCGGGGGAGAACCTATTACATTCATTCACGCTTTCTGCTACTTTCTTTTCTCATCCCTCATACTCTGTTTTGGAACACTGAGGTGGGGCATCGGACCCGACTCCAGTTTATTTTCTTCCCTCACATAAACATTGGCTTAGTCTGTCCACTCCAACTTCTGCCTTCCCCTAACAATGTTATTGCTGGCAAGTCATATCCCTGAGGTCTTGTGAGCTTCCCCGTGCATCCCTCTATACACAGGGGACAGGGTTGGTCCTGCAGTGATGAACATTTCTTCTGCATTAGTAATTCCCCTAATTCATTTTAGGCTATCCTTATTTTTTCCCTTTAAATAAAAATACTGCAAACAAACAAGGGTCAAACAAGTCATGTGAGAGTAAAGCCTACAAGGCCACACTCAGTTCTGGGTACACCAGGTGCTTCCCTAATTAATCACAATGATTGGAGCATTAGCCACACAGCTAAATGAGAAGGAAGCATGAAATGGAAATTGCATTGTACTGGAAGTTGGAATACCTATATTTTGCCCCAGCTCTACCATTAATACACAATATGCAACCTCAAATAAATCTCTTCCTCTCTGATTCCTGGCACATAATAAATAGATAATGTATGTTGTTGAATGAATGGAAAAGGATCTTAAGTTGTCGCTTTCTGTATCAGCTAGAGTATAGATTAAAGGGCTGAAACAAAAGGCCCCAAAATATAGTGACCGAGAGGTTTATGTCTCTCTGATATAACAGAAGAGAAGTAAGCAGGTGTGACTGACAGCTCTACTCCATCAGGTTATCCTGGACCCAGGTTGCTTCTACTCTGATGCAATGAACCCTCTTAGTGTGATGCTGCATGGTTGATGCATGATTCATCAGTATCACATCCAAGCACCAGCCAGAGGGAAGGGAGAAAGAGGGTGAAAAGCAAGCAATTTCTATTTAGGGCAGTGATGTGGAAGTTGCAGACTTCTGCTCCCATTCCATTAGCAAGAATCTGATCACATGGCCACAGCAAGCTTCAAGGGAGACTGGAAAATGTGGCCTCTGGCTGAGTAGCCAAGTTCCCTGAGAGCACCTGTGGAGTGGGGGCAGACAGGAGTCTCTTACTGAAATGAAAAGGAGCAAATAGACACCCTTGGACATTTAACAATCTCCGCCACGCCTATGACAAGATTCCATATTGAGTCATGATTTTAACAAGGAATGAATTTTATTGCCGTGCTATCTTCTAATTTTATTTTATTTTTCCTGTGAATTTTTATTGATTCCAGCTTTAAACCCATTATTGGACTAAATGTAATTATTTTCATATGTTTTCATATGGGGTCCATGGCTCTCACAGACTCTCAAAAGAGTCTTAAAATTTATTAGAATTTTTTAAAATTACAGTTTTTTCTTTTGATCGTAGTCTTAAAATTGAATTTTACCATCTTCAACATTGTTCTAATGACTCCACATAAGCAAATCATGGGATCCTAGTGGCACAGATGTAGACTTAGCAGACAAATGGTAGGTTTACCCCAACATTTAAGGCCAGATAAGTTCATAGTGTACTGCACAAAGAAGTTCCATGGCAGTTCAAATTGAGAGAAATGGTGAAAGCTTGGGTCACCACATGGCACCCAGGAGGTAACCACTCCAAACTAGAGGCTGAACTAATGAGGCCGCAGTCACTGTGTTCTCATTTGAGAGGTAATTTGGTTTCAGTCAAACAATATTATCCTTCCCTTTAAATTAATGTTGTTAAACTGAATCACATTGGCTTCATTGCTTTATTTGAATTTAACTTGTGCTGAATTGAACTGCAGTGAACTGAATTTAACTTGCCTTACTTTAACTCGGTGTTGGTTTTATATGTATATCAGAGCTATTCAGATAAGTTGGAAAGTAGCACTGTAATCAAATAATTGGAGTAAACATTGGGAGGAAAACAGAAGTTGCTTTTTTTTTTTTTCTTTCCAAGGGGCCTATATATTGCTAAAGTTAAAGGGCAGACTTATCACAAATAGTTCTAAAAGCTTGTGAGTAAATTATCATTCCCTATAATGATTCTTTCCTAGGCTATGATTCTAGCTGATCCTAAAATGTTCTGCCCTGGTAACATGTACTTTAGGTCTTGTCCTCGCTCACCATGCAACCTCGATGCCTGCTCTGCTGTTGCCAATGAAGCAGAATAAAGATGGAATTCTCTAATTTTGGCAGCATTTCACAAATTAAGAAATTTATCCCAAGAGGCCAGGCAGGCTACTCTCTGACAGCTGCCGAGTCCCTGCTGGGTAGCTCATTTTTGCTGCCTGAAAGGACAGGAAGTGAAAAGTTCCTTTCTTTGCCTCCTGTCTCACCCAGGACTGCAGTCTTGAGGGTAACTAGATGACAAGGGCAATAAACACTACACCCCCCTGAGGCAACGGAGTAGAAAATGTCATCTATAGGGGCTGGGTAACGGGGCATACATCAGTCTATCTGGTGCTTGGAGATCCTTTTGGGATGAGAGGTGCTATATAACTATAAGTTATAGAGACACTTAATCAACTATTCTCCCACCGACTTGTGCTCTGTCTGTGATTTACTGGCACCTCTGTTTACCTACAGGATAACGGTCCTGGTGGATGAGAGTATGAGGAAATAAATGACTCGGTGGGTGATTAATTGTCCTGGCGCGGCACCGGGTCCAGCACCAAGATCATTATTTCTCTTGTATGACAAGAAAGAAAGAACGAAAGAACAGTGGAGCATAAATAACAGGAGAAAGATTTCCTTGCTGCTCAGGAAAGTCCTGCTGTTCCATTGTTTTGCAGACTACCCGAAGGGTCCTACCATAGTCTGAATTCTCATCTCTTTCCCGAATCTTCAGCACAGATCTTTGCTAAGCCATTTGGTTGGGAGCTAGGGAAGTTTGGGGGAGACTTCCCATTCTATTCAAGGCCAAATACAAGTGACATTTCAACTTTGCCCTTTCTGGAGCTTGATAACACATGCCTCTGAAGAGGCAGCTCTGGGCTCTGAGAATAAGAGGCAGCAGGGACGAATATAAGTTTGGACTGAACGAAAACTATTTGGAAAAAAAAAAAAGAAAACTATATGAGAATGGACAATGCAGCATGGAAGCTCAGGACACAAAATAGCATCAGCTTGGTATTTTAATTAACAAAATTGAGCATTTAATCCAGTTGTTCTAAACTCCTCTACATGTTACAAACTCTTCACTTGGAAGCCTTAAAAAAATGCCAGTGCCCAGGTCTCATCCTGGAGCAATTAAGTCAGCATCTCTGGGAGAGAGGTCTGGGCAGTACCTTTGTAAACCACTGATCTAATGGGATTCCTCAGACTTGGAGGTAACTCACTGGGAGCTCTGGAGCACTGATTTCATTAGTAAGTCCCTCATCAGCCTAAAGAGAACATCAGGGAAGAGAAAAACACAAGCTGCTGGAGGATTGTTCCAGCTCCAACATCATCGTTTCCAATAGGGAGAAATAAATCACTGAAGAAGGATGGTGCCTTGTTTTAACTAGTCTGGGTTTTAATAGACCATCAGCTCTGGTTTAAATGCTTTTTGATAGCACTGAACATTTGACCTTAAGCAAAGCACTTGGATTCAACCTTGACATTTACCATAATTAAACAAAGAAGATTTTGCTCATTAAATATTATTTTTGTTTCTTGGGCCATGAACTGAATGGTAAATGAGATTCCACTTCAGGCAATACAATGGCATGACCCTCATTTCCTCACAGCTGTTATCAGCTATGAGCCCCAGTGTGCCCTCGGCCAAAGGCAGGAGGGAGGCTGGCATTTCCCACATGCTCTCTTTGCTACTGGAAGCTACTGAGAAATGTCATAGAGGCCAGCATCCTCCAAAGGAAAGATGGGTAGGATGCCAGGGAGAAGTAGGCAGCCCGATCCCAACTCCAACGGATGTGATCTTTAATTCCCTGAAATCCTCACCCACTGAGTTGAGGGAGTGGATCATTTCTGGCAACATCTGCCAAGTTCACGTTGAAAACTCAGCATCCTCCTCATCCACAGCAGTGAGCCTCTGGCAGCCATTTTATAAAGCATTACCTCAATCTTCTGCCATGATTGATTGGAACAGAGGTGGGCAACTTAGCCAAATCAAGTTGATCAAAGTTCAGAAATTGGAAATAGAACCAAAAAAAAAAAAAGAGAGAGAGAGAGAGAGAGTATGACTTTATTTGGATGACTTGACCTATACAAATGGACATGTTCCAGCCACCACATGAATTAAGAAGAAGAAGCAAGTCTCCAGGGAATAAGAATAGAGCAGATGAGATCAGAGGCAAGACCCAGAATGAGTCTGGCTTGTGTCCTGATCCCCGATCTTAGACCTTTCCCATGGCCTCAACTCGTTCCTGTGGTTGACTGCAAAAGACACCTCTGTGTCTTTATAATAATCTCCCCTTTAGGCTAAGTGAGCCTGACCTGGCTTTTGCTACTTATAAACATAACCTAAGCAAAGCAGGTAGGGAAATATCTCTTCCCTGTCCCCTTTCTCAAGACCATTTACCTTTCTTACTTTCTTAATGTGGTGTCCAGGGACCAAATCAGCCACTTAAAACTGAAATCTGGATGCAACCTCTAACTTCTCTGGTAACTTCGCCTGACGAGATGGGGCTTTACTAATACCACCACAGGTCACGATAAACCCAAAACTCCCTTGTGATAGTTAATTTTATGTGTCAACTTGGCAGGGCCATGGTGCCCAGATATTTGGTCAGGCATTATTTTGGATGTTTCTGTGAAGGTGTCTTTTCGTATGAGAATAAGATTTAAATCAGTAGATTTTGAGTAAAGCAGATAACCCTCTATGATGTGGGTGGGCCTCATCCAATCGGTTGAAAGCCTTAATAGAACAAAGACTGACCTCTCTGAAGAAAGAAGGAATTCTGCCAGCAGACTGCCTTTGGACTTGAACTGCTACAATTCTCTGAGTCTCCAGCCTGCCAGCATATCTCATCAGACTCTGGACTTGCCAAGCCTCTATATTCACATGAGCTAATTCCTTAAAATACATTCATTCTCTCTCTTTCTCTCTGCCTCACTCTCCGTCTCCCTCTCCCTTTCTCTCTCCCTTTCTCTGTAGAGCCCTAGCTAATCTGTTTTTACTGGCTCCCACATACATATCCATGCAAAGGCCTGAATCACAGAACCTCTCACCAATTCTACAAGTCTGGTTTTCATACGGCCATCACTATTATGCACCTACGATATGCTAGGCACAGCAGTAGACATTTTAAACCTATCTTATTTAATCCTTATAACAGTCATATGAATCAAGCTGCATTTTATAGAAGAAATGGAGGTAGAGGAAGGTGAAATTAACTTTCCAAGGTTTCGAAACGAGCGGTTAGTAAATCCAGGAGTAGAAACTCAGGCCATTCTTTAATCGAAGAATGTGCTCATTCCACTACATTCCACTTATGTCACCTCTAACCACAAAGCTGCCTATGGCCACACAACACTGCCTTCCTGCTGCTGCTGCTGCGGCTGCTGCAGCTGCTAAAGAGTAAGAGGTTCCGTGTAACTATCTGGTTTGTCTCTGCCATTTTTGTGGGAAGAAAACAATTTCTGGATTAAGTGTTAACTCCAAAAGTCTCGCCCAGCCCCGGGGACCCTTCATTTCTTGTGTCCCATTATCAATTGTATCAACAATAGCGAAAACGTGTCTGTGCCTGTGTATGTTCAATATGTGCTCCTTTGGGCTATCTATGAAAAAGATGAGCTAGAAAGAACTGAAATGTTTAAATGCCAGTTTATGTTATTCTCCACTGCTGTCTTGGGAGACCTGTCCACATATCAACTCTCATGCAAAAAATGACTTAACCAGAATGTAAATGTAAAACCAGCAAATGCTTTCCAGAATTTTGTCAGCGTTTTTCCAACATCCTAATTGTTGGACATTTCATAGTCCACGGAGATGATGAAAGCTTTTTCCTTTGTGCATCTACCATTTATATGAATAGAGTTTGTACCTTCTCCTTTAGGACAATGCCTTAATTTGGATCGTACTGAACTTTCCCCTGTTTATCACTGGTTATTTCTCCGTCTCCGTCAGGTAGCTATTGCTAAGTTTTTGAGGTATTAATTAATCATATCTTTATTTTCGCCATTTTGAAGCAATTGAGAAATGTACAGAGGAGTCAGACAGACATCCTAATAACAGCTGAATCGCTGGCTACCCAAATTGGTACATGGGGCCCAAAGGAGTTTTCTACTCCTTCCTCTCTGAATTGCACTTAGCCACTGTCACAGCAGCTGGACAACTGTAGGCTACTCCCCTCAATGGGAGAACTTGTCCTGGTGAGCTCAAGGTATGGAAAGGGCAGGAGCAAAAGGAAGAATGTATACCAGCTTTAGATCATCTAGCCCAAGAAAGGGAGCCACAGAGGATATAGAAGGCTGAAAAAACGTATCTACAAATTCCTCCCATCCCTACACACACAACCCTTTGCCCTTGTTCCCATTAAGAAGTATCATCTATTTCTCGACTCTTTTAAAATCTGGGCAACCCTTGTGACTTAATTTGGCCAATAGAAAGTAGCAAGATGACATTATGCACTTTCTGAGCCAAGATCTCAAGAGACTTCTGCATTCTCCCTCTTGGAACCCAGTTGTCAGGGGAGTAGCCCACGCTAGCTACACCATGTGGATGAGAACCAAAGTGCCCCAGCTGAAACCTCAGCCAACTGCTGGACCTGTGAATGACCTCATCCAGGATCAGCCAGCACCCAGTCGACATGCCAAGTGACCACAAACACATGAGTGAACCCAACTGACGCTATACGGAACAGAGATGAACAATCTCAAATGAGTCCTGCCCAAATTGCCAGCCTACAAAAATCTTGAACAAATAAACATATATGTGAGCAGAGCATTCTCAGTCATGGCTTTTTAACCTCACCAATCAAATAAGTCTCTTTGGCATTCTCAGTCATGGCTTTTTAACCTCACCAATCAAATAAGGGTAATGTGACCCTAAGATAGTTTTCTATGGAAATCCGAAGAGTGGGGTAATATCCCTGCTGAGAGTTATGAATTCTGCTTCTATCACGTATGCGGAACTCCTCCATACACACAACGAGGACACTCTTTAAACACTGACTATTAGTCAAGGAGCTAATGAAAAGTCATGTATTTGTTTTCTATTGCTGCTGTAGCAGATTAACAAAAACTTGGTGGCTTACAATAACTCAAACTGGTTATTTTTCACTTCTAGAGGTCAGAAGTCCAAAACGGGTCTCACTGGGCTTAAAGCAAGGTGTCACGAGGGCTGCATTCTTTCTGGGTGCTCTAGGGAATAATTTTTTTCCTTGTGTTTTCCAGCTGTTAGAGGTTTCCTCATTTTTTGCCTTCTGGCTTCTTTTCCTTATCAAAACCAGCAATGGCCAATTGAGTCTTTTCGGTGACTGACTCTTCCACCCCTCTCTTCCACACTTAATGACCCTTTATCCAGGCTCACCTGGATAACTCAGGATACTCTTCCTATTCTAAAATCATCTGGTTGGTAATCTTAATTGCATCTACAACCTCATTTTCCTTTTCCAGTGACATAACATAGTCACTGGTTCCAAGAATTAAAACGTGGACATTTTTTGCAGGGGGCACCATTATTCCATTTACCCTGAGTAACAACCTCAGCAGAGCAGCATCATGCTCCTCTGTAAGGATTAATGCTCAGTTCTTTGCTTGCATCTCACCTCACAGTTTCAAAGTGCCCTAAAAGTAGAGAGAATAAGAAGGCATGTTTTTAGAAGCCAGAGACACTCCACTGATTAAGGTGTGGGCTTTGGAGACGGAGAAGGGAGTTGATCAGGTTGATCATATAGGACAGAAAAAGAACCTTGTTGAAAACAGAATACATTTTATCTCTTGCTTCACTCTAATAGTCCTGTGAAGGCCAAGTTGACAAACCACCCAATTTCCCTCTCAATCAGGTTGCCTACATTGTCACTGAAATGGTGTTTGCTCAGGGCCTTCAAGCTGGACCCTGTCAACAAGACAGACCTCGCTGAGTAAGAGGCGATCTGTCTCAGTCTGATGCTACAACATTTTCGATGGCCATGACAAGAGCACTTGGCGTCCCGTTTCCATCAGTCTCTTGAGTGGTGGGAAAGAAATCTCCCTTGCCAGAAGCCAGAGAAGGAAGTAGACAGATTAAAGAATGCAGAAGTTTTCTGCCTGCTTGGCCATTTTCTTCCTGTAGCTGAATGCTGAAAGGATGATTAAAAAGAGGACACATTGCAGCAGGTAGGACTCATTTCATTTGTTGAATGGTACAAGATACAAAGGCGATGGGCATTCATTCACCCCAGGTCCTATAAATTAAGGAAGTGAGAGTAGGAAGTACCATGTAGTACCTTTAGGGGAAGATGTACAAAGGGAAATCATGCTAACACTGCTCTTTTGAGCATGTGTGTGTGTGCACACGCATGTGCGCATGTATGCATGTGTTTGAGGAGGACAGCTGAGGACAGATGCACAAGAGGCCAGCAGCAGACCTGAGAATAAGTGACTCAACATGTAAATCAGGATAATTTGACAATGGACTATGCAAAAGAAGTCAATACCAAGGCAGGGTGCTGGAGACACTACATTGGTTAAGATGTGGGCTTTGAGAACAGATGGAAGAGAGTGTGAGAGCCAGCTACCTCCCACCCTTGCCAGACATGAATGAGGACCTTGGACAAGATGTTTAACTTGGTTTCCTCATCTATATAATGAGAATATAAACAAAAACTTGCTTGCTAGCATCTTGTGTTATGTTGTTACATGGCATGCCCTCAATGAATTCCCCCTCCAAGGATTCCCCCTTCGTCATGGAGCTAGACTGCACCATGTGATTTGCTTTGACCGATGGGACATCATCAAAACAGACACCAACAGAGGCTGATAAGTGTTTGTACACTGGGGCTTGCCCTCTTGGAGTACTGCCACACCACCTAAGAAACCTAAGCTTTCTTGCTGGGAAGGCCACCTGGAGGAGAGCAAAGATGCCCCAGCTGGCAGCCCCAGAAAAATCACCAAATATGTTGTGACTACCATCGTGGACATTCTACCCTAGTTGAGACACACGGGCAGATATTTGCAGTTACATGAATGACCCCGAGCAAAACCAAAGAATAACTGCCCAGCCCAAACTGCAGAATGCCCATCATATCTGTAGAGAGGATCTTTCCATATTTCATACCATTCAAGGGATGAGATGAGTCCATGTGCCTGGCGCAAATTGTCCTCTTTTAAATCATCCTTTTAGCATTTGATTACAAGAAGGAAACTGCCAAGTAGGCAGAAAAGTTCTGCATTTTTTAATTTCTTTAATTTTAATTCTTTAATTTCTTCCTCTGGCTTCTGGCAAAAGATCCTGCTACATTACTGTGTTTATTGTAGAATAAATAGTTGTTTTAAATCACTAAATTTTGGGATGGTTTGCTATGTAGCAATAGTTAACTGATACAGGTTCTTACCAGGATTAAATCAGATAATAGAAAATGCTTAGCACAGTTCCCGATACATAAAGTGCTCTCTATATGGTAATGATCACCTTGCCTAAAGTCTAGGCCTACCTAACCCCTTAATCCTACCTAACTTCAACCACCTGAATCCTTTCTCTACCGCTACTCCCCCTCCCCCTCTCAAAATACATAGTATCCAGTTATGGAAAATCATAGGTTTGATTTTTGTTTTGTTTTAGTGGTTGAAAATTTGTTTTTATGTACTAGTGCAAAATAATTAAAAATCAGATAGTGTTAAGAATTTCAAAATGACAAACAGTAGTCCCTTGCCCTACTACTCCCACCCCCTAATCCAATCTCTCCTCATTTTAGGAAGCCAGCATTTCACGCATGCCAAAACCAGAAAACACATTACGGAAGATGAAAACCATAAACATAGATGCAAAAGTCCTTAACAAAATATTTGTAAATTGAATCCAGCACTATGTAAAAAATATAATACATCATAACCAAGTAGGTTTTATCCCAAGAATGAAAGGTTAGTTCAACACTAGAAAATCAGTTCATGTAATTCACCACATCAACACCAAGAGCACCCCCCAATAAAATTCCTGGACACAAATTTCCATCTCAGAATCTCCTTCTGGGAAATTCAACTTGAGAAAATGTGCTAAGTGCTATTGGCTTACACAAGGATGTGGCATGATTCGATTTATGTTTTAGAAAGAGTTTTGGTGGCACATATCAATATGGGGAAGAAATTGAGGGCAAGAAGGTCAGTCGGGAAACCGCTGCAGACAAGAGATGGTGAGAGATGGGAGCAGAGCCCGGCAGGAAGGATGGAGAGGAGGAGGCAGAGGTGAGGCTGAGTGACAAGACTTGGAGACTAACTGAATGGGACAGAGGTGGAAGGGAAAGGAGGGACTCAGACAACAGTGAGGTTCTGAGTACTGACGACTCTGAATAGTGATACTCTTACCAGGATAGAAAATCCAACATAGAAAGCAGGTTCGTGGGAAAAGCTGGGAATCGTAGCTCAGCCTTGCTTTCCAGCTCCATCTGACCTCTCTGAACCTCTAACTCTTCATCTGAAAGTTATTTCTCCCAGGGTGCATACCTAATGCAGAGCTCAAGGCCTTCCATCATCTGGCCCCTGCCTACTCCTCCTCCTTCTTCCCTCCCCCTCCTCCCCTGTACCCATTCACACTAACACACCCTCTGACCTCACATCTGGCGGATTTGTTCTCATCTCAAGGCCTTTGCCCTTTAATGATCCTTGCGCTCAGAAAGCTTCCCCCACAATCTTTACATAGCTGCCTCCTCCTCATTGAGGCTTCTAACTCATCATCACCTGCTATTAAGGCCTTCTCTTCCTAGCTAAAACAGCCCCTCCCACCAAGCAGCCAACCAACATCACAGCACCTGTGTTATCTTTTTGATGGCATTGAGACACTCCTTAAACTATCTTATTTGCTTTCATGTGTATTGTCAACTTCTGCTGGAAGGGAGCTTCTTGAGTACAGGGATTCAGCTTTGTTTCCACTGCTCTCACAGCTATAGAACTCAGTCCGGCATCTAATCAACCCTCAAGAAGTATATACTAACTAAGTAGTAAATGGAAGAGCTGGTACTCAGACTAGGGCAACTAACTGTCCTACAGATGCTGAAGAGCTTTCCAGGATGCAGGACTTTCAGTGATAAAACTGGGAAAGTCCCAAAGCAAACCAGGAAAGTCGGTCGCCCTAACTCAAACCCACATCTCCTAATTGTATAGTCAGTCCTCCTTCCTATGCCTCGCCCTTGAGATTCCAGGACATCTCATGTCAAGTCAAAGCCCTCGTGCTTTACATCAGTGCCAGACACAGAGGTGACGAACAACAAATAGGTGTTGCGCGAACGAATGAATCAAATGAATGACTTGGCTCCCTTAAGGAGAAGCTGAACAGAATGTCCCGTATTAGGTCTTTGGTTTCAACCACATAGCCTGGTTGCTCAGCAACACCATGCCATGGTCAAACTAGACATCTGGACATCCTACGTCGTGAGCTGGTTGAAAGTCCTCAGGCAGTCAGCTGTAAATGCCTTACGTCCCCCAAGCCCCATCCCACTGAGGGGCTGCTGGGTCTCAGCTGTAAACCAAAGGCCCACATTGAAGGAACTTGAATGCCCTCACAAATCAGGGCAGAGGAAACTCAAACAGAGCACCCAGAACAATGGCTCAGAGATACTGAAAACTGCATTTCTCCTTGGGAATTTTTTTCCTTCTCAGTTGAATGGCAACGAGTTCACTGACAAACCCTGCAGTCCTGCACATGGGGATGGAAAGGGGAGTGATGCACTAAGGTAGATCAGGGTGACCTCCTCTTGCACTAGCCTCAGTGAGGCGCTGCAAGGGTGGGATAAGGCAAGTACGTGCCCCTGCAAGGGCGGGGCTTAGCTAGAGGAGGGGAGGGGTAGGAGGTAAAACGGGCAGCTCTGTTAATCGTTTTCTGTGCCAAGAGGCAAGGGACAGAACCCTCCTGTGTGGGGACACAATACATGATCTAGACCTCAGAGTCTCTATAGCAATAAAGGATGGGAGTAAGAGCCCAAATAACCTGAGTTTAAATCCCAGCTCTGCCAGGCAACATATTGCGGCCTTGAGCAGATTATTTAACCCTTCTAGGCCTCAGTTTCCTCATCTGTAAACTGAGATTACTGTGAGACTTGGAGACTATGGCTCTAAAGCACAGGCACTGATAAATGGTGGCTGTCATTATGATCATTATGTTATACATTTGCCTCCAAGGGAAAGCTGCTTGGGCTAGGATGGTAGGTGCTCCTGTCCCTGGATAACAGCAATGACTAATCCAGCCATGCTTCACGAGCTGGCTTCGGCATCCTCATGGACAGATGGGGCTGGTGGTTTGGGATTCTCTCAGCACAGACTGACTAAACCCTTCCCCAACCTCTGAGACAAATTCCTGACTTCCACTTTAACAGACTTGAGTTTAACAAGATAGCTATTATACTTTAAATAAATACTGACTTGCCAGAAATGCAATGTTTCCTGCGAATTAGGAACGAAAGAGGCCACCTCAGTGAAATCTCTGGTATATCTCAAGCACAGCTTTGAATAATTAATTTGCTATTTTGATAATACACAATGACTGGCCTATTAAACCAAGAATCCTGCATTTATGAAATGCTAACTTAGTGGCAAGCAAACAAAACCTGAGTCAATAGTTGCCTCGCCAGTTATTAAAAGCTCCTCTCCCTGGGGACTGTGTGGGAGGCAGACCACATGGTGGGACAGAGGGACTGAGGTGGAGCTGGCAGTATGGAAGCCAAAGGGATATACAGGAGGCTATTGAAAGCCAGGCCCTGCTCAGGTGGGGAGCAGTACTATGACAGTTTGAGGTCAGACCCAAAGAAACCTCTTGGGTTCCCCACCAATGCTGTACCACCCCTGTAGCAGCTAGCCAGGACATTTGCTTTTTGTTTGGGCTTTCTGGTAGTCATTCACTGCCCAAAGGTAGGGGTTTAGAGGCAGGAAAGGTATGTAGAATGTAATGAGGATGGTAACATTAGGACCTCTCATTCCAGGAATAATGGAGAATTGAAGGATATAGCCCTGTGACAGACGTTAACAGTATGGGTTTTGAAGAGGAAACGGTTAGGATGCTATTGATTGCATATAAATGCAACCCAACTCCAAACTGTTTACACATTAAGAAAATTAATTCTCACCCAACAGGAAATTCAGAAATGTATAGGTTTCTCAGTGGGGCTTAGTCTCAGCTGCATATAATAGAAAACACACATAATGACGGCTTGTATTAGGTAGAGGTTTAAAGTTCTCTCGCATAAAAGAAGCCCAGAGATAAACAGTCAGAAGCTGGTATGGCAACTCCACAGTCACTGCCATCTTTAGCACATGACCTCCATCCTCAAGTTAATTTCATGGTTAAATAATAGTTATCACAGCTCTAGCCATCATGACCACTTTCCAGGAAATAGGAAGATAAAGACGAACAGGGCAAAAGGCCACTTAAAATTTAATTAGCTATCTGCATCGACAAGGGGATCTGGAAAATGTGGTTTTATATCTGTGTACACTGCTACATCCATCAATATAGATTTCTTGTTAGTAAGGAGGAAGAACAGAATGGACACTGGGAAGATAACTAGCAGTTTCTGCTGCTGGAGTCTTCTAGGATGAGTTATTTAATGACTCACCCCACCATCAAGGGCCCACATTCCCTCTATCTTGGCTCTGCTGTCTTGGCCCGGTCCTCAGACTGGCAGCAAGTGGCTATGCAGCAGTTATAGATGTCTCAAGATCCGATGATGTCAGGAGGAAAAACGGGGAAACTGCTCCTATAGCTCTCCCTTAGAAATGAGAAAACTCTCAAAACCCCATCAGCAGACTTCCAGTGGTCAGAAATAGGTCCAGCAGAACAAACAGCCTCTCCCTGGCAGGTGAGGGTGAGGTCACATCTCTGAAGCGCCGGCTTCATGGGGGAGGGTGGAAGAATTGGCCAAATTTAGGTTCTGTTATGAAGGAGGCAGGGTGTGTGGGCAGGTGCTGGGTTCAAAGACCATCTTCCCCATATTCTACCTCTGGCTTTGGGCTGTGGACTTACTGCCTCCAAACTGGCCTTTCTTCTTCTGTCAAACAGGAGGACGATGATTACCTTGTAGGGTGTGTGTGAGGTCGAATGAGATCATGTATGTAAAGTACGCGTGCATGTGAGTTTACAATTTTGTATATATGTTCATGCAAGCCACGGGTCTTTATTTGTCAAATAAATTGGATCCTGCTCTAGTTCTCATACACTAGATTGGAAGGAATCCCAGTCATCACAGTCCTGAGGCTTCCTTTCCCCAGGGTCACAAAATCCAGAGGTTCGCCAAAGGAATCTAACTCACTCGGTCTCCTGTTTCCATTGTTCCTATGCTTCTTACTACTGCAAACAATGAAAAACAAGAACTCTTATTATAACAGTGGCTGAGCATGCCTCCCATGCCATGCTCCATGCCTGTACTCTATGTGGTCTGCATAAATGAACTCATTCGATGCTCCCATTGCTGCTCTGGGTCCATGGCCCTCCACATGCTGTCTGGTGACACTGCCCCACACTACCACAGAGTGCCACTTGCCAGCTCCCTGCTCATGCCAAACAGCCTTTGAAAGAGGGCATGTCCTTGGCTGACTCACTCCCTCAGAGGCAGCAAAGCCCCGGCAGCCCCCTGTCTGAAACCTGGTTCTTTGTGCCCGGTTAGCCCACCTTCATAATCATTCTCCCCTACAGTGACTCACAATCTCAGAGGCGCTGTCCTAGAATGGACCCAGGCCAGCGCCCTGAGCAGAGCTCACACTCACTGTCCCACTTCTCAGTGTGAGAAAAGCCACCACTAGCCATTCTCCTCTTTCAACTTCACCCACTACTCCCCGCACACTCACTAACATGGGCCATTCATGCTCCATTCTCCCAAACTAGAACGCGATGGCTCCATAATACCTATTTCATCTCTCCCACATTGTGCAGTGGCCATGTGGGTGGAAGGAAGATGGCTGACACTACCACCATCGCCATCCCCGTAACTATGATTGCATCTGGTAACCAAAGCCAATCGGCCAATCAGCATTCTCTAGCTAGAGACCCAGTAAAAGAATGGACATGAAACCCAATTTGAGTCAATGAGACTTGAGGGGAGATTTTTCAAGAAACTTCCGTTGGGCCAGTGGCTGAAAATCTCCTTCTAGATAATGTGGAGTGAAGCCTGGAACTGCTGCATCCGTTTTGCCACCATGATGTTGTATGAAGAGAACATAAAGCTTCAAAGACCGGACCAGGTGTTGGATGACACTGGTGAAGCTCAAAATCAAACCAGGTCAGAAGACCCTCTAACTACTCGTGTCTTAAATCAATCTCCTTCGTTGTCTAAGCCATTCAGAGGTGGATGTCTCTTAATTAGACATTAAAAGACCTAAGTAACCCAAAGAGGCACCCGGAAATGGTCCGGCTCTTAGAAAGGCTTTAATCTTCCCTGGCTAAGGTCAGAGAAAGAACATGAGAAATATGTACCTCACCTCAGGACCTAATTAGGCTTTTAAAGGAGTCTGGCTTAAATCTGATAACAAGAAGCCTTCTATGAGGGAACTCATTCATTTGTCCATCTACCCATCTACCCATGCACTGAAAATTACAAATCTAGCTCCCTTAGGTCCCTCTATAGCTCAGCACCAGTATCTAGGCTCCATCCTCATGCAAATGATGCCATTTCATAGGACTTAAACCAATTCGGGTGATGCTCCTGTGTATTAGGGTTCTACAGAGAAACAGAACCAATAGGATATATAAAGATGTATATAGGAATTGACTTACACAGTTATGGAGGCCAAGAAGTCCAATGATCCTCCATCTGCAAGCTGGAGAACCGGGAAGCCAGTGGTGTAATTCAGTCTGAGTCCAAAGGCCTGACAACCTAGGATGCCAATAATGTCAGTCCAAGTTCAAAGGCCCAAGGACCAAGGGATTAATGGTCTAAGTCCTCATCTGAGTCCAAAGGCCCAATAACCAGGAACACTAATGTACAAGGGCACAAAAAGATGGATGTCCCAGCTCAAGCAAAAAGATTAAATTCGCTTTTCTTCCACCTTTTCATTCTATTCATGCTTTCAACAGATTGGATGATGCCCACCAGAACTGTGAAAGTGATCTTTACTCAGTCTATAAATTCAAATGCTGTGTCTTCCAGAAACACTCTCACAGACACATCCAGAAATGTTTTACCATCCTTGAGCCTAGTCAAGTTGGTACATAAAATTAAGCATCATATCCTGGCTCCTGGATTTTAATGATGCTCAAGGCCTTCTCCCTTCCTTTCTTTCTTCAGTGCTACCATCCAAGCTCAGACCCTTCCCATCTTAAGTCCTGGCCCAGTGGGCAGCTTCTTAATGGTCACCTAACTAATATGCCTTTTGATAATATGGTACAATGAAGCATGAATCATTTACTCTAAAGCATTCCCTTGACCATTCCGGTCTGCTCAGTAGTACGTGCTGAGTATAATGAAATTAAGCATGCCAGAAATGTATAAAAGGTTTTTTTAAGGAAAAAAAAAAAGTCCTTTCTCTTAAAATTTCCTTTCCCCAAGGTTGCCACTATTAACATATCCTCCTGGACTCTTTCCTAGGTATACATTTTTTTTTTCAGCCAAGCACAGTATAGCTTTATCAAAATTACTACACTGTAAGAGAGGAATTGCCTTGGCATCACATTAAAAAAAAAAATCCCTACATGATTCCTTAGGGACATATTCACTCAAAACAATGGAAAATTTAAATTCAACTGCCCTGCTTGGGGGTGTTCTGGAGCCCAAAACTCCCGTTTTTGTCGCTGTTGTATTTCTGTTGTTTCATTCTCTGCTGGTTTAATTAGTGCATGATATCGTCGGAAGTAATGCCATTTTTATTAGAGTAATGGCCAGAGCCAGCATAAAATTCACAATGTTTTTAATTTCAATAAAACCATTCAGTCTAATGGTCCTGTCCCAGCATTGTTAGAGGTTCCGAAGCCGCAAAGGGATAAAGCTTTCCCTGGCTGTCTCGGAAAGCACGCCCCTCCCAGGGCTCTCAAGGCTGGGTATGAACACCTGGCGGTTCGTGGTGCCTTCCTTGGTCTCCCAACCACACCCAAAAGAGCAGACTCGAAAGCTTGGCTTCAAATTGTTATAGTGCTGGCCTTGGAAGCAAAAATTCTATAAGTCCCAATTTGTTGCAGTTATGGCTGAGACTGCTCTGTGTTCTGTGACTGGTCCCGGGGCAGCCAGTGATCGGTGGCAGAGCTGCTGGGTCTTGGGTCCCTCTGAGCTGGCTTTCCAACATGGAGAAGGCATTGACACCAAGTGATCCGGGACACACTGCCCCAGGTTTGAATGTGATTGTTAACAACTCAGGCAATATACTTCAGCTCTCTGAACCTGAGATTACTCATCTGTAAACAGGGGTTATAAAATCCACCTAAAAGGGTTTGTGAGGATATATGAGCTGCCTGGCATGTGGCAAGACTTGATAAATGGTAACTAATACAGGCTTCTACCTTCCAATAAGTAGTTTCTGATCATCTTCAGCAATACCCACCCCCAGCAAAAAAAAAAAAAAAAAGATAGATAGATAGATAGATAGATAGATAGATCGATCGATCGATCGATCAGGTGTGTGGCTGAGGAGACTATTGAGACTGGGAAGGATGCTTGTGGGGCTGACAGGAGCTGAGGCAGCAAAGCCAGGCCTCTGTGGTGTTGATGTTGCCAGGAGGCACTGCTAGGACACAAAGCATTCCCCTGCCCCTCCCAGGCTGGCTGTGCTCCCTGCTTCTCACTCTTTCCTCAACCTCTTGGGCCCTGGCTGGGCTCCTCCTTCCTGGGAAACACAAGGGTCAGCATAGAAAATGTAGTTTGGATTTGAGCTCATCTTATACTGGACCAGCTAAATCATTCTGCCCCAGAGTAATGAAGCGTTCCTCTCTCTCTCTCTCTCTCTCTCTCTCTCTCTCTCACACACACACACACACACACACTCTCTCTCTCTTTCTCACATACACACATGGACTAAACCCTGCATGCCTTCCATGTGTGTCACATTCCCTTCTTTCCAATCACCATAAAACAACAGCTACTGGTGGAAAAAATCAGAGATGCTCTTTACTTTTCTTTACCCTAATCAAGGTCTCAAACTTCCTTCCTAATCTGAGATCAGAGCCAAAAAGACAAGTATTGTTACTAGTGTGTGGGTGTGTTTGCCATCATAATCAACGTTTATTCAGACTCTGTGATATATCACTAGGCAAGGGAATGACGAATCATGATGCTTTGTTTTGATTTTATTGGCTCATCAGAAAAGATGCATAAAATACATTCTTTAGAGATCTTACAGCATAGCTCTACTTATTTTATTAATTGGTAATTTTCTCATTATTATTTAAAAGTATTGCAAGATAATAATTTTTCAAAAATCAAATAACACAGAAATGTTGGAGTGGACGTATGTGGAATAATGGTCCAGCACAGAACTGCTCCTTTATATACTGCCTACCCTACCACATGGAGAAAATCTGGATGAACCAATGGTGAAGCATCTTTCCCCAAATGGACCAATCAGATTCCCTCTCCCTGGAATGTAAAAGCTTGACTGGAAGGTGACTGGACCTGAGACATTTTGCACCTGCACTTTTGAAAGAAGGCGCTTTCCTACCTGGGACTGCTTAGTTCTGGTGCTTTGCAATCCCCAAGTTTCAGTTTTTCCATTGATGCTGGGAACTACTTCAGTATTCTTCTATCATATCCCATTTTTGCTTCTTGACTGAGCCAGTCAGTCTCTTCTGCTTTCCACCAAAGGCACCTCAACTGATTCAAGTAAAGTGAGTATAGATTTTACGATCAAAGTCAGAGGTACCAAAATGTCACATTCTTTATTACCCTATATCTGACCTCGACGTTTAACTTGAGCCTCTACACGCACCATTTAATACTTACACAGCATACTTTTCCCAAATGCTCTGTGACATATATAGTAAAAATGAATATGGTAAAAAGCACCTCCCACACAAAGACACCTTGGGGAGTAACACTACTGACAGCTTAGTATGCATCCTCCCAGACGTACTCCTCTACAGCTGGGCATGTGGTTTTTAATATTTATTGCGTGCCTTCTATATGCCAGAAACAGTATCGAAACTTCTCATCTACACTATTCTATCTAATCTCATATCTCATTTAATTCTCACAATACTTCTGTAAGGCAAGAATGATGTCCCATTTTACAAATAAGAAAACCAAGGTGAGAAGACTTCTATGGAGTCCAGCTGCCCTCACTGATCCTAAACAGCCATGCAGACCTGTCATCATCCCGAACTAGGGGACCCTCTCAATGAGGAAAAATAGAAACCTCGAGCACCTTGCTGGGGTCTGCTGGCTTGTTTATGCCCCATGTGAGCAAGGGTATCATGCATGGGAGCAGAGAAGCCAGAGAAAGCTTTTTGTTCCTTTGTTTTATAATCTTTTCCTAAAAAAAAATAAAATTCACTTAGAAAATAATCAAATGGTCAGTGATTGCCCCCTTTCCCTCTCTGCCTCCCTTTAACTAAAGCCACTGTTCGTTAACCAACAAAAAAAGGCAAGCAAAGAAAAATATTTCCAAATAATCTCCTTTCCCTGATCCTTCTGATTTTTCTTTCCTTCCCCTTCTGGCATAGCTGCTAACAAGAGAAACAGAAAGCACCATTCGATAGGAAAAAAGCTTTTAAATCTTCCAAACTTTTAGGAATGGTTCCTGAGTTCCTTTTTCTGCCCTTTTTACAAGAGTTTTCGTGGACACTAACATACGTGCAACATGGACATGCAACCATGTGGAAGATGAGAGGTAGTGACAGTCTGCAAAAGTGAACAGAGCTGAGCAGTGAAAGGATGTCACAGAAGACCTCTGATGTGGAAGTCAGGTAAAGAGTGGCCAAGAGCCAGGTCTTCCAAGAACTAGCTGTGCACCTTGGGTTCCTGAAGCTCAGCTTTGTCTTTCATCAAATAGGGACAGTCACAAACACCTGTTCCTCTCTCCCTCCCTAGCAGCGTATTGTGAAAAATCCAACCAGACTGCTGTGGGAAAGTGCTCAGCAAAACCGCAAGGAGCTATATAAATATATCACCATCATAATTCCTCAGACATTCTCCTGCTATTCCTCAGGCCCATGTTGTCCCTAAAACATTGCCATTCTTTAAACTCAGGCAGGCAAGACGTGGCCTCTGAGGTTTTCTTCTTCCTTATTTCCTTGAGTGAAATGAAAAGGAACCGGAGATATTCAGGGGTGAGTCTCAGTGCATGGCGCGTAACAAACACACCCTGCCCCGCAGAGGCACCTTCTCTGCTTCCCAGTGGCAGTCTCATCGTTGGCTCCTGGGAGGA
This sequence comes from Rousettus aegyptiacus, assembly GCF_014176215.1. Lineage (NCBI taxonomy): Eukaryota > Metazoa > Chordata > Mammalia > Chiroptera > Pteropodidae > Rousettus > Rousettus aegyptiacus. The sequence goes on from NW_023416308.1 coordinate 101,004,447, forward strand.
GTGAAACCAGAGGAGACATTATGGTGGGCATTCTTGCACTGTCATCCTTACTCAGGCTATTCTGGTCCTAACACAGTAATAGTGTGGTCCCCATAAGTTCAGCCCATTTCTTTTCCAACTACTCTTATCCAACTTGATAAGATATTAACCACATTGAGCTTTCCATGCTGCAACACATCTCCCAGTAGATGAGCTCAGTCACACAGTAGAGGTCAGATATAACTAAGCACCTGTTTCGGACGTGCTTGGAGTAAGGCAATGCACCTGTGCCAAGGAGCAGACGACTCCCTGGTAAGAAGTCCCTTCGCTAACTCACCAGTGTGTTTTTCAGCCCCAAGAGGCCACATCTTATTGCAGTAACATGACTTCAGTCTTTGAGCAGACCAGAGTTGGAATTCCTCTTCTGTCACTTAGCAAAAGTCTCCTAGGCCAAGTCTGCAAATGATGATCTAGTTTCCCATCTCTGCCTTGCATGTAGAAAGTATCCTGGAAATTCCAAATTGTGCCCACCAGAGTCTGTTTTCCAATTTGATCACAAGGGAAACCTTGCCGGTCTATCAACCTGAGGTCCTGAGGAGGGCTAAATGGGTGTAGCCCTGTGTTACATGAAGGAAGAGGGGAATTGTGCCTGTTTCTCCACAAAGGGGCAAGGCAGAGAGAAAGGAGGGAAAGGAAAGCTAGACGAGAAAGGAAGGCCTTGTACAGTGATAGACACCCCTCGGAGTCCTGTCCCCCAAATCTTCAGTAAAGCCACTAAACTCATATCTGCGGTCCAAGTGGATTTGGTGAGATTGGGAATGATCAAGGCATTGAACTTCATACCCATGTTAATGGACGTTGGAGCCAAAGCAACAAGGATGGAAGCAGGAAGTGGATGAAGAGAGACAAACTTGAGGAACAAAGCCTTTCAGAAATACAGGGAAAATCTCTGGACCCTCCTGGCCCATAAAATAGGAATTGGGGTCAAGATTAACTAGATATCAAAAGAACAGAAACGTCCTTAACAACAGAGTTGTACCATTGTCATCATCATCCCCACCATCATCATCACCATCATCATCATCATCATCATCATCATCACATCATCAGATATGCTGATTGTCTGCCTATGGAATGCAGAGAACTGGTTTTAGGCCATGAAACCTGGGGCCCGGGAAGCTAGCGCACTCTTAACTAGGGCTGAAGAACTTCTAACTGGTTTTCACCCACCTCGTTGTTGAAACACGGAGCTGTGTCTCCTCCGTTCACTGCTCCCCACCAGCGAGTATCTAGAAGATACCCTTTGCCTTTGCATCTTCTCCCAGCCCCTTTCAGTCCAACAGCAATGACTTCTCCTGAGTCGGAAAGTCCGTCGGTCTCCCACTTAACCTGCTCACTATTCTGACGAGACTCGGCACTCGTCTGCACTACAGTGAGCCCCAGTTATAAATTACTTACCTGCTGGTCATCATTTTCATATAAATTGATTTTAAAAATCAGCAAAGGACTATATTTTCATTTGGAGTTAAAGCATCCATTTTTTATTTGCGTTTGAGTCTGGTCTAGAAGAGATGGCAGAAAAAATGGCACTGAGGCTGATATAGCTAATGATGATGATGGAGATCCCACGGGCAGCCGATATTTCACTTGCAGCAACCTCTATATTGGCCTCGCCGCCTGCACTACTCTTTTTTTTTTTTTTTTAATAGCCACTTCCATTTAACACCCACCGCCTATGGTGGAACCATTATGATAATATCTGTACTCTAAGCAGCCATGATTGGTCTTGACACATTATCACCCTAAGAGATCAGCCACATTGCACTAAGTCCTATTTATAATAACCCTTGGCAGGAGCCACCAAAATAAAACCTGGTACATACTTATGGGCCACCTTTCATCTGAGGAAATCTGAAAGCTTTACAAGCTTAATTAAGCTTCAGGATCTATCTGACTGATGAGATGTGTGGGGCCTCAGGAAGCTGAGGAAGAGCAGCATTGCTAATTGCAGACTGGAGAAGGCTCTGAACAGAGATGAACAAAGAAATCAACAAAGCCAGCAAGAGTCACCTCCTTTAGTGGGAAATGTTTGTGGAGTGAATTTCTTCAGGGTGGGCTGAAATAGTCATAGGAGAGTGATGAAGGGGCTGTAGAGAGCCTTTGATCTGGCATTTCTCCCTGCAGGCAGGGGACCTGAGATTTGTTTCTTTTATCAAAAGAGGATTAAGTTAATGCAACACACTTAAGTGTTTTTAAGGATGAGGAAACTGAGCTCCTGACAGAGGTGGTAATCTGCCCGTGGGCACACGGCTGCCAAGCTCACATGCTGTTCCCCCTTCTTGCCCAATGTTCTTCTACCCTAGACCCTGACCTGCAACCCCCATTTGCCCTTCAAGACTCAGCTCAACATCTGCCTCCTTGGTGAAGGCTTCCCGGACTTCCCTGGTAGAATATGTTGCTCCCTCCTCTGTGCCTTCATGTATTTTACTTGCACAATAGCTAGAGCAATTGATAACATTTACTGAGCACTTACTAAGTGCTTAATGTACATTTCATCCACACAATAAAGTTATAAGGCAGGTGCAGTTCTCATCTCCATTTTTCAGATAAATTAACAGGCCCGGAGAGGTTCGGTGACTTTCCCAAGATGGCACAGCTAATAAGTGCGAGAGACTCAGCCTGGCTGCAGAGCTCATATTTCAAAAAGACTTCACCACACTGCCCCCTCCCTAGCAGCGCAGCTGTGATGGAAGAGGCCTGTTTACATCTTTGCTCCCTTCTCTGGTTTGTAAGCTCCTGTGGGAGAGGTATATCATTTAAAATCTGATGACTGCAAACAACAGATACCCACCTCAAAGTGGGTTAAAGCGCAAGGGACATCCAGAGGAAAGGTGGCCAGAATTCATTGATTTGGGGGCTTAGTGACATCACCAAGGACTCAGTTTCCTTCTATCTTTCTGCTCTGTCACCCTCGATGTGTGCACTAAGTTCCCCTTGCAGTTACAGAATAACTGCCCCAAGTCCAGGCCTCAAATCTGGACCTGAACCATGGAGAAAAGATGCCATATTTTCTTCCCTGTCTTGTTGTCATAGCAAAGACATTGTTTCCAGAAACTTCCCTGTGGACTTCCCTTTGGGTCTCACTGCTGAGACCCAAACCAAACATTGGCAAAGACACTGAAAGCACCATGACTGGTTTAGACCAATCAAGATTCAGCCTCCCCTCCAGCACCAGACACAGGACGAGACGGAGACCTGTCAAGAAGGAAGGTAAGGTAAAGGGTGAAGATGAGACAGCCAACCCTCCCTGATGCAGTCATTATGACAAAAGAAAACCTGATGTCCCATTACTTATTGTACAGTTCTTTGGACTTTAGCATGTGCACAACAAATCTTGGTTGAACCAAACTATCGTTGAGAAAGAAACTGATTTCCCCAAATGGCCAGTACAGAATTTTTACTGTCATTCCCTTAACTAGGGTGTGATGACATGTGACTAAGATACATGTCCAAGACTGCTCTCAATTTACAAAATTAATTCACCAATGCTTCAATCTTTAGATTCTAATCTCTCGCACAGTCTAGTCTCTAGGCTATGGGACCCTTTCTCAAAAGCAGGTCAAAAAGAGAGAATCATAAAAATGTTCGTCTTACCATAAATTAAAGGTTCATGCCAACCTTGACATTCTTCCCAGAAACATAGTGTGTTCTTAAAAATGAGTCTCATTCAGGCAGACAGGCTAATTGTAAAGACTATTACATTTCCGGACCTTCTTGTAGCTATCCAGTGGGATTTCCTGCAACTGGGTTTGTATACATCTGCCCCTGATAGCCAGGTACATGAAGATGAGATCATTTAAGCAATTCTTGGGGGACCCAGATCATGGTCAGAGAGGAAAATACCAAGAAAAGGAAGATTATCTCCAAGCAGAAAAATAATGTACCTTAGCAAGGAACGAGACTGGAGAAGAGGGAGACACAAATAATGAACATATGGCCCAGAGAAGTTGGAAAACTGCCCACGGTCACACAGCTAGTAATGGCTAATGCAAGAGTTGTACCCACTTTCAATGGATATTGTAGTTCTGTCACCGACATGGTCTTTCTCTTCCTTTTCTTAGAAGCATCCATAAGGGTGCATTTGGAGGCCTTTATCTTTGGGAGAGGCTTGTAACTCAGAAGACCCAGAAAAGGTCAAGATTGAAGGAGGCAGAGTAGCGAGAGGAAGCCAGATGCCCAAGATTGGCTGGAGGATCTGGGCTTTCAACAAGAGCTGCACTGGGAAGCCTGGTAGGGTCCAGTTGGTCCAGCTTTGTGGGGAAGGAAAAGAGCAAGTTTTTCAATGAAGATGGCCATCTGGGGCACAAAGAGGTCCTGGGCCAGAACGCCACTGTATGAGGTTTCTCAGGACCCAAACGAGGCTTGGTGGAGGACAGAGACAAGAAAAGGAGGAGACACCCCCCCACACACATCTGGACAATTAAATAGAAACAGGAAGGAAAGGAAGTAACGAAACGATAATAATAGTGAGCTCTTAGACAGTCTTTTAAGTACATGATAGGGACTAATTTAATCATCACAATAAGGTACTAATTAATTATGATTAATCATTGGATATTATACAATTGTTATAATTAGTATTAGTAATACCAATAATGTTATTGGTACTGCATTTTACGGATGAGTATATAAGGTTCAGAGAGGTCAAGAAATTTACTCAAGGTCACACACCTGGTAAGTTTTAAATTCAGACAATCTGGCTTGAGCGTTTATGCTCTTAACCATTTCACTTAATAGCAATCTCCGAGAACACTGTGAAGTAAAATTTAATCTGAGTTGGGTCTACTTAGATTTAATGCAATAATTTTTATATCTGACATTTCCCCAGCAATGTACTATTTGCAAAGGGTTTTGCTTCCATAGTTCTAGAATCTCAGCCCTACCACTTACTTAACTGTATGACTTCAGGTCAGTTACTGACTAAGCTTCAGTTTTCCCATCTGTACAGTGGGGACAATCATGCCTGTTGGAAGGGTTAAAAGAATAATAGCCCTGGTCCAAGCCCATAACAAGCAGTCAATAAGTGTTTGCTGCTCATGTTGTTGTGATTATTAATATCTCACTAGAACTTCGTAACAGCAGTGTGGGGTAGATAAGATTTACTATCCTCATCTCTCAGATGCGGAAACCAACACTCATAGAAGAGAAATAACTAGCCAGAAAGGAAACAGCCAGAAAGCAGAAATGCCAGACTTGGAAAACGTTCCAACTCCAAGACTGTTGTACTGTTGCCAACCCTCAACTTCTACCTCCTCTTTCTTCCCCAGGAGGCACTGTTACATGAACCAGATCGTTCCACAGGACTGTGGGAAAGTTTGAAGTAATTGGAGATCAAGGCTCAGGAAGAAGCTTGGAGGAATTAAGAATGTTTTCAAGGTGAAAATAGGTGCCAATGTAGTAACAGATGAGCAGCACCTTCCCTCAGCCCCAAGCAACTGCCAGAGGGGCAGGTGGGACCGAGGCTGGGGTTACACACTGTGATGAGCTGTGCCAACCCCACGAGCCATGGCGGCTCGGCCATGGGTGTGTGGTGGTATGTCCTCGGTCCAGAAAGTAAAGGTAAACAGAGTAGTATTTTTAAAAAACTGTCTAAAATAATCCAGTGCCACCTGAAACTGTACTCGACTTTAGGTTTGTTTTTTGGTTTGGGTTTGGTTTTCTGTGATTCTGCATTTCGATGAACTTGAACAAGTTTTTATTAGTACATCCTATTCTGATACATGGTGCATTCAGTTCTATGGCTACAGGCAAATGGCTGTGAAAAAGTCAGTTTGTCTTCTGAGGTGTAAAATTTTAGCTGACTCCTTAAGCCTCGATTTCTATGTCAGTACAGTAAAATGATTGCAAGAGTCTGAAAGTTGGGGTATCTGGGTTTGAGGCCAGACCTCCCAGACTGAAAATCACATGCTTCCTTCTACATTATTCTGAGGCTTCGGCAATATTTTTTTCCTTTTAGAATGAATGAAAGTTCTTATTTTGTATCCTTTTGTAGTAAGGTGTTTTTTAAAAAGCAGCTTGAATATATGCTACACGCAGAGCTTCGTCTCATTAACATCCCAATGATTTATTCAGCAAATTGTTAATGAACATCCACTAAGTGCCAGGCGGTGTGCCAGGCAGCCAGAAAACAATAGATAAGACAGACTCCTCAGGGAGTTCACAGTGAACTATCCTTTATGCTTATGTATAGCTTTTGTTAACAGCTAAAAAGACAGAGACAGCAACTACTTTGGATTTCTCCCATAGCACCTAGGACACGGTATGGGTCATGGAAGCCACATAATATGCCTAGAATTTAACTTAGACAATAAATTGTCCGGTTAAGATATATACTTTTCTCTAATTAGATGATATTCTACTTATGCCCACAAGGTGGAGATCTTGCTTACAGTTTACGCAAGCTGAAAGCAACTTGTAAAACAAATTTTTTCTCGGCAGAAGTTAAACCAAAAGACAAAAAGAAATAAACTCAATTTATTGAGCACCTTTTTAGTGTAATATACCTGTTAAGTGTCAGGAGAAATAAAAAGTTGATAAGCCATAACCCCTGCCCTCTAGGGAAAGTTGGGGGTCAGGAGCTTGCATACAGCAGGAAGACAGTAACTTTCAATGACTTGAATATGTTTTGATGTGTCCATATGTCCATAGTAATCTCATCATCAGATAAGATCCATAAAAAGGCATGATACAGCCGCCGCATGGTGCAGAACAGATTCAACACAGATTCTATACTTCGACCAATATAGAAACACTTGAAGGTATACTGGGTTGGTGCTGAAAGGCCCTCCTGTGTTCTGATGCCTCTGCCTAACCACAAACATTACAGTGTCTGCCCTTTAACTCTAGAACATTCATTCTTTTGTGAACAAAATATTCTCAATGCCAGCTGATAAGCTAATACAGTTGAAACCCCCATGTGTAGCTGATAGGGGGATAAGAGAGAAAAGAAACACACGTAAGGAAACATTTTCAACTCCTGCTTTCAGGAAGTGGAGTCCACCCCCACCCACAATCATGTGTCTTACCTGGGAATTTTGGTTTGGATCTAGGACACACTCTGGTACAGAGAGAGAAGAGGGAGGAATGATTCTTATCCAAGAGCTTTTCTGGTGGACTGAGCCCGAAGGTGGCTGGAAGGCAATGTGGTTTGTTGTTTTGTTATTTGTTTGTATGTTTGGTTTGTTGGTTTTGCTCCTCCGCCCCCTTCCCCAACCATTTGTTAAACCATTACACCAGTAGTCAAATGAAGTATGGGGATTTTTCTTCATTTGTTGAACTGAAAATCACATTTGGCAAATAAAGTGACTGGCTAAATGACAGTGAATAACAACAACAACAACAAAAGAATGCTAGCAACTTGATAAAAATATTGAATTTTCTTCATGGAGGAAAAATCAAGGGGCATGCTGCCAGGAGACTAGAGTATGCATTTTAGTTTTCTCCACTTGCTAACTGTGGGGTCTTGAGCAAACGCCATCCCTTCTCCGTGGCTCCTGTTCCGCATGAGCTAAACAGTTTCCCCGACACCCCTCTCCCCCCCCCCTCCGCACTAGGTAGGATCCTGGGTTATAATGCTCTCATAGCAACCTGAACGTCCCCCTAGAATATAAGCTACATGAGCATGGGGACCTGGGTCTGTGGATTTTACTGTTCTGAGACCAGAACCGAGGACAGACGCTTTTTTGAATGGATGAACGAATGAATGGGGCCTGGGGGCTAACCTAGGTGTTCCACTTGCACAGCGAGGTTTAATTCCCGGTGAGTCCCTTGGGAAAGGTGCTGTGACCAACCTCGAAGCGCACAAGCCGGCAGCGACCAGTGGTGGTGAGCGCGCTCGGGAAAGGGGGTGTTGGTTCAAAGTTGTTTGCTCCAGATGGTTCCTCTACGGGGCTGGAGTCACACATCCTCTGTGGCTCGGAAAGAGTCCCAGGGATTTACATAAGGCTGGGTGAATCACACCGTCGGCGACAGAGAAGGCAAAAGGACCCGCCCTAATCCTCGCCAGGCGGCGCCCGGAGCGCGGTGTGCGTTTAGTCTGAAGTTTGCAGAAGACCAGACGCTGCGTTGGCCCAGGAACACCGCGACCACTCCAAACCCCGCGAGGGCCAAGGTCGCGTTCCTCCCACCCGGCGGGACTCCATCTAGCTCAGTACCGCCCCCTCCGACGCCCCCGTGCGGGAGCCACCAGCCCGGCTTCTTCCTGGCCCGTAAGTCCGGGACTGAGTGTGGGGCCGCCTCTCTCGCTTGGAAAGAGACATTGCCGCTTTAAGGAGAAGAGGAGGAGAGGGGGGCGGAGGAGTGGGGGGCGGGGAGCGGCGGCAGAGGAGGGGGAGGGGGATCCCCCTCGCTCCCACGTGGTCCGGACGCCTGTGAATCGCGCCCGCCGGAGGGTCTCACAGCGAAATACAAAAGCAGCTGGGAAGCGGCAGTGAAGCGAGTTCCCAGCGCCGGGCAGAGCCCCGCAGCGCCCCGCGGCCGAGATGGGGCTGAAGCACCCGGAGCCCCGGAGCCAACAAGCTGCCGGGCCCGCCTCGCCACCGGGACCCGGGCGCCCGGGCTCGGCTTGAAGCGGCGGCGGCACCGGCGCGGCCGGGGGAGCATGGGCAGGAGGATGCGGGTCGCCGCCGCCACCGCGGGGCTCTGGCTGCTGGCTCTGGGCTCGTTGCTGGCGCTGTGGGGCGGGCTCCTGCCGCCACGAACTGAGCTGCCCGCCTCCTGGCCGCCCAAAGACCGAATCCCGCGGCGCCCGGCCCGGAGAGGCAGCCCGGAGCCCGCGCCTCGCTTCTTTCAGACCCCACTCCTGGCACGGGACGCCCGCAGCGGCTCCCTGAAAACTTTCCGGGCGCTGCTCACCTTGGCGGCCGGCGCAGACAGCCCTCCCCGGCAGCCCCCTGGCGAGCACAGGAGGCACGTGCCAGTCCGGCGGCCCCGGCCCGAGGAGCGCAACGCGGTGCATGGGGGTGTCTTCTGGAGCCGCAGCCTGGAAGAGCAGGTGCCCCGGGGCTTCTCGGAGGCCCAGGCTGCGGCGTGGCTGGAGGCGGCGCGCGGCGCCCGAGTGGTGGCCCTGGAGCGCGGGGGCTGCGGACGTAGCTCCAACCGGCTGGCGCGCTTCGCCGACGGCACCCGAGCCTGCGTGCGCTACGGCATCAACCCCGAGCAGATACAGGGCGAGGTCCTGTCCTACTACCTGGCGCGTCTGCTGGGCCTTCAGCGCCACGTGCCGCCGCTGGCACTGGCCCGAGTAGAGGGTCGGGGCGCGCAGTGGGCGCAGGTGCAGGAGGATCTTCGTGCGGCGCACTGGACGGAGGGCAGCGTGGTGAGCCTGACGCGCTGGCTCCCCAACCTCACGGATGTAATGGTGCCCGCGCCCTGGCGCTCGGAAGACGGCCATCTGCGGCCCCTGCGCGCCGCGGGGGGCGAGCTGGCCAACCGCAGCCAGGCAGAGCTGGTGGACTTGGTGCAATGGACAGACCTGATTCTCTTCGACTATCTGACGGCCAACTTCGATCGGCTCGTCAGCAACCTATTCAGCCTGCAGTGGGACCCACGCGTCATGCATCGCGCCACAAGCAACCTGCACCGCGGCCCCGGCGGGGCACTGGTCTTTCTAGACAACGAGGCGGGCTTGGTGCACGGCTACCGGGTGGCAGGCATGTGGGACAAGTATAACGAGCCACTGCTGCAGTCAGTGTGCGTGTTTCGAGAGCGGACAGCACGGCGCGTCCTGGAGCTGCACCGCGGACAGGACGCGGCCGCCCGGCTGCTGCGTCTCTACCAGCACCATGAGCCTCGCTTTCCCGAGCTGGCTGAGCTTGCCGACCCTCACGCTCAGCAACTGCAGCGCCGCCTCGACTTCCTCGCCAAGCACATTTTGCACTGTAAGGCCAAGTACGGCCGCCGACCGGGGACTTAGCATCACCCGGAAGAAGAGAGAGAAAAAGACCTTTGGCTGGGGAATGTATAATGGGGGAAGGACTGTCGCCTCTGCCACCGCCTGGGACCAGCTGGCCAACGCCCAGCCAGGGTCCTGAGCGCGAAGGCGGCTAAAATCTTAAGCTTCAGCCACCTGCCCCTTTCTCTCAGTCCTATGCTGTTTCAAAGTTCTGGGAGGAGAGCTCATCGAGGCCAGAAGTGTAACATTCCCTCCACCCAGCCTATAAAAGGATTCTTCCCTGTGCCAGCAGGGAGTTTGGATCCGAAGAAACTGCCTGCCAGAGTTTGGCCCCGCGGTGGCGGTCTCTGTGGGAGACGCATCCCATTCCTTGCCCTCCCCCCATTTCCTTTCCCCAAAAAGAAAACTTCTATTTGAGCCGTTGAGCTTAATTCCGCAGTTTCCTACCAAACGCAGCGCTGGCGGCCCAGAGCAGGGCTGTGACATTGCCTGGTGGAGCCCCCTTCCTGTGTTCTCCCTTTGTTCCAGCTGGTGATGGTGAGATCACTGTTAAGAGCTGGGGAACGGATTCTGATAGGACAAAGAGCAAGACCTCCAGAACCTGGGGCGTCCTGCACACCCTGACTGTGTGTCTGACTTGTTCTGTACCGCTTGTCATTTGAGCCTGAAGGCTGCAAATGCAGGACTGGCTGTATGCACTGAGTCAAATAATTTTTTCCTCTCCCTCCCGACCGACCAAAATTTTGACGATGACGATGTCCACCAGAAAAAAAAAAAAAAAAAATCAGTCTCATGCACTTTACTTTGTTTTTATTTTAATTTTGTATTAAGAAAAACTTTTTTATTTGACAAGATTTGCATACTATGTATATATGTGCATAAAGTGTGGTGTAAATATACTAAACAAACTTATATTTCAATAAAAGGGAGTTTAAAATTTAGAATTTAATTCCTTTGGTTTTAACTGTTTGAGGTATCTAATGCCTTACCTGGTTTTCGAATGGGCTTTAGGGTTTCTCCTTTGCAGATGTGCTTTTAAAACAAAGGATGCTTATACATCCCAGTTGTGACTACAGAACTTATGGAATTGAACAAAGACAATAACAGATTCCCCTGTTCTGCTCTCTCAAATGAACCCCAATGCTGGGAATCACAGAGTTCGGCACAGAATGTGGGGGAAGGTGGAAAGAGGGAAAGAAAGTATTCTATCTCCTGGCAAATAAAACTTTGATATAAAGAGATTTCACTGTAAAATAATCCTGTATTAATCATGTGACAACTATGACAGAACAAGATGTACAGACTAAAATATGACAAATGTCCCTCTTTTAAACTTAACTATAGTGGTCACATGCTGCACATTATTCTCAGCATTGTAATTACCATGCATTGTAATTACCATGATAATAAGCTGAACACATTTCAGACAGGTGGAGGAAGTCATAAATTAATTCTCTTTAATCTGGCATAAATTCCATTGCATCCAGGAGATCATAATCAACATCTGGACTCATCCAGCTCTCTTAAGAGATTGTACTTTTTTTTTCCAGGTACTAATTACATGGTCCCCTCAGAGCAGCCATTGTGAGACCATGAAAGCACGTAATACTTTGTATATCACATTTGAACCCTTCTTGAAACTTCAAATTTAGAAAATATTTTTGGATTGTCTTAAACTCCTTTTTGATTCATGGGGGAAGGAAGAGGGGTTTGATTTTTGTTTTTTTAAAAAAGCCGTTGGTGTTTTATCTTGGCATTTTATTTGCTATTTAGGTCCAATAATCTTGCCTATTATTTTCCCTTTATTTAATGACCTTTTTAACTCAAAACAACTTCTAAGTTTTTTTTATTTGACTTGCATTTGTAAACCTAGAGTTTTATAGACTTATGAAGATATTAAATCTCTGTGAGTTCTTCTCACTCTGCATTATAACACAGCATGTTATTTAACTACTATTTAACACCATCCTTATGTTGTCAGTGCCTTATGCTAAGCCAAGTCTTATCTCAACTGAAAAAATAGAGTCCATAAACACTGTGGTATCAGCCAAATTTTTCACAATACAGTTATAATGTACTGATAATGTACATTGTTAGCCTGAGACCTATGATAATTACCTTTCAAAAAGAAACATGTCCATTGCTGATAATCAATTCATAAATATATGAGATATGCTAACTAAGTCGACAGAGGCTGCACCAAGGAAATGATAACTATTAAACATTCTGCGTTTTTACCCAACATGTTCATCAAGGAAAACGATGAGCAGTGATAAGTCAGAAGTTTCAGAGATTGTACAGGATATACACCTTGACTCCCATATAATTCCAGCACTGTTGCGTTCTGGGCCAGCAGCATTCTCTACATTCCTCCTAAGTCAGTTTCAAGCCCAGACTTGACCATGGTTAACCCATAGCAATAAACTAAGCATAATTTAAGTGGTTCTTCTCAGATTCTTTAGTGAATGAACCATATCTGCCTGTTCGAGAAATAAGGTTAATTACATGGTGGAGTTGTTAGGGAACCAAGACTTAATTACAGAGAGCAGGTTTTAACTGTTGCTTATTCTTTGTGGGTAACTGGTAGGCTGCAGCATGGAAAGATCAATTAAAGTTTTGCCATGGTCAGTGAATGCTGCCAGGGGCAAATCGTTTTTTAGATGAAGGAAAAAAACTTACAGGCTGTAGCGTGATGTGGAAAGAGTAATGGGTTCTGCAGACAGACTATGTTCTGAATTCTGTCCCCCACCTATTTACTTTCAGCAAGCCATTTAATTTAGTTCCCTCATCTATGAAATGGAGATTCGATCAGAGTACTGTAGGATTTAAAAGTTAACATATAAAACATAAGGACACATCATAAGTACTTTTAAAAAAACTCACTTCTTATTCATCTTTAAAAAAATTCTTGGCCTTCTTAACACTTCAGTAAACTTCTAATTTTCATCATCAAAGCCAAATCTAGCAGTTTCCAAAGTCAGGTTCAGTTTTTGAAGTGTGGTAATAAACTAATTCAACAAATTATTAAGGACTTTCTTCAAGCACTATGCAAAGCACTAGATCATAAGGCCAAGGGCATAGGTTTGATCTCTGCATGGGCTCGAGTGGCTGATTTCAGGATCCAAGCAGATCCTCTGCACCAAGGAAGCTGTAGTACAAATATATGAGGGCAATTAAAAAAAAGTAGATGGCTTGTTGCAAATTCATCGCCACTTCTGGAAAGCATCAAAAAGTGATGAATCTTTGCAAGAACAATCCTCCCAACTCCTTCTGCCAAGAGAAAGTAGGCAGTTGACCTTTTCTCCCTGGATTTGACTGTTGATTAATTCACATTGTCAATGACAGTTCTAAACCCTATTAAGAGTACTCACCCTCCTGAATCAGGAAGAAAAACAAATTATTCTAACACATTTCAACACTTCTCAACCTTCTGCCTACGACTGCAGCTAGCAGAGTCCTCCAAGGCCTAGAGGTTGATTATGTGGATTAAATGAGTAAATATTTGTGATATTCTCAGAACAGTGCCTGGCACATAGTAAATGCAATATGTGTTTGTTTATTGGTGGAGTAGATAATTTTCTCCGCTACATCAAAACCAGAGACAGTTTGAGCCCCAGGCAGAATACTCTTTCATAATCCTGCTGTATCACTGCAGTCATAGAGCACTTTCTACATGCTTCTATTTGGGCTCAGGAAGACCAGCTAGAGTGCGGGAGTCTGGCAGGAATTATGTAAAGCCCACTGTTGACATCAGGTTGTCTCCCTTCTGAGCATGGCCCCTATATGAGTTGTCATATGCACCCTCTCATTTTCATAGAGGCTATGATTCTATTTCTCATATAGCTCATCAGCTCCAGGGAGCAGTGATCTGTGGAATTTTGCACCTTCTGAGCTACCCAATAGTCATGGATGATCCAAACCTGGGCACTGAATATTTGTCTCCCGGTACACCTGCCCCAGCACACAACCACTGATCCCATACGGTGTAAGGTTGACAGGAGTCTAGAGGAGAGAAGGGCGTTCAGTTGATCCAGAAGTATAGGAATTGCTCCAGAAGGGAATAGAATATCAGCTGTCAAAGCAGTATGGAAACCACAGGACAGAGTTGACACCTACCTGCAAGCATACTTCAATCATTAGAATCAAATAGAAGGGATATTGTGAGTCAAGAGACCTGGGCTACTTGACTCATGTGTGACTTGAGAGAGTCATTTCGCCTCTCTGCTTCCAGGTATCTTAGCCGGAACAGGAGATGTTTGATTCTATTGGTAACTTTCCAGTTTTTTTTTTTTTTTTCCCAGAGCTCACAATAAATCACAGACTTTACATTGTGCCCCCGCAGCCTGCAGGCATGCGCGCGCGTGCATGCACACACACACACACACACACACACACACACTTTTAAAACTGAAACATAAGGTTTACAAAACAGTATATGCATAACACTTTTAATATTCAATTTAATTTTATTCTATTCCTTCTCTTCCTCTACTTCCCAATGCTAGTTGCGACACACTAAGCTAATTTAATAACTCATCAGTGCGCACAGTCTACATTGCAAAACACTGGGTTAGATGATCAGTAAGCTCCTTTCCAGATCTAAGAGTCTAGGGAAATGTCTTATAAACAGTTTACCACCTACTCCATTTTTTTTTTCCCTAAAGGAAAAATGGATTTCAATTTTGTATATTTTGTATATTCTAAAAACAAAAAACCAAAGTGGTGTTTTTTCAAAATGTCGTTAGGAAAACTGCTCAATATCTTTTATAGGGTCTTTTTATAAACACCTTTAAAATCCCCTAAATGTGAGACATAACTCTCAGTCTGTTCTGACCACATGCGAGCAAATACTCTTTTTTGGGAATGGGGCAGGGGGGCTGGGATGGGGAATCCTTTGCATCTCTGCCTCAGCACGGCCCAAGAATGACTCAAGAGGACAGTTCCTTCTCTGTGGAGTCATAAAAATCAGATTTAGGAGTCATAATTTTTTAATGTAATTGTTTTACCAATTTCTCTTTCTGTGTCCTGCTGTGGGAGAAACTACATTAATAAACTATGTCTCAATGCTGTCTAGCCGGCATTTTTTCTCTGTAGGACTCCACCAAATATAGCTAAAGGAATGCTCATTTTATTTATCTTTTCAACTTTCTTTCCATTTGGGATATGTCTCCTTGACACTTTTGAAATTTTTCTCTTAATGGCATCTTAATATTTTTTTAAAAGAATAGAATACTAATTGTTTGTCAAGTCACAACAACAATAAAAAAGAACTCGTTTCCCCTTTTTTTAGCACCTTATGATATCTTTTATAGTTTTAACAGTTATTTTACACCCTGTCTAGAAAAACTAAATAGCTTATGTATGGAACTGGCTTTTTTTTTTTCAGTATCAGCTAACAGATTTTACTTTGCTGAGAAATTGTGTGTTAATAATAGAGAAGTAAAAAAAATAAATAAATAAAGTTCGCAGCAAAAATATAAATAAATAATAGAGAAGTGTCATTTTTAATTTGATGGTCTTACATGATGCATTTGTCTCTGCCTGTTTACACCTTCCCCTCAATGATTTTCTTTTAATGCTCATTAAAGTCTTTATCGTTATACGGGATAGTTTCACTGCCCTAAAAATCCTGTGTTCCACCTATTCATTCCTCCCTCTTTTATTACCCCTGGCAACCACAGACCATTTTATTGTCCCCATAGTTTTATCTTTTCCAGAATGTCATTTCGTTAGAATCATGCAATACGTAGCTTTTTCATATTGGCTTCTTTCACTTAGTAATATGCATTTAAGGTTCTTCCACGCCTTTTCATGATTCGGTAGTTCATTTCTTTTTAGTGCTGAATAATATTTCATTGTCTGGTTGTACTACAGCTTATTTATACATTCACCTACTGAAGAACGTCTCCGTTGTTTCCAAGTTTTGGCAATTATAAATAAAGCTGCTATAAATATTTTTGTGCAGGTTTTTGTGTAGACATAAGTTTTCATCTCCCTTGGATAAACACCAAGGAGAGCAGTTGCTGAGCGGTATGGTAAGAGTATGTTTAGTTTTGCAAGAAACTGCCAAACTGTCTTCCAAAGTCATATTTAGTTCTTCAGAACTTTCCAGTCATTTTTAATGTTTTCTTTTTTTATGTTTTCGAGATGTAGTCAGTACTTTAAAAGTGTGCATCTAATTACTCTAGTATCCGAAGTTCTGAGGTGGTCTAATCCTGTTGTTTGTAGGCCTCTTGACTTTTACACATGCTGGCTTACTGGGTAAAATACGGGACAACCATTTAACTTTAAATTTTAGATAAATAATGCAAAACTTTTTAGAAAATGTGTTGCATACAATCTTTGGGATACACTTATATTAAAAATTATTTGTTGTTTATCTGAAATTCAAAGTCACCTTGGTGTCTTGTTTTGTTTTGTTTTCCTATATCTGGCAATCTGGCTTAACAAAGCTTTATGTTTTATAATTTTGGATTGTAAGCTCATGTTCATCCAGGTATATCTGAGACTCCCATTTTGTTCCCAAGAAGTTTTCATTTCTTTATGTCATCCCCCCATGGTTAAAGCCAAACTAGTTTACTTGTATATTAATTATTTTGCCAGGAATTTGAGGTCCTAGCAGGTAGTATAAATTTAAATACTAAACATATATGGTGATAGGAGTCTTCCCAGAGACTTTTATTTCTCCCTAACCAGAAGAGTTCAGGCTAAAACAAGCAATCTATTCTCATATCTCTCTTTGTTGGAAAAATAGAATTTTCCTTTGAGGGTCCTACCTTTACGGAGGGTCTTACAGAGATTGAACTCCACCCCCCCGCCCCCACCAATCATCTGATTACAAAGATCTCTCTCTCCACTCTCTCTCTCCGTCTCTCCCTCTTTCCCCACCCCACACATGCACACACGCACACGCACACACATGCACGCATGCACGCACACAAACACACACGATTAGGGCAACCCCAGTTTTAGTTCACACCTCTCACTCTGATTTTGATTCTCTCTTTGTTTTGGACTCATGGGGATTTTCCTTACATTTTTATGAGCTCAGCTATGCATTTAAAAAGATGTTTGTTATATTTTATAAAACATTTATAAGTTTTTATAGAGGGAAGGTTTTTAGGTCATTTGCCTTATTGCTGTAAACAAAGTCCGCCTGAGCTCTTTCTACACTCTGCTGTCAAATCCCACTTTCAATAAGCTGGCCCTTACTTGAGGGTTAGATGCCCTATGTGGTTATTCAGAGAGATTTCCCTACAGTGGAGACATTTACTTTAATAGGATTTGACCTGAAATATTTCATGAAACAAGTGACCCAAGAGTCAAGAACAAATTCTGTTCTGTTTGCCACTAGCAAGTTTGAGACATAAGCCAGGGAAATGATTAAAAGGGAAGAAGAAAGAAAAATATTGGGGGAAAAGAGAAAAAGGGAATGAGGAGGGATTGTTAAAAATAATCGCATGTGGGAGGTGGCCAAGGGGCGGCCTTCGCCTCTGGAACATCTAACCCTCCGACTGACCTTCAATCATCATCAGAGCCAGCAAAAGCAATGCCACATTGCAAGCAGAGCTCTAGTGCCTCTGCAGGTTACATTTAAGATTAAATAAAAGTCAAGTAACTTCAGGGAAAATTACTTTTCATCTGCAGTCAGCTTCTTGCCTCCATCGCAGCTACCCAATATGCCAAGTTCAGCCATCACCACTTGATCTTTGGCCTCTTGACACTGATGATCAGACTTTGCCAACCTTGTGAAGTAAACAAAGTCTTTGCTATCACACGTGAGTCTCAACCTTGCCTTTTTAGGGACAGCACATTTGGCTCCATCGTTTAGTCAGCTGTCTCTAGTGACCTATTAGCAACAACAAAAATGCTAATGAAGGAGGAGGTTAAGCATCTTTGACTTCTCAAGACATCAAGCTAATAAAAGATGTCCAAAAAAGTTGCTGTACAGCTCCCTTTTCTATCTGTTTGTAGTTGAGACCCACCCAAAGTCTCCCTATAATATAACATTCCTGGTCTAATTCCAAGAAAGTGTGTTTCTTTTCCAATGCTGTGATCCTGAGTATATGACTCATACCAAACAAATTATTGTAATGCTTCTAGATTTAGCAGCTCAGAAGTTGGTGCTCCATGTAAAATCCCCATTGGGTTATTTTCAAGTGATTACTCATGGCCCAGGTATGTGCAGTCTACATCAGCATAGTTATGTTGGTTATTAGACTATTGAAATACTACCCACTTGGTTGATAAATGTCTACTGCTCTGAGTCCTCAAGTGCCTCTTTCACATTCCTAAGCACCCCAGCCCTTCTTCTGACCAACCCCCTATACCTTTGCATGGTTTGGCCACCAACATGTTAATACCTGGACCGTCAGGAATCCTCTTGGACCAGTGCCCTTGCAATAAGATCAACCGTAAGTTCTGATTGCTCCTTGTATAATTTGAATAACATCCTCTGGGTAATAGGTATAATGGTACAAAGCTCTGAAAACAATGGAGTTGTCGTCCTAAACCCTATCCTTGGTTCCTCTGCTTTATTTACACCTTTCATGTATCTGAAAAACAGACACTGTTCATCTTTCCATTCTACAAATATTTCCAGGCAACTTACTTTGCATTAAGCACTGTGTTCAGTGGTGGGGACAGGTCAGTAAACTAGAACGACATGTTTTCTGATCTTCTGTAGTAGAGTCTGGTAGAAGAGATAGACATTAAGCAAATCATTACTGTAATAAATGGGATGGATGGCCTTGTGAAAGTGTTAATAGGGGAGGGATGTGTCGTTTCAACAGAGACTAGAGTGATGAGTGGAAGTCAGCCAGCATAGAGGGGAAAAAAGGGAATGGAGAGCATTTCAACGAGAGGGAATTGCATGTTTGAGGCCCTAAGAGAAGGAGCTTGCTGTTCAGAAATGAAAGAAGGCCAGTGTGATTGAAGAGTGTGGTCACAGAAGGGAAATTGCAGGATTTGAGTCTGCAAAGGTAAGCAGGCACCTACTAAGTGCCAGGCACAGAGGGCAAGAGGTGGATAACACAGCCCTTAGCCCTTAAGGAGGCACTATAGCATCATGGTAAAGGGCTGGATTCTAGAACGAGACTCTCTGGATTCCAACCCTGGTTCCTTCATTCTTTTGGCTCTGTGAACTTGGGTAGTACTTCTGCTCTCTGACCCTCAGTTTCCTCATCTGAAAATATAGATAATAATAAGACCTACCTTTTATGAGTTTACACATGTAAACTATTTAGAAAAATGCCTAACACATATTAAGGAAACAGAAACTATTAGAAACTGAACATTAGGATAAAATAAAGATGTGAAGGCACAGAGAGATAAGTGGCTTCTTTCCTACCCATTTCTACCCAAATCAAAGATAGCTATGAAGTAAAATATTTTGCATTTAATAATCCCATTTGAAGACACTCAATGTTTTCTGTGTCGTTGTCACATAATAAAATAGTTCGTGAGAAGCTCGCTTGTTGACCCTCTCCCATCACCCAATCTATCAAAAGCAGATTTCATATGTCTTTGGTGGTTTAATATTGATCTTCCCTGAACCAATCTCTTAGCATATTCCTCAAAAGAAAAGCTGTATTAACCTGCTGATAAAGGGAGATCATCCAGACAGTGTCAAAGAAACGAGGCCATCATCTACAGAGCTGTTAAAAAAAATGAACTAAAGGAGATAAAACCATCTTTCTGAAATCAATCACAATGAGGAATAGAAAGAGAGAGAAACTCAAAGTAGAAAAGGCACACCAAGGCCCAGCAGTACTTCTGACAGGTTTACGAAAGACTTTCCTGAGCGCTTAGATGGTGCCTGTAAAAATGCACAGGAGCCTGGGAGGAAACAAATCGTCCTAAGATGCCATCCCAAATTTATAGGTCCCTGGGGATTCTGTGAAGCTGTCATCAAAGCCATCATTACATTAATCACCCTGGCAGGAGCAGGAGAAACTGGAGGTGAAAAGGGCCGATTAATTTCTTAAGTTTTTCCCCAGAGAATGCCACATGAAGATCACTCTATGAAGTGGACTCTCATGAACTCCATAAACTTTGGGATTATTCAAGCTACAGGCAGGGAGCTCTTCCCTGAGGTTATTCTTTTCTGCAGGTTGGTGAGCCTGGGTTTTTTTTTCACTGATCAATGCTGCCATCACATTCTGTGAAGGGCCATGCATGGGAAGTTTGGTTGGTATGACCATCCTCTTTGCAGAAAGGGACCACGAAAAATGTCCCACCAGGAGGACTAAGAAGGTAGAACAAACATTTCCATGGTTTGCGGCTACCCAGCATCCATTTCTTCAAGAGCATATGGTTCACTTTGGGAAATTACCCAGTTGTGGGTAATTTTGTTGATTCCTAATTCTAGATACCCACACAACCAACAGTGGGCAAGTGATCTAAACTCAGTCAGTTAGATTCTCCTTCCTAGGTCTTCGCATCTTAAGCAAGAAAAAATAAAAAACTTAAAGCCTGTTTTTTTTCCAGCTGGTGAGACAGCAGAGGGGTTCCGACTTTCAGAACTTTCTGAAGCTACTTGGGACCTTTCTGTTCCAAGCCACCTACTTCAAACTTCTTGTCAAGCCTGTGAGTATACCATTTGGTACCAATAGGTTCCACTTTCGCTTATGTTTGCCTGAGTTTTTTTTTTTTTTTTTTTGTAACTTACAGTTAAAGATCCTTGACTAAAGAGAATATTCAAAAAGTAGGAGGGGTAGACATGATGTCTGTAAAGATTGTCTCTGACAACAGGTGTCTCACCTAATGCCTTGTCACAGGGATAGATAAAGGTGAAGACTACAGGGGCAGAGGAGGAAAAGTATCTGCCTCTCCCTAGCAGCTTGATTGGGTCGTGGCCTTCAATCTGGCTGTCACCCCTGTTCTGGTTTGACCTTAGAGCTGTGGAAAGGCAGGTCCAGTGGTGTCGTGGGTTCCCTTGTACCCAACAGTGTGCTGGTAAACATTTCATAATTGGGTTTAGGTAGGAAGAGGGGAGAAGAGCTGATTTGTAATGTTTGCCAATTTCCATGGTGTAAATACTCTCAATTTCAAGCTACCATTGTTCTGTCACTGAATGTAGGGGCTGGAAGAGATGTGCACGGCCAGCTATCCCAAGCCAGTGTGAGCCAGTTCCACCTCTACCCCTCTAGCTATGGCAGCTGCATAGGAAAGCTTCCAGGTAATAATAATGGATAACATTTTTAAACACCTTACCTTGTGTGGGGCACCATTCTAGTCATTTCACTTGTATTATCTCATTTAACTTAATCATGACCTCTGAGGCAGGTATAATTCTTATGCCTATTTTACAGGTCAGTAAACTCAAATACAAAGAGAATTTTAAAATGTTCAGTCTATAGCCATGCTGCCCTAAACAAGCCCGATCTCATCTGATCTCATCCAATCTCAGAAGCTAAGCAAGGATGGCCTGGTTAGTACTTGGATGGGAGACTACCTAGGAAGACCAGGTGCTATAGGCATAAAAAATAAAAAATAAAAAAATAAGGGATTGTAAGCTGACAAGTTCCTTGTAATTTGTGAGGTCAACCAAGGGTTGCCTTGCCTAAAAAAATTTAAATAAATAAATAAATAAATAAATAAATAAATAATAAAAATGGTCAGAATTATAAGGCTTGGATGTTGAGGTGCCATGACTTGACCCCTGGTCATCGACTCCAGAGACAGCTTGCTTAACCGCCACACTAAGAATCAGACCATGAAAGGTTTTTGGCTCCAAGAGTGTGGGAGGTAGTATCAGACTCCAATATCCCAGTGGAAACGGCAGTGAAGACATTTTCAGGGAAACTCAACACAGATTTTTAAAATTTTCAAGTCCAAATTTTTCTTTTCTGCATGTTCATTCTGATTATTTATTCCCCATCTACCATCAAAAGAATGGAAGGTAGCTTGCAATAATAATACTATCTAACAATTATTGAGTACCTCCTCTGAACCATTTACTTGTCCTATATTTTATCTCAGCTTTGCAACAATGCTTTAGAGATAGGAGTTATTCTTCTCATTTTGCAAATAAAGAAGCTAAGGCTCTTTAATAGTTGATCTACCAAGCCTGTACAACTAATACATGACCAAAGCAAGGTAGATTTTTTAAAAATCTTCTTCATTTTATTGATGAGGAAACGAGCACTGAGAGGTTAACTACCCCATGTGACATAATTAGTCCTGATGCATAATCCAGTCACCTGCTGCCAAAGTCCATGCTAGTTACACCACTTCAGTGACTTCTCCCTCTATTCTGACCCCTTGAAAATGCAGACAGAAGTGATTTTCTTAGAAAGCCCTGTTTGAGTGACTTAGGAAGGCGATTCTGCCCAGTGCCCACTGAAGAGCCAACTGCAATTCCATGGCTCAGAGGGTTTCCTCCTAACCACTTACTCACTATCCACTAACTTCCTGCTACCATTTGCTCCTGATCCATTGAGTCAACACTTTTCTTTCCAAATAGCTCACCTGTCTGCTAAGATCAGCAACAGGTTAAAAGCAAAGAATAATGAGTTTTGTTTCTGAATAGTGATGACTTCTGACCTTCTGCAACTTTCCCATGAGGACTGGGCTGGATGGGGAGGTGCATCACCAGTGAGCAGGATTGTCCTTGTGTATGATACTAGAGTTAACTTTTTTGGATATGTATTTGGCCCAACCTGACTGCCTTGACAGGTGTGATATGGATGAGGTGCTCTTGTGATTGGTGCTAATGAGACTTTTCAGTGTCTGTCAGTTGTGGAACAATTGAAGTTATCAAGAGACTTGGCAGCTTCTCGGCTAACTCACTGCTCAGAGGCAAGGCTGCTGAAAGAGCAAATGCTTTGAGGAAGTCATTAATGCTGGTTCAGGAAGGGTTAACAAGCCCCAATGTGCCTGCCTTAGCTCTTCCAGTAGAGAAAGAAGGGGGTGGGGTGGGGGTGGGATATGTGTCACATTCAGACACATTATCTATAGTAAAATAGTGGAGAATCAGTTTTAAACTATATTGTTCCCCGTTCTGGTTTGCATACTAATATCATTGGTATTACCTTCTCCTGCTCTGGGTATCTGTCACCTGTAACTGGGGAGGAAAGGCAGGCAACAGAAAGACTAAAAGACTGAGTAAAATGCACTTGATTTTATGGAGCAGCTTTGTAGATCCATGAAGTCATTTGGGGCAGTACTGCGGGAACACTTGAGAATCTCCCGGGGTACCTCTAACACCTCTTTTACTATAAATAATATATATAAAAGATATCTAGCCTCAAAAAATTAAACATAAAATTGCCACATATATCTAGCAATCCCACTTTTGGGATTCGTACAGCCATGTACAAATTATTATTCACAACAGTCAAAAGGTGGAAACAATCTAAATGCCTGTTGATGGGTGGATAAACCAAATGTGATACATACGTAAAGTTGAATATTATTCAGCCTTAAAAAGAAACAAAGTTCTGACACATACTACAACATGAATGAACTTGAAGACCTTATGCCAAGTAAACAAAGCCAAGCATAAAAGACAAATATCGTATGATCTCACTTACATGAGGTACCTAGAATAGTCAAATTCAGAGAGAAAGAAAGTAGAATAGTGATTTCTAGAGACTAAAGAGAGGGAGAAATGGGAAGTTATTGTTCAATGGGCACAGAGTTTCAGTTTGGGAATATAAAATAGTTCTAGAAATGGATAGTGGTGATCGTTGCACAACAATGTAAATAAACTTAATGCCCCTGAGTTGTGCACTTAAGAATGGCTAAAATGATAAGTTTTATGTTATGAGTATTTTACTGCAGTTTTTTTTTTTTTTTTTTAAAAAGACAATCAATACAGGGCACGTAGTCAGAGAATACTTACAAAGCATGAGCCAAACGAAAAAGAGCTTGGTATGCATTCCCATAATGCGTAAAGTACGCTACAAATGTCAGCTAAATGTGTACACTGGCCTTCCCTTACTAAATCATCAGGGAGGTATCAGCTGCTTCTTTTGACAGAGGAGGAAATCGAAGTTTAGAGAGGCCCACTAAGTTGGCCAGGTTGTACTGCAGTGATAGAAGGTTGATTTAAACCTTGATCTGCCTGTGATCAAATGCAGCACAATTTTCATAGCCCAAAATGCCTGAAAAAAGTACCATTGTTTCAGGATCTTCATATGCCAGACAGTCAAATGAAGCTGAATTTATCTGCCCTCTGAAACATAGGAGACCCAAACTCAGAGATACTTTAAAATTCATTAGTGGAAGAAGTCAACTTGTAATTCATTGAACTAAAATATACAGATGCTCTGATAATAGCTTAGCGGAGAGAAGCCTAAAGAATTTCCCTAATAAAAATGCAACTATCTGTCATGTGTGGTTTTGGTTGGCTTATAGAAATAGAATCACAGGATTCAAAGCATTCCACTGTCATCAAGAGTGTCATGCCTGAGCTGAAATGGTAATAACCACAAACCACTGGTTATTTTTCTAAACCCAGTTGAAATAACTTACTTATCCCTGGCCAGGTCTCTCTTTCGGTTTAAAATAGTAATGGTGTGTCATTCTCGCTGTGCTTTTCTTACAGGTTTGAACATCTTGGGAATGTGTGCTTTCCCAGGTATCGATGCCCTCTCCCCATATTTATATTAGGATGTACATTATGTCTAAGCTTGGCAGTATAGCACAGTGGTTAAGATCATGGGCTCTAGGGTCCTACGGCTCAGGTACAAATCTCGGCTCTACCATTTACTGGTTATATGGCCTTGGGCAAGTTACATCACTTCTCTGTGCCTCAGTTTCTTCATCTATGATGTGGCGATAATAATAGCACCTAATTCATTGGCTTATTGTGAGATTTAATTTCTTCAGATACCTTAATACATCTCATTTCTCAAATTTCGGTGATATAGAAAAGGCCTAAGATCATTTCCCTTTGGAAGAGCACTCATCGCTACTTCAAGAGAGGGAGAGGCAGTAACTGGGAGGTGAGGAAAGGTGGCTTTCAACCAAGTATCAACATCCTACATTCTTTTCTGGTACCAATTACTGTGATAAATTGAAGGTGACAAGTTATTTTATGACATAAATGCAAATCAGCATTGCCTTCACTGTTATTTTCCAATGTCCTGGCACTTTAATGGTCCCCATAAGTTTGCCTCACTTGCAGCAAGCATCGGTATGTTCGCAGTCAGCCAGAGAATTTATTTTTAGGTGGGGAGTGCAATGAACTGAGCCCACTGGCTGACTGAGAAAAATGATCACATTCCCATCCACAAATTATTCCCAAAGCTAGTTAGCATTTGAGCCTTTGTTGGTGAAATAACACAATAAGTAGAGATTTGTCAAAAGGGCTCATTTCCACCTGCCAGACTTGACTCTCTAAATATTAAACATTCACGCATTTGTGGGTGCGTGTGTGTTTATGCAAAAACAAAAACCTGCCCCAAAATGTAACATTTCCTGCAAGGGACAAGAAGTTGAGATCTTCTACTACTAAACTACATGCTGTGGAGAAAAGAGGATGGCTTCCTGTGTGCTGAGCCAGAAAAGTTTCCATATACCTGAAACTCTAATGCCAATGGTGACTTCAACATAGACAAAAAGGAGAGAACCCAATATTTGTTTGCTCTGCACCATTGAAACTGATTTCTTGTCCTGCCAGTTCCACTAGCCTGTTACTTCTCTCTCTAAAACAAACAAACAAACAAACAAACAAACAAACAAAAGAGATAGCAGCATTGTCACTATAAACAGGACTATACCTCCCACCTGCCTCTCTTGAGCCTGTTAGGATTAACAGAGTGGAAACTGCTCACTACATTGCCTAATTAATTTAAAATACAACTTCTGAGAGATGACCCCTAATTGTTAAGAGTGCTTTTAATAGGGCAAAAAGGTAAGCACAGAATTAAATCATTAAAGGTCATAATAAGGAAACTGGAGCACAAAATGAAATGTGATGCCCAACATCCCCCTTGCTCTGCTGAGGAGCTCCTGGCTACATTTACTCATTTATTTATTAATCAAATATTTACTGAGGACCTACTACCCTGCTCCTGCCTGTAAAATTCTACATTCTGAAGATAGGGTTTTTTTTTTTTTTAAGGTTTTCTGCTTTATCCTGAGAATTACTATATGTGTGCATGAGTGTCGATACACAGTTTACACTTTGAGATGCAATCAGCATGCAAGGCCAGGGAAGACTGGAGGAAACAGGCAGTGCGAGACATTTTTTATGTGTGACACAGAGCAAGGAGTCTTTCCATCAACACCTTTTCTTAAGTGCATTGCATTAGGCATGCTGTCTGACAAGTTGCCACCTTACCCCCTCCTCCACCTTCCAACCTGAAGTCTGACATTGCTTCACATCCAATATTTAATTTCCCATTGTTCGAAATAAAATGGTATGTAAAGCATGCGTTGCCATGGATGCAAAATCCAACCATGCATATAGAGGTTTCTGAAGCCAGTAACTTTGGATCTGCCCAGGTAGTCAGTGCTGAATACAGCAAACTGGAAAGCTGACCCTCCCAAAAGATGCATCTAGTGGAAAGTTAGCTCTGTTAGCTGCTGTGCACTAGTATATTCACCAGCACCAAACTCTTTCTTCTGTCTAGAGAAAATGTGCCTGCTCCATTTTTGCCTCATCTGCTATTGAGAAAGTTATTTTTTTTCCTCCGTAGAATGTTTCCAGGGGTTCAAGTCCTTGGCTGGAAGCTTCTCTGAAAAAAATTCTGGAGCAGTGATTCCTAAGGGATGAAACCAAGGAAGTTTAATTTGCACACAACAACTTGAGGTTGGGCAATTTCTACTAAAGCCATAAGCATTCGACTCCACTCCTAGGTTTGTACCCAATCGAAATGCATACAATATCTCCACAAAAGATACATAGTGGAATGTTGATGGCAGCACCATTTAAATAGCCTCAAACTGGAAATTGTCAGAATGCCCAACATTCCAATGGAATAGTAAACAGCAGAGAGGATGAAACAAGCCGAACTACACACTGCACGGATGAATCTCACAAGTGATGTTGGGGAGAGAAGCCAGACCCGAAAGCGAACTATTTACACACAATTTCGAAATCTGCAAAACTAATCTGTGGGGATAGTAGTCAGAGTAGCGACTGCTTTAGGGAAAAAGGAATCTTGATTGGCGGTGGATACAAAATGGAGTTTTTGGGGGGTGTTAGTCACATTGATTGTTTGACTAGGTGATATCAGGCTTTGTCTACCTTTTTGTTTATGGGACACAGTTCACAAAAAATAAAAAGTTAAAAGAAAAAGACCTTAAGGGTGGCCTTGAGACAAGCAAGCGCAATTAACCCTCTTGGCTCTGTCTGCATCTACAGTTTCCTCAGAGTCACTTAGGGGAAGCAGGAGGAATAAATTAAGGCATTGGTCCAGGGCAGAAGCAAGGCAAGCCTTTCTGCTGCCACTCAAAGAGGCTCCTCAGTCCTAACAATGATTCAGGCTGTAATGCTGCCTCGATTTCCCTAAGGTGCAATTCTTTTGGATGATAAGAATTCATAATAGCCAGTGGTTATTAACTTTTTAAAAGATCATTTAAAAAGTCAATAATAAGAGGCATTTCCCGTAAATATACACATGCGCGTGCGCGCGCACACACACACACACACATGCACGCACACACAGAGGAGTCTACCTTTCCGGGCCTAATGTCATCTCTGGGCCTCACCTTAGGAGCTGGCTTCCACAACACGGCAGTAAAACCTCCATAATCTCGCCTCAGCCACCTTCGATGACTTTACCTAACAGATCATCCCTTGCTCTCTGAGCTCCAGCCAAGCTAAGTCATTTTGGCTTCTAGTTCTTAGACATGCCTCACTCGAAGCTGACTCTGAGACCTCACACTAGTTGGTCCTCTTGCCTGGCAGCCTCTTATTCCTCCCTGTCAGTCACCTAACATTCATCCTTAAGGCATTATTTATCTACTTCCGCAGGGAGGCTTATGGTCTGGTGGGAGTCAGGCATTGCAAATAATAAATAAGAAAGGGGCAGTATATGGGGCAATGTGCAATGGGAGTATGTATTCCAAGAGTCAGAAAATGCTCTCTGTTTTTGTTTGTTTTTGTTTGTTTTGTTTTGTTTTGCAAAAACCAGGCCCACAAGAGTACTGCTGTATTTCCAGAACGGAGGAAGCACTCTCCCTGGGACACAGAAGACACTCAATAAATATTAGTTTGTATTCATATTCAACCCCCTTCTTCATGGGTAAATAATGTATTTCCCTAAAGACAGCTGGGGCTCAGTTTTACAGTAAGTAAAATTGACAGGTGAGGGGAAGGTACGATTTATGTATATTGGGCACCTTTTGTGCACTGTGCATGGTGCCGAGCACTTTGCCTACATTATTATTTAAAGCTTACAATAAGACTACGAAGTAGATGCTTTTATATTGTTATTTTACAAATGAGGGAACTGAGGCTTAGAGAGGTGAAGTAACTTGGCCAAGATCATATAATTGTCCTGAGCCTCAATTCTTCAGCCTCTATTACATCAATAATTGTTCATGATATCATATGTCCCTCACATGGCTGACGAAAATGTCTCAGAAATAGCAACAGTTAATTTCCATAATAATTATGTGAGGTTGTTTTGAATGTGTCCCGATATTCTATTTTGTCACTTTAGCAATGACAGGCTTGCATTTCTGCATTGCTTAGCTATGGTGGCTTAGTCTTGACCTCTAACCTCCCCCACTCTTTGAAATTGCTTCATTTCTCTCCCTTCAAAGGGATCCAGCGCTGCCTGGGTTAGGAGGCCCCACAACAATTTCCTTCCAAATCCTTCTTTTCTTAGGCTGCATTGAAGTTTTTGGTTCTCTAAGAGGCTCCCAGACCCACCCCCATTCCTAACTAGCCTCTAGGCTGTGTGGCCTGCTGGCAAAACCAGGTGGGTGTAATATCATGGCAAATCGCATATATAGACTCTGGAGTCAAAATATCAGTTCAAATCCTGGCTCCACCACATATTATGTGAATTTAGGTAAATTAATCTCTCTGCCTCAGTTCCTTTCCCTGTAAAATGCAAATGATAGTAGTATGCATCTTATGGTGGTTGTTGAAAGGATTAAATGTTATAACAAATGAATGATGCTCAGGGCAGTGCCCGGCCCATAGGAAATGCCTGATAAACGTGTTTATCATTATTGATATCATACACATAAGAACTTGAGACAGAGCATAAGCTGTTTTATCTCAAGTCCAAACTGCAACCCTAGACCTCCTTTATGTTTCGCTTATTTTCCTTCTCTCGATCAACTAGAAGCTAGGCACCCCTGGGCTGTTCAGCAGTGAATTCCAGAGAGCACGCTCCCAGTGGCAAGAAGAATAAACCTTGGTGGGTGAGCCACTGGCGTCCGCCTTTTCTCTGTTGAGTTTTCTTCTCTCAACAGCACTGCCGTCTTCTCTCATTTCTTACCAGTGCTCCTGTAGCAGAAAATTCATTCCCCTTTCTAACTGAATCACATCTTTAATAAAGCTATTGTATTTGACCACAGGCTTAGGAGATGGTAATATAATAAGAGAAGATCGTTAAAGTTCTATAAGGTGAGCTTTTGGGTCTCTCATTTCCAGTGTCCCAGAACCTTAGATAAGGGATAAACATTTTTTAATCAAAATCTAAATAACAGCAAACCTCACTTTTCATTTCAAGTATTTTTCCATTTAATATGTGGTGCTTTCTAATTTCCTGTGTAGATCAGATGGAATTTTTTAAAGTTTTCGGGGGACTTTTTGACTGCAATTTCAGCATGTATCTTTTGTAAGGTTGTCAGAGAAGTGAGCCAAGAATGATTAAAGTTCTGGAGACTGATTTGTAAGGGAACGAGAACAAAGGAGTACTTGGAGGTAAAAGCACTTATTGGACGGATAACTGGGTAAGTAGCTCAGAAAGACTGAGAAAATTATACGATGCAAAGAGTTATGTACAGAGAAATGTTTATAAAGGAAAAGAGAGGCTTCCCTACCTCTGCTGCTTTTGCTTATAAAAGAAACAGCAGTTAAGGGCACAAGCACTAAAGTTGGAAACAGAGATGCAAATCTTACCTCTGCCATTTGCCAGCCGGGTAGCCTCGGATAAGACACTAAAATTCTATGAGGCTCATAGAATTTTGAGATGAGAATTGTCTCATCTGCAAATGGCCATTATAAAAACCTAACTATTCATAAGATGATCATGAGAAATTAAGGATAGTGCATTTAATGCACTTAGCACAGTGTATGACACATTAAAAATCATATATTTCATTATTAATGTTTATAGAGATTCTTAATAGTACTGTATTTTGAACAATTAAAAAACTTCCAAAGGAATTGTTCAAGGAGAACTTACCAAGACATTTTAAAACAGTCTGGGTTTAGGTATAAGAAACCTAATCATGAGTCAGCTTGGGAACAGATCAGCCAACTAGGAGATGACACTTCATCAACATCATCATTAAAAAATTTTTTTAACTCTATTTTATGAACTCCAAGATGCATATTTTCCCCACATTTTGAGATCTCTCAAACTGGGAAGTTTTCTAATCCCCTGCATTTTTCTTTCTTAGTGCTATATGGGATGATGGTGCATATTTCAATCATTGGCAACTAAGATTTGATGGAATATGATTTTAAGCATTAAGCTTAGACAGTTCTGTTTTCCCAAATAATTTATAATGTGAAGCAGACTGTCCAAAGAAAACCAAAACAACTAAGTCAACACTGCACAAAAACAGGGAGGATGGCAGCTGAATTGTAACCATGCCTCTCAAGGGAAATTAGGGGTTCAGCTACCAGGAGGAAATTGAGAGGATACTGGGTGAGCAAAAAAAAAAAAAAAAAATTCTATGTAAACTGAGAGGAGAGAAGCTTTCAAGGCCTGGAGTACACTAAGTGCTCACTGGAGACTCCACAGAGTCCATAAATCTACAAAGTCACAAAGGAGAAGTGGAATTGTCTCAGAGCCTTCGGTTTAAATAAGGACTGCCACTCAGCCTGTACTGTAGAGATTGTGATGATTGCTTTGAAAAGTAGTCACCACAATCCCTCCCATCCTTCATGCTCTATTATAACGTGACTTTGAAAGTCTTAAAGAGGTGAGGTCTTTTCCTCTCCTCTTAAATCTTGGCTGGTCTACTTGCTTTGACAAATTTTCTACCGTGGAAATATCATTGTGCACCATCTGGTCTAGGTCTGCAGAACCTATGAAGCCTCCATTTTTGCCCTCATAGAAGCTGGTTGTCATGTAAAAAAAAAAAAAAAAAAAAAAAGTCTTCGTTATCCTGCAGCAGAGGCCAGGTAGAGAAAGAATGGTCCTAGAGAATGAGAGTTCAAACAGAGGCTGGCAAATAGAGTTGCCAAGTGTGTGAGTGACACCATGCTGGCACGGCCCCGGCTGAGCGCCCAGCTGAAAGCAGCTGCAGGAGTGACCCCAGCCAACATCACACAGAGCAGAAGAATTGCCCAGCTGAGCCCAGACAATTTGTCAGAACCTGAAAAACAATGGATCATTATTGTTTTAAGCTGCTACGTTTTGTGTTTGTGTTTGTGCCCTATCAATAAGTAATTAAAACAAGAATCATCTCCAGCTCACTCGTTTCACAGAGGAGACTAAGAAATCAAAGAAGTTAAGACTTGCTCAGCGCCATATAGCTCAATAGTGTCAGAGGCATGGCAAGAACTCAGATTTTTGCATTCTCAATCCATGCTCTGATCATTAAAAATTTTTTTAATTCTATTTTATGGACTCCACGATGCATTTTTTTGTTTGTTTTTTTTTACATTTTGACACCTCGCGAATTGGGAGTTCTTACAATCCTTAGAATTTTTTCTTTCTCAGTGCTATATGGAATGGTGGCACGTATTCCAGTCAGTATAACTGTTTTCATAGAGATAAAAAGAATGCATTTTCAACTTTTTCTGATGTGCATATAATGTAATAAATAGCTTACTCTGAGTGAGTGTTCGTTATGCGCTTGGCTCGGTGCTAAGTGTCCTATCACATTTAATCTTTACAGAGTGTATAAAGCAGGTATGATGCAACCCCTCATTTTATAAATGAGATAATTGAGGTTAAAGAGGTTAAATAACTTGTTCAGAGTCACTCAGCTAAGTTAGTGGTGGAGTCAGGATTCAAATCCAGATCCTTTGGGTTCTAAACTGTTTGCTCTTTTAATCATCTAGGTACACAGTTTCCACTGACTACAGAGGTCATTTTCCCAAAAAAATCAAGTTTTTCTTTTTCACATGAGTCTAATCACTCCAACTCTGCATCTTATGCCTTAAATGTGCCTTCAGATCATTATGGATTTTAGGATGAAGCCACACCAGGCATATTTGGACCATTCTAAGACTTTTTCCTTATTGAGAATTTGCTCAGAGTCACTAAGACTCTTTCTAAGGAGGAAAAATTTTAAAGTCTCGAGTTCTTCTCCCACATAAGAGCTATAATCAAGCACTCTCCACCCTACGCCACACACCGTACACTCCATCAGGATTCACAGGTGTCTCACCCTTAAATTACCTTGTGAACTGAAGTATGAGAATTGTAACATTGTGGTTTAGCAAGTTTATATGGGTCTTGCTGAGCAAGGAGAGAGAAAATAGGAAGGAAAGAGAAATGGAAAAGAAAGAATAAACAGGAAAGAAGTTGGACAAATGAAGGGTAAAATATTGATCTCTTTTTTTGAACTAGAAACCTAAGGCTGTTTCCCTAATCACCTTATCAGGTGACTACCTTCCAATTTACCCAGGACAGTTTTTGTCCATGCCTAGTGTCCTGGCATAATTGTCACTAGTGCTCCATTTCACTCTCAAGGTGTCCCAGTTTGGATGATAAATCACACAATAATTCCCTCAATCATGGCTCACTTTTAGACTTCCACTTCAGGTTTCATGGTAGAGAACTAGGTGCTAGATGCTCCGAAGGGTGCTGGGGACATCGGGGTCAGCAGACACAGCCCCTGACCACGGCAAGGCCACTGCGTAGGAGGGGAGACAAGTAACATCTTTCTGATGTTTGGAACACAGTAACAGAGGCACTGCTAGGAGCACGGGTAGGTGGCAGCTGGGAGGAGAGATGAGGCTGTGCATTCCAGGCAGAGGGAATGGCAAATGCAAAGGCTCAGAGGCGTGGCAAAGCGTGCCATGGCTTAGAGAACAAGAGTAACCAACCTCCTCTCATGGCCAAATGTAAAGCAAGATTCTCCCCCAAATTATTTTTCTGAAAAGGTTCATCTTATATTTTATTTCTTCCAAAGTCTCATGATAGGAAGTGATCTTCTGGTTACTTTATTTTAACTAAAATGAATTACAATTTGGGCAAGAGGACGAAATTAGAGAGAGGGACAGGGAGGGAGATGGGGAGAGAGAGCGAGAGAGAGTCTACATACTTATTGCATATTTAGTTCTATTCCTTGCCTCAAAATTGTTAGTGGTACATGTCATTATAAACTAGCCTTTTAAAGACAATTAAAAAAAATAGCACATGGCTATATTAGGGAGGATACATATATACACCTATAGGAGACTTTTTGAAACAACCTATTGTTATATAGAGGGGTATGGGTATGTGTGACTGGCTTGTAATAAAAATTCCAGTGGCAACAACATTCACACATTAAAAAAGTTCTGTATATTACAAACAACCTGTACTCTAAAAATCTGCATCCTGTGACAAAAAGCGGCTCTAGTGACAATGAACTCACTGTTGTCAGAACTTCCAACTAAGAGTTAGAATATAATCATTTCATGAAATTTGGAAGACAAAAGGAATCACTATTTCAAAATTAATATTGCATGTAATATTTCATTTTAAAAGTTTAGATTAATATTTTAAATATTATAAGGTGACATTTAAAATTTTCAGCTATGTCCCCAAACATTTATGTTGGCCATAAGAGTTTATTTCAGTGGGCCTCTCATGAGAAAATGGGGGAATTGCTTTACATTTGGGTCATCTGAGGTTTAGCACATACAGTGGTTTGTTCTATTGGGGACAAGTCTATCGAGTTGGGGGAGTAGCAAGAGTGAGGTTGGAGAGGTAGGCAGGTGGTCAAATCAAGAAAGATCTTGCTGGAAATGTGCTGATGAAGGTTCTTAAGATCAATGTACTTTAACTAATTTTGCATTTTAGAAGAATTATTTTGGTGGTAGTGTAGAGGGGAAACCAGAAATGAAGAATGTCAACTTATGCTAGAAACACAAGTGCCCTGGAAGCAGCAATATTGTCAGTCTTGTTTTGTGGTTGGAAAGCAATCGAAACGCATTAAATAAATGAGTGGCCCATTCTGAAACTACCTGTTCTCACCCCTCATTTCATCCTCCTGGGAAAAGGCTACAGAATGGCTCTGCTCATTGACAGTGTCTATGGCCCCTCAAGTTTATCTGTCTTTCCCAAATTAAAGCCTATTCGTCAAACCAATTCTACTCCTCTAATGTCTCACCATTATAGTCTAAATAACTACTCTGGCAATATATTACCTTAAAACTTACCTACCATTTTTAGGGAGCATATTTAGGGATAATAAGTCATCTGTTGCCTGCCCCTCACCTTCTTTTCTTAATTATTTCATTATGGTACTTCTCATAATACAAATTTCTTTATTCATGGTTAGGATTATAAACTGAGTCGGGATAGTGAGAAAGTTGTTTCACTCCATAGAAAAAAAAAGTTGGCTCTCTACCTCAAGCCATATACAAAGGTGACCTTTAGATGGACCATAATGTGAAAAGTAAAACCATATAGAAGAAAGATGTTGGAGTATATATATATATGATCTTGGGGTAAAGCAGGACTTCTTAAACAGGATGGATTTGACTACATCAAAACATACAATCTCTATTTAAAATGGACACACTCTAGACAATGCTAATGGACAGATGACAGATTAGGATATTTGCAAAATATCCTAATCTGTCATCTGACCAGGATAGCTATCTGGAAGGTACAAGAAAATCCCTCAAAATGATGAGAAAATGGCAGAGAATGCAATCAAAGAGAAGCAAAAGCTAAAAATAGGCTATTCACTGTTGAAAAAATTTTCTAGGCCCAAGATGGAGCCACTCCTGCCAGGGTGCCTTGTCAGCAAACTGAACTTTGGTGTTCCTGTAAATGCTCTGCTTGACCAGAAACAAAGTTTATTCATTCAGCCGATCCCCAAGCACCAAGCCAGCGCTGGGCTCTATACTTATTTTCTTGTTCCCTGATTTTCCTAAATAAGGTCAGATGCTCAACCCCAGCCAATCATGCCCTGTTTTCCCATTGCTGCTTCTAACTTGTTGTAAAACTCATTCCTGCCCAAAATCTCTTGGAAAGTGTGCTCCACTGCTTGTGAAGCACTGTGCTCCCCCAATCCATGGATTGTTTTCTTTTGAATAAAGAACATAAAATTCTTTACTAAATTGTTTTAGTTTTGTCATTTGACATCACATAATAGAAGTATAAAGAGCTATTGTTCCTTATTAGTACCCCCCAAAATGTAAATACAATACCACAACAAGTGATCACTTTATAAGCACTATATTGACAAAAATTAGAAATTCAGATAATACCAAATGTCAAGGAGCAGATATCCAAAGTTTAAACAATCACAGCATAGAGTAAAAAGAAATGTAAGAAACTGAGCATTTTTGAGTATCATGTTTACATAAAGTTTAACACATACATAAAGAAAAAATAGGATACTTTTTAAAGATACATATATATTCAAGGACATTTAACAAACACATTAGTGTTTCTGTGGAAAGAAGCTGGGGAAATGGGAGTGGGGTTTGGTGATAAAGGAAAAGTAAAATAAAGTTATATCAAAATAAAATGAAATAAGAAAGCTGCCTTGCATGAACTAAAGATAGGTGATGATCTGAGCAGTACGATTAACTAGCCTATCTGCACCTGAGTTCCAAAATAAATAAATAAATGGAGGGAACAAGCCTCAGGGAGATTTTCCCTCATAATCCCTGCTTTACAAGGGCAGCACACTAACCACTGAAACACAATCTTTAATTAGTTCCTGTCCATAGGTGACCCGCTTTTCCAACCGTAGTAATAGAAGGCAAATTTGGGGATTTATCTCACTCCCAAGGAGTACTGATTTTACAGAAGATTAAGTGTCTGCCCTTAATCCTTGTAGCTCACTCAGATAAAAGCCAAGACCACCTCTAAGAAAGCATTTACAAGGAGAGAAGTTTGAAAAACGTCATTTGCCAAGGGGAATTAGCATCACCCAGGGATTAGGAGGTTGGTTTGAGGAGCAGAGAGGAAGTCAGAGATTAACTCAAATTGACTGGATATTCTTTTAAATAGCTCTCTTGGCATTTGGTTTCCACACTATTAAAATGGAGGCAAAGTATATAAAGAAAACGGAAACAAATATCAATGAAATCTTTTGAATTTTGGGGGTGAATGAAATGGTGGTTATGAAAATGAGGTATTTTTATGACTTATGATGGTTACAGGAATTATTTCACGTCATTTAGCAAGTAACATAGTAAATGAATGAACTGAAATTAATATGTCTTGATCAGACCTTATCTGGGGTTATCTTTACATATACTTATTTTTTAAGGGGTAGGGATATTTAGAGCATTATAATATTAACAAGCAGTGAACTGTTTCTTGTTAGAATGGGATGAATTGTAAATGTTCAGAGGGCGATGGGCCAAAAAATCATTTTGGTATCCACCTCTGAAAGGCTTCTGAGGAGCAAGAAGCCTCATGCTCAGCCATAGAGACTTCATTCTTTATATTTTGGCAGACTTGGGATCGGCTGGGGGATATCATATTTTACTGCGCTGGCTTTAATAGGATAAGATATTGGCTAATATGATAACAGCGTGAGAAGAGCTTTAGGTGATCTCAGAGGCTTGGAGCAGGGGAAATGAAATCAGTCACTAAAATGATAGTGTAATTACATAAGAATGGGACCTGCTGAGGGGATGCAAATACCTTACTTAAAGCAGTGGACTTAGAAATTCCACCATGTTCTCTTCTCAGCTTCTCAGGGTTTTGCTGAAATTAAATGTTCTTTCTCATGACTCTTACTAAACCCAGTTTATCCTTTTGGAACAGAAATTGATTTCACAGTTGGAAGGAAAAGACAGGTAAGGTTACTAGGAAGAGTTAGCCATCACCCACATAATTAGCAGACACCAGTTTGTTTAAGGAATAACCATGTATTTCTCAAAGTCCCACATGAAATTGCAAAACAGTTACAAATGTAAACTGCTCTGTCCTCCATATCTCCTGCCTGCTGAACATCTTGGAGATGCCTTGCAGCTGCTGCCAACCACAATAAGAAGACAATGTCAATGTCAAGGTTGTCAGTCTCCAAGAGGATTCAAAGTTTGGAGGTAATTTATTATTCATTAGTAGATAACTAATACATATTTTACTATGAAGAGTTAGGTGCTTCCATAATAAAAGCCTAAAACATTGAAGTGGC
Source organism: Rousettus aegyptiacus (assembly GCF_014176215.1). NCBI lineage: Eukaryota > Metazoa > Chordata > Mammalia > Chiroptera > Pteropodidae > Rousettus > Rousettus aegyptiacus. The sequence continues at coordinate 101,041,789 of NW_023416308.1, forward strand.
TTTGGAGCTGCGCAGAGGGAGAAGCGGAATGGACTTGGAGGGGAATGTTAGTCAAAGCCTAGAGTCTTGAAGAAACTGTTGGAAGAATCCTGATAGCTTTTAAGAAGGTTTGTAGATGAAGGCTTAAGGAGAAATGAGAAAAATGTTATTGGAAACTGAAGGAAAAGGGTCCTTGTTATATAGTAGCAAGAAGTTTAGCAACACTGTCACCTGCAGTAATGTGTAAAGTAGAAAATGCGCTTAATTAATTGGTGTTCTAGCTAAGTACATTGCCAGGTAGAGAGTGTTGAAGGTACTGACTGATGCCTTCTTCCTGATGATTTCAAAATGTGAGAAGAAAGAGATGATCTCAAGAGCTTTGAAAAAAGAATCCAGAACTTGCTAGATTTGCAAATTCCCCTCTTCTCTAGATGATAAATAATGTTAAAATGGAGAAATGGCTTCCATTAAAAAAATAAACTTTAAGACACTGTAAGAAAAACATCATCATATAATAAAGCTGAGAGTGTGGCTGTAAAATTCTTTGTTCATACCTCAGAAAGGTTCACAATGGTGATTCAGAGACTCATTCAAGTAATAGGGCTTCAAAGAAGCTTATTAGTATTGTACGTCAGCGATTTCAGTAGAGGGACTTTCCAGAGTAGAGCCGGGCTTATCTTGAGGAGATTTGTGGGTATGATTTTTGTCCAATGAGATGGTGCCCCAATTAGATTGATAGGAGACTCACAACATTTTAATTATACTGGCAAAACACTGCCAGCATGGACTAAATGGAACTAAGATTGTACAAAATGAAAAGAGACCTATAGACTATATTCTACTGGCAGAAGCAAGTAGAATTTAACTTAAATGTGGGCTACTTTCCATAGAAAAGGAAGGATGACTCAGAATGTGGAATCAAGAGCTTAAAGGGTGAAGTCAAAAGCTATGGAGAATCATTCCCAGGCAGAAGTAGGATTAAGTCCTAATCAAGGAACTGCTAACATGTGTCCAACTGAATTTCAGGATTGCTGTGGACCAATGACTCTTCTGTGTCTCCTGTCTTTTCTCCTTTTTAAACAGGAGGATTTGTAACAGTTATCTTAAGCCTGTTCCACCATTGTGTGTTGGGAGTGTGGGGGAAAAATATTCAGATGAAGAGGAACTAACTGTACTTGCAGAGCTGCATTTAAAACACTATACCTAGGAGCCTTATGCACTCTTGGACCTGATTTAGATAAGATTCTGGACTTTAAGTTGATAATGAAATGGATTGCAACTTTGAGGCTCTTGGGAGGAAGAGAATGCATTTTGCATTTGAGAGAGCCATGAATCACTGGGGCCAAAGGACAGAATATGGTGGCCAGCCCTAAAGATGGCCCCAAAGATCCCTACCTTTTGATATTTGTACCCTTGTATAGTCCCCTCCCACACTGAATAGAACTGATTTCTGTAACTAATAGGCTATTTTGGAAATGATGATGTGTGACTTCTGTGCTTGCATCATGAAAGGCATTGTATTTCCACCTTTCTCTTTTGGGTCACTTGGCTTTGGAATAATTCAACTGCCATATCATGAGGACACTCAAGCATCCCAATAGAAAGTGCTGCGTCTTTTTGCCAACAGCCATGTGAGTGAGCCATCTTCAAAGCAAATCCTGTAAGTCAAGCAAGCATTCAAGTGGCTATAGCCCCAGCCAACATCTTCACTGAAATCTTTTAAGAGACTCCGAGTTAGACCACCCAGATAAGCCAGTCCCATATTCTTGGCTCACAGAAAGAGCGAGATAATAAATGTTTATTGTCTTAAGCTGCTATGTTTTGAGGCAATTTTCTATACAATAATAAAGTAATATAACAAGCTTGATTTTTTTTTTTTTTAAATCTTTGAGCGCTACCAAAGATTCCAATTCCTGGGAATCAGACCGTTCTGATTTCAGTGTAGAGGAGGTACAGAAGTTCTGTCTCACTGAGTCTGTCATACCTTATCACTAGAACTTTATGAAGTCCCTTTTTAACAGTTCCATCAATTTCTGCCACTAAGACCCTCTCATCAGAGTACTCAAAAAAGAATTGTGAAATGTCAGATACTGAATTGCACCTTATGATAATTTAAATTTCTGTCAGTGAAATTAAGACTAATAACAACAATGACAACAAAAGACACCCCTCTCTTTCTCCCCACCAAATATTGTGACTTTGGACACAAATATTCAAGACATTAACATTTTATTTTTGTTGAAAAAATATTTTCTAAATATGATAACATTATATTCATAAAAGCTATTTCCTTTTAAACCTGGGAAGGTACAAATTGATATAGTTAGGTATATTAATGTTGATGTTTGAGTTGACATTTGTTGAATTTTTTTTTAAGAATGGTGCGTCAATCCTTTTTTTCAAATGCAGACATAGGAATAATTTCCAGAGAAATGAACTAGAGAAAAATACAAATGTGTATGTAATTGAAACAAAACAAACCTCCGACTTTTCTTTCAACATTCTATAGAATTGTTCTGAGGTTAAAGAAAAAAAGATTTCTAAAAACTAAATCTCTGACAAAAGCTACACAGAGAGTAAGCATACATATGTGGAGATATTAAAAATTATTTTAAATGATTTTTATCCCATACCACCCCCTGGCATTTTTGTGAAGTTCATCTGGAAATCCTAACTCAAAATTATTCAAAGGAATCAATGGAAAGCAGACACCATTCCATCCCCCTCCATTCTTCTCAACTTCAGCCTCTCCCCTCAATTAGATCAAAATGCCCTTTTCTTCTTCCAAATACAAAACAAAAACTCTTCCACGGAGAGACATAGATATGGGGTATGGGTGGGGGGTTGCTTACACTACCAGCAGTGCCCCCGCATGCCCAATGTGTTAAAAATGTTTAAAATATCTTTCAAAATGTGCATTAAATATAATTTGTGCCAATAACAGCAGTTAAAATGTAGTGAATACATCTAAAATGCAGGCACCTTTACATTTCATCCACAAAACAGCCCCGTGAAGTAGGTATCACCATTATTTCCACTTTACACACCTATTTATTTATTTTTTTTAAAAGCGGGAAACAGAATGATTAACTTCTCCATGGTTACAAAGCCAACAAGTTGTAACATTAGGATTTGGGCCCCCCACAGGCAGTGGATCTTCCAAAACTGGCTTGTAAATAGCCACAAAAAGATACAGCCTGATTCTTGGCACTTTAGTATTGGTTAATAAATAATAGTTCTGTCCCCTTCTTTGGAACCCAATCTGAATCTAGACTGTCTTCTTACATAAAGGAAAAATGAATGCACACTGAAACTCTTATTCAATAAACACTGTCTCTCTCCATCTACCTCACCTGACATCTCAGCCAAACTCAAGGCAAGCTCTCAGAAAAAGGTGCAAAGGTGGCCACCACATTGGTTCTGAGCCCCTAGGAGGCAGGAATGCAAACAGACTTTGCAAATAGACGAAATATAGTATCGCTTTGGATAGAAAATGTTTGTTTGCTCAGCCTGACTTTGAGATTCCCCAAGTCCAGAACAAACACAACCCTTCTGGGGTCCTCTGGAAATCCCAAGTGGTCATGTTCAGTCTGGTAAACAACACTCTGCCCTGGCACCTTGCAGAGGACTCAACAGCGGGACCTGGAAAGGTAGGTGACAATTAGTCAGGAGAGAGACTGAAATACACACGTACACCTGCTCAGTGGCCCTGAAAAGTCAGGTTGACACCTACAGGGGAGGGCGTGGGGGAGGCGGGGCCCAATTCCCACCGCAAGAGTGTGCGGGAGGCCTCATGCATCCTCCCACTGCTTCCGGCGATTCGGAGCCCCCACGGGAAAGCCAGAAAAGGGCCATTGCCACTTTAAATGACTCAGGAAGTGAAAGGAGGCCGCCTGACTGGGAAAGGGAAAGTGGAACCGGGGCGGCGCGGGGGCCGCGGCGCCGCGATCTCGCCGGCGTAGCGAGAGGCCGGGCGGGCAGCGCGGCGCGGGGGCCGACGGGGGCGCCGGGTCGCCGCGCCGGAAGTGCCCCGGCCGCCCGAGGAAGCGCAGCGGGCGCCGAGCGGCAGAGCGGGCGGGAAGGCTCTCTGCTCCTCGTTCGAGCAGGGGCTACCCGGTGCAGCAGCGGCGGCGCCGCGGCCCCAGGCCCGCTCTGGGACACCGCGCGGCCCACGCGGGCGGCGATTCCCTAGGAGAGAACCGCGTGGGCAGGAGGACGTGTGAGGCTGCGCCAAGGCCGGACAGCGAGCACTGAGCCCCAGACGCTTGGGCCTCGTCACTGCACCCACATGGCCTCCGGAGTGGGCGCGGCCTTCGAGGAACTGCCGCACGACGGCACGTGTGACGAGTGCGAGCCCGACGAGGCTCCTGGGGCTGAGGAGGTGTGCCGAGAATGCGGGTTCTGCTACTGCCACCGCCATGCAGAGGCGCACAGGCAGAAATTCCCAGGGCACCACTTGGCCGAGTACGTCCACGGCTCTGCCCAGGCCTGGACCTCAGGAGCCCCCCAGGAAGGCGAGGGGAAGGGAGACGTGGAGGCCAAGGTGGAGAATGAGAGGGACGTAGAGGTCGAGATGGGGGAGGAAAGCGAGTCTGAGGAAGACAGTGAGTCCGAAGAAGAGAGCGAGACGGAGGAAGAGAGTGAGGATGAGAGCGACGAAGAGAGTGAAGAAGACAGTGAGGAAGAAATGGATGAACAAGAGAGCGAGGCGGAGGAAGACAACCATGAAGATGGAGAATCCGAGGCCGAGGGAGAAACTGAGGCAGAAAGTGAATTTGACCCAGAAATAGAAATGGAAGCGGAGAGAGTGGCCAAGAGGAAGTGTCCGGACCATGGGCTCGATTTGAGTACGTATTGCCAGGAAGACAAGCAGCTCATCTGTGTCCTGTGTCCAGTCATTGGGGCTCACCAGGGCCACCAACTCTCCACTCTAGACGAAGCCTTCGAAGAACTAAGAGTAAGTATAATGTATTCAGAGCATAGACCTAGAGGTCAGGACACCTGGGTTTCAACTCAGGTGGCGTAGTTGAGATCACATTCACTTTCATCATATCCCTAAAAAGCTAGTATATTCAGCTCTTTGGGAGCAGTGCTTTATTCACCTTTTTGGTTGAACTCTTCATAGAATCAGATCAAAGTTCTGGAATCAAGCGAGAAAAATACATGTAGAAATATATAAAATACAGTTTCTGGGAAATTGCAAGCCTCTGGTCTCTAGATCCCAGGTAAAGCATTCCTTAGGAGTTTTGACCCTGCCTAAGCCAATTCCTGCAGCATCACCATCGTAGAGACTAGTGCCTTGACTTAGGTCTCTTGATAAGGCAATCTCTTTGACTACTTGAAAACGTGGAAATTGATTTTGCCAAATGAATCCTTCGAAGCCTGGTGGTTCCTTTGTAGTGTAAGATTACCTAAGGTTGGGTTTTTGGTAACAACTTTGTGTATGCCTTGAGTTCCTTTTAGGTTCTTCATCTTAGATACTTGTTTAGAAGGGAGGATGAGAAGGTAGAGGCAAAATTGGGATGGGAGTGGGGGTTCCTAAGTCCTTCATCTTTTGTAGGAAGGCCAGGGCTTTATTTAGAGCCTTGTTGGTCTCCCAGACAAGTTCTTGGAAAGTAATAGACATTAATAGATGTTAGTTGAATCAATGAATTTGCAAATGATTTGCCTTTTATTTATGTTGTGGATGTTTACAATCAGTGGGAGAAACTGCTGGAGTTAATGAGGGAAGAAAATTTTGAGTGGAGTGATCGGGTTCATTAACTGATCATTTCATTAGTAAATGTCAGGGCAGCTTTTGTTTCCCAAAGCATCCTTGCTGGCACCGAGACAACAAATACTTTGATAATGAAAACCCCCTGTATTAAGATTTTCCCTTTTTTATTGTAAAATAAACAAAGTGTGTAAAAACATATGCACAGTCTAACAATTATAAAGTAACTACTGATGTAACCTCTTCCCACGTTAAGAAGTAAAATATTAGTAGTAGTATTGAAGGCCCATGCCTTTTCCAATTATAACCATGTCCCTTTCTCATAAGTAGCCATTATCTTGACTTACAATGTTTTTCTTGCTTATCTTTATACTTTTACCACATGCCTATGCATTTCTAAACACTTGACACAGTTGATATCATTTTGTTATCATGTACTGTTTGAGGTCTTGCTTCATTTTATTCAACATTGTGTTTGTGAGATTCATCTGGTAGGTGGTGGTGGTTCATTTTCATTGTTGTATAGCATTCCATTTTATGAGTATGCCACAGATTACCTATTCTGTCAGTAATGAACATCTGATTTCCAGATTCTGGAGCTTCTGGCTATTATAAACAATGTTGGCATAAACATTCTTGTTCATGTCTCCAGGTGCACATCTGCATATATTTAAATGGAATATAAACCTAAGAGTGTGATTGTTGGGCCATAGACTGTGCACCTCTTTAATAGAACTAGATAGTGCCAGTTGTTTTTCCAAAGTGGCTGTACTAATTTGCATCAGTATGAAGTGTTTGAGAGTTCTTGTTGCTCTGTGTCTTCACCAATGCTTTCCATTACAGAATTTTTAATTTTTGTCAGTTTTTTTGATATGTAATCTTCTTTTGATTTAAATTTCCTTTCCTCTAGTTACTGATGACTTTGAATATCTTTTGTTTTTCTTCTTTTGAAGTGCCTATTCAGGTCTTTTGCTCACTTTTCTGTTGGATTGTCTATCTTTTTCTCATGAACATACATATAGGAATATATATATATATATATATATATATATATATATATATATATATATATATATATATTTGTCCTGACTTCTTAGTTGTTTATACTTAGTCGTCATCTACTGTTTTCTCTTTTTCTTTACTTTTTAAAAAATTGTGCCTCGAATAGAAGTTCTTCATTTTAATGTGGTAGAATTTATCAGTAATTTTCTTTATTGTTAGAGCTTTTCTTGTCTTGTTCCACTTAGTATTGATTTTCGTGTAGTGGAAGTAGGGGCTCAATTTCATTCCCCCCCAACAGTCAGTTGCTCTAGCAGCATTTATTGAAAAGCCTTTCCTTTCTTCACACATCTGCTATGCCACCTGTCATATATTAAGTGCCTATACATTTGTGAATGTGTTTCTTAGCTCTTTTATTCTGTACTGTTGATTTATTAGTATATCCCTGTGTGAACATGTTTTCTGTTACCATAGGTTTGTGATATTTTTTTTCATATCATTAATCTTTCATCCAGTACTAGACATTGTGTCTAAAAGAACTGTAGACACTAGAACAATATTTTTTCCCTTTCAGAAAGGGCATGCCATTTGTTCTGTTAGGCAGCTAGGATGAGAGGCTGATCATTTTGATCCATCAAGGGTTTGAGCTTGGTCAGAGCTTGGATATAGCTTTAATTAGCTTGAGTTCAACTCTGGTTTCAAATGTTTCGAGGACAATGTACATTTGCTTATTGGCAAGAGAGTAAGTATCTTGGAATATTAAAAGTGTGATGATGATGAGAGAAGAGGATCTTTGTTATACTGTGTTCATTCATTCTTTGGTTCATTCTTAAAGTACTTCAAGGGCTGGTGCTTTCTAAGCACTGGGGATATAGCAGTAAGAAAAATAGAAAAAGTCCTTACTTTTACTGGAACTTGCATTGTATTAGAAGGAAAGAGAAAAGAACAAATTAGCAAATAAACATGTAATAAGTGTTATAAAGAAAAAATAAAACGCAATGTGTGATTAGAGAGGGCCAGGAAGCATCCTAGCTCTGCTACTTGCTTTTTGACCTTGGCTAAGTTATGTAACAGTTTGGCCTTGTTTGTATAGCTCTAAAATAGGTGTAAAGTTAGAAAATAAGATAAAATAGGATGTTTGTGAGAATAAATGACTTAGTTTGTGATACGATGCTTAACAATGCTAAAGACATTGTAATATAGCTGTTGTTTTTATTATATTACTATAAGGAATCTAATTAAACATACAAGTTTAGAGTTCAGTTTGTACAATGTTTTTGAGTGGCTGATATTGCTGGTAGAAGGCCAAATTGTTGCCAATGGCTTCTGACGCTTAAAGCAAACTTCAGAGTAGTCCAGAGAGCCAGGGTGACTGGAAAGCAAGAGGTGATTGGGGCGGAGGCAACCCGAAGGCTAGGCCAAAAGAACTAAGGGGAACACTTGGAAAGGACAGTGTTAACTCTTGGTAACTAAAGTGACTTTTGAAGTTTTCTTCCTGTGCTGCATTTCCAGTTTGGCTCCAGAAGGTTTGGTCTCCAAAAGATTTTGTGGGTCCAAATTTGAATTGAGCCTGTGTTCTAGCTTTATCCCTAAATATAGTTACTTAGCCCAAATTATGACCTCTCATCTGGGTCATAACTTCTCAGATATGCAGGTTTCTCTTACTGTGAACATAATTTCTGGCCCTGAAAGTAGGTCATTGGGTCTGACAAAGGAGGTTGATTTATTCATGTGAAAATTCTTATGTCATCTAAGGAATTTGTATTCATAGTTGCATTTAATGAATCTTTTTGTTGAATAGTAAAGTGCAATTAGATATACTTATAACTCTAGAATAGTAGCTTAGAAAATTATTTGATACATAACCTACAGTAGGGGAAATATATTTAATATCGTGACCTCGTTTATACACACACACACACACACACACACACACAGAGGTATACTTTTAAATAGCTCAAATAGAACACTGTTTACCTTACTGCATATGATGTGTTCTATTGTATTCTGTTACAAAAAAATTCAGGATTCTCTATCAAATTGATTTCGTTGCCCAGTAATGGCTCATGCCCTTATCTAGTTCACTCTATGATCACCTGAAGAAAAGGTGGAGTCTTTTAAAATGCCAAAGGAAGAATGGTTGGCAGAATTCAACAGCTACTTAGGAGCATTTGTGGAGTTCTTAATACGGTTTTGTTATGGAAAGACCCAAAGATTTTGAAGCCATACTCCTTGACCTTGAGTGTGCTTTTAAGATGGAAATTTGGGTGGAAAAACGTTAAGTGACATTGGGAACAACTACAGTGGGGAGCTGATAAGGGGCACTGTAGCAGGGTGGTTGGGAAGATAAAAGCATATGCTCAAAACAGCTGTCATTCTAGAGGGAGGTGGAGGTGTGCTGCAGCTGTATCCCAGTGGTCAGTTGCTCTAGCTCTTTAACCAGCTCATAAAGAAGCAGCTCTGGTAGGGAGGTAGAAGGTTGAAGGTCTATTGTAAGGTACCGAGTTATATTTTTTATTCTTGTCCAAAAGGATTTGGGGCATCTTCTAATAAAACCATAAAGCATTTTCTACACAGTGGTTCAGTTAGTGTTACTTGTTAGTATAGAATAAGACACAAGCTATAAGACTAAGATAAAGGAAATGGTTTGGTGTCAGTTGGAGCCACCCCATGTGGTCCTATGGAAAGTTTATATGAGGCCTGCAGTTCTGGGATTCCTCATCTCTGGGCACTAGCTTTTATGAAGTTTAACCCTTTAGCTGGGGAGAAGGATAGGTAGAGTTATTTCAGATAGTACCATGTACTAAGACAATATGTCATAGTCATGAAAGAGTGATTAGAAAATACCTGTGATTTGCCCTACCCCAGCCAATTAAATCAAATCTCTGGGGATGGTTAAGTATATTTTGTAAAATTTCCTCTATTGGGATTTGTGTTGTGTTCATCTCACGATTAGTCTAGAGTTACTGGTTCGAGGGAGGAAAACTACAGACATAAGGGTACATACTATCAAGGTGAGTTATTACTGTTGATACCTGGGAGACCAGGGATCTGGGAGACAGAGAACATGAAGTTGTCTGGTACTTCTGTCTCTGACTGTCTTTTATGTGGTGTCCCATGAACAATGATCATGGAACGCTTTATGCACTAGCCTGAGAAATGTCTCCTTGCCTTGCTTTATTCACTGGTCAACTTTTGAGTATAGCTTGATTCTTGAAAAATGCTTAATATTATTAATAGCTAGCACTCATGTAATATTATGTGCCAGTCATTGTTTTAAAGACTTTGCACATATTAACTTATTCAATACGCATAACAACTATAGATGTACATTTTATTATTATCTCTATTTTATAAAAGAAGGAAACTGAAGCATAGGAGATCAAATGGTTGATCTGGGGTCATACAGTTGGAAAATAGCAGAGCTTAGCCAGGGATCTGAATAGCTTAATAGCTGACTTGAAAATAAAGGTCCAAGCTTTCCTTGCTCCTTCTCTCAAGAATCCAGTGCCCTCTTTTTCTCGTCCCTGACCTTTTAATCAAAATAGAATGGGTTAATAGGCATTTTATACTATTAGACATTACTTTTAATGGTAAGGTTGGTAATGCAGCAGGCTTATCTCCTCTGAGGATAAAGGACTATATGCCTGTGACACCAGCTTTTCTTAACCATAGCCCACAACATGGAATTTGCCCTGCCTGTCTGTTGTACCCACCTTTTCTCTTCCCTTGCATCTGACCTAAGACTGAGAAGCTAGAGATTGATCTGTGTCAGTGCTCAGTGTGCTTTCGCTTAAAGTTACCCTTCAGTCTGGAGTGACAAGCTCAGTTTCATGCTTCTGTTTCTGTTGGTTGTTTTTATATCCAGAGCCAGTAGCTAAACTTGTGTGGCAGAAAGGATGCTCAGAAGAGGGGACAAAGTATAGACAGAGAATGGATAGAACAAAACCTTTAGTCTGGATATGTGGGATAGAGATGAGAGTGGGGTGAAAAACAGAACTCTGGCCCTGGGAGACTTAAATCATATATGTGTGTGTGTGTCTATAATAGGGATCAAGTCAACATGGTATCGTGGGAAAAATCAATATTGATGCCATTTTCAGATGTTGAAAATGAATAAATGAAAAAAACAAGCAGACAAAATCCTCCAAATATACTAAAAGGCTCAATCCATAATTTATGGCAAATAACCATATGGGCAGTGACTCTGATGTTCATTATAATGTGCTAGATTAGTCTCGTTGAATATTTAATTATAAAACTCACTTTCAGATGTGTTTAGCTTGTTTTTGATCAAACAGCAGAGTAATCTGCTTTTAACTTATATAGAATATTAGAGAAAATATTTATTATATGTTCAAACTATAGCATATAGTTTGCTTTAATGTCAAAGACTTATATTTTAAGTTAATTATATTTCTCTGAATAATTTTGAAGTACTTATGGTGAGCTGCGTGACCTACTGAGAAGAATAAAGAATGGTTCCTGACATCAGGAAGCTTATAGTCTAATAGGAAAGATAGTCTTTTGTCTTTGTGTGTGTGTGTTAGAAGTACAAGATTTCTTGGAGGAGGTGGTGTTCGTGTGTGTGTGGTGTTCAAAGATGGATAGGATTTTACCAGGTAGATACAGACTGTTAGATAACCCGCCTCTGTGTTCCCATAGCAACAGCTGTACACCATTATTATAGCACTAAATACAGTATACTGCCAATGTTATTTCTTTATATGTCTGTATCCTGAGTGGATTATAAAATCTACTCGAGTTAAGATTGTATGCTGTTATTCTCTGTATTCCCAGCACCTAGCACAGTGCCTGTTGGATAGTAGACATACACGAAATATTTGTTAAATTTATGATACAAAGTATAGTCTCATCTAGTTTTGGGGGATCAATGAAGAACTTGAGACTATTGCATAGTGATTTAGTATATCAATGATTACATCAGTTCAACTGCATCTAAAATAATGAAATAATTTGGAAAAATCGAAAGTAACAGCTAATCAAAACAAGATAGGTATTTATTTCTCTCTTGTGTGAAAGAAGTCTGGATGTAGGCAGCCTAAAGCTGGTATGGAAGAACCATGATGTTTTCAAGAATATAGGTTCTTTCCAACTCCACTCTGTCATCCTTAGGGTGTAATCCAAGTCACGGACTGCTGGAGGTGTAGCTAGCACGTTTGAGTTCAGGACAACAAGCATAGGAAAGTGAAGAAGGGCACACACCTCTATTTTGAGAGAATCCTCCAGAAGTTGCACACATTGCTTCTTGTGCGTCTTTGGCCAGAATTCAGTACCGTGGCCTCATCTAGTTGCAAGGGAGGCTGGGAAATAGTCCCCCCCCCCCCCGCCACAGACTACATTGTATCTAGTAAATCTGAGGTCTCTTACTAAGGAAAAATGGGAGAATGAATATGAAAGACCAAGCAGTCTTGCAAAGTCTTTGCAATCTATGGAGTTGAGTCCTGGCTCTGTTACTTATTGGCTGTGCCATGTTGGATAATTCACTCAGCCTCCTTGAGTCTTGGTTTCCTCATCTGTAACATGAGTATAATAATTGTTTCTCCTCATTGGATTATAGTGAGGAACAAACAAGATCATACATGTAAAGAGCTTAGCACAATGCCTGGGATATAATAAGCCGTCAGCAATTGGCTCTTATTCTTATTACTGTTATAGAGCCATCTGAGGTTCTATTCTGAGTTCAATGCCAGACCAGTCAGTCTGGCAGCAGTAGAAGTTCTGGATACCAAGTTTCTTTGGGTGAAAACTATTCAGCCCCCTCTCCTTCTGCTCCTTCTCCTTCTGCTTGCTCTATTCTGGTGGGTAGATAGGTTAGTGAAAAACTTGTCTTCAGAGAAGAGGCTCCTGTATATTTCAGTGTCCTGCTGGTGCCTTATGCACTAGCTAACCAAAACACAGCTGGTAGGTCTAATTTTAGGTTCATAAGTCTTGCTTGTTGTCCTCTTTAGATTCTGTTTTACGTTCTGAACTGTGGGAAGTTTTTATAGAAGCAGAAGGGATGCAGGGGCAATATACCCTTTACTTTCTGGTTAGAAATGCGCCTCCATTTTCTTTCCAGTAGGCAATCATGGGGAGAGATGTTAATACGCATCCCTGCTGTTCTTCTCTCTGTACTTCGGGTCTGTGTGAACCCTGGCAGGGTACAACTTGTGTTGAGCGGTAGACTCTGACTTCATGTGTATGAAAAATGAAAATGCTAACCTTCAGTTGAGGTTATAAAACTAAGAATCTAGGAACTCTTATCTGCTATTGAATTTTGAGGTTCTTTGCAGAGATTGGAATAGTAATAGTTATTGAGTGGTTTTAGGTCAGGTACTTTTCATTCATTTTTTTCCTTTGATCTCAATACAACTTCCACAATAAGCTATGTATTATGATTCTCAGATGAAGAAACTGATAGGCACTTTGCAGAAGGTCGCCTATCTAATAAGAGGAAGGACTAGGTCTGGCTCCAAAGTACATGTTCTTTCCACCATCCCATTTTGCCTCTATTCTTACTTAATTCTCCCCACTTACGTTGAACCTTTCAAAGTTGTATACATACTCTCCTGATGTTTACTATCTATACGAAGATATTTAATTGATACATATTTTCTGAACATTCTAAAACTGTTCTTTCCCTTTTACTGAAGTTTTCTTCCTGTATATTTTACATAGTATATTGATTAGTAACACATTGTTTTGTTCATTTTTTCCCATTAGGAACTTCTCTAGCTCAGTACTTGATACTTAGTAGTTGCTCAATATATTGTTATTCATTTAATAATAATAATAACAATGATAACTAAAATTTATTGAGAGCTTATAGGCCAGATTCTGTAGTATAAACTTCAAATTATCTCATTAAATTTTTACCACAATTCTTTGAGGTAGAGAAATATATAAATTTTTTATTAAATAAATATTATAAATATTAAATATATAAATATATTTTGTATATTGTTTTAAGTTAGTAGCATAATATATATTTTTTTGCTTTGATCTGTTTGTTCAATCAGGTAGAGTAATTTGAGCAGTAGGAAATTTAACAATAAACAATTCTGTCTCTGGTCTCATTGTATGAGCAAAACAGGCATAAACAAGTTAAAAAGTGAATATTTCAAATAATGATAAGTACTATAAATAACAAACTAGGTTAAAGAGAAAGAGAGTGACTGGGATGGGGGAATGAGAGAGGCTGTTTAAGAATCTGAAAGGACTTTTTTGAGGAAGTGACCTGAGTATAGTTAGAGCCAGTGATGGCAAGATCTGGAGGCATAGTGGTCTAGGTGGAGGGAATAGTGAATATAGAGGCTCTGAGGTGGAACAAACTTACCGAGGGATACAAAGGATGGCCAGAATGTAATAAGGGTGGGAGGGTGGAGGAGTAGTAGATAAAGTCAGATTACCAAGTAGGCCATAATAAGGATTTTAGATTTTCTTTTGAGTAGCCATAGACTTTATGCAAGGGAATAAGTGATTTATGTTCTTAAAATTTCACTCTGATTCCTTTGTGGAGAATGGACTGTAGGGTAGCAGGAGTGGGAGCAGTAATGTTGCTTGAACTAGGGAGTAGTGGAGATGGTGAAGAGTAGTTGGATATGGCATATGTTTTAGAGTTAGATCTAAAAAGACTTGGCGATGGGTTTTCTTGGGCCCAAAAATGATTTTGGATCTGAGCAACTATATAAAGATAGTTGCCTAACATAGTGGATTTAAAGTTGAATAATGTGAAAAAGGTGGTAAGGAATTTTTGTATGTGGCATGGTTATACTAAAATTTAGTTCTCTATCCTTTTGACAAGGCTTTGCTTTCTAATTTGATTCCCTAGGAGGATTTCTCATCCATTCTATCTTCCCCTCTTTTTCCACTATTTCCATTGTTTTTCCTAAACAAAACCTGTTTGTAAAAATGACAGAAAGTTGAGTTGATTTTTTTTTAAACCATGGTACCAGCACAAGGCCAGCAGGACAGGAAAAAAATAAAATAGACAGCCAGTATTCTTTCTGAACTCAACATCTTCTGATTCTTTGTAATATAGAATTCAATACTTAGGAGCCAGTTGAGGATATTTAAGTGACATAATTACATTTCTACTGACACAGGACTTTTCTTTTGGTGCACATTGGTTATTGGCATTAAAGTAAAGTGACTCCCATAAAAGTACAGAGACTGGTTGTAAAGAAATAGTTCTTGTTGTGATGCCATTTTGACCTTCCACATTCCACCTTTGTTTTTAATTAACCCTTGTCCATTTTTCAAAGGGTGTTTACATCAGAATGAACTATATTATTCCTATATTTTGGAGTAAATGGATGGAAATGTGTCTATGAGATATTGTGAACCTCTATGAAGAAAGATACTTCAACTTTCTTGGTGTTGAAATACAAGGACCCTTAGAGGTAAACAAACACACACTTTGAGAGAGAGTTGCTTCCAGAGATAGCAACTTCAAATGTCTACAGGGACCAGAAAGGTAATGTAAATGAAAGAAGCAAGCCAGAGTAACTCTGGCAGACTGGAGAGAGCTTGCCTTGCCTAAAGTGGATAGCTGCTACTCAACTTCAGCCAGGTGCTGCTAGGTGGGAATGGGAGGGAGCCCAATACAATCATACCTTTCAGATTTTCAAAAGAAGCTAGAAATCTTTATTGTTATATCTTCTGATTTTTAAATTAGCATCTAATTTAAGAATTCCCAGTATGCTGTGTGGGACAACACTCTCAAAGCCTAAAGGTCCTGTAGGCTGCCCACCAAAAATTTGTAGTTTTTGGTTTGTCCCATTTTCTTCATTTACAATTTGAGAAACAACTGAGAGGTATAAAATGACTTTCCGAAGCTCACACAGCAGTTAGTAGCAGAACTAGGAATGGAACCTGGGTTTCTTTTCTCTGTGCAATTCTCTTTAAACTATAGGAAGTTTAAACTTTTTTGGGACTCTGAGGAAAGCAAATGTCTTTTTCTCTAGACAACTGCATGTACATTGCAAATTTTGCATATAGTTTTGGGGATTTCAAACTCACTGAAATCTGCACATGAACACCAGGTAAAGTACTCTCTCTTTTACGTGCCGATTCATTTGTTTTCACTGCACACGTGAAAACAGTGTGACGGTACTTAACATTTAGGCAAACTCATGGAGAGAGACGCTCGAAACAGAAGCCCTAGGTCTGTCCTTCCTTTCTCCTTCCTTTCTATTCTGTATACCAAATCTTAATTAGATAGTAGGGCTACATGTAGATAGTCTAAGACTCTTCCTACTACAAACCCTGATACCAGTCCCTCCAGTCTTTGTTTTTCTAGTCTTTTACACATATGTGTCACCCATAGAAAATAAGTTTTTTGTATTTTTTTAAAATGGTATTTATAGTATATATCATTTTGCAAGTTTTTTTCTTTTTCATCATTATGACTTGTCTTGTATTCATGTACAAACAGATCTACTTCATTCTTATTTGGTATTTTATACTCCATATTTTGTTAATTCCATAGTTTATCAATCCACTATTGATGGGTGCTTAGGATGTTTCCAGTTTTTCACTATGAAGAGTGCTGCAATATATATTTTTGTGCGTGCCTCCTTGACACATGTGCTAGTGTTTCCCAAGAGGAGAGAGAAATGGACTTACTAGGCATGTGATTTTAGCGTAGCTTTATAATTTTATACCAGCAACATATGAAAGTCTGTAATTTCCCCAAAGTTCCACATCACTTGATATTATCAAATCAAAACTTTTTTTCAGTATGATGTATAAAATGATCTTAAGTAATTTGAGCTTTTTAAAAAACATTTTTTTCATGTGTTTATTAGCCATTTCACATTTTGGTTACGTTCAAGTCCTTTTTTGGGATTTCTTTTGTGCTTGTCTTTTTCTTATTTATGGGAATCCCTAATGTATTTTCGCATGTATTCTTGATACCAACCTCTCCTGTTGTATACTTTTAATCTTTCATTTAGATCTTTCTGATCCTGGTTTTGTCATTAACTAGCTCTGTAATTTTGGGGATATTGTTTAACATCTACAGAACTGTTTTTCTCCATTACGAAGTGAGAATACAGTACTCTGTAGTTATTTTGCTGTTGTGAAATGCCAGTGAAAGAGTGTGAGCTCTGTGATTTTGCAGTTCTTCATTCGATTTCCACCAGCCATTTCCTCATCTGTAAAGTGGGAAAATACAGCTTTTTAGATTTATTCTGAAATGCCAATGGAAAAGCATATGGAAGTGTTTTGGAGAGTAAAGAATAGCTTTAAATGTAAACCATTTTGTTTTTTCTTTGACTTTATGATAACTTATCCCTACGAGTTGGCTTTTGTGAAGCATCCCACATTTCCACAGATTGATTGAACTGAGGAGTGGGTGTTACAACATAGCACTTGTCTCTTTTTATTCTACATTCTCTTGGGGGAGGAAAGAGTACATAAGATACGCTCACATTGAATTTCATGTTCTTGGAATGCAGTGGGTGAGATGGAGGTGGAGAACAACAGTATCAAGAGAAACTCACTTCTTCACCACTCACAGTGCTTGCACCAAGGACTGACATAGTAGAATCTGGCTGCTTATAGAACCAAATGTCTACGAGGTTTGAATTATCCTGCCTTTTGTTATTATTCCGATCCACTTCTCAATTAGAACTCAGGTTTCAGAGACAGCTGTTCTGTTCTACCACAGAACAGCTGTCTCTGAAACCTGAGTTCTAATTTCCTTTTGGCTGATGACCGCCCTATGCAAACAAATAGATATGATAATCAATACCACCTTAGACCTAGACAACCCTGTGCCTCTGCCCTGTGTTCCATATTTTAAAGAGCCCTTCCTTTAGCCATGCCTATCCCCTTCTAGACCACTTTCCAAGTACTCAGGACCTCAGAATTACCTGATGAAATGTCCTGAACCTGCTTCTAAGGCCTGTAGAGCCTCTTTCTAGTTCTTTCTCCCAAACACGGATCAAGCTATTAGACCCCACCCCTGATGTCTGCTTTCCTGGGTTCTGGGTTGACTAAGGGTCACTGCTTGAGAGGGATGTTTTCGGAACCTGGGTGTATTAGCTTGAACTTCTGTGTACAAGGCCTCTTGAAGTGGTAAAAGAAAGGTAGATTGGGGGGCCAGGGTCTTCTATTTGTACTCTTGCCCAGCCCTGCAACGGCCAGGGGCAGGTCTGCCCAGAGGAGCCTCTCCATTCTGATTGCTTATTTTATGGGTTAAAAAAGACGTTGGGGAACGTTTTCTTCACCACCCATTTAGAGGCTGAGTATAGCTAGCTCAGTATAGACCCATATTGATCTTTGAAAATAATTCTCAAAGACAGTGGGGGCAAGGAGGTGGGATGGGTGAATTTCTTGAAGGGAGAGTCCCTGTGCCTCTGTCTCCTCTGTCTCTCTCATGGGTAGGCAGTGCTGCTGATGCTTTGTTAAAAGGAAAAAGGATTCTGCTGACATGGTGTATTTTTATGAAAGAAGGCTAAGGGTTCCCTTATCTCTCCACACAAGGCATATCTGCCTGCAAACAGGCTGTCTGCTTCTTAGGGATTCCTTCATTCTGTTTCCTTTCTGAATGTTTTAAGGCACAGTTTCATGAATTCCTTTCTATTCTCTAGAGCCAGGGGGAAAGTCATAATATATCAGGGTTCTTGTTGAAGAGCTTAAAATGGGCGCTGGCAGCTGGGTTGTGGGGAAAGGAAGCTTTCCAGGGACAAGTGACCTGCTTGTTCAGCCAATGAGAAGCAGTTTAGAGGAATGATATCACCAGACAGGCTTTATTGTTTGATCATCTCGTAAAAGCAGGATTGTGTCTAGCGACTTAATCCTTTTTTAGGTACTTCGGGTCTCACCCACTCCCTGGTATGTGACCTCCAGATTTCTTTTTCCAATTGTCTGCTATGAGACCACAGATGTTAAAGATTGAAATTGGTGAAAATATTTCAAGAGTTGTAAATTATCCTTTTAAAAAAACAAATTATTAAAATTTAGAACCATGGAATGAGAATGCCAATGAAGATGTGTTACATCAGACTTTTACTGTGTAGACTTGGGAGAGAAAGGTTAAAGGGAAAAAAAATTTAGCCTTTAGTCTATTTTAATCTATATGATAGGGTCTTACTAAGTACATATTTCCTGTTTTGGAGGAATTGAAATTGGTTTTGCAAATTTGGAAAATATCACTGATTGTGAGGCCAATTTCAAGTAACAGATAGTTGTAGAATTTGTTTACATTGTTCTTCTTTACTCTCCCTTCCCTAAAATGGTAATCATTTTACTTCGTCACGCTTCCTTTTTGTTACTGGTAAAATGAGGGTGATGATCCTACCCTATCCTGTAGAGGAGTTGCAATTAGAAAATAAACTAATTCATGTGATTTTTAGATCGTGCTACACACATATTATTATTAGGGCATTTATTTCTTAAGATTTCATGTTTATTCATTCATTTTTCCAGCAGATTTTTTTTTTTAATTAAGTTTATTGGGGGTAACATTGTTAATACAGTTGTCTAATTTTCAGGTGTACATTATAATTTGACATCTATATATTCTAATATGTGATTACCACCCAGAGTCCAGTTTTCTTCATTAGCAGACTTTTTCAAATGCCACCTTGATGCTAGGCGCAGGTACAGAGGTAAAAAAAGATGTAATTCTTAACCCTTAAGGAATTTAAAACATTGTGAGGGAGACTGACAATAATAATAAAAATGTCTCATGCATCTATTGTATTTACCATATACCCTATGATAAGCACCTTGACATATATTATCTCATTTAATCTTATTACAACCCTATGAAATAGGTACCATGTTTAGCTTCATATTACAGATAAAAAAAATCGAGGCACAGGGAGGCTAAGTGACTTGTCTAAGAAATGGGATTTGAATCCAGACAGTGTAGCTCTAGCATCTCTGCTCTAAATCCATACCGACAAATATAGTAGTCACTATATTGAGTATGGTTTTGGAGCAGTTGAAATATGGCTAGTCCAAATTGAATTGGGCTGTATGAAATACATACTAGATTTCAAAGACCTAGTATGAAACTGTAAAATACCCTCATGTTAAAACTACATGTTTCAGTGATTGTATTTCAGATATACTAAGTAAAATATAATAAAGTTAATTTCACTTTATTTTTGTGGCTACTAGAAAACTTAGAATTACATATATGGCTTGCATTTGTTGCTAACATTACATTTCTTTGGATTGTACTAATCTAAGTCATTATAATGCAATAAGAACAATAATAATAGAAGATGACATTTGTAGAGCACTTAACTGTGTGCCACATACTATGCTAATACCTTTACAAACACTATTTCGATTAAGCCTAATATTAACCCTGTTCGTTATCCCCATTTTATAGAAGGGGAGAAGGTTTGAGAAAGTCAGTAATTTGCCTGAGGTTAATCAACTAGTTATTGACAGACCCCAAATGTGAAACCTGTACTCAGGTTTTTGACACAGACAAAAATATATGTTTGACTCAAAAACTTGTACTCAACCAGCATACTGTAATACTATTTCCAATTATATCTCAGGGCATTTTCTTTGTTTTTATTTTTATAAGGATATTTAATATTGCATACTTCTGTATTCGATGTGTAGAAGTTTAAAATAGAAATCTCTAGGTAATAAAATATACATCCCAGAAGGAAATCTCTTTTACAGAGCCTTGGCCCTGAGTGAACACTGGCATAGTTGAGCCCTGTGATGAAGCAGCAAGTCAGCCTGTACTAATTGCATTTAATTTTCATTCCAGTAGTTCTTTCAGGTGACTGGGCAATGTATGTCCCCAACCCTCTTTGTCGATAGAGAAGAGGATGAGAGGAAATGCTGTTTTCTTTAGTTGTTTAGTTCTATTGGCTGAGAACGAGAAAAATTGCTTTCTGTTTCATTGTCCTATGAAATGCTGTTTGTGTTCAGGAAAGCAACAAAATGCTGTCTAATGACCCCTGACTTTTCTTTTTTCTAGAGCAAAGACTCAGGCGGATTAAAGGCGGCTATGATAGAGTTGGTGGAGAGGTTAAAGTTCAAGAGCTCAGACCCTAAAGTAAGTATTTTGGAATTTCGAGGGTTGATACTCCAAGTATGGGTATCCCTCACTTTTTGAAAGTTCAGTTTACATCACTTCGCTTTTACAAAAGACCTGCCTTAGTACCCGTTTTTACTAACTGAAAGAAATCTGAAGATTTTTACTTTTATGAAGTAAAAATAGCCTTCAGCCTTTGTTTTGCAGCGAGTCGTTATAGAGGCAGCACATACCCCTAGTAGCAAGAGTGGCCCTGCCAAGCTCCTTCCCCAAGAACTACACTCAGCATCAAGTCACCATAGGTTTGAGCTGTGTCTGTGAGCATCTGCACTTTATTTTGTGTATCCATTAGCAAGGTGTGTCCTAAGGTACCAGAAAAGCCTAAGAGAACTTCTAAAGGTGTTACACTCGGCATAGAACTGGACATAATTCAACATATTTGGTATGATTTGATAGGTTATTTTTTTGGATCTGGAACACTCAGAAATTTTTCTATATAAATTAATGGTAATTGCTTCTTCACCTTACACCAGCTTGTGAAAGTTTTCATAGAAATAGGGAAACCTGTATTTCATTCTCCTTGAGCTAAGTTCAAGGGATGTTAATGACCATCTATCTGAACACTGCATCAAGATCTAATTAAGCCTACTCATCAAAAGCAGTGTTCTAATATGCCTAGAGATAAGTCATCTATTTTTTCCCTTTCTGTATTTTATGACTTACAACATATAATCATTAATTGTTTTCCCTGAACTGCAGACAAGTGCATTTTTAATCATCCTTTACTGAGCCTTTGAGACCACTGTCCCCTGTCCATTAAATTCAGCCAAAGGCATCTGAGATACTGATCAGCTTAGTGCTGGGGACTGGAACAGGCTCCAGACCCATCCAGTGGATGTTCAGCACTCGTATCTTATCTCTTCGGCATTTCCAGGAGCCAGCTTCTACTGCAGGTGCTTTTGTCCTCACGGCCTGGAGTCTGGTCTGGGGAATGGTTAAAGCTTCTCAGCTTTCTTTATAAGGTGTTGGGAGCTGTAGGATTGATATTCTGGGAGATGCCACTCAGGGTGAGTGTGGACTAGGAACTGAACATGCCAGAGAGATTATGACTAACCCAGCCTCTCTTCTCATACCCAGAGATTTAACTGTGGTACCACCTGGTAGTGGTGTCCGCTGGCTCTGCCTGAGAGTCAAAGCGTCTCACAATTAAATTGGAAAAGGAGCATGATTATTTGACTTTTTTATATTTCCTTTTTTTCCCCTTTCATTTAAAGTTCCTCGTAAGGGGCATAAGACTAGCATTTCTTGAGCATCTCCTGAGAGCCAGGCGCTGTGCTAGGAGCCTTACATACTTAAAAAAAATTGTGGTAAAATATACATAATAAAATTTACCTTTTCAGCCATTTTTAAGTGTACAGTTCAGTGGCATTAAGTATATTCATGTTGTTGTGTAACCATCACGACCATCTATCTCCAGAACTTATTCATTATCCCAAACTGAAATTCTGTACTTATTACACACTAATTCCTGTTCCTACTCTTGCACACTTATGATTACTTCAGCAACCCTATAAAGTAGCTTATTATTGATATTATTTATATTATCGATAAGGACACTGAGACTCAGAGAGGTAGGGCCATTTGTCCCAAGTTTAGTATAATTTAGTCTGGGATTCAAACTCTGACTCCAGTGCCTGTGCTTTATCTTTTATATCATGCTGTAGACCAGCCCTAAGTCTCATCTTCCTACCATATAATCACATTTCGCCTCTGTTTTCTTATCTGAAATGCTGTGTGAGGCAGAGCCACAGACAATGACAGGCTCTTCAAAAGGTGGCCGCAGTCACCAATCTACAAAATAATTTTCATAAAGCGTTGAAAGTATTGGGGGCTCAAGTACTATTTCTTCTGTGGTAGTTAGGTTTCCAGAGGTAGAGGTTATCTTGATAGACAGAAGAAAACTGGGGTGACCTTTATCAATTTTCTTAGCTCAACGTAGAAAGATCCCTGATACAAGTTGTTTTCCTTTAGTGAGGATGAACCAAGTAATTACTAAAGATTACTGAAAGCTTTTTTTTAACCAAGTTTCTGTGGTTTCTGAGACATCAGCTATGCTGAAGGAGACAACTATATTTTCTGGTTCTGCCACACCCACATGCTCGTAGGCAGCGAAAAATGAGAGGATATATACAGATTTCACTGAGTGGCTTCTGTGCATGATTATAATACAGGTCAAGTGCTCTGGGATCCTTTATGAATGCTTGGAGTACTTCTGATGGGAAATTTGCCAAAGGTGAAAGAATTGAGTGGTCCCATGAGAGCAACTTGTGGAAACTTCAGGATTTTCCCATGATGCATCATAAACTAAACAATATTTGTTGGGATCTGACTTGATCTTGGATATATGTATACATACTCACCTCTTTTTTATCTTTTCTTTACCTTGCCCTGGATTATTTCCCACCAGTCGATTTTATTTTCAGGCCTCTTTCTACTCTGTCATATGCATCTGCTGGCTGGCTGGCTGGCTGGCTGGCTATCTATCTGTCTGTCTGTCTATCTATCTATCTATCTATCTATCTATCTATCTATCTATCTATCTATCTATCTATCTAATCTGTCTAATCTATCTAATCTAATCTATCTGGAGCCAGCATGAAGAAAGACCACCATAATTGTAGAATGACTACCAGATGACAAAGTGAGGGATGGTAAAAAATGGGACACTTAAATACATCATTTCTGCAACAAAGAAAAATTTCCCAGAAATAACTTGGTGTCTGCCAAGAAAATCCTTAAGTTTTGAGTCTGTTCTGAGTCTGTTCTGTTTTCTCTCAGAACCCCACCATCCCTTTTTAAAATTGGCCATATTTAAGAAAGGCAGAATCTCTCAAGGTTTGTGACCTGTCAATTCCTGGTACAGCAGCTTTACATAGAAACACTGATGGAATCGTGGAGCACGGAGCACTGTCTCTACCGCACTTCCTCCAGAATCTCCTAAAGCATCACAAGGCTTGATTAGTCCAGATACAAAAGTCTCCTGGGACTGAGTTAATTTTTACCTTGAAGTTTGTCAGGAAGAGTGGAAGAAGCCTAGATTAACCATTTTTTTAAATTAAAAAAATAATATATATTTATAGATTTAAAAATACAGATATCCATAAAGGAAAGGTAAAACGAATTTCCCCCTAGTTAACCACTATTAACAATTCTAGACATTTCTATGTGGAAATACATCACTAAGATCTTTTACACAAATAATATCTATGTTTTTATTACATAGAATATCTTAGTTATTTTTTGCGTGTCTATAATATAGACTTAATTCTTCTTAATAGATGCTTCACTTTGTCCAAAATATTTTTTAGATACCCTCTTTTCTTTCAGACCAGTGGTTCTTAAACTTTAGTGTACATGAAAATCACTTGGAAGATTTGTTAAAATACAGTGTTGTGCCCCACCCCCAGACTGTCTGATTTAGTGCGTTTGGAGTGGCTAGAGACTGTGGTGGGCCTTGGCTATTTTCCTTCTCTCTTATTTTGATGTGTTTCATTCTTTTTAGCAAATAGCCCTTGTAAATGAGTCCAACTGATTTCCACTTTGAAAAAAATGACATACATAATAACCTAGACTTAGAAAACAAATAAATTGAGATGAGGTAGCAAAGGAATAGGGGAGGGAAAAGGAGGTAGACTGAGCAGTCACCTCAGGCTGCCTAAGAGGACAGGATTCCTTTAAACTGTCATGTCCAACAGAGAAATAGCAAAGCCAAAAAGAAGGAAAGGGGTCCTGGTCAAGATTTAAGAGGACTCTAAGGCCCATGCCATGGTCCAGGCATGGGCTGAGTTCCAAAACTAGAGCACTGGCCAGAGACATCAAATCCCAGCCAGTAGGATTGAGCCTGAGGGTAGGAATCAGAGCCAGTGATGGTTGGTATTTAAGGACCAGATGAAGTTATGTGCATACATGTTGCTATGGTGAGCTTTGTTTTAAAGGGTGCATACCTGCAGAAATCTAGAACTTTGTTTACAAGATCGAGTGTTTACATGGTCCAGGTTGCAGACATTTTTTTCAGCCAAACTTTTTGGAAACATCTATTGCACAAAGCAGGATTTTTGTCTGTAGATTTCTTATATTTATGGTAGACTTTAGGGAAATTAAAAGATGGTTACTCTGTGTGTGAGTGTGTGTATGTGCAGAGATTTTTTAGGAAATTTAAGTGTTCTGAGTTCTTTACAGCTTTCCTTTGTGGTAACAAGGCTGTTATCTTTCAAAGTTTACTCAGAGGAAAAGTGAAGCTTGGAAAACACATCAATTCCCTTCTCTTTTTTCCTCTGCCCAGTCTCTCAGAAAGCATTGGACTAAAAGCATAACAGAAGCTCATTCAAAATAACCTTCTATCTTCTCTTTTTTTGAAAAATTATTTTTTTAATTTAGTTTCAAGTATACAGTACATTGGTTAGACATCTATATAGTTCATAAAACGATCCCCCAACTACATCCTCCCTCCCCTTACCCTCCACCTAGCCAACATACTAATGCTAACTGCATTCCCTATGCCGTGCTCCCCATCCCCGTGACCATCCATCAGCTATTAATTTGTACTTCTTTAGCCCTTTACCCCATTCTCCTAGCCCCCCCAACCCTCCTCCTCTCTGTCTGAAACCAAATTGTCCACTATATTTGTGAGTCTGTTTTTGATTAGTTTGTTCTTTTTATTCCTAAGATTCCGCATACAAATGAAATCATATAGTGTTTGTCTTTCTTTGTCTGACTTAAATACCTTCTAGGTCCATCAAAGCAATATCTTTTTCCATCCCCTTCCTTTTCATATGTAGGGGTCTTGTTTTCTTATCCTTTCAGCCACTCTATCTTTTGGTTGGAGCACTTAATTCTTTTCCATTTAAGGTACTTATTGATAGGAATATAGTTATTACCATTCTTTATTCCTGTTTTTGATACGTTTTTAATTCTTAAAGAAGTCCCTCCAACATTTCCTGTAATACTGGTTTGGTGGTGATAAATTCTTTTAGCTTATTTTTGTCTAGGAAGCACTTTATCTGTCCTTCAATTCTAAATGATAGCTTTGCTGGATAAATTGTTCTTGGTTGTATATCTTGTGTCTTCATCCTTTCGAATGTTTTTTGCCAAGCCATTCTGTCCTGCACAGTTTCTTTTGAAAAATCAGCTGCCAGTTTTATGGGTTTTCCCTTATATGTAATTATTTGTTTTTCTCTTGCTGCTTTTAATGTTCTTTCTTTGTATTTAATCTTTGCATTTTAATTATGATGTGTCTTGGTGTGGGCCTCTTTGGATCCCTGATTTTTGGAATTCTCTGAGCTTCCTGGGGTTTTAAGTCCATTTCCTTCACCAGGTTAGGGAAGTTTTCCATCATTATTTCTTCAAACAGCTGTTCAACATCTTGATTTTCTTCAGTTATGCCGATCAGAATATTTGGAGCCTTGATAGTGTCCAATATCCTCCTTAGATTATTTTTATAGTCTCGGTACCATTTTTCTTGCCATTCCGATAGAGTGTCCTGATTGGTTTTCCTGTCCTCTAGGTAGGGCATTTGATCCTCTTCTTAGTTTACTTTGTCGATTCCATTTAATAGACCTCTCATTTCAGATAATGTGTTCTTCGTTTCAGATTAGTTCCCTTTTATAATTTCCACTTCATTTTTATGTTTTTTTGTTTCTTTGTTGAAGTTCTCGCTGAGTTTATCTACACTTCCCAAAAGTTCATTGAGCATCTTTATAACTAGTGTTTTGAATTCTGCATCCATTAGATTACTTGACTCTATTATATCTGGATCTGTGTTTTTTTCTCTCATATGGTTTCTGCTTCTTTGTCTTCCCATTTTGGCTGCCTTCCCGTGTCTGTTTCTATGTACTAAGCAAAACTCCTAAGTCTCCTGGTCTTATTAGTGGGGATTTGTGAAGTAGGTGTCCAGCGGCACAGTCCTGAGAGGGGTTCAGCTGCAGGCCAAACTTAGCCCAAACCTCTATGCTTCCAGGGCCACCTGTATCTCGAATTCATACTAATCTGATAAGAAGTTATTTTTTAAAAAGTGTCTTAAAACTTGAATCAAGTGGCTCATGTTATTCTGTCTGACTGGAGTGGTATTAAATATGGAATGTGGTCATACTAATACTGCCAAAAATGTGTCAAGTGTTTTTCTTCATTTTTCTCCAGTTTCTACAGGTGTTCTTACTGAAGTGTAAACTGAAGGAATGACAACATAAAGTTAAATAGATCTGAGAATTGTTTTATTTTCTTTTATTTAGTATATATATAACTTTCCATAGATAACATTACAATCCTTTTTAATAGCTGATGTCATTAATGTGGAACAAAGCCCACTTCTTCACTCTGTTGCGCTAATCACACTATTATTAAAATGAAATATTTTGTATGTACAAATAGTAATGGATATATGCAAAGCCTATATTGAATACTTGTTGTTAGTGTCCTCTTATTCATCAGGTGCTGGTCCATGCCCTGCTCCAAGACAGAAGCATGTACTGAGGCAATGTTGAGCCAGCCACAGAAACAGAGAGTTGAGATGCCTCAGTTTTCAAGTTGATTCATTCAGAAGTGTCTCTTTGGTTAGAGTGTTAAAATTATTGACCTAGTTCTACACTTTTTATAAAGAAGTTGTAAGTAGTAATCTTGGAGGGCATGAATTGTGTTTATTTCCGAATCCTCAAGCTCTATTAGTGTGGTACCTGGCATATGGTAATAGATGTATATTATCTGTTACAACAACCTTATGAAAAGAAATATTATTTGCCCTGTTTTATATATGAGCAGTCCAAGACTTAAATGAACTAAGTTATTAGAAAGTGATGAGACCAGGACTTAATTTCATCTTTGTCTTACTCCATGTTCTTTACCTTTACATAATAGTTGAACTCAGATGAGTGTGTATATACACACACACATAGCTTGTCATCTCTAGCAATATGATTCTTCACTGATTATTTTTTCTTCACACTCTTCTTTTACCTGCCTTTACTGGATCCTGCAGCCACAGCTCCTCACAATCCTAGAGTCCCAGGACTAGAAAATGTGGAGCGATGGCAAAGGAACCATAACAGCCCAAGCACATGTAGCCCTGGCTAAATGAAGAACTCAGGCAGCTGCTTCAGTAATTTCTTCTTACTGATGGAGGACACCAAATGGGAAAAATACCTTTGCTTTTCTTGGGTCCTTTCTAGGCTCTGAGACATGGAATCCACCCAGAAGCAAATGACCCCTTTTTATCCTTCATAGTTGCTTGGACAGCAGAAAGGAAAAAAAAACAAGCTCTTTGTTCTCCTTCACCATCTTTATCAAACTATAACAACTTCCCCTTTCCCTGTCCACCAGTTATAAAAGTAATACATGTTCTCTGTTGAAAAATGTGGAAAATACAGACAAATATAAAGAAGAAAGAAAAGATCAGCCATTCTCTTATTACCCACAGTAGCTTGTAAACTTTGAATACTTTTTTAAAAATGCAGATTCTTGAGCCCTACCTAGAGCATCTACTTTGATAGTCTGAGATCTGCTTTTTAAGTATGCAGCCTGGATTATCCTGATGCATATGGTAAATACACCACACTTTGAGACACACCTATGAAAAAACTGGTTAATATTTTCGTGCTTTGCCATTTAGATAGAAAATTTCTGTGTGTGTGTGTATACATGTACATACAGATAAGTATTGTGAGTATATGTATACATATACATACAGTTTGTATGCCACTTTTATCACCTAAAATTATTCCTTACAAATGCATACATTTTTATCATTTGAATCCACTTCCATTTTTGAACTCCACTTTAGAAAACTAAAATCCTGAAGGCCCACCTGCCATTATTGCCAAATGAAAATTTCACCTAATAAGGCATTTCCGTTTTCTTCCTAATAAGCAGGTTCTGTAAGGATTTTTGTTTGTTTGTTTTTGAGACAGGTATGACAGGTTCTCCATCCCAGGCACAGTGGTAACTGAATTATTACAAAGTCAGGTACACCATTGTACAGTCAGCCCCTACACATCCATTTCACAGCATCTACCTTCCCACTGGTTGTCTCACATGATGTGACTGAATAAATATAGAGCTCAATGAGAAGCCTAAGGCCACCTGCTCCAATCCCCCCAATATTCAGATGAGGAGACTGAGAGTAAGGGTTCTTGCCTGAGGTCACCCAGGCAGTTATAGCACAGCTGGAGCAGGTTGATAGCTTTTGAACTACAGCTCTGTAGTTTTCCCAGTAAAGAGAAGTGTTGTCCATTTGACAAGGATGTGGAAAAATCGGAACCTTCATACATTTCTAGTGGGAATGTAAAATGGTGCAGTCACTTTGGAAAAACAGTTTGGCAGTTCCTCAAACATTTAAACAGAGTTGCTACATGACCCGCAATTTCATTCTTGAGTATATATCTAACAGAAATGAAAACACATGTCCATACAAACACAGCACACTTATTCATACTATCCAGAATGTGAAATGACCCAATTGATGAATGGAAAATAAAATGCAATATATTCATAAAGTGGGATATTTGGCAATAAAAAGAAATGAATTACTGATACATGCTGCAACAAGGATAACCCTGAAAAACATGCTAAGTAACCAGAAGCCAGTAACAAAATACCAAATATTGCATGATTCCATTTATATGGAATGTCCAGAATAGGCAAATTTATGGAGAAAGAAAGTAGATTTAATTGTTGCCTGGGGCCGAGGGAAATGGAGGAATGAGGTGGGGGATGATTGCTAATGGATATGCAGTTTCTTTTTGGATTGATGAAACTATTCTAAAATTGATTGTGGTGATGATTGCACAACTCTGTGAATATACTAAAAAACAGCGATTTGTATACCTGAAATGGGTGAGTTGTATGATACATGAATTATATTTTAAAAGATGGTTGAGAGAGGGGGAGGAAGGAAGAGAGAGAGAGAGAGAGATTACTGTCTGAATCAGTTTTTTCAGCCCTTCACTTGAAGTATCAACTGTGAATAGTCTTTTTTCTTTGTAGTCAGGGATGAGGGTCAGAAACCTGATGTTAGCCTCTGTCAGGGGGAGGCACTATTCCAGTTATTAAAAGCTCAGGCTCTGGAATCAGACTGCACCAGGACATGTTCCCTCTAGCATTGATAGCTATTGATTGGACAGGTCCTGTACTTAACTTCTCCATTTCTCAGGTTTTTTTGCTTTTTTCAACTGCTAAATAGGGAATAAGAATACATCATTTGGTTGTTAGGAAAATTAAATGAGGTGATCTATTTAAAGTGTTGAGTCCTACATCCTGTAAATGGTGGCTGCTGCCGGCTTTGTCCTAGTCCTGAGAACCACCCCTGCTTCCAGCAGAAGGGCAAGAGTACATGGGGGTAAGCTTTTCTTCCCCCCCCCTCCCCTGACTTCAGGAGACTTTCCAGCCCTTGTGGAGGAAAAATAAGCCACCTGTTTATAACTAACTAGATTCCATACTTGGATCAATTAACACTTCCCAGGATTAGTGACACTTATGGATTGCAGGTTTTAGAGGGCCACGGCTACCTTTTTGAGTGATAATAACATGAAAATAAATTGAGTTAAATCTCAGTAGTCGGGACCTCTTGGTGTTGCTGCCTGGCTAGCTGGCTGGCTGGCTGAATCTGTGGGTTTTGCCTGGCTTCCTTGCCTGCATTAGTTCAGTGCAGCTCTATTGCCAGTTTGAATCAAGGCAGATATATCTGTCTTGGAAGTGTGCAGCTGTGTGTCCAATAGAAACAAGGAATCAATGCAAAGAAACAATTATGTTTATTGTTATGGAGCAAACTCTCTAGCAAAACTGCCTGGTTTCAAATTAAAGGAAAAAGAAATTAAGAGTCATAAAAGAAATTAAGTGTCACATTTAAGAGACATGCTAGGAGATATATCCCCACTTTAAAGTAAACATCACTGGGATTCTTGTTCTCTCTTTATTTTCCCTACCCCTGCAGCTTTATCCTTTGGCTGTTCTCTTTCTGCTGGAGCCCAAAGGTCCTCACTGAAGGACTGTGGAAACCAACTCCAGGCATTTTAAAACTAGGGTGGACATGGTTTCTGAGCTACCTAGTGGGCTGGAACATTGCTGGAAAGCAAAGGGATTGAGCTTTACATGACTTAATAAAATTAACACATTGTGATGTCCTCTCCCTGCTCCAGCTCCTCTGCACTGATAGGAGACTTGATAATTAACTGCCAAAGCTTGAAGAGCCGATTACCCAGCCAATGTGGAGAGAGGAGTGGAGCTGTCAGGACTCCCCATAGCAGCCATGCTTCACGTTTCCAGTGCAGGATTGTATTTGACATTTAATTTAGAGCCTGGGTACCTAGATCTAAAACTTTACTGTGATAATAGTGACAAAAACCATCCAGACTTTTGTTTAAAGGCCTACGTCTCTCCTGTCCCCCTTTCTTCCCTTTTCCTGTTAGTTCAGCCATTTGTTCATCAGTTTGCTCAAGGAAAAAGGTGGTTTGGTTTTTTTAAAGATCTTGAAGCTAAAACTATACGTTGTAACTCTTCAGTCTACCTCAGGTTTATATGCAGATGCTTGTGTATATATTAAGTCTCCCCTCCTTATTCACAGGGGTTTTTTGTTCCGAGACCCCCGTGGATACCAAAATTCAGAGGATGTTCAAGTAACTTATATGAAATAGTGTAGTATTTGCATATAGTCTACACATATCCTCCAGTATACTTTAAATCATTTCTAGAGTATTTACCTAATTCAATATAAAAGCTATGTAAAGAGTTGTTATAGTGCACCTCATTTTATTGTGGCTCACTTTATTGTGTGTCACAGACGTTGCATTTTTTTACAAATTGAAGACAAGACTTACCACCAGCAAAAAGATTACGTATTAGTTGCTTTATTGCAGTGGTCTGGAACCAAATCTGCAACATCTCCAAGGTATGCCTGTATTCTTTAGGAAATAATGACAAGAAAAAAGTCTGTACATGTTCTGTACCAACTCAACCATCACAAGTTTAACCACATAGTACATATCAGCAGCAACATAACTTTTTTCCCCCCAATATTTTTAATCTGTGGTTGGTTGAATCCATGGATGCAGAACCCTAGATATAGAGGACCGACTGTAAACAGAAAATATGAGAATGATGCTGTTCCCCTGATTGACTCTACATTTAGCCAAAGGGCAAAACCCATCAGGTCTTTGCAGCTGTGTGGAGAAAGAACTTCCATTCAACCCGGTGATCCAATTATTGACCATCCCCTTATTGAATCGCTTTTGTTTATTTCTGTAGCCGATGGAATATTCTATGATACCACCTAATTCCTAACTCATCCTGGTTAGACACAATCCCCATTTTACAGATGAAGAAACAAAGACTTAAGAGATTTAATGGCTTGTCCAGGGCCACAGAGCTAATGATGCCAATAAATTGCCTTTCTATGATCATTATGTAGAATTAGTTATAGTTATAGAAAGTTATTAACTTTATACCTATGGAAGACATGTTGGGGATGGAATACCAATATAGAATTTGTTAAGACTTGCAGGGGAAAAACTTATTTTGAGTATGAGATGCTTTACTTTTATGGTAAAAGAACACAGACATTAGAGTCAGATGATGTAAGTCTATATACTAGCACTTATTACCTGTATCACTTGATTTGTATGAGCCTTCAGTTCATCTATAAAATAGGACCAGTCATATTACATCTTCATTAGTGGGTACCCTGAAAACAGAAACTTTGTGAAGGAAATAACATATGGTGGATGATGATTGGTATTATGGTTTTTGGGGTCCTGAAAAATGTTTTAGCAACTGTAGTTAAACATACGCTGTGGTTCTTAGGTAAGCAGATTGTTAACTGCTCAGGGGGGTGTAATAGAGTTTCAGTCTGCAAAAGAGAAATACAGTAAGTCCTCAATTAACGCCATCAATAGGTTCTGCAATTTTAAGCAAAATGACATTTAACGAGACAAATTTTACCATAGGCTATCAGATATAAACAAGAGTTAAGTTCCTTTGTCATCTCAACATTATAATGAAAAAATGTTTGAAGACCTGCTATATAATAGAGGCAAGTTGTGAGATCGAGGAGTTGACTGTACTGCAGACTAGGTGTAAGTGCTGAGGAGCAGAATGTTTCCTAGCCTCCCTGTGCTCTCTACTTTCCTTCTGTATCATTGGCATAGACTGTATTTAATCTTGTCAAACAGAAAAGACAACCGTTATTCCCTGACAGCCTGTGGCCATTTACTGAAACTGAGACAAGGAGCCCGAGATTGACATCCTTACTCTTTAGTGCTTAGGATTGTAACAGGTTCTGGAGAGGATGCTGGGTATCTCAGGGACTCCTCCTTCTACTTTAGGGAATTAGAATCTGTACACCCAAGTATGTAGTCTTTCTCTAAGAAAACTAATTAGGGACTCTCTATCTGCGAGAGCTCAGTGGGAACCATATGAAAAGCACTTGATAATGTTCATAGGTAATGTTCATGAATACTGTTGTCTGGATCAAAAGAACAGTTCTGGCTGATGTTCCTGTGTGCTCAGAGAGTACTAAATTCTTTCCACATATTTTGTATCTGAGAATAGTATTATTCCCTGTATTTTATGAATGAAGAAACTCCTGCCTTTCTAAGCTTCAGAAACATCAAGTTCTCAGAGCCAATACTGAAACCTTTCTCTACCACAGAAAACTCTATGAGCTTTACTGTTTTGACTCTCAAAAAGCTTGAGACCTACACCTCAGCACCCTTTCCTGAGTATTCCTGTTGGTGAGCAGTTGTTTGGGTTCTACAGTTTTAATAGTTTACAAATAGCTGTGGCTTTGCAGGGAAGGTGTTTAGGTAGAGAATGGAATGGAGATGGGGGTGGGGCCTGTTTTAAAATTAATCTTCAGCAAATAAAATAGCCTTTCTTTGTATATTAAAGTCTAAGAAGCTTAAAATAGTATATTTTCTGTTTAATTGTCCCTTGAAACTTTTGTTGCTGGTTTCCACCTCCCACCTCCTGCATGATAATTCCTGAGGCAGAAGCTGTCCTTCTAGTTTGTGCCTAGGTTAAGGTGAAAAGAAATCAAGAAAACAAGTGAAATAGCAGTTCTTAGACTTATTCTCATTTGTTACAGGCCCCAGGTATCTCTGGGGACTCCCTCTTCTACTTTCACATTTTTATAGGGGGGGTCACTTAGGATTATTTTCCTGTTCACTCCGGAAACGTGTTGCTCAGAAGTTCATGATTGCTTTCTTTATTGCTACCCTTAAGTCCAACAAAGAGAGAAGCATCTTAAGAGCAAGTAGTAGTATTGATTCAGAGTGAGCCCAGCATCCCATTGAACTGTTCTCTGGTGTATCCAGTTCAGTGCCATCACACTGGGTTACACATCAAGTTGTCATGACAATAGAGTCATAGCAACTGACAGCATGAACAAGCAGCCCTGGGAGGGGAGGTTGCTGGGCAATGATTCTATAACCATAGCTGTTAGATCCCCATCTCTCTCACTAAGCACTGCTTGTCAGTCTGCTATGACCCCTCTCTCTCAGATGACTAGGGGCACACAGTGGCTATCCGCTTCACAGCTGATTAACATATTCAATTCGAGTGTTTCTTAGGATCTTTCAAATACAAAGCCTCTAGGAAACATGATCCTGAGCCTTTGATATGTGTATGCATGTGACCATGTATATTCATGTCTATGTGGGGGAGGGAAAACCATGGAAGGGAGGAAATACAGAAGAATCATGTTGCAGGGTCATATGTTAAAGAATATTATAGCACTTAGGTTCTAGTGCCAAAATTTGTCTCAGGAGGAAGCACTCTGATAGAAATAGAGGAAGGCTGGAGTATTCTGACTGAAATACGGGGTTTCTATCTCAGAGAATGTTATTCTGAGAGTCAAAGGTACAAGCGAAGCTGAGTATGTAAGACAAAAATAAGGTCTGAACACCAAGGAGGAGGGAGTGACAGCACGAGTAGTTAGTTACTAAGTATGAAGGACAAAAGGTGGGATTTGAGGTCAAGATTAGCCAAGAATTCATGGCCAAGTGGAGATAAGAGAGAGCACTGGCCTAGAACAAGGTGGAGGGAGGACCAAGATTCTAAACAGTTTCTTTAAATTACCCAGAAACTCTTTGTGACTTAGAATTTTGTTTCAGCAAGTTAGTGGTTCAGGTGAGAGTAGGTTTGGGTTAAAGAGCCTAGGTTGATTAGGCAGATGATGTTGAGCATCTTTCCTGGGCTTGTTTGCCATCTGTATGTCTCCTTTGGTGAAATGTCTGTTCAGGTCTTTGGCCCATTTTTAAATTAACTTATTTGTTTTCTTACTTTTGAGTTTTAAGAGTTCTTTGCATATTTTGCATATTTTGGATAACAGTCTTTTATCAGATGTATCTTTCGCAAATATTTTCTCCTGTCTGTAGTTTGTCTTCTCAGTCTCTTAACAGTTTCTTTCACAGATAGATTTTTAATTTTAACATAGTCCAGCTTATCAATTATTTTTTTCATGGATAATGTCTTTGAAATTATATCTAAAAAGTTGTCATACCCAAGGTCATCTAGATTTTCTTCTATGTTATCTTTTAGAAGTTTTTATCGTTTTGCATTTTATATTTAGGTCTGTGATCTATTTTGAGTTAAATTTTGTGAAAGATGTCAGTCTATGGCCAGTTGTTTCAGCACAATTTGTTAAAAAGACTCTTTTCACTGTTGCCTTACCTCTGCTCCTTTGCTCAAGATCAGTTGACTATATTTATGTACATCTATATCTGGGCTCTCTACCGATACATTCATTATTTAACCCAACCACACTGTCTTGATTACTGTAGCTTCATAGTAAGTCTTGAAGTGGAGTAGTGTCAGGTAGTGTCAGTCCTCTAACTTTGTTCTTCTCCAATATTGTGTTGACTGATCGGGTTTTTTGCCTCTCTATCTAAACTTTAGAATCAGTTCGTCAATATCCACGAAATAACCTGCTGAGATTTTAATTGGGATTGCACTGAATCTGCCGATTGAGTCGGGAAGAACTGACATCTTGACAATAGTTAGTCTTCTATCTATGAATAAAGACAATCTTTATATTTATTTAGTTCTTCCTTGCTTTCTTTCATCAGAGTTTTGTAGTTCTCATAGATTTCATATATATTTTATTAGTTTTATACCTAAATATTTCATTTTTTGGTGCTAATGTAAATGGTATTGTGTTTTTAAATTCAAATTTAATTTGTTCATTGCTGGTATATAAGAAAGTGATTGACTTTTGTATACAATAGTCCCCCTTATCTGTGGTTTCACTTTCTGCAAGTTTCAGTTACCTATGGTCAAAAATATTAAATGAAAAATTCCAATAATAAACAAATCGTAAGTTTTAAGTTGTCTGCCATTCTGAGTAGAGTAATGAAGTCTCACACTATCCTGCTTGGGAAGTGAATCATCCCTTTGTCCAGTGTATCCATACTGTATCCACTGCTCACTGTTAGTCACTTAGTAGCCATCTTAGTTATCAGGTCAGTTATCAAAGAGGGAAACCACATTCACATAATTTGTTTTACAGTATATAGTTATAATTATTCTATTTTTATTATTATTGTTAATTTATTTCTGTACCTAATTTATAAATTAAACTTTCTCATAGCTATGTATATATAGGAGAAAACACAGTGTATATAGGGTTCAGTATTGTCCATGGTTTTAGGCATCCACTGGGGATCATGAACACATCCTCTATGGAAAAGGGGGGACTGCTGTATTAACTTTGTATCTGCTATAATAGCTTATTAATTTCAGGAATTTTTTGTATATTCTTTTGAATTTTCTACACACATGATCTTATTTGTGACCAAAGACAGCTGTATTTATACCTTCCCAAACTGTAAACCTTTTATTTTCTTTATCTGTCTTATTTCATTAGGTAGGGTTTTCAGTACGATGTTGAAAAGGAGTAGTGAGAGGATACATCCTTACCTTGTTCCTGATGTTAGCAGGAAAACTAGTTTCTCACCATTAAGTTTGATGTTAGCTATAGATTTTTTGTAGATGTTTTTATGAAGTTGAGAAAGTTCTCTATTCCTAGGTTGCAGGGTTATCATAAATAGATGTTAGATTTTGTTAAATGTTCTTTCTGCACCTATTAATATGATCATATGATTTTTTTCTTCTTTAGCTTGTTGACGTGATGGATTATATGAACTCTTTTTCATATGTTGAACCAGCCTTGCATCCCTGGTATAAACCTTACCTGGTTGTTGTGTATAATTCTTTTTATACATTGTTGGATTCAATTTGCTATTATTTTATTGAGGAGTTAATTTTTTTCTTTGAGCCACACTTGTAGAAGTAATTGTTGTTAAAGAATAAATAAGTTTTACACTTTATAGAAAATTCAGATAGAAAAGTAAAAAAAGTACTTAATGCCATCACTCAGAGATAGCTACTTCACCATTTTGGCATATTTCTTATAGTCTTTTATAATAGAAATAATAACAGCAATAAATATCATTATTACTTCATTGAGTGACTGCTTGAAGTAACTAAGTAATAACTGAGGTAGAAATCCCATGGTGCTCTGTTAACAAAATGAGGCTGATGAAAGGAGGAAAGAGGATACAAATGACTGCTTTTGTCTAGAGGCTTCTGATTAAGATGAGAAAAATGGTTTAAGGAAGAGATTAAATGTTCACTTTAATAACCTTTTCTCCACCCTTCTGAACACCCCATTGTAAACTCAGCAATTCAGGCTTCTGACCAGGTTCTCAGGATAATGTTTGACAGCACTGAGAATGTTGATAATGAAATGTAGTTCATAGTTCATGTTTGCTGTGTTCCTAGGCTCCTGGTTAATTTTCAAGCCTTAGGAATGTGCAGTTGTTTTACTCACCAAGAGTGGGTTTTCCACTCATAGACAAAAGACACAAGAAATGGGAAGTTTAGCTATCCACCGAGAAAGGACTCTGCCCTCCTGGTTGCTGATGAAGCTCTTCCCTTGCCTGTCTTCACTGGAGCCTGGCAGAGATTTGGAAGGAGCTCTCTTGGAGTAAAATGCTCAAATAAACGCTGGCAGCTATACAGAATCCTTAATTTTGAGATTCCCAATTTGAAAGTTTCCATGGACACTGGCATGCTGGGAGTGCAATGGGCTGTCGGAGTGAGGCTAGGTTGTAGTATCTGAAAAGGTTTTCTGCTTTTTTATTTTTTTATTTTAGAATAGTAGCCATTCAAACGAAAAAAAGAGGAGTAAACATGGACCTTTTGACCTGTTGAGAAGGTAGTTAGAGCCTTCATAGTCTGTTTCATGGAGTCCAAAAATTTGGGGGTCATTTTTAGAGTAGGCTGCTTTAAACCTTGCAGGAAATTTTGCTAATAGAATATGCATTTCTGAAATTTCCAGTCAGTGTAAACTCTGATGCTTTTCTTTTATGTAGCATCCTGCTCCTGATCTTGTTCCATCTTTCTCAGTGTATTTCAGTAACACTTTTTTGGAACAAATCTTTCTTAAGCCTTGATACTTTCTAGCTAGTATGCTTGTTTCTTGTGATCTGCCTATAATAGAAAAGTAAATAAAACCTTGGTTTCCGTAGGCCAGCTAGCTAGGAGTTAATGGCTTCTAGCCCATGTCGAGCATATTGAATGGTGTTGTTTTTAAGTACAAGCTCTTAATTCAGGGTTTTATGTGTTTAATTATGTATGTGTAAAGTGCCACTTGGATGTCTCTTGGGTCCAGCCTAGCTTGGAAATATTAACTGCAAGAGTACATAGAAAGTACCATGGGATGAGACATAACTCTTCAGATGTACATCCTTTATTCCAAGATTCACGTGGTAGGGAACAGCATTCCAGTGGGAATAACAACAGAACCAGCCTGTTAACTGAGGAAGCATCTCAATTAAGAAGAAATAAATTTGAGGAACCAGAAGCAGGCAGGCAAAAATCATTAGAGGCAATATGTGGTAGCAGAAAATACACTGGACTGGACCAGAGGAAAGTTCGTTTTTAAATCTGACTTTATTATTGCGCTTCTCTGGGACCTTTTTTTTTTTTTTTTTTTTTTAGCTATAAAATGAGGTTGTATACAGCTTAATGAGAACAATCAGATGTTCACTAGTTAGTTCTGATCATTCACATATAAGCTGTAATTTTTTTTTTCAAATTACAATGCTAAGTTTAAGTAATAACGTAGTTTTTCACCCTAATGCAACTATAACGAAATAGATCAATACACTTGTAAACCAGGGCCTTAAGGTTTTAACAACTTAAGGGCCAATCAGTTGACCAAAGGAAGAAAATTCTTTTTGGAATTTCATTTGTGTAGAGGGCCCAGGCCCCTCAGGTGAGACGGAGACTACTACCTGTGCCCTAGGAAGTACTTCAGGGAGAAAGGGGAGATTTTTCTTTTAACCAGAGTTGTCTGTGACTGTAAAAAGGTTTGGGAATTTCTAGTATACACTATATAAAGGGAACCTTTTACATTGCCAGTTTCATCAGTTGATACATCCAGCCGTCTCTCTTCTTTGCATATGTAGAATTTTCTCTTTCTATGTAGCACCACAGACAGTATAGTCAAGAGTATGAGTCTATTACTCTAACCTTTGGGGAGCTATAGGACAGATGCAGAAGAAGTCTTAAGAAATGTCAGAAATGATGTCAGTGGCTCCTACGTAGCAGGTGCTAATAGAAAGGGCCTGCTGCTCTCGGAGAACTGAAGTTTTCAGCAAATGGAGTGTTGATGTCAAGGAAGTGACATGGAACCTGAAAGGGAGTTGTAAAAGCTGCTTCACTCCTGCCGTTGGAGAACCAGAGTATTTAACCTGCCATATGACTGATCCCCCAGGAAGTCTCTTCTTTGGGTTCTGAATTAGAGTGGATACCTTGACCCAGAAGTTTGTTCTTACCATTCCGAACTAGGTGGAGAATACCTATTTGTGAATTGGTAGAGAACTGGAGTGAGAAGATGGCATAAAGGTTTTATAGAGTAAATTTTTCTGCCTTTAATTCTCATTTGTACCCTGACCTGTATCAAGTGTCATGTTGAAAAACCTATGTAAAGCAATGGGAAATAGATAATTTAATTTTTTGAAACCATGGCTTATTCACCTACTGCATGCAGTCTGGCCCACACCTTTCCTGACTGTGCTGTCAGCTTCCTAACTTTGAACCACATGTATATGTGAAGTCTAGTAAAATAGGTTGCGAGTCAGTTTTTATTATGACCTCCATTTTTAGTCACTTGGAACTTTTAAGGGAGTTTCTTAGGCATTCAGAATAGTTCATCCCTTAGCTAAAACTTCCTTGGTTTAATCTCTAAGAGAAGGTCTTAGCTCTTAGAAGACCTAATTTATTTCAAGGGGAGAAATCCATTGATAAATGATCGGAGTAAAGCATAACAGTCTGGAAATACACACACTAAAAATAAAAAGGAATTACAAAAATAAACACAAATCACAGTTCTCAATCTGATAACGGAATTTGCAGGGACATTAATAACATTTAACACTCCTCCTCCTTTTTTTTTTTTTAACACCAAAGAGAGTACCTGCAGAGAGTATATGAATTCCTGAGGGCTTTTGTCACTTAGTCACTTGATATATGAGCAGATACATATCATTCGGGCCTTATTTTGCATTGACATTGTTATGGCACTGTAACGGCACAGTTTTTAAGAGGCCAATTAAAACTGGCTTTATGTTCCCCTTTCGTTTAGTATTCCTCTTCCTCAATCTCCTTTCTTGGTTTTTCCCAGTTTGACTGTCCTCTGACAGACTGTTATAGTGAACAGATCACTAAACTGGGAACAGTAAGATAGGAGTCCTTTGCATCTCCTACAAGTTTGCAGCCGTGCCTTTTTCCTCCTTTGTAAAAGAAAGCAGTTCACTAGGATGACAACTACTTTCTCTGATGGCCTTTCTCATTTTGTCTACTGTCCTATATCTTCCCTGTTCCCTACTTCAGCTGCTCAGTATGCATAGTTGTTTAAAAATACTCATTAAAGTAAATGTGGTTGTGAGGAAGTATCAATAAATGTAGTTGCTGGCAACCTATGGAGTTTAGAAGTTCTTATGCTGATAGTTTCCCACTTTGTTTGCCTTTCTTATGCACTCGTCAAATATAGTCTACAGTATTATTTATTTGGTCTGCACAGTTGTCACAAGATAAAACAATAATATATTTTTACTCAAAAGAGTAAAAATTTAAACACATTGTTGTGGGAATACAGTTGGTGCATTTTTTTTTGGAGAGCAGTTTGGCAGTATCATTCAGCATTTTTAATAGTATATATAAATTGACTCAATGACTCCAAAGGAACTTATATGCAAGTATTAAGAGGTAATACCCAAGGATGTTCATTGATGTATTGTTTGTAATTGTAAAGATTTGGAAATATCTTGTATTTGCATTAAGAAGAAAATGGTTAAATAGGTCACACACACACACACACACACACTCACACTCTCTCTCTCTCTATATATATATATAGTTGATGGAGATATTTATATATAAATATCCATATATATGGTTATCATACATATATTAAAAATAACACAAAGAAGTTGATCTGTAGGTACTGACATATTTTAAGTAGAAAAACAAGACACAGAATGTTCACTATGTTCACTATGATCCGTTTATATAAAAACAACATAATTCTCTCTGTATGTACATATATAAATATAATGTAATTGTGTGTGTGTGTGTATGTGTGTGTGTGTGTGTGTGTGTGTGTGTGTATAAAACTACACAGAAAAATGACTGGAAGGATACATACCAAATTATTAACAGTAATTTCTCTCTGAGGAGGGAAATGGTATAGAAATGGAGAGAGAATAATTTCATTTTTTGCCATATATACTCATCTATTACATTTAAAAAAAATAATTGTATATTACTGATAAAAAAATGAACAAAAGGAAAAAAAACAAGGAAGGATAAAGAATTAGTTTATATGGAATAAAAGAGGCAAAAAGATTAGCAGGATTTTCATCAAAGATATTAGGGGAACATTGTTCGGAGGATATTACTAATACTTTAGGATCAGATAGAAACCGTATTTTGGCTGTGGCTACCTACCATTTACATTAACAGCTCTCCCCTTTCATTTCTTTATGTGTTAAACTTACTCATATTTGTCTGTATTCTACAGGTAACTCGGGACCAGATGAAGGTGTTTATACAGCAGGAGTTTAAGAAAGTTCAGAAGGTGATTGCGTATGAGGAGCAGAAGGCCCTTCATCTAGTGGATATCCAGGAAGCAATGGCCACAGCTCATGTAACTGAGATATTGGCAGACATCCAGTCCCACATGGACAGGTTGATGACTCAGATGGCCCAAGCAAAGGAACAACTTGATACCTCTAATGAATCAGCTGAGCCAAAGGCAGAGGTAAAGGAGAATTCCCATAATTATTAGTAGCAGGAGAAATTAGAGGACACTGACTGCCATGTTTATTAGCTCTGGAAATGCCCTGTTGTGGTTTTTAGGCATGAATGAATTGAAAGCCTGGATGTGGAATAGTGCTTTGACTGATATGTATACCAGCATGGAAGTATTGGCCGCTAGGGCCTGTAGCCAGCACCTGCTACCATGACTTAAAGGAGTATAGTCAGTGGGGCAAATACTAATCACAGTTAAGGAAGGAAGCCAGAAATCCTTGCCAGAGAAGAGGGCAGTTGACAGATCCCAAATCATGAAATGTGCCTATCAATGAAGTCATCATAGAGATGAGAACTGGGCTAAATGAGAATAAGCCAGGAAATGGAACTAAAGCAGGCCAGAACGAAAGATTTTGGACTGATTTTGTGAATAATGAAGGGGTTCCTCAGGCTGGTTTTTAATGGAGCCTACTGCATAAATTGGCATAACTGCTAGATTAAGATAGGAATGTGGGCTAGGACATTTAAGATAAAAACGTGAAAGAAAGACACATGATAAATGTTGAATTATTCTAACAATGAATATAGTTACTATATGAATATAGTAACTACATTCATTGTTATTTTCTAATTGGAATAAAAGGATCTTAGGAATTTTACCAAATGACATATTCAGGCTTATAGAATCTAGTTCAAAAAATAGTTTAGGCAGCCATTAAAAACAAATTATATATATATAATTTATAACATTTTTTAGTTACTGGAGAGAGGCTGTTGTTCATCAGATTTCATAGCATTGTGTTGAAAATTCTAGCCAAGCTTATGCCAGATGGGTTTGGAATAGGCCCTCCGAGAAAAAAACAGGAGAGTCCTGTGAACTTTCCAGGACTGCTGCTGACTCAGTGAGCTCAGCCTTAACTAGCAGTCTTGCCTTGGCCCTAGAGAGCCTAGTCACAGAATAGAGGAGCCATGATATAATCTAGAAGGCAGGTATTGTCCAAGCTATACTGACAGGAAATGTAAGAGACCATTGAACAGTTATCTGCCTCACTTATCCAGGGTTCTTGATTAATTTCATCAGTTTGTGAAAAGAATAGCTCTTGTTCTTTGCATTTCATCCTCCCCAGAATTAAGATAGTGTATGCCTAGATAAGTTTCTAGATAGGCAAGAGAGCACTTTAGAGTCATCATTTCATTTAATCCTTATTTCAGCATTCATTATCTTCATTTTACATACGTAATATTGAGATGCAGAGAACTGCAGAGACACTGACCCAATGTTATTTAGTTAGTAAAAAATAGGATCAAGATTCAGATTTAAGTCTATCCTATTTTAATGCCTGTGTTCTGCTCTATGCAATATGCCAAGCATCCTGTTTGTATCTGGGGAAAGAATGAGGACAATCTGTGTCCTAGATAGCTTTGCATTCCTAAAGCCTTTTACAGTGTGGAGGTGGTCACTTTGTGTCTTAATAAACAAAAAGGTTAACCAGAGTTAACTTAAGGGATCAATGCCATAACTCTGTCCCCAGTTCCCCTCAGAGTGGAGCCTTGCGTTTATTCTCTGTGTTGATTAGATTGTTTTTCAAAAATAAAGATTTAATTTTGAGAGATAGCCCCTCTCTTTTATTTTCATTTCAAATAATGAATTTAGTCCCTCCCCAATATTAACTGTCCTTTAAGTACTTCAGCTGCTCAACTGCACTGTACTTGTTAACTCTGATGAAATTACTCTTAGGCATGCAAAGCTAATAAGGCCTAAGGACTAGCATGTAGACAAAATGAGCTATTAAAAAGAAGTAATGTTCAGCTGGCTAGAGCTTTTACAAAGAGCTGTTATCATCTAATAGCCTCTTGTTCCAGCTAATCTGGTAACTTATTGATCAGCAAATTTCTAGTACCTTTCTTTCACTCAGCAGAGGAATTCTTTTCTTTCCTTTACATGATATGGATTTTTAGAAAAATTACTTGCATTTTGAATTTGGCTACCACCCCCTCCCCACATTTTTTAATGAAAAATTTCAAACATACAGCAGAGTTGAAAGGTTTTACAGATTACACCCACATACTCCTGCTCTAGATTCTACCATTAACACTTTACTGTACTTGATTTATTATATATATGTATGTGTATATATCTATATATCTATATCTATCCATCTATCTATCTAGCCATCTTTTCAACCCTCCATTTATCAGTGCATCTTATTTTTGATGCATTTAAAAGCAGATTGCAGCTTCTGGTTCTGAACATGTGATTTCTTTTTATTGATTATTTAGGAGTATGTTGTTTAGCTTCCAAATATTAGGGATTTTTCTACATATCTTTTTTGTTTTTCATTTCTAATTTAATTCCATTGTGATCAGAGAACATATTCTGAATGATGTCAGTCTTTTAACATTTATCAAGACTTCTTTTATGGCCCAACATATGGTCTCTCTTGGTGAATACATATGTACACCTAAAAAGAATGTGTATTCTGTACTTTGGGGTATAGTGTTTTATTAAATGTCAATGAAGTGTTCAGAAAATTTCTTTTTACTGATTTTTTTTTGTCTAGTTCTATCAACTGCTGAGAGAGGGGTGTTAAATTTCCAAGTATATTCTATCAA
Source organism: Rousettus aegyptiacus (assembly GCF_014176215.1). NCBI lineage: Eukaryota > Metazoa > Chordata > Mammalia > Chiroptera > Pteropodidae > Rousettus > Rousettus aegyptiacus. The sequence goes on from NW_023416308.1 coordinate 101,086,470, forward strand.
CTTTTCATATGTTGGAAGCTTACTAAGCAAATATACATTTATGATTGTTATATATTACTGATGAACTAACCCTTTAATCATCATGAAAAGTTATTCTTTTTCCTCTGATAATATTCTTTGTCTTGCTGTATATTTTATAAAATGTTGATAGGGCCTTTCCAATCTTATGCTTACTGTTTTCATGGTATATGTCTTTTCATCCAGTTGCTTTCAGTCCGTTTATTGTTAAAAGTCTATCCTGTTAGGCAGCACATAGCTAGGTCTTAATTCTTTTATCCATTCTAATAATCTCTGCTTTTTTAATGAAAGTGTTCAGTTCATTACCATTTAAATGTTATTATTAACATGGTTAAATTTTGGTCTGCCATTTTGTGATTTATTTTCTCTTTGTCCCTCTTTTTGTTCCTTTCATTGTCTTTTCCTGCCTTCTTTTGAAATAATTTTTTGAATTCCATTTTAATATATCTATTGGCCTGTTAGCTCTATTACTTTGTATTATTTTTTGGTGATTTCTGTGAGAATTATACTATATATCCTTAAAATTTTAGTCTACTTAAAATTAACATTGTACCATTTCACATAAATTGTAGACATCTTGAAACTATATAGGCCAGTTCCTTCTTTTCATGTCTTTTATGTTATAGTATCATATATACAGAATCTTATATATATTATAAAAACTACAAGACAGTTCTAATTTTTGCTTAGTCATATGCTTTTAAGATTAAGAAAAAATGGTTATAATTTTATATCTGTGTATATGTATATATAATTTTTAAACAAGTTTGTGGTAGTAGTTGCTTAACTATAAATTTACTAAAAGTCATTGAATAGACACTTAAAACAGGTAATTTTATAGTATTATAAATTATGTCTCAATAAACTTAAAAAAGTTCGGATATCCTACCTGCTCAGGTGCTATTTCCCTTTATCTATGAAGATTATTCTAAAACTAGTCTATTAACACAGTGTGTCTGTTTTAAGAAATCTTTAGTACAGATTAATTTGATTAGGCCAAGTAGGATCACAGAGATTCTGGTTGAAAGAATCCAAAGATGACCAGGTTTCCTGGTGACATTTCTTTTTAAAAATGTGTTTAATCTTTCTGGGTCACCTTATAGAATATAGGGTAGGAGAGGAGTTTCAATACCAGTTCTGCAGGTCTAAAAAGACGTGGTCTTTCCCGTCTTCAAATAACTGAAGTTATTGCTTTCTTAATCATTACGGAATGTTTAAAATGTATAGAAACAGCCCAAAGTGAATATACTAAATTGATAGTTATCATTAGGTATTGTATTTGTTTCATCTTTGTATGTGTATTTTTCCAGCTTTATTGAAATATTATTGACATATAAAGTAACTTTAAGATATACAATATAATTATTTGATGGATGTATATATTGAACAATTATTACCTCAGTAGGGTAAGTTAACACCTTCATCCCCTCACCCCATTATTTTCTTAACATCATGTTTATAATTTTCCTCATATTACTAAAAATTCCTCATAAACATAATGTTTGAATCCTGAATCAATAATACAAATTTAACTTTTACCTCATTAAGTTATTTCCAACTTTTTACTGTCATTTATAAAATTGTAGAGAAAGTTTTTGTTTATAAATCATAAGCAATTACTGAGTCAATGGTATGGACATTTTTTAGGCTCTTGTACATATTCCTAAACAGTCCACAGAATAATTATAATTGTGTATATTTTCATTACCAGTTTGAAAAAAATCTTTTTGGGGCCTGAATTTAGTTATATCTTTTATAACCTTTTTTTGCCAAAGTTCAGTATTAAAAAATTGTGTCTTTATTTTTATTTGTATGTCACAAGTATTTCCATCTTTTGTCAAATTTTGAGAGAAGAGTACTGAGCTACAGTGAGATAATCTTAGAAAAAGTTGATTCAGATGGGTAAATCATTAAAAATGATATGTACATACCCCAAACATTTTTATTTTAAACTTGAAATATGTATCTGTATTTTTTTTTGATTTTGATTCTTTTAGAATGTGGGTTTGTTGTTTGGAGTAGAATGGAATGTTTCTGGCATAAATTATGTCCATAGTGCACCATTTATAAGATCCAATATCAGTCCTTCTGTAGTGAGGACGATAATATTTAGAGCAAGCTGAATATAGAACCTTAGACTTTTATACTTTCATTTTTTCCAGTGTTTTGTTTGTGTCTCACCTACATCAAAATCGACAGCAATTTTTAAGTAACTGTCGAAAGCATTCAACTTAATTTTTATGGAATCAACAACTCTTGGAAGCAAACAGTTCTCTCTTGTTTTTGTTATTTAATAAAATGTGCCATAATTACAAGTTTGACTAATAAAAACAAGCTTAGGAACAAACTTGTTTGATTCTTGGTGAACATATATTTCCACTGGTGGAAGTAGAATTGATAGGTTGTACTAGAGTGTAGCCTACCCGCCAAGAGCATTGAGGATATTTTACGGATGGATTTGAGAACATTGCTGAATCTAACAAATTCTTTAAATGGAAGTTGGTGTTTAACAGATTTTCAGTCTAATAATCTTGGAAACCAGACTTCACCTGTAATGGATGTAGAAATTAATCATAAATCCTACTTATATCTTGCCTTCCTTTTTCTTTCTTGATTGATTATCTACTGTGTGGCTTGTGCTGTGCTTGGTGCAGTGAATAAAGAGATAAACACCCCACAGTTGTGCACCCCTTTTACTAGCCAAGACTAGCAATCCTCTGAATGTCTGCTGACCTGTTAAAATTGCCTCATAATGATATGTGTGTATATTTGTTCTTTCATATATTTACTCATTCCTACAACAGTGATACTCTCACCATGGTCCTCCCCATACTCTGTGATATTGATAATTATTTCGGAAAAGGACCACATTGTCTATAAGCAGCAGAAATATATGAATATAAAGCATAATCTTGTGTGCCATCTTCTCTGCTTTTCCCCACTCTCCCTAGAAATGTTATTAATTAGCAATTCAGGGAAAGTATAATAATGACCATCACTTGTTAAACTTATAATGTACTAGACACTTGCTGAGTGTTTTACAAACATTTTCTTAATTTATTTCAATCTACATAGCCACCCTGTGAGGTAAGAATTAGGCTCTCCATGTGTAAATGAGGAAACCAAACCTCGGAAGTGTTAAGTAAATTGCCAGAAGCTTCACTGTTGGACTCGATGAACCAGAACTTCTGACTAACTCAGAAACCCTGTCTCTTAACCATTGCACAAAAATATGTAATTGTGAGGAGGACTTGCTCCAAGTCATGAGAGAGAGTTTGGATACTTTTTTGTATACAGTTCCTCTAGACAATTATGTTTTAACATCCAAAGATAATTGGAAAATCGTGTCGAGGTTTAATTGTGACATTCATATTTATGTAACTCATATTAAATTTAAATTATATGAATTTTTTCTTACTAGATTATAATTCCCATAAGGCATGCCAGTTGATCAAAATGCAAAGAAAGCTTTTACAGTCCCTATACCCTCCTTCTACCCCTCACCCCATTTCTCTCTCATTAGAGTATAGATGATCACTTCCCTTACCAATGTTGGAAATCCTTAACAGTGTTCAAAAAATACTCTTCTTATCCATCCTCCAGTGTATAATCTGATTTAAGTCACGTTTCTGGCTGCAGCTGACCTTTATAACCTCAACTGCATTCCCAGTCCCTCAACCCCCACTCCTATAGCTCCTACCTAAGACGCACACACAACATATGTATATCCCTATTTCTAGTTTCACAGAACTCAAAATTTCTTAAACATAAGTTTTTCAAAAGTGCTATGCCTTTGCTCTTGATAGTCTAGGACCCTTTCCACTTATCTTCTGTTGTCGGCCTGGGAAAATCTTGCTTGTTCTTCAGGTGCCAATATAAGTGTCACCATCTCTGTGAAGCCTCTGTCACTACTCCATGAGAGGCAGGGTTTATCACTTCACTTCTGACCATCAAAACATTCTGTTTATGTCTTTGGTAAAGCCATTAACACATTTGTTTATAGTTCATTTTCTATCGGTTTCTCCTCAATGGGAGCTCTAGAAGGTTACATCATTATGGGTTATTTATCTTTTATACTTAGCACCTACCCACAGTAACTTCTTCATGAAACATACTGAATTGTTACTGATATTGATAAAATAACCGTTATTAAGTATCTTCCTGTATCTTAAGCACTGTCTTGATATTTATACATGTTATTTTGTTTAATCCTCTTACTCATCTGATGATACAAGGACTATTATTATTTTCATTTTACAAATTAGGAAATTGATGTTAAAAGAGGTAAAATAATTTAACTAGAGGAACATAGCAAGCAAGTGATGGAGTCAAAATTTGAACCCAGAGTACCTGACTCCAGAGCTCCTTTATACCAATAGGAATAATCTATCAATCAAATCAAAAAGTTCTCTGGGAAATTATCAACAACTAGAAGATACATTCTCTATTGAGACCAACCCTGAATGGCTGAAGAGGAGGATTTAAAGATACCCTGTCACCAAAAGAATGAGTGAGGTCCTTGGAAAAGGCTCGAGAGGCATTTGAAATACCTTGTTTGTTCACAAAAAGAGACTCAAAGAAATCTGCTATGATCGCTGATAAAGTTAAGTTCAGAGAACGAATACCTAGAAAAATAACCCTCATGTATTGTTTTTTCAAAGAGTGAACCAGAGAACCAGAAAAGCCTTGTTTGGCTGTGAATGGTGTAGATCATCAAATGCCTTTTACAGAAGAGAAGACTAAGATCCAGATTAATTATACACCTTTACCTAAGGGCACATGGCTAATAAATAGCAGACCTTGGACCTAGAATCCTGGTTTCTTGAGTCCCAGTTCAGTGCCCTTTCCACCATAGTGTGCTATATGTTAGAGTTGCTGTGTTTCTGTTTCAAGAAAAAGATGCTAGACCAAGGCAGAGATGAGTCTTTGAGGAAAACAGCTTGATGCTTGGGAAGCTGGTCAGCTTTTGCCTAAGATCTGCTGCTATTTTGGGCTCTCAGTTTGCTCAGAACTACATGCTGCCAGCCATACAAATAAAAAGGCAAGGCTATTATTTAGGCCTCCTAGGTCTGTGCATTCACTTCCCTGCATGCAAGGGCAAATTATCAGTACATCTCTGTTGGGCTTTTTGAACATAGGATTATATTATCTCTTGTCTTAGCCCTTAGATGTCTACTGGTTTGTCTCTGTTACAATAAATGCACAAGCCTTGCTTTCAGGTTGGGAAAGCAGAGGGAAAAGAAAGGAATCTAAGTCAGTCTTTAACCAGTGCTGATTTCTAATGCTGTTTCTTTCTGTTTCTTTTAGGGTGACGAGGAAGGACCCAGGTAAGATCACATTATTGCTGCTTGTCTGTTCTCAGAATTGAAGTAGAGTGACATTATGGCCTTTTAATGCCCCATGAAGTATGGATAGCCAAGGAATAGCACAGAAAAGGGATCTCCATCTTAAACCAGGGCTTTGAAGATCTTATTTTGTAAGATTCTCATCTCTTTCCTCATCTATGCCATTTCCTGCCTGTAACCTTCAGATAAAGGTAGACATTAAAGTAAGTAATGACAGTAACTTTGCTTTATTCTATAGCACATGCAGACTATCTTGTTAAGAAGAGTGGCACCATATTTGAATGGTAATTAGGTCTCAGGTGGACTGACTAGATAAACTTTTGCATTGTTCTCTCTTGATTGGAATTGGGTTACATTTTTTTGATGGGCTCTGGATCCAATATTTTAAATTTCTGACCTGTAACATCTTTGTGTCTGACTCAAGACACCTATACAATGAATCCTAGATCATAGGTATACAAAACTCTTTAGGGAAAAAATGCTCCTTTGTGCTTCTGTATCACCACATGACATTAAAAAGTGCATTTCATTTTTGCCTCAACCTTGCAGTGAACCTGGACTTTGGTTTACTTACCTCTCCTGTCATTCTGCTCAGGCAGTGAGAACAGGCACCAGGAAGTGCTGCAGCTGTGCCATCAACACAATGACAGTCTCTCCTGTCACATGGGATCATAGACTATTAAGGCTAGGAGGTATTAAAAAGGTCATTCAGCCCACTGCTATTCAGAACTTTAGTTTTAGCAGAAGCATCTTCCCCCCCCCCCCCCAATGAGCTTTAAGTATAACCTCAATATATAAAGAGTTTTTCTCTGGTTAAAGTTGGGGGCCACACCTGTTGTTGAACCTTCTCTTTCTATTACAATAGACCCTAAGAGACTTCTGCAGAAACCTACGGTTTTTCAAAACTCATTTGAAAATCACTAATCTAGTTCAAGTTTCTCATTGAAAGAAACTAAATGAATTGTCCAAGTTTACTTTACAGGAGCCAGGATTCAGTCCCTTCTCTGTCCGCCCCGCCACCCCCACAAACCAACAAATATAGCTCCTTTTTTGTTTGTTTGTTTCTCTCTTCTCACATCCTGAACCCTTCTCTTAGTGCTAAATACTATCCCACATCCGCATCTCCTGGTGCTTCCTCCCTTGGGAACTGTGGTGCTCAGCCTAGATCTAGCTCCTTGGCTACTGTGGTAAAGCCACAGGCACTGTGTTTTAAACCCACAGAGCCCCAGGGAATCCCTTCAAGGTTCATCTTCCAGCCATTCTAGGAACAGGTTCCTTCTGTGTTGTGGTTCATTTCCTCCTTTCATTCCTTCCTTACCTTCTTTTTTACCCTCTCTTTCTTCTTCTCTCTCTTTCTTATGACCCTGCTATGTGTCAGGCACTGTGCTATGTATTGGGTATATAATGGTAACTAAAACAGATATGCTCTCTGACCTTGTGGATCCTAAGTCTGGTAGGGGGGACGAGCATATAAAACAGATACTTATGCTGTGGGGGAGGTTTAGGCTGCTTTAGGAAGGGCTCCTAAGTCAGTCCCAGCAGATAAGGGGAGGCTTACCAAAAATGGTTATACATAAACAGAGGTCTGAAAGATTAGGAGGCAAACAAATGAGAGGTGGTTCTAGGTAAAGGTAACAACTTGTATAAAAGCTCTAGACAAGAGAATAGTGAAGGAAAGAAAGCAGAGTCCAGACCATTTAGGGCCTTACAGGCCTCCTTAAAGTATTTGAACTCTATCCTGCAGGCAGTGGGAAGGCGTTAAAGAATTTTAAACACTAGAGTTTGGGAAACTAGTTAGACTATGCTATCAGTAATGGGAGGCTAAACCAACAACTTCTCTGGTTCTTGACCAAGTCTTCACCACTTTGCACAGACCTTTGGTTTAGAAACACTTAAATTATCTCAGGGACACTCTACCTCTTCTACTCTCAAGACTAGTTCTAGCTTCTTAAAATCTAGGCCAAGCAGAGCCCTAGACATTCTTTCCCAGAAAAAGAGTTCAAACAAGACCAATATAATGAAAACACTTTAGCAGCTGTAATGTGCAGACTCCACAGGGTAGAAATGGCAGTCCTGTCTTGGGAGAGCCTGATTAGGATGAACATTCTCATCTTGTCTTCATGGTCACCTGCCAGAGTCACGTTGATTAGAAGAAGACAGGGACCTGATGAAGAGATTAACTCCCTTGAAAGAATACTATTCAGTGTGAGGGATTGGCTTTAGAGTTTAATTGCAGATACCTTCATGTCATTTTGACAAGACGGTGGTGAAGCATAAAGTTTCTTTACTAGCAACCAAGATGTCAAGCTGTTTCCCTCGATCTAGGCTGCCATGGATGTCAGCAGGAATTCTGTTAACTGGGACTTGACAGAACCCTTTTTGGTACAATGAGCATGTTTCAATTTGGCAGAAAGAGGAAAGAGGAGTCATTTTCTTTTTAACTTTTAAATTCGTACTTGTTGGTTCCATTCAGTTTGCTTGTGTTGAACTATCATTTGGCTCAATTTATTCCAATTAACACTTCAGGCAAAGATTGCCTTTGATCTGAAAGTTCTCTTATTTATGATATACACTTCATCATCTCAATAAGCCCAACAGAGTTTTGTTCCAAAGGCTTCTGTGCTGCTGACAGTATTAAATGAGGGTTTGATGTGTAAGGGAGACAGAAAGGAAGTATGAGTCTGCAGGGAATGGAAATGAATCTGGAGAGCCTGAGTTCCAGGTCGGCTTGGATTCTTATATCGTGTCTCCTTTGCTAGCATTCTTTCCACACAGCCACTTCCCACTGTCTGCACAGAAGTTCAGGGAGAACTGGATTCCAGCCACTCTCCGCAGTGGTAGGAACAAAGGAATATTTCTGTCCTATTGAAATGGATTGGTCTGTAATAGATCTATGTTTTCCTCTCTTCCTACCAGCTGGAGTCTCCCTGCCTTTCCCCCTTTCTGTTTTGAGTTATTATGCTATTTGACATGAGGTGATCATGTATTTGTACTTTTGATCATGTCTGTCCTGTGTCCTGAATTTTATTTTGTAGTTGTTCTGCTAATTAACAACAATAATAATCATAGCTTCCATTTATTAAAAGTTTACTTTGTAAAGTGCTTTATGTATATTCTCATTTAACCCTCATGTAAAGCTTATGATATAGTTATTATCCTACTTGTAAAATGAGGAAATTAATACTCAGAAAGATTAGCTTGCCCTACATCACAACTAGTAAGTGGCAGAGCAAGGACTTTAATGTAGTCTGGCTTCAGGGCTCATGCCCTCAGCCACCATTCAGACTGTCCCCAAGAGGCCAGACCAGTGGACTTCTTTTTGTGACCCAGAATGAAAGCCAAGAAGATTCACACACAGTCCTCAGAGGATCACTTTGGTCTTGTTCCTCTGACCGGGGAGTTCTTACTTGCTTTGACATTGAATTGCTGTGGCCTCTGTTTTCTGCAAGCTGCTTCTCCTTTCCTTATCTTTTGTCACTATAAAGAGATACTTCTTCATCTCATCCTCACAGTGTCCTCTGAGTGTCAGGAGCAAAAAAGGTGCTTTTAGACTTCCTGAGGAGCAGCCGGCCAAGCCTTCCTTTGACCCCACAGAGTAACTGCCCGTTGCCCCTCCATCTGGTAGTTTATTCTTCAGATCCACAATGCAGTCATATAGATGGCAAGGATTCTTGGAAAGCGTGGAGGAGCGAAAGTCCTAATATGTAGAACGTGGATATTAACCACTGTGGAGTCATCTTTTAAGAGGGTGTCTTTAAAGCCCAGAGTGATTTTTTTTTTTTTCTCAAGCAGAAAAAGTAATTTACACTTTTGGCAGCAATTTTCTGTCTTCTCTATGCTATTATAGGAGATCTTATGTTCGTTCCCTCACATATTGGCTCCTTCTCTATTCCTGCAGGAGCCTGCTGAGAAATAATATATATTCGTGGAGAGGGGATGGCAATAGGATCTGCTGCTTAAAAGCTATTGTGTAGTGGGAGGCAGTCAGAGAGGGAAGGACCCTTCAACTCTTGTGCTCAGAGGAGAAAGGAGCAAGATCAATATTAAATTTTGATTTGCTGTTGAGATTTTCTGTGACTAAGAGGAAAATGGCTTTTTAATTGTAACAGTCATACTTGGGACTTCTATAGATTTTTTCATCTTCAGAACTGGCTCTTAATTCAGGCAAAAAGCTCCTGCTGAGATCAGTGTGAATCTGACCCATGCTGATTCCGTGATCAAACAGGTAGCAAGTTCCGATGGAGCAGGAGCGCAAGGAGGTCAGCAGACCGCCCTTCTATTCTTGGTCTGCCTGCCCCTGGCTGTGTGACTTTTGGCAAATCATTTAACCTCCTTGACTTTTTGTAGTCTATTTTTATGTCTCTGTAAATACTAACTAATCTTTTATCATCTTGCACCCAGTTTTTTGGGTATAGTTGTGGGGAGGAATATAGTCTTAAATATGGAGTGGAAAGAATTTGCTTATAGAGTCTGTCATTTGGTAGATTTTTTTAAATCTCAATTTCAAAAAAAATTTTCTTGGGTTCATATACTAGGTACGTTTTTCCCCCTCTAAGATAATAACTGTATGTTCTTAGATACGCCATTTCTGTTTTCCACTTAATTTGTAGAGAGAAGAGAGATCGAAGTCAGCGATGTACTTACGTTTCTTTTGTCCTCTGATTGCAAATTATGGTTTGGTTTTGCATTATCCTTATTTCAGGGGACATACCTGGAAGCCAAGGACAATGGCTTTGATTCTTGTGACATCGAATGGAACTGTCAGGGCTGCTTATTATACAGAAATGGGGTTCCAACATCGAAGTTGGCCTTTAGCATAGAGAGTCTCTTAACTGTCAAATTTCCCTGTTATGGAGCCTGAGCCGATTTTGTTTTCCACTGCTGATGTGGATCGTTTATCTCTACTTACCCAAATGAAGGATGAAGCCATACTATACAGTGTGCTGCCTGTCTAATAAAAGTAAACCTCCTTGCTAAAGTAAGTGATTTTCAGATATTTGCCTATGAGACGCACCACTTTATTTTATGTATATATGTAACCAGAGAATCCATTCACAGCTGGAAGATGTGGCTTATTCCATTTGCCTCACACTGGAAATGCTGACTAGAAGGAACCTGTACTATAACATATATCTCCCTGCCTTTTCTGCCTTCTTAATGCTGAGAGAAAAGGCCCAATGCTGAGAGAAAAGGCCACAAAGGGCCTGGCTGTCACTTTGCATGCTATGGTTTTACTCTAACCAACTTTCGTTTGGCAGCCAATACAGTCATTTGGATGTTTGGCAGGCTAACATTGTTTATATCTTTGGCCTCAGAGCTTATCAGGATAATGTTTGCCTCTAGGAACTCTGTTCCTTAATTTCTTAAGCAGGAGACACAGCAGAGGAGTTCTTTTGTTTGTTTACAAAGACTTTCAGCTGTCCATGGTATTGCCAACAGCAGAGGTGGGAAGATGATAAAGATCTCAGTCTCGTTTGAAAGAAAAGACTAAAGTAAATAGTTTTAATTTCACATTTAAGCACAATATAATAATTGTTACTATAGAGTGAATTAAAAGTTATTATAAAGAAGCATTTATTGAATGCCAACTATGTGCTGCAAGTAATTTAAATATTTACATATATCATCTCATTTATTTCTTACAGCAGTCCTGATAAGTGGCTAATACATTGTGTCTTCATTCCTCATCTGAGATGAGAAAACTGAACCTGACAGAGACTGTAGATACATGAGGTCACACACCAGAAAATGGTAGAGCTGAATTCATACTCAAGTAGCACAACTTGAGAATGTGGGGCTCTTAACCACGGCACTCTAATGATTCTCTATAATAAATATGTTGGATGTAGAGTAGGATACAGCTAACTCAAAATAGAGAATCAGAAAAGATAACATTTGTGCTGGACCTTGAAGGATAGGTAGGGGTAGGCTTTTCCAGATGGAAAGGTTAAGATGGTCATCTAGCAGAGAGACCAACATGTCTAAAGGCCCAGAGGAGTGCAGACACATGTGCTGTGCGGGGAATGGTGAGTAGACTCTGACAGGAGATCAAGTGAAAGATGGGCGAGTCCACCTGGTGAAGGGTCTTGTATGCCATACTAAGGTATCAAAAGGTTTGTATCCTTTCCTGTTAGACTTTACCTATTCACTACAGCATTGTTCTGTCTATAGAAGAAATGGACAGACTTCTGAATCTTATGGGTTTCTTTCTGTAGTCACATCTCATGATTTATTATGAGTAAGTTGTTTAATTTCCTTTATGCCTCAGTTTCCCAATCAAAATAGTACATCCTGTTACACTTAAAGGACAAATATGCTGTGAAGCATTAAAAGTATTCTCCTTTTGGTTTCTTGTTTTAGATGGAGAAACAAGCAACTACGATAAAGTAGTTGTAAAAGAGAACTGGTTATTTGATTTATGCCTTATTTATACCCCTATTTTGACAGCTCTTGCCTTCCTCTAAAATCAAATTTGGAAAGTGATTAGTTTCTTCTAAATTAATGGGGAAAAGGAATACTAAAGTGCCAACATTTTCTGAGTAGATTTAAGGCTATACATATTCTTAAAGCTAGTCAAAGAATTAAATTGATGTCACATTTGTCCCTGAGTTAGATCCAGTGCTGAAGAGTTTGGCTGCAACCTAGTTCTCGTCTTCCCTGTTGTCTTCATAGCCATTTTGAACTGGCACTAAGCATAATGGATTTTAGGAAGTCACAAAACTCCAGTCTGTGTTGTACAAATAAGTAAATTTGATGTCATTGGTTATGTCGTCCTCACCTGTTGCAGCCACAGCAGAATTGTTGTTAGTGGTGACATTCCATTTTAGGAGAAACCTGCTGGTCTTTAGCATCTTCTTACTTCCTCCTAGTGAGAGTCAGGCAAGAGGTCAATCATTTATTTTTCTCAGCACTTTCCGAGGATCCTTCCCTTTTTTTGTAAGCTCTATGTGGTTGAACTGGATTCACTTCTTTACCCAGAAGCCCGTTTCAGGCATCTGTAACAGATACCAGGAGCAGAAGCTGGAAGGCTTTTCATTTAGTTTGTTTCCTTTTTTCTTTTGAAGTTGGCATGAAGTTTAGAGTTAGTGGGTGTGGATTTCTTTAAAATTAGACCTGCAGAGAGGTAGCTTCAGACCTCTGAGGTGGTCAAAAGTCGAGATATAACTGGGATACTCTGAAAGGTAAAGTCTTTGCCAAAGACCAATATTCATGTGCCTGTGCTTGTTTGGACTCAGGACCAGATGAGTGGTTATAGGTTTATACAAGAAATGATTTCTTATCCACAAGCAAGGATTTCAGGGAAGAAAAACAATTTCTTATGTAAATGCTTCGTTTCCCCCACTCCTTAGCACCACTACCAATTGTTCCCTGTAGGTTGTAAAACAGAAAAGCATTTTGTTTCCTTGGTGAGTACATGTCTCCTTCTCCTCTTCTTTCATCAATTCTATTTAAAGGAAAGTGAGATTGAGCATGAGAAAAACAGTGTAGAGAAGGAGGAGCTGACAGAATTGCAGTGAGGTAGGGAAAGAAGCATTTCTCAGCTGCCCCTGGCTGCTAGATGCATCTTGGTCTGGATGCTGTGGGGGCCGTGTGCTGTTTTATCCCACTCAGGTACTGCCACTCAAACAAGGACCAGTTAACATTGACCAAACTGTCAGCTTCAGAGTTGTACAGGATTAACAGCTAAATGGCAGTAATAATGAAGCCTGCTTATATATTGAACATTAAATAAGAGCTAGACCTACATATATTATTTCAGAGCTTTAAAACAAATCTGTAAGGTATAGTTATTCTAATCTTTTTACAGATGAGAAAATTGATATTATAAGAGGTTAAGTGATTAAATTATGGTCATGTAGTTACAAAATGACTCAACCAGGATTAGAACCCAGATCAGGCTTAAAATTCTGTGCTTTCAACCATTACACTATATACTGCCTTTCTCAGGAGATGGAAGATTCATGTCTCCTAATGTCTTGGCTTGGAATAAGTAAAATTAATGCATGGAATTATGACAGGCCAGCAGAGATTTGGCATTTTTATCAGAAAATTTTTCATTTTCTTTGTTGAATGCTAACAAGCAGTTTATCTGAGAAGGAAGTCAAAGTGGAGCTTGCCAGAAAAATGACTAAGGTGAAATGAACAGGAATTTCTCTCCCCAAACAGGTAAACATTAGTTTACTCCCTGGCTTTTGTGGAGCCAGCAACTGCCATTGCTTCTTCTGAAAGAGACACTGTTCACCCAGTGGCAGGTGCAGGCCAACTGTTGTCATGGCAACAGCAGGAGAGGCAAGTAGTTTAATTCCAGAACTGATAATTAACTGGGGGGTATGGTGGGGGCGGGGAGAGAAATGGGGAGACGATTGTTTCAGGAGATAAAACTTAGCAGTTACCGGCAGCCTGCATGGATGAAAAGGCCAAGCACAGATGCTTCAGCCCAGCGTGCCCCTAGGTCAGTGCTTATCCCCCTCTGGTTAGGAATTTTTGACAAACTAAAATAAAGGGTCAAGTCCCCAGCCAACCAAGACTCTTTAAGGAACCAAATGAGGAAAGAAGATTGTTACATGGGCTGTGGAAAAAATATGAGGGACCAGATAAATGACTTACCCAAAATGACAGCATTCTGCCTGAAGCAGTCCAGACATGCTATCTAACTCAGCCGGAAGAGTTCATGCTTGGGGATAAAATAGGACCCACAAAGCATACCTGTCGTGAATTTCTATTTCTGTGGATGGAATGCAGTAGAGTGACTTCTTAGAAAATAAAAAGAAGACTTGGAAAGGTGATGGATTTGTTGTTTAGGTAGTTTGCTCATCATGGCTATTAGTTATAAACCCTCAGAGATTGTAATAATGAAAGTAAGCTAAGCATTCCACATCAATTATCTATCTCATTTAATTCTTATAGTGACTAGGATGAAGTTGCTATTATTATTCTCTTGTCAAACTTAGATATGTTCAGTACCTTACCCAAGGTTATAGAGCTAGTAAGTCAATATACTGAATCCTATTATCTTATTCATTTGTATTTATAAAATAGAACCTATACTACTTTGTAGAGAAGTCATAGTCCCAATCTAGAACAAAATCAAGCCTAAGTAGATATAAACAGTTATAATTAAAAAAAAAAAAAACAGCATTTTTTTTCTAGTAGGAATAGGTAAGTCAAAAAGTAAAAATAACTGAATGAGCAGTATTGGAGGATGTCCTGTCATGCTTTTGAGATCCTTCAGACTTATAGCTCATAGATTAGCCCTATGTCCCAAGTCTTAATCAGGTGAATGTGTGAATTTTATGGCACGAGGCAAGTTAGAGCTTGGAAGAAGAGGTGCCTTAGTGACATTACACAGCACAAAGGACTGTTCAAAACTCCTCTAATGATAATTTTAACAGAACTTCCATGGTATGTATTTTTCATGGGAAAAATGCTGTATGTAGTGCATGTAGCCAAGACTTCCCTATATTCCAAAGAGAGGCAGAAGGAGAAGGAGGAAAAGAAGGGAGAAAGAGGGGGATGGTGGGGGCAGAGGGAGAGGGAGATGTGAGGGGAGAGAGAAAGAGAAATTTTCCTTTAAAACAGTGGGTCTCAGTAGGAGGAGAAACAGCACTGATCAGTGGTATTTATTGAGCACCTGCTATGTTCCAGGCATTGTCTTTGGTGCTGGAAATACAGTTTTCAACAAAACATTTAAGGTCCATCCCCTCAGAAAGCTTAGGTTCTAGCGTGTCAAGTAAGGACTGAGGAATGTAAGTGGTATGTAATTTAAAAACACATTTTAAAGAAACCTAGTTCCTTCCTTAAAGCCTATTATAGGAAATAAAATTTTCCCAGTCCTTCTAGCTGGTAGAAAATATGCAAAAGATAGAATAAAAGAGAAGTATAGGTTGATGATCACTGCTTAAAACTATGAGCTTCTTTTTTTTTCAGAGGTTTAACAAACTAATAAGTTGATGTTGCCTTTGCCAATGAAACAATTAATATCAAAATTTAGGAGCTCAACTGACAATAATTATGCTGGAAAATGTAATTTTGCCTGCATAATAGAGGTAGGATTATTTCAAGGAGATCTCATTAATGTGCTGTTCATCAACAAAGAACAGTGTGACCTTTCTCTTATTAGATTAGTGCAGGGTCATGATGCAAAAGGCTGTTGGAATAATTCTCAGTCTTCTGTTCTAAGAAAATAAATTAAGCACTGTCTAGGAGTCTAAATATGGAAATTAAAATCATTGAAGACAAAAACAGTGTGGCCACTCATTCTGGAATCAGCATAACCTTCTGTCATTTCTGTAAGTTTCATTCCTTTATTCATTTAACAGATTTTATCAAGGGTCTACTATGTGCCAGGAAGTGTTAGATGTTAGAGGTATATAGTAGAAATTAAAACCAAACATAGTCCTTATTTTCACGGTGCTTACTATATTGTACTTGCTCTTTCCTCCATATTTCAGGGGCATCTGTTCCATGTCTGCTTAACTCTCTGAAAGCTTCAAGATTCAGCAGCCTAAAAAATGATGCATGTCATTCACAGTTATAAATGGAAATCTCCCAATGCAGGGATTCCCAGATGTATTAGACTGAACACTAATTACTTGAGTTGTTGACTTATCCTTCTAAACTAGGGTCCCATGGTTCAATAAGTTTGCCAAATGCCGCTTGTTTTCCCACCTCTTAGAGTTCCACAGTTAGGCTGTGAGTAGCTCAGTGATGTTCATCTTCAATAGAATTTCTCCATCCTTCAGTTTTCTCATCAGTCGTTAAGGGCAATAGCACCCACCTTGTCTGTGTTAAGGATCAAGTGAGATAATACATGTGTATGAAAGTATGTAAGAAATGCAAATAAGAAATGTAAATGATGCTATATACCCTTCAAAGTATAAAGCACTAACCAAGTTAAGTAGAATTGGATGATATAAAGTCACAAGGGTTTTTATAATGGTATTTGTTAAGGTATAATTGTATTTACAACCTGAGGTTCATATATAAATCATTTAAACAAACATTTACCTGAAATAACAAAGGAAACAAGAAAGTTGACCTTGATTCAGCATGGTTACAATTTACAGGGTGCACACAGACATCTCATTTCCTTATTCTAACAAAGCTGAGAGGTGGTTTTGTTATCTCCATATTATGTAGATGAGGAATTTGAATGAGAATAAGTGACTTGTCCAAGGTTAGCCAGCTAGAGCTAGAAATGGCAATAGTCAGAACTTGAATTATTCTACATCCAGTGTCTTTGCTCTCATAGCTGCTCTCATTCACAATATGACTCTTGTTTTCCTCCTCCCTCTCCAATGTGCTTCTACCCATGAGTTCTTCTCAGTAAATGGCATCATGTGTCTAAGGCTAGTAACCTAGGAGTCATATTCAATCTCTCTTTTCTTCATATTCCATATCTAATTAATCATCAAATACTTTCAGATTCATCCTCAAGTATACATTAAATATATACCAGGAACTTCTTACCACTACCACCACCCTATTCTGGTCCAACTCGCATAACTTCTATCTAAGAATCCTACTGCTTTCTCCTTGTTGCCACTCTTACTCATCCTTCCCCCATCTACCTCCCTCCCCGCTATTTTCTTGTTCACATAGACTCCAGAGTGGTCTTTTAGGATACAAAGGATATCATGTAATTCTTCCATTTAGAATGTTCCAGTATGAGTTATATCATGTTTGGAATTTGCTTCAGAGTAACTTGGATGAAAGGGGCCTATAAATTCATACAAATTGCAGCTCCCACCTACCTCTCCATCCTCATGCCTGCCACTCACCCCATTGTTCTCTTCAGTCACACTGCATGCTTACTCTTCTTCACACAGGCATAGTCTTTATTCTTACTTCAGGGGCTTTGTGCTTACATTCCCTTCTGCCTGAATGCACATCCCCAGATCTTTACATGGCTCACTCGCATTTTATCCAGGCCTCTGCTGAAATATTACCTCTTTAGATCTTCTGCTTTGGTTATCTGCATATACTTGTCACTAGATGAGAATGTATAATGTATTTAACTTATTATTTTCTTTCTTCCCCCATAGAATATAAATGTCATGAGTACCCCGAAAGCTTTACCTTTTAAACCACTGTATTCTTAGTGCCTACAACATTGTAGACACACATTAATTTTTTGAATAAATAAATAGCTATGCAAACCCCATTTTCTAAATTGCAGAGAGAACTCTGGTTTAGAATAGGAAAATCTTCGGTTCATTTGATCCCATTCTCAATCTGTCACCTTGTACAGGTCATTTACCTTCAGCCATTATTTGGGAGTTTGCTTTTGTTATTCACAAAACTCCCCAAGTGATAGAATATGGGGGGCTGGGTGGGGATTAAATGAGAAAATGTATATGAGTCCTTTGAAGATAGTAAGATGTTACAGACATGGAAGAAAAAGCCTGTATGTGACTTTCAGAGCCTGATCCCCTCAAGGGCAGCACTGGTAGGCAATTTATACAAATCCATTTCTTAGTGTTTCTCTGCAGCTCTATACCCTTAAGGCTTGGCAGAGACTCTACCCTGGTAATGTTAGAATCGTAAGCCTAAGCACTTTCATTCATCCTCAAGCCCTAGCCTAAAAAACAATTTGCCCAAGCCATATAGTTCTCAAATGACTATATGAAATAATGCTTATGCATCATAAATTTTGCCAAGAACCAACTAATTTTAAAGTATTTAGAGGTATTTGCTTAGGCAAGACTTCCTTAATGATGGGAAAGTCTTCTCTTGATTATTATGTCTTATTTTGTTTCTCAGAACATGCCAAATTGTGTTTAAATAAATGAGGAACACTGTCATTACAAAAACAAGATCTAACCTTAATGCTATTCGGAACAAGAAAGCCTCATGCTATACGGTTGTCAGTTTGATTTAAAAGAACTGACCCTTCTGTCTTAAATACTGTCCCCCAGGTCATCAGACTCCTTTCAAAGATTTGTACTCTCTGCCGACTTCTGCTTTTGTCCACTCAGCCTCTGTGGTGGTCTCAGCAGTTCCAACCTCCTTCTCCCATACCTCATCTAAGGGGCCATCTTTCTTACCGCTGTGACCAGTGTCAGCACTTGTCATTCTGAAACATTTCGATAGAAACCGACAGATAATGCAGTGAAAAGTTCTAATTGCTGTAAGTTGTGCTATCATTTGTATCATGGATCCTGTGGCAATGAAGTTCCTTACCAAATATGTGAAATATAGTCATTCACGTAAAAGACGGATAGGGAGACGGTTTCTTTGTTAAAAGGAGAACTGGACTATTCTATGACCCTAACCTGTTGCTACCTCTACTCCCAGGTTGAGGGGAGGCAGGTAGAGAGGGGGAGGAGCTGTTACCTGTTTCTGGAGCCTATCTAACAGCTGAGACAGATTACAGTACCAAGAGGAGTTTCAGTAGAAGAGACTGGCTCTGAAGTGTGGAGCTACCTCCACTTCAGGACCTTTAGTTCTTTCTGAATTGAGTCAAATGACAAATGTTGGTTTTATGTCATAATGATGAATAGGAGAAAGGTAACTGATTTCCTGTGATAGTAACTGGTAAAACTATCGTAGCATCCACTTATGGAAAAATAAGTGCCTAGTAAGTACTAAGCACTTTACACGTGAATGTTGGCCTGGGCTTTGAGGCTTTGTGTTCATGGTAATCTTTCAGTTGCATAAGAGAGGTATGCTCACATTACCTTAGTTAAGGAGAAGCTATTGTAAGAATGCTCAGGTAAGTAAAGAGGGCAGAGAACAGCCTCAGCCTCCTTACGTTCCTCATGGAAACATCATTCCAGACGCAGTGCCGCACTGACAGCCAGTGTCCATGCCGCGTCTTCAGCAGCGGCTTCTGTTGCTGTCCCTCCAGTGCTCTGCTGCGGCGGAGAGTCAGCTAGCTCTCTGCTTTTTGTCTGTACAACTCCTACCTTTTTTCAAGGTCCAACTTAGTTCCCTCTTCTTCCTTCAATCCCTCTTCCATCCTCTAGTTTTCATAGTTCAGTTTTGGACTTACTACTTTCTCCTCTGTTTTGTGATTATCTGTATGCAATGTCACACCAACAGCCTGTGAACTTCTGAATAGCAATATCTGTACTTGATTTTTTTAAATCTCAGCAACACATAGCAGTTCTGTTATACTGTTTGCTAACTATATGTATGAGCAATACTTTGCCATGTTCCAAACTTGGAAAATGACTGACTGGGAATTGTGTGCCCTTGGCCATTCCTTAGATAGTAACAAACATGGCCATAACCATTAACACTGATTGAGGGCTAACTATGTGCCAGGTACTGTTCTAAGAGTGTTACGTGTCATGATTTCATTCAATCCTTATAACATCCTCATAAGTGAAGAGGCTGTTACCACCCCTATTTTCTAGATGAGGAGAATTTAAAATGAAAAGAATAAATAATTGGTCCAAGGTCACACAGCCAGTAGATGGTAAAGGGCCAGGGTTTGAACCAAAGCCATCTGGTTGCAGAGTCTATGTTCTTAGCCACCTCTCTCTACTGCTTTCTTCAAATCATCATTGTAGGCTTACACGGAAATAAAAATTAAATAAATAAATAAAATTTTAAATATTTAGTAAATAAATATTAAATAAATGTTTTCCCATGCACATCTTCTCTAAAGAGGGGTTTTAATCTTTTCTGTTTAATATATTTAATCTAAAGAGGAGTGTTACTCTATTTAACTATGTTAATCTAAACTATTCTTTGCTGTTTTCATTTAAAGCTGCACATGAGCCCTGTCTGTTATTTGAGCCTTCTGAGAGGGCCAGGCGTTCAGCAGGGAGAGTTTTGCAGGGAGTAAACTGTGCTCTTAGTACTGTAGTAAAATAACCCCTGGAGAGGTTCGGGTCGTGCTTTCTCTGTCCTTGGCAAGTGGCGGGCTGCAGAGGTGCTTTCAGAACAGTGGCCACCCTTTCAGCTTCAGCACTGTGTGCCTTGTGCATGATGAGATTGGAGAACAGCATTATGTCGGAGCCAGCAGTGGTGCAGGCTGCTGTCTGGAGAATCGGGGTGAGAACTTAAATGTATAATTCTGAGATATTTCCCAAAATAGGCAGACTTTTTGTGCTGATTCTTGCTTTTCCAATTGAGGCCTGACCGTTTCCTCTTTCCTCTTTTAAAGCAATCTGTCTAGAAGGCGTTTCTCTTCTTCCCCACCTTTGAGTGATAGGGCTAACATCTGGGAAGAAAGACGTGACCTCCGCTTCCAAAGGTTATGTCTCCATCAGACCTGAAAGTTGTTTAAAATTCAGTTTTTGACTCTGAGTCAAGGTGAGGAGAGCTCAAGCCAGACATCTGACTCCCCTGAGGACTGGAGGTAAGAAGGGTGAGCTCTTGCCCTGAATCAGCCATCATCAGTCGGTAAAAACAAGTCTTAACTGAACCTTGACCAGGTGCTTCGGTTTGTGATTCAATGGAATATTTGCCTGCAAGTAGCTTACAACCAAGGGGAAATGGCAGACACTAGTTAATATTATAATATGTGAAATGATCAGACAACAATAAGATAACACATAATTAAAAACCACATGTGTGTTTCAAACTCTAGCAGTTTTAAGAGTTCTCAGAATCAGTGTGATGCATTGATTAACGAATATGGGCTTTGGAGTCAGAGGTTCTGGGTCTGAATTCCAGCTTCATCACCTATAGCTATTTAACGTTAGCCTGACTATTTAAACTCTCTAGGCCTTGGTTTTCTCACCAGAAAAAGGAGATGATAATGATGTCTAAAATAAAGTTACCATGAGGATTAAGATCATTATTATTCATTTAGTAACACAAACAAACAAAAAACCTGTCGACTACCTTCTTTTTGCAAGACACTGTTATAAGTGCATGGGATATGCAGATGCTCCAGAAATCTCAGTGATAACAACAAACATTTATTTCTCTCTCATACTACGTGTCTACTGTGGTTGAGCTTTAGCGCTGTTCCCTTCTCCATTCTGAGGGACGTGGCTAAGAATATAGACTTTGCAACCAGATGGCTTTGGTTCAAACCCTGGCCCTTTACCATCTACTGGCTGTGTGACCTTGGGCCAATTATTTAATCTTTTCATTTTAAATTCTCTTCATCTGGAAAATGGGGGGTGGTAACAGCCTCTTCACCTGCGAGGATGCTATAAGGATTGAATGAAATCATGACACGTAACACTCTTAGAAACAGCGCCTGGCACATAGTTAGCCCTCAATCATTGTTAGCGATTATGGCCAAGGTTGTTACTATCTAAGGAATGGCCAAGTATTGCTCACGTATATAGTTAGCAAACAGTATAAAAGACCTGCTGTGTATTGCTGACATAAAAATCAAGTACAGATGTTCCCATTCAGAAACACCTATGTGGGACATACTGGCCAAGGGAAAAGAGCAGTGGCAAAGTGTGCAGCCCACCCCAGTAGAGCAGGAGATCACTGCTGAGGCAGAATGAGAAGTGATGGAGGGAAATATCCTGAAGGCCTACGAGTTTACGTTATTGCAATGATTCAGATGAAAGATCTTGAAGTTCTAAGCTTGGAGAAGAACAGTAGCAAGGGAGAGAAAAGACTAGGTGGGGAAAACATGGATAGGGGAAGTGGAGAGGACTTAGTGAGTGGCTGTGTTTCAAGGATAAAAGAGAAAAATGGAGCTAAATCAAGAGCACTGGCTTTTTAGCCTAGCTCTGCCACTAGTTATTTATGTAGACCCAGACAAGTCATTGCACCTCTCTGGGCTTGAGTTTGAACATTTATAAAATGAGAAGTCTGAGTTTGATGGGATCTCGAGGTTCCTTCTTGCTCTGCCCATCTGTTGCTCCAAGACTCCAAGGTCTTTGTCTTAGGAGACCACAGACTACTAGGAGTGGTGCTTTTGGGAGGAAAGGTTGGTTTGGAGAGAAAGATGTTATAATAACTGTTTTGCATTTACCTCATCCATTGGGTGTGCGCTTTTCCTCTTTGCCTTTGGTCATACATTCTTGACTTTGTTGTGAATCCAAAAATGAGATAGAATTCATCTCCAGAGTAGGATTCTTTGAAACACACAAGGCCTCGAGGTCATGGGACTAATGTAGCCTTGAGTACAATGTTTCTCCAACATCTTTTGGTATTCCAGCATCTTTATATACTTACTCTTCTAGCATATTTCACTTTATGATGATGTCACAATGTCAGCCTAGGAGTCTGGGGAGAAATCTTATTTTCCCCCACCCACACATAGCCATAGAATTAGAGACTTTTGCAACTTTTCCTCCTTCTCAAGGGCATGCCTTTGCCTTTCTTTTATTTTTACTTGCTCCTACCCGTGGGAAGAAGAGTAACTTGTCTGATTGGTGAGAGTCTGGCAGTCATTTGGCCTCTCTTCTCTGTTGTACAATATTAATGTGTTAATCGCTGCACTGAAAAGACAACATGACCATATCTTTCTTCTCTTCTGCTTTCCTGGATCACCCAGTTTAGACAGGATGGGCCATCCTTGCTCTTCTCTCAATTGCAGTAAGCAGATAAGGAAGGAATTGTCTCTGATGGACCCAGATAGGTCCTTGTTTCAACTTCCCGTTAATGACTAGATGAGTAAATTAAGTCATTCCTTCCCTGGGACTCAGATAACTTTAAGTCAGTGAGAGAGGTGGCAGAGGAACCTATTGTAGCTGCAGATACCAGTCCATCTCAGGCAGTACTGTATTTTATTAATAGAGTCTTCATTAACAAAAGTAGTACCTTGATCAAAGTTTAGCTTATTACGTCTCTCGCACTCCTTGTTTGAAATTGGAGAATACAGTGAATAAGTGACACCATGACCTTCAGCAGAACCCTTTGGACATCACATCACAGTTGTTAATGGCTCGCTTTCTGCCTTCCTCCACTTTGCCAGTAGGAAAGTGCAGTTACTACTAAAGAGGAGGCTACTCTCACCACACATCATAAGAAGTTTGCAAAGCTGAGTCGCCATCAGCCAGTGTCTGCTTGACCCATAAACTCAGTCCAGCTGCATATCCTGGCATTCTAACCATTTCAGGCAAAATGCTGGGTTTGTACTTTTTTAAAGTGGTCATTTCAGTTAATGATTACTTTGACTTTTCAGTATTAAATTTATTGTACAATATGAGCTCAACAGAGCTGAGAGTTGCACTTAATAGTTTGGAGAATTTTAATCTTCCTGTCTTCATCCCCATTCTATATATCCCATGCAGTATTTTGAAATACATTTTTTTAACTGGAAGATATTTAAATTCTGACATCATATTGGTACTTTTTTTTTTTTTTTACTAAAATTGAAAGCTCAGTTGAAATGGTTAAACCAATTTATATACATAGTTGTAACCCAGTTGATCTGTAACAGAAAAATTTTAAATCTTAATTATTGTTTCCAGGACCCCTCCCATGAGATAAAGCTGATGGACGTTGATTTATTCTACCAGAATGTGTGCCAGACACCGTGCAAGGCACCACAGAGATAAAGAATGAGCCATAGTTCCTGCTTTCAAGGCACTTGTGGTCCAGTTGAGAAATAAAACTCATGAGCAAAGAATTATAATATAATTCTCCTACTGAGGAGAACTCACATAGAGAAATGTGTTAATTGCTTTGGGAGTCAGAGTAAAAAGTGACTAATTCTTCCTAGGAGATCAGGGAGAGTGTTGACCTGTTCAAGGCAGTGACCCAAACAGAGCTATACAACAGTAAGTTGATTGGAGGAAGGTGGAGAATGGACGTCATAATAGTAAGATCTGTAAAGTATAAGGAGATTTTGAACTGTGGTTCACAAGGGGCAGATGTGTACTCTATCACTATTTAAGTCCTTTGTCAGCATCGTGCTTTATTATGTAAGAAGAGAGCTTTGCCAACACATCCTTCTGGTTCTCAAAAGAACATGGCCGTAATAGAAATAAACTTGGCGAATTTTGAGGCTGCCATAATTGGGGGCTTTTATAACTTTGAAGTTTCATTTATTCATTCTCTCCCCCTCTTTCTGTGCAATCTAAAAGAGACTTAATTTTTTTTTAACCATCATCTACTCTCTTGGTTGTTTTCTGTTATAACTATGGCTCCTGTTTCTTATTTTATTAATCAGAGACTCATTGTAAGGAACAGAAATCCATCCAAACTAGTTCAGATAGCACAGTGGGGTATGGAAAGGAATTAGTACATCTCAGGACATAGTCAAAGTAAGTATTTCTGTGCCTGGTGGAGATCAGAATGGGAATTGGTCAGGAAAAGAGGTATCAGTCTCCGTTCTTTTCATTGTTTCTTTCCCTTTCCTGCTTCACTCTCTAACCCATGGAGCAGCCTCTTTTGTATACTTTCTGTCTCTCCTCTTCTCATGTAACTTCAGCTTGCCCTGGTGCCACTTCGGCCCCGGCTCTAAAGCAGTTTTATGATGCAGGATTTAATATTGCCTCACCACAATCTCAAGAGAAAACCAAGCCGATTTCATTTGTCTCTTAATTAGCTGTCCTTGTATTAGGTTGTTGTACCTCATCCAGTCAGCTACAGTTTAAAAAAAAAAAAAAAAAAGGTGTGCAGGGGGAGAGGTTTTGTGGTTTATAGGGCTGCTTTTCCCAAAGGCCAGGACAGGACAGAAGAGTAAATTGGGAAATATAGGCAAAATTGAATTATATTCCATTATGCTGGCCTAGAAAGGCAAACCCTAATGTATAATCTAAGATGACAATTTAGTGTTACTTGACGCATTATTTTAATAGTTAGACAACAGAGTGCCCGTAAGTGTTAGTATCTAGTGTCCATTCCAGAACAAATTCCATTTCTTACACACCCAGCCTTTCACAGATAAATAGAATAGTGATCATTGAACCAGCATATAGCTTCCTAACAGCACCCCTGTTTCTCATTTGCTGTGTGTGGCCTCTTACAGGGTATGTGAGAAAAACAATGAATTTGAGTCACTAGAATTGTTCCATCTTTTGCTAATTTGGTGAACGTAAACTAGTTCCAACTTCTTAGAGCCTGTTTGCGGAGATAGGGTTGACTTGTCCCTGGATACTTGTGAGGAACACATAATAAATATGTGTTGAAAGATTTTGTGACTAGTAAAGCACTATACAGAGGAGTTCAGTTTTTCAGAAGAACAGAGATAAGTTTTTATTTGACAGCATGCGGTATTAAGAAATAGGCCCTCTGGCATCTGCTCACTTAAGGCTTTAGACAAGACTCATAAGCACACCATGTTCCTGGATCTCCAGCCCTAAATCTTATGCTGTCACCAAGCTCTTGGAGTTCATTGAATAAAAGGTGTAATGGAAGGTGATACGTGCAAGCTCCTCTCATCAGTGTGCCTATCATCATGACTCCTGTTCATGAAAGACCTTTTGTGTTGCTCATTTTTGAACTGGAGCTATTTTAATCATAATAGTCATAAATGGACTTATCTGGGGTGCTTCTTTTAATTAGATGGTGATGGTAAGAGAAAAACAGGGATCACAAATTATTCCCAATTTGCAAATGAGTAACAGAAGCTAAATGATTTGTTGAAGGTCAGATAGTAAGCTGAAGAGCTAGGATTCAACTCAGTTCTGACTCCGAATCCCACATTTTCCCCATTATGCTTCACTGCCAAAAAGTGCCATTTGTTAGACAAAGAGTTTTAAATTCTGAAGCCCATGGAGGGTATATGGGGATCGTTGGTGGTAAAAAGATTGCGAAGTATAGTCTAATCCAAAGACCACAAACTGATGGCTCCTCAGCTGAATCTGGCCTAAGGATGTGTTTTGTTTGGCCCATAAGGTGGTTTTTCAATTTGCGAATTACTGACCAGCATTTAAAAGTTAGATTTCACAGCAGATTTTTTTCATCTTCTTTTGGAAATTCTAAAGTTCTATCAGTACTGGATCCACATTCCCCATGATATTGACCACCTGGCTCCTTATGTGGGGCATGCACTTTCCAATTTACCTGGTCCAACTCACCTATTTCATTCATTTATATAACCTACCAGGCCCCTATAAACATTTGAATCTGCGATGCCTGGGCTAGTCCAGATTCCTCGTTATGTTGCTTGGTTATAGAGTTAAATTTATTCCCTGGCTGTAATCACTCACATCTTTTGTACCCTATACAGTTTTATGTCTTGGTCTTCTTATGTTGTTAAGGTCTTTAGTGCAAACTTGTCTGTTTGGCTCTACTATATCTTTGAGAACAGGTGCCACACCCTCATCATTTCAACAAACATTATTGGCATTGTTTCAGGGGCTGGGAATGCAAAGCAGAGTAAGATGGAGCTCCCACCCTGAGGAAGGTCATAGTTTAGCCATGTTTCTTTTTAATTCATGAAAGCATCTAGCACTATGATAAGTACCAAGTGCATGGTCAAAACCTACTTGCTAGGGTATAGCGATTAACAGAATGGGGTTTGGTGTTATAAAAACCTATGTTAGAGTGCCCACTTAGGCGATTTGTATAAACTCTTCAACTTCAAAAATGGAATAATCATGGTGCCTGTGGGGTAAAATAAGGATTTAATGACCTGAGGCTCATAAGAGGTTGGGTCCAGTATTTACATTTAATAACTGCCAGTATATGGTGACTCTTATTACTAGGGCTAGATATGCATGTAGTTGGCGCTCAGTTGATGATTGTTGAATGAGCAAATGAAGAGGTACAATGAATTGAGTTTAAGGAATTAATTGTGTTCAAACAGGCAAGGATGATGACAACTATAAATGGGTCTCCAGCAGTCCTGGAGACCTTGGATTTTTGATGACTTTGAATGCTCTAGTTTCGATGACATTAAAGGAAGCACATGTTATGGCAGAATCAGCACCCAAAGTGCTTTAGAACAGATTTATAAGCTTACCTCTGTGGAAAAACAGCAGCCCCAGTTTAATATAAGTTTATATAAGATTGAGAAGTGAGTAATAAATCTCTAATAATTGTGCAGGGTAGATTCATGCTCAGTGTCTTGAGAATCTACTCAGGACTTCAAAATTGGCCTGTTACAGCAGCTTGAGAGTTCTCTGTGAAGAATCCTTGCAGTTGCTAAGGTGACTGCTTGGGCAGAAAAAAGCATTAGACCATTTTCCCAGGGCTTCTGGACTCCTTCCTTTTTTTACAGCGTTCATAGGCAAGAGGAACTAATTTATTTACTATATGCCATCACTATCCCACTTAATTTTTACACTGACCCTATGAAACAGTATACTATACAGATGACAAAACCGAAGCTCAGAGAGATTAAGGGATATGTTCCAGTTCTTTCACATCTCGTAAATGACATGATGAGGACTCTGGGTCTTTTCATAGCTCCACGTAACCTCCCAAAGCCAACCCTACCACCTCTTAAGTTTTCATGATGGCCATCAACACCATCCTTATTCCCACTCTCTAAAGGAAACTCAAGTAAAGGTTAGCAAAACGCTAAATAAACACATGCTGCCTTTCTTTTTATTCATGTCTGACAAAGGTTTATTAAGCACCTACATTATGCCAGACACAGTTCTTATTGCCGAGGATACAGAGTGAACAAGACAGATGAGATCCCTTCCCTGGTAGAATTCTAGTGGGAAGAGATAGACCAAAAAAAAAAAAAAAAAAAAAGAGAGAGAGAGAGAGAGAGATAAAAAGAAATAACTAGTAAACCACTAAATGAACAAAATAATTTCAGATAGCAGTATTGGGAAATGAAACAGGGTGATTTGATAGAGACTGGGGAGAAGAAGCTATGATAGATAAAGTGTTCAAAGAAGGGTGATAGAGGTCACTTTTGTGCTGAAATCTGATAACAGAGGAGCCAGCCAAACGAAAATGAGCATAGGGAGCATTACAGGCAAAGGGAACAGGGAATTCAGACTTGAGGCTGAACATTGGTGACTGTCACCAGAAGACCACTTCATGTTTTAGACTTTTTTAAGAATGTAATGCTCATAACAGCGGATAACATTTTTGATTTGTAATCTGAATGATATTACATTATTTGATGTTATTATTTTTCTGGGTATTTTGGTGGAGCTAGTAATCTTACTTTAAGATGGCCGTGATCTATACAGGTCATGGAGATAAACTGGCTTTATAAGAAGAGAGCAGACACAAGAGTTTACATCTGTTACGTAACAGAGAACCACATATTGTAGGCTTAACCTTAGGAGCTGTATGCTGTATTCAGGGATGGTAAGGATCCAGATATGGCAGAGTCAGCAGGAAACCCCCAGAAAACCCAGTCACACAGACATTCCTCAGACACCCAGAAAAGACACGCAGGATGATGTGAACATTTGTTTTGGTGCCAAATGGGACTATTCCCAGAATGTCTTTGTTTGTCACAGGGGATAAGTTCTAAAACAACAAAGAAGGAAATAAAATTATTTTTGTGTAGATAAGTATGGACTATATACATAGCATAAAGTAATTTAGGGAGTAGGAGAATGTCATGAACTCAAGGGTAAAGCAGAATAACTTTCAAAACAATGAAAATCACTACCTAGGTCTGTGCTTCCCAACCTAGAGTCCCTGGAGGTGGTAACAGGAATTAGAAAGCTATTTGCGGTGTTTCAAAAATATGGATAGATAATAAAGCTACACAAAATATCGCTTACTGCTTTCCTTTTCATATCATTCTTTTGTTGGTTTATTCAGTATTTCAACAACTACTCAATGAGTTATCTACTGTGTGATAGATATAATGCCAGGTGGTAGGAACATTTTTAAATGGCTAAAATAGGGATTCTTGTTAAGACATTTTAAACAACTGGTAAGGCAAAGAGACCAATAAATGGATAATTACAGAATAATATAACATGTACTGATAGAGATGTTTATGGAGTACTTTGAGAAGTCCAAAGATTGAGGAAATGCTAATCTCACTGGGGATAGGGTCTTGGAAAGCTTCCTGAAAAAGATACTACTAAATCTAAGTTAAATGAACATATATAAATTAGCCAGATAGGTCCAAAGGAATGATACCCTTGGCAGAGAAAAGATTATACACTTATATATAGGACTTTTAATTCTCCAGAGTACTTATATTTTGTATCAGAATTGTGTTCTGCTTTGAATAAGAGAAAACTCTGGTATCTGTAGCTTCTGCAAACAAAGGGTTATTAGTTCACACAAGTTTAAAGCAAGGTGACTGACTGTTGGCTTAGGTTCAGTAGCTAATGTTAGTAGTGCTTGTGTCTCAGATTTTCTGAGCTTTTCGCACATACTTGTTGCCTTATAATTGAAAAAGAGCTGCAGCTCTGAGTATCACATCCATGTGCAGGCATGAAGAAGAGGTTAGAAGAAGAGCCAGTCTCCATTAATCAGAAAAGTAAATACTTTGCCAACAACCCCACGTAAAACTGGAAGACTTATCCTTCTGTGTCCTGGACTTGAACACAGAACTGCATGCCCCTCTCAACTACAGTACGGGATTTGTATGCAAATACTTAACTCTTCCATCCTCCAGAGTGGAAGGCAACAAGGAAGGTGAGTCCAGAATGACTAAGTCAACCAACCAGTAATATTTTACTTGGTCTTCATAACAAGCTCTTGAAATAGGAAGAACAGGTATTATTGGCTCTACTTTACAAATAAAGAAACAGATTTAGAGAGCTAGGTGGTACCTAAAATCACAGATAACAAAAAGAAAAAAGCTAATGTTGATCGTATGCTTTTTACACACCAGACTCTATGCTAAGCTCTTTATATGTATGCTTTCATTTCCTCCTTGTGCAGTCCTGTGAGGTAGGCTGTCCTGATTTTATAGATGAGCAATGTGAGATATAAGGAGATACTGACATAACTTGTCCAGGATCACAAAGCTAGGATATAGCAGAGCCAGGATTCAAACCTCAGTTCTCCAGAACGCCAGCCTGATGCTCTTCTTGCCTCTTCTACCTTTAAACTATGGTAACTTTCTCCCTGTGGTTCCAGGGAATGTGCCTTCTCACTGACATTGCTTAGAGCCCTTGAAACCACCTCATGCCCCTGTTACTCTTTTTAATTTATTTGACACACTCTTGTTTCTTCATTATTGCTTTTACAGACACAGAATCTAGCAACACATTATTTCAAATGTCCTGCCGTTATGAGTGCATCTCCTTTCATTGTAATAGCACTGACCATAATGAATACATTTTGTATCTGTGCAGATGTCACTGGTGTTTGCAATGCTCCACTCTAATTTATGTGGGAAAATGAATACTTAACGTATTGCCTGGGCTCCCATTACTCCAGAGGAAATGAGGGATACCTTGTGTGTGTGCATATGTTTTTGCATTTATGCAGCAGATAGAATGTTTTGGTCAGAATGAATTGTGTGCCTGAAATGAGAGTCTGGCCTTTTCCTGGAAGGGCATGTTGGAGGTAATTTGCTGTGCATATCAGCAAACTTAGGCAAACAGGTTTCTTTGTGAAAGGGTGTTTGGGGTGACTTAATGGACACAAATCATAGTCAGATTTCATTAGGAATGGAGGAGAGAAGCCATGCTGATTGAAGGACCCAGGTTTTAAGGTACCCGAAGATGAGCTTGCCTTCACTTCATGTGCATATAACCAGCAGTGTTGCTGATGTCCTTGGTGCCAGCAATCACCATGTCACGTCAGCCACACATTGATACAATTTTTTTGAGAATGAGGGTGAATAGTTAGAGGCCCACTGGGGAGCAGAATGTGCTCAATTTGGGATTAGTTATGTGAAATGATACTATGGCAAGAAGTCTGTCTGTGAAATAGAGGGATGATAATCAGAGTCTGAAATGCCAGATTGTAATGGAATGTAGATCCTTTGTAAAGAGGCTGGGGTACTCAGCTGTCCCAAAATGGCCTCCCCTATGTTTTCAACAGTGTGTGGGCCATAATGCTCTAGACATTTAGCCTGTATGTCTATAGGGGATTCTTGGGGTGATATCTTTTTAGATATATCTGTGCCAAGCTTATCCTTTTCAAAGCTTGGGATCTTAGCAGTTAAAGAGTACCTGGAAGATAACCTGTAAGACCCAGTATTACGAATTCTCTTCAAGGAGATTAAAAAAGGGGGTGATATGGTGGTTAACAATATGAGTATCCTAAATTTCTAAAAAAAAAAAAAAAAATCCTACATTTTTATGCCATATCTATTCCAGCTAAATCTTTTAAACATGTGTGAGATGCCCCTTAATAAAAATTGGCTACTCAGTTTAGGGTTACTAATTCAGTAATTACAAGGCAAATTAAAGAAGGAATAGAGGTGGCAAGCAATAAAGAATGGGTGTGTCTTTGTGTATATGAATGTGGAAATGTATATGTCTATACACACATACACAAGGTGCACACAGTGAGTCTGGAGATGTTTAACAGAAAAGGGCAAGACCCTTTCTCAAATTTAGCTTGGGAGAGAACAAAATTTCTCTCTATAGCCCTAAGTGATCTTAAATCTCACCAGCTTTTTATTGCTGAAAATCTACAATTAAAAAAGTAGGCTGTGGAATTTTAGTATCTGTCCTTTTCTGTTTCATAGGCAGTACTTTCCCTTCTGAGTCTATACAGCTTTAATTTTCACACAATGCATCACCTGACTCTTCTGTCAATACCTGAAAAACAGACTTGAAAAAAACGAGTTTTCCCAAATCTACCTAGAAATATAAGCCCAGATAAGACCACTTCAGCAACCTTTAAGAAGTTATTTTTCTTGCTTCCTTCATGCCAAAAAGCTACTAATACTTGTTCTATGTTGGAAAGCTTACTATTTTACAGGAAATTCTGTAGAACCGAATATACTGTTGGTAGGATTAGTTAAAACACAAATGAATTTAGCTCTGAGTTGAATCTCTGAGCCTCATTCTTGCAAATTCAAATGGCAGTAATGCCTGCTGTATCCTCTAAAAGAAAACAGCCAAGAGGCAAACACTTTCAGCCCACTGCATGCCTGGGCAGTCTTCCCCTGCTCACCCCTTTCCTTGGGGGCAGTGATTGGAAGCACATTTTACTTTTGCCTTGGGGCAGGGTTAGTCTTGCTTCAACAAAAAAGCCTTTCTGAAAGGAGTACAGAAATGAGGATGGGAATAGGAGCTGTCTCTTACAGCAGTGGCTTTGGGTTTCTGTGGATAGAGAGCAGATGACGCAGTGACCATCAGAGTAGCTTTGAGTCAGAAGTGTAGGAAACTAAAACCTGAGAAGCTCTGGGTCTCCCTGCCCCTGTTGGGGTCAGAGTAAGGAGCCTGGGCGAGGACCCAGTATCAGTCTGATTCTCTTGTTCACTGCTTTCTGCTTGATTAAGTTGGCAGGCACACCTGGAACCGACCCAAACTGCTCTCCTGAGGAGCTGCCCATCATGAGAGAGTTCCTCTAACAACTGTGTCATCAGGGGACTGTATAACAAGAAGCAGAGTCACTTGTCTGTCAACTCCTAAAATGCTCAAGGTTCCCACCATATGTATATATTAGTTTAAGTTTCTAGTTTCTAAATAGCTGTGCTAATAGTCTACCCTAAGATGATTGAACAGCAAGGGAAGGGACCAGCCCCAGAGAGAATATGGCTTGCTCTTTCCTGAACTCAAGTTGTCTGTACTTCCACTACCATTCTTTTGTTGTAGTTGTTCTTAGCCATGAAACGAACTCAATATTTAATAATTTTTCAATAATAAATGGCACCTACTGAATGAAAACAAGTTGATACTAAACCTGTGTATCCTGTGTATTTTCCAAAACTGTTTCTCTGAGATAAAATGGAAATTACAGTAATAGCTATCATTTATGAAGTATTTGCCTTGTGCCAGATATAATATTAGGGACCTTAATGTCTTACATAGTGCTACAACTACTCTATTATATAGGTTTTATTAGACCCATTTTACAGATGAGGATTCTAAAGAGAGGAAAGTGATGTTCCCAAGGTTACATTATCTACTTATCTCAGTCTTCAGTCCTTTCCTTTTAGATGGTTATTGATGGATAACTAGAAGACGGAAAATTCCATCAGAGACTCCATCAGCCCACTTAAGATAGATAGGCTCACTCTTCCTTTAATCAGATGCACAGGAAAGGCCACTCTGCCCTATAGACCACCTACCTAAGTAATTCAGGAGTAATAGCTACTTACAGGTAGGTCAAAATGATGCAGACTTGGCAGGGATTCACCGCTCAGCCCAACATTCTTTTTGGTAGGAAGAACATTGGCTTTGCAATTGGACAAACCTGGGCTTCCAGTGTGGTCATGGCTTGACCTTTTTGAAAATCAGTTTCGACATCTGTAAAAAGAGAATCATAAAGTCTTCTTCACAGACAAATTGGATGAGAAATTATCTCTAAGTACTTATTGTAATGCATGTGCATTGAATATTTTTTTTAAAAAATAACAGTTGTTTTAAATGGTCATTTTACTGAGTTAACAAAAGTTTTCCCTGGCACCCTGAAGTGTTTTAGCTCCAGCAGGAGAGTGATTGAAAAATGCAGTGTTCTTTAGTTTCCCCAAGGCAGGTCCATTCTTTTGAACCAACTTTGCTTTTTATGGCCTGTTTTTCCCTGTAAGGTAGGAGGTAGGCTGATGCTTTCCCTTCCTCC
The DNA here is from genome assembly GCF_014176215.1 of Rousettus aegyptiacus. Lineage (NCBI taxonomy): Eukaryota > Metazoa > Chordata > Mammalia > Chiroptera > Pteropodidae > Rousettus > Rousettus aegyptiacus. Next base: position 101,120,273 of record NW_023416308.1, read on the forward strand.
CTCTCTGTCCTGTGGCTCTCCTCAAAGTATTCTCTCACCTCCCTTTTGTGATTTTCTTAAGTGCTTTTAATGGCTGCTTGACACTAGAAAGATATTCCCAGCAGGCACTCAATTTGTAATCCTTGCTTGTTGCTTGATGTGAACTTGTGGCTGACCTCTGGGAAAGTAGCGGGGACTGGAGGAGGGAGGCAGACTCTGCTCCAGCAAAGCAAGTTGTTGGGTTCCTGAGCAGCTAGCTGGCAGGCAGCTGGAGGAGTGACTCCCAAGATTGTTCTGTTCGGTGTGTCTGGAAGTATAATAGTAGAGGATTAAGGTTACAGGCAAATTCCTATATTCTTAACACCAACCAAAAATAAAGCAAAATAAAAACAAAGATACCAAACAAAGGGCAGCTACATTTCAGCAGCATCTCTGTTACCACTGTGAGGAGAAATGCAGTGCCCTTAGGGTCATCTAGCATATACTAGAGCCAACCATCAGTTATTCCATGGCCTGCCACCTGGGGGCCTAGACTGCCTCCCTTTTTTTTTTTTTTTAACCTTCTATGACTTCACCAAAGGAAGGTGATTGAGGTATAGGAAATGGGAGTGGGGGAGAATGCAAATCTCTCATGCCTTCTTTTCACAAATCTTAGACACACAGCTGCTAATCAGGATTGTAAGTGATCAATCACAATACATGCCCTCGAGCAGCTCTCTGGCTAGCGAGGGAAAGCCAAGTATCACACTGAGTTAATAGCACCACAGGAGACAGCTGTGGTACCTGGATCAATACCAGAAAAATAGAACTATACATTAAGTGCCTCATGCCCAGTCTTGTGTGACTCTCATGAACAATATGGGTTTTGCCCCAAACCACACAGCCAGGACTTCATAAAGAGACTTCCAGTGCCCACTACTGTCCACATTCTCCATCTCGAGCTCTGTAGTCCTGCTCACTTTGCACTTCCTAACCTTCCTGGACCTTCTGAAATTTGGACTTTTGTGATGAATTCTCCAGTTCATGAATGTGATTGACTGCTCAAGGTAGCCACTTAGCCCCCCTTCAGCAGCTCTGACTCCAGCCTTGCCCCCGTGGCTCACACATATTCTCTTAATTAGGCTGCTTCTAGCTCTCATCCCTGTCACCAGCCCTCAGGGTCTTGCATTTCTACCACTCCCCATGAACAGTGTAACCTCTGAAGTTCCCCTTGGCTCTACAGGCAGGACCCAGACTATGAGTCTGAGAAATGAATGATGAGTAGTCAACCTTCATGGGTGATGTAGACTTGAAGACTGGTTATGATTTGAGTAGAGAAAGAGAAAAGATATCAATATTCCAGTCTAGAGCAAGAAAGGTCCTTATTATGACTTGTTAACAGCTGTTAAAACCCTCAGTGTGAAGGAGGAGTTTAGAACTGGAGCTGCCACAGAGATTTAAGGATTATCTGTGGATTTCAATGCCATTACTGTTCTTTACCAGAGAGCAGGGGAGGGAGGAGTTGGAATGAGAGAGAAAATAAAGCCTCTAGTATGGAGTAATGTCAGATTCATGGAATCATTCTACTCTCCTCCTCCAGACCATTTTTACATTTCTGTGCTAGGCCTAATTTGAAAGTCTGGTTTTGCCCCTTAGCAACAGTGTCCTTTACAGACATGTTTGTGACCATTCAGGCCAGTTAACATGAGTAAGAGCCAAGCGGCTTTCACATGGGCCAGTGCTTCCCGCTTTGGTTGCTAGGCCCCACAGTTAATCTGAACCCCTTTTCAAAGCCTGGTCTTCCCATCCTCTTCAGTGGGCAAAAATAGACATGTATGATCAGCCTCCAGCATCCTTCATCCCACCAGAGCTCCAAGCACTGTCAGCAATCAGACTTGAGTCATAGCAACAACAAAATGGTAATTGTGTGAGGTAAAATACGTGATAAATAACCCTATTGTGGTAAACATTTCACAGTATATAGGTGTATCAAATCATTACATTGTACACCTTAAACTTACAGTGTTGTACCTCAGTTATATCTCAAGAAAGCTGGGTGGTGGGGAGAAATCAGACTTAAGAGAAGCAGTTTGGGAAGAAATGAGCTTTCTCTTTCCAGCTGAACATAAAACAAGGAGTTTCATAGGCTTTTCTTAAACTTCTATATATAGAATTATCTTCTTTTTAACTTGTTTTTTTCTTTCTTGCATATATTTCAGCCAAGGGCCCTAAAAATACTTTTTATTAGAGGAAAGTGGCTTTGTTATCTCACAGCAAATGTTTTTAAATTTAAAAACAGCCCCTAAAAGAATTCTCTCATCTTTTCCCCAAAGTAGTTAGCTGAAATATTTATTTTGTCGTCATTCCCTCCCTGCTACCCCTCTGTGCTGGGCTGAGTGAAGACTGCAGTGGAATGTTTTAAATAGTGAGTGGGCGAGTAGGTGGGGAAAGCAAGAGATCTGTATACTTTTCGTTAACGTCTCCTGTGGTGTAGAAGAGCCATCCAGTATATGTATCGTCCTATATAAAATTTAATTGTGATCGGGACTCAGAATGTGAGAGCCTGAGAAATCATCTCTTCTAGGAAGGAAGAAGGGAACAGAAGGATGTGCCGTATAGTCTGGTATAGGCAGACACTACCTTGCATACCATTTCATGAGAAAAGCAATCATTTAATGAGCATTTACCATGTGCTATATGCTTTTACATTGATACAGAATCTGTAAATCCTTGACTGTCTTTTACAAGTGAGGAAGCTGAGACCCAGTGCAGTAAGTTTTGCCCAAGGGGGAACCCAGTCAATAAGTGGAAGGACTGGATTCAGTCCTTGGTTTCTCTGTGTTCATCCTTCTCCTCTCAGTCTGAAAGCCAGAGCTGAGTCTGACAGCAAGGAGCCATTTAGATTGCTGATAGATGCTCCTCAATTCTGTAGCCTGAGAGGGTGCCTGGGTCATCTTGGTACTAAGGGGAACATTCTCCTGGTGCCCTTTGGGTTGTTGGGATTGTCTGCTCTGGTTGGGCCCTGTAACTGAGCCAATGGAGAAAAATTGCTTTCCAGGTATCACAAATAAATCTTATGACATCTGATGTATGTTGAGACATCCATAAACAGGTTCTCCTGCAGATGGATGAAAACAGGTCTGAAGTGGTAGGATTATGTCATTTGAGTGTGTCAGCAGAGGTGGCTTCAGGAGGAAGACAGAATGTGTCTTTAATAATGTTTATCTGCTTCCTTCAGTACCCTGTATTTATTTATACCGTAGTCCTGGCCCTTTAAAGATTATCGTTTCTCTTTCTCCAGCAAAAATTAACCATCCACCTCATCTCATCAGCTTCTAAGATGACAGCTGGCTTACCCAGAAACTCATCTGCGGTTAATGGTGATCCTATAGCCTACTCCAGTCTTATAATATCTACCGATTTTTAACCCGGGGAGCTCAGCCAGAAGTGCAGTACCTTAGACTAAAGGAACAACTTTGATAAAGTCTTTAGGCTTAATGGATTGTGAAGAGATCTTTTGAATGTGGCGATACATGATGTCATGTTGGGTATCTGTTACTTTTTCCAGTGCCTAAGGCAGCCCTTTGATTCAGAGCAGTGACTTTATTCAGTCTTGAGATTGGGCGATGACATGCGAAGGATAGAGACATGCAGTGTTCAGTTCCTCTTTCCTCTTTTTGCTTTGGCTTTCCTACTTGGTGTGTTCATGTGTTTTGGGTCATCTTCCTCTCTTCTGGCTAGACTAGTGCTCTCTCATCTAACAGCAATGACCTGGAATTCAAGAAGAGCCTCTGGTAAGATTGGCTGAGTATCAATTGGAAGTGATATTCATCTCCTCAGCTGTCTGCACCAAGCAGCCTTCTTCTCAATTGGGGCAGGTTCCTGCAGTTCAGACCTGTTGCCTCTATCATGAGCTTTTGGGATATTGGGGATGGGGATAGCTTTCTTACCTTCTTTTCTGTTTCCTAGGGAGACTCATAACAAGAGTATTTACTGCAAGGGCAGAGATAGGACAGAATAATAAACAGGCAAGGGAACCAGGCCTCTGTCTGAATGGTTCATTTTCACAAATGTTCACTCCGTAGTTATACTTATCGCAGAGAAGATGTGCTGGCAGAGATGTCTAGTTGTTAACTAGACACAAGAAACCTAGTTTCCTGTTTCCCATTTCAGAGCCCTCTCACTGCTCCCAGCATGGGCCTTAGACTCTTGGACAGGTGAGTTTGGCTTTGGCTCTGCTTGGGAGCGTGTGTCCATTCGCTCTAGACCACCAACATCACGCACTGGCACCTGCATTACTCTCCTAAGCTGGATCTCAGACTTGCACTGATGATATAATCACATTTGAGCAACTCGATGCCTGCCTCCCCTCCCCTCCACTCAGGCTTTATGTTCAGCTACCACTGGGTGTTTGTTTTTTCTTTTTTCCCTGAAACATCTGTTTGTGCTGCTTTAGGGAGTATCACACAGAACCCAGCCTGAATATTTTAAACATAGCCCTTGTTCACATTTTGGAGTGTTGGCAGTGTGGTAGACGCCATATGGAGTCCTGAAACTCTTCTCATCTCCTGTTCTTTGCCATCCACATTCTCCTCCACCGCCCCATCTTCTTAGGAGATATTTCAAGCATGGCCCATGAAGATAAGCATTAGGAGCTGCTGACGAGACACTTTTTTCGTTACTGTACCTTCTCACACCATCCTAGCCATTCTGAACTTTTCATAGCTCCCTGAGCATACCAAGCTGTTTCACATCTTCAAGAGTTTGTTCAAGCTGTTCCCTCCACCTGGCTTGCCCTCCTTCTGGCTCCATAGTCTTCCTGGAAAATACTAATCCATCTGTCAACATTGTATGGTAGTCTTCTCTGACTCTGTAGGTGGAGTTACCACTTCTTCTTTCTCTCATAATATGTAGGCTTCATTCTTTGCCAGACTGTGAACTCCTTAAGGGTAGGGAGCCTATCTGATTCTCCTCTGTATTCCTGGCACTGGCATGTGATAGAGGCGCAGCCACTGTGAGGTGAAAGAGAAACCACTGACTTCAGGACACGAGGAATACACAAGTAGCTGGATGTGGTTGAGTACTCATTACTTGTTAGTAAGTACGCTAAACACTTTACACCCATTATCTATCTCATTTAATACTCGTATTAACTCTAAGAGGTAGATCGTGATGTTTCCCCCTTCCTGAAGTGGCCCCCAGCACACACGCACCTGTCACTCTCTATCCCAGCATCCCACTTTATTTTCTTCATTGTACTTTCCGTTATCTGAAATTATTCGTTGGTTTACTTGTTTGTTGTTGTCTCCTTCACTAGAAACTAAGCTTCATAAGAACATGAACCTTTTCATTTTCGTTCACTGCTGTAATGCCAGCAGCTATTACAGTGCCTAACATATTTGGGGGGGGGGTGCTCAATAAATATTTATTCACAGAAACAGTGAATGGATGACTGTGTTTCACAGATAAGGAGACCGAGAGATGCTATATGCCAGCCACCAAATGCATCCTAAGTGTCAGGCGTGGTACTAAACACTGGGGACAAAATGGTGTATGGGAAATAAATTCAGCCTCTCAGAAGCTCAAGTGGCAAAAACTGACATTTACGATAGAGCCAGCTAAGGCGTGCTGACTCCCTGAATCCCTAGAGGCTACATGGGCAAAGCAAGGGATCCATCAGACTACCTTCATCACTGGTTCCCTGAAGGCAGACAAGGAGCATCACGTGACTTAACTCAGATTCTTTTGCCTGGTGGATGGAGTGAAAATCAGCTGAAGCCTTGAAAGACATTTTTTATGCAGCCTAATTAAAAGAGTAAGACTTGGGTGCCTCTCACCTCAGGACAGATGGGATTTGAATTGAAACTGATGTCTGACCAAAGAAACTCTGTCCTAAGTCTAGGAGAAGGGTCTTGGTTACACGCCCTTTTGCAGAAGCCCACAAGAACCAAGTTAAGAATCTGAGAGAAATGGTTACCAGGTTACTACAGGAAAGTCATAAACAGGCTATAGTTGTAAAAAGTGAAAAAAATGTAGCTGTATCTTTTTTTAAATAAGAGATTATTGGGGTCCCTAGTAGCAAGGAGGAAGTTTTCTGATAATCGGTGTCCAAACTGGAGTTTGAGTCTACGAAGGCCTTGGAAAATTCTTTAGCAATCAGCAGAGATCACCTGTGCTAATGGTAATAAGGCATTTCCAGTAACCTGGCTTGATGAGTGCAGCCAAGTGGACTCCACAAGTCCCCTGATTATGCTGCCTTCAGTCATCATTGAGTCTCCCTTCCCTAGGTTTAAAACAAGGCCTAGGCCGTGGTTGTAATTCCAGCTCTGCCTAGCTGTGGGACTTTAAGAATGTCACTTCATTTCTCTGCTTCTCATTTTCTTTATCTGTAAAATGGAGTGTTAATGCTGCTATACAGGAGAATAGTTATGAAAACCAAATGCAAAAATGTTGGTGATATGATTAGTTCTGTGCCTACCAAATTATAATAGTGCACTTTTAATGAGTACTTGCATGTATCATTATCCTCATTTTACAGATGTAGGAACTTGAGTCGAAAGCGGGGTTTCACCGAAAGTCTTAACTGCTAATGTATGCCGGAATGGAGTCTTGAAGCCATGTCTCTGATTCTTAGCTGTGTGCTTTTCCCACTGTCGCCACCACCACAATAACTAACGCAGGTCTCCCACTCAGGCTTGCATGCCTCAGCCGCCGTTTCACCTGAGAGAAGGAGGGGAGCACTGAATGAGCATCCATTTACTTCCATCTTGGTCTGGATGACTTGATACCGTCCTCACCTCTCTCTTTCCATGGATCATTAGGGCAAAGGGTAGATGGGTAAAGCTTTGGGATCCAAGCCTGCCTTGAGCATCTGGAAGTTGCCCAAAGTGCAGCTGTTGTATAAGGAAGCCAGATGAGAACATTTCCTCACGGAGATGAATTGGTTCTTCAGGTTTCTTTCTTGGGCGGGGGAGCTTGTTTCTGCTTTGCCCTCAGTGGCACATAACTTGTCCATCAAACACACCCATTCTTTACAGAAAAGGTTTAGTCATTTGTAAGAGTAACCATTGTTTATGATAAAGCATTTTAATCCACACCTGGTGCCCCCAGTGGTTATATGTGCTCGGTGATTGCAGTGACAATTAGAAAAGAAATGTAGTGCTATATGTATATGAAAGGAGTGAAGGTCAGAAAAGAAATGGAACCTGGGTTCACCTGTAGAAATAAGCTATCCCTGAGATTCCTGGGTAGTACCTCTAAGACCAGCAAGCTGCCTACTGTTTGCCTGGGAAGCCTTGGAAGGTTTTTAGATCAATAATACTTATGGGGTTGTTTTGATCATTCACTGTTCATTCATTCAAACAATATTTGTTGAGGTTTCACTGGTGCCAGGCACGTTATCAAGTACTGGTGAGATAGCAGGGAGCAAAATAGTTAAGGACCCTTACCGTCTCAAAATAATTTTAGATGGTGATTGATGCAGTGAAGACAATACGACCATCTGATGTGATAGTGCAGGGATGGGATGGCTACTCTAAATTGCTTGGTCTGGCAAAGCCTCTGAGAAGGTGACATTGGAGCTGAGACCTGAATGTTAAGGAGCCTGTCATTCTAAACTGTGAGGGGAAGAGCTTTTGAGACAGAACAGCAAATGCAAAAGCCTTAAAGCAAGAACAAGCTCTTCTTATTTGAGGGGCAGAAATAAAACCAGTGTGGCCTTCGGGTGGCACAGAATAGTTTAGAAAGGTAGGCAGGGGCCAAGTCAAATAGAGATCTGTGGGCCACTGAAGAATTTGTAAGTGAGGCAGTAACATAATCTGTCACATATTTTAAAAATATTACTCTGAATGCAGTTCGAAAACTGAACAGTAGTGAAAGAGCAGACGTGGGAAGATCAGGCAGAAGGAACTGCAGTAGTTCAAGCGGGAGGTGCTGATGGAAGTGGGGAAGAGAAGCGGACAAACGGGCTGCTCCGCGGAACTTGCTGGTCGGCTCGATGGGATACGGAGATGGTGCTTCTAAGTTTTGAGCACAATGCTCGGCACATACCAGCTACTCGAAAAAACTATAGCTGTTTACTCTCCCTATTAACAAACAGCCTGTTCTCACACACCAAGAGAATAGGCTTGAGGAGGAATCTTGAACCCATTCAAATGATACCATGATGCGCGCAATGCATGTGTGACAACAGTGTGAGCTCTTTTGTTAATAAATGGCATTCTTAGAGAAAATGGAGCTTGCAGGTACGAAGGTGGATTCAGGAACCAGAAGTTCTGACTTTCAATTAACCTCACTCCGCCATCACCTCACTGTATGACTTTTTAGCCTTTTAGCCTTGATTTCTTCATCTGATGTCACTGAGTAACCATAAAATGCGTTGAGCATTTGCTAAATGCCAGGCACCATACCAGGCACTCTATATACATTAATCCTCATTTAATCCTCCCAGCAACTCTTCCAGGTAGGTACTAAATTGTCCTCCATTTCCAGGTGAGAACGCCAAACTCAAAATCTCACAGCTAGTAACTGGCAAAGCTGTGACTTGAAACCTAAGTGTTTCTAACTCTCACATCCACATTCATAACCCTCTGCGATACGAGAAGTAGCACTAGTTCTTGAGAGTCGGTATACTTCCAATTTCCAATTTTTACAACTTGAGGACCTCAATCAAAGTCATCATGGGACTCAAAGTTACTGAGAACTAATCTGAGACACATTAAAGAAAAGAATAGCTTACCATTCATATAGAGATTAGAGATTAGTGTCAAGAGTGTATTTTATTTATTGATAGTTTCTCCCTCTCCCTTTGGTAATGTGTAAGATACAGCAGCTAAGGCAACAGGCAATTTGACGTCTAGCATTTTCTTAAATCTTATGTTTAAGATTTCCGTGAAAGGAAACTGCTTGAGAGAGATTTTGTTTCCATTATTCACTTGCCAAGAAAAGATGAGGAAACTGGGTCAGGTGGATTTCCTGAAGGTGCAGAAAGCAGGCAGGGAAGGTAAACCCTTGGGCTATTTTCTACTTCAAACCCCCACCCCCTGGAGTTGCCTGGGCCCTAATAGAGGGTTCGGGAAAGGTTCTTTTCAGCAGTCACCATAGGAGGTCATCAGTTATGAGAAATCCAGCAGTGCTGGGGGGAGGGGAGGGAGGTTGGGAAGGCCAACAGAGAGTCAGAGAAAAAAGAAAGCTTACTGCCTCTCTGGCTTTTCCTCTTGAAGTTCAACAGCAAACCGAATAATTACGTGGAATTTATTTCAAAGAGGAGAAACACACACACACCCCACAGTCTCATCCTAGGAGACACTTTGCAGTTGACCTAGTGTTGGCAAGGGTGTGGGAAAAATGGGCATTCTCAAACTTACATGAATAATGACTGTAAATTACTGTAAGATGATTTCTGGAAGGTAGTTTAATAATAATATATCAAATACCTTTAAAAATATATGTCCTTTGATGGTGGGAGAACTACCTGATTCTAGGACTAGGGTAGAAAATATGCAAGATTAGCCCGGAGCATTTTGTAGTGCCATAAAGTTAATAAGTGTTCAATAAACGAACAAACAAAAACATACAACACATTGATGGAGGAATATCAAAGGGTCACAGAACTGAACAAAAGAGCTCCCAAACACCAAAGCTGAACACTTTGAGCAACAGAATAATTGGTTTATAACCCAAAGTATAAAATAAATATCCACGAGTCCAAACTGATATAAATAAATGATTGAATAAATAAATAAATGGAGAAGAAACAAATCTTATGTTCAGAAGAATTTTAAATAATTTATGTAGTTACCCAACCCTCAACGATAGGGAGTATAACTCCTCACTCCTTAGGTAGGTGTAGGTTGCTTGTAGTGACTTCCTTCCAAAAAGGACAGTATGGGAAAAGGGGAAATGTAACTTTTCAGTGGAAAAACCTTAACAAGCACTGTCTCAGCTAGATAATCAAGGTCATCATCAACAACTAAGTCATATTGATTGTATGTATCCTTGATATGAGGTGTTGAGAATGGCACTTTGCCTCTGTAGTTTCTAAAGGCCTATAACCATGGCCTAATCATGATAAAAATATCAGACGAATCCCAATGGAGGGACATTCTACAAAATACCCGACCAGTATTTCTCAAAACCGTTATGGTAATCACAAACAAGAAAATCTGATAAACCATCCCAACCAAGATGAGCCTGAGGACAGGTGATGACAAAAAGTAATGTATTTGGGTGAAATCTGGAACAGAAGAAGAACATTAGGGGAAAACTAAGGAAATCTGAATAAAATATGAACTTCAATTGATGTTAATGTACCAATATTGGTTCACGATAACAAATGTGCTATACTAATGTAAGATGTTAATAATAGAGGAAAGTAGGTATTAGAACCCTCTGTATTATCTTTGTAATTTTTCTTTAAATGTTAAGTTACTCTAAAACAAAGTTAATAATTAAATACAAAACCATACCCTTTGACATAAGTTTCCCTTCTGGAAATATTAGTTTTGGAAACAATTAAGGGTGAACCTAAAAATGCATCCACCTGGATGTGTGTCATGAAGGTATGAGTAATAGTGAAAAGGTAGAAATAATTGGTGTCCAATATTAGGCATGGTAAATCTATACCATTCAATTATGGATCATAATTTTATAGAAATATAATTCTTGATAAGAAGATAGTGATGATTGTCACTTGACTGGAAAAGCAGATTATGAAAGAGCCTGTGAAGTAAATATTTTAATATATGCATGAAGGGGTATATATAGACAAATATATTTCAATGTGTTAATGGTAATTATCACTGGTGGATAACACTATAGGTATTTTTTCCCTTTTTATAGAAGCAATACTTGTTACAGAAAGCACAGATCAACAAAAAAAAGTTACTTTCTGAATTTAAAGAAAAAGGCTAGAAATTATTCCATTTAAATCCAGCAGCAGTAGCAACAGAAGACTCAGTATTGAAAGAGAGGAGTTCTAAGAACAGATGGGACATCTCAGGCTAATGAGTCTGCCTGTTACTTCTCTTCAAGTATCTCCCTACCGAAGGGCACTGCCTGACATGCCTGCTGGCGCCCTTCCATCTTTCATAGGAACAGGACACCATATACACAGCCCCTAGGGAATGCAAAGGTAGCCTCCTATAAAAATGGTGAACAAGTCTCAAGGTGCACGGAAATCAAACCCGGTAGTGTGGTTAGAGTGTGGACCTGAGGCAAAGCTGGAGACCCAAACTTGTCTTAGAGGCACCTCTGAAGGTTTGTAGAGGCAGAGGCAGCTGTGAGGGCTGAGAGACAAACCCAGTGTCTGTATTTCCTGTTCCTTCTATAGTAATCCCAGCCTTACCTGGCGTTTTTTTTTTTCATCTTAAAAAAGAACTTGCATGTGCCTTCCATCTCACTATAACAGCCCTTGCAGGTAGGACATTATTATCCCATTTTTAGGTGAAAAAATTGGGCCTTATATAATTTTAGTGGCTGTTACTTACTGGCTAGGTAACTGGAAGCCAGAAGATATAGGTACATGTCTCACCTCTTACCCAAGTTGTTTCATTTTTGAGGGTTCTGGAGTCCGCATAATCTAGATCTACCATTTTACAAGCTGTGTATCTTGAATAAGCCATGTAACTTCTCTCGGCCTCAATTTTCTTTTCTGTAAAATGGATTTGATGATACCTATCCAAAAGCTACTGTTAGGGAGTTTGACAAGTTTGTGTAACTATGAATTACTTAGCACAGTATGTGGAACACAAAGTCAGCCCTCTGTAAATAGTGGTTATTATTAAAGGAGAGAAAAGTCACAGTATAAAGTAGAATGATCTAGAGAAAGAAAAGCCCTTCTTTCTGTGTTTCCTGTGATTTGAGAAAAAAACAAGGCTAGAGTCACTTTAGACTTTTTTAAGAATCATGATGAATCGGGGAATCATGGAGCTTGTTGCTCAAACCAGAGCTTACTCTTGAGTCTGTACTAGGTATTTATCAAACAGTATTATTAATTAACCTGATGTTTGGGCCCAGCCAGAAAAAGAGGTAAAAGAACTTGGAACATCGAGGCCAGTCTTCAGATTGAATTGGGAGGAATGGGAAAGAGAAATGCACAGGAAGCAAGAGAGAAAATAGTATAAATGAGAGCTAATTAATTAGCTCAGCAAGTTTGTAAGTTGGAAAAGAACTTAACTTTTGTCTGGTTTGGAATTTTCCTAAATTTTACTTATAATGCAAGGCATCCAAATTTCCCATTTGAAGAAACTGGGTCCCAGAGTCATACAGCAAAGCCAGGACTAGAACTCTGAAGTCCTCTCATGTTTTTCTCAGTTAACCCAGGATAAACTGAGGACATTTTATTTTATCTTATATCTCAGTTCCACAAGTGGCTTCTAAATATGCAAGTTCTTATCCCCTATAGCACACTAACCCCCTCACTTTCAGCCCCAGCTATTGGGGCAGGTGACAGGGAAGACAAAAGTGGCAGCCCTGCTCTGTCTAGTAGAGGAGTATTTCTGGGTCTGGGCATTTGGCCCATTCCCTGAGCCAGGCCGATTGCATACTTACTGTAACTGGGCAGCCACAGCCTCAAATGGTGAATAGAGACTTTCTGATTAGCTCCTGTGCAATACTTGTGTGGCTTCATTCTTGGAGAATACTAAATCTTTTTGATTTCAGCTGAATCTAGCCTTCCTCCCTTGTTGATACCCCTTAATTTCTCTATGTTCCTGAGCTGAATTATCCTTTTGCAGCAATAAATAGCCAAGGACTCAGCAGATATGAGTGATGCCAAATCAAATTAAGATGTGTCATAGTCTCAGGAAAAGAAACTGTTAAACTTATAAGGTCAGAGTGCCTGTCACCTCTCTTATTAATTTCCTCTGTAGCCGCCTCCTCTGGGGATAGAAGCTGAAAAGCTGAGCTGCCTGCCTATATGGACTGGCTAAAACATCATCAGGAAGTAAAGTACTCCTTGATCATAATCACTTTACCAGAGGATGTTTAGGGGCTGGATATGACTGGGGCTTGTGGCATGCCTCTAACAGCTCCTTCAACTTCACAGACACGCAATCAAAATAAAAGAACTTCTTCATCAGGCAGTGTGCCCGCTGGCAGAGGGGACACAGCATTCTTCAGGCTAGGATCCTTAGTTTCACTGTGTCACTCTGACCCCTATCCCCAGCCCGGGCAGTGTTAAATGCCCGACCACCCTCCCAGTCAGGATTTAGGAACTCTCAGTTCCTTTAGCTAAACTTTTTCTTCTTATACTCTTAAAATATTTTTTAAAAAAATTATATGCCTCCTTGCCCATTTTTAACTTAAATCCTGAAATTATATATCAAGTTTAGAGGATGAGAAAAGGATGTGATTTCTGACAGATTATATAGTATGAATGTTTTTGCTGAAATTTTGGTACTGAAGATTTAGCTTATTAAATTTACAGACAAGATTCACTTTATAATCTAATTGACAAAGACGGTGTTTGTGGTCAAACCATTCAGTCAAATTAGTCTTGCTTTCTGTCAGATCCAAGCCTGATTTGTTTTTCAATTCAAATAAACTTATTAGTACACACCTCATGACAACCATCTCACTTCTGAATGTGAATTCTTAGTCTACAGATAGACGATGTATTATGTCCTTAAAATTACCCATTCCCAGATACCCCCTCAAGGGTATATGTTATTATGTACCACAAGGGTATATGTTACCCCAGTTTTAAAATCACTGCTCTTAGATACAACAGCACTCTCAAACTAGATCAGTCTGTAACTGAGACCAGTTAACCTAGGCATTGCTCAGTATTTGACCTCACGAGTGTTTGGCAGGGGCCGACTTTTATAGAGATCTGTTCAAGTAGAAGGGTCAGAACCAAAGAACTCAGCCTTTCTTTCTATTTAATACCGTATTCCATTATGTCTGGAGTCGTTGTCAAAAAAAAAAAAATCCCCACGCAAGTAAAGAAAGATACTATTGCTCTCCAGATGTTTGAAAGGCATTTGGGGAGAAGAACATACTTGCTCCAGAATGTAATGTTTTAGATGCCAAAGCCAGGAACATTGGAGGAAAGTTAGGTGGAAGTGGGTATTAATTCAGGACGAGAAGGAGGTAGATCAAAGTAGGATGCCTCTGTCTCTATCTCTGTCCGTGTCTCACTTACTAGGCCGTAAGTCCAGGAGTGCAACTACTGTGTCCATCTTACTCGTGCCTAGCATCATGCCTAACACTCAGTTGGCAGTCAGTAAATACTCAGCAGATGAAAGACTCAATCAGTGATATGCCAGAATCCCAAGTTCTCAGATTTTAAACTGTGAGATGAACTATATCATTCAGGCCCATGAATGGCTGTCTTTTAGGGTAATGTGAAAAGATTGTATCAGTCATAGCTTATGATCTTTTCCCCAAGACAGCTCTACAAGTCTTCTAGTAATGAACCTGGCAACTCAAAAAGAACTTAATTTACTTATAATTTTATTATATACTCAGTTGGGGAGGGGGTGTTGACCTTTGTGAATATGATGAAAATTATGGCCTCAGACAGAGGAACACCCAGACAAAATTTTGTATACATTTCCGGTAGGCTCATGAACCCTTTAAACTATGCATCTCAGGAATGCTGAAAGCGAACTGTAGCTTAAGGAAAGGGCACAGTCACCAGGCTAGACCTCTTGAATTTGAAGGAAAATTGACAAGAGAACAATAAGAGCTTGCTTTGGCTATAATACCAAGGGAGAGAATATGACGCCAGTTCCAACTGTGCCTTGATTCTGGTGAGAAACTTTCATAAAAGATCCTTTGTTCCCTTTGGGACAGATGCCACCAGACACTGCTGCTTAATGGCGATCCACTGTCCAGCCCTTCCCATCATGCTCCTTTCATTCCATGATTGGACCACAGGCAGGAAAACGGAATGCAGAGTGTTGGATAGTGATGGCTGCTGAGTTGGTTTTTTTGGCTCTTTAGAGTACACTTACCTTGATGTCAGGCTCTATGTCTTGAAATATTTTCACCCTTAGCAGAAGTACTGCAACTTAGTTGCCTAGGATATTTTCCTTTAAAGCCTTTCCCAAATGGATGTAAAAGAGCACAGCTTTTATATAGACAAAGATACTTGTGAGGAAACAAATTTCTAAGTCATAGCTGGGAGCTGGTGCACTCCAAGGCTTTCCTCTTCCTTAGTTCCTGTCTCTTCTGGAGGAAGGAGATTTTACTTGCCTTCCAAGCACCCTAGCTCGACTACTTCGGACTTGATCCAGCCAAAACTAATCCTTAAGTTTTAAGGACACAAACCTTACTATGTGACTGAGGATTTTACATCTCTGAGCTTCATTTTCTTAGTATGGAAAATGGGGATAATAAAAATAATAGTCCCTACATCCTGGAGTTGTTATGAGGAATATTAGAATGGGTGAGCAGTGTTCGGTTGCTCCTGCCCCCTTCCCTTTTCTAGCCCTGCCTTCTTGTCCCCTCCCTTTATTAACAGTGTTCTTTCCCAGTACCAAGCCAGGGAGGCTGTAACCTTGAGCATCTGAGCTCTGAGCCAGCCTCTGGGATGCTCAACTCATTATTTTGGCCACTGGAATATCACTGACATCTGGGATCCTCTGGTCAGGGCAGTAATGACTCCCTCCCTCTTCTCTTCCTGTCATTTTTATTTCTCACTCCCTTACTCCCTTTTTAAAAAGTATTTATTGAACACTGCTATGTGCCTAACACAATACTAGTGCTAGATAAACAGTAGTTAGTAAAATAGACAGTATCACTATCCTTTTATGCTCTAGTAAGGGGTAGAGGGGAGAGTAAATAGCAAACAATTTATAAGATGCGATCAGGGTAAAGAAATAAATAAGACGGAGATAGAGAGTAATCAGGGATTTCTACATAGAGTACCTTCTCTGAAGAAGTGACATTTGAACCCAGTGACTGTCCCTGTGGCATGAATTGAAACCTTGGCTTTATTCCAAGTGAGAAGTGCCATTGGGAGTACAGAATGATAGCTTCTTTTTGTCTTCCCTAACAATAGATGACTTAAGGCTTAGGGGAAGTCAAACTGCTTATTTTTACCAGCAACTTATTTTGTCAAGTAAGTTTTAAAAAATTATTACCTTACCTGCTCCTTATTGTGTATACCTTGCGTTGTGCATCTTACATGTATTATCTTACTTAGTCCCCCCAAAACCCAAGAAAGTAGATTTTATTATCATCATTATCCCTGTAGTCAAGTAAATCAGAACTTAGGCTAAGTGACTTGACCACAGCCACAGTGCCCAGCAGTGGGTGGTAGGGTTAGGACCAGAATCCAGGGATGTCTGACAACAGCCTGTGCCTTCAACCAGTAGACTAGGCTGCTCCCTTCTTATGATGTCTTAACTCACCTGGCTCTCCTTTCCTTTGTAGTGGTGCCGGTGAAGAAGAGGACACATGAAGACTTGCCATCCCCAGTGGAAAATCATTCCTTCCCCTGTGTGTATGTGACAGCGTATATATAACGGCTTCTGATTTCTGTGAAAGCTGCCCGGCAACAAATGTTCTTCCACCAGATACAACCCCAGACTCACACAGCAGGCACATATCTCTTCAGCGGATGACCAGTTTTATGCTTACTGACTGTGTGATAGGTCAAGGAAAAGTGCCCCTGTGATCAATCAACCAGGAGCAATTCAGAAGGGTCCTTCGGGTAATCCCTCAGTGGCTGCTTTGAACTCACTCAGGAAAGTCAGCCCCTATAATATCGTATACACAAATGCTATCTTTTCATTAGGAAGGATCTGGAGTAATCTTGAAGGGCAGTCAATTTTTTTTTTCCATACCTGCTAATAAAACCCCACTCTATTTATATTGAAGCATGAAATAAATGAGGGCAAAGTATGACTGAACCCACGTAAATAGTCTCTGAAAGCCCAGTTATACATTTGTGAATGTGTGTTTTCATGAAATAAGATGGATGGCTCGAAAACAGGGTTGGAGAAAGAGTTAAAATTTAGAAATATATAGAGATATTTTTAGTACGTGAGGTTATCCAGGACTTCAGATTCATAATTCAGTGCTGTGAAAATGAAAAAAATGATTGAAGAGGTAGAAAGGAAATGACCTCAAAAAAAAAAAAAAAAGGAGGACCAAAGATATCTGATTAAAAGTTGAAATCATTATTTCTGAACTCAGATTGCCTGAGTTTCCAAAATAGTCACTAAAGGATCTGATGGAACCTGAATTATTTGGGTGACTTCTGCAGGTTTTATGGATCTTGTCACATGAAAGGTGGAACGTATATTACGAAATGGGAATTTCACTGTAGGTTTTTACTGTCCTCCCATACCCCTCCCCCACCTGCCTAGTCTAACTTGGCTTAAATGCAGTGTGGGGAGAATTCTTGTCACTCTGTGGTGTGCTGAATCCGTCTCTGAGCTCCGTCTACACCCTCCTTTTACTCCAGCAGGAACCCCTCTTCCCTTGGCACTCCCCACTAACGAATCTCCAGATCATCTCCCTGCCCTGCTTTCTCCTCTTTAGTAACATGAGCAGAGACACAATCGTGGTTGGACTTCTAGCTTTTCACTTCCAAATCACGTTCCCTTACAAGCAAGTGTTTCATGCTCAAACGAGCAGTGATGTCCTAGAGAATACAAAACTGCAAGCTAAATAACCTGCATCTTCCGAAACATCAATGTTACTTAAGAAATGTTTGGAGTCAGGAGATGACCTTATTTTTAAATAAAACAAACCCAGTTATGTGATGAAATAGAATGTTCGTACTCATAAACTTAGTTAATATAAAATGGGAGACTTTGCAGGTAATTTTTATTTACAGATGGGGTATGTGCTTCCTCTCCACTGCCTTTAGTGGTATTTTGGTGTTCATTTCTGAGAAGTACAATTAACTGCATCCAAACAGCCTTGGGGTTGCTGCTGATTTGGAGTCTAGACTTCTAGTGCCTCTGAGGCAGAATCAAAGGAGCCTGGACTGGGGGAAATCTCTCTCTGCCTGCCTGTGTGTGACCCGGGTGCCTATCACAGAGCTTTAGGGCCAGCCGATGTGTGTGTGTACAAGATGGTTTTGAGGCAGAAACAATACCTACTTAACTGTAGAAACTCTATTTATATTATGTTCAAACCTGTGCATGCTATGAAATGATTGTTCCTTTATGCCAGGAAGCTACTAGGCAGGTTAGGATTATCCTAGCTCACTAAATGTGTCAGGACTTATAAATTTGAGAGGAGTTCGGATTGTTAAAAATATATATATATATTTTTTCTCTCAAACTGGTGGCTAACAAATGGCTTACGCAATTTCAGTGTTTTATCTATCTGCCCACAAAAGCTGGAGAATTTGGCATACCACTAATTACAACTCCCAGCCATATCCAACAAAACTACCCTTAAAGAAAGATAGCCTCTATTTAAAAATCAGAAGATTAAGAAGTCTTTAGGATTTGGAAGCTTGTGTTATCTTTCCCAAATAATTATTTTTAAATCTCTAAATAGTAGCCTTATCAGTGGGCAGTTCATTGGCCTCACCATACCCAATCATATATTATCACTTTAAATCAGTATTTGGGAAACCCAAGTATTTGTGCTGTGGATATTAACAGAAATATAAAAATACATGCCGACCTGTCTTAATAAATTATCATATCTCCGTAAGCCTCAAGGAAAGCGCTTTTCCTTTTTATTTAGAAAGGATTTCAGGTTTGGCTTTCGGGCTCCTGCTGTCTTCAGCACCTGATAAAACTTTAACCAGCAAAGCATTAAACAGCGCAGCAGCTTCTGCCCGGGCTCCTAAGTTCCTGCTGGCAGCATTTATCGATGTAAGAACTAGGATGCTTCCTGTGGGGGCACCGGCTCCCCCCAAAGCTGGAACATGCTGCTCAGCCTTAAGCCCCAGCAGTATGAGGCTTCCCTCCTGCCAGGTCAGTAAAAGTTAGACTGCCCAAAATTGTGTCCTGACTGGATTCAGGCTGCGGGTTTTGCAGAAATCCCTAGGGACAAGTCAGCAAAGGAGGCAGGTAGTGAATATCTTCAGAATGAACTGGGTCCTATCCCCAGTCTCTGGCTGCCTTCCCAATATTGGGTGTCTTGGGGCTGAGAGGGAGTTTGTCCTTTGATTTGTTGTCTTTAAATCTAGGGCAGTTCCAAAAAGTGCTTGGAGTCACAGCTCTGCCAGCCAGGAAGGGAAATGACCTATATTGAGGACTAACTATGAGCCAGGCCCTGTCGTACGCCCCTGTTCTCAGATAATAAAACAGATTTGGAGTGGAAGAGTCACTTCCACTGAGTTACACAGCTAGGAAATGTTAGAGCCAGATTTTGAACCCAGCTCTCCTCACCTTCGTGACCCATGCCGTAGCTAAAGTACAGAGGGAGAAGAGGCTTCAGGTTCCCCTGCTACAGTCTGACCATCCCACTTTGTGAATTCTTTTTCAAAATTTCATTTTGTTTCTGTAGCTTGGGCTCAGAAATGGTATAGACGTAGCTTTATTCTTCCACTTTAGCATATGCATTAAGTACACATTGCTAACTTAAGCCTGTCCCCAGGAGTTGCGGCCTCCCATAAATAGTTTCTAGGCCTTTAAGAGTATAGAACTTCTCAGAAATAGTAAGAGTGAAGGGTTTCTGCTCTCACTTTATTTGCTGCTGTACTGCTGCAGAAAAGGAAACCTTCATATTGTAGTAAACCCAGCCCGTTCTGTGCTCTGTGAAGATGTGGTCATTCGAAGTCCAGTGTATCTAGACTTTCTAGCTGATACCTGGTATGTACATGTGTATGTATACACACACGCGTGATATGTATGTGTGTATATACATGCACAGACTCACACACACAATTTAAGAACTAAGGGAAATTCAGAGCAGCCCCTTCATTGTCTTGCAAACCACAGCAAAAGTTTCTGCCAGCCCTGATTGTAAGTGTGACCAGATAATTTGAACTTAGGTGCTTATTTACAAGATGCTAACAAGAAGACAACTCCTTGGCAAATGTTGTCAGCTACTAAAGTATTCCACCAAGGTGACAGCCCTGAAGGAAATTTTACTTCAGCCCTACTCCAAGTTGTCTGTTGATATGGGAAATTTGGTTGCCCAGCCATTTTGATCGCCCAAGAGTCTGACCATTCCAGTCAAGTCTGATTGCACAGCTCCAGAATTCATAACTTATCATAGTGGCAGGGCCTAGGAGTCCTCTCCCCGACCTAGAAAATATTCTCCTGCTAGTACCTGAAATTCACATTCACATATGGTTGTTCAACCCATGCTTTCTGATAAAATCAGTAGCAGTGTTGCCTAGCACATCTGGAATTATCTTTTTAAAAAACAAATCTCATTATGGATGGATCCAGCCCAGCCCTAAGAGAAAGAGAAGTCCCACAGGGGAGACTGCGGATCTCACTAATTTTGCCTTCACCCAGCAGCGTTTCCGAAGCCCCACCCCAGCCCATTCTTCAGTGCCATGAAGCCCAGGCAGCTCCTGCCCTCTCGGAGGCCTGCGAGGTAGAACAGTAGCGTTTGGAACTGAGAACACACCAGAAACAGCAGAACAAGCATCACAGCAGGAAAATCAAAATAAATTAAAGACAGTTGTGAGTAAACTGGTGCAAAAAAAAAAAATGCCACGGAGCCCATGCTGGGCTTGATATGGCCTTGAGGGGACAATAGATTTGTACTTAATGGGAGTTAAACCAGACGAGTCTTTCTACAGTGACAGGCCACACTGCATGGGTGGGAAGAACCCATGAACCCATTGTTCTCTGCCTGATTTTCTGTGCACACATTCCCTCCTCAGTCATCTTCCCCTTCTACCCTTTCCATTAAACAAGGGAACACTCAATCTTTCAAGGGAACTGTGTGTTTGAGTTAATGTTTCAGTATATCATTTTCATACTGTAAATTATTTTGTAAGAGAGATTTACTGCTATCCCAGGATGTTTGGACTCAGCGCCCCTGTGCATTTGGAAATCAATAAACTATTACTGGAAATACCATTTGTCTCTCAGAGTTGGGCACAAAGGACCCTGCTAGGTGTAAATATTCATGGTTTGCATTCTCAACTGTACTAATGCTGGAGATGATGGTGTCTGGTTCTTAGGTGTGGGAGCCTCCTTTACTCCTGACTGGAGTGGCTAACAGGTCTCTGGGAAGTGGCAGAAGGACAGACCGAAAGTCATCACTGGGTAGAGCTATGTTGATACGTCTTCTCAAAATAAAATAGTCCCTGACTAAGTTAAATTTTCTGAGCGCAGTAGATTATAACCTAAAGAACACTTGGTCCTGAATGATGTTTTTCAAATAAGAAAGCTTTACAATTTGGATTAACCAGTGGGGAGATCAATTTTTCATTTTTAGCATATTTTCTAGCAGAAAACATCTTCATAGATCAAATCACAGGCCAGCAAAATCATCTTTGTGGAACCTTAGAAATACACATTCGACATAATTGTTAAAGAAATAGAATTGTGTTGTAAATGAAGCAATTCCAGTCCAGTTTGTAACATAATGACCAGAGGTTGCATTGTAAACAAGTTGTATACTCAGAGGCAAAATGTGAAAACCCAAGACAGTAGATACTGTGTAAACTAGAAAGTGCACATTAAAATTTAATTTTTAAAACTGCATCCTAAAACCCACCAGCAGGTTTGTCTGGAGGAGCAATGGTTTATGAACCCTGCTCTACATTTCCTTTGAACAAATTTGTCTCCATCAGACCCCTTTAATTAGCAGGAGAGTATGTGAACCTTGGAGAAATTGTACCGAGGTAGGGAGATGGATCAGTCACTCCAGGTCACCCAGTGAGCCATGCTGATGAATCCAGGACTGCAGACTCTCTGTCTCCTATAGCAGTCATTAGGCGCTACTTCCTCTCCCCACCGCTGCTGAGGACACTTCTGCCTGGCAGGATGGGATTGCCACGCACTGTAGCACTTGGGAGTCTGTGTTTTAATAAACCACAATGTATTTGGAGGTTTTCTCCCCTACTTCCTGGTGCCAGAATCTCAACACCACATCCCATTGTCCGAGCCCTTTCTCATTTTATTGTCTTTCCCTCTGAAAGCCACAACTCTTTATTTCGTTTCATTGATCTTTGCTTGGTCCAGCTCACAGGTGGCCCCATTTCCTTTACACTCATAAAAGGGAGAAATTGCAGCTTGTCTGGAAAATCTCCTGGCCTTAACAAGGCACCAGAGGTAGGTATACCTGGCAGAAAATCAGTCTGTCAGTTTTAATAAGAAGATGTCACAGAAAAAAAATACAAAAACAAAAGACAAGTTAATAACTGGCTTGCTGAGTGTATGTATTAAATATTAAAAGTCTCCATTATTCACTTTTGTTAACAGCTTCCATTTAGTGAACTCTTTCTCTGGGCCAGGCACTGTCCTAGTTGCTTTTCACATTATCTTACTTAATTCTCACAGCACTAATACTATCATCCCCTATTTTATTGCTCAGGAATCAGATTTAGAGCGTTAATACTCTGTCCGAGGTCACACCCTAATAAATAGGAAGCAGGGACTTAAATCCAGGTCTAACAGACCTCACAACCCCTGCTGTTAATCTCTTCTAGCTGCAGTGATGCCACGTCATATTGGTGAACAACATCACTGCCCCCATCCACAGGTATAGCATGTGTATACACAGGTATAGCATGGCCTTGGGGCAGAGGAATTTGCCCCTTTTTAGGCTTTGCTCTCTAACTGTCTGCGAAGTACAGTGTACAGTGAGGAAAGGAGGGCTAAGGGTAGCAATGAAATCCTCTCCTGACATGAAGTTACACTTTTAGGAGGGAACCGTTAGACTTGCTTTATCTTCTTTATTCCGAGGCCGTAAATAATGAAATCACCAGGGAAGGCAAAGCCAGGGTTTCTCTTGCCCTGGATTTGGAATTGCGAAAGTCAGCCAACATTGACACTGAATCTGTAATTAAACATCTTGAAGGCATCTTCAACAGCTTGACATTTGGCCAGCTTTGTATTGTTGGAAAGGGACTGCAAACACAGATCGTCTATTTTATAGTTCGTTTACTGAATTTAGCCATCTTGGTCACAGCATACCATTTACCTTAGAAAGATGGCCCACAACCCTCGTACCATTTTAAGGATTCAGTCCTTTTGCTTGGACTTGACCATTCATCAGCTTCACCCATCCTTATTTCCTGAATATGAAATCCAAACAAGTGGTTTTATAATGAGTAATTGAGACAAAACGAGAAAAATCTGAAATCTCTGCTGGGCTCATTCAAAAATGACTCAGAACTAGAAACTGAGCAAACAAAGCTGCTGACCAGTTGAAATAAATGTTACGAAGCAAACGCATGAAGGAAAGCTCACACATCTACCCATAAAGCACCCACTTAAAACCTTTTTATTTCTGCTTCACACATAATTCTAAACGTTTGATGTCTGGTTTCCAAGCCTACAGCAGATTAGATTTAAGAGTGAAAAACAGACTTCTAGAGGAAACAGGTCAAGAAGGAAAAAGACCTGACAGTAATAGGGAAGCCAAACAATTTTCAGTAGACCGAAGAGCTCAAAAAGCAATGTTTTAGGGGAGCATTTAGTGCCAAAATGGTTTCTGTACACTTCTCAATCTCTAAAAGCCTCATTGTGTCACTGGACAGTATAACTAAATAAAAATGATGACTCTTAGTTTCACATCTAAAGAAACTAAATTATACTCAGAAGGCAATAATTTGCATATCAAAGATTTTAGAAATATATCACAAGTGATAAAAACAAAACACCTTTCAGGGGTTAAAAGGAAAAAAAAAACTTTAACTATCTAGAACATTTAGCTGAACAAAACCTCCTCCTACCTGAACTTCTTTGTTTAGAGAGTTGTTTCATAGCTTTGTAAGTGACTTTCATGCTACAGTGCTTTGCATATTATGGCATGAACAATGGAAATGCCGAGTTCCCAATGTGATGAATAAAACTAATATGCAGCATGCAGGTCAAATTCTGGTACAACCAGTACTGCCACTATAAAAATCACTTAACCATCCCTGTTATCTCTAAGCTCCTGTCAACTGCCCTTTTATTTCAAGCAATCATCATTACAGCGAAAATGGAGTATAATAAAAAGAAACTGGACCCTTACCACGAGTTGCGTGTAACGCAATTTAACCCATAATAACAGTCTCACTTGTGTTTCTCCAGTTCTTTCCTGTAAGAAGAATAAACCTCATGTAGACATACTACCAGACTGGGAAGCTTGGTGTTTAGTTGTTGTTTCTAGGAGAAGAGAATTCAGAAGTGAAGGACACATGGAGTTGTGAGCAACCCCTCACTAGGGAAATTTTGGTCTCCGGGGACACTTTTGACCTTAATCCATGTTGGAGCCAAGAACCACAGAGTTGCTTCTAATAGTGATGTAATGCATATATTAAGCCCTGAAATGAAGACATGTTCATTTCCCATGGATCACTGAGCACTTTGTGGCGACCTGGCCCTGATCTGATGACCTTAAGATAAAGGAATCCAGAAGCATGTGACTGGAACTGTCCTTTCTCCCTGATGCTCTGCTTCAACACTGCATAATTGTAAAAGCATACACTACTTTCATCATATGTATAAATGATCTAAGTTAATCAACTGCACTCCATTCAATATACAGGCAAGGATTTGTTCGTGCCTATCCATCTTTTGCTAATGGTGATGATGAGTTGTGTCATTGGCTACAATATTTTATCCCACCCCCCCCCGCCACACTGCTTTTCTTTTTTTAATTTTTCTCCTTTTTCTTTCCTTCTTTTTTTCCTTTCTTTCCTCATCCCTTTCCTCTTCTCTTTCCTTCCTTCCTTCCTTCCTTCCTTCCTTCCTTCCTTCCTTCCTTCCTTCCTTCCTTCCTTCCTTCCTTCCTTTCCCTCCTTCCTTCCTTCTCTCTCTCTCTCTCCCCCACTCCTTTTTTTCCTTTCCTTTTCTTCCCCTTTCCTTCCTTCCTCTCTCCCTCTTCTTCTCTGTCTCTCTTTCTTTTTGTCTTTCTGCCTTTCTCTTTTACTTAAATATTCTTATAACCGCATTGCAACCAATATTTCGTAACACCCTTAGCAACAGAAGGAATTAAATCATAATTCACTTCTGACCGATATAACCAGCACTAAGAAAAGGAGGGTAGAGGGAGAGGGAAATCATCCACTTTTCCCAATAATAATGCCTGGATCAGATGCTTGATTTGCATCACAGCCCGAAGAACTTCGGCATTGCTTAAGAAGGCAGGCAGTATCCCTACATCCTTCAGGGTGAGATGAGTCATCTACTGAATCATGCCACTACAGAATATGTTCACCACTGCTTGCTTTCTCCCCCAAGCCAGAGTGTAGCTAAACATTTATATGTCCCAGATCAGGAGATCAGGTTAAGAAGAGCTTGAAAGCTTCTCTTGGCTCTTGAAAACATTAAGTTCAAGTGTGGTTCTCTGGCTTGAAGGTGGCCATTTGTTGCCTCACTATTTTTATTAGGACATCTGGAGTTGCAGGTGTTAACTGGAAATAACCTTCCTGTATTTGATTTCTTTCCACACACTGGGGCTTCTGGGACCTTTTGAACCCAGCTGGATGGCTATATCCTAGTATTAAATTCAGCCTATTCCAGGTGGGAAGAACCAAGATTACTCTTTGGCGTGGTGGTGGTGGTGGTGGTGGTGAGTGTCGGTGGGTGGTTGTGGGTGGAGGTGATGATAGAGAAACCACTGGTAACCACTGGGTAGTGTATCAGCACTTAAATTAACTCCTCATTTGCTAACAGGTGGGTTCTGATCTATTTTCCCCAAACTTCCTTTTTTCCTAGAAGATGCCGGCCTATCTGATTAAACAAGGGCATTCTTTCTGAGCTCATATCTAGGTCACTTATGGTCAAACTATATTTTCCTTTAATTTACTCAAAACTAGGTTCTCTGTTAAGCCCCCTTCCCCACCTCTGGCATAAGGACAAGACACGTGGAGGAAGAAGTAGGCCGCCTTAGTGTCTACTATTACATATGGTGAAGTGGTATAAAGAAGCCAAGATTTCTAGAAGTGTCTGCCCTTTGCCATTTTTGAGATGGCGGGAAAATCCATTTGGAGTGTTTATGCCCCTCTTGATAGCCAAGCCATGGGCTTTCTTTTATATTGTGCTACTGAGGTGAGTCATTGCCCTCAGAAAAGTCAATTTCATGATGACTTACTTCCTAATAATCACCGGAACAGTGTTGCATTTCTTCAGGCCTGGCACATTGTCAACTGGCAAACCTGCAGAGCAAGTAAGAGACCTGGCCCAGTTCACAAGGCAGGCAGAAGTGATCCAGAGTTCAGGCTTCCTGCTTGCCTTTGATTCTCCGACCCACTTCCTTTTCTCCTCCACCTCTGCTTCTTCCTGTCTCTCCATCTGGAAACCATGAGTCTCACGGATTCCAGGCACAAATTCTCAGATTTCAGATGTTTGGGAAATTTCTCTGCTTGGGTCATTCTTCAAGAGTAAGAGAATTCAATTTGGGAGGAAAAACAGCTGAAACCCTGCCACAAAAGAGAAAACAAATAAGGTGTGGTGTGTACTCATTCCCTCTCCAACTCAGCTCCAAACCCACACACAATGTCTGACTTCATAAAAAGTATTGAGATCCCCGCTAGGAAGGGACAGAATGGAAAGACAAAATCTCCACTCATAAAAAGCATACTCCTCTCCCTTCTGAGGTATAAACACAATTGGCATCAGATAATACAACATAATTGATTTTGTGTGAGTCACTAGGGAAGGGGAAAGGCCTCTAGAGGACAGACCTAAGAGTGATGGAATGAAGTGAAAAGTAAAATTTAGCCTAAATTGTTAGAAAGAAACTATTAACATTATGAAACACTTAACCTCAATGTTGCATCTCTAAGAAGAAGTAATGTGTGGTCTTCTATGCTCTGGCTCCTCATGCTGGGTTTTAGCAGCAGACAGACTCGGTCCAAGTGCTAGCTCGGTCCTTAACTTGGGAATTCGATGAGCAGCTGGATCTGTAGGGCATAGGACAGTGCCTGCCACATAGGGAACACTTAATGAGTGGTAGCTTATAATTACTATTTATTGTGATGACGGTCCTCATGAAAATGGAGCCCTCTTAGGGCTGTAGTAGTGGAACCTGCCCTTACGTCACCCCACGCTGGCTTCTCTGATCAGCCTCTAGATCAGAGACTGGGACTACTTCATAGCCCTCTCTACCACACTCACCTAATTACATTTTCATATCAATTATAAGTGTATCAAGTTATGTGCATTTATTTGTTCATATGGTTACTAACCCTTTGAAGGTTGTATTGCCTGTTCACTACTGCATTACCAATTCTGACAAAATTGCCTGACACGAAACGGATGTTCAAAAAATATTTGTGGACTGGCTGACTGACATCTTGATAGGATGTGTATCCAGAGTTACCCCAGATAATACATCTTGATGCAGAAAACTAGAAGACACTTTTAGCTGCCTCTCGCCCACCATGAATGTCCAAAGCAAGTGGTGCCACCAAAAGGCACCTACTCTTCCCAGGAGAAGAGGGGAGTTGGGAAACCTGTCATCCCCACTCGGCCACTAACAAGCTGTGCAACATTTGACAAATCAACTCCCTTCTCTAAATGCTCCTAAAATGAGGGATATTGTCGACTAGATGGGAAGAGCCCTCTGCCTCTCCCGGCTCTAACATCGTAAGATCTTAGCAAAGTAGGAACAGTGGGAATGCAAAAAGGCTTCCTCTAAGAACCCCAACACTTCTTCCCCTCCAGGCGTGTGCGTGTGCATGCATGAACATGTGTGTGTCTCTATGGGTGAATATACACATATACGTATGTGCACAGGTGTGTGTGTATGTTGGGGCTAGGCCAGGAGAATGGGAAACATATGAAGTCTTTATGGAGAGCATTTGCCCAAATGCTTTGGACTGAATGTTTGTGTTTCCCCCAAATTCATATGTTGAAACCCACAATGTGATGGCATTAGGAGGCGGGTTGTATGAGGGCTAATTATGTCATGGGGGTGGAGCTCTCATGATTGGATTACCGCCCTTATAAAAGGGACCCCAGAAGCTCTCTCACCCTGTTTCCGCCATGGATGCAATGAGAAGTCAGCAGTCTTTAACCCAGAAGAGGGCTCTCACCAGGACCTGACCATGATCTCAACTTTCAGCCTCAAGAACCATGAGAAATAAACTTTTATTAATAAGCCATCTAGTTTATAGTACTTTGTTACAGCAAACTAAGACACCATATGTGCATTAGCCATGAAAAACCATACTGTAGCCAAGTAAATTAGGAAGGGAAACATTGGGCTAAACAAAAAAACAGGTTTCTTTCCTGTGGGATTTCTTGGATCTTTTAATGTGTTCATGTGCATTGTGAAACTTCAAGAAGTGGGTAAGAGTTTGGTTTTCTGGTGTTCCATGTAACAAGTCTAGGAAACATGGCTTTAAAGATGAGTCCAACTGACCTCATCTAACTGGTGAAAAACCGAGGCCCAAAGAGATTAAATGGTTTGCCTAAGGTCATACGGCTGTTGGCAAACTTGAATTTGTAACCAGATTGAGCTACTGTCTCTCAGAAGAAAAAGTCTGCTTCATGACCTGAGAGCCCACATTAGAACATTCTGGGAGACACCCCAAGTTTCTTTCTTTGAGACTAAAGGGAAGCATTCTATAGACTAGAATTCTTAGTCTCGGGTACACAGACATTAGTTCAGTGCAAGTGCAAGTGTGAGTGCAAGCTTTCTCGTCAGAGGCGCCATCTGGAACGTGGGGTGCAGCTCTGACAAACTACTGTTTCTCTCTCTCTCTCTCTCAGCACTCAGTCTCTCCCTCCCACCCACCCCTTCACCTGCCCCCGGTTGTCTTTTTCAGGCTGCATTCTGGGATTACTGTTGTGGAGAGTAAGGGCACTGCCAACCTGCTTAATTAAGTCCTCGACCACAACCATACATACACCATGCACCAGGGTGAAGGAGGCCAGTAAGCCTTCTGCATTGCCAGACCTCTTCATTCCAGCTTAACAGTTTACATTATTTTCTAGACTAGGAAACTGAGCCAAAAGGTCATTAAAAATGGGAGTTCGTGCCTGGCCTCTGACAGAGTTGAACGTGGACCATTCTCAAATGACTTCCCTGGCACCTTAGACGTGAGCCTTCAGGTGCACTCATGGGGCATCAGTGTGCCAGGCAGCAGCACAGGGGTGGGAGGTGCCAGGGACAGTGAGTGTGTGTGTGCAACACCAGAGGGAACTGTGGCACACCGAGAATGATAATGACCTGGCAGCCCTCCAAACGACTGTTCTTTAAATATTAGGTCAACGTTTGTTTAGAGGATAGGATGGCATGCACCTTTCTGTGAGTGTGGTATGCGGGGGGAGGGCCTTGGAGGCTGTGCCCCAAGCTGCATACCACGCTCATAGACACAAAAGCTCTGACCCCTTTTTAGAAAGGACCATTTAGTGACCATCTGTTGTTATTCCAGCTTACCCTTTTGGGGCGTATCACCCCGCCCACTTCCAAATGGCTTTCGACATATTTCTTCCAACTCCTACACAATTATCTCCCTGAAAGGAGTTCTTGGAATCACAATTTTCCCCCTCATTACAATTTGAGTGATGTTTTTACACCCGTCCCCTCAAAAGGCTGATCATGTGTCATGGGTTGTGTGTATGTGTGTGTATCATCGGGCTGGTAATTTAGCGATGACCCTGTTCCTTATATAGAAAGTGTGTGCGATACCCTCCATGTGGTTGCGGGGCTGCGTCTTATAGAGTTCATGACCTGCAAGTAAAGAAGAGATGCAGAGGGGTGTTTTTTTAGGAGATTACTAGATCCCCTGGAATGCAGCAAGAGCATTTAGTGATGGTGAGGAATGAATATC
Organism: Rousettus aegyptiacus; assembly: GCF_014176215.1. Taxonomy (NCBI): domain Eukaryota; kingdom Metazoa; phylum Chordata; class Mammalia; order Chiroptera; family Pteropodidae; genus Rousettus; species Rousettus aegyptiacus. The sequence goes on from NW_023416308.1 coordinate 101,150,049, forward strand.
CCTACTTGCCGGAACAGCTGTCTTTCCTCTGCCTCCTACTATTTCCCATCCCCTTTCCTCAGCTGCCTCTGACCCGTTATCTCACAGGGATAAAGACACATCATCCAGAGGAGCTCATGGACACAAACATACCTGGAAAAAGCTGTCACCCGAGTGGTCCCCAGCTCTCACTATGATGTTTCACACAAACCAAGGGAGTCTGTTTCTAGGAATACACCACACCTATGGTTTTACCTGTCACTTCATTTCATGTGCTCTTAGCCTGGCACAACGGAACATGAAGACGGCCAGTTAACTGGGGGAAAATAATCACTTCAACCAGCTGTTTGGCAGAGGTTAAATAAAACAACTTGATTGAGTGATGCATTTAAAAAAGAGGTTTCATAGGCACAGCTGTACTTAAATACTCTTGTGGCCTTGAGCTTATGGTTCTTGTGTCAATACCAAACTCAAAGATTTGTTAATGAAGCCTCAAGATGGTGACATGTCCAACAATGAGCTTCCGACTGATTTCCTTTCCTTGGAATTTGTGGTCAAGTTCACCACACCCAAGCTCTCTCTTCCTGAAATAGAGGTAGATTCCCTTTCGAGTGAAGTAATGTATGTGAATGCCTGGATCTGACACTCAAGTCACTTTAAACAAGTAACTTACATGCCCAGTGTTTCTATTTCTTCATCTCTAAAGTGGGGATAATAATAGAACCTACTAAGTTCATGAGATGATCAAATGAGATACTGCATGAAAAGTGCTTAACATAGTACCTGGCATGTGGTAAGCTCTCAAGAAGTAAAATCGTTTTGATCAATATTTGCATTATTATTATTAATTGAAGTATTAAAAAAAGGTTTTTGAAAGGAAATTTGGTAGTATGCAATCCTATTTCTAGAGCTTTCTAACTGAAAGAACTATGACACATATACAAAGCTTTTTGCATGAGAATGTTCATGTAGCGTTGTTTTTATGGCAAAAATGTGGTGATGACTTGAGTATCCATCAACAGGAGACTAACAAAGTATCTTAGAGTCCATCCATATAAATGAACACTACACAGAAAATCAGGGTGTTTTTCTCACTCCCTGCTCAGTGCAGCCAACAATACTTTGAAAATCACCAAAGCCTCCATGTTTAGATTGGTAATCACAGCTTTCCTTCCTGCAATCACAGAACATTCTCTGGGATGCTAATAAGATGATTTTGTTTTACTGGGAAGAGTGGATTCGCATCACTCAAGCCAAACTGAAGAGAGACACGAGCTCTGAAGAGGAAAGGATCAAGGGGCTTGGCTGAAAGATGACATGGTTCCCAGTACAACCCCAACTTCTTCCTGTGACTTTCTAGTCACAAGGCCCCTACAGTGAACCAAAGAGTTAAGGCTCTGACTTTTGGCCCTTGGAAATCCTCCTTGGAGCCTTCTATGTAAGAGGAAGAAGAAAAGTTTGTCTGCTAGGCCATGTTAAAGCAGAGAAAGCGGAATGATTTTCCCCATCCCTTGTGGTCTGCTCCCTGGGGTTAACCAGTTCATTGTAACCAAACATACTAGGTTAGGGGTTGAGCCAGGCACCTCAGCCACTTCGCTATTCTCTAACTGCTGCTCCTCCAAAATATAGTCCTCATTTCTGCTGTGTCTGATTTCTACCAGCCAAGAACACTAATTGAGATCCTCTTCCTCAAAGCAAAAGCTATATGTCTTCATCTGAGGTTCTTGTTTTGTTTGAGTTTCTTCTCTCTATCCCTTGGCTTCTCTCTCTGTGTTTTTTTTTTTCTATAGACCCCATTTTCCTTGGAGAGGCAGGCCCATTTTATTTCAGCTTCATGAAAGAAGAGGCAAGAGCACAGATTACAAGAAGGAAAAACAATTATAATGCTGAGCACTTCTTATACCTGCAAACTCCACCTTCTAGTATAGTGGCCTCATTACATATATCCTTGAGGACTCCATTTCGACCTTGACCCTTCGGAATCCTTGCTTTTGAGAGGCAGAATGCAACAGCTGCGGAGAAAGCCTCTCTCTGCTCCCGAAGAGGTTAGAGTGTGTAACCGACAATGAGGTTGAGAGCATATTGACAAACAAGGGCTGCACTACATGCTGTCAGCAACGAAGAGCAAGCTGGTGAGACAGGACAATGCAAGCCCCAACTGCCCTGAAGGGAGATTATGATCCCCGGTTGCCCCTCAAAAGCATCTGACCTTTCTTCTTGCTCTCATTTTGGCACATGTTTTGATGAACATTGACTAGACATAAAGTAAGGAAAGACCAAATCCTTGGCATCTCTGCTCTCTTGCCCCTGGAGACAATTTCCTTGTTAATAGGAAATGGAATATGCTTTCCCATGTAGTGCCAGACTAGGCCAGCAGGGGTCTGACATTAGTTGCTTTTAATCCACAAGGACTGTTTCCAGGTGATGGCTGTGTGAATGGACTTAAAATGAGGAGCTAACAGCCATGGTTTGACACAGCAGAACTCTTAGGTATAAATTGTGCATCTATTTCTGTAGTAAGACTCTAAACAGCTCAGCCCGCAGGGCATTGATTTTCCTTACCCGCAATGAAGTGCTTGGTTTAATCTAGTTTTCATGTTTATCCAGAAAATACATTCTTAAAGGGAGCTACCTTAATCTAAGGGCTTGGATCATCCAGATTTCTGTCTGAAGCAATTCTCCAGTTGCTGTTTGGTCCCTAAAGAAGATGCCATGAAATCCGAAGGTGATGTTAATCAAAAAGACAGTGTTTTAAAAAGCTAATTAAATAGTGTCTATATGTCTCTGACCTATAGGCACTATTGTAAAGAAAAGCATGAGTTTAGTATTTCTGGGTCACTTTTAAAGTTGATATTTCAAACAACAAGTCTTTATATTTTCCCTGAATATATTTTTGCTGTGGATGATTATTAGTTACAATAATTATTAAATACTTAAAGAAAATGTCATGATTTCCAGTTTTCAATGCCATTTCAGGTACTAACTCATCCGGTCCTTTATTACAAGAAAGAAATTATTAGTCTCATTTTATAGACAATGAAATTGAGGCTCAGGAAGGTGAAGAGAGTTAGGTACCTGAGATCACACAACTTGTAGCGGCAGAGCAACCCTATTAAAGAACTGTACTTTTTTCAGCAATTAACCTAATTTTACTTGCTAGTATCTATATCATTTTGCTATGCTAAAAAGTAGTAATACTGTAATTTTCTTAAATTATGGAATGTATGTTTTTCATTAAGTTGTACATTCCTTCCCTTCACAAAGCCATAGTCTATGTTCTGCTCTTTGACAAAATGGCAGGAAGTGTCAAGAATCCAATCTCCCAGGATTCACAAGTTCTCTCAGTTTTCAACAGGACACACCTCTGCCAGACAGAAGACTAAAATATTTTTTCACCATCAGCAACCCAAAGAGCTAGGTTCTATTACTTTTCCAGATGAGGAAACAGAGAGGCCAGGTTGTCCACATTTTCACAACTAAGATGTGTCTCCAGGTAGCCCAGCCCTCACCAAGTTCAGGTTCGCAATCACTATGAGCACCAACTGAAAAAACAAAAAACAAAAAACAAAAAACAACAAGATGGCACAAAGAGATAACAGGGAGGACCCTATAACATCTCCACAGGAAGCTGGCGTGGTTGTGAGGGCTGAGCCAAGAGGGATATGTTGTTATACCTTGGAGGAGAAGATAGAAATGTTAACAGATTTTTTTTTTTAAGTCATCCCAGAAATGCTTCACTGAAAAGATGATCTCTGAGAGAAAAAAGTCATGAAATATGGATTTAAAAGAACCTTACAGACGAGTTATGATTTTGCTATCAACCGTTCTGAACTGATCAGGTTCTCAGAATCTCACTTTATTTTCTCCCTTCATTTTTATTTAGAGGTTTAACGACCTCAGAAACAATTGAGCCAGTTATCTGTGGCCTGCACAGCCTGAGAACCTACTTTGTGTGCGAGCATTTTGCAAACTGTCTCTGAACCATTACTACAGATGGTCTAACCCACATCTGCTCCATCTGATTGGCCCCGCCTCCCAGTTACACAGGGAGGCCTGATTGATCTACAAGAGGTCCCGCCCGCTCTGTCAGGGAGAGGTACTGAATGAGCTTGTGACCTGCTGGGGCTTCTAGGAGATTTCCTCACGTTTGCAAGAAAGCCATGAGAAGGCGAGAAGGCCGCGTCTCTCTTCTTTTCCCTGAACAGTGTCTGGCTACAACCCAGGCTCTTGAGGAGGAAGTCAACCTGGAAGTTATGGAACAGAAGGTAAGGCACCTTGAGGGGGGACTCGCTATGACTTACACCCAAAGTACTCTAAGTAAGATTCAACTCTCACGGCAGCCAGGATAGGGAAGCCTTTATGCAAATGAAGAAACCGAGCCGAGGAGGGTACAGAGAGGTGCTTTACAATGAGTCAGTGGACAGAGCTGGAGTTCAACCCAACCCAGACTCGTCTGCCTCCAAAACCTGGGTCACCTTTCATTCCATCGGTCTGTTACTTGTCCAGAAGGGTAAGAAGTTAGAGCAGAACCCTTCTAGGCTGGTCAAATCAAGAGTCTTACCCACCGGAGGCATATCCCTCCCTTCTTTTCCCCACGGTTATCCAGGCAATTTCCTCTGCTCGAAATGCCCTTGGCCCTCCTCTCCCACCAAGTAAATTCTTTCCATCCTCCAAAAGCCCACATCTATTTTGAATTCCTGTTCTGTCCTTAAAACGCACTACATCTCCTCCAGCCCATACCAAGCACAACCCCTCCCAACCCCCTGAACTTCTGCCCTTGTCATCCGTGCCCTAGGTTTGGAGATGCCCCAGGTTTGATTTATTAACATTTAACTCTTGTTGACCATCAGGTCTTCCTGGGACCTACTTCTGGCTTATCTATATATACAGTTCTGTATCTTCGGGAGTGAGGTGTGACCTCAGGGGGTACTTCTTCCCTGCTGGAAGCTGCATTCTGTTTCTTTGTTCCCCCCTGTGCTTTGTGAACCAAGCTAGGCGGCTTCCCTGTCCCAAGTATACTAATTTTCCATCCTCTAGATCTTTGCTGCAGTCACTCCCCCTGCCTGGAATGCTTTCTCTTTCTTCGTTTCTACCTAGTAGTGTATTAATTTTTGTATTTTGTCTCTTTTAATGAACTGGGGACTCCACTGGGGACTCCAGAGAGAGATCCTAGTCGGTCTCACCTTTATATCCTCACATCACCTAGCGCAGGGCTTGGGCCATAGGAGCCATTCAGTAAATGTTTGTGAAATGAATAAATGAATGACTTTCGATCAGATATAAGAATGTAGCTATAGGTATTTTCAGGACCTAGGAAAAATCTCTTCTTTGGAATGTATCTCTCAAGGGGATAGTATTTTAGTCAGTGGAGGTCTCCTAAGTTTTAAAGCTATTTAAATGACTATCAGTCTCTCTCATGTATTTTAAATAACACTGTAATTTTGGTGCTTGCCCATAGGCAGTGTTGCGAAGCCTAACTTTTTTTTTTTTTTTTTCAGTCAGTAACACTGGTAAATAAGACCCAGTCGTGTACACATATGTAGTAACACCCTTCCACTGTACATCAAAAAGCTCAAACAAGGCTCACACAGCCTCCCACTTCTGGTATTTTCTAGATTAAATTCAACCAAAGACTGTCTAGGTTTGTTGATGGTTAGTTGAAATCCACAGACATCTTTGAAACCTTATTGCACTTAACAATTTTGACCTCTCCTGACCAGGTGTTAATTAGTAGGAAATTTGGCTCACTTTCTCTGCCTTAACCCCAGCCAACCAATAGTGGAAAACAGAATACTCAAAAGAAATAGAAAGATTGAAGAAAGCTCCCACCCACCTACTGCCTTCCTCTGCCAGCTCCTGAATTATAATAATAACATGAAATGATTTGATGTTTTTAAAAAGTACTCCTGGAGACACAATGTTGCCTAATAGTTAAAAGTACCAGCACTGGAAGCAAGCAGACCTGAGTTCAAAGTGCAGACTCGGCACTTTCCACTTGGGGTGCTGTTATGGTCTGAATGTTTGTGTGCCCACCCCCAATTCTTATGTTTAAATCCTAACCCCCAAAGGTGATAGTATTAGTAACTGAGGCCTTTGGGAAGTGATTTGGTCATGAGGGTGGAACACTTATGAATGGAATTAGGACTCTTGTAAAAGAGATCCCCTTCAGGCATATTCAGATCTGCCAGAGAAGTCTGCAACCCAGAAGAGGGCCCGCATGCAACCATGCCGGCGCCCCGATCTCAGACGTCCAGCCCCAGAACTGTGAGCAGTAAATTTCTGCAGTGTGTAAACTTCTCACTCTGTTATAGCCAACTGAAGGGACTAAGGTGGACATTGAGCAGATTCTAGAGCCTTTCAAAGCTCTGGTTTCCTCACCTGTGAAAAACTACCCCACAAGAGTTTAGAATGAAGTTAAAAATGTAAAGATGCTTCATAAACAGTAGCTCTTAGAATCTGCGCCGGCTCTGGCCCTCTTCCCACTGGAATCTCATCCAGCAAACAAGGTGGATGTGGAGCCACCCTCTCTACTCTCTCTTGCCTGACTCCAAAGAGAGAGAGAACTTGTTTCTATATTCAAGTCTCATTTTCTTTTTCCTCCAGGTTTTCTCTGCCTGTCACACTGCATAGACCCCCAGTCTCACTCAAGGCACTGCAGTGGAGTGGTTTAGCACGTGGGCTTTGGAGACAGATTCTAAGCGTTTGAATTCTGGCTCCATCTGGGATGTCCAAACTTTCTGGCTTGCCCTGAACTGTCCCAGTTTAGCACCAAAATTTCTGTATTCCAGGAAGCTTCTCAGTCCGACGCAAAGCAGGATGTATGGTCACCCTCACTCCACTCCTTAGTTAGCTGTGATCCTGGGTAGCGTTTACCTCTCTGTGCCTGGGGGATGTGAACAGTTCTTCCATCATCCTTGGTGATGAGAAGGAAAAAAGCTAGTGCCCGGAGTATCTTGTTCTAGAGACTCAGTCAACATTCAGCACCTGTCTAACCCCCTGAGCTCACCAAAGGGCCCATCGCCAGAGGCCTAAGCCCCAGTCTCAGGCAGAGCTGCCCTTGAGAAACTACGAGGTGCCCGATCTCAAGGTCACCTCTTACCTTCAGGTGGGAGGGAGCTTTGTCATTATCACCAAAGGGCAAGCACTCCGCTGACACCCTCACCTGTGTTTCAGAGTCCCCTTTCAGTCTTGACTTTCCCCAAGCCAGAATGAACCTGAGGACAAAGGGGGCAAGTGAGGTTGAAGGAAATGAGGAAAGTGCTCCGGAGGATACCAGATGTGGGCCGGAGGTGAAGGGCAATGGCTCTTCCTTAATGAGAGCGGAGCCGTTGTCTTCCCCAGGAGTTCAGCAGCAGCACCAATGAACCTGAAAATCCATCCTTGTTGCAGTGCAGGGGGTCGGACCGAGGGGCTGCAGCCCAAGCTTTATGACGCAGCCCCCTTCCAGGTCGACAGTAGCGTAGGAGGAGCCACCACCACGTGGCTGGGCTGTGCAGTGACTTCTCCCACATGGCTTCCTGCTCTTAGTGCTTAGCATTTTATAGTTCTCTGGGTGTTTAGGATTTTGAAACAATTCTTCAAGGTAGACAGTATCAATATCTCCATTTTGCAGATTAAAAAAAAAAAAAGTCTATGCCTAGTAATTCAAAGAAAGTACGCCGGTGTCTCACAGCTGGTATAAAGGCAGTGACTAAGAACAGAGATGACCAAACTTTTCTTGAAGAGCCCTTGTTTGCTTCTCTCGCTCCATCAGATCAGTTTGCACCATCGAGGTAGTAGGAATTTTGGAACAAACTCACATTCCTACTGGAGCCAAGTAGGCAACATAAATCATTAGAGTGGACTGAGTAAACGATCCAGTGAGACAGGCAAATAGGAATGGCAGCTGATTCTCAGGCTCACTGTCGGGGTCAGTAGGGGAGTGGTGGGGCCTGTGGCAAAAATGAGAATAAATCCGCCGTTTAAAGAAGGCAGCTTTAGTCAGTCATTGTCACACAAGAATGTGGCCCCAGGGTTTCCAACCTTCCAATATTTCCATAGAAATCAAGAATTCAGGGTTTTATGTGAAGTTGCACAATTTTACTATGTTGGCCATTGATTTAATTTTTTTTTACAAAACTCTTGTGGTCTAAGTGGGTCAAAATCAGCTCGCATTCCTTCTAAAGAAGGAGCTTACTTAGCCTTTGCAGCCAAACTGTCTTGATTTTGAATCCCGTTTCTGCCTTTAACACGTGGTTTAACCTCTCTGTGCTTCTGCTTTGAAGCCAGCAACATGCAAATAATAACAGTGCCTTTGAAGTTTAGCAATGATTATATGAAGCACATTGCTTAGCATTACTAGGGCCCCACCTAGAACTCAGCCCTGCTGACTCAGTCCTCTTTCCACTCTAAAAAGGCTTCAGCAGAAAACCCCCAGCCCTGGCATCCAAATTCCAATCCCACACTTTGCAGAATCCATTCTCCTGCCTAGAAAGGCAGTTCTTTCCCACTCTGGCCTCAACATTCTCAAGAAGAATCCAGAAGCCGAAGGAACGAGCAGGCTCTCTTCCCTCGTAGGCTGTTGTGGGAGGTTGCATAGAACCAGGTAATAGCACAGGACTGGGAGTCAGCTGATGTGGCTCTAGTCCTGATCTGGCCACTAACGAGCTGTGTAAATGTTGATACATTGCTGAACTACTGTGGGCCTCTGTGCTACTATGTAGATATGGACTCAACAATATCTACCTTAAAGAGCAATCATGAAAATGTAAAATCATATATCGTGCTGGATATTTTTTATCCCACCCAGATCCTCACTCCACCCTTCTCCTTCCTGCTTTATGCCCCAGAGTTTGATCTCCACAGGCAGCATCAGTAGGGCTCTCTTCTGGTCCCCAGGAGGGTTCAGCAGATGGGATACACAGACAGGTCGGCAGTGGATGGGAGGAAGGAGGGCGGAGTGTTTAGCTCCCAGCTTTCCCTGGGGCAGTGGGCAGTGGCGAGGCTCTTCTGGGAGGCCAGGGAGTCTGCTCCTACCGCTTCCACTCTCTTCTTCTCTGGGGTCCACTTGCTCTGGCAGCTCAGGGGTGGTGACGGCTCCCCAGCATTGCTAGCCCCAGGGGACTTCACCATCCATTGTAGGTTTCCCTTAATGCTTTCATGCCATCGTAAGTGGTTTCTCGTTAAGGTCTCCTGAATTACCCTGATCGTACCACGTTTCCTGCCAAGACCCTGACCATTACGCATACAGGATAGCTCAGAGATATTGTAGGTTCAGTTCCAGACCATCGCAATGCAGCGAGGATCACAATAAAACAAGTCATAATCTTTTTGCTGGTGGAGGGTCTTGCCCTCAGTGCTTAAAAACTGCAACATCTGTGAAGTACCATAAAACGAGGCATGCCTGTGTATAGCTCATCTGGGCTTTTCTGTTTGTTTGTTTGTTTTGTTTTGTTTTGTTTACCTTGGAGCCTTGGATGTGGAAGGTACTCAGTATGGCCAGAATTAATTTCAAATCATGAGCTTTCTGCGTTACCTTCAGGCTGCCAGAAAATCCAATTATTCCTATCTCTCATTCCTTAAGTGCCCAGTCCATTGAAATCCATACACATTGAAAGGCAATTTGTTCATTCATAAATGTTTGTCATGCAGGTATAATGTACCAGGCCCTGAGCTAGGTCCTAAAGATCCAGGTGAGATCAAGCAAACAATATCCTTTTCTTTTTAGAATTTATAGTTCCATGGGGCTACATGGGAAATGTTGCCAGAGAGACAGCCTCTTTGCAGGTCATCATGAAGCCAGCTGACTGACTAGAGCTCCCTGTGCGTATGAAGGCCCAAGGCTGCTCCCTCAGGACAGTGTGAATCTGTAGTCAGTGTTTGCAGCTGACGCTGTGAGTTGGCCGACCCAGCTCATGTTCGGAGCTCTTAGCTGTCTTCGAGGTTAGTGGTCGTTGGGAACAGTTTTGGCAAATAAGACGTAAGCACAAATCAGTATGGGGCTCCCAGGGAAGCCCTTGATTCCCTTACAGATAGGGACAGACTCTGCAGGTATATAAGCCTTTGTCCTCTTTCTTGCTGTCCCTTTCCCTGCTTGGAACACAGATGTGATAATGCTTGGATGTGTGATGACTACCTTGTAACCATGAGATAACAAGCATTAAGAGTGACAGAGCAGAGAGACATTGATGCCATTGAGCTGCCACAGTAGTCCTGGACTCTGGGTCTGTATAAAGCAAATAACCTCCATTTGTAAGCCACAGGTAGGCAGGTAGTGTTACACATATTCAAGAGAATTCATAGCTGGAGGAAACCCTCAAGATTGTCTGACCCAACTCCTTCTCTTATATATAAGGAAACTGAGGCAAAATGAGAGAAAGAACTAACCGCAGGTCACGCAGCCCTCCTAGAACTCATGTGTGCCAGCCAGTCCTAGGCCATAACTACAAGCTCCTACAACCTATGCAGAGATTTGTGAGCTTTGCATGTGTTTCTACTGTTCACTTAGTTCATAGGGCCTTTGGAAATAGTTACCTCTTTCCATCCTGCTTGGAACCATAAAAGAAAACAAAAAACTGTTATATAGATTCATGAGCAGTAATACATGCCTCTCATTTTAAGCCACTGAGTTTGGGGGAGGGGGTTGTTAGATAGCAAAAACTAACTAATGCATAACCTTTATTGACCACTTACTATAGGCCAAATCTATGCTTAGACTTTTACATGAATAATTCATTTAAATCTCACAACAGGCCCATGAAATAGATATTGTCATCTTCATTTTGTAAGTGAAGAAACTGAGATTTAGAAAATTTAAATAACTTATCCCTAGTCACACAATAAGAAGTGGATCCAGGATTTGAACCCCAGTGTTCTGACTCTAGAATCGTATTATGATCTATTTCTTTCAGTCTCCTCTTCCTTTTGCTCCTTCAAAGACTGGTTTGGCTCCAAAATCTTAGGACTTTTTTTTTAAAGATCTCGTCATGGTACATTTGTGGGGGGGGGGGGGTCAAGGTATGAATAATTTTGGCAAGTGTCTGGGTGAACATTTTGAACAAGCCTGACTTTGCCAGCATCTCTTATTCCTCCCTTGCCCACAAATCCTGTTGGCTCTGCCTGCAAAATCTAACTGGACTCTGGTTACTTCTTGTCACACCTTTTACTGCCAATCCTGTCCAACGCACCATCCCTTTTATCTGGGTCGTTATAGCAGCTTCTTAACTAGTCTTGGCTGTACCTACCCCCGCTGTGGCCTTCTCATATCAGCTGGAGTGATCATTTGAAAAGTAGTCATGTTATGGAAATCTACTCTTCAGTGCCCTTTGTATGGTTTTTAAGGGCTGCCATAATGAAATACCACAGACTGGGTGGCTTAAGCAATGGGAATTACTTTTCTCACAGTTTTGGAGGCCGGAAGTCCAAGATCAAGGCATTGGCAGATTTGGTTTCTCCTTAAGTCTTTCTCCTTGGCTTACGAGTGGCCACCTTCTTGCTGTGTCCTCATATGGTCTTTTCTCTATGCATGTGCATTTCTGGTTATCTTTCTGTGTGTCCAAGTTTCCTCTTCTTATAAGGACACCGGTCAGATTGGATCAAGCCCGATGCGAATGGTCTCGTTTAACCGAATCTCTTTGGAGGCTCTGTCTCCAAATACAGTCATAGTCTGAGATGCTGGCAGTTACAGCTGCGCCATAATTTGTGAGGGATACAACTCAGCCCTTTCATAACGCCTCTTAATGACACCTTTTAATGATTTCCCAACACACTTAGAATAGAATCCCAGATCACTACCACGTCCTCGAAGGTTTCATGTGATGTGGGCCTCGCCACATCTCAGCTGTATCTCCCCACACTCTTCTCTTTGCTCATTGTGCTGTGGTCGCACTGGCCTCCTAGCTCCTCCTTTCCAAAAGCGTGCTCCTGCCTTTAAGCCTTTGCGCTTTCCATTTCCTTTGCCTAGAACATTCCTTCATGCCAGATATTGACAAAGGCTTACTCCGCCTTTGTACCTTGTTACTCAGCCCAGATATTACCTCCATAATAGTCTTATTTCTTGCTTTCCTTTATTTTTCTTTGAAATATCTGTTACTACCTGCCTTTGTCAATATTTATTTATTGTTCTGTTGCCTGTCTCTCCCACTAGAATATCATCTCTGTGAGGCACAGACTTCATTTGTCCTGTTCCCAGACATATCCCCAGGGCCTGAATATAGCAATGCCACATACAAAATAGTCCCTAATAAATGTTTTAAAGAAAACAAATGAAAAGAATGAATGAATGAAAGAAATGAAATAGAACGGAATTAAATTAGTTGACTGAAGGAAAATTTTAAATGAAAAAATCCCCATGCAAGTGAGAAAAAAAATCTTTTCTTTGTGTCACTAAGACCTTTGTTCTTATTTCAGATATTTGACTTAAAATTTAACCACTTATCTTCTGGAAGCTCATAAAGCATCCTGTGACATTTAGCAGGACATCTCTGCCAAGTTGTCATCAACTGACCCCCAACGCAAGCAGCCAGAAACTTACACAGGGTTTCCCCCTATTTGTTTTCTGTCTCGCCTGCAATAGCCCCACGCAAAGATGCACCCCCGCAACTTTGACAATGAAGTAATTGAGGAACTAATTCGCAAACGGATCCTTTTATTGTGGGTAAAAATTGTAGATCTTTTGAAGTCAGAAAAATGGAAGCAGGGGGAGGAATATAAACAAAAAATCCTATACTCTTCCAACTGAGGGCCTACCGTAGTTCACAGCAATTCTGTTTTGACCTATAGTTCTAGCCCTAGTGGTAGCTTCTGGAATTGCAGGTAAGGGAGAGGAAGTGGGAAGTTACGACAAACAAAACTTTTTTTTTAATTCAACCATTTTAGTGGACTCCAGATATATCTGTCTCTCCTTTGGGAAATCAAACCCCAGTCTCCAGCAAAGAAGGATCCAGAGGTACTCCTCTTCAAGGTGTTTTGACACCTTCTTAGTTCTGGTCCTGTAGATGTGTTCAATCGGGAGCATCTGTTTGAATCCTTACAACAACATGCAGGAGAGATGTTTGTCCCATCATTAATGAAGAGACCGAAGTGTTCACAGAGGTAAAAAGGGGCAGGAATGAACCTAGGTCAGACAGATTCTAAATCCTATGATCTTCCCAGTACTAAGCAAAGGGGATAAACTTTGAAAGTTTAGCCCATTTTATCCCACATTGAATTTCCTAAGTCTGTGGAATGTAAACTTCCCTGCCAGTTATAGTCTCATTAATTCAATAACCTTTATTGACTGACTCCTAGGTGCCAAGAATTGTGCTTTGCCCAGTGGCTTCGAGAGAATGATGAGTGAACAACGATAATGATATAAATTTAGTGGTGAGAAAGAAACCCCTAAGGAATGTCAGAGCTCTTTCTCAAATTGAGTTACTTTTTCACTATTGAATACATTATCATTTGAAAAGCTGATAAAAGGGCCCCGTGTTGGTGAGCCAAACCAATCAATACGTTCCATTTAATATTCTCCTTTCTGCTTTTCTCCTATTCAGGCAGACTAGTGAAAAGGCAAGCATTTAAGGGCTGAGATTACTGGGTTGAAATTCATAATGGAGGGTTTTTGTGGGGAAGGGGGAGCTATTTGCTCCTGAAGAATAGGCAATCTAGGGCCGGTCGAGTGGACACTTTCCTGGAGAGAGGGTAAAACGGGGCTCGTCTGATGCCTGTCCTCTGGCTGTGGGGTAGAGAGAAGGAGGAATAGCCCCTAAGGAATCTGCTTGGAGAGGCAGCCACTCTGACTGGTCCCGGAGCCCCATCCCTGACAGCCGTCTTAAGTATTAATCAATCACAAGAGGTGATTTCTAGAACAGGTACCTATTATAGGACTCACATATTCACATACAAAACTTGGAAACTGGTTCTAAAATCTTAAAGGGAATTGTTTTTGCGTGGTGGGACTATGAGTAACTCCCCCCACCCCTTTGCTCCTCTGTAATGCCTCCTTTTCCTTCTATAGACTTGCATCATAATCAATAGGTGTCATTGGGTTACTAGGTATAGTACAATAGATGACACTTTACTCTCTTCCCATAGTCCCTCCACCATCTCTTTCCCCTTTTATTTGTTTCATGTTCAAAGTAATGATTTTTTAACAAAAAAAAATAAAAATGAAAATAAATAAATAATACATTTTGCGCTCTCCCATCTCCGCCCCACGTAACAGGAATGAGGGAAATCCTCTCTCTGTTGCCCTCTCTCTTCCGCATCCTCCCCCCGCCCCTCCTCCTGGCCTCACTAAGAATGCTGGGGCTTTGGGAGTATAAAAGGAACTTCTCCTGTCCTCAGCTGTATGCCTCTCAATGAAATTCCCCAGGAAGTTTCACTTGGGGAGGATTTGCCCATGGATGCAAGCAAGGGTAGATGGCAGGAGCGGGGGTGGCACATGAAAATAAGGCCATAAGTCTATCCTGCACCATTTCCTTTTCCTCAACTCCAGGAAGAGCGGAGCTGAGTCAAATGGTCAGGACCGGATATCCTGAGTATGACCTCTGAAGCACAGAGATATATGGGGACTTGTCAATTTTTTTATTAGTCGAATGCAGAGAATAATGCCTTCTCCCTCACAGGTGTGTGATGAAGATCAGATGAAATAATGGACGCAAGAGTGTTCCTAAAGGTCACCAGGCCCCAGCAAGTCTCTCTTAATTCCCTTCCCGTCTGTCTCCTCTCAGCTTCCCCTGAGCCTGCCCTGCCCCAGGCTGTCATCATTCCGTCCCTGCTCTTTTGGCCTCCCCACCTTCACTCTTTCTTCACCTCAGTCCCAACTGTACACTAGTGCCCAGTGATCTTTCTAAAACCCGCCTTTCAGCAAGGCACATCCTTCTACAAAAACTCCAGTAATTCTCTTTGACCGAAACAAAAACCCAAATCCTTAGCCTGCTGGTAGTTGGCAGAATTCTAAGAATGACCCAATGACACTCATCCTTGTATAATCCATTCTCCTGGGAGTGTAGGTGGAATCTATTGATAAGATGAGCTATCATGTTCATAATTATGTTATACAGCAAAAGGGAGATTGTCCAGGTGGACCTAATTTAATCAGATGAGTCCATTAAAAGCAGAGCGTTTTCTCCAGCCAGTAGCAGAAGAGGAAATCAGGCGTTAGAAGCATGAGGAGCATTCAACAGTAGCCAGCGAGAAAGCAGGAACTTCAGTCCCGTCACCGCAGGAAGCTGAGAGAAGACAGATGGGAAAGAAATTAAGAAGAGAGACTTGCTGGGGCCTGGCGAGCTTTGGGAACTCCCTTGCATTCATTATTTCATCTGATCCTCATTATGCACCTGTGAGGGAGAAGGCATTATTCTTCCCATTTGACAACTGAAAAAATTGAAGGAACTTAGACCCTGGTTTTTCCCCAGAGTATCCAGATAAGAGCCCAGTATGGCCAACACCATGGTTCAGCCTTGTGAGACCTATAGAACTTGTGAGATGATCCTATTTGGACCTCTGACCTATAGAACTATGATAAGGAAATGGGTGTCATTTTAATCTGCTAAATTTTAGTAATATGTTATGCAATGGCTTAGTTTCAGCTGCTTTAGCAAAGTACCAAAGTACTGAGTGGCTTAAACAGCAGAAGTTTGTTTCTCACAGTCCTGGAAGCTGAGGTGTCTAAGATTAGGGTGCCAGCGTGATCAGATTCTGGCAAGGACCCTCTTACTGATTTGCAGATGGCTGTCTTCTTGCTGTGTCCTCACATGGTAGAGAGAGAGAGAGAGATCATCTTTCTGGTGTCTTTTCTTATAAAGGCATTAATCTCACCATGAAGGCTCCCTCTCTCATAACCTAATTACCCTCCAGAGCACCCACCACCAAATACCATTACATTGGGGATTAGGGCTTCAACATATGAATTTGGGAAGAAATATGCAGTTCATAGCATACAGCAATAGAAAAGTAACACATTTGATATTTCAAAACCTTAAGAGTTCTTATCCAGCCTACTTCTCCAATCCACCTCTCAGACATAAGCTCTGGAATCATTCCAGGGTTTAAATATGGACTCTTATCACTTGCTGGCAAGTTACATGGCATCAGTGTTATTCTATTTCCTCATTATATATTTAGGATATTTATAGAACCATCCTCATGAGATTGTTGGGAGGATTAAACGAGATAATCCAGCAAAGCACTTAGGATAGTGTCCAGCAAAGAATAAATGTCGTATAAATTATTTTTTCTTTGTACTCTTGTTATAGTCTCTGTAGACATTCCACTTAAGTCCAATGGGTTTATTTATTAACCTAGAAAAATACACTCTTTTCTTGGCACATGCCCTCTTCCCCTTGCTACTCTGCCTCTCAAATATGCATCCTTCCGGGCCTTGTTTAGATTCCTCCGTCCTCTGTGATACCTTACCTGACCCCTTCAGCTCACGGTGGTCCAGCTTTTTATACTAACTTCTAGAGTACTGAAGAATCATGTAAATACTTAGACTGTCTTTTACATAATCACTTAAAATGATGTTTTTAAAATTATTATTATAAAAGAAACACCTCTTTGTTAGAGATAATTGGGAAAATCCATAACTGTTCAAGTCACAAATAAGTCATCTGTTGCCATAGTTAAGAATGTTTCCCTCTGGTCTTCCTGTTTTTGTTGTTCGTGTATATGTAAACCATTGTCTTTCTGAGAATAAACCTTTGCCCTAGTCTAGCTAGGGCATTTGTCTGCCTGAGATGGGAATAGGATTTGTTCACAGAAGGAATTCAGAGAAAGTATGTGGTAACATTCAGCTTTGTGTGTTATGTGCTGTTGAGTTGGCTCTCACTCCTTGAGACTCTGTGAATGTGTGATGTCCACAGTGTCTTGTATTCAATAGCCCTGCTCAGCTCCTGTAGACTCATGCCTATGGCTTTTTTCTAGAGTCAGTCCATCTTATATTTGGTCTTCCTCCTTTCCTGATGCTTTCTATGTTTTTCACCATTGTTGTCTTTTCCAAAGAACCTGCCTTCTCATGATGAACCCGAAGTAAGACAGCTTTAGTTTTGTCATTTTTGTCTCCAAGTGATGTTTAGGGTTTAAACTGCTCCAGGACCCACAGTTCTTTTATTTAGCATTAGTCATACAAAATAGGATTATGCAAGAAAACAGCTGTAAGAAAATACCACATACTTAGTGGCTTAAAACAACACAAATTTATTCTGATAGTTCTGGAGGTCAGAAGACTGAAATGAGTCTCAAGGGGCACAAGGTGTTGCTAGGTTCCTTCCGAAGACCCCAGGGGAGGCGGTTCCTGTCCTCTTCCAACTTCTCTGAGTGCCATGTTCCTTGGCTCATGGCTGCACCACTCCAATCTCTTCTCCCATCGTTACATCACCTGCTAACTTTAACCTTGTCACTTCTCTCTTGTAGGGACTCTTATGCTTACATTAAGCTCACTTGGACAATTCAGGATAATCTCTCCATTTTAAGATATTTAACTTAATCATGTTTGCAAAATTTGTTTTACTATGTGTGGTAACATATTCGAAGATTTCAAGGATCAGGATGTAGACATCTTTCAGGGGCCACTATTCTGTCTACCTCAGTACCCTAGAAAATAGAGGTAAGGATTATGTGCTGATAGTTTCATTGTGGTGTATAAATTTAGGGCAGTAAGAGTAAGGAAAGAAGGAAGTAAAGCAGCAAGAATGCAAAGCAATGCAGGATGATGATGATTGAGCTGAGCGGTGCCTCAGGATAAGTTGAGAACAGATTTAGCAGGTTGCTTAGCAGGTGAATTATTCAGCCATGTGGAAGTCCCCAGGAAGGTTTTATGGAGAAACTGTCTCTTGGAACAGTCAGTTGAAGGGAGCAATGAACTTATCTGTCAGGTTCCTTCTTTTATTTCCCCTTGATCGGTTTGCCCCATGTGGAGTTAATTTCTGTACACTCCTGGGTTGCATCATTTGGGCCCCTTTGAGAGTCATTTGGAAACTAGTTCCTGTGCCGTTTGGTGTGATGTTGAATCTGAATCTGGAATTAGTGGGAGGAACCAAAGACTCTGGGTAGGCATTTGGTCAGCCTATAGGTAAGTGATAACCAAGACAGAGCAAGGATCAAGGTTACAGGTGAAGCCAGGAGGATCTGAGGAAGTATCCAACACATTTCACCCCTTGACTCCCTCAGATCCATCATACCTACCCATTATATACTCTTCCAGATTATAATATGAGGCCATATAGTCAGCCATAGAGCTCTTTCATAGTCGTGGCCAGTCTATGGAGGCAAGATTAATGGAACAAGCTACATTCCCCACTGTACTGGTCCCAAGGCCATATTTGATATTCATCATCTCCATTTCCTACCACCCATTTTCCAGGCTTCTCTCACCCTTAGCCTTCACTTCTTCTTGTCTAGATTAGTAGAGCTTGGTATGCCGTATCTGGTTAAATGGAAGAAAAAGATTTGACATTCAAATTTTGTTATCCTCTCTCCAGGGTAACTTCCTGGGGTTGGAGCTCCAATCTGGAAAACTGGCTCTGTGTTGTGTCGAAAAACAAATTAGAATATCCCTTTCGTGTCCACTGCGTAAGATGAGGTTGCCGTGGGTATAGGGCCTCAGCATCAGGCACTGTTGCCTTTTGCACCTCAATCATTAACAACAGTTTCAATCATGGTTCTCTATTGCTTAGTGTCACAGGACCAAAACAACCCTGCAAACAGGAATAATCAGCAGATGGGTTAGAGAGGCGTTCATTAAGGGCTCCTATGAGAAGCCATTGGTGTTTTGGCAGGAGCCCAAGAATGGGAAGCTGCTAGGGAAGCAGTTCTTAAAATTATTTTAGCAATAGCTACCATTTACTGAGCACTCTCTTTTAAAATGGTTGATAGCAAAAACAACGTTGAAATAACCACAGAGTCTAAGACAAAAATGGCCTACACTCCAGTTACCTAATTAAATCATTATTTTAATTTTTCCACACACATATATAGTTCTTTAATATTCATTATAAAATTATAGATATAACATAGAATATTAATTTCCACATTGTCTCTTTAATCTTTACCATAAATAATATTTCTTCCATTTTGTGAAAATCAATTTCTCTCTCTCTTCTAACTTTCTCTTCCCCCACACTATAACCAATATTAATAGCCTGAAAATATCTCTCTACATCTTTCTCTATGTTCATTTAAAGTAGTAATAGTAATGATAACAGCAAACATTTACTTAACACTTATTACGAGGTTGTTTTTACCACGTTACCTATTGTAGTTCATTTAATCCTCACAATGATTTCATGATGGAAGTACTAGTGTTATCCTCATTTTACAAATGAAGAAACATATAAAATATTCACAAATATTAACAAATAAGCAGACACAAAGGAAGTTTTTTCTCATTTAAAATATGTACATAGAAAAATTGGAACACATAGTATACATTTCACTGCAGTAGCTTTTCAAGTGTAGGATGTCATTGCCCTCTCTCGGGGTCAATAGGTCCAGTCTAACTCATTTTTTAGGAGCAACATAATGTCCCATTATATAAATGTACCTTCATTTATTGGTCCTACCAATAGGCATTTATGTTGTTTTCATTTTTTTTTTTTTTGGCCAGATGATGTAGTGATAAATATCTTAGAATATAAATCCTTAGGTATTAGTGCTTTTATTTCTATACAATGAATTTTAGTGCTGAATCTGGAATCCTTCATGTAAAATGATAGGCATAGCGCTAGCTGAGCCAAAGCGTCAGACCCTTGAAATGCATGAGTTCCCCGAAGGTCAGAAAGAGAAGATGCACCATTAATATGGCCGGAGGGATGGTAGCCAAAGAGTACACGCAGTCAAGAGGGCCCTGAGGTGGCCCAGTAAAGGAGGCTGGCCAGGCCCAGCCTCAAAATTGACAATCCCAGTCAATTCTCAGACATCTCCAGACTGCACAGAGCTGTAGCAGCCATATTGCCCTGAGGACCAAGGTCTCCACTTTCGAGTCTCAGAGTGCTCATTCCAAAGAAAGAAAGGAGAAAATGGAGCCACTCCTTTCTGCTTTCCTGGGAAGTCTTGCTGAGCACTGGGAGACCCCATTAGATGCTACATCAAATCCTACCTTTTTATAGTTGCATCAGTGGGTAAGGATAACTAACATCATGGTGGGAAAAATCAAAGAAAATATCAGAGATAAATGAGAGAGGTGACAAATAATGATTAGAGAGAAAGAATAGATGTTCTTGACCTGACTAGTGGAAGAGAAAAACATTTAAATAAATGTTTACAGTAGTCTGCTATGTAGAAAAACAGGTATATATATTCAAGTAGAAAAGCATCTTCAAGTAACAACAAAATTTTAAAAACTACGTACAGTAACTTAAAGGGTTTGTTTTTCTTGCATAGCAAGAAGCTCAGAAGTAGACAACTGCTGGTCAGCATCTTGGCAATGTCAAATTCCAATGTCTCTGTGGTTGCTGGGTCAAAGGGAAGATGCATTAATAATTTTGCTAGATGTTCCCAAATTCTCTTGAATAGCGGTCATACCATTTTGCATTTTCTATAATATAACTTACATCATAGCTGAAAGATAAATATACCTGGCAGGTAAAAAGCTCCTATAAAGTGAAAAGAAAAACACCAACAACCCCATAGAAAAATAGGCAAAGAATATTTTGCAAGAGGAAAATGCAAATGACCATTAAATACATGGTAAGAGGCTCAACTTCCTCAGAATATGAAAAACACAGGTCAAAACTATACTGAGGTGTTATTTCTCACTCATCAGACTAGGAAAAATTCGGAGTCTGATAACATACTCTGTTATTAAAACTTTCAGAGAACAAGTTCTCTCATAAGTTGCTGGCAGAAATTCAAAAGGATTCAGCTGTGGAGGAGAATTTAAACTGTCTAGCGAAATTGTAAATTCACCTAATCTTTGATGCAGAAATTCCACTTTCAGGACTCTATTTCAGAAAATAAACTGGTAAAAATGTAAAATGATATATTACAAGGATTCTGTTGTCAATAATTGTAATAGTAAAAAAATGGAAACAATTCAGATATTCATCAATAGGGAATAAATAATGGTGCATCCATATAATGGAGTATTATACAACTATAAAAATTAATAAGGATCTCTATATACTATGTAAAATAGTTTTCAGGATGTATATTGTTAAGAAAAGTTATAGAACAGTATTTACAGTATGTTATCATCTTGTTTAAGGGACGTACATGAATACAGGAACATATTTGCTTAGCTTATCAAAAGGTAATAATGGAAGGATAAACAAAAAACTAAAAAATGGTGACCCATAAGGAGAAAGAAGTAACAGGATAGAAAGGCAGGGATGGAACCTAGACTTAACCGCATGTAATTCGTTGTATAATTTTGACTTTGGAGTCAAAAAGTAAAATGTAAATATTTTTAATAAAAGATAAAGATAAAAAGGAAACATAAAAATTGGAAAAATGGAAGCTCATGGTGATTGCATGTTAGGTTGGTGGTTTGTCAAGCCAAAGAAGAGTTATTGCAAATGACTTTATTTAACAGTGTTTTGACAGTATTTCCTTAATGGGCTATTTCATAAGAACTAAAAAGAACCATGAAGAAATCTTAAATTGCATTCATTGGTGTATCAACCAGGATAAACTAGGTTATGATCTATTGTAATAACAAAGAAACCCAAATCCTGGTGCCTTCAACAACAAAAGGTTCTTTTCTCCGATACTACATGTTTACTGCATGTTGGCCACAGCGCTGATGTATGTCATCTTCCCTCTGTGTGACCCACGCCAGGGAAGAGCATTTGTTTGGACTCTTTTGACAGTTATTGAGGCCAAAGTAAAAGATACTCAGGCTCTTAAAACTTCTTCCTGGAAGTGATGTCACTCTTACTCCACTCTAATTTTATTTGCCAAAGAAAGTCACACAATCTGAACTCAAAAGATCAGGAACGTATCATTCTCTCACAGCAAGAAGCACTGTAGATATTGGCACCATTTGGGTGAACAATAATATAGCCTAACACAGAGTAGTATGATTAGTATTTTTATTTTGAAATTATCACATGCTTATTGTAGGATCAGCAATTAAGTACTTTTATTGGTGTCATTACAATTCAAAGTTTTCAGCAAAAAACAAACAAACGAACAAACAAACAAAAAAGCACAAGATACAAGTATAAACCCAAATAAGTAAAGACTCTATAATATTACATTTTAATTGGAAATACCAATATGAACTTATAATTTGATCCTAACTGTCCAAAAAAAAGTTTAGAAGCAATGGCAAGCTTGTAACAATAAATATGTCCAGTGCCTAAATTGTAATCTAAATATCATTCCGTTGAAAAGGAACTAGTTTATGTGTACTCCATTACTCCAGGCCTCAGTCACTTGCCTTGCTTCCTGGCCAGAGCAACCCTGTGTAGGCTCCCACTGTTCCTGTGATTTTAAAGATATGGTCGCTATTGCTGTTACTACATCCACCAGAATTAGGAGAGCCCTTAGCTCCACTGACTGATAAAGAGAAAATGATGCACTGCCTGCATTGAACCTACGGAGGTTATGGCTTCCCCATCGGCTGTTTGGAGAGTCCAATTCACACCACCTATATATGTCAGAGTATAAAACCCTTTAGTACACATATCAAACAAAGGTATGAGATGAGAAGGAGCCACTAGATCAATTGCTTGCCTTTCTTTCTCCCTGGTGGTTTGTTAAAAGTTGCAGTAGTTTCTGATGATGTCCAGTGACAACAAGCAACCATCTTTATTTCTTGTTTTTTGTTTTTGCAAAGTTCAAGCCAGCTTAATAATTACCCCCTTGTGATTATTCTCTCTTCTTTCCTGCCTCTCTTGCATTTTTCCATCACTTGCAATACTGGGATTGCTCACCCCAATAAATTGTTAGTATATAAACGTTTGCACTACATTCTATTTTCTACTAAACTCAGGCAAAGATAGTCGTCAACTAGAAATGACTCTTAATGAGTAGCCCCTCAGGATGGGATTTTGGTGTTGGATTGACTGCCTGACTGAATGTAATAAGCCTCCCATTGATGTTGGTTAGTGGAACCCTTGATACTTAGTGATATCTAAATTACTAAATCTGTCACCTGCAGTTAATTGTTATGAGGTGAAGTTTTCAATTATAGGTGGCTACTGCCCTTGATTAATAAAGGGGTAATGATAATTATAAGGACTGCAGCACAATGAACTCCTTTTGAGGGCACTGGAAATTTTAAAAAAGAAACTAATAAGCTCAGGATAGCTCATTGCTACTTTATGGCACACTGTGAAAGTCAGAGGGCCTGTGTAATAGCTTTAAAGTTTTCATCTCCTACCGCTGCAGGGAAGATCATGCTGGAAATCAGATCCGGGATCTGATATAAAGGGTCAGGACTACAAAGGATACTAAATGTGCAGCCATAATAAATACCTTATGTCAAAGCCAGAGCCCTGAGACATAAGATGGGGACACTGGGTGGATAAGCTTGAGAATCTTGAATCTCAGCATTCCTCAGAATTACCTAGACTAGAACAAGTAGCCCCATCCCCTTTATCAGAGAAGAATAGCCTCCCTTTTTCTATATACCAGAATAATTAGACCTTACCTAAAATAAATGCTTCACAGAATGAAGCTTGGTCTCCTTAAGATCCAACTCTGTTCATCCTATTCTGAGGCTGATAACCAGGCTCAGATTTCAGTTCATCCTGAATGGGGAAGTATAATCACCACTCCAGGAGAAAATTCCCTACACCCAAAATAATTTTAGGAACTGGCTGAGTTGTTCTAACAGGAATCGGGGAACGTGTGAGGGAGTGGGTCTTTAGGATATTAGCCTGGGAGAAGGGGCAGACTATGGGGCTAATGGTATGAGGGCACACAACTGTGACTTGGGATCCGATGTTTTGACAAGGCTATTTGGAGCCAGTTTAGTTACCTGGAATGGTTCCTTGAAATTTGGACACGTCAATGGCATATCGCAAAAGAGGTAGTGATGTCAAAACTGCCTTGGCAGAATTTTGAAGAAGCCAAAAGATTCAGGAAAATACTAATGGTAGAGTGGACTTACTATGTGAAACCTACCACCTTACTCTGTGCTCCTGGAGGGCACATTCACTCCTGGTGGTTCATTCACTAAGGCAATAGTGATTTCACTAGCGAGAGGTACGCTGGCATCTCGGAAGGCCAGACTGGCACTGAGAGATATTACAATGGAACTAGGCTTTCTGTTATTGACAGGAATGATGGGATCCTGGAATGGCAAAAACCACATGGCAGCACTTAACACCAGTCGCAAGAGGCACTTGATGCTGGATGGCTGTAGTTGGCAGGAAGGCCACAATGGCACTCAGGACACCTTGACCTGCAGGGATTTGTGGCATGAGCTAATAGACCATGATGTTTCTCGTATTAAGGCAGATGGAAAAAGAGTGTTGCTCAATTCTTCTAATGAAAAATACTGAGAACTAGAGAGCAGAAGGCTGATTTCAGCAGCCACAATGGAAAACACCTGTTCCTCCTCCAGTTTCTAGATCTAGGTAAGTTCACAACCCCTTAAGCAACAGAAGGAGGGATTGGATCTCCTTGAAGAAGGACATGTAATGCCATTTCAATTATATATAGTAAACTGTTTTTCAGTCTCTCCCCAAAGAAACCTGTTGCCTTTTGCCAGGGTAACTGTACATTGAAAACATCTGTAGATCTACCCTTTGTTTATTTCTCTGGTTCCCAATTATAACTCTGGTTAGAATATATAAATGGGATGAATGTCCCTAACAGATCCTTCACACTGATTCCCTGGCCGATAGGGTGAAAGTCATTTTGATAGGAAGGGCTATGTGGAAACTATCCTTTGTCCTGCCCAAGATAGTTAAATAAGAAGCAATAGGTCATTGTAAGAGGAATTACAGAGATTGGAGCTACTATCACAGACTTAAAGGATGAAGAAATAGTAGCTCCCATCACATCTCTATTCAATTCACTTCCTAGCCTTTGCAGAACCCAGACACATTGTGCAGAACGGTGGTGGATGACTGCAAACGGAATCAGGTGGTAGTCCCAGCTGCAGTGCAGCTGCTGTGCCAGCTGTGGCATCTGAGACACTCGGTGTGTGGCTGTCGACACGGTGAATTATCTTTTTCTTTATCCCTAATGGGGAGATCAAAAGCAGTTCTCCTTTACAGGGCAAGGAAAACAATAGACTTTCTCTATTGTTCCTCTGTTGAAAGGTGGATTGGTGCAAAAGAGGTGGGTGGCATGGGAGGCTGGGCCACCTGTTCATGTCATTTGCTTGTGCCGCTCGGTTTGGTCAGGCTAAATCCTGAATGTATCATTTTTATCAAACACTGGATCACTGGTGTATCCCCCCAACCTTATGCCTCATTAGATCCGATGATACTCAGATCATAATGAACATTTGTGGTTACATAGTCACTTGGTGTCTCATGGTCAGGCATTTAGTCTTTGACAGAGTCTAGAATCAAAGCATGGCTTTGCTGTAGAACTCTTGGAGTCTATGCTGAATCTTTTTACCAAAGTTTGTAAACAAATAAACAAACAAACAAACAAAAACCCCCACAGTATCATTATCTGCCATAGATATCTCTAGTATTATTGAGTCTGCTAGGTCATATAGCCCAAGTGTCACAGGAGCTTGTACTACTGCCCGGACATGATGGAGAGCCCTTTTTTGCTCTGAGTCCCACTTGAAAGTGGCATCCCTTTGAGTCACTCGAAAGGACTTGGACCTGGCTGGAAGCATTAATATAATGTTGACTCTAACCAGAAATGAACTGCTGCTGCCTTACAGCCCCATTTAGAGGTGGCCCCCAGAAATACTGGTGGAGGACATCTCCCAGTGGGCAGAGCTGCCAGCGGTACCTGGCCTTACTGTGTGGAAATATTGACTCCTTGTCAGTAGCAAATGATTCAGCTCATTGGTCAGGGGCTTGGAAGGAATAACTATAGTCCATATACTACCTCCAAAGTCCCAACTCTGCAAGGTGTCCTTGAGCTAGTGTTTTAGCTGACATTTCACCAGATCATGCCATCAATTTTTTTTTCTTTAATCAGGCTGGTTATTCCTGGGTGATGAGGTACATGGAACACTAGTGTATCTTTGGTTTGAGTACAGTGTGTCATACTTGCTTAGGTGTAGGGTGTACTCTTTGGTTCTGTGGTGATACAGTATAGGATTCCATGATGATAGATCAGGCATTTTGTCAGGCCTTAGATGCTGGTGAATGGTGGTAAAGACTGAATAATCAGATCAGGAACAAGGAAGTCTGGGTAAGAGGTATATGAGTGGACTTTTGGGAGTGGGCACAAAATATCTGGTTGACATCAGCTAGCCTCTCTCCTTGACCTCTGCGATATTTGCAGAGTAGGCTGTGAACAAAGAAGCCATGGTGGCTAGGTAAGGGGCCCAAAACATGGAGCCCTTGTCGTCAAAGCTGTTCTAGTTGTGATGCTGAATATCTGTTGTACCAGCTGCTGGGACTGATTCTGAGCCCTCAGTATGGTCTCGTTTAGGGGTAGACCAGCTAGCCTCTGGGTGGCAAGTAGATTATATCAGACTCCTTCCACTTTGGAGTGCAAAGATATTTTCCCTCACCAGAATCACTACATACTTAAGATACAGTTTTGTCTTCTCTTTTCATAGTGTAAAAGAAGGTGCCACCTGTGAATATTGAGCCTGAACCTAATCAGCCTTTAAATCTATCAATTTACAGGAAATTCAGGGCATATAGGATGTGTGTGTGTGTGTGTGTGTGTGTGTGTGTGTGTGTGTGTGTGTGTAAATAAATATTTCCTGGTGGTTTTGTTTTTCTGGAGAACCCTGACTAAATACTTCATCATTTTGCAAACCTGAGTGAAATAATGGATTAGGCAATGATTACCACTAATAATTAGATAAAAGGTTAATAGAGAACTTAATAATGGAGAGATCAGGCTGACATATCTGAACCCAGTGATCATTCTCAATATTACAGAAAGTGGCAGAAGTAGATAATCTCTTCTTACAATGTGATGCAATGAAAAACTCGACCCATGAATATTGAGCCTGCACCTAATCAAGACTTTAAATCTAATGATCAGTTTACAGAAAATTCAGGGGACATGGAAACAAGTTAAACAACAACACAAGGATGAAATCAGGCCAACCCAGAATGTGAGAATGTCCACAAGAGAACAAATGGCCCAGTATTTTTTAAAAAGTAAATGTAATGTACAAAGTTTGGCTCCTGATCAGAACAAACCAACTAATGAAAGACATTTTTGAGACAATGGGGAAATTTAATTGACTAGAACGAGATGGTATTGTTAAGGAATTTTTGTTAATTTTAAGTATGATTAAGGCATTGTTACCAATTTTTTAAAAGTTTTTATCTATTATGGGTAAATATTGAACTGTTCTTGGGTGAAATGGTATGATTTCTGGAAGTTGCTTTAAAATACTCCAGGAAAAAAAAAAGTCGGAAGATATGGATGAACCAGTAATGGAAAAATATTGGTAACTATTGAAGTGGAGTGATGAGCACACGTCGGTTCAATATTCCATTCTTTCCATTTTTTCACGCGTACGCTGGTTATTCTACCGTTGACTTTTTGCTCCTGGATCCATATACTGTTCTTTGCTTTGCTCTGCTCTGTGCCTTGGGAGGCCAATCTTGATTGATCGAATCATCTAGACTTATGTCCTGGCTGGTATCTGTGTGCATTCGGCCAGTGGGCGTCACTCGTGGCAGATCAGCCTCTGGAAGAAGGAGTGGTCAGAATATTTATTCCCCTTGCTACCTCTCTGCCTTGCGGACGTTTTGACAGTAACTGTGTTCTGCTATAGCAGTGATATTAGTTTGCTAAGGCTCCTATAACAAAAATTGGGTGGCTTGAACAACAGAAATTTATCTCTCAGAGTCCTGGAGGCAGAGATCAAGGTGCCGATATTACTGGGTTCTGGGGAGAATCCCGTCTGGGTTGCAGAGAGACATTTTCTTGTCGGGTCCTCACATGGTGGAAAAGAGTTCGAGAGAGCGAGCTCTCAAGGGACTCTCATCAGGGCCCTCAACCCATTCATGAGGGTTCCCCCAAATCCTCACCTCCTAATACCATTACGGGGGGTAGGATTTCAACACATGAGTTTTGGATGGTGTCAGTGCCGCGCTGATCCAGAGGAGACGGCTTCGGTGGTGAGACGCCCAGCTGAAAGAATGCACGAGGGGTTGACACGAGAATGAAGTGGCGGGCACCAGCTTTTTTGCAGGGAGCGCGCTTCTGCTGCGCATCGTCGTCTGCCCTCCAGGGGACGGCATGGCTCCACACGTATCAGAGTGCCGTAGTGGCACTCAGCCGCATGTGCGTGATACAGTCGGCTGAAGTACGTCTCCATATTTTAGGTGCAGGCACCTTACTACACTGACGTAACGTTCTAAATCCGCGTCCTATTCCTAGCCGCGAGCCTGGATCACAGCCAGACCTGGGACCAGTCAGGCCTGAGACCCACGGATGGGTGCGAACATTCAGTTCATAACGGGGGATACAAAATAAATTATTTAAAGCAACTAACATTTTTACACTTATTTAGTCAACCAGCATTTATTCAGTGCCTGATTTGAGTGGGTCAGTGTTTTGGGCACAAGGGATAAAGTGATAAATAAATAAGATGACAGAATGGGCACACGGTAATAAATGAATACATATGTACATGCATATACATACGCATATACTATTTGTGTGCATGTGCAAAGTACATGTACAAGTGTGTACAATACATATATAACGCGAGGTAAGGATGAGCGCTTTGCATTAGAATAGAACGGGGTTAGCAGACAGATGTCAGGGCGGTCAGTAGCTCTGCTCTGCTGTAGCGGCATCGACATGCTTTTTCTGTAAAGGACTGAGCAGTAAATATTTTAGGCTTTGTGGGCCATATGCCACTGCTCTGTCCTGATTACCCTACTCCTCAGGGATTTGGGAAAATTACTTAACTCCTCTGTGCCTCTGTATTCATGTTATAAAATAGAACTCAAAAGAGTCCCTACTTCAGGGGTCGTTGAAAGTAGTATTACATGAAAAGATAACTGTTGAGTGTTTGGCACAAAATAACATGAAGAGTTTTGCTGCTGTTCTTACAGTCTGCAGGTGATTAGGGCTAATGGGTCACCTGTCCTTCCCTCGTGCCTGGTTCCAACTGCACTGACCTCTCTGTCTTCCGGTCCTTGCTTGGTATCATGAGAGGCCCAACTCCAGACTGACAGCCTGGTTTGAAGCAGCCCCTTGAAGGAGAAGCCAGGCCTCCGCACAGACATTTGCTTAATTCATCTTATTTACTCCTTCACACAATCCTGTCCATTTAACAGAAAGAGAGCCAGAGGGCCGTGAATGACTAGAAGCGATCAGCCTGCCTCTGCAACACCATTCCATTTGACACAGGCTGCCTCACAGACAGGGAAAGGTCCCAGCAGACAGAATGGTCTGGAGATAGATCTTTTCTCCTTTGCCGTCCTTCCCCAGCCATCATTCCATCTGTCCCTGAGATTCCCCAGGACCTCCAGGATCATCCCCGTCTCCCATGTTCCCTCCTGCATTTCCTAGCACACCTTCCTCTGGATCCATCATACTCCATCCAAACCCACCCACTCTGTGTTCCGTATCCTCATGGGCCTCCTAATCTGACTAATACATTTGAATTAATGAATAATAAAATCTCATTTGGTTCTGGGGAGAACTCCCAGGGAACATTTACATTTTAGCAAAGTTTTCATTCCTTTGCGGGTAGACTAGTTCCGGTGGTGCTATCATTTTGGTAGCCCCTTTGAAGATATTTCATTATGGTTGAGATAGAGGATCAGGAAGCTTTGTTCCATTTTGACAGATGATGAAACTGAGGTTCAGAGAGTTTATACTTGTAGCAATGCCCTCCGATTTAGATCATCCCAGATTATATGCCACTGAAAACACATATGTTTGATATATGTTTGATAAATGCTATCACATATATCAAACATTCAGTACTATAAAGACTGGTTATTTGCCCTGCCCACTTTCCAATCCACCAGTCTCAAGCTGGAAGAGATATTTAGGTAAAGTAAGAAAGGACAAGTGAAGCAGGACATTGAAGAGGAGGAGTTCCAATTAGATACAGAGGAGGAAATTTTTTAAAAGGGTTATTTGGACAGAGATATTGCAACATCCTCTCAATCACAATTTAGAATTTGCCAGACCTAACCCATTTTTCCATAAGTCCATTTACTGATGTCTAGAAACCCCACTGAGATATCTATTTCTGATCTGTTTTTGAAGACTTATTTAATTCCCAGTGAGCATGGCCCAGTGGCAAGAAAAGGGAGGGGAACCTAATTCTCTATTTGGTTTAATTTTATTCCGGAACATTTGTGGAGGCTCAAATCCAAGGGGAGAAAAAAAAATGTCCTCCTACTTTGGGCGGCACAGCAAGGACATAAAAAGAGAGCAAATTTTCCCTGTAAAAGGAGGCAGGCACAAGCTCGCTCACATTTGCACCACTTTACAAACTTATAATTTGCTTGAACTTTGAGAGAAATAGGACTTTAAAGGGCCAAGGGCTGGGAAAGAAGATGGAACAAAATGAGTGTTTTAGTTTTGTAAAGGTTTAAGAGGGAATGTACGTTAGCAGTGAAAGAAAGATGGTTGGATGGAGAGAGGGATGCATGGACGGATGGGTGGAGGGGTGGGCGGATAAGTGAGTGCATGCGCACATGTGTGTGTATGAGTGGGTAGATAGCTGGGTTCACAGGTAGGAGGAAGGTATAGGTGGGTGGATGAGTGGATGGGAGAAATGGATAGATGGAAGGGTGGGTGAATGGATGGGTGGGTCATGAATGGGAGGAAAGGGGAGCTAGGCAGCTATTTAAATCCTCTTTCGCTTATATGGTATTTTGAATTAATTGTTCTCATTTAAAACAGAAAAATTTACCTCAAAATGTAGATTTTGGCTTCTCTTGAAAAAATTGGAAACTCTGGCAAAACTGGGCCCACATTCCTTCATAGCAACAACTGACTAGAACCGCGTAATGGCTGCCCGCTTTAGATGAGGTATGCACACTTCTGTCTACCAGAGTCCTCGCCACTCCTCATTAGCTCTGGTACCTGCCACCTTCAATCTTTCACGTTATCTACTTGCCCAGTAGGCGTTTGTAAATTCATCAAAGGGCCTGGTAAATGTAGGCTCTTTAGTAAGTGGGCACATAGTAAGTGTATTATTTAGTGACTCTGCCCTCAGGCCTCTGATAAGAGGCTCTCTGCGTCCTTTCTCATTACTTCTGCTGTCGTAAGCCAAACCTTAGAGGATGGAAATAGAGATCCTTGTCTCTGCACAGCTCTTTATTCTGGAGATCTTACCTCTTAGTGTGACAGAAAAAGCATTTCAGGATCCAGATTCTCACATACCTGTTCAACTATGCACGTGAACTACTCTGTAGCCCATTGCAAACTAAAATATCTAAACTGGCTTTCCCTTCGGGCATGACACAAACTAACAGTTCTTGCCTTTGCGTGTACTGTTTCTTCTGTCCCTGCTGACAGCCCATCCTGGCAGGCAAACCACAAAAACAGCCCCCTCAAGGTCAGTTTGGATGGACTATGTCTTCTTTACTAGATATATGATTTTCAACAAGCTACCTAACCTCTCTGAGCCTCTGTACCTTCATCTGTAAAACAAGGATAAAGAGTCTCATCTCGATAGGGTGGTATGAGGATTATAATGAATAGTGTTTGACCTAATCATCATCATCGCCACCACCATGACTTAGAAGTTCAGGATTACTTCAGTCCTAGACTACAGAGACTTGTTTGGCCCACATTAACCTGGGATTCGCCTGAATGCTCCCTCTCTTGATTCAACATCCTATGGAAGTTCAAAGCCCTCTTTGGGATTTCTCAGATTCGCAGGGTGGTAGAGTTATATTCTCAAGACTCTTGTGTCTATTTGTGCCTACTCTGGCCTGTATCACTCTGAATCTGATGTGATGCTCAACTCCTTCCTCATCCTACCCATGTGCATATGTTCATATGTGCTCATGTATGTGTGCGTGCGCACACACACACGCACACACACACACTTACTCTAAGCATTTATGAGCATAGAAGAGTTTCCCCAATCAGGTTGAGTTGAAGGGAAAAAATGAAAGAGAGTTTTAGCCATTTTGGTTCCTAGTGCTTTAAAGGTCCCCAGCCACCATACCACCAGGGACCTCTCTCTGCCTTCTTCCCTTCACATTCACATGGTCTCTAGCCTCACATTCTCTCACAGGCATGTCTCTCCCTTGTCCTCTCTGAAACAAAGGGGCGGATTTTCCCTTGCTCTCACTCAGAGAAGTTTAACTTTGTCCTCTGTCGCCTTGGTTCTTGCCAACTCCTATGCTCCTCAGATATTGCCATCAACTCAAATGTTATTCATTCCCCAAGAGGAATTCTGGGGCCAGTTTTTAAGGCACTAAAATTCTCATCTCTGTTATACTTAAGTGGGGACCCGCTTCCCAGGCCAGTAACCATTGCAGTCACACAGAAAGCTGTACTCAGGAGGGCCATTCTTGTGATTTAAAGCTATCTTGTCACCGTCTTGAAATTCTTGATAATTTTAGATTTGAATCAGTGGTTTACAAGTGAAGATAATGAGTGTTCATTTCAGTGAAGCTTGGAGCCTAGGCTCATAGATGGTCTTCCATCCCACCACCTAGCTGCCTACTCCAGGACCCCTGATCTCCTGCTGGAGACCTTCCTGGCCTCCTCCTCCTGACCGCTGCCCCACAACTGATGCCACTTTTCTCCTGGGGTGGTGATCAGGTTGTGTTTGGGTTGCCCACATTTACATTGACTAACTCATTGAAAGTATTAAAGAACTTGGCACATAAAGCATATTCTAGAAAAGTTCTTATTTCATTTCCAGGTCAAAGACCCTACCGATATGCAGCCCCATGCCAGGACCCTCTAGGCTCCTCAGCTTCCGGTTCTCCCACATCTGAGTGGTTCTTCCACTTCGTCCTGGACATGGATAACATGGTCCTTCCTTTTAATTACATCCAAATACAGTCGTCTTCTATCCATTGAGCACCACCTAGTCCAGAGGCCCTCCCTTGAGTCAAAGGGACATCTGTTATTCTCCATTATTCTTCTAGTGATGTATTCAGTACAGAGCTTCATCTTCTTCCACAGAGTCCTGCTCTTATGTCTTTTGGCTTTAGGCCTTAGTTCCTGACAAGCTCTTAGGCAGTATCTTCAGGCCCTTTTAAACTCTGATTCCAGGAGTGGAGCTTGCCAAACTATTCCCTAAGCCCCACCCCATCCTGCCTTTCCTCTTACCCCATCCCCTAAAGCTGAAGCTGTGCCCCTCCCATCCTCAGGTCAACCTTTCTATCTAGGGGTTGGGTCCAGTTAGCAATCTGCACTAATGAGGATGTCCAGGCTAGGGAACCTTCATTTTACCACCCCTCATATCTTACATGCTGGTTTGTTTGCCCCTGAGCCCATGTTCGTGGAAGCATTTCCTCATACCCTACCCCTAACTCAGGTAAGGCTATCTAGGCAGAAAATCTTCCATTGGCCCAGAGTCCTTTGAGTCACCTGACCTTTCCCTGGCCGTCTTTGGGTGAAGACAGTGATAGCTCTGCACACCTTTTCCCTCTACCCAGCTTGCCTCCTTAAATTATCACAGGAGCAACAGCCTAAGATTTTGTCCATCTGCTATAAGGAAGTGGCCTTGACTTTCCTTTCACAGGCTTACCACACAGCACTGAATAAGACCCTTTTGAATCAGATGGGGTAGGGGACATGGAGCCAAGTTAGTGACTAGACAATATCTTTGACTTTTAGGAATCTCAGTTCTCCAGTGGAGATCTGTTGCTTTGTAAGTCCTGGTAATTGTCTATGTTCAGGTTGCTGTCTTTTCCAGTAGAGAGGTGGGTCTGTGCCTATATTGTTCTTCCCACATGTGCCTAGAACAGAATGGATTACCAAATGTAACAGTTGATGTGTGGTCATCTTTGCTTGGCTTCTTCTGGTGATGACAATGATGAGTTCTTTTATATCGTGCCTATCATCCATTTCATGTGATTCATGAAGGCTACCTGCCTGGTCGCTAGTCTAGGCATGTGACCTATGTCAGTCTAATCAAATAGCCCATTCTCCTGGCCATAGTAATTTGCCATGTGAGAGGGGCACATGATCTACACAGGCCAATCAGCGGCCTGCTCTGGAATTTTATACAGGGGCTTCAGGAGAAAGAATCTCTTTTTTTCTGCTGGAGTTTCCAACTAGAGTGATGTAAATAAGTCTAGAGCTTACCTAATTCTGGACCAAACCTCCTTCTTCCTCTTTCTTTTGCCACTGGAATGTGTGAATGTGTCAAGGGTAGCAGAGCTTAGAGATGGGAGGAGAAAAAGAAAGCAACAAGGATTCAAGAGAAAGGGAGAGAGAGAACAGTGGAAGGATTAGGGAGTTCCTCCAGGATCTAGTGTATTCTTGTAATGTTCTCTTTATCTACTTTTATCAAGCTTCAGTTATTGTTTCTGCCTCTCTCTTTGTACTTTTAACTCCTCCCACCAAACACTCAAGTCCTCAGGTTTTGCCGTCACATTCTCCCAGTGAGGGAATCTGACTAGTCACCTTGTCTAGGCTGGTCCTGAGACCACCTCATCGGTTGATGATCAGTGTGTGAACTGGCTGTCATTAGGCAAGGGGACCAGTCCCCCACAACCAGGGAGACAGGAATCACGAGGTGCTAGTGGGGCAGCTTAGGGCAAGGAACCTCTAAAAAGGACGCACAGGCTAAGCAGGCATTCTGGAACTGGGTCTGTCCAGGGCCACCAGCCATCCAAAAATTGGATTCTTTATTATTTATTGATTAATGGGTAGAAAATACTGAGTTGATTGCCCATAACTAACTCAGAGAGAGTCCCAGAAATGAAAAGGAACTAACTATAATGAGAAGCAAAAAGCAATTGCCTTAAAAATTCAGTTTGTTTTGTTCTCAGTGTCTGATTTTCTTTGAGCTAGCCTTGATTATTTTAAGACCTTCAAACTCCCAGACTTGGCTTGTGCCTGGAGCCAAGGCAAGATGTGGGCCATTTCCCCAGCCGAGGCCCAGGTCCTGCCAAGAACAGGGAGGCTGGCTCAGCAGTGAGGTCTCCCTGGGACACATTAACCACTGTCAATGTGAAAGATGATCAGCCATTAGATTAATTTCTCATAAAATATCACTTAGGCCAGAGCGGGTTAGCTAAATATGTGGTCTTAAGAATTACACAGAGCTTCTCTTTTGGCTCTGACGAGGAAGAGAAAGGCAGGGTGACAGGGGTGTAATTGTGCAGGGACCTACAGGACTTCTCCCAGGCCAGTGGCCAAGTTACTTGAGGACAACACCATGGCAATGAGAGGGGTGAGCTTTTCCCATCCCTCACAGGACCTTCCCTCCACCCGTGAACCCTGCAGCTTCCTTCAGCTTAGTTGGACATCAGTAGAAGCTTAGAGGTTCCCTTCCTCCTTCCCCAGGGACTAAACCCAGCCTCCAGTCTCTGTAGACTTCAGAGAAAGATGCCAGGAATGTGGAGTACAGTTTTATGTGGAGTGTGGTGAAAATGCTTTGTCAGAGGTACAGCAATGATAATGTACATATTTTCATTTCATCATCAAAGAAGCGTGATATTCACTACTTTCCCACAAGTGGCCTCTGCTCCAGCTATGCTGGTTTCTTCAATATTCTTCAAACACAACTGAAACACCCCCGCCCCAGGAGATTTGCACTAGCCGTTTCCTCTGCCTAGAATACTTTCCCCCTAGATAACCACATGGCTTGCTCCTTCACATCCTTTGAGTCTTTACACAAATGTCCCCATCTCCCTAATTACTATCCTTTTCAGCCACAGCTGCACTTGAGTTCATTGTCAGACACTGTCCCCAGTCCAAGAATGGCTCTCTGTCCTTCCTTCCTGACCCTCTTGACACCTCAGACTGCACATTCTGAGCCTTTTTGATGGGACTCACCCCTTCAAGACACAGAATCCCCATAGTGGTCTGGCTGCCAAGGGGAGGTGAGCGCACTGCGTAAACGTATGCTAGTGCTGGCCTCAGGTGTCACCAAGAGAAGCCACTCACTGAGCAGGAAAATCATCATGGAACCTGAGTTTAAAAATGCAAAGGCTCTAATGGACTTCCTTACCATGGAAAAATACTCCAAGATTTGAACCAGGAGGCAGCTTCCAGGGCAAAGTGGCGCCTGCGGAAAGCAGTTGGCATGGTTACCTGCATCCCATCCTATCTTGCCATCCATGCCACAGTGAACATAGCATGCCAATAAAAGAACCGGCTTCAGATTCAGGCAGTTTGAGGACTGGATTCTCAGCTCCAGCTTGCTGGCTGTGAGAACTTAGGCAAATCACTTAGCCTCTCTGAGCCACAGTTTCATCATCTGTCAAATAATCTGAACAGTAACTCCTTTGTAGAATTGTTGGGAGGATTTAGGTCAGAGCTGCCACGTACTG
Organism: Rousettus aegyptiacus; assembly: GCF_014176215.1. Lineage (NCBI taxonomy): Eukaryota > Metazoa > Chordata > Mammalia > Chiroptera > Pteropodidae > Rousettus > Rousettus aegyptiacus. Next base: position 101,186,489 of record NW_023416308.1, read on the forward strand.
CTGCTCAGGTTGTACACTGCACAATTCCAAGTTACCGCTGATATAGTCGTCTACAGCATCAATGATAGCCCTTGAATTGTGCGGGGCACAGTTGTAATATGGGTATGAAATAGTGTATTAAAACCCCCGGCACAAGGCCTGGCACCTAGTAAGTGCTGAAGAAATGGTGGCCAAAAAACGGGTTTATTAGTTTTAACTTTAATTCACAGAAGGGTACCTATGTAGCTTTCAGCTGACATAATAGTTTCAGAGTAGGAGGTTGTAGCCATGGTAACATATGAGGCAACTTCAGTGATATTGGGGATACGAGGTCCCCAGGGAATCTATTTTCATTCTTTAGAGCCCAGAGTTCAAGAAATTGGTCACGGCTCTCTGCTTACAGGACATTTTCTCGATGAGCAATCAAATATCTTCCAGCGCCAGGATGTGCGTGCTGTTGGCATTATTCGGTCTTAATGAGGTGAAGTTTAAGTGGAATATAATTGCCCATCACATTAAATTAATGTGTTTTTTTCCTTAAAACATAATTCACAATGTCCAGTTAAATATGGTTGATCTTTAAAAAGGAACCTCTAGATGCCCAGATCTCCAAACTCAGCTTTCAGAGTTCAGCAGCTGCCACTTCTCCACCAGAGTGAGGAGATTTACTTTCTCATGAGGCCAGCTTGTAGGCATGGGTACAGCTGAGAGTAAAACACAGGATTTACATTCTGAAAGAGTTGTACCCTGGAGCATGCTGCTCCTACTTTACAAAGCTGGATCTTACAAAGCTGACTGCCAGACTTATCCCACCCCTTCCACCCCATGCAGGAACCTTGAGGGTTCTAATCAGCCCAGAAAAACAGGCTTCAAAATATGAACAACTGGGAGTGGCCGGTGAGACTGCCAGGTACTACCCAATCTGCATACAGTGAAGTCCAGCGAGTTACATTGCCAAGCAGAGACCTCCCAATTGGTAGTTTGGAGCCTCTCCCCTACATGTCCATCAGACATTCAGGGATGGATTTCTGGGATACGGAAACCAAAACAACATTATCTAAAAGTTAATAAAGGTAGGAGAATGAGAGATGGAGGGAAGGAGGGAGGGAGGAAGGAAGGTTAATTCTGAGACAATTCAAAGCAGGAGGCAAAATAATTATAACAAACTATAATTAGTAGCTATAATAAGAGAAGATATTGCAGCTATAAAACAAGAATGAGAGCTTGTAAAAAGAGAACAAGAAAGAACACCTGAAAGTTAAACATGTGAGGACAATAATAAAGTGGACAGATGAGAAGGCATAGTTGATACAGAAGATACAGAAACTCAAACCTAAGAACAGAGATGGAAAATGAGAGAAACTACATGATCTGTTTGGAGATTCAAAGTCCAAATAATCAAGACAGGAAATGGAGGAGGGCAAACATCAAAGCGGTAATGAAGAGCATTTTCTGGAACTGAAGGAAGTAAGTCTGCAGATTGAAGGGGCCTTTGAAGAGCCTGGCGTAATGAAGGAATTCTCACATCAAAGCCCGTCCTCCCAAAACCTCAGATCACCAAAAATAAAGATCATAAAAGCTGTCAAGGAGAAATAGTTGGCATTCAACTAGAAGAATACAGAACAATGCTTTTAAAATTCAGAAGGAAAGTGATTTCCAGCCCGAATTCTACAGCTCACCAAATTATCAACCAGGAATGGGTATAGAATAGAGACCTGTTTAGAAATGCAGGGTCTTCGAAAATGTACCTCCTGTATACCTTCTTAAAGAAGTTACTGAAGGGTGTGCTCCATAATGAGGGAGTAAATGAGAAAAAGGAATGGAATCAACAGGTCACTTAGCATACGACAGGGGAGAAAAGAGATTTTCAGAAGGATGAAAAAGAGAAAGCCAGGAAAACAGCCGTACAAAAGGAAAACATGCCTTTGTTTCCCCCTCTGAAAGTAACTAAGGGGAAGTTTTCCATATCGATGTTCATCTATTACATCATTTTAATGGCTGCATATTCCCTCTGATGTAGACATACTATATTTAATCAGCCAAACATTAACCGTTAATTATTCAATCACCCTAATTCCTCCAGCAAAAACAAAACAAAACAAAACAAACAAAAAAACACATCTTTAGGTTCCTGTGAATACATAGCAGGAAAAAAAGCTTTTCTCTATCCTGGGTTGAGCTGTTGTCATTAATAGTTTCAATTTGCTTTATGAGCAAAAGAGTGAGATAGTTCACTTGCTCTGAGAATTTCCTCTGACAATCCACACCATTTCTGTTTACGAGTCTCTTTCTTGCTAAAGTTGTAACTGGGATGCATGTGTGGTAGCTGGCTGTTCTTGCCTGCGGCGTCCATTTTCTCATCCTCAGGTAACAGCCCCATGGTTTTCCTGCTGGAATCTCCTCCCCCCTCCCACAATGCTCAGCTGTGTGGTGCGGGTGAAACTAATTCCACCTGCTGGTCCAGAAAGTGGTTCTTGTCTAGTTCCTCCTCAATTGCTTGATATGTCTGGTCGAAACTGTTGTATGAATTAATGCATTTCCTTTTTTCTCTTAATCTCTTTAGAGTTGGGGTTCTGTCATCGGCAAGTATATGTTATTAACACATATACTCAAAGTCAAATAATTCAAACAGTACAGAAGTGAAAATTAAAAATTTACCTGCTCAATTCTCAGTCTAAACTCCTCAGGGGCAGTCACTCCTCACAGTTCCTTACATATGCTTCCAAAAATGTGTCTGCATTTACAAATATACCAATTTTTAAAAATACACAAACAGGATCATACTATCTATGTTATCTTGTGTTTTCTACTTCACCCTGAAGTGAAGGATACCTTTTCCTTCCGATATCAAACATTTAGTTCATTCTTCCTAAGACCTGCAAAGGAATCTATTAAATGCCATACATATTCTAACCAGCTCTGTACTTATAGCTATCTACGGTCACCAGTTTTTTTCACCATTAAAAACAAGCTGTGATGAGCATCCTTTTTATATAGTTAATGTGAGGCAAATCCACAAAGCTGAAGAATCCCATGCTTCTGGTCCCTCATTACTCAGGCCTGGTCCAGGGGAAAGCATTTAGTTTGGTTTAGTGGGGTTTAATGGGTTATGTGTACGTGGTTGCTCGTTACACAATATAAGAATAGCTTCCAGAAGTACCCCTACTACCCACTGTGCCAATGGCCAGGGGTCAAGATATGAAGGTGCAGGGCCATAAGTCATGTCTCACTAAAATTGTGTCTGAGGAGAACAGGACAAAATTATGTGGGCAGTGGAGGAGAAAGGGCTTGAAATGTACAGGGCCAGAAGCTAGTCTGCAGAAAGTCTTTCCAAACAGCAGAGGTATGAGAAGGGTTTAGTTTCTCACCTAACTCTGTCAGAAACATACTTAATAATGCAGCAGATACAACTATAAATGTGCTATCCTTCTTTTCCCCTTTTAATGAGAATCGTGGAGAATAGAATTTATCAAAATTTCTGTCTTTGGAAGGCACAAACAGTATGTCTGTGTGAAGGAGCATGTTTTATGCATCAAATCTATCACTAATTAAATACAACAAATTTTGGTTTACTGTACTATAGGGAGACTGAATTATTATCCTATTTATAAAAATATTTTGAAATTGTCATGAGTAAGACAGGAGTACGTAGTCAAATATAAAAATGCAGGTACAAAAGCATTGTAAGAGTACATCAGGCAGTAAATTAATAAAAAATATTGTTACCGTTCTGAATTTTGTGATGCTTGTAATTGTCAGCTTTATAAATTTTGTAATTTCTTTTCTAATTGTAAATAAAGATTCACTTCTGTGCCTGACATGTGTTCATGATTTCGTATTTTTTTAAAAAGGCTGTGTAACGTGGTGTGAGCTTCGAGCTCTACAAAACTTGCATCTGCACCTATGTAGTGGCTGAATGTACAGAGCCTGGAGTCAGACTATACAGCTTCACATCTCCGCCGGGCTGTAGCTATAGACTGAATGTTTGTGTGAATCCCCTGCCCCCACCCAACACACACACACACACACACACACACACACACACACACACACACACACAAATTCATATGTCGAAACCTAATCTCCAATGTAATAATTATTTGGATATTTGGAGGTGGGGACTTTCGGAGGTGATTATGTCATGAGCTTTCATGAATGAGATTTGTGCCCTTATAAGAGAGACCCCAGAGAGTTCCCTTAACCCTTTCATTATGTGAGGATGCACTGAACCAGGAAGAGGGCCTCACCAGTCTCCACTATGCTGGCATCTTGATATTAGACTTGCAGCCTCTAGAACTGTGGGAAATAAGTTTCTGTTGCTCCTAAGCCACTCAGTCAATGGTATTTTGTTATAACAGCCCAAGTGGACTAAGATAGCCATCTACCAACTCTGTGGCCCTAGGCAGGTTACTTTGCTTCTCTGTGCCTCAGTTTTCTCATCTTTGAAATGGAGATAATAACTTTAGAGGATAAATGAATTAATACATATAAAGAACCTAGAACCTGGCAGTCAGTAATAGTCAATAACAACTATTGACTATTTTTTATGGACTTGTATAGGTATTTCAGTAGGATTCCTAGAAGTATATTAATTTTAATACGGAATTCCAAACTGTCCTCTATAAAGATGTGCCAACCTATCCTCCTACTGTACATATAGTGACATGTGCAGAACTATTGAGTCAGGAAGCCCATCCCAGGTGAACCTAAGGCTGTGGTTTTTCCCACATTCCAGACTAGCCCAGTTCCCCAAACCTGTCCTCAGTCAAGCTGGGTGGTGGCTGCTGGGAATTGTGGGGCTCGTTTCCAACTAACACATCCTGCAAATCCTGTAAGCAGCTCACATCGAGCCAGAATCTTCCCTCTGTTGTGCACAGTGGCCCTGTAGTTTCTGTGGCGGGGTGGGGGGAGGTTATTATCTTACGGAAGAAGAGAGTGTAGCTCAGAGAGGTAAGGGATTTATGCAGTCACCCCAGTGGCTATGTATCCAGGGAGAGAAGCAAGAATCCAGGTCTTCTGAAAACCGAATACATTTTCCTACTGTACCTCATTGCCTCTCAAAAATCTTTACATTAAAATGAAATATACTCTATAAAATGAAATAGATTCACAATGAAATATACTCTTTTCTCCAAGTTATTGTGAAAAGCAGGCATTAAGGCTATATTATGTACAAAGAGTGTGTTTCTTAGAAAAATAAATTTAATTGCGGCCTCTCGATTCAAATCAAATCCACTCTGTTTTAAACTTTCAATTATGGTTAGATATAGCTGTAGAGAATGTGTTTTTCATCCTAATTTGAGATCTCAGATGGCAGCTCCTTTTGTACTTGTCTTTAAAAACCTGCCTCCCCCATCCTCAAATCTTGTTATCTTCTCTTCGACTTGCCAAACAAATCTAGCCCCCTAAAATAGACCTGAGTCAATGCCTAAGGAAAGGAAGCGAAAAGCCCAGAATCAGTAGTCTGTTCCCACATGTTCAGGCTAATTTAACTTTTCTCATGTGACAAATGAGAAAGGAAAAAAAAAAAATTTGCAGAGAAGGACAATTAAGAATAAACTAGAGGTGTCATTTGTCCCAGATTTGGACAGGATTTTGTGATTTGTTTTCACATGGATAGAGTAAGTTTGTGGCAAGCAGGGACTAATGGGTGGGTGCTTTTGTCCTCTGGTGTCACCCAGCAAGTGGAAGCACAAAATGAGGATCAGCCCATGGCGAGCTGTGCCTCAGGCCTTCTCTTCAGCAAGCTGGGCTAAGTACCATGTTAGTACATCCAGCCACATGCTATCTAGCTTATGAAAAATGGGAAAATGCCTAGGGCTTATGAAAGTACGTTCAAGTCAAATGACAGGCATACAGACAGACGACAGACAGACATGTGAATGAATGAGAGGCTTCTCAGCAAGGGGATTTATTTGGATATGCAACGCGATAGCTCCCAGACCACCTTCTAGCTCCCCAACCCTGGTAATTTCTACTATGTCTTCCCTCAAAGCTCTAAGGATACTCAAAAGACCTGCTCTGCAAGTATAATTATGGGGGTAAATTTTTAACGTGCAGAAGATTTGGTACACAGTAGTCATTTGTTATTCCAGCTGCCACAGGAAGTTTCCTTCTTTCCCTGGCAAAGAAAAGATGCATACACATAAAGATTCCCAGCTGCTGACAGCCTTAAATTATCCAGAGATTTGTCTCTCAAAATGAGCTTTATGAAAGCTCAAAGACTAATTAACCCTAGGAAGTGCTGACAAGCTCCCTACCCACTTCCTGGTGGACCAGAATAGGAGAGAAGATATACAGAGTGAGGTGTGAGCTGTGCGTATCTAGTAGTATCAGCTACATTTTTTTAAATAATAAGTATAGAATTGACTCTGGTTAGTTTAATAAAAATGAAATCAGGCATTTATGGAAAAGATTTATGATAGCATTGAGAATCCTAGGGAAAGCCAAACTTAAGAACTTCATCGAGACTAGGAACCGCAGTAGCTCTGGGAATCTGGGTAGCAACTAGTAATGGGCAGTCACAGCAAACAACTGCCTTTGAGCAATGTTTGCTCACATTATTTTCCTATTTAGTTGCCCCATCTGATTCAAATTGCTGGGTGAGAACATTTGATGAACTCAGTCTTGGCCCAGGAAGGGACACTGGACACAGGGGACGCAAGCCTGCATACAGTGGTGCAGGGGTTATTCTCTAAAGGCCTGCTGCTATTGGAAAAAGGCCAAAGAGATGTGGACAAGCAAAAGCCATAGGTAGTCACTGTGCTTTATTTCATGTCTATAACCCGAAGGAAGGTGTTTTTTCACTGGGAATAGTGTCCTTCCAAAGGTTTCAGGCCCAACACATGAAATACCCAGTGCTCTATTTCTGGAAACTAAAGGTTGTCCGCAGGCACAAGCTTTCCCCATCTGTACCTCACACATCCAGGGCAAGATCACCTAGACTGTCAAAGGAGGTAAGGGGGAGGTGGTATGAACAAGTGAACAGCCAAATACACTGTAGTAAGATCCATGATGGGGAAATATAAGGTACTGTGGGAGCACATAGCTGGGGAACCTGGCCTAACTCAGGGAGGGTCCAGAAGGAGTTGAAGGTGCATCGGAAGTTGGCAGTCTATGAAGAGTGGGGTGTCTGAAGGCAGGAAGAGGAGCATGAGCTGCCTTGGGTGGGGGAGGTTACTGAAAGTGGTCCAATGGCCAGGAGCATAGGGGTTTGGAATAGATCAAAATATTGGCTCCAATTCTTCATCACTTTCTTCAGGCTCGACCTTGCCATAGGCAGGGAGAAGACCACTTCTCTCTGTGTTGTCTTTGACTTGGCCGTAAAACTTGGCAGAACATGTCCGTGTGCCAATCTTGAGAGCCTAGGTGCTAGGCACTGATTATTCCATTTGCTTCTATGAGCTTTTGCCATTTCCATGAGAAGGACATACCCCAGCATGTCTGCTGGTCCAAGGAGCCTCTAGGCCAATCCACAGAACTGCATCTAGAGGCAGAGCCATTCAGCCAAGCCCAGTCTAGACCACCCAACCCCCAGCTGCTGCAGCCAGAAGAATAGTTCTAGCTGACCTTCGGATCTATGAGATTAAATGGTTTAAGCTACTGAGTTTAGAGTTTGTTAGGCAGCATTACTGGGATGAAGGCTGAGGGATAGAGGGACAAACAGAGAAGTCTGAGAGGTAAGCAGAGACCTCACCATGAAGGACCCTGTAAGCCTATTAAATTGAACTTTATTTTAAGGGCAGTGGAGTCCATTGAAATGTTTTAAGTAGGGAAGTAACACGATCAGATTTTCTTTTTAAAAAGCTCACTCTGGGGATCTATAAGATGAGCAGAGCTGGGAAGGAATGTGAGAGGACAAGAGAGATTTCTTAGAATTCCAAAGTGTTTGTACCATTTTATGCACTTTCCAGGAATGTGTGAGAGTCCCATTGGTTCTACAATTTCACCAATATTTGGTATTGTCAAACCTTTTCATTTCAGTCATTCCAGTGGCTACATAATGTTAATCCATTGTGGTTTTAATTTTTCTTTATGACTAATAAGGTTGAGCCCTTTCTTCATGTGCTTATGGGCTATTTCTGTATCTTTGACTAGTGGCCATTCTGGCCTTGTGGCCATTATTTACAGTCAATAAGGACTTTTGTTGAGCTGTGGTTCTTTATATAGTCTGTGCTCTTGTTAGTTTGTATAAACAAATTTTTTCTTCCAGTGTATGGATTGCCTATTGACTTTTTTGATGGTATCTTTAATAAGCAAAGACTTTCACTTTTTATAAGATATAACTTATTAAATTTTTCTTTTATGGCCAGTGCTTTTTCTGTCTTTTCTAAAAAACTTTTACCTACCTCAAATTAGAAATGATATTCTTCTATGTATCTTCTAGAAGCTTTATAGATTTAGCTTTTACATTTAGGCTTGTAATCTATAGTATGATGTAACATAGAGTCATTATTCATCTTTTCCCCATATAGATACCTAGTTATTCCAGCACCTTTAAAAAAAGAAAGAAAAAAAAAGATTTTCTTTTCCTCATTGAATTACTTTAGCTCTAATATAAAAATTTAATTGACTGTATATGTATTGATCTATTTCTGGATTCTCTAATCTGTTCCATTGATCTTTTTCTCTATTCTTACACCAATACCACATTGTCTTGATTACTATAGTTTTATAGTAAGATTTGAAATCAGATGGTAAAAGTTATCCAACTGTGTGCTTTTTTGAGATAATTGGGCTCTTCTAGGACCTTTGCATTTTCATATAAATTTGAGAATCAGCTTATCAATTTCTACTGAAAAAAAAAAAAGACTGCTAGGATGGTAATTGTGTTATTTCTATAGGTTAATATGACATCTTAATAATGTTGAATCATCCCATCCTTGATCATGAAATATCTATTTTTTTAGATATTTAGTATTTCTCAGTGGTGTTTTGTAGCTTTTAATGTAAAAGCCTTAAATATTTTTTATTAACTTTGTTCCAAAGTATTTCATTTCTTGGATGCTGTGGTAAGTGATATTGAGTTTTTGATTTTATTTTCCACCTGTTCGTTGCTCTTTTATAAAAATGCAATTGATTTTTGTATATCGACCTATTATCTTGCACTCTTTCTAATGTTAAACAAATCTTACATAACTAGGATAAACTCTCCTTGGTAATGATGTATTACATCCTTTTGAAATGTCCAATCTATGTAATAATTTTGTTTAAAATGTTTGCATATAGGCACAGGAGAGACATTGGCCTGTAATTCCTTCCTTGTAATCTTCTTAATGTCCATAACTCCTTATTAGAGTTACTTCGGATTTATAAAATAAGTTGGAAAGTGTTTCCTCCTCCACTATTTTCTTAGAAAAGTCCATGTAATATTGGTATCATTTCTTCTGTAAATGTTTTGATAGAATACAGCAGTAGAGTCAAGTGGGCCTGGAGTTTTCTGTGACAAGGTTTTTAGTTATAAATCTCATTTCTTTAACAGATGTAGAGTTATTCGCATCTTATACTCTTATTTTGTGGCATAAGGTTGTTAGGTTGTCTTTTATTTGTCTTTTAATGGCTAGAATCTATATTGGTGTCCCGTATTTCATTCCTGATATTGTTAACTTGTGTTGTCTCTTTCTTAATTAGTCTAGCTGGAGGTCTATCTATTTTATTACTCTTTTCAAGGAAAACTTTTGTTGATTTTTCTCTAATGTCTCTCCATTTTATTTCATTGATTTAGACTTTATTATTTCCTTATATTTACTATGGGTATAATTTGCTTTTTCTAGTTTCTTTAGATAAAGGCTTAGATGATTGATTTTAACCCTTCCATCTGGATGTAAGCATTTAAGAATATAAATATTTTTCTAAATACTTCAATAGCTGAATGTCACAAATTTAAATATGTTGTGATTTTATCAGCAGATCAAAATATTTTCTCATTTTTCTTGTGATATCTTCTTCGATGTCATGGAATATATATTTAGAAGTACATGGTCTAATTTCAAAATATTTGGATTTACCAGAGATCTTTTTGATCTTAATTTTTATTTTAATTTGTTATTATCAGAAGAAATACTTTTTATAATAGTAATCCTTTGAAATTTATTGAGATGCGTTTTAAGGAACAGCTTATGGTCTATTTTGGTGAATATGAATGTCTCGTGTACATTTGAAAATAACATGTATTCTGCAGTTGTTGAGTTGTGTTGGATAAAATGCCAATTAGGTCAAGTTTGTTAATAATCCTCTATTTTTTAAAATATTTTTTAATATGTTCTGTCAATTGAGAGAGGAGAGTAAACCTCTCCATATTGTGAATTTGTCTATTTCTCCTTTCAATTCTATTAGTTTTGTGTCCATGTATTTTGAAGTTTGTTATTAGGTGTATACACAGTCAGGAATTGTATGTGTTATTAAAGAACTGATTCTTTTGCCATTATGTAATGTCTCCCTTTACCCCTGGTAATTATCCTTGACTTTGCCTGATATTAATATAGCCACTCCAGTGTTTTTACAATTAATCATTGTATGATTATCTTTTTCTATTCTTTTACTTTTAACTGCTATGTATAGTCATATTTAAAGTATGTCTTTTGTAAGTATCATATAATTGGGTCTCATTTTTTAAAATCTAGTCTGGCAGTATTGTTCTTTTCGTTAGACTGTCTAGTTTATTTAGATATAGTGTAATTATTGATTTGGTTGAATTTAATTCTACCATGTTGCTATTTGTTTTCTCTTTATCCCAATTATACTCTGTTTCTTATTTCTCTCTTTTCCTTCTTTTGGATTCAGTAAATGTTTTCTGGTATTATATTCTGTCTTCTTTACTGGCTTTTTAGCTATGCCTCTGTTTTAATTTTTAATGGTTGCTCTGGGGATTAAAATAAGCACACTTTAGTTATCACAGTCCACCTTAAATTAACTTTAGACCAATTCACATGTAAGGTAAGAAGCTTACACAATATACTTTTATATACCCCTTCTCATCTTCTGCACTTTGTTGCTGTACATTTTGCTTCTATGTAGATTATACACCTCAAAATACTTTGCTACTATTTTTGGTTTAAACAGTCAAATGTCCTTTACAGAAACTAAAAAAAGGAAAAGAAATGTCTTATTTATTTATGCCCTACATATTTTCCATTTCAAATACTCTTCTTCATATAGACCTGATATATAGAATTATTGTCTGTCCATAGATTTTCCTTAAACATTTCTTACAGTGCATGTATGCTGATGATGAATCCAATTTTCGTTTATCTGAAGATATTATTATTTTATCTTCATTTTTCAAGGCTATTTTTGTGGGATACAAAATTCTAGATTGACTAAGGATATTTTGTTGTTTGTGTTTGTTTTTTATTTCAGCACTTCAAAGGCATTGTCCCCTTATCTTCTGCCAGGTCTTATGTTTGATGAGAAATTCGCGGCATTTTGAATCATCAGTCCTTTGTAGGGAATCTGCCTTTTTTCCTCTGGGTCCTTTTATAATGTTCTCTAATCTTGCTTTCCAGCCATTTGATTATAATATGCCTGGGTGTGGTTTTCTTCATGCTTATCTTGAATAAGTTTCACTGAGTTTATTGGATCTGTGTGTTGATATTCTTTCACTTGATTGGGAGAAATATTGGTCAGTATTTCTTCAATTTTTTTTTTCTTGCCTCATTGTTTCTTCCCCTATCAAGACTCCACTCACGCCTATTACATGGCTTGATGTTTTCACTCGGGTCACCAAGTCTTTGTTCATTTTTAAAAATCCTTTTATTCCTCCCTTCTTCAGTTTAGATAATTTCTGTCACCTGTTTTTGAGTTCACTGATCTTTTCTTCTGCATTGTCCAATCTAATACACTTTCATTTCGTGAATTGGGTTTTTTAGTTCTATCATTTCTATTTGCCTCCTTTTAAAGTTTCTCTTTCTCCATTGAGATTTCTATATTGAGATGTCCATCTTTTCCTTTAAATTCTTGAACTAATTTGTAATGACTATTTTCAAGTCTCTAGCTGTTTTCTGTTTCATCTATCGGTCTGTTTCTATTGATTTTATTCTCCTAGTTTTGGGTCATTTTCTTGCTACTTTGTATGTCTAGTAATTTTTTGTACTAAATGCAGGACAATACAAATGCTACAATGTGGAGTTTGGATTATATTGTTTTCTTTCCAAGAATGTTGAGTATTGAGTATTGAGTAGTTTAATTTGTCTGTGGCTCAGTTAGATCCCCTTGAGATTTGTTTTTAAGCTTTCTTAAGGCGGGTCAAGAACATCTCGTATGCTAGAACTAGTGTAGTCATATTCTTGGATTGGCCTTTCTCGGGTCTCAACTGAATGCGCAGAGTGTTCAGTAATGTGTCTACACTGCGATCGGCCATAAATTCAGTGTCTTGCATCACCGTGTCACCTCTGGAATCTCTGTCCTGTCTATAGTCCCTCAGTAGCTGTTCTCTGCTCAGCCATGCAGGGTCTTGTCTTGTACATGTACAGCTTTCTACTTGGCCAAAGACTGCAAGAAGCCTGAATGTAGATTTCTGAGGCATCTTCTCTTTCAGTTCTATCTTCTTTGATATCCTATCCCGTAAATTCCAGCCACCTCGGCAGCCTGAATTCTGAACCCTGTTGACGCCACCCAGGAAGACCATCGAAGTCTTTTGGGATCTATTTTCTTGTTCTGCCATCTGGAGAGTGTCCCCTGGCAGAAACTAGACTAAATGTTGAGCTTAACTCATGTGTTTCCTCTCCTCAAAGTTCAATGGCCATATTTTTTGTAAATCTTTATAAACAATGAGTAAAGCTCTTGGCATATATTAGGTGCTTAATAAGATTTTTTTAAAGGAGGAGGGCAGGATCTATTTGGCTCGCTTAAGTCCTACTTCTGGAAGTACCCAAAAGACTATTCATATGGTCTCTCTAGAGAATCAATCTCCTTCTCTTCTACCCACTCCGAATTCCCCTTCAGGGCTAATCAACTTTCCCTTCAGAAGCTGGCAAGCAGTTTTTCCGCACACTTGGGTTACTTAGTTTGTAAAGCTTTTTGAGCATTCAGAATGGTCAGAATCACATTCATCCACAGTTACTATACACATTGTCCTCTGGGGAATTTGATATACTTTCTGCAAATCAGCTCACTGCTCTTTGAAAGAATTATTGGTGGGGAAGGACGACTGAACAGCCTAGCATAAATCATCATTCAGAATGTATTCTCGAAGCCTTACATATAGTTTCTCATATTACCAAGAAAAGGGTTTCTAAGGTTGTTCAAAGAAGGATGCTTAAAAGAGGGAGAAAGCAGCTCCAGTGGGTCTCCTGGGAGGGGAAGGCTCCAAGTCAAGGAGGCTCCTGGGCAAAAGAAATCCCCACAGAATGCCTCCTGGCCCCTTCTCCTCACCTCAAACGCCCTGCTCCACCTCTTCTTCCTGGGGCTCATTTTCTGGAGCTGTGAACTAAATGAAAGACAGGCCATTTTCTTTGGTTTCCATCTTGACTGGAAAGATCAGGTCTCCAAAGGGAGGATTATTTCAAGCCTGCTTTGGAGATTATGTCTGGATTTTTCACATTTTGACCTTATTGTCTGTAGCTCCCAATATGCAACCTGTAAACTCAATGCCATCCTCCTTTTGGTGAAAGATATGTCATTGGCTTTGTGGCCTAATGACTCTATTTTCACCTTAGGGACAATGAATTGGCGATTTGATTTTATAATTGCAGTAGTTTAGCCAGCGGAACTAACTCCCCATCTAAGATTTCTTGATCACCAACAGGCACCACTCTCCCCGTGCCTGCATTTTGGTTCAGAAACACACAAAAACAAGGGATTTAACGGACTAAATGTGTGAGCGCTTTAATTTTCCTCTGGGAGAGAAATAGCAACTACTTATGATTTTCCTCTAAGCAAACAAACTGTTTTCCATATGTTTCCAAGAGAAAACTGCTTTTCTGTTATTCTGCACGTTCCATGGATGATTCCAGTGGGGAGACTCTACAAAACAGCACATTTTATTTTATTTTATTTTTTTATGTTGCAGGGAAAATGTTTTCCCACTTATAGTCTCCATGCTGTAGTACAGTGGTCCCCAACCTTTTTGGCACCAGGGACTGGTGCTCCAATGAGAACCTAATGCCTGATGATCTGAGGTGGGGCTGAGGCAGTGATGCTAGCGCCGAGGAGTGGCTGCAGATACAGATGAAGCTTGAAGTCCCCTGCTGTGTGGCCCAATTCCTAACAGGCCACACACAGATAGTACTGGCCCAGGATTTGGGGACCCCTGCACGGCAGTAATTAGGTTTGAGGCACTCACTCCAGCTCTGCTTCTGAAAAGGAGCCAGAGAATGAGGAGGAACAGAGTTTGGTTTCTATAAGCTCTGAGGGTCACTGGGTGCAGGCCCGGAAGGGCCTGGCTTCATGGGCCTAAGGCAGCTGGTGCTCCTGCCCCTGCCCCAGAGTGGATGGGGGGAGGGGCGTGCACTCTGCAGAAAGGAGGTCCAGAAGGAACCTCTGCAATATAACCTTCTGGACTCTGGCTCCTGGGGCACCTGTAGCCCCCACTCTCAACCACTCGATGGAGCTCTGGGGGTAGAGCCTTTCGCTCCCTTGCTAGAACATCAAAGACTTCAGTACTTGACCTTGTCATTCACCTATTTCAATACTTTCAGTAGTTCCCCATTGCTTTTCGGTAAAGTCCATACTCCTCCCTTTTTCTCACAAATTAAGTTCTGCTGTATCCTATTCTTATCTCTCATTATGCACTCCGTAATCCTCTTTCCCCTCCCCTCCCCGAACCCCTCCACTTTCTCACCTCCAGCATACAGAAATATTTGTAGTCTCTTGAATACTCTGGACTGTGTCAGCTTTGGGTGTTGTTCCTGGGGACTGGAACAATACACACACACACACATACTCTGTCTTTCTCTCTCTCTCTCTACCTTGCTGACTGCTGTTCATACTTCAAACCTCAGCCTGGGGTTGCCTCCTCCAGGGAGTCTTCCTTCAAGGATCAGATGGGCATCGCTCCTACTTGTCGCCATAGTTCACTGTGCCTACCACATCACAGTTATTCATTAACAGTACTTACTGAGCATGTCTGCATAGCAGCCATGTGCTAGGCTCTGAGGATACAGTAGAAAGAAACAGTAATAAACAAGTAAGACAAACAAATAAATGAGGAAATATCGTTTGTGATAAAAACTAGTAAAAAAGAACATGTAGAAATGGAAAATAAGGGATGAGGTAAAGACTACTGTATCTTATTTCATTTTAACTTCCTCTTTATCTGTCTCTCCATTAGATAGCAAGTTCTTCAAGAGCAGAAATATGCATTAATAATTTCTTTATTTCCCACACCCAACACAGGGCATAATATAAAGAACGCATTTTATAAGGGTTTCTAGTGTGAATCTTAACCATTTTCTGGGCTTATTCTGTACTCTGCTAGAAATTAGAAATTTCATATCTTTTTCCAGAAGGAGTAAACTAGATAATTAAAAGGACAAAGAATAAAGACACTGGCTCGTATGGGAATCAGCCTCCTTCCCTAATCTACCATGCGCCTAGCAGTATTGGTATGATGTTGCGGTGGTTTTAAAATATGTCCTCCAATTCTTTGACAGTACACCCTCAAAGATGCAGCCTAATTCCTGCCCCACTGAGGGCGGGCTGGTCTTAGTGAGTAGCTCCTAATGAATATGATATGGTAGAAATAGTGAAGTGTTTGTTTTGAGGCTACGTCACGGAAGACAAAGATCCTGCAGCTTCCATCTTTCTCTCTCCTGCCTTGCTCTGTGGAAAGAAGCGCCATGTTTTAAGGACACTCTGGCAGCCTATGGAGAGAGCAGGATGGTGAGGAGCTGGGGCCTCCTGCCAATAGCCAAATGACTATCTTAGGAATAGATCTGTTTGCCCCAGTCAAGGCTACAGGTGACTGCAGCCCTGGCTAAAACCTTGGCTGCAACCTTATGAGAGACCCTAAGCCACTTAACTAAGCTGCTCCCAGGTTCCTGACCCACCAGAAACCTACAGGTAATAAATCTTTAAAACAACTACGTTTGGACAGAATTTACTAAACAGCAGCAGATAATTGATATAATTTGCCTGCACACTTGAATTTTTGCAGAAAGATGAGGGAGGTAGCTGGGCCTCCTCCACAGGGAAGGGCTCTTCCGTTTCAGATAGGAAATGAGGGTTGGTCTGCAAAATTAGGATAGTTACTTTTTTATTCTTAGGGAAACTGGGCCTGTCTTAGAATCCTGGGTTTCCAACCTTCCCCTTATGACCCTAATTAAGCTGCGAACACAGCGTAGGCATGTATTTTATCATTCATGCTTCTTGAAAACTTTCTATGTTTCTATGAACAGTGCTTAACAGTTTTCTAAAGGGCTTTGCATATATGAATTCATTTAAGCCTCACAGCAACTCTATGAGATACTGTTATTGTCCTTGCTTTACAAACAGAAAAACTGAGGCACTGAACTACTGTTAACTAACTTGCCAAGCAGGTTTTTAACATTGGAAGAAAGGCCCTAACATAAATGAAAGCCTACAATAAGCATTTTAACAGACCCTTAATATTATTTCATTTATTCCACAAAAGACATCTGCAAGGAATAGAGCAAAGCCCCGTCTTTTAATTATAACAAAAATGAGGCCCAGGGAGGTTAAATGAGTTGTTCATGGTCACAGAGGAAGCGACAGGCACGGATTCAAAGTCTAGGCCTGGCTACTCCAAAACCCTCTTTCCACAGCACCCAGCTGTCTTCCTGTTCCCACACTGCTCTGCCTGCTCTCAGCTTCAGACATGTGTTTGGTAAATCTAGAAAAATCACCCAGGTGCTGGCCAGCCGCCTAAATGGGGAATGAGGTGACAGCCCTGAATTCACACATCCCCAGGCACCCCCAGGCAGCTGTTACCTGCACCCAAGCCTATGCCAATGTGCTTTACGGCAAGCTTTATGTAAGAGATGAGTGAGCGAAGCAGGCAGAGAGGAAGCAAGACAAACAGGATGCAATAAAGCCCAGATGGTTTGTCTCCGAGGCAGGAGTTCCATAAATCCAGAGGCACCTGTGCGTGTGACATTCCTAAAGCTGAAGCTGCCACTGGCCTTGGCTCTTCATGGGATGAGGCAGGAAATCAGAGGAGATGAAGAGAAAGCTCTTTTCTGGCTGTCAGGAGAGGGAAGAGCCCCATCTATGACATCAGGTAGGCTAGCCTCAGGACAGACCGTGAGATGAGAGAAATTCGTATTGACTGTCTGTGTCTGTGTATGTGGAGAGCCTGCTTCCCTGTACAAGTGTGCACTCACTCGTTCGTGTTAGCTTCCCCCTCTTTCCCCTCTCTCCCTTACTCAAGGCTTCCTCCCCAGCGTTTGAGATCACCCCTCCACTTAACATAGTAGTCAAGATGGCGTCCTCATGAGTAAGAAACTGTTAGCGAGCTCTCCTTGCATTTCTCTCATCTCTCTAAGAACATGATTTGGACCTCCTCTTGATATTTGGGATGAGATTTGACATAATACAGTGGGGAGAAGATAGCTGTGTGGTTCAAACCTTAAGGGCTTAAAGATCACCTGGAGAGATGGAAATTCAGGTCCAAGTCTTACACCAGCAATCATAATTCATCTGTACCCCCGTGAATCTGCATTTGTAAACCATCTGCTAACCACAGAAATGATGCCGAAAGAAAATGATCACTTAGTCATAGATTAACAAGAGCTCCAAGCAAAGAAGAGAAAAACATCCCAGTGAGGGGCTCAATTCATATTCACCACTCTTTGAGAAATTAAGAGGCTGGTTACCTCTAATCAGTGAGAAGGTGACACTGTTCTAAAAGGAGAGATGAGGGTAAGGCTTGTCTGCCAGATCAAAAGGGCATTTGCCTTTTCATTCTTAGGGAGGTTAAGCCTTTCTTTGGGGTCCTTCAGTCCCTTCTAAGAGATGGTTTTGTTCATTTTCTTGTTTATATCTGTAGTAGACAGAATTTTTGCCCCTGTAACCCTTGCTCTTAGCATTACATCTGTGAATATGTTACGTGGGAAAAGGAGCTTTGCAGTTGTAGTTAAGATTACTAATCGTTTGACCCTAAAATAGGAAGATGATCTTGGATGAACTGGGTGGGCGCATTGAAATTACATGAGCCCTTTAAAGTAGGAGAGAAGGCAGAAGCGAAAGTCAGAGAGATTCAAACAGCAAAAGATGCTGTTTCTTGCTTGAAGGTGGAGGGGACTATGTGAGAATGAATATGAGTGACCGTAAGGGCAGACAGACTGATCCTCGGCTGACAGACAGCCAACAATAGGGGTCTCCCTTCGACAACCTTAAGGGCTGGGTTCTGCCAACACCCTAAATGAGTTTGCAAGTGGAGTCTTCACCAGAGCCTTCAGGTAAGGTCCCAGCTGGCCGACATCTTCATTTCAACCTTGGAGCACCCTGAGCAGAGCCCGGGAGAGCCTGCTTGGATCCTCGATCTGTGGAACCGTGGGCACTAAGTGGGTGTTGTTTTAAGCTGCCGAGTGTTTGTCGCCCAGCATGCAAACATTAAGAAAAACAAAGATAGTGTAGCTATATATCAGACAAAGGAATCTTTGTGACTTCAAGATAGTTAGATTTCTTAAGCAGGATAAAAAGTGTTCGACATAAGGGAAATTTTGATAAATTGGGCTATATTAAAATGAAGAACTTTTATTTATCTAAAAAAAAAACTGGTTGAGTGCCAAAGAAGTCCACAGAGTGGGATATCTACAAGACATAATTTGAAAAAAGCACTCATATTCAGAATAAAGAACTCTCAATCAATAAGAAAATAAACATACAATATAATCAGCCAATAGAAACATGGGCAAAAGACTTGGTTTCTCCCTACAGAATACTTATTACTAAGAATGGGAAAAACAGTAACTTTACTGCGGAGAATCATGGCACATACCGCCTTAATCAAGTGATCAAAGTCAACCTGACCAGTAATAAGAAATATCGATATTATGTGCCTTCTGATGTGATCCACTGAGGAGAGCACGTCATGTCAGTGGCATTCTCGCCCCCGCCAATGGCATAACCTCACCTAATCATGCATAAAAACGTAGGGTATCGGGTCCTGGCGAAAGCGTGGAGCAGCCAGAATTCTCAGGTATTGATGGTGGGAATACGAACTGACTCTGCTGCTTTGAAACCCTGGTCATTACTTATACACACAGTTAAACACACACTTATCCAGGGTCCCTTCAAAGTAGACAAATTCAAATGTGAAAACAAACCCCATACACAACATATGATCCAGCGATTCCATGCCTGCGTGTTCCTGCAAGGGAAACGAAAGCTGGTGCCTGCACAGAGACCTGTACACCAATTTTTATAACGGTTTTATTTCTAATCATTAAAACCTGGAAACAAATTAAATGCCTATCAGCTGGTGAATGGAGAAACAGATACAATGGAATATTACTCAGCAATGATGAAAAGAACAAACTACTGATACGACAACATGAATAGGTTTCAAATGCAGCATGCTAAGTGAAGGAAGCCAGACTCAAATGGCTCTTTATGATCCTATTTATATGGCATTTTGGAAAAAACAAAATTATAGGGATTAAAAACAGATAGATAGTTGCCAGGATTTGTAGGAGGAGGAGAGGTCAATGACAAGGGGTGTGGGGGAATTTAGGGGGTTAATGGAACTGCCCTATATGTTGATTATAGTAGTGGTTACTTGACTGTAAATATTTGTCAAAATTCAGAACTGAACACCAAAAAGGGTGAATTGTAGTATATGTGAATTAAAAATTGTACCTCAAAATCCTGACTTAAGAAAAAAAGACAATAAACCAAAACTTCTTAGATACGCTATGTTTCTAGTTACTAATGCTTGGAATAGTGTTGATAATCACAAGAAAACATTGACAAACCCAAACTGAGGAACTTTCTACAAAATAACTTTCAAAAGTATCAAGGTCGTGAAAGACAAAGGAAGACTGAGGACCTGTCATAGCTTGGAGTAGACGAAGGAGATGTGACAGCACAAGGCAGCGTGGGAATCCTTGACTGGATCCGGGACTGTGGAAAAGGCATTAGTGGATGACTGGCAAAATGAGATCTAGGTCTCTGGATTAGTTCTCAGTGTTAATTTTCTGGCTTCAGCATCGCACTATGGCTGTGTAATATGTTACAATTAGGTAAAGCTGGGTGAGGTGTACATAGGAAGTCTGTATTAGTTTTGCAAATCTAAAGTTTGTCTAAGTCTAAAATTATTTCAAACTAAAAAGTTCTAAAAACATTAACAATTTCTATTTTTCGAAAGATTCCATGAGACTGTAAAAAGGCAATTCACAAAATGGGAGAAGGAATTTACAATACAGACATCCGACAAAGAACGTATTGCCATAAGATATAAAGAAATATTACAAGTTAATAAATATATATAACGCTCAGTAGTAGAAAGAGGACAAAAATTGTTCAAGGCACTTCACAGAAGAGAATATCTGAATGGCCCATACACATAAAGAGGTGTGCAGTTTCATCAGTCATCATGATTATGCAAATAAACCACAATGAGATGTCGCTACCGCTCAACAGAATTGCTGTAACTAAAAGGCCAATAATACTGAGCACTAGCGAGGATTTGAATTAATACTGGACTTTCATACCCTTTTAGTGGGAGTGTAAATTGGGGAATTCTACCAAAGGTGAACATATGCGTACCCTGTCCCCTAGCAATTCTGCTTGTAGGTATATATAACGAAGAAACATACTTACATGTGTTCACCAAAAAACATGCACAAAAATGAGACAGCGGTACTGTGTGTAATAGCTCCAAATGGATGCAAACCAAATGTCCGTCAACATAAATACTGGTGTCTTTTTACAATGGAATAGCAGCAGTAAAAATGAAGAAATTACCTCTAAACATGCCAACACAGTTGAAGCATAGAGACAAAATAGTGAGCAAAAAGAGGCCAAAGTCACCTGTGATGAAAGAAGTCAAAATAGCGGTTACCTTTGGGGAGAAGCAGTAGTGACAGGGGACGAGGAGGAAGCATGAAGGGACAGTGCTTACATAGGTGCGTTCACGTCGTGAAAATGCATTGAGCTGTATGCTTATCTGAATATGTGTTACACTCTAAAATTTTTAAAGTCTTTTTGGTAAGCAAATAATAGAGAAAAATAGAAACGTTTTCACGAAATTTTTGAAAAACCCCTTCGTTTTGAAGGAGACATAATTGCTCTATTTAAATACTTTATGAGTCAAGAGAAGCACCTACAATAGCCCTTTTAAATGTAGGTATGATATAAAATGGAAGACTTCTATATGCTGAACCAGTAACAGCAATATAAATACCAAAAACAAGCAAGCAGAAAAGCAGAGAAGAAACTAACAGTATATATCTGGAGAACCAAAATCAAACAACAACAAAAAATAGCTTCCAAGAAATCAGATTGGAGAAGCAAAATACATGTTTTATAAGATAATCAAACCCCCATGCCCATGGTGATTTCGGGAATCTGCCTCCTCAGAGAGAAAGCTGTGGGTTTCTTTGGGGGGCCAGAATAATGAAAGAAAAAGATACACTGCATAATGAAAGGGCATCAGAATGAATAGAAGATAATTCCCTTGGACATGAAATGCAATCAAGTCAAGGCCCATATTTTATCTCTGCTGGAGGCAGTCTTATTTGTTAGTAAAGTGCCGGGATAATCAACTATTGTTCTCCCTGCCAAGACTGTCAAAACAAATACAAGCTTCTTCGCTCCGTGCTAAAAATGTCTGAACCTTTGGAGAACAGCTGGGCAAAAAGCAATCTTGTTCAATTTCAGTACATTTTTCCCCAAGTATTAGGTTGTCCAAATGCAGCCCACATCAAAGCATCCCAGACACCCACTGTGGAGACAGACCTGTCATGAAAACACAGCCTATCACACTGAAGCAAGCAGAACGTACAGTGAAACCACTTTAAAGTTGACCAGCTCTCTGTCTAAAGGAGCAAAGACTTTGAAGCATAAAAAAGCTGCTCTAAACAAGTCACTCCTTTGAGTTGCTTTTCATAAATATAAAAACATAATGTTGGTCTATTTGCAAAATGCTGTGTCTTGATAAGCTCTGGGAGCATTACAAGTGATTTATGATCTCTTAGCTCTCCATATCAGTATTGCCTAAGGGACATTTTCTCCCATACATTTGCAGGATTATTCTCCATGCTATTATATCAGTTTTTAATAAAACATGTCATATTTCTGGCTTTATGATTTGTATTCATTAGGAAGTATATCAATCAGGATGTTTGGGGATAAAAGTAACAAAAAATTTTAAATCAACTCAACTAGCTTAAACAATAAGAACAGTTCTTTTATCAAATAGCAAGAATTCCAGAGGCAAAGCAGTCCCAGGTGGGTTAACTGACCAGCTCAAGTGGTCTCATCAAGAATCTAAGTTCTTTTCATCTATCTGCTCTTCCATCCTCATGCAAGGTCTCCTCGTGGTCATAAGATGGCTGCCTCAATTTCAGGCATCACACCCAGATACTGAAGGGCTATAAGAATAAGAAGTGTTCCTGTGAGTTTCTTTTTATTAGTGAGAAAAAAAAATCTTTACAGAAGGCCTCTCAGCAGATTCCTCATCATTTTGTATTGGTCAGAATTGTATCATGTGTGCATCTAAACCAATCATTAGAAAGACAAATGGGGCCACTACACAACTGTTAGACTAATTTGCTTCTAAACACAGGGGTAGGGTCATCTTTCTATGACTGATATGAGGAGTGAACACCCAAATAAATGTGGGGTCCTGCCAGCTAAGAAGAAAGGGGAACTGACTGTTAAGTAGACAACCATCTATATTTGGTGCAATTGGATACAAAATGGGGGAAGGGAAATTTTCCTCTTCCCCTCTTAGATTTTCTGACTGGTTGAATAAAGAAAAATGACATAACACAGATTAAAAGAAAATAATCAAATTGAATTACGTATGTTATGTACATACAGGGATTCCAGAAGAATATGCACCCTTACCCCAGGACAAATTGGGCAGTTAAGGCCTATGTGCCACCTCAAACTGTGGAGAAACAGGGTCGCGGTTTGGGACTTCAAAGAGGAGGCAAGCAATTCACATGGAGATGGAAAAGCAAATGTTTGGTGAACAAATGTGTTTTCTGGGCCATCTTTAACCATGAGACACAGGGAGGACTTTATTCAAAGGGGCCTTGCTAGGTTCCTTCTTGTGTATCACATCTAGTTCATACTGAACTACAGTTACCTATGGTGACAGCTCTCTTCCTAGAGCAGGTCCTCTAGCTAAATTATTCTTTAAGCAGTTAGGGGGAAAGTCAGAGCTTCTTCCTGAGTCTTATGTGTCTTAAAAATAACCAGCTTAAAATAATCACTATTACACAGAGATATATTTTGGGGTGGCAAACTCTGCTCCCCTTTACAGTGTAAAATAAGTTTTGGGTAATTGAATTTTTGTCTTAACTATTGGATAGTTAAGAATACCTTTTGGATTGTGACCCTGGCTATTGAAAATTATTCCAAAATGTATGAATTCGCTTCTTTCCCTACTATGTAAAGTGGAATGACACCTTTGCTGTGTTGAAACCCAGTGACACCCTCTGCCCCCACCCTTTGAGAACTCCTTTCTCCCCGTCCTCAGGATCACAGGAGAAAGCCTCAGCAGCCATGTCTGTGCCGTGGGCTCCTGCCTCCCTGCGCATAGATGAGGTGTACGCCAGACCCCAGCTGGGCCACTCAGCTTCTTCACCAGGGGAATTTGTTATGGGTGCACCATGTGGTTGCATCAGCATCTTCATGCGATTGGGCATGTAACACAAATTCTCCAGAATCACCAGGCGGCCGTTTTTCTGCCACTTGGGATGTGAAGAAAAGCTGATGTTTGGGAAGGTAAAAAAGAAATAGATACACACGCATATGCAATTCCATATCCGAGCCAGCTTGAGGTTCCTTACATACTTGTAACCAAAGAATCCTAAGCAGTATAAGAGAACACACCGTCCCTTTTAAGGGATGACTGAGGATTCCGCGGACCTTTAAGGTCATCGTTAAGAACTTCCATTCTCATTAGTCTCGCTCCATGTGTAGAAAACAAGACAATGAATCGTACCTGTCATAAGTTTACCCCAGAACTTCTACAAAAATGGCCTTTGTTCCATTTAATTCTTCGCTATTGGTTCAGTTTCTAATGCTTTAACTCTTTTCCCTAACAAAATTATTTACACAAAACACTCAACTGTGACAACAAGTAACTGGGTGGTTTATGTTGTGTTGTGTGTTGGAGGGGCAGGGAATGAGATGAATATATACTGAGTTCCAGGTATTTGCTTTTCCTGCATTGTTGACTTTAATCCTCCCCCCATACCGTGAAGCAGTCACTATAAAACCATTTTGCCAAGGAGGAAGCTGAGCTTCAGAGAAGTACATTGATTTTGTTAAGGTCATGTGGCTAGAAAGCCAGAGAGACTTTAAATTTAAGTCTGAGGAGAACCGAAGTGGGTGATATTTTCACTATTTCACACTGTTATACAGAAAACAATGTGCCTTGATAGGATATCCTGTTACACAGATTCGGTCCAATTCTGTATATTTGGCTCTTGCTGTTAGTATTTACACAATATAGCTCGTTCTTTATATTCCTGGAAAGAGACGGGCACAGAGAATGACCTCCCAGCACCAGGTCTATTAAGGATATTTCTGCATTTTCTAAATGCAGCAGTCAGATAGGAATAAAGAATAGCTATGTTAACAGCTTATTTGCAAAGGTGGAATAACCAAACACCAGGGAAGGTAAGAGATGGGAGCAAGATCCTTTAGCTGGACCTAAAAACACTTTGTAGCCATCTTCGTTCGCACTAGCTCAGTGGGTGTGCGTTCTTAAGCTGTTGATTTTTCTTGACTAATTAACGCTGATTGGAGTTGAAGAGTTAGGCTTTATTGTTGTTTTCCTGCATATTCCACACACAAAAACTCACATACTATCTGCTGCTGCCAAGGAGCAATTATATTGGAGAAGAGTTGTTTCTAGCCTGTATAGGAAAACTATTAAAACGATGGTGTGGTAGATTATAGGCAAAAACGTTTACTTCACTGAGGTTTATTCCTAGCAAGACAATCATGCAAATCACACTTCAAATCAAACTTTCCAAGCTCCTCCCAACTGACACAGACACATAAAGCCGCCCATCTGGAATACATCGCAGAGCAGATCCACACTATAACTTTATCTTCTGCTGCTCTCCTGTCGGCCAGTCAACCCTTCTCTACCTATTGAATGTTTTCTTTGTTTTATTTAAACTAAAACAAAACAAAAATCAAAGCGGCTGACTTATTTTTCTTTATTGAAAAGAAATGTTACGTGCTTATTTTAATGCATTCCAACATTACAGGCAAAGAATGTAGAAGGGGGAAAATTTTAATGGGAGTTTGTAATACTGTCAGCAGCTCTTTCTGTAAACCTTGCCATTGTCAGAAACATCTTGGAATGTTAACTACAGGAAACTTCCTATTAGTCAAAATGCCCAAAAGTAAGAGATTCCAGGTTATCTCAGAGTTGACCAGAACAACCTTTTTGTACCAACTCTTGATGCTGGAAATCTTACCAAAAGGTGTGTCAAGTTCCCTGCCTTAAGAAATACAGTTTACTCTGAATGTGATTTAATGCTTCTCTGATAGTTGAGGGTCAGGCTTGATCTCTGCCTAAACCTTCTGAACCCTAATTCCCATTGTCCAGAAAACAAAACAGGAGATTGGGTAGAATTTGTTGTTGACCCTAGGATATGTTTTTGAAGTTCCATAAATGAGTTCCAAGTATTCTGTTCCTTTTTCCTTGTATAGGAGAGACAGAGAGAGAGAGAGAGAAAAAAAAAAAAGTCTGCTGAACTGGGAGTTTTGCCTAAATAAATTCCAGTTAAATCAAGATTTTACCTTATTTAAAATTTTTCATTTAGACCTAATGGAAGATAAAACTGAGGCCTCAGTCAACAGGAGTTGGGAGCCATCCTTCTCCATCTGGCCTCAGGCCCAGCACAGGTGGACTCGGAGGAGAATTGACTCCCTCCCCTAGCCATCTCCCCTACTTTCACACCCCCTACCCCCAAATAGAGAACAGAAGAGCAAGGGTCATTTCTTTCCCTATCATTTGTTGCTGTCTAGAGCAGGGTTTCTCAACCTTGGCACTATTTGATATTTTGAGCCAGACATTGTTTGGTTGTAGGAGGCTGCCCTGAGCTTTGTAGGATGTTTAGCAGTATTTCTGGCCTCTACATATTAGGTGCTGGTAACATTTCCCCAGCCCCCAGTTGCGACAACCAAAAATGTCTCCAGACATTGCCAAATGTTCCCTAAGGGGCAAAATTGCCCTCAGTTGAGAACTACTGGTCTAGACAGAGGCACAATTATTCTTTTTTTTCCCCTCTTGTCAAGATTGTGAGTTTTCTTGACCTTGGCAAATAATTTCATATTTTCTGTGCTGTTTCATGGAAGAACAAAAATAATTCTCTGATGAAAGTAATATTTTGACTTGAATTTTATGAGGCAAGCCTTGTTAAAATAAAACTGCAGGTTCTGCATTGTTTTTTGGAAGACAGTAGATTTGTTTTCAGCATCAATCCTGGCAATTTAAATACTGAATTTTCAAACTTTCCTCAACTTCCTTTGGGCTCATTGTCATTGTGGATATCAAGTTGATGTTTTAGCTACAGCTTCTTGTATTATACTGTCATCCTCAATTTTATGTTTGTATCTCTAAGAAATATTTTTACTACTGTCACTGCTTTCTAATGCTTAATAGATTTTTTTAGCCACTGTTTTTACTTTAAAGCCATTATTTCCTCTCTCTAGTAGATTGTGTTATGTTTAAATTTGATGTTGAAGAATATTTAGTAGATTACAAAAGTCTGCTAACTTGGTAAAATTCAGGAGGTTAGTTTTATGTCTTTGATTTTAAGCCTACACTTGTATTTCTGCTACAGAAAGAGGTAGAAGGAAGTGAACTTGTTTTGGATAAGCAGATTTTCTGATTAGGAGTGTGGCCCCCAAATGTCAATGATCAGTTTTCAAACAATTAAATTAACATTATATATTATAATGTGTGTATATGTTCACTCACACACACACAGGTTCATCAAATTTTTAAATGTTTTTATCATTTATATTATAAAAAATAGAATATAAAACTATAATTACTCTCTGACTATATATAAAATTTCCACGTACAAAGACAAAGCTTAGAATATAAAAATTTAAATGGTTGTATTGATTGTAGCCAATCCTTTTCTTTATCCAAAATGTTCTCTAGATTGTTGTTTATATAAACTTAAAGTAGCAAATATTTTTCTGACCTGAAAAGTAACACGTTCCCTGGAAGTTCACTGAAAACGCAAAAAAGCGAAATGATGAAAACTCACTCATTATGTCACCACATGGATATACTCACTACTAACATTTAGAAAATGTTTACCTCCAGTCTTTTTTTCCTTTTACGAACTTAGATCATCCTATACAGTTCTTTATTTTTTTTTTAAATTATAGTAAGCTTGAATAGAAATATAATTAGTATATTCAGACTGCACCCCCATTGTGAGACATAAGGTGATTTACATTTCTTCACCATTATATGTTTAATGCTACAGTGGAAACCTCTATTATGGAAATCTTTGCATACACGTCTGAATAGCACTTTCAGTTAAAACTTGAAAAGGCAAACACCATGTCAAAGGGCATGCATGTTTTAAAACTCAGTACATATTGCCAAATTACTTCTGGAATGTTGCGACCATTTTCAGTCTTTTTATTGGCAGTTCTTCTGAAGCCTTCCATTTTGTTCTGTGAGCCTCCAGGTCTGTGAAGACATTTCCCATGGGACATTCTTCAGATATGCCAGTGTAATAAGATCCTTCTTGAGATATCTGTCAACAGCCTCCCTGGGCCCATCTCAGACCATCTGTCAATAGCAACTCTAATATATTTTGGGAAGATGCTGATGCAGTTGGCAAAAACAAGTTTGCAATCAAATCAGGTTACCCAATCTGTTAAATCGCAGAACCAAACTGTGTTAATGACATGTGACAATCTTTGTACAATATCCAGAGATTCCACATAGGGTCGTGTCCTTGTATATTTAAGGGCAGCTGCAAAGCGGGGAATGTGGATTACCTTTCTGTGAATTCTGTAGAGCTCACACCATCCCAACCATGTTGTAAACTTGGCAGCAGGAATTGATTGCCAAGCTTTAGCATCAGCCATGACCGGGGAGAAAAACACCACTTTGATGCAGGGCTGTATTATTTAGGAAGGTAGAGTGGTGGTGTCTTACTATCACATTGGTAACTGGTACCTTGTAGTGGATGTGTATTCCATGCCACCAAAGGATCCCTGACCAAGACAAATAAGTGTGATCACTTATGCGCTTCCAGAGAATGGAAGCGCATAAAGGATCGGCTTTCTTTTCTTATAATGTGTGGAAATGTTCTATAAACTGAAAGGCACTGTACGTAGATGAGTTTATTACAGCTGTCATTGTATTGTTATGAGCTTTGAACTGACTCTGAGACCGAGATATTAAAACATCTAGAAACTATCCATTTTATTTTGTATGCTCAAAATTGTAGGCGGCAGTAATTGCCTGGTGTCATCCCTTCTCCAGCCCCTCTACAAAGAATCATGGAGTCCAAAGCAGCCTTTAGCTTTTAAGGGGCTGGCATTTATTTCAAGTGTTCAGATAGTCAGAGTTGCTGCTGCTCTCAAATGGATTAAGGGTTCACAGGTTTTCTTTTCTCTATATCACTGGCTAATTGAGCCACTTTCTAAAGGGTCACAGACAGTACAGTCTCCAGGTAACCAGGCTATTCCTTAGCTCACCAGAGTATGTCATTGTCTTGGCATCTAGTTTGAATGAAACAAACCATCAAAGCCAGAGCAGATAGAACCTGCTGGAACACAGAACAGACAGAGCCTGAGGCCCACCACCTTGCCAGTGGGGCAGACTGGGAAGGCAGACCTGAATGCCTTATCACTATAAATAGCTTTAATAAGAATGGGTTGTTCTTAGCCACCTTCAGACAGTCTTAAGTACTTCTCCTGCACGTGGCTTGTTGGGGATAAGAATGGCCTGAATTCTTTGTCTTTACAAGGTAGCCAAAACTCAGCCAAATGGCGTTGTCCTGGAATGGGGACCAGAATCTGGCCTATGTCATCTGCATGTGTTGTTCTATGGCTTTATCCCCACCCCGAGTTTACAGAGAAAAAAGTGGGGATTAAAAAGAGCTAAGATTTTTAAAGCACTTTGCCTGTTATGTCACATAGTTGTCCCAATAATTCTACAAGCCCAGACTTTTTATCTCTTTCAGAGAAAGGGAAAATGAGGCCCAGAGAGGTTAAGTATCTCATCCAAGAAATGGCAAAGCTAGGAGTGTATGATTATGGCAGAAATAGGCTACCCAGTCAGGGTCCCATTTCGCAGTTCCTGTGCCTCTGGGTGGGCCCATGTGACTAGATAATGCCAAGAGACTGAGGTCAGTTTCCTGTCCAACGTAGTTAAGGGGAAGGTGTGCTCCTTCAAGTTCCGGCTCTGCCCTCCCCTTTGGATGCAGAGAACTCTGGGACGGTGACCCTCACACTTGAATATGCATCAGAATCTACTGCAAGGCTTTTAAAACACAGATTTCTGGGCCCCATCCCCAGAGTTCTTATTCTGCAAGTCTGTTTGGGATCCAAGAATTTTCAAGTCTTACGAGTTCCCAAATGTTGCTGATGCTGCCAGTCTGGAGACCATGCACTGGGAACCACTGCCTTGGGGCAGCACCCTCCCGAAATACCGGTGGCCCCTTGTGCTCCTCCAGGGGTATTTTAAACACTTTGGGGCTCAAGCTGCTACTCAAACTAATGAAATCAGAGTCTCCTAAGGTAGGCCACACTATTAGTATTTTTAAAGCTCATCAGTTAAACTTGAAAACCACTGCCTTAAAGTGAAGCCTTAAGACAGAAAGAACTTGGACTCTTACATCACTAAGTGGAGGAAAGCAGCCTAACGGACGTATCCACTTTAGATTGTTATATAAACAGGAAATAAACTTTCAGCGTGTTAGGCTGCTGAAATTCTGAAGGTGATTTGTTATCATATTTGTTATTCTTAGCATTGTCCTAACTTGATAATGTTAACTATTGAGAACAAGCTTTCAGAAATTCCCTTTGCATCTCCTGCCTTGTCCTGTTCTGAGAAAGGCAGCATTTATCTGGTTCCAATCACGTTGTGTAAAGGTAGACATTTTCTAAAGGTGGACAGAAATGAGGGATAGCATGCATTACATAGGTGTAGTCTCCTTCTCTTCCTTGTGGCCACTGTGGCAAAGCAGCCCTAGTCCAGCCTCATCCCATCCCTTCACTTCCTCTCTGCTTGGACACACATTCATCCTCCAACCTGCAAGCAGTTTCAGAGTTCTTGACTTGGCCTCACAGGTGTTAAAGTAACCAGACTGGGCCCAAGATGGGAGTTGCTCATGCTAAGCCTCGTGTCAGCAAACCAAAACTTAACTGTTTCTAGGTTCGGCTCTCCCAGAAAAGGAAGGCATAGGTCAACTGATCGGTGCTTGCCGCTTAGCACAAATAACCTGATGTGGCTCTAAGACTTCCCTTTGCTCCATATAAGGAAAGTAATTCTGCATTAACCAATTAGCTGATGCCCAGTGTACTGTCCTTCTTCCTGCTTACTTTGGTCTATAAAAATCTCTTGCCTATATAGCTCTTTGGAGCTCCTTTCTGTCTGCTAGATTAGATGCTGCCCAATTTATGAATGGCTGAATAAACCCAATAAGATCTTTAAAATTTACTCAGTTGAATTTTGTTCCGTAACACAGGATTTGTGCAGCCACTGGGCAAATATTCTGGGCAACGGTGCCAAAATGCTCTTTTCCTTCCCTGATATATGTTGAAAATAGAAAATCAAAACCAAATAACAGGTACAGAAAACCTGATCCAACACACATCACCCAGTGCCAGAGAACACGGAACTAGAAAGACAAACTGGTTATATCTGAGAACTAGAATTGAACAATGAAGAGAAAGAACATGAGGTCCACACTAACTTGAATTTACATTAAGGTTTTGAACCCAAGCTCTCTTTAAAAATAAACTACTACTTATTGACAGCATGAGGCACTGTGGAGAGATGGGGTTGGTGGGCCAAGGCAAAATTTAGTTGTTTCTGGGTCCCCTGGCCAAACGTCTTTATATACCATACCTTAGCTTTAAAAAGTGGTACACTTGAGATGATAACATGAATGCTTAAAAGGCATGATGACCAAAAAAAGATATGGATGATTTTTATTGAGGAATCCAACCTATGTCTCTGTCTGCCGTAAGGCAGGTCCAGCAGTCACTTGAATAATAAATTGGACAGATTTTTCCACCCATAAAAACGTCATTTTTAGGTAGAAGGGAAAGGAAAGGCTAACAGCTCTGAAAGCATCCTTTGCAGGTTCTGCCTTCTCATGATTGTTGTAAAGGGACAAATACCCTCAGGGGAGAATCACTTTCCTGGCTGAAGGGCTGCGAACTGCTCTTCCTCAGGCAGCTCTTGTTCTTAGAACTTCTTTTCAACTTTTCCTAGTGGCAAATAGACAACTCTTTTGGTTTCAGGAAACAGAATCCAACCCAAGACGGTACAGTACCGAGCCCGAGGAAAATGTATTGAATCACATAACAGTGTTTAGAAGCGGGAGTTGCCTCAGATATGGATTGATTCAAGGCTCAAGCACCGTCCTCAGGATTCATTGCCTCTCTTGCCCTCTTCCTGGGTTGACTGTATCCTTAGAGCAGCACACCCTGGTGGCAGCAGGATGGCTACGGTATCTGCAACCCCATACCTCTCATTTAAGTCTGGCAAGGACAGTGTGAGAGTCTCCTTCCCAGAATTCCCAGCAAAAGTCTCATTGCTTCGCTAATAGGCTCTAATTAAGTCAGATGATTATCAACGAACCCATCATTGGTGGCCAAGAAAATGCAATGCACCGATTGGCTTAGGCCAAAATCACACGCTATGTTCCTGAGCCAATGGTCTAATCCTGCTAGAATCACGTGACTAAGAAGGGGAACGGGATGGCAGAATTGTCAAAAGAAGGGGGAATGGATTCTGGGCAGCCAAAAAGCCAGGTGTTCACCTCAATACTCCTGACTTCCAGGGTCAGCCCCAGAAAATTCTTCAACTGTTTTACCCTGAGAGGCAGTTCAGTAGACATGTTTGATTTCCTACAGGGCTTTTCCAGCTAGTTGCAATAAAAGGGGAAAGATGGAGGCAAGAATAAGCCGGGAAAGGGACTGGAACTCAGGGGCAAAGATCTGAGAGGAGAAGAATGCGACTCTGGGAATGGGAGCTGTGTCATCCAACCTGGTCATCATCATTTCCCCAGACAGAGCGGCCCGCCAGCACAGGAACTGCCTACCAAGTGTTCACCGTTCTCTTTCAGATGGAGACTTACCAGGCAATGCTTCCTCCCCTGTTTGCCCTGTGGAGCTTCTCTCCCTCCACTCTCTTGATATAAACATAGATCCTTTTATGATGTTCCATGGAAACAGAGATGGAATGAATCAAAAGTGGTCAGAGGAACCATTGTTCTCCCTTGTAAAATAACTGAACCCTTGTTAACTTGTTGCCAGCCTTATATTTCTCCCAGAGAGATCCCCATTGGATGGAAGCTATAAACAGGAAACTAGAAACCCTCCTTAGTTGTCCTTTGTATTACTTATTGTTTGCCGGCAGCTGCATGGGGGGATTCACCATCAAAGAGCTTGTGCCTGGCTGTCGAATCCTAGTGGGGAGATGAGCTGTATATATTTCTAAGATAGAGCCCCTAGAGGAGAAACTACATTTCTTCAAAATGAAAGCAGAAATGAGGCTTGAAGGTGAGGAAAGAGTTATGCTTAAATA
Organism: Rousettus aegyptiacus; assembly: GCF_014176215.1. Lineage (NCBI taxonomy): Eukaryota > Metazoa > Chordata > Mammalia > Chiroptera > Pteropodidae > Rousettus > Rousettus aegyptiacus. The sequence continues at coordinate 101,219,358 of NW_023416308.1, forward strand.
GGTGACAGATTTGCAGGGATGGTAAAATAACTTGGTTGTACTTGGTGTACAATCAGCATGTCCCTGCACCACGGCCAGAAGAAATATCAAAATCCTGTCATTTCCTATAGCACAGCTGAAGATGGACGCCTGTTGCTGAGAACACTGAAGCTCAGGGATAACAAAAGTCAGTTGCAAGGCAGAGCATATTTCACAACTACTCCTAAACGTGAGTCCTGCCCAGGCCCAAGGGAGCCCTTATTGCAAAGATGGTTCCCTGTGAGGGCTAAGAACTAGGCCTCTGGTGCCAGGCTGTCTGGGCATGAATCCCAGCTCTCACACTCCCCGGCTGTGGGACCTTGGTGACATTGCTTAACCTTTCTCTGCATCAATTTTCCCACCTCTGCCATGGGAATGATAATACTACCTGCCACATTGGGTTATTGTGAACGTTAAATACACTGTTGCATGTGATGTGCTTAGAACAATGAGCAGCCCATCGTAAGTGCTCTTATGTGTTAGCTGTCATTATTTCTAAGTGCAGGAAAAAACTGTGCAATGTAACAAAACATAAATGTATTCTCTTGTATTTTCTATATTTACTTATCCACAGCACAGGGCAACCTCCATGTGGCAGATGAGGGCTGATCCCAGCACCAGGGCAGTTCCTTATCAAGTCTGTATTTCCTTGGGGGTCAGAACATATCTGTATCCACCTCGCCTCGGACAAGAGCCCAGCATCACCACCCCCATTCTTTGTATCTGGATAATTAATAGCCAAAATATCTCTGACGCTTTTCCCACGAGGATATGGTCTCAACCTTTAACCTCAGAACGTTTTTCATGGCTAAACACAATGGTCAAATAGTATAGTTCTCAAAATCTGGAACTTTACAGTACGGATCTCCAAATGTGGGTTATCCGCCTTCAGAATGTAAACTCCGTGAGGTTGGGGCCTGGATGGTGTTCGTTCACCACTGTATCTCTGTCTAGAATCAGATAGGCACTGGATTTTTTTATTGAGTGAGGAAATGGATGGCTGGATGAAGTGGAACGTCATCCTCACAGTCCAGGTGAGTTTTGCCCAGTTCCATTTTCTCAGCAATGACTGGCGTGCGGTGAAGTTCAGGCATGCTGGTGCTTTTTACAGCCTTCCGCAGTCTCCACTTTGTAGTTCCTGGTAGCTAGCCACCCCTTACACCCTCAAAGGCCCAGAAAAACAAATTAAAATCTAGTCTAAATTCATTTAGGGTGTAAGGAAAGATTTTCCTCAAATGAAAAATAAAATCAAATAATATTGTCTGTAAAACGGGCACTTTACCAAATGAAAAATTTCTCACGGTAGAGACCAAATGGATTACTGGGTACATTCAATGAAAAGCTAGAGGTTATTTGATTCTGTGGGGTCTCAATTACTTTGAGGTGTTTTACAACTTTGTAAGTTGTAGATAACTGATAGCAGTACACATAATTCCTTTTTTGTAGATATACGAGCTTTCTTTTGCTGGTTAACAAACTACCACAAATTTAACAACTTGCTGTAACAAACATTTATTATCGTGCAGTTTCTGTGGGTCAGGAGTCCAGGCACAGGTTAGCTGGGTCTTCTGCCAGGGCCTCAGCAGGCTGACATCAGAGTATTGGCCTGGTCTCATCTGTAGCTCAGGTCCTTCTCCCAAGGTCACTGGTGGCTGGCGTAACTCTTCTTGCAGCTGGAGTTCTAAGGACTGTGCTTTCCTCCTGACTGTCAGTTCTCAGCTTCTAGAGGAGGCCTGCTATTCCTAATTTGTGGACATCTCTATAATCAGCAGTCTGCTTCTCAAAAGTGAGCAGAATCGCTCATACTTCAAATCTCTTCTTTCAAGAAGGGTTCAGTACCACTTGCAAAATCCCTTCACTTTTGTCATCTACCGTAACCTAATCCTGAGAAGAAATCATATTTACAGTCCCACCCATATCCAAGGGAAAGGAATTATCCAGGATGTATATATTCACCAGGGGGCAGAAATCTCAGAATTCTGCCTACCACAACATGCAAATCAATTTTGAGAATTGAACCTGTGTCCTTTCTCCAGTCAGTTTTGCATCATTTAGCAAATTTCTATCAGCCCATATGTGCCTGTATCTGCTTTTTGAATTCTCCCTTGAACCCGTTATATCATCTGACCCATCTGACTGTTTCCTTATTTAACAAAAGAGTTAAATAAAATCTTTGACATATGTTCATCTTATATTTGCATGATTTTCCCTTTACAAATATTATCCCTTAACATCACTTTTATGTTAATAGTTATTTTGTAGTTTCTCTTAAAAGCACTGGGCGTGTTGCTTACTTTTACATGCATAACTAAAGGGCTCTTTCTCTTTTCCAGAAATTTGCCAGAGAAGTATTCACATTGTACCTCTTGAGACCTAATACTATTTCCCACTTTGATAGGAGGCTGTTTCCAGCTCTTACTAATCTCACTTTAAGTGACTTAATCCTGGCACCCAGTGATAACTACTATCGCCTGCGCATTAAGAGGGACAAATGGCAGCCCCACCTCACCACCCCTAGGTTAACTTCTTTGATATGATATCAGAGGGCCTGGCTGACATTTTCTCTTGGAATCTTGGGATTTCAGGATTTTGCTACAGAGATAGGCAGACAGTGTTCTCCTCACCATGCTCAAAATAATGCACTTTCCCCAAAACTAGCTATGCTTTTGTTGGGGGGAAAAATGTCAAGGAAATAAGGCATTACCTACCTGTGCTTAGCAGGGTGCCTGATAGATAGTAGGTGCTCAGTAAATTCCTTTCCAGCCATGCTCTGCAGAGTAGAGAGAGAAAAGACATGAAGAGACCCCTGGACTCCCCGCCTTATCCTGGGATCAAGCTCCTTGAAGGCAGAGCAAGCCTTTCACAAGTGAGTATGGCTCAAAGCCCACTGCTGCTGGCTTTCCTCAGCACAGCATGAGCTTGCTTCTGCCAGAGAAGCAAATGTAAGCTTAATACCAGCTAAATAGTATAGTACATAATAGTGAGATCATTATCCCATCTTCTAGTCAGCTGACTTTGTAATGTGTAAACGCTTACAGGGCATATCAAATCAGACTGCATAAACTGTTGTGAAGTGGAAGGAACGATTCTGATTAGTCTAGCAGAGTGCAAGGCCACAGGAATTATATTTTGCTTCCTTTCCTCCATCAGGATTGAGGATGACATTCTGGACAATCAATATGAAACAACATTCCTGTCTAAGCTTAAAGGCATCCATCCAGTCTTTGCAACTGGTCCTCTGAGTTTTCCCCCCATGCTACCTGCCTCTCAAGTTTTCCCTCTCTCTGCCTCTGCCTTCTAAAGCAAAGGCTGTTCCATCATAGATTTTGCCTCCAGAGTCATTAGCAAATATTGAGCATGTTTTAGCAAGATGTATCCTGGAGAGACAGAAAACCCACATGACTGCCTTTATTCACTTTTCATTACTACGTGGTAAGGATGAAACAACAAGCTAATTTAGAAGAAGCATTAAAGAGTGAGCTTAAGTGGAGGGAGGAGGTGTAGCTTGCAATGTAGAACTCGAAAAGGCATTCAAGTGTGGGCAATGCAAATCTTTGAAATTGCTTCCGAATCCACTGTTATAGGTTACATTAGCTGCTAGCTCTATGGATTATTTTTATGTAATTTATTCGTTAGAATTTCTGCTAATGGACACTTCAGGATCATCCTCTGCATTTAATGTATATAATACCCATTGATCAGGTCATTGGTTTATTGGTTATCTTCTCTGCTGCCAAATGATTCTCTATAATTGTTTTTTTCATTACACATTTTTATTCCAGGAGTAGCTTCTATTGTGTCCCATTACACTAATGGAAATTATTGATATGGAAATTACTAGGCACTGAGCTTAAGAATTCTGAGGTACACCATCACATTGCATTTCTTCAAATAGTAGAACTGTTCTTGTATTACTAGTGGTAAATATTGACATGGTGGTGAAATTAGTTAATTAATTCAGAACAGGAAAGAAAGGAAAACACCAAATATTTTGCATAGCTATGGATACTTCGATAAAGATTAAATGTAGCGAGTTTGGTGTTTACGTTTAACCCTTTGTGTTGAAAATTCTTTTGCACCTCTGGTTAGACCCAAGAGTGTTTTTGATTCTATGTGCCACAAACATGCCCATGTGACAGATGGGGAAGTGTGGCTAATATCCATGTTGTGTTGTCCAATGTGGTAGCTACTAGCGACACAGGGCTGTTGAACACTTCAGATATGGCCAGTCTGAACTGAGGCGCATTGTGATTATAAAGTATACAATGAATTTTGAAGGTTTTGTATTTTAAAAAGTAAGATATTTATATTTATATTGATGATATCTTGAAACAATAACATTTTGAGTAGTTGATTTTAATGAAATATATTATTGACATTAATTTCACCTTCCCCTTTGTCCTTTTCTTTAGTGTGGCTACTAGAAAATATTTAATTCCGTATGTGGTTCACGACATTGGTGTGGAACAAGTTCTAAGTGGGGGTGTCTACCACTGCGCTGCCCAGCATGGTGGCAACTGGCCTCACATGACAATTATATTTAGATGTAAATTATGTAAAATCGAATGCGCTTTAAAATTCTCTTCCTCATTTGTACCGGTCACATGTCAAGTGCTATTGCCGCATGTGTCTAGTAGCTACCATTCTGGACGACACAGATAGGGAAGACTTACGCCATCCCAGAAAGTTGTATTGGAAAGTGCTGGTCTAGCCCATCACTAAGCAAACATTGGAACTGAGAGCGCCCCTCCTGAGCCATTGTCCATGGAGACTAATAGGATGCCGTGAAAATAACTGTGTCGTATTAAAGGTAAGACTGTATGTACGAATAGAGATTGCACGCAGTTGGCAGTGATAGTTATTAAATAAGGTATTTGTACTTGGAAATTCTAATCTGTAGGGCTGCTCAGGATACAGCTTCAGATGCGTTGTTTATCCTAATTTTGTTAGAGAAGATGTAAATCAGATGGAAAAAAACTGGAAACACTTAGAGTGTCTTAATAAGTTTTAGTGAACAAGAACTTTCATGTCAGCTTTAAGCCCCTCTTCATAGAGTTTTGGTGTCTGAGGTCCAGAAAAGTTTGAGGAAACAAGGCCTGTGGTCCAACAGCCAGAGAATAGCAGAGTTTTTTCCCCTGGGCCTGCTGCCTGAGACTAAGAGTCATGAGGACTGTATGTTTGTTTAGAGGTCAGGGGGCTGGGGGAGGAAGAGGTCACAGATTTTTAAATAAGCACTTGAGAAATTTCTATAAAGTCAAGAGTCAAAATTATTTTTAAACCAACACCCTCAGAATCACAAGCCAAAATTAATTTTTTCAGTCTCTCTTTGCTTTTGGCTGTGACCTCTTTTCCCTAGAGCCATAGAAGGCCTAAGTATAGTTAGAAAAATATGGGGAAGGAGGTAAAGGGGTCAATGAACTTGAGTTTCTCACTTTTTTTCTTTGGCACACTCTGTTTTTTTGTGATGGTGGGAGATGTTTGTTCAAACACATCTACATAAATGTAGATATGATGGAACCCCTTCTTTTGTTAGGCTTATTCTGTTTGTCCAGAGATGAAAATGTCAAGGGAATTATCCCTTCCTGAGTATCTTCATGTTGTTATTGTCCCCAGTTTTCAGAAGGGAAAACTGAGCACCTGACTAGTTAAGTCCACTGTCCAAGGTCACCATCTGGTTAGTAGCTAAACCAGAATTTAAATCCAAGTCTCTCCTGAAACCAAACTATTTGCTTTACCTGTCTTGGGCCCCGGAGGTGGGGCACATTGGGATTCTCTGCCACCAGTATCAATGTGGGTATAAATGAGTTAACACCGTATAACCTTTCTGAGGTGCAGGATTTAGCCTGTGAGAGTCTCCACGGACTGGAACAGAGGCTAAGGATCTTTGTTTTGTCACTGATAAATGATCTGCAGGCTCTTAATCCTGATTCCATATTCCTCATTTGTAAAGCTGTTGGCATATTTGCACTGAACAGATCGCTCTCTCTGCCAACTTAGCTTCACATGACAGTTGGGGATTTTTTTTGTTTCTTTAAGATTTTATAAAGCTGCGTATAAAATGGGAATGTTTTCATAAATGCTTAAGCATCTTTAGTGAAGCTAATTTATAGAATTTAAATGTTCCTCTCCAGCAGTTTAGACCCAAAATTCTCAGTAGTGGGGGTTTGTGGTCGAGAAACAGGAAACTGCTCTGTTTCATGGTCCATGCTCTACAATAAAAAATTAAGCAGCCTGAAAAGTGCGAGCCAGAGAGAAGTTTTTAGAAATTCTCTTTTCTGAATCTGAGTGATGGTGATGGACACCAAACCTGGATGCTTCTCTTCATTTCCCTCCCACCCCTCACCCACCCGCACCCCACCCTCCCCGGGGACTGGCTGCCATGCCTTGGACCTCTGGAGTGACTCAGCCAGCATGGCACAAGTCCTGGGCATGAAACCCAGCACGTTACTCAAGTCACACTTGCCAGCAGCTTACCTCACAGCCCCTCCCTTGGGAGTGTACCTTGGGACTAGCATGCCTGGGTGGCGTAGAGCCTGAATTGTATAACCACCACAAGGCCCTTTTGCACAGTCTGCTAGATTGCTTAGCACTTGGGCAAAGTCGGCAGCAAGGTTCCTGTGGTAAGATTTTCTGGAGCTACTCTCTGCTTCTATTTTATATCCCATCCTTGTCTTAGTGTCTGCTTTCATTTCTGAATTACGAGATGGCATGAAATCTGCCTTCTCTGTTCTCAATGGACACAGGCAGTATATAAATAAGTAGATATTGAATGCATTAGATGGGAGATCTTCTCCTTATCTATGGCTTTAGGATTTCAATATATACTTTTTGTACTTTGTCCCAAACCCTAACACGGAGTGTGTGTAGATGCTTCACAGGACAGTTCCAGCTGAATGCAGCCTCTGAAACATCCCACACCAGGTGTGAGACACGTGAGGGAAGAAGCCTCCTGACAGTTCCTGCTCTTAACATTTCAAGTCACCTCCAGCTATTCCCGTCTTCCTAGCGAAGGCCCCAGACACTATAGAAAGAGATAAACCATCCACTGTGTCCTGACCGAAGCCCTGCTCCACAGAACGCATGAGCCTATTAAAATGGTGGTGGTTTCGAAGGTGGCTGTTTAGGAAGCCACAGATAACCTCTGCATACACACTGGATTTGCATATGCGGCAGGGTCTCACATTCAGGCACTCAAAAAACCTTTACTGAGTGCAGATTAGGAGCCAGACACTATTCTGAGCATAATCAGTGAATGAAACACATAGACTTGTCCTCATAGTCCATACTTTCTACAGGGAGAAGAGTCAGTGTTTTTTAGAAAACCATTTTAAGTATGTTTCCCTAGATACAAAGGTAATAGTTACTTATTCTATAACATTTGAGAAATACAAAAAATGTTTGGAAAATACAAAAAAATCCCACAAAAAATAATCATCATGTAGATGTAGTGCATTATTACTCTCTATTGTATGACACACATGCGCGCGCGCGCGCGCGCGCACACACACACACACACCCACCTTCTCCAAACTGGAGTCATTATATATATTCAGTTTTATTTCCTACCATTTTTTCCCCATTTAGAGTATATTGCAAACTGCTTTAGTTGATGCAGGTGGCTATAACTAAATACCTGAGACTGGGTAGCTTATGAACAACAGAAATTTACTTCTCACAGTTCTGGAAGCTGGGAAGTACAAGATCAATTTGCCTGAAGATTTGGTGTCTGGTAAGGACTCAGTTCTTGATTCATAGATGGCATTTTTTTGTGTCCTGATGTGATGCAAGGGGCGAGGAAGCTCGCTCAGGTCTATTTCACTGAGGGCGCTAATCCCATCATGAGGGCTCCACCCTCGTGACCTAGTCATCTCCTAAGACCTCACTTTCTAATACTATGACCTTGGGATTTTAAGATATGAATGGGGGTGGTGAACATAAAAATTCAGACCATAGCATGGACTTTTCCCCATATCACTGAAATATGAGTTTTAATGGCCGCTTATTGCTCTAGACTATAGCAATATCACTTATTTAACTATATGACATTTTAGTTGATTCCAGTTTTTCACTGTGGTAAGCAACATCTTAACAACCTTATACCTGAAATACCTGAATCTCCACAGCATCTGTGATTAGTTGCTTAGATATAATTAGAGAAGTGAGATTACTGGTTCAAAGGGTGTTCAGATGTTCAGGTTCTCGATAAATATTGCCAGGTTGCTTTCCCGAAAGTTGGCACCAATTTGCATTCTCACCTGTGTTTTATGAGATGCCGCTTTCATACTTTTGCAAATGTTCAGTTCAGTATTAGAATGTTTCTAATCTTTGCCAATTTGTTACATTAAAGAACGGTATTTTATTTTAAGAACTGGTTCACTGCTTGGGTTGCTCAATCATTATTGGGATTTGTCTGAACTTGAGTTGTCATCCCAGCTCTGGCACTTCTAACAAGATCTGTAACATCTCTAAGCCTCAGTTTTCTTTCTGTCAAATGGTAATATTTATTCTGACTTCATGGGATAGTGAGTAGATTAAATATGTTCAAATTTATCAAGTGTGTAATACTGTGCTTGTCACAGAACAAATAAATGACAGCTATCATTATGGGTGTGATAATACAAAAGTGGTCAACATATAAGAAATCCCGGCCTTTTTTTCTCCGGGTCTTAAAGAAGGTTCTGATTGCATGTACTACATTATATTTTTCTCCCCTTCTTCTCTTCTGAAGAGGGGGCTTCCATTCTTTTTGGCTTTTGTGAATTCAAATTAGGAGAATGAGAGAGGAAAAGGACAAAGAGACACATTGTCCAGGGACAGACCACTCAAAATCCAGTGTCTAACGACAATCACTTAATTCTCTTGCACATGGGTCTGCTGTTGGCTATCAGTAGGCTGATCCCGGCTAGGCTCAGCTGAGTGGTTTTGCTTCAGATTGGGGGCAGATTGAGCTTGGCTCCAGGTTGCGAATGATGAGTTCAGGTCTGTCCCATGTGTGCTTGGTCAGGGGCCCACATTGAATGAGCAGACGATCCCCAGGTGGTGTGCTCATGGTAGATCATTGGCACAAACAAAGTCAACCCACAAGCACACGTAAGGCCTCTGCTCCCGTTGCATCTGCTGATATGCCACTGGCCGAAGCAAGTCACGTGTTCCAACCCAGCATCAGTGGGGTGAGAAGTCTCTTCTTCCCATAATGGAAGGGGGGAGGGAGTGAATATGTGCTCAACGAATGATCATAATGGTTGTTTCTGGAAATTTTCGGGAATAGGTTGCTAGACAGTGTGTGGTGCAAGAAAACTGGGAGAAAAGGAAAATTATCACTAGGTACACCAGGCACGTGTACCTAGCCTCTAGTTAAGCACTTGTAAATTACTTTTTGTCTGTCTGGCCTGGGTTTTATCAAATGGTACTTCCCCTTGGGATTGACCTTATGGTGTGATGGCTTCAATAGTGTCACAATAAGGAAAATAATTACTCTCTCTTCTACTGTCATGACTCTACACAGTTCTTTCTCTTTGGGTCTGTTAGGCCTTTCAAGCATTTCCTGATGATCCTATTTATTGTTCTTCCACTAGAAAAAGTATGGCTAGTGGTTCCCTAATTGTGATTTACCATGCAGAGATACAGTTTCGACAGGAAATGGGTCAGATGTCCCATTGCCAACTCATTTAAAGTAGGACAGAGGTCAAGTCTGAGAAAGCTTGGACAGGAGGGCCCAGGCGTGGAGACTGAAGGCGGCCAACTGGGCCTCGGTCATGACGCAGAAGCTCCAAATTCACTTACAGAGCCTTCCTGTGAATCAAACTGATGGTGAACACAGAGCATGACACTGACGAGACAGAGCCAAAAAAAGCCACAATGAGAGAGCCCACGCCATTTTAGTGTTCTTTATCATCTGCGAAAAAAGTTTCCCCTCGCTTCCCTGGAGACCATTACCTGGAACCTGACAGGAGACTAATCTCTGGTTGCCGAGTTTGCTTAGCTCTGCAGACGGCTGGCATATCACATACATAACATTACCCCACCTTCCCAGTAGTACAAGGAGCTTGTTAACAAATCCATCCCAAGTTTTAATTCTCACTCACTCTGACTGTAGGTAGACCAGCTGAACATGAATGTATCAGCTCTGTTTCTCTCTCCAAATGTTATCTGTCTTTAAGTTTATTCACACCATTTTTGTTTTGCTTCAGAGAAAGCAATGTTCCCAACCTCTGAAAAAAAAAGCCAAGCCAAGAAGAATCATAGACTAAATAAATAACTACACGAACTGTTTGGTCCTCAGCCTTCCTGGAGCTGTGGTGTGGGGCATCAGTGGCCTCAATATCTGTGGGGCTTTCATTGGAATAATGGGCAACATATGTGCTTTTAAAGATTTGAGTGTTTGTGGGTAAGGAATCATCTGTAATTCTGTCTCCTCAGGTCATTAGAAGACCTTTTTCAGTTTTTTTTAAATCTATGGCCAGATTGACTTTCTTTCTTTATTTCCATAAAAAGAGGGGAGTGTGTATATAAAATTATCTCTAATATTGTTTCTCTTTCACTCCCATCTCAGCTTGAATAACTGCTCTTTTTTTTTTTTTTTTTTTTGCTTTTCTGAAGTTCCAGTATAGGCAATATTTTCACATGTTTAAAAGCTTAGACTCAGGAATCGGATAACACAGGCTTGAATCTTCAGCCATCTCCTAGCTCTATGACCTTTAATAAGTTTTTTTCTTCTGAAAATGAGGTAAATGATAGGACCTACCTGTGGAATTTAATGGAGGCCTCCTTACTTGGTCCATGTGGGGTTCGAGCCATGGCTACAGTGGGCAGGTTCCCCACTCCTTGGCTGGGTCCCAGCTCCATCATCTCCTGAGTCTCTCAGCTATTGTGCCTCAGGGTCTTTTCCAGAGTGGGGGGCAACCGGGGAGTACAAAGATTTAATGTGCAACCAATGGGAGATAGAATGGACGAACATCTCATTCCCTGATTCAGTGGTCTATGTGCATCCCAGAGAGTCCACATCAGGATTAGCCTCAGTTGGCCACAGCATTAATCAGCTCAACAAATGCACCTTTTATTGACTTTTCTCCTGCCGTTCTCCCACTATCTCCACTCCCTCATTTCAGCTTCCCGGAATCATTTCCCAATAAACTACTTGCACCCAAGTCTTCATCTCAAGTTCTGTTCAAGGGCATCCTCACTATCAAGACTCTCAGTCAATATTTGCTATTATTATTTTTATGGAAGGACTTTTCTATGTATTCCTAGGAAGACCAATTTTGGAACCAAAATTTAAGGTGCGTGCTGAGATTTTTTTGTTTTTCTCAGTTGCTACTTTATTTAAATTGAGAAGTAGACAGACTAATTCACACTGTCTCATTTAGTTACACATTTGGCAAATCCCATAATATCAGACTGTCCCCCTGTACTGGTAGTTCATGCTTTCTGTGCTTCTCTTCCTGCCTGGCCATTTCTCACTCTCGTTTTGTCATATGGACTTGCTCCTGGCCCTTCCTCTAGACTAGAAGAGGACAGAGTCTGAGTGATTCATCTTCCTCTTCTCTTCTTGCACCCAGCTAGGCCTCTGCATATAATAGGCACTTAATAAATATTTGATTAATGAATGAATAGATGGATGGAGGAAAGGGCACTGAGACCTCCAAAACCTACTGCCCCAATCCTCCCACCTTGGGGATTTGATTGATTTGTCTGTACTGCTGTGTCTGAACTAGACTTGTACATACTAGTCCATAGATCAGGGAGGTCCTTCCTCTTCACGCATGAAAACCACACTATTGATCTGCTATCACCATGGAAGGTACTCAATAAAGAATTGTTAAATAAATGAATAAATGATAGTTATTTCCTATTTTCTTGTAGTTATAATCAGAAACGATATTCATAAATTGAGCATCAACCAGTTGGAACTTAGCCCCCTGCTTTGACGAACTTTTTTTTTTCCCTCTTTTTTTCACCCCTAAGTGGACTTTGGATCACTGGGAGGCCCAGAGGCCCCAGGGGAAGAGCTGGGCATCTGGGGTGATGTTGGAGGCACTCAAGAGGCTTAGTGCTATTTACCAACTGGTCCAGGAGGGTTTTATTATTTCGACAATTGGCAGTCTGTATTGGTGTATGCTGCCTGGATATTAGCCCTGGTTGTCAAAATTGGTGTTATGTCCTCCAAACTCTTTTCCCCAATCCCTTTTTGATCTCAAATACTTGCATGGGCAAGACAACTGAGCAGGATGCAGATTCCAGGCAGTGACCATAGACCTTTTTCCCCCTCAGGTCAAAGCCAACTGGCCCCTACCACTATCAACCTCAACTGTGGCTTCACTGGCACTGTGCTGTGAGATTTGAGCCAATTGGCCTAGGTGGACAGCTTCTAGCATTACCGTGGCCTGATCTTTTCCACCCTGGAAATTTTCATTCTAATGACTCTGGAGTTTCGCTGTGATCAGGCTCATGGCTATGTGCAGGGAGCTGAACATTGCAGGGTGAGTTGGCACACCTCTTTCATGGGCAAATGTCCTCCTTCCAATTCTCTTTAAATTCAATCCTTTCCTGGCTTGGCCACAAGGGCACAAGCTTTGCCAAGGTGACTTTATTATGTGTATCCCAGAGTATACGATTCCCTTTTGTGTACGTAGTTCTGTTTCCTGGAATTATTATTTTTAGTAGGATTGGAGTTGATTTCTGCCTATCTATTACTTTTCCAGCTGAAATGGTTTATTCCTTCAGTTCGTCATTTCAGGAAGCTTTGTGAAAACATCCACCCTACTCTGGGAAGGTTGTTTTTCAGAAGATGTTTCTGCTCTCAGCTTCTCCTCCTTCCAGGCCATGGTGAGATACAAATTACAGCTGTGATGCTTATTGGCTGTAGGACTTTGGGCTTAAATCTTGACTTCTCTGAGCCTTTGTTTCCTCAGCTATATAGTGAGGATAATGATAGGATAAAAGAGATCATGTGAATCAAGGGACCAAACAATCTAACATATTCATTCGTTTGTAAATATTGAAGGAACTCTTGCCACATGTCAGCCATTGTTCCCAGCCTTAGGGAGCTATGGTTTGATGGGAGAAATAATGCATTAATCGGCAATTAAGATACAGACTCATAAATCCTACAGACAGGGATAAATGCTCTGGTGTTACAAGAGCACAAGGGAATCTTAACTCAATCTTGAGGGCTCAGAGGGCTAGGAAGATCAGGAGTTAATAGTAACATTAGTTATAACTAGCAGGGTGCTTACTGTTTGCTAGGTAGCATGCTGAGCATTACCTCATCTAGATATCATAATTGTGCTAATCTTGTAGGGGTCTTAACCTCCATTTTATAGTAGAAGAAACCAGTTCAGAAAGGTTAAGTAACTTGCCCAAGGACACACAGCTAAGTGGCAGGGTCAGACTTTGAAATTTAAGTTCGATTCCAGAATCCTTGCTTTTAACCACTATGCAAATCTGTTCACACATGTTTCTGCTTAAAACCAACCATAGTGACTTCTTATTGCTCATAGGATAATGAATAAATTCCTTTGCATGCCCTCAAATCTCCTGTCTGCTCCTCTGGTCTCACCCTTCAGCCCTCTCTCCAGCCCAGACAGCCATGATAGTCAGCCTCAGCAGCAGCTCATAAAGGATAGACTTGGCTAAGTCTGAACTTGTCCTGTGGGCAATGGGAAGACATGGATATTTGCAGCAGATTGAGCGGGAGCAAGACGAGACCTGCGAGGCCAGTTAGAAGGCTGAAAGAACCCAAGCACAGGTACATGGAGATCTCAACTAAGGGAGGGACAGGAAAGGAGGGGAAAAGGCAATTGGATTTAAGAGATATTCAGTAGGTAGAATCTACACATAGTGGTGACTGATCACGTTGGGGAGTGAAGGAAGTGAGGAGTCCAGGCCCATACCCAGATGTCTGGGTCAAAGGACAAGGTAGAGGGTGCCAGCTATTTGTAAGGAGCTGTGATCAGTGCCTAACTGAAACAATACCTATAATTCTGTGTTCGCATTACGTATATGTTTAAGGGTCATGGAAGCTATAAAATAATTTCCCTTCTCTGTCCTTTTTGTTTCTCTCTTCCACACCGGGTGTGGGAATTTACTGAAAACTCAGTAAACAAACAAACAAACAAACAAACAAACAAACCATCCTCTCTGCCTTCCCTCCTGCAAGCTGAACTACAAACCCACACAGCACTAGCCCCAGATTAGGCAATCAAACCGCACAGAAATTAAGGTTTTAAACATTAAAATCAATCAAACCCAAAGAATCAAGCTTGAAATGAAATGGTGTTTAAAAGAAGTAGGCTGAGGCACACTGAGAAAAACAACTTAAATTATTAAAGTGGAGTTTTCACAGTGCAGGGAAAATGTTCCAATAATGTCAGATCAAAAATGTAAATCTGTTTACCTTCCAGATGTTTTTTCTGAGTGCTCTCATTAAAGTCTGCTACTTACCTGTTTGTCTATGAACAAGAGTCGGTTACTTAGGGAAGGTAATCAGACCAGGGTGTGCTAGAATCATTTTCTCGCATTGTTACTGAATGAATATGTCCTGTGACTTTTGGCTTGTTAGTTAATTACTGTATAAATTTCCTTACTGAAAATGGAGATCTTATTCAATTTTGGGTTTATCTCAAAATTCAAGTGCCAAATGTTCATGTCGTTTAAAAAGATGGTTACTTTTTCTCTATTCATTTTCCTCCATCCCTTCTTCTTGACCGTGTGGTACATTTGTAATAGTGAAATGAAGACATTAAAATCACTTTTATATTAATCGACTTTGATGCCTAGAATATAAGGTTAAGTGGCTTCGGAGACAGAATTAGTCAGATGGCAGAATCGAGAGGAAAAATGTGCTTCTGATGTGAGTGGTGTTCAAGTGGACTTATGTTCAACTATGATGCAAGGAACACGGATGGGTCATGTGCTCATTTACCAAATAAAGTGTCATCTATACCAATGCTGCTTGAAGGAAATATATTGTGAGCGCCAAATGCAAACTACATGTGAAATTTCAAATTTTCCAGGAGCCACATTAACAAAGTAGAAAGAAACCTGTGAAGTTAATTTTAAGATTATTTTACGTAATCCTATATATCTAATATTTCAACTTGATCAATGTAAAAATTATTGAGACCTTTACATTCTTTTTTGTATTGTCTTTGAAATTCCATCTGTGTTTTCTGCTTAGAGCATATCACAATTCAGAATAGCAGCGTTCAGGTTCTCGATGTAGCTACCTGTAGCCACATGTAGCTAGTGACTGCCATATTGCGCACAGTGGATCTATAAAGTTCAAGGTCAGTTTTCCCCCTCAAACTGATAGACCAAGAGTTGGTTTATACACTTAACGGAATCCACTTTTCCCCCTTGTTCCAAATGAGTAAGGAAAAAAAGTGCCTGCGAGGAAAACTGGCAAAATGGCTGTTGATAAATTGCACATTAAATTCTTTTTCATATAATTGTTTCTTGGTTCCAAGACTGGTCGCAAGTGAATAATCGCCCTTTTAAGGGTGTAGACAACTTCATTCAAGAGGTAGTAAAATTGAGGCATTTAAAAACAAGTAACAAGCTGCATTGCATTTTTTTTTTAATGAGAGGTAAAATTTTTATCCTTTCAGATGGTGCAAAATTTTCATTAATAAATGTCAGTAGCTCCCTCGTCCGCAAGTTAGTGACTATATTAAACATGAGTTACAAGAACTCTGTTGGTTCCCAGCAGTATTTTCCCGTAGATTACTCTGGCAATTTAAAAAATATATATATGTACATTTGGCAGCTCTGGGATGACTTTAATTTCTAGCTGGGAGAACTCTCATGCTCAGCATATTTTGGGGGTAGGACTGCAATAATTAGATGCATCCAGAAAAGTTTTCTGAGAGTTGAATTGTATTACACAATAAATCAAGTTTTATTTGATGCACTGAGCATCTTTACCTTTCTAGCCTCAAACCCAGTAAACACATTATCTTTCAAGCTGCACATATATTCTGGATTTTATGAATTGGGAGTGGTTTTGCTAGCAAAGGCAGGAAGGTTTAGTATAGTGATGTGTGAATCCTTTGGAATCAAAAGGATCCGGCTTCAAATCTCAGTTATTTCTTGGGTAATTTTGGTCCACTCCTTAAAATCTCTGGGCCTTAGATTCCCCATTCATGCAAAGGAGATTATAATAACTAATTCAGAGATGGTCATGAAGTTAAATATCATCATAAATGTACAATGTCTGAAGCAGATACTTGATTAATGATAATTCTCTCACACTGCCTTCCCCAGGCTAACGGGCAAGTGAGATTCAATGATGTTAAGTGTTCAGTCTCAGTGTTTGCGGAAAGACTTTTGTATTAGTTATCCATCATGTGCAACAACATATTTCAAAATGCAGTGGCTTAATACAACAAACATACATATGCTCTTTCTGTTTTTCTGGGTCAGGATTCTGGGCACAGCTTAGCAGGATGACACTGCCTCAAGGTCTCTCATGAGGCTGCGGTGAAGCTGCTAGCCAGGACAATGGTCTCTTCTGAAGGCTTGACCCAGGGAAGATCTGCTTCCAAGTTCACTGTGCGGTCGTGGGCAGGATTCAGTTCTTTGTGGGCTGTGGGACTGAGGGCCTTAATTCCTCACTGGCCACTGACTGGAGGACTTTATAATACCTTGCCATTTGAGCCTTTCACCACATGACAGCTGGCAAGTGGAAGAGGGACAGACAGAGAGAGAGCGAGCTTGCTGCATAGTGAATTACTCTGAAAATTAGTGGCTTATAACAACAATAAACATTTATTATCTCTGATGGTTTCTGTGGATCAGGAATTTGGGAGCGGCTGGGTGGTTCTAGCTCAGGGTTTCTCACCAAGGTTATAGTCAGAGGCTGGGGCCAGAGGCTCCATTTTCAAGATGGTTCATTCCAACGGCTGCCAAGTGTGCAGGAAGCTCAGTTCCTCCCCATGCAGGCCTATCCACAGGGCTGCCTGAGTGGCTGGTATTCCTCAGAGCAAGAGATCTACGAACGAGAAAGAAACTGCTATTCTTTTTGTGACCTAGCCTTGGAGGTTACCCGATGCCACATCCACAATGTCCATTGGTCACACAGGTTGGCTCCATTCAGTGTGGGAAGGGACTACACAAAAGCATGGATGCAGAAGGCAAGGGTCTTTGAGAGCCATCTTGGAGACTGGTCACCACAGCAGTGGCCTTGTAATATGAGCCACAACCAGGACCCCAGCCGCAGTTACCTTTACTTGAGCAATTACCATGTATAAGTACTGTGCAGAAGACTCTACATACATTATATCATTTAATCCTGACAGCAACGTAAAGATCCAGGTGTTCTTAATATCCCCATTTTACAGCTAAAGGAAATGAAGGCTTAGAGAGGCTGATAACTTGCCCAAGGTCACAGACTTAGTATATGGCAAGTTAAAAGAACACTGGAGGAAAACTCAGACAAACCTGAGCTCAAGTCCAGCTTCGTGCTATTTTTACCTATGGTGTTACTGGAGCTGTTGGGAGGAGTAAGTGAGAAAATGTATGGGCACTACAAAACATTATACCAAAGTCCACAGAGAGACAAAATTCTTTGTTCTCTCCTTCAGCAATGAAGCCATGTCAGAACACGCATCCAGGGCCAGAGTCTCTCACTTTTGGTGAATAAGAGATGTAAAGCACTCTGGTTTTGATTTTTATTCAACCACCCATGAAAAGGGCTTGAGACGGACTCCCTGAGACCTCAGTGATTAGCATTGGAATCTATTATGTTTTCTGGAAATTGAGAGGCCTGTGTTTTTGATAGACTTCTAAAGAACTGGAAAGTAGGGGAATAATAAAGTATAATGAATGGTTTCACCTCCTGCCTGGCTTATGCAGTGAGGAGGTTGGGAATGAGTCAGTGCACAAAAACAACAATTGAACTTAAAGAGGGCTTTTGCATTTGTCCAAATGATTTTAATGGCATTAATGTATTTAGAAGTGTGTGTGTGTGTGTGTGTGTGTGTGAGAGAGAGAGAGAGAGAGAGAGAGACAGAGAGAGAGAGAGACAGAGAGAGAAAAAGAGAGAGAGAGAGAGACAGACAGACAGATAGACACAGAGAGAGAGAGCCAGAGGGAGAGAGAGAGGTGGAGAGTAAACCAGGTACACCAACCACATCTTTCCCAGAGTTGAAGTTCATGTGCCCAAAGGAACCTAAGGGAACAAGAACAACAGCACTGGATTAAGGTCATGGTCTTCCATGATCCTAATATTTGAAGGCAGATGAACAGCTGTAGGAGAAATTACTTGACTTCTAGGGTGTCATTATTAAATGTCAGGGGCCTTCCTCCAACTTGTTTCCTGGAAAAATGCACATAACCACATACACCTGAAATTTTGCATATAATTTTAGGGGCTTTAAAACTTCCCAAAGCTCATGGAATGGTCTCCCTGGTGTTCGTGGATCCCAGGATAAAAACTCTGAATGCTAAATCTTTGGGAGAATTTATTTATATTTTTTACACTTGCCAAACTACTTTGTAATATGGAGCTTGCTAAACTTGCCTACATCACATCACATTTTTCCATTACCTTGAACAGTCATTGGTATTTTTAACTTTTGATGTGATCCACTTTAGCTTTCATGTTTCCAGACTAGAGCAGACAATTAAATAGTAAAGACACAGACTCTCAGCATCTTTGAGGTTGTCTCCAGTGCAGCTTAAATGGGTCGTGGGCATCTCCTCTACAACCTCCCTCGAAAGTAGTGTGGGCACCCACAGCCTCTGGCTGCCTCCAAACAGGTACAATTTATATAGAGTAAAATTCACCCGTTAGGGATGCAATTCTATATATTTTGACAAATGTGTAAAGTTGTGCAACCATCACCATCGTCAAGATGCAGAACATTCCCGTTGCTCCTCAACTTCCCTTGTGCTCCTCTGCATTCACCCTTCTCCCCTAGGCTCAGACCCTGGTACCTACTGATATGATTTTGGTCCCAATAGTTTCGATTCCCTCCTCTCTCCATATCTGATAAAGGAAATCATACACAATTTACCTGTTGGGGCCAGATTCTTTCTCTCAACATGCTTTTGAGATTCATTCAAGTTGTGTTAACTGATATAGCACAATTTGTTTATCTGTTCACCATCTGATGTGCATTTGAATTATTTCCAGGTTTTGGCAATTTATTTTTTATAGCTTTCTTGCGGAGCAGGAGGGTGGGGAGGAGTGGAGAGTGGAGCAGAAAAGGGCCATCGCAGTCTTCCGCCATCTAAATCCTTTGGGAATTTTCCACCAGTGCGGTCTCGGAGCGCCAAATGCTTTGGGGCAGCTGTTCTTTTGTGCTTTTGGCGTCTGCCTTTATAATTACTTTCCTTTTCTGCAAATCGGGGCCCGAACGTTCCTCTGGTCTAGGTAGACAAGATCCAGATGAAATAACTCACAGGGTCAACGTTGTGTACCTTGAAGGTGTTAGCCTTCCTACTCCTCGCCAGGTTCACTGACCATCAGTCTCACCTAGAAGTTTGTTAGAAAAGCAGACTCTCAGGCCTCACCCCACACCTACTGAGTCGGCATTTTAACAAGATCCTCAAGTGTTTCGGATGCGTATTAAAGTTTGAGAAGCATTGGTCGTTTTCCAGTCTCTCCACTAAAAATAAAATACATGTTTTCTCATCATATTTGGCCCTTCCTTCCAACTTTTTCTTTACCTTCCTGTCGTAAATTTACTGTAGTTGAGTAAAGAATTCAAGTTTGAGTCTGGGGAGTGGGTGAGCACCGCATCCTCGGAGGATGGAGGAGGAAGGGGGAGAAAGAGAAGGCTGAGAACAGAGCTCGGGCCGCTAGGAGATCCTCACAGCCAGAGGGGCGAGGAGGCGAGCGGCCGAAAGGGCCAGCCCCTCCGCAGCCCCGCGGCGGCCTCTCCAAAGCGGGCCGCGGGGTGCAGGGCGCGGGCCGCGGCGCGCAGCCGGGACGCTTGCAAAACTTCACGGAGCGGGGCCGGGCCGCGCCGGGCCGGGCCGGGCCGGGCGGGCGGGGCGGAGGGCGGAGGGACAGCCGGGGGCGGGGCCGGCGCGGCGAGGGGCGGGGTCAGCGCCGAGGCCGCAGGGGCAGCGACGGCGCCGGGCAGCGGGAGCGGCGGCCGCGCCATGTGGCTGCTGGGGCCGCTGTGCCTGCTGCTGAGCAGCGCCGCCGGTGAGTCGGGGGGCGTCGGGCGAACTTCCTGCGGAGCGCGGAGCCCGGCGGCCGGGCTGCAGTCGCGCGCCTTGCCCGCGCCCAGGCTGCGTCTCCGGGTGCGGGTGTGCACGGAGGGCGGACCCCGCGCCGGGCTGGCGGGGACCCCGGCGAGGGGCCGCGGTGGGGTGCGCGCGGTCCTATTGTGTGGGCGTGCGCGCCGGCTTCTGCTGTGCTGTGTGTGCGCGGGCGGGGCTTTGTGTGCTGCGGGGCTCTGGGGAGCCCGGCAGCTGCCCCGATTGGGCGTAGCTCGAGTGAGTCTGTGTGCTGTGTGTGTCGGGGAAAGGAGGAAGGAGAGGGGAGAGGAGAGAACTCTTCCCCGATCTCATCTTCCCAGACGCCCGGGTGCTCGGTGCTGCCCTTAGCCTCCCCAGGGCCTCTTCCCAGGTCCCTCGGGTGCACTCTCAGGCCTCAGTTTTCCCACCTGGACCGCGCGGGTCGGGTGGTATTGCCTCTTCCTTTTACTCCTCCTTGGACTGTATTTAGTTTGGGCAAAGAGATGAAGCAGGGCAAGACCTGCGAATTATTCATCTTTCCCGCTGGTTCTGGAAGTAGAACATTGATATGTCAAATGGCCACCCCCACGCGCCCCTCAGTGGGCGCCCTGACTGGCGAGGTGCCCTGGGAGAGGACCCGGACTTCATCTGACAGCCGTTTGAATTAGGGCATCGCGGTAGCGCGTGCATCCTGAGGTCCTGAGGAGCAGAAGCCTCTTTCCCTCCCAGACAGCGTGCTGTTCCCAGGAACTTTTCTGCTGATGTGGGCACGCTCCAAATTCCAGCCCGGGAGCCCTTCCTCCTCTGTCCCTGCCCGCCGGCCACAGCTGTCAGCTGCTCCTCTTTGGCTCCGCAGGCCCTTGGCCCCCTGATGTTTATTTCTGGGTAGCTGATGCTCAGAAAGTGGGTGACAGGGCCCGGTGAACTTTCTTCGGCAGAAGCTTGCTTGCCTGTCGTTCGTGCGATCCGCATGTCTAATTTATGCCTAGTTTTCAAAAAATGCTTCTAGCTACTTGCCTCGAATGCGTCTTTGGTCGTGTGTTTGTTGGGGAAGTTGAGGCTCACTTCATTCTGAACTATCCTCCTCCCCAGGTCTGCACTTTGAAAGAGAAATCTCCCTCCTTCCTTGAAGTCCCTAGCCATCCTCAGAATCCACTGGGCAGCACTGCCCACCCCCCCCACCTGTGACATCATCCTCACTCCTCAGAGACTCCCTTTTGATGTCTGTGAATTTGCTGTGGCTTCCAGTGAGGGTCAGATACTTCTGTGGATTTTTAACCAGGTCTGGTGAGAGTGCCGTTTCTTCTGAATTATACTGGGCCACCCCAGGGAGAGAGTTCCAAGGGGGCATTGGCAGACACCTGTTGGTTCTAATGACCCTTTGGAAGCAGTTAGAACAGGCAGGTTTCCAGGGCATCTCAGGCACGAAGACCTGCCTGGATTAACACTCTCAATATGCATAGCGTGGTGTGTCCCGTGATAACACCCAAGTGGGACAGTCTGGACGGCGGCCCTTGTGTGTATCCTCAGAGAGGTGGCTCAGTGGAAACTATTTTTTGTGTCTCCCAATTGGTCCTGGTTGCTTCAATTGAGTCCCCCTCTCTGTAAAAATAGCTGTTAAGTTAATTTTGTCCTTCTCTGGTCAGTGTTGGTTAACATGTGTATGCATATAAAATAGAGCTAAAATAAATAAAATAGTCATAGTGGGGAGGGAGGGATTAGGGGTCACAGAATAGCCTAACTGTCCCAGGTAGTGGTTTTCCATTATCTGTGGTCATTGAGCCTGTGTGGCTTCAAATTACCTTTACCATTGCTGGTTTAGAAACCTCTAGGTAGGTTGAGGTGTGTGCACGTTTTGCGTTGCAGTAAGCATCTCCTTTTAGCATGCATGCTACTTTGACCCAAAGTCTTACGAGAAACAGGGCTGGTCATTTTTCCTGATGCTGGCTGGGTGCCCTGGACTCTCAGCTCAAAGAGAAGCCTGCGTGGTTCACTTTGCAGTTCATAGCAGGACCAGAGACCCTACCTTTCTATCCCACCTCGTACTCCTCAGTCCTCTCCTGGGAAGCTGATGGAATGAGAGATTGTATAAACCAGTACCTGAGATTTCTGTCTCCCTTTGATAGTCTGAAGAAACCTGGGGTCAAAGTTGATCCCCAGTCTGAGTCCCCAGACTTTCTTTGTAGGGCATGAAGGCCACTGACATTCCCAGAGCAATCTGGAGGCCTTTGTTATTCAGGAAACTTCTCAGACACCTTCATGTTTTTTTTTTTTTCTTCCTTTGTTTTTATTGTTTGTGTTAGGGAAGCAAAGCATTGATCTTTGGCTATTATTTTTTAATGTATCCTGTGAGAAAGACTCAGCCCATCTGACATTGTTTTTCCTTCATGTGGTGGCCTTGTTGGGTTTAAGTGCACTGATGGTGGGACAAGTTTAATGGTGGCCATGCCCTGTGGGAGGCCATCTTCTTACCTCCTCCCAGGCTGACCTTTGCTCAGACTCCCTGATAATTCTCTTTTTGTCAGTGAAAAGGCTTGATACTCCCCAATGTGTACTGCCCGGAGTGTGGGTACTGACATTTTCTCCTGGAAAGATTTGCTTAATAGTGTTAGCGGGTAATTTTATTATTATTATTATTTTTGCTAGTTGAGTAGCTTCATGCAGCCCAGGCCAGGTAGATCAGACTTTGTACACCGAAGTACAAATAAACACACCTTGTGCTTTTTATCTTCAAAGAGCTGTGACAAAGGCTCCCCACTGGCGTGTGAGGTGTTTTCTTCCTGACAGGCCACTTAGGCCATTTACCTTGGGATTAGTTGGGGAGGGACAGAGACCTGAACAGAAGAGATCAGGAGGGTGAATTTCCGCCTCCAAGACAGGCTCAGATACCTTTTGCCCAAGTCACCAGGGTAACTTGGAAGCGTGCTTGTTATCATCACCACCTTTGTAAAAACAGTTTAGAGAATCTGGGGATTGGGAAAGTTAATAACCAAATAATACCCTATAAAGACATGGCCTTTGCAACATTGCCTGTTTGCATGGGTGAAGCGGGCCAAGGAGTCCCTCCCTTATCTGTGGAACATCTCTGCGTGAGTTGCTTTGCTCTGCACCGCCACTTTAAACTCATGATCTTGCTGAGTTGCTGTGGCAGGAAGTCCTTCTATGGTTTGTTAGAAGGCATCCATGCGGGGTGCCAAAGGAAGGACTGAGGCTTGGATTCTAACTCAGGTTTCTCTTGGCTCCTAACCCGGGTTTTTCCCACTATTCCCAGGCATCCTGGACGGGCTTCCATGCCTTTCCTCCCACGTGCTTTTGTGAATTAACAGTAAATGAGATTGTTTCCATAAACGCTCTCCTCCCCAGATCTGTTCACTTTGTGGTCACTGCTCTGAACTCACTCAGCAGTTGGTGTTTTTGGTAAATACATAAAATAAATCTCAATTCTTGAGGAAAGGTGAAACTTTTCAAAATAGCACTGGGGCTTGTCGTGTACATGGTGAGGAGAGACCACAGGCCACCACTGTTGGGTTTCTTGACTCGAGTTGTCGTTATGCAGGGGTTTGTCTTCATTCATTAAGCTCTATAGTTATATTTTTTTTATATGTTTATTGTATTTTACAATTAAGAAGTAAAAGATACTATATGCCATGGGAGTGACTTAGAGTGATGGAACTGTTTTTAGCTATGAGATAGCCCTAGGGACAAATCTGTTTTTGGTTGTGGAGTTTTCTTGTGTTCTCTTTCCCCCTTTCTTTCTCTCTTTGCAATATTTTGGAAATGCTTGGGCCGTCTTAACTGTGCAGCTTTTTTCTGCCAGTGCCTTTACCTGACAACCCGGGAGATTTTTAAGATGGCTGCGTGTATGTGTGTGTGTGTGTGTGTGTGTGTGTGTGTGTAAGTGCCTTTCCTTCATTGTAATTGTTGTAAAAGAATTTACTCTCTTGCACGCTGAGGAGTGCCCTTGAAAATGTTTCCTGGGAGAGCAGCCAGGTGCTTTGAAGATGCAGCATTTGCTTCTCACATCCTTTACCTGATGTTTAATATTGCTTACCAGAGTAAGTGGACTTTTGTGGCAGGGAAACTGCTCAGTCCGAGGGATATTATTCATTTCAGGCAGGATTGTTAGGGTTTCTGGAGGTGGTTGCAGGGATGGGATTACTCTGGTACAGGGTTTTTCTCAACCTCTGTGCTGTTGACATTTTGGTCTGGATCGTTCTTTGGGGTGTGTGTGTGTGTGTGTGTGTGTGTGCGCACGTGTGTGGCGGGAGGAGAGGTGCACTCTGTCCTGCCATTGTAGAATATTTAGTAGCATCTCTGGTTCTGGATGCCAGTATCAATGTTCCACCCACACCCCTAGCAGTCACGACAACCATATCTCCAGATGTGGAGGGCAAAATCACCCCCAGTTTAGAACCCCTGGCCTAATGCAAGCAAGTCCCCTCACCTAACATCTCGAGCATCATTACTGCTTATCCTAAAAATGTCTTCTGGACGCAGTGGGTCAGGATTGCACCCTCCTCGGAAGGGTCTTTTAGACATCAGGTTTCTGCAGCCCCACAAGTTCAATGTGAAGATACAACTTAGCTAGAAATGCCCTCAGCACTGACTCTTGCTTCTCCTGGTGTCATAGTGAAAACTTCTGGAGTTTTTAGATTGTAGATTTATTTGGTTTTCTTTGAAGAGACATGCTGAGAAAGCAGGTGAAAGGCAGGTGGTACCCGACACCAAAAGCCACCTGGTTTTCTGAATGTTAAACTTGGGAGGTCCAGCGGCCCTGGGAGGTAGGGAGAAGCTGCCTGAACATTTGCCTTTGGAGTCCTGCGCTGAAATCTTAGCCCTGGAAGTCCCCCTTCCTCCACTCTACAGAGCAGTTATTGTTCCCTTCAGCTCCCCATTCCCTCCCCAGAATTCCGTTTCCCTTCCCATCAAAGGGCTTTACAACTTGAGTCAGTTCTGCAGGTGGTGGGGAAAATCATCTATACTAGGGGTAAGTTGGTATTTGAGAAATTTTCATCGTATGCTTTTTTCTCCCTGGGTCTTTTAAAAGTTATGCTCTGTCGCTTTATAACACGTGCATGTTTATCACACTTGGATTCTTTAAGAGACTGTGCCTTTCAGCTGCTGTTTCCCTTTGTTCGGAGTCCAGCCTTCCTTGAGTTTCCTTACTTTCTTCTCTCCTCAGATTAGCAACGTGCATTGTCTGCTGCTGTCTTGTTTTGTGCTTGAATTTGCAGGAAGAAAGGGGGCACCGAGAAGGTGGATGCTGGGCTTGCAGGGGAGAAGTGCCCAATGTCTTAGAGCAGACACAAGTGCCTGCAATCGTGCCTTTTTCTAAAAGCCTTCTCCAGTGAAGAGCTCCAGCTTCCCAAGCATGTGAAGATTTTCCCTTTTGATTTGGAGTAACTAGAACATTCCTCTCAGAACTTCATCTGGCTGTTCACTAGCATGGTACCAACTCTGCCACATCCAGACACTGTGCTGTGTTTAAGGGTGTAAGGGTGTAAGTTGTTCTTGGCTCTTGAAGAATCAGATGATCCAGTGTTGTAAATGGGGTTGTTTAACTTCTTCCGTTAAATGGGAAGGGCAGAGATACTTTTCCGCAAGTGGCATCTTGGAAGCATTCCTAAATGTGAGATGCACTGATGGATCTGTGACCTCAATGGGAGTACAGATGTGGGCAAATGTGGATACTCCCGTCTTTGGGGATATTTAATGGGTGGGTCATTCTGGAACAGGTTTCAGAGGTGATGACCTACATCCTAGCTTGCATCTTTAGCTTTCCAGGTAAAATGTTGGGGTAGGTAGGTATACTGGCGCTCTAAGACTCTTGTAGCTACTCTTTGTTGGGTTTTGAGATTTGAACAAGATATTTCTTCTGTGGCTTGTGGGCAACAACCTTCTTTATCTTATGTCTCGTTGGCCGGTCTATCCATCTGTCCGTCCGTCCATCCATCCATCCATCCACCCACCTATCCAGCCTCTCTCTCTAATCTATCATCCATCCATCCGTCCGTCCGTCCGTCCGTCTGTCTATCTATCTATCCATCCATCCATCCATCTATCTATCATCTTTCCTTCCTTCTTTTTTAGTCCCGAATCCTACTAGACCATAAACTCCTTGGAGGCTGGGGTCATATGTGAAATGTATACATCATATTTCTTACTTTTTTTGTAATGTCTAGGAGTGCAGTCTGGCTACCACTCATTGAAGATTTACTCTGTCTGGCAGGGCACCAAGACTGGACATGTATTATTTTGTTGTAATCTTCTTGCAGAAAAATCATTAAAAAAATAATACATTGAATATGTACTAATTATAAAAATTTCAAACAAAACAGAAGTAATGACGGTTAAGCATTAAAATCTTCTTTCATCCTCCATTTACATTTCTCTCCCCCTTTCTAAATTACCAGTAACTGTCTAGTATGTATCAATTTAGCTCTAATATGGCTTTATACACATACTCACAATGCATGCACACTCGCAGTTTAATGAGCTTATACTTGTTCATATTTGTAGTTTTTTGACTTGCTTTTTTACTTAAATACAGTATTTTGTTCTGCTTTGAACAAGGGATTGGTCACATCTGCTTCTCTTTAGTATAAACAGTTTTGGGTATTCCAAAGTTTTTGGCATTTTTCACTCACCTTCCCATCTGTCGCTCAGTTCGTGAATGACGCCCCTCTGTTCTCTGTTTCAGAAGCAGAATGCAGTATAATGTCAGCCCTCTGTGAGTGTCTTCCTCCCTTAAGTCCTTTGACGTGCTTGCTTGGCTCTTGCTTTGCAAGAAAATATGGAATTGCAGTCATTCTTCCATGACAGATATATACTATTACCAGATTTACGATGTTTCTTTGCCTTCTTGTGTATACAGTAATTTTTCATTTTAATGCCAAAGTTTAGTGATTTTTAAAAAAAGACATTCTACATAGCAGGTAAATACAACTTTTGTAGTACCAACAAGGGATAGAGTTAGATGGAAGTAATGAACCATGAGTGGCTGTGACCAAGTTCACCCAGTCACTGTCCATGACCACAAATTCACAGTTTCTGCCTACCCTGTGCTGTCATAAGATGCTGTTGGCTATTGGACATATCCTGATTTCAGAGATGTGATAATACCAAAGGCATGTGTCTTCTTGGATGTCTTTCTTTCACTTCTTGTGTATCTAGTCATTCTTTTAAAAACAGCTTTAAGGACATCTTCCAGTATATGTATATACTTTAATATATTTAATGCTTACTCTGCTGATAAATCTTATTTCATTTTCATAGCAGTTTATTCAATAAGATAATATGCTCTGCTATGTTATAGATGAGGAAACTAGAAGTTTAAATGAGTTGTTGTTTTTTTTTTTTTTTTCAGCTCCCAGACAATAAGAGGTGGTTTCAGAATTGGCATGTAGATCTGCATAACTGAAACTGGGCTTTTAACCACTGACTTGCCTGCTTCTTTGTAGAATAGACACTCAGGTACCATGTTCGCTGGAAGAAGGAAGTACCTTCTTCCTTCTAGCCTGTTTAGAGGATTCCATCAATGGGTAGTGATGTTGGTATTGACTTCATGCTTATCCTGTTGGATAGAATGATAGGTTAGAGAGCCATTGGAGTGTGGGAGGGTCATCCTAAATTGATTTTATTCAAGTGGCCTGTCTTTAGCAGATTGAAACAGATGTTCTGCCTTTTCCCCCCTATGGGGAATTTGTCATTATAGGCATTTAAATTGGCCTTCACAGAGGCTGGATTTATTTAAAGAAACAATAACAACATTAAACAAATTACTTCAGCACTGTGAGACTTGCATTTGAGTATACCAATGATGGAGAATTTCCCCCCCTTTGTTGAGAATATTTTGCTGAAATGCCAACCAAAAGCAATTTGTGTGTGTGTGTGGGGGGGGGGGGTCAGTACTTCCTCAAACAGTGCTGGGTGCCAAACAGAAGGACCCACTCTTTAAACAGCCTAGAGATAGGTTATTAAGGCAAAAATAATAGTGCTGATTATAATGCTTCATGTAAAAAGAAAAATTTCAGTTTTTTCTTTCTGATCTTGATCTTAAGCTTACATGGTTCACATATGAGAGAACTTTTTCCGAACTTACTGTGGAAGGTAAATGTTCATGTACTGCTCTAGAAAGAAGCTAGAAATAATTTGCCCCATATTGTTAACCCGAAGTCAAGGGACTCTTGTGGGTAGTAAGTCATGCCTTGTGAGAAAGTAATGCTGCAGGTCTGTAAAGTATTAACAGCATAGGCAGACCAGAATGAGCCCCAGGATTCCAGACTCTCCCTCCTTCTGTCCCTCCTTCCCTCCCTCCCTCCCATGTTCTCCCCCGAAACCAGCCTCTCCTTTTAGTGCATCACTGTGCTATTAGGAGACCATAAGTTGGGTGAATATGCTGATTCCCATATCCAACTGTGATTTTTGACAGATAAATAGCACAGTGTGGAGCCAAGGGTTGTCTCTGGCCTGGAAGAGAGGCCACAAAGGAGGGCGGCCATTTAGGTTATCCTGGAACAGGCCCTCAGCAACTGGAGACATGGGATTTATGAATAACTTGATTTAGAAGACTTGCAAACCCAAGGTGCCGGTGTTCCACGTGGGGCGTTTGTGTGTCTGTTGGCAGAGAGAAATGAAAGCATAAGGGGTGTTTAATTTTACTGTGTTAAAAACCCCTTTTCATTATTACAAGGCCCAGTGAGGTTAGCTTTGGGGATATCAGAAGTACGTTGTCTTTGATGGGTGTTACTGGAACGTTTTCGTCGGCTCTAGTCTTGAATCAGAGCAGTGTTCTCCGGGAGTCATTAAACTAATTGGACATGGCTGAAAAAGGAGCCCTAGTCACACTTGTAGCGCCACAGTCAGTTAAAAAAAAAGTCAATTGGTTTGGAAAGTTCTAAATTTAACTTGTTTTTTATTATAAAAGTAAAATGGGGTAGTTTGAGGAGGAGAGGAGAGTGATTAGCAGCCTGGGGTGTTTCCTCAGGAAAATTTCATCAGAAAAAATTTGAAGCCACAAAAAATTGTTAATGCTAAGAGAAGCCAGAACAGAACTGAATAAGGGGTTTCAAAAACAGATTTTATAAAAGCACAGGCCTAAGTTTGATGAAGAAGTATGAGAGGAGCAACTACGCCTAATTGGCGGGGGCCCAGAGAAGCAAGACCGGATGGAAGTAGTTGATGCTAACTCCTGTAAGAGAGAGAAAGTTGGAAAGAGTGACTTGCAGAAGGAGTATTCTGTGTTAATAAACAATAGAGCTGCCCTCATAAATGTTATAGAGAAACTGTAAACATTGGCAGAATCTACGAAGGCCAGCAGTGATGTAGAATGATAAAGGTTTAGCACGTCCAAAAGTTCATTTATGTTGTCCAGGTAGATGGGTAATGATGATGGAAGAAAAGCTAATGGATGTCGAAAATATAATAAGAACGTTCGGCTTTTGAATAATAAACATACCGGAGGAATTGGAGATACTCAGAAATCAGAATATGTATTCAGGGAAAAGAATGCTATCCAGAATTGAGGATCTTTTGAAAATACTGATAAAATGTGACTTGGCAGCAATACCGAACGGAAAAAAGAACTCTTTCTTTCTTGTGTAATTAAAGTTCCATGAGGCAGGATGGGGTCTGTCATGTTCTTCAATGTCTTTCTTATTTGCTATTATATTCCAGCACCTCAGTCAGTGCTTGGCATAGTGTCAATCATACAATAGGATTTCCTGTAAGTTACCTGGAAGGAATGGAGCTGATCACTGAAGATAAGTGACTGTGACTTTGAAGAAAGGAAGGAATTGAGGGAGAAATGAAATTAACCTGGCCAAGCCACGTCTGCCAACACATTGTTTCTCCTCTAGATTTTAAAACAGTCTCATTTTCCTCCGAAGACCTGCAGAGATCTTTACCAGAGATCTCTTTGGCTTAAAAAAGGCAAAGAGAAAAAGGCCTTTGAGAGGGAAATGGATTATAAAATTAGGTGGTAAGTTAGGCAATATCTGGTGAGACTAGCATGTGGCATATAAAAAGGATTTCTGACAGGTTAATGGGAACTGCTGTCCATCTGAATTCCATCTGAAGGGGGTTTGTATAGCTTACTTAATGAGTAGTGAAGTTACCAAGAGGAAAAAGCAAAAACAGCCTCTTTATGAAGTATCAGTGTTAAAAACGTTAAATAATGGAAAACTTAACAGTTATCTTTTTGTCTAATTTAAAAGGAAATTAAAATTTGCTGTTGAAGCCACACAAATGATTCAGACAAGGAAGTGCGTTAATAAATATAATCTCAGAGGGAAATGGAAGGTTATATATCAATTATAAAACCAGAGGTAAAACAAAATGTCACTCTTATTGAAAAAAATTACCCATCTACTCATTATAGGAGTCACAATAAAAACCAAGGGATATAAATAAAATGAAAAGTTAGGGGAATAAAACCCATTTTGCAAGGGCTACTTTTAAGGTATCAAATAAATAATTTCATCGCATTAAGCATTAAGATAGATAAACAGGATTACTGCAAATAACAGAAGGGTCGTTAAACACATGAATATCTGATAATCTCACATGAAAAGACATGAAGAATTAGGAACATAATTAAAGCGTGTCGAAGGTTCTTTGAGTATAAGATTAGCTAGTGCTTGCCAAATTTTGTAAAGTTAAAATATTTGGAGAGTACATACTTTTAATGTCTTGAAGAAAAAGTCTTTGGGAATAGGGAATTGCCAGATCTAAAACGTGCTGGTGACTTGGTGATAAGTGTCTGCAGTTGGGAGTGGTAGGTGAGAATGACTGGTTCCCCAGGACACCCTCCAGGGGGCCCTTCCTCCCCACACCTGCTCCCGGGGTTGTGGAAATGCTTGCTAATGGAAGCTTTGAGGATAAAATCCTCCCTGCTAATGAGATGAGAAGGTCAATCAGGCTTCCAGTTGGGCTTGGTGAGCCTGACACCAGTGGCTGCCCTGGGTGTGTCTGCGGGTGGGAATTTGCAAGACTTGTCTAGAGCCTGCCTTGGATAGGAAAGAAGGCTTTGCAAAAGCTCTTGAGAAGAAAATGCTTACTAGAAAAAGTGACTTATACATCAGTATGCTAAAGTACTATGCAGACAGAAAGAAGGATGCTACAGACCTGTGCTCTCCAGTAAGATATCCACTGTTTTATATATTAATCAGCATTGATATTACTTAAATTCTTAGAAAACATTTTCCTGGCCGAGTATAGTGTATTTTCTCCTTTAGGATTACTGTAGAGAGATTATCATGTAGAGCTTTAGGTCTCCAGGGCAACAGCATCAGCATCACCTGAATCAGTGTTTTAACAAGATCCTCAGGTGATTTGTGCACACCTTAAAGTTTGAGAAGCCCTCATGTGGTGGCTAAGAATACAGGCTTTCCAGGGAGTCTGCTTGGGTTCAGATCCCACCCACTACCTTAACCTTGCCCAGGTTTCGTAAACTTTTTTCAACCCACTATGTCTTCATCTGCAAATGGGAATAATGATGGTCCTTACCATGTGGAAATATTTTGAATGAGATAGTGCATGTAAGCCACTTAGACTTTATAATCGCCCACTAAATGTTATTTATTTTAATAATTATTCAGGTTTATTATAACAATCTGGGCAGATATTTAGAAAAACATAAGTTACAGTTCTGCAACCTAAAGACTGTTACTGTGTTGGTTTATTTTCTTAGATATTTTTATAGTTTTGATCATACTAGGACTATAACTCGATGTCTTGTTCTTTTCACTTGTGAATATAGCTTAAGCATTTTTTCTTAGTTAAACAAATCTGGTAGAACAAATGGTTAAACATCACAGAATGGCTGGGTGTATTTTTTGATGTTAGCTATAAATACCATCTAACACAACCAGATCAGTGGCCTGCTTGCCCACAGCTTGTTTTAAAAAACAAAATCATAGGGGGTGACATTACCTGCCTCATTTAATCCTACCTGGTAGTTGGGAGGATCCAGTGAGAATGGTGTTTGTGAAACCAGCTAGCGATAGGCAAAATGCTGTTCACATCCGTTACTGTGAGTGGTTGGTCCTGTTATGCAGGAAAAGCCTAGAAACATAGTTACCCAGTGAGTCTACAATTCCTCTTCTAGGATTTATTTCTGATCCATTAGTTTGAGATGTGTACAAACATTCAGACACGAGGATGTGTGTGGAAGCGAACAAAATGCTCACTAGAAAAGGGGACATCACATCAGTATGCTAAATATGCTAAAATAAGCAGGATGCTACAGACCTGTGCTCTCCAGTGAGATACCCACTGGCCACACGTGGTGACTTATATTGGTTAAGATAAAATGAAATCAAAAATTCAGTGTTTTAAATTTATACCAGATGTATTTCCAGTGCTCAGTAGCCCCTTGTGGCTCTCTTATTGCACAGTTAAGACCTATCGCATTTCTATCATCTCAGAAAGTTACTTTGAATAGTACTACTCTTGAATAATTCCTAAATGGACAGAAAATTCTTATGAAGCAGAATGATTCACATTTGTAGCGTGATTGAGAGGGAGAAAAGGAAGAGTGGGTGGGAGGGAGGAAGAGAGAGCGCGAGCGAGCAAGAGCCCGGAATTGCCCCTTGGTGCTTGGGGCACACATGGTATTTCTTCATCTTTCTAAATTCAGTCAGATCTGGCTCTGATAGCTGTCATCACCAGCAGCTAGAGATTTGGTGTCAGTTATGGAGCCTCTCTCCTGGGCGTTCTCTTAGAACCCCTGGGTGCCTGACCACACTGGTGTTTTCTTCCAAAGCCGGTTGCCTAGCATTGACCTTCTTGTCTGCCAAACACTTTAATCCACCCCTTTCCAGAAACTACCTTCCCCCGATTTGACAGCACTGACTTACAATGGTTGGAGGGATAGTGTTACCTATGGAGGGAAGAGGTTGAAACAATAACAACAATGAAACGGATTCGTTTGCTGTGCTTCAGTCTAGTTTGCAGACGCTAGTGGATGCTGCAAGTAACGGGGCTCTACAGTGGTGGGACCCTCCATCCTCACCCGCCCCTAGCAGCGTCAGGCTTTGGGGCACCCAGGCCTCCGTGGGAACATCTTCCCTTGGCCTTGCCAGTGGGGTCATCTGTGAAAAACCCATGCCCTGACTTCCTTGAAGATGGTGTTGGTGCCCATGTGACCCCTGTTTCTTGTTGGGTTTTTAAGTACGTGATTCTGGCCAGCTTGACTGAGAAGGGATGGTGTCTCCTGGCTCATTCCTTTTCCCACAGCTAAATGCAGGCTTTATGTATGTAGTGTGAGCCCTTGTTTACTGTCTGGTCTTACTGTTGATTTAGGCCATGCCTGTGTTTGCACAGTTTCTCAAAGAAAGCTTCCTATTCACTCTTCAGCACCCTGCCAGTGAATTGCCCCAGTCCAGAAAGGTGGCCTCCCATATGCAGCTCCCAACCACAGAATTAATCTCACTTTTTTTTTTTTGACTTGATTACCACAGTAAGTTTAGTTAACATCCATCACCTGACATAGTTACACATTTTCTTCTCGTGATGAGAACTTTAAAGATCTACTCTCTTTCACATGTACAATACAGTATTGTTAGCGGTAGTCACCATGCTGTGCTTTACATCCCAGGACTTATTTATCTTATAACTGGGAGTTTGTCTCTTCTGACCACCATCAGCCGTTTCTGCCTCCCCCACCCCACCCTCTGGCAACCACCAGTCCCGTTCTCCAGTTCTCCGTTTCTGTGAGTTCAGCATTTTAGTCTACAAATAAGTGAGATCATAGGGATTTGTTTTTCTCTCTCTGACTTATTTCACTTAATATAATGCCCTCAAGGTCCATCGATGTCATTACAAATGGCAGGATATCCTTTTTTTTTTTTTTTGTGGCTGAATAATATTCCATACTCTCATTTTTTCACGGCTGCCTCTACATCGAATTTGTTCATGGTAGGCTTAACACATAGTATTCTTATGCTCGTTCTCTATACTTAAGTGGTTATTAAACCTAAGTGACTGTAAGAGTAACCTGGGTATTTTAAAATATATCCTTTGTAATTACTTTAAATTCTGGTATCTTTCAAATAATGTAGAAGAATCAAAAGTAACATAAATACTAGTGTACCAGTCACACAGCTATCAGATTTTATCATTCGCCATTTTAATTCGGATTTTTTAAAAAGAAAAATATATTACAGGTACTATCAAAGACTTTCTCCCTCATTCCCTTACGTTCTCTTCCATCCAGAGGTCATTACTACCCTCAAGTTGGTGTTTATCCGTTCTGCCCATGTTTTAATCTTTAACACATTTATGCACATCTACATCCAACACATAGTATTTTAAAGTGTACATACGTGCTATCATGCCGTGTATACTTCCGAACTTACTTTTGTTCATTTATTCTTATAATTTTAGGCCCGTCCGTATTGCCACATGTAGATGTACTTTTTTAAACTGCTGCAGGGTATTCCATTATATAAATATACTGCAGTTTGTTCATTCATCTCTTAATAAGACATATGACCTGC
Organism: Rousettus aegyptiacus; assembly: GCF_014176215.1. Taxonomy (NCBI): domain Eukaryota; kingdom Metazoa; phylum Chordata; class Mammalia; order Chiroptera; family Pteropodidae; genus Rousettus; species Rousettus aegyptiacus. The sequence continues at coordinate 101,254,064 of NW_023416308.1, forward strand.
TGTCGAATTGTAAACAACAACAACAACAAAAACAAGATGTTTAGGTTGTAACCATGTCTAGGCATAGTATAGTGAAACTGTGCACGAGAGCAGGACTTTATCATACTCTCGAAGTAGAATTGCTGGGTCAGAGGGTTTGCACATTATCCGTCTGCCTAGATTTTGCCAACTTACCCTCTGAGATGGTGCTGCCGATTTATGCTTCCATTAGTGGTTTATGAGAGTACCTTTTCCCCACATTTCTTCTGATATTTGGAATTAAGAGCTCTTAATTAGTTTCCCAAGGGCGCAAAATCACAAAATGGTATCTTGCTGTGGTTTAAATGTCCTTTCCTCTGATTGCTAGTGAGAGGAGTGTGGTAGGCTGTGGTCGGGCCTCCCTTACCCTCACCCCCTGCCCCACTCCAGGTCCCTTAATTGAATATAGATGGAAAACCAACAAAGCTGCAGAGAGCCACTTTCTGGACCTCACTTCTGATGGGGGTGTGGGGGAGCAATGCCTTGGAAGGCAGGCTCTAGAATCAAATGGTCTGGGTTCAGATCCTGGCTGTGTGACCTTAGGCCCGTTACAGAGTCTCTGTGCTTCTGTGGACTCTTTCTTTGTAAAAGGGAGATAGGATAATGCTAGCCTTGTAGCATTCTTGGGGGGAATGGATGAAATCATGCGTGCCGAGTGCATAGCCCAGTGCCTGGCAGTTTGTCTACACTCACTGCGTGCTTCCTAATCCATGCTCTGAGTGGGTGTGAGGGCTGGGAGTGTCTGTCGTTTATGTCAGAATCCCCTGTGCCTTGCCCAGTTTGGGCTCTGAAATGGGTTTTGGTGAATATTTGTTGAGAGAATGTGCATTCCTACTTATGTAAGTGCTTGTTTGTACAGGACTGCAGGCTATATTAAGACTTTTGAGTTTTATTCTAAGAGCAATGAGAATATTTTCAACCAGGGACTACTGTGATCCCATTTGTGGTCTTAAAACAGAGATGAGGACTATTGGTCCATCTGACATATTTAATGCTGAGATTTCTGGTCACCAGGTACTTGAAACCAGGTACTTCTGAGTCATTTTCCCACTGACTTTTACACTTGATCTTAGCCAAAAGGCAGAGAAGCAATCACATTGAGTTTTAAAATGTATTCTTCTCATTTTCTCTCTCCCTGAGATATTTTCCCCCTCCTTTCTTGGTCTTTCTGAAATACATTCAAATAGCTTTTTTTTTTTCTTTTGATGCTGCTGAAATACCCAGGTATTTGGGAGTTTGCATTTGATCTTCTTTAAATTCTGGAGGGTATGCTCCTTCATGACCTAGGACACACTGAAGGGTCAGTGCTAAGTTAGAATTTAGAAACAGAATTTAAGACATGTTATAGTTCTGCGACAAGGTCAAATGGCTCATCTCAGTCTGATTTGCCTCTACAGGACACCTATTTCCATCCTAACTTTTGTATTGGGGAGGGTATACACACCTTCTGGGGCCATCCTGTGACTAAGTGATAGATGGTAATTTTCTGCAAGTTGGTTCTGCTCTAACTTCAAGGGAATGAACAACTGGCTTCTGGGAGGTTCGTATGTTTCCGGGGTTCTCAGGAGCACCTCCTTTTGAATGAGTTCCTAAGGTGAATGAAAGAGCCTCCAAGATTTTGAAATGGAAATGCCCTTTCTGTAAGTCCCTTTAGAGGAAGGTGCAATGACTGTTCCCTTTTCTGTTTAAATAATTTTCATTTATGTGAGTGATGGAGAATGAGAGCAGAATGGAAGGAACTTGAACTCTCCATGGACTTGAGTTATTTGCATACATAGGGCAGCCTAACAAGGCCATTTAGTGGATTTAGAAATGAAGGGGGATGGAAAACAAAGCAGAGGGCTTTGTAAAATAAATAAATAAATAACACTGCCACCTGGAAAGGGTAACCTGAGTGAAGGTAGGGAAATAATGTGGTAGAGACTAAACCAAAAGAAGGCATCATCAAAACGAAAGAGATGTAACCATCTATTTTTAAATGATCTATTGGGGATTATGTCAGTGGCTCTTTAGAATAACTATTTATTGTTCACTTACTTGTGAGGTACTGCGGCAGGTACTGTTGGATGTACAGAGTGTCCTCTTGACCTTAAGTAATTGTTTAGCAGGAGAAGAAAAATGTGCAGATAGGTCTGAGCAAGGAAGGCATCGTGCAGTAATGTGGAGAGCGATGGAGCCCCAGGAGTGGCACAGACCAAATGCTGCCTGAATGCTGAGAGGACCCCTCACCCTCACTCCTTCTGGCTGATGGATAAACAAGGATCGTGAAGGAGGGTCCTTGACATGAGCTTGGAGGAAGAGGTAGAAATCAGGCTGGAATTCCAGGCTGGAATGAGCAGAGGCTGAGAGGTGGGAAAGTATGTGTCTAATTGGGGGGATCCACAAAGATTACAGTTTTGCTGGAGTCTCAAGGAGAGGGAGGGGGTAAAGCTAGACCGAGGGCATGGTCCGCTGAAATGCTCGTCCTACTTAACAGAGTGTCTGTTGCTGGCACTTACTGTGTCCCCAGCACTGTGAAAAAGTGCTTTATGCACAGATTTTTGTTGAATCCTCTCAAGATTCTTGTGAAATAGGGACTGGCACCATCACTCTACCCAGTAGAAGATGGACTCTCGGAGAATCAAAGCAACTTGCTGGGTCCTGGGCAAGAGCAAGGATGTGGGCTCTGCGCTTGCCAGTTCCACAGCCCATGCTCTCTCTCTGGTGGCTGGCGTGGTGACAAGGACCACAGACGCCAGCGAGAGCTTGGGCTTGTGTGCTTGGCTTCGGGAAGGCTTTGCCCTGATCAGAGTGGCCTGGAAAGCCTGGGTTGGCCCTTCGTACAGAGGCTCTGGTGTGTGAAGAGGTCCAGTCCTGGGCTCGCAGATGCCGGCTGGATTGCAGACCTCTGAGCGAGCAGTGGCCCCTGAATGGCGAGAACAGAAGCTGGGTTTGAAAATTAGGGGTGAGAGGCTGAGCTGGGGAGGAAGAGGAGGCAGCCCTGCGTCGCTGGTTCACGTGGCTGGGTGATTCCCAGACTTAGATTTTATGGACTAGGAAAATTATGAAAAATAAATAAACTAAAAAGGTTGAGTCAGATGAGAACAATGAACAAAAATCACTGTTTATTATATCACCATACCTAAAAGAAGTCACGTTTTAATACAAAAATATAGGAGTGGCTCATCCTAAAAGAACAAAGCACGGTCCTTTAAGTGGAGTACGTTCAGTTCTAAGAACTCTTAGAAATCGTTCCTTCAGTTTCTAAATCCACTGCTGACCAGTCAGCTCTTCTCTGCGGACCAAGGTGTTCTCGCAGCATCGTCCGGGAGCCGCTGAGCACAGGCCGTCCTGGCCTGAGGCGTGACTGCACAGGTAGCGAGCCGTCGGGCAGAGGCTGGGGGCAGTGGGCGGAGGTAGGTACGCAGCGTTCAGGTGTGTGGGCACTTAGGATTCGGGGAAGGGTCTTCTAGGGCAGGGAGCCCCGACTGTGTGGAGAGGAACTGGGAGGCGTCTTGTGAACCTCGGAGCGGTTGGGAAGTGCCAGAGGGAGGAGGGAGGCAGGCGAAAAGGAGCGGGGCAGAGCTCGCATCTGTGTCGCACCTGCCAGGAGCCCATTGGGAGAGACGCTCGCTTGACCCGCGTGAGAAGTCCGTGGGCAGAGGCGCTGTTACTCCCGTTTTGTGGGTGAGGACACTGAAGCCGCAGGTCTCTGACGTCCCAAAGTTGCCTCGCAACAGAGTCGCAGAGTTGGGGTTCAGATGGAATCTGACACACTCCTTTGTTTCTCTGCCCGGGCCCTCGACTCTAGGGTGGCATTGGCGTGCTGCTTTGGAACCGTTCTGACGACTGACTTAATTTATTTGGAGTAACAGCAGTGACACGTCGAGGGGATTCCGTGTTTCCCTTGGGGGCGCGTGCGGCTGGTCGTCTTGTGACTTGGTGACCGTTTTAGCTGGTTATATTCCTAAAGCACAGCCTTGCCGTTTGGCAGCTGGCAGATGGGACTGACCCTATCGAAAGGCAGATTTCCGTCGTACAAACAACGCTTTTCCTGAGTACATCCGGTACACGCACCGACCCCTGGCTCAGCGTCAGGGTTTTGTACACAGGTCTGTGTCGTGGAATCCATGTGCCTTACACGAGGGTGGCAGCTGGGGCTCCTGTTTCTGCCCCTCGGGACAGTAATAGGGCAGCGAGAGGGAGAGAGAGCCCCCGTATGCCAGGGTTAGAACCCTGGCCTCCGCCTTCTCAGTCCAGGCTCTTCTCACCTCACATCTGTGCAGGCTTCGCCTCCCCCTCATCGGCACGGACCCCCCAGAGGGCTTCCCGGAAAACTCATAATGGAATCTTTGAACAGCTGCCCAAGGACGGTTTTCAGATTTTCAGCTATTTTTCTCTCGTAATGGAAGCTCTGTCTGGCTAGTTGGTTAATGGGTCCCAGGTTCTCCCAGGCCACTTACTTCCTAATTTTCAAGCATTATCCTTGGAGAAAATCTGCCCTGCGGGAGCTTGTGACTTAATGAGCTCAAAGTCAGTCTCAGGTTGTGGGCTGAAGCTTTGATCATTGGCGGCAGCCGTCTTGGTTTCCACAGAGAGTGGGAAACGGGCCTGGCCCGTGACTTGTTCATCGCTGCCCTGGTCGGACCATCTCTGCTTGGGAAGAAGCACTGTGCAGGCTGCTCAGGATTCGCCTCCGCCCGGGGCTCCGTCTCTGCATACAGCCCGTGGGGCTTCCAGGGCTGTTGCTGGAAGCTTTAGCTCAGTGGGAAGGCAGCCAGATGTTGGAACCTGAGGTGCACACCTTGAGTAAACCCTTTTCTGCTTTTAGAGCAGCCCGTTGGGCCCCTTCTTGGCAGACCCGCTCCTGCTTGGGAGGAGGCATGTGGGGCCCACGTGCATGTGCAGGGTTTCCTCAGCGAGGTCCACTGATAAAATATTTACCACAGTGACTTGGTATCAAGCCCTGGTTTGTTTGTTTTAAAAGTCTTAACAACACATCGACCATCAGGATGTCGGCTCGTTAACTTTTGGTTTCTTGCCTTGCGGTTTTTGTTTTTATGAGGAGTGAGGAAGCCAGGCCTGATCTGGGCCAGAGCCTGCTACGTGGGAGAGAACTACTCCCTCGTGTGCCTAACGAAGACGCGATCGCCCACGTGCTGCGTGCTTACTGTGTGCCCCCCACCCCCAACCCAGCAATAGTCTTAGTGCTTTGCGTTGTTTTCGCTTTAATTCTCTCATAATCTTGGAGGTGGGTTGATTTGTGTCCCCTGAAAAGATATGTTGAGGTCTTGGTACCGGTACTTGTGAATGTGACTTCATTTGGGAATGGGGACTTTGCGAATGTAATTAGTTAAGGTGAAGTCATACCGGGTTAGGGTGGGCCCTAATTCCAATGACTGGTGTCCTTAAGAGGAGAGGACACACAGACACATACAGAGGAAGATGGCCACGTGAAGACAAAAGGTAGAAATTGGAGTGATGTCAGCACAAGCCAAGGAACTCCAAGGATTGCCAGCGACCACCAAAAGCCAGCAGAGGGGCAAGCGTTCTTCCCCTGGAGCCCCCCGAGAGAGCACGGCCCTGCCAACACTTTGATTTTGTACTTCTAGCCTCTGGAACTGTGAGAGAGTTGATTTCTGTTGTTTTAAGCCACCCAGTTTGGGATAATTTGTTAAGCAGCCCTAGGAAACAGTGCAGTAGGAATAGCCTAGAAGGGTAGCAGCCTCATTTTGCTGATGAGCAAACCAAAGCTCAGAAGCGTTACGTGTCCTCCCCCAGGTCACGCATGTGCCTGTGTGGAGACAGGCAGATGAGGGGGTGGTGCTGCTGAGCGCGTGCTTTCAAGGTGACTTCCTGGTGCCCGTTATCTAGGACACCTTAATGAGCAATTAGGTCTCAGAGGGACGTCACCGATTGCAGTTTAGATCTGCTTTAAATCCTGGATCCAGCTGGAAATTTCCTGTGTGTGGCTCTGGGGGAAAGCTTGCTTTTGCTGAGGCAACACAGGTGTTTTCTGAACAAGGGGTCTAAGGATGGGGTAGAGGTGCCACATCATCTCTATGACATGACGTCTGTGTTCAAGGAGGCTCATAGATAATCAGGGACCAAGCCTCATTCTACAGAGAGGTTAGGGAGTTTGCCCGAAGTGCATCTGTAGTTGGAAGATGGAAGAGAAATAACAAAAGGGTGGCTTTTCTCCCTAATATGTCTGATCTATTTCCAGCCCTCCTGTTATCTCCGTTTGAACTGCCACTCCCCGCCCTCACCCCCATTTTCGGCTGGGAGGGGTTATGTGTTAGAAAGACATTATTCCAGGGGGACACCAGTGAAGGTTTCTGTTGAGGGGAGTGCCATAACTTGTTGGACACTGTTATGGCTGAATTGTGCCCCTCACAATTCTCATGTTGCAACCCTAACCCCCGAACGTTGGAATGTGACCTTGTTTGAAGATAGGAGCTTCAGAGAGGTGAGTAAGTTAAAATGAGCCTGTTAGGGTGGGGCCCTAGTCCAGTCACACTGGTGTCCTTATAGGAAGAGGGGATCCAGACGCACAAAGAAACATCAGAAATGCGTGCACATGGAGGGTCTCATGAAGATGCAGTGAGAAAGTGGCCATCCGCAAGCTGGGGTGAGAGGCCTTAGGGGGAACCAAGCCTGCCGACGCCTTGATTTTGGCTTCGAGAACCATGAGAGATAGATTTCTATTATTTAAACCCCCAGTCTGTGGTGTTCTGTTATAGGGCCTGAACAGACTACTGTAGACATTTCAAAGATGAACGTAATAGCAGTGAGAAGAGAAGCATGGATGGCGGTGACCTTGTGGGCATTCAGAGGAGACTTGCAGGGAAGAAATGAAGGTGGTCTGGACTAGGGCGGTGGCCACAGATAAAAGTGGACAGCTACAGGACAATGTAGAGGTAGAATCCACAGGAGCTTGTAATCATTTACTAGGGAGGGGCAAGAGTGGGAGAAGGAATGTGTAGGAAGACCCCAGATTTCCGCCTGACAGATGGTGGTTTTGTTCACCGGGATACAGGGAACTCCAAAGGGACCTTAGGCGTGAGGATGAGGAGTCCGAGCTGTCAGTAAGGAGATGTTCTGTAGGCAGCTGGATTTCGTGTGTGGAGCTCAGAAGAGAGATCTAGGCAGGGATGCAGATTTGGAAAGCGCCAGCTTCAAGCGGGCAATTAAGTCTTGGGCTCCAGTGAGATAGCTCCTTGTAGAAGGAGAGATGAACTTGCTGAGCACAAAACTCTGAGACTCTCTAGCTCTTCAGGGAAGGCGCCACCAAAGGTGACCGAGAAGGGGAAAGGCCAGAGCGCTGCGCTGGGACGGAGGGGAAGGCTATTTCAGGACTGAAGTTGAAGTGGAAAATAGAGATTGGGAATAGTTAGCACGGAGATGTGGGCGGGTCATCGGGGGTGTTTAACGCCCCAGAGGAGGGTGTTAAAGGAGGAAGGACAGAAGACAGGAGGAAACACCCCGGCTTCATTTTTTTTTAATGATTTGTTTTTAAATTGGTAATGTATACGTATAATGGCACAAAAATTGAACAAAATACAGTGAAAACGTAACTCCTTGTCCCATCCCCTGCTGCCTCGTTACTCAGTTTACCAGTTACCACTTACACCATTTCTCCAGCCTAGACAGAAGAAGCCAGCCCTCAGACCCTGTGTGTCCTTCCAGGGGTAGCTGTTTATGTTTATGTAATGTATGATATATGAGGTATGATATGCGATACGTGATCTATAACATACAACATCTATATATGTTTATATATGTAATTATATATAATATTGTGTATGTACAGTCTAAATTGAATTTCTTCCTATCACCTGTACTGTTCTACAACATGTGTATATTTATTTATTTGAATTTTGCAGCCATCCCTTAGTCTCTTCCCTGGAAGCACCTCTGTTTTTTTTGTTTTTGGTTATTATTGTTGTTTGTTTAATAAATACATTTAAGAGATCTCGCTATTGGAACAGAAAGAGCCGCCTCATTTACTTGTGTGGTTCATGGCATTTTTGATCTATGTGGATGTGCCATAAATTAGTTCATCTATCTCCTGTTGGTAGGTAGGATGATTTACATCTCTGCTGTGACTAACAGTGATAGCCCACAGCCTTACACACGGGTTACTTTAAACACCCGTAGAAGTGGCATTGTTGAGTTCAAGAGTTAAGTGCGTTTGATAATTTGGTAGTTGTGCACAACTGTCCTCGGGAGAGGCAGTTCCCAGTCTACTCCCTGACTAGCCGTGAATGAGGGTGCTGGCTTCCCACAACTTTCCAGCCCACTGTGTTGTCAGACATTTGATCATAGTTATTGTCCCATTGTATTGCTTTTATAACGAGTGAGCATTGTTTCAAAATGATCTGTCCTTACTGATTTGTGGGAGCTACTTATATGTTAAGGATGTTAGCCCTTTGTGATACAAGTTGCTGATATTTCTTACTTTCATTAGATTTATTAATCCTTCTTTTCTAGATGAAAAAATTCCTCTAGATCGTCATATCATACTTAGGCCTTTCCCTGCTCCAAAATTACATATCAAAAAACTCGTGTTTTTGCCTTGTGATTTATTTTTCATATTTAAATCTTTAATCTTGTTATGTGAGTCAGGGATCCAACTTAACTTTGTTTCTGGATGGCTACCTATTCGTTCCAGTCATTTGTTGAATAATAATCCCTTCCTGCCCGTTGACTTGACCTGCATTCGATTTTTATTGCCGTGTAACAATATTATGACAAACTCAGTGTCTTAAAACGGCACACATTTGTTATTTCACAGTTTCTGTGGGTCAGGAGTCTGGGCACCGCTTAGCCAGGTTATCTGCAAGGCTCCCTCCCATCAAGGTGTCAGCTGGGGCCACAGTCTCATCTGAGGCTAGACTGGGGAAAGATCCATTCCCAAACTCACGTGGTCGTTGGCCGCATTCACTTCCTCGCAGGTAGCCGGGTCGAGGCCTCATCTTTTTGCTGGCTGTCGACCGGAGGTCAGTGTCAGTTCCTTGCCGTGTGGGTCCCCGATGTACAATCTTCTGTAACACGATTGCAGGCATCCTGTCACTTTTGTTACTCTGGTGATTGGAAGCAGGTCACAGGTCCCGTCCACGTTCAAGAGGATGATCAGAAAGGGCGTGACACCAGGAGGGGGAGATCATGAGGGGTCTTTTTAAGAGTATGTCTGTCACCCTACCTTTATGATACTTTAAATTTCCATATATGTTTGCATTCATTGCTTTTAAGGAGCAAGTAGAGGAAGAGAAACTCGCTCAAAGACAGGTAGGAGGTAGGTGCCGTGGAGCTCCGCTTACCTTTCCAGAGCCCTTGGCCTTGGACTCGAACCCTGGCCAGTTTCGGACTCTTGTTACTCTGAGCCCCTTTGGCTGCATTCCACGGCCACACTTGATACGGGTCTGCCCGCTGCCTTCCTGTCCACACTTCACGTCTCCAGGTCAAGATAACCTAGCGACTGCTTGTAAATAGTGGAAGTTTGTGGCCTCGCTTCCGTGCCTTTGGCCCTGGAATTCAGTATTTTATTAGAGATTACACTCATATGGATGGATATTACTTTCTGGCTGCGCCATTGCCTACCTTTAGATGAAATCAGGTCTGTTGCTGCCACTCGAAAATGTTATTCTGGGAGAACGCAGCAATAGAATAAGTCGTGGGGTGTTTGAGGTGCAGTTCCTTTCCCTGAATTACAAGAGCTTGCAGCACAGGCCTTTGGAAGAAGGGCGGAGACCCCGGCAGCTGAGTTCTCTACACTTTTGTTTTCCCCACACTTCCTTCCGGCAGTTTTGTTACCTATAGTCTGTGGCCAAAAAGAAAAAACAAAACCCATTCCCTTTCTCAAAAGTCATTACGGACTGATTGGCCTGCTGGGAGTAGAGGATTTGAAGAGTCATTAAAAAACGATGGGTTAAAGGAAGTTAACAAAGAACCCCAGCAATAAGAAACAGTATGTGAACTAGTGTGCTAATGGTGTGATCTCTGGCACAGGGCTTCGTAGGGCGGAGAGGCAGAAGATGATGCGGTGATTCTTGATGGGGCGAGGGGGTTGGAACCTCCCGGTGGGCGGGGCCAGGGAGCTGGCCCGGAAGAGGAGGGAACATTATTGAAAATGTGGAAGGATGTGAGACCAAACAAGAATTTTAGAGTTGTTTGGATGTGCCATTGGTGGTAGAGACTTCTCAGAGCAAGTGATTAAGGAATCGAGTGCCCAGACTTAGGAGAATGGCCATTGAGACGATGCCTTTCTTTCGTGAGGCTGGAGAATCAGTTACTTCAGAAAGAGGACCATTTTGATATAGGTAGGAGGAGTTGGACTGGTGTGGAGCGGAGGAACTTAGGTATCCTCTGCTAAGCACTTCATGGCCCACGGTGACTGCTCGATACCAGCCATGCCATCTGAATTCCAGCCTGGAGGAAGGAAGGAGACACTAAGCAGAATGAGGTCCCTTTTCTTAAGGATCCTTTCCTGTTCGTCACGCACAGTACAGAACTTCTCTTTACATCCTGTTGGCCGAAGCTTAGTCACACGGCCGCATTCTCTTGCAAAGGGGAAGACTGAGGAAAGTGCGTAGGTCAAATTGGGAGTCCTCTGAGCAATCAGAAGAGGAGAAAACACATATAGGAGGATGTATGCAGGGGTTAGTGATGAAAGGAAAAGGACCAAATCCCAGAGTTTTACTTCTGAAAACTTGTTGTAGGACAAGAAACAAGTTTCTCGTGCCTACCCTAGGATGGGGTGGATTGTGTCACTGAATTAGTACATCAGGGGAAAGTTGTCACATCTTCCCAGGCAGCTTTGAAAGAGGAGTAAATGCTATATTGGGAGAGCCCAGGTCGGGAGACACACGATAAGGTGCCTTAAGGTGGGTTAGGGAACACTGACGGTTTAAGCCTGGACCCCACGCCCACTCTGCGGTGCGGAGGCCAATTTGCAGCGTTTCTCGTGTGAAATGTGCTCAGGATGAGGGTTTTTTTTTTTTTATTGATTTAAGAATGGCTTGTGATGCAGGGTCGCCTGGCTAGCTTGAAATAAGCAGGAGTTCTTACAGTTTGGGGGAAAAAGGGAAACAACAGGAAAGCATCTCCCCGATTGCATCGAAGGCGAGAATCCAGACTGCAGCCATCTGTGAACTGGATTCCTACCTTTCTCCAGTCTCCTGCCTGCTCGAGGTTTGCGTGTCTGCAATACAGAGCTGCTCCAGCTGGTCCTTGTCCAGGGTGGTCCAGGGTGGGCCAGGGCAGTGGCCTCATCCTGTTCGTAACGTTCCTGAGACATGTGTTTCATATCGAAGTGTGTTAACTGTTTCCCTGCGTGCATCAGGTCTGCTGTGATGTACTGAGCTTCTTGGTTTAATTGGGACTGTTTCTCACACATCTGTGGGTTCCCAGTGCTGCTCTGCTTGGTATCTGTGGTTGGACCCAGTACCCTAGATGTCAGGTCCCCTCTAGGTGTCAGTCCTGAAAGGGTTTCCCTGTTTTCTTAGCCTCCTGGTCTCACTTAAGCAGGAGGCACTTCTTTACCTAGAGCAGATTACTGAGCTGGAAAAGCCAGTTAAAAGGTAAATTGATCGCCAGCTGAGTCCCCATGAGTCAGCTCATTGAAAAATGTAAATTTTTACCGCCCACTTTCAGAGTCGTTTCTCTTAACAGTCCAAGCCATGGGTTAGGGGAGGGAGGAGTTCTTTTAGCGTAAATGAGGCTTAGCCTTCCAGGGGTATAGCTTTTGACTGCTTCTCTGAAGTTGGATTTGTTTTGAATTTTGTTGACAATTTTTCACATTTCTCCATTATTAGTGAATACTAGCATCACAGATTTGGAAATGACGGAAAGGCTTCCTGCTCCTAGCTGTTTTCGTGCATTCTCTTGTGTTCGATTTTTCTTACCACCCATTGAAGAATTGAAGAATGCCCTACTTCGGGTCTGGGGTGTCTGCCTGGGGTGTTAGTGTCACAACCGTGATGAGGAAAGGCCAGAAGCAGAAGGTCCCATATGTAGAAATTGGCCTGGTTGCTAAATCGTGGGTGGGGGAAGGGCACCAGCAACAGGGTGATGTGGTTTCTGCTTTGTACATACTTCAGGAAGATTCCAGATGGGACAGGGAAGGTGTGAGAGTTTGGCCACAGGCCAGACCAGGCAGAAGGCTTTCCTGAGAGAGGTTTGCAGGAAAACACCCAGTTTCAGCTCCCTAATTTGCTGCTTGATTATCTTGGCTAGTTTGACTTTGGGAACTGAAGTTGCATTATTTAGCTCTGAGATGTTGACGGGCTGAACTATCCCAGGGTCTGTGCAAGGATGCTCTGCAGTCTGAGGAAAGGCATGGGTTAGGCCTCAGGCAGTTAGAGTTGGACCTCTTGGCTTAGTAGAGCCTTATTTATGTTAAATTGTTCTTTTTTATTATAGCCACTTAAGTTTTTTTAATTGAGATATAATTGACATTAGTTTCAAGTATATAATGATTAAATATTTGTATATATTAAAAATAATCATCACAGTATGTCTGGTTAACATCTGTCACCAGTTACAAATTTTTTCCCTTGTGAGGAGAGCTTTTAATATCTATTCTCTCAGCAACTTTCAAGCATACAGTATAGTATTATTAACTATGGTCACCTTGATGTATATTATACCCCCAGGATTTACTTATTTTATAACTGGAAGTTTGCACCTTTTGACCACCTTCACCCATTTCTCTCCCCTTAACCCCCTTCCTGATAACCAACAATCTGTTCTGTTCTCGGTATCTTTGAGTTCGGTTTTCCCTTCATTTTTAGATTCCACATGTAAGTGTGATTATACGGTATTTGTCTTTGGTTGTCTGGCTTATTTCATTTAGCATCATGCCCTCAAGGTCCAATGGCAAGATTTCCTTCTTTTTAAGGATGAATAGTATTCCATTGTGTGTGTATAACGTTTTGTTTATCCATTCATCCATCGATGGACATTGGTTTCTCCTGTATCTTGGCTATTGTGAATAATGCTGCAGTGAACATCGGGGTGCAGATACCTCTTCAAGTTAGTGAGCTTTGGATGCGTTTGAAACTGTGAGTCTCAGAGTTTCTGGTCCTTTTGTTTAGGTTGTTTGCTGTTCCTCTGCCTCTTCTGAAGGCATTTGGATAAGCAAAATTAAATTGAGTCAAGTTAGTTCAAGTTCTTTCCTATGATCATGCTTCAAAGATAATTGATAAGATACACTGGACCTTGTAGCTCTTTCTTTGCATAGTAATTTTGTGGTTGATATCATACTTGGGACAAGGTTCTTGAACCAGTGGCTGTTTCTTGGGAGAGATCTGGTTTCTTGATTTTAGTCTGGCTCTCCACTCTTTTACCAGAAATACCCTCTTCCCTTCTTATTAGCAAATGTTTATCAGTGTAGAGCTTTATCAAGACTGTTAGATAAAGGTCTTATATCTCTTCTAGAAACATCTAAGCTAGCTTTCAATGTCCTTTAAAATTACAAGGTGATGGAAATTTTTTTTAAATGGAGCCTCTTTATTGAGCCTTAATTTCCATTGAAGTATTTTTATAAGATTTATGACTGTGTTTAGTAACTGTCTAATGATATCTTTAGTTAGTATAATGCTGATTATCCAGGCAATTCAAAGTAATTTATAGTTATCCCTTATTTACCAGGTGGCAGATAGTATCCCCATTTTATTGCTGAAAAATTGAGTCTTCTTACAAGAAATAAATGACACATTGATGTGCTAATTGACTTTATCAGGAAGGGCATGATTTTGTTAGGGAACAGATCCACCTGTGATTATGTGGTTGATTTGAGTTGCCCCTCTTGGAAAATGGCTTACCGTTTCTCTCTATATATAAAATAGAAATTCATATTCACTTAGCTTTACCACCGTGAAGGTTAATGAATGAATGTGAACTTTCTTAAGTAGTTTGGGAGGATGACAGAATGAGGAGTGTTATTTTATTAAGGGTAAACTTGGGTTCTGTTACTGGGCTTTGTGAAGGCCCTTTCCAGTTTTCTGAATGTGGATGTCACAGGTGCCTGTAAATCTCATTCTGTTTACTTTCCGCCTAATCAAGCCAAGGACTCTTTTAGAATATTCCCCCACAGACCAGATGTTTTGAAACAGCTGTTACCAACCCACAGTAATTAAATAATAATTTGTATTGTTAAAACATTAATGAAAGACATTTATATAACTATTGAGAGATTTAATTTGAAGGAAGGAGTATTGTTGCCACACTAATAAGGTTTGATTTCAGCCAAGAACAAAGATATTTGATATGCTAATTGCCTGGCATTTATGCAAATGGACGAATTTGATTGGTCCTTTTGAACTATTCCTGGGAATGGTCCCTATCCCAGCCATCTGGGGACCTCAGTTTCCAAGCTGTTGATGGAGACCCCTCCAGCCGCTGCCGACCCCAGGGGAGTCAAGGCATTCCTATTTGGGTTTTGGTTTTCATATTGGTTGGGAAACCTCATATACACAAAAAAGTCTGGACAGTCTTTCTCTCTGAGGTCCATTGTCTCCTTCCACCCGGGACTGGGTGCTCGTCAGTTCCCGGCTCTCCATCCTCAGGCTCGTTAGGAAAACATGGAAGGCAGCAGGAAGGCAGAGGAGAGGGAGCATTTTACAGCAGCGACTTGGGACTGGACCCAAGCTGTTTCTCAGCTGTGCAACTTTGGCCGTGTCACTTAACCTCTCTGATCTCGTTTTTTCATCTGCAAAATGGAGGCATTAACTAACTACCTCAAGTGGATGGTTTGTGAGGACTAAATGGGAAAACATTGGTAAAAAAGGGGCGACTTAAGCTAGTACTTGGAAAGGCTCTTAATTGTTAAGAACAGAAAGTAACTCATGGAGTTACCCTAATGTCCTGGCGGCAGGTGACGTCCTGTTGAAAAGTTTGTTCTCACATCGTCATTTTTTTAAGCATACATTTCTCTAATGTTTGTTTAGTTATTCCTGATGCTGTGACCTTCACTCCTCCCTTTCAAGAGGGAAGTCAGTTTCAGCGGGGCCCTCTCTTAGCCTACACTTTGCCAAAGCTGCCAGTGGCACAAACAGCCCCCTGGCAGGTTAGACTCGGAAATCCAAGGATGCTCGGCCTCCCCCGGGTCGCCATTGCCGTGACTTCGGCTGTGAGCAGGAGCCAGCCGTAGCTCTGCTCAGCCCAGGCTGCGAACATGGCGTGTGAGGGTGTTCGAGCACACTCTGGTTGCACATCGGAAGAGCTGCATTCTCCACTCTTGGTTCTTCCACTGAAAGCTAGAGAAAGGTCACTTCTTCCTTGGCCTCATGGCCTGGGGGTTGGCGCTCCGCTGCCCTTCTGGCATCAGTTTCATCTCCTCAGCTGTTGTGAGTTGTAGCAGTTAGTCCCACCTTCGGGGCCGCCTCCTTGTCTTAGAAGACAAGGACCATGTCTACCCTACGTTGAGCATATTGGGTTAAATAAAATATCTGACTAAAATGAATTTTACCTGTGCCTTTTAACTTTTTCTGTAATGTGGTTACTAGAAACATTTAAATTACATGTGTGGTTTGCATTATATTTCTTTTAGACAGTGTAGGTTACAGTTCCCTTTATCCATATGGTGAACTTCATGGACCTGCCTGGGTTGTTGGGCTGGGTTGAGGGTTGAGGATTGAGGGTTGAGGGCAGAGGTGGGCACGAAATGCTCTGAATGGCTAGCTCATCTTCCAGATGGTAATGCTTAGACCCCTGTAGTAGGGTGTAGTGAGTTGAATGATGGCCTCACCAAAAGATATGTCTACCTGGAACCTGTGGATGTGATGCTATTTGGAAAAAGGTTTTTGCAGATGTAATTAAAGGATCTTGAGATGATATTCTCGGTTATCCAGGTTGGCCCTAAATCTAACAACATGTGTCCTTTTAAGAAGAGGAGAAGACATCAAGAAGAAGGCTATGTGAAGACAGGCAAAGATTGAGGCACCGTATTCCCAAGCCAAGGACGGCCAGAGATTGCTGGCAGCCACCAGAAGCTGCAAGAGAAGCATGGAATGAATTCTCCCTCAGAACTTTCAGAAAGAAACCCCATACCAACACGCTAGTTTTGGGCTTCTGTCCCCTGGAATTGGGAGCGAATAAACTTCTGTTGTTGAAAGCCACCTAGTTTGTAGTGATTTGTTAGGCAGCTCTTGGAAACCAATACATTCAACCAACAGTTCGTTGATTTAGCACATAAAAGCCCATTCTGTACTTACACAAAGACCCTGTAGGTGAGGTGATAGGAATGGGGAAGAGACTCTACTCTTAGTTACTTCATCCCAGGCCAATCAAGGCTCCATGCTTGGAACATTGGCACAGCAAGGGAACAGTTTGTAGGAGTTGTCATGTGCTGCTTTGTCCACATTTCATTGGCCAGAACTCATCATGTGGCCCCAGCTAACCTGGGAAATGGGGCAGTGGGGGGTAGAACAGATGGAATGTCAGATGAGTACTACTCTGCCACAGATAACACAGACAATACCTGTTGATGATGCGCTCATCGAAGCTGAGTAAAAGCTCAGGCATAAGTAATGCTGGGCCCATTTGCTTGATGAAAAAATGAAGGCCCGAGCCTGCATGTCTTTCTCTCTCATACCAGGCTCTCTTCCTCACACTTTGTCTGCACTTAGCAAATGTTGGTTGAATTGAATAAATGAGGCATTTAAAATCTGTTCCAATTTTTGGTCTGATTGACAGTGCTTGTTCTCTTAGAATATTCTTGCCGATAGAATTGTCTGCTTGGGGAATGTTCATGGTGGAGATGGGTCGAGATCCAGCTATGACAAGTTATTGTATTTGGTTAGTAAGAAAATACCAAAGCCATTGCATTTTTAAGGGATCTTCTTAAAACCTCATGGGAAGACCACTCTACAGACACAATAGCAAAATTTGATGCCCGTTAGCTAGTAGTTAGGGCACAGGATTTATTTAAAAGTTAGACAACCTAAGCCTGACTCCTGGTTCTTCCACTTGCTCTATATGACATCTTGAGCTAGTTACTTCATCATTCCAAGCCTGTTTTCTCACCTATAAAACAGGAGATGAAAATGCCTAGCTCTCGGGGTTGTCATAAGGATTTTATTGACAGCTGTATTAATTTTTCAGGGCTGCCGTGACAAATTAACACAAACCGAATGGCTTAAAAAACAGAAATTTATTCTTTCACAGTTTTGGAGTCTAGAAGTCCAAAATCAGCACGTCAGAGGGGTTGATTCCTTCTGGCGGCTCTGAGCGTCTGTTTCCACGCCTCTCTCCTCGCTGCTGGTGGTTGCCGTCAGTCCTTCCATCCCTTGGCTTGTAGATGCATCACTCCAATCTCTGCCTCCATCTTCACATGGCCTTCTCTGTGTCTGCATCCAGATTTCTCTCTTACAAGGACACCAGTCATTGGATTAGGGTCTGTCCTGATCCAGTATGACCTCTTCTTTACTCGATTACATCTGCAAAGACCTTCTTTCCAAATAAGGCTATATTCTCAAGTACTGGAGGTTAGAACTTGAATATATCTTCTCAAGGGACACAATTTTACTCACTATGATAGCATAGGTAAAGTACTAACACAGTATGCATACAAACTAAGCCTTCGATAAATAATAGTTTTCATTACTCTTCTGAGAATATTTGGGAAAACCTATATGGATGAAACTTCCTAACTGAATTTTGCTGTATTTTCAGACATTTGAGGTTATAGTATCAATAAAACCAGAGCATTGTCTGTTGTTGTTTTTGTTTTTGTTTGGTGATGTACAGCTTTTATTTTTGCAATACAGTGCTCTTTTAGAGTATGTATAAGAGCTGCCATGCATCTCAATTACATAATATGTTTGGCATTTGGCTTTTGAGAGACTTTACCCCAGTGCTGTCATGGTTTCCTTCGGGCACTTTTGTCTTGCTTAATGATGCAAAACAGAAAATGCACACGAATGGTTCCCCAAAATGAGGCTTGTCGTTATTGCTTCTCTTACCTCCGGGGCTCTAGACTGCAGAAGCTTATTCAATGCAAGGCAATGAGCGCTCTAAATCTCCCACCTCCATAGATTACATTCCATATTACCCTCGAACATGGCAAAATTAATTGTGGCCAAGGCAGGGGAGACAGGAAAACCTATAATGGTTCATCATATTTTGCAGGCTTTGTGAGGGCCGTAAATTTAAGGCATATAGGAATTGTATTTATTCCTTAGACTTCACAAATTTGTCACCTTCCCTCTGTCTGAGAACAATGAATTCTTTAAGACAATAGGGTCTCTGATTTTGAAGTAGAAAGAGGGGCGTGGCATGGAGCCCTTCCCAGTGTCCCAGACCATAGAGCTGTCCCTCTCGAGATTCTTGGATCACATGGCTGTCAATAGCTGAGTTATTAACGCCAGGGGCGCTGGTGGAAGGGGCTGCTTCTGACCATTGCCTCTCCTCTGACATTAGCTGTGTAATAGCCTCAGTTGTTTGAGTCACATTTCATATGGAATAGTTCATAACTTGAGCAGGGATGTGTGTGTGTGGGGGGGCGTGGAAGGAGCTCATAGTGACCTCTGACTATGTTTCATGAGTGTCCTTGTGTTTGAAACCTTGCGATGCAGGAATTTACATCTTGGGGTTGGATCCGTCTTGGAGCCAGCTTAAACAAGGAAATTTACTCACAACTGACTTCTCTTGACCATTCAACAGCCCCTATCAGCATGGAAAGGCCCCCCGCTGCCTTAATCCATTTGGACAATGAAAATGTATATTCCAAGGGTTGAGATTCCCAGAAATGACAGGTCCTTCACAATGACAGCGAAGCACATGTGGCCGCAGATGCCCTGGTGGCTATGTCAGCGGGGATGCAGCTTCGATTCAATGATCTTTATCTTCTTTTCCAAAGTGAAAGTCTGTGGATTGATTTTTTAAATCACAGAATGGTGTAACTGCCTCTCAGTAATCCTGTAGCCCACTGGCTTCAGACTTCATTGACAGCGACCCATAGAAACACATGTATATGTCCACACAAACTTTTGTACATGAATGGTTCATAGCCATGTTATTCATTATAGCCCCAAATGTCCATCAGTGGATGAATGGATAAACAGATGCATTATGTGCAGGCAGTGGAGGCTCGCTCAGCCATGAAAAGGAACAAAGTACTGATGTAGGCTATAACAGGACTGACCCTTGAAAATGTTATGCTAAGTGAAAGAAGCCAATCACAAAAGATCACATTTTTGAATGATCCTGTTTATATGAAATGTCCAGAATAGGTAAGTCCCTGAAGAAAGAAAGTAGATTGGTGGCAGCCTAGGGCTAAGGTGGGTGTTTGGGAAGAAGTAGGGAGCGACTGCGAATGGGTATGGGGTTTCCTTTTGGGATGATGAAATGTTTTAAAATTGATCGTGGCGATGGTTAAAATACCTCTGAAAATAGCAAAAGCCGCTGACTTTAAATGGATGATCTGTGTGGTATGTGAATTATATCTCAATAAAGCTGTTAAAAGTCAAGTTTACATGCAAACTAGAACATTCATATAAAGTTGAATCAAAACCTACTCTTCCTGTGTCCATACATCCTGATTTATTCCACTCCATTCCCAAATTGATTCCATACCCACACTTTTATAGATTCCTTTCTGTTTTTTACAGATGAAAAAACCAGAACCACCAAGAAGTGGGTTCAAGGTTACACGGTTTATTGGTGACTGAGTCGCAGCTACAAACTGGGTAGTCTCAACACGCATTCCACTGTGCTAGCCAGGAGGTTGGGTATTCTTTTGAAAGATTCGTTGGAATTTAGGATTTACAAAAGGTAAACAAACACCTTCGCCTTGGGATCTGAAATGGTTAGGGAAGCTCGGGGCACAGAGAAGGGCTGGACACCTGGTTTTTCATTAAGCACAGTATTCGATGCATAAACACTGCATGGACTCAGCTTATCCAGGAGGCCCCCCCCCCTTTTATTTTTTCAGGCAAAGACGCTATTTGCTGAATATTGCAGAATAGAAACAGTAGAAATTCCTAGCTGCCAGGCTGCTAGACCTTCTGTGGAAAGTAAACTTCAAGATAGGGGATGATAGAAAATTAGGAAAAATATAGGAAATTAGGTAGAAAAGAGGAGTTGAGTTCCCTTATGGCTCTTGAATTAGCCGATTGGTATTATTAATTAATTGTGCCCTAAGTACACAGCGCTGGCTGGAGATGCAAAGGAAAGAGACTTTTGCAAGGGAAAACGAGGGGGAGTAGAGGTACCCAAAAGATCCTGGATTAGTGTAGGGGCATGGCACGTTCTCTGCCATGGTCATTGCTGAGCCCTTAGGAGCCGATTCAGACCTGCCACCCCCTCCCATACCTGTGAGAGGCCATTTCATGGTCATGGCTATTTATTCACCAAGTTTTGTTTGACACTGGACAGGTCCCTCTACCTCCTTAGTTAATTATTTGCACAAATATTTGCTTCTTCCTGGCACAACGGTTTCCATGTTAAAAGGACGCTCACATGGATTTCAGGGTTTTCTTTTCTCTCTCCCACTGTGTATTTAGTGCTGGTAAAAGGAGTCCGCCTCAGGGACAGAAAACCTCCAGTTTAGGGAGTGGTCTGAGCTGGCCGTGGCAGGGGTGGTGGCAGGAGGAGCAGTGGCCTGTCCTTCCACAGCGCTGGCCTTCTGTGGGGGTCCCAGACTCCCCTTTGTACCTAGGAAGGAAATTGGCATTTTCCGGTTTTTGGGACAGCTGTGAGAACCCAGTGCGTGTGTTTCAATGTAGGGTGGAGATGTGTTCCTTGATCAGGAATTGATGTCCTTCCTGGCCTGTCTGAGCCAGCCAGGGGCAAGGAGCATGCTGAGGGGAATCGAAGCAGCAAATATAAATAAACATTAATGAAACAATAGCAGTCATTTTTGGTGTGAAGCCTCAAACTCTCCCAGCATCCCGGCATGCAGGCGGAGACGCTGCTGAGATTTGGCGGACCCGCCTCAGCACCTGACCCCTTCATTTGCTCATTGGGTAGCACTGGGGTGTAGCGTCTCCCTCTCTAAGCCTCGACTTTCTCATGTATCGAAGAAAGATCGTAATGCCCTCACCTCGCGGGATGACAGACAGCTGAAATAAGGCAATACACACATAGCATGTGTTCTCTGTGCTCAAAAATGATAGCTGTTTTTATGATGAGGTGGCAACTTTTCACAGCCCCATTTGACAGATCAGGAAGTTGAGGCTCCAACAGCTTCAGTTTGCTCAAGCTACTAAGTCGTAGGGCTGGGCCCTGATTCAGGTCTGTCTGACTCCAGACCTTGTGTTTTTTTTTTTTACCACACAAGTGTATTCTCTTCACTTATCATTGGAATCTGATGAATGGCTGAAGATGTTAAGTTTAGAGAAGAATCCGGGGCAGTGGACACTGCTTTTTCAGATGTACCGGTCTTCTCAGAAGGGGGCACACGCTCCCGGGAGACCTCAAGGATGTTCGCTGGAGGAGAGCGTTCACGCAGAATGTAAGAGTGGACCTGCCTAAGCCTCTGTCTCTAACTTCTTCCTCTAGTCCCAGAATTACTGAGACTGAGAAAAGCTGTTTTCCGCTCCCTTTTGAACTGAAGCCCTCTGAGCTGATTTTTTTTTCAGCTGCTCAAATGCCTCTGTCATTTAGTTTCACTACATGTGTGCTTTCTGTTCCTCTTCTCTGTTAGAGATTACAATCTGTGGTAGCAGATAAAGGAAGGCCTTTTTCCTTCCTCCCTCTTTTTTTGATGCTTGTGACATTCCCAAGGGCTCATAAGTGTTGGATGCATCCAAGAAATAGAATAAACACGTTTAATACTAGATTGATTCTCTGAGGCCCTCCCCAGTCTTCTTTTCAGCCATGGCTTACTCACTCTTTATCAGGTTTGTGCACTCAACTATGTGAAATCATCACTTAGTGCCTGTTGGGCAGGCTGATCAAAAACGAAAACAAAAACTGAAAAAAACAACCCTAGAGTGAACTTCTGGAGAGGATTATCCTGGATATTCTTGGGAAATATCCTCTCTGGTTCCAGGGAGGTCAAAGACGTGAGTCGGGGGGCCTGTGGTTTGTAAAAACAGCAGATTCTGATTGGAGCTTTGGTCTGATGGTTCAAGGAATCCTTTGGACTTAGTGTGGCAATAGTAATAGCAATTTAAAGTAGGCTCATTACTGGAGCATTTATTGCTTTTGTTCAAAATGGCCCTTCGAAGTCAGGCCCTATTAAATACAGCAATTTAACTGACATTTAGCGTCTTTAGGGAGATAAATTATCCTTTGGCCTGGTCACCTCCACTTTGAAATTTGATCATTGGTATGAGCCCTGGGAGAGTAGTTCAGGCAGATGGGTTTGCTCGTGGGAGCCCACGCTTCAGTCATTCGTCCAGCACACGTGTAGTGAGGACCTACTCTGTACCTGACACTGTGGAGCCCGGGATATGTGATGAAAGTAAAGCCCTGCTTTTAAGGAGCTCACAGCTTTTATTCACTCATGAAACTGATTGAGCACCTACTGTGTACAGAGCCCTGTGCTTGGCATTGTGCAGGAGACAGACTCAGGGCAGAACATGTGACCCGGAGCTGAGGCCATTACTAACTTATGCAGAGCACAAACTTGGAGTCAGTTATCTGGGTACAGCCCAGGACTAAAAATACTGGAACTACATGTTATGAGAGATACAGGGAAATGCTGTCAGCAGGGAGGAAGGAGTGAGTCCATTGATTGGACCGAGGAAGGCTTTGTGGCAGAGGTGACATTAACGGATCCTTGAAGGATGTCCTCTCTGATGAGTCAGCTAGAGTACTTTTAAAGCAGCAGTCCCCAACCTTTTCGGCACCAGGGACTGGTGGTCCTATCAGAATCTAACGCCTGATGATCTGAGGTGGAGCTGAGGCGGTGATGCTAGCGCTGGGGAGTGGCCACAAATGCAGATGAAACTTTGCTCACTCGCTCGCCACTCACCTCCTGCTTGTGGCCTGATCCCTAACAGGCCACGGACTGGTACCCGTCCGCAGCCTGGGGCTTGGGGACCCCTGCTTTAAAGGCTACTCCTCGGTAGCTTCTCCAGAGCTGAGGCTCTTCCGCTCCCCGTCTTTTGATCTTGCATGGTTGCCCCTTCCAGGTATTCTTGGTTTCCCTTCACACACCCATTGTGGCCCCCTCCGACCCACTGCTTCTTCAGGGCTTTGTGTCCGTACCACCCCAGGCCTCCCTCAGGCTCCTCCGGCTCAGCTCCCATGGCTCACTGGCCGGCCTGTGCCCTAATTCTAAAGACCCAGAGGGAGGAATGTGGGCCACCTGTTCATCTTTTCTGACCGCATCGTGCATGTCACCCCATCTTGAATCGATGGCCCCCTCTGGTTCAGTCAGCAGTGGTCAGAGTCCAGCATAAGTGACAGTGGTGACCTGCTGATCAGGGGCCCTGGGCACAGCAGTATTTAGAATGGGTGAGCCCTGTGTCCTCTGGACCCAGCACTGCCACTCAAGAGAATGTCTGCCTGTGCCTGCAGAGACACCTGCAAGGGCGTTTACCACAGCTCTGTTTGCTCTAGTGGAACGTTGGCAATGTCCATCTGAGGGGGCTGAGTAAATAAGTAATGGCACTGTCATAAGGCGGAGTGCCATCACTAAAGGGAATGGGCTGGATCTTCACACTGACATGGATCATGGATGGCGCTCTCAAGACCTGTAGGGTGGGAAAAGGAAGGATCTCTATGTCATGTGCATCTTCAGTGTATTTTGAAACCACATAAAACAGGATTGTCTGTCTACCCAATCTCTCTCTCTCTCTCTCTCTCTCTCTCTCTCTCTCTCTCTCTCTCTCTCTCCCCCCCCTCCCTCTCTCCCTTCCTCCCTCTCTCATCTATCTAAAGTGCGTGTATATATATGTAATTATGCATACATACCCATAGTATATGTAGTGTGTATATACACACACACATGTATAAACACTACTGAATTACACATATGTGGTAAAAGTAGAAGACAGAAGACACCAGGACTGTAGTCCTCTCTGGGGAAGCAGAAGGAGGTTGGGGTAAGGGTGGCTGGGAGGGTGCTCTCAACCATTCATCATCTCAGTGGTGGTTTAATCCTTAAAAAAGATACGAAGTATGATGAAATGTTAATCTTTGTGGATTTGAGGGTCTGGGTACATGAGAGTCTATTATGTTAAAATCTACAAATGCTTGAAATATTTTATATTGTTAAAAAGTATGTGTAGAGAACGGGAGATTATGTAGGATGCCCGGAACTTAGTTCGTGGAGAAGAATGTCCCTGATGATACACGTAGAAGAGGGATATGGACCCGGGTCATTCAGGCGGTGGATATTCTAGCTGGGGGCTTCAGGTCCTCAGCATGAAAAACGGCTGAAGGGAAGAGCTTGGGGCCCCCGAGACTGGGAGGTTAGCTGCCACGATGGCCCAGGCAGAGTGGATGGGGCCCGGACCTAGAGGGAAGGGGGCGGACCTGGTGAGGACAGATGTGGACGATCACATTCAGGGAGCCCTTACTTATGCTGTGAACGCTGGCCACGGAGGTCGCGGGAACTGGTTTACGCAGACTAGGGCTGTGCGTTCTAGCTGTTCAGTAGTACCTTCTTAGGAAACCGTCGGGAAAAGAAGACTGCGGTTGGGAAGACGGCTAGGAGAAAGATGGCTCTGAGGAGAAGGCAGTCATCTGCCAGTGCCTGACCATTCAGACGTCGGTCCGTAACGTTTTGTGATCTGAGTGTCATGTAGACATGTTTGAAATGTAGAGTTTCTGTTACATTGCCACGTCACACATTACGATGCCACTTATTACAGAAAGAGTCCGTAGGGGAATTCTCTAAATAATGGGTTCTGTTTATGCGTCACTGTGTGGCTTCTTGATCAAGGAATATCTTTCGAGTTATTAGGGGAAACTGTCTCTCCATAGTCAGAGCTGAACCTGCTTTGACTGCAATGGTCTCCGCCTCTATTAAAATTCTGAAAAATAACATTTATTGCTGTTCTTACTGTTACTTGTTGTTGAAGATGCAATTAATCAGAAAGAAGAAAAAAATCGGTTAATCTACTGTTTGGAAAAAATTGGTGTATTGTCTTTTCAGACATGTTAGATATGTGTGTGTATAAGTTTTTAAACTTAATTTTTTAAACTTTACAAATGCTGAACATTTTTCTATTCATTAAGACATTTTATTTATTTTAGTTTATCCTCAGTCTTCTGTATCCTAACTCTATTGGTCAGTATAACTTTTATGAGCTTTATTTTCTGTAATCTTATTATGAAAATGATGGGCGTGTATGTTATTCATTTCCCAAGTTAGGACGTCTAGTCTAAATACCGATTGATTCTTTGAAACCACACAGTGTCCCTCTGGACTGGGGTGCTTGTCCCCTAGGCCGATTGCTCCCACTTCTCAGTCTGTCCCTAGTCCTTTCATGCCAGTCATAGTGGCTGTATTGGATTATGTTCAGTAAATGTGCCATGATTTTTTAACCTCTCCCTAGTGCGGGTTATTATTTTGTTTCCAAGGTTTTGTTTATTATAATAAGCACCACTGTGGATAACATGTTTCTAGCTATTATTCATGTACATCTATAGTCATTTCTATAGATCAGAAACATTCCCAGAAGTTCCACAGCCATATGTACCCCCCGATATCGAATGGCCAGGAGCAGAGACAGTTACCTGGCACTGACTCCCACGAGGCAGGAGCCGGGTCGCTCACTGCTTTGCGCATGTTCTCACTCCTTCCTGTGCTGTCCTTATCATTCCGTTAACAGCCAGAGTAGCGACTCCTGCATTACTGTTACTGTTACTGCCCGACTGGAAGAGAACACATGAGATCGTTTCAAAGGACCCCATCGATACCCTCAGTGATCATCTCCTCCTGGTGCCCCTTTATTTATTTATTTTTTTTTAAAGCTCTGGCTGTTTGCCTTAGCACCCACCCAAGGTCACACTGGGTCTTCCTAATCTGGGCATCAGGCTCCCCCAGGCTGGGGAGGGTCCACCAGAATCTCAGCTGGCTTTAGGATGATGAGCCTCACTTCACAGTAAAGGTCCCAGGAGGTAGGAAATGTTGTTCCAGATGAATGGTTTTCACATGATTTTATCCTGGCTCGCTTAGGTGGGTCAGGGCCCCCATGGCACACCTACCCCATTGTTCCTCGCTTTTTAGTAGAAAAGAATTAGAGAGGGACCACCTAAGTATTTGAGGTGGTGTTTATGCAATCGAAGCTCACAGTCACCCTACAAATTTATTAATCTAAGGACAGCCATTTCCTATACAACTGTGTCAACTTTATTTATGAGCTTTCTGGCAGAGTGTAACCTTGCATGTGTTATTAGGTTACCATACACATTTTTATTAGGTAAAACCATACACAGTTCCAATTAAGACAAAGAATGTGCAATTTCCTGAAGTCGGGATTGAGGTCATAACCTTGAGTACTCAAGAATTCCAAGTTTAATTAATCCGCCAAATTATTATTACTAAGGGGAAATGTCCTATCAATATTAGATGTGACGAGACAGCGATCTGGCTGTGACAAGTCACTCTGGAGAGAGCCAAGCCTGATCTTAACTTATCTGGCTGGTCCAGGGAGTCTCTCCTATCAGACTGCACATGTCCTCTCTGGAAGCCAGCCACCTTTTCTCCGCATACCCTCTTTCTTCGCAAGTGTAGACTACGCTCAGATTTTATGGAAGTGTGCGTGTTGCTTTTCTTTCATACTACCTGTGTTTTCTCAGCCTCGCTTTCTTGCTAAAGTGGAAGTCCCTTCAGTTGGGAGGCCTGTGAGCTTTTCCCAACTGAGTGGCATTGGAGAGACTTGGTCTTCTAGTAGAAAGAGTCCTGTCACGTCTTGCTACGTGAACGAATGGGGTGTTATCAGTGTCTCTGACTCTCAAGAGTCACACTCAAGGAGAGCGCATCATCTTAGTTCGGCTTAGATCATGTGGCCTCTCCCTTTGGCTGGAGAGTGTAGGACTCTTGATTATGGTCCTGTTAAATCATAGCCATTGAGGGAGGAGCAATTCCAATAAAGGAGGAGAAATGGATGCTGAGTAACTTAAGCAAAAAACCACCCTCACTGTCCCCTACAGCTGTGACTTGAAAATGGTCTGCTCAGTCCCCTTCCCTCTGGAAGTATGAGCTCTAGGACCTTTTGATATTTTCCTCTGTCCCCAGCAGTTTGGTCTTTTTAATCTTTTTTCTTCCTAAATCGTGTCGGCTGCATAGTTAGCAGAGTTAGGTCTAACTCACAGGATAGGGTCTCAGTTTAGAGGGGAAAGCCTTGAATTTAGGAGGTGTATATGTTAAAATTTTGGCTCTGCTACTTCCTGGTTGGATGATCTTGGCTCTTCCCAGCCTTGGTTTCCCCATGTCCTCATGGTGCAATCAAGAGGCTGGAACACCTCCCAGAGCCGTTTCGAGAATTAAATGGAGCAGCTTGGCGAAAGCGCTGCCCTGTGTGCCTAGGACAAAGGAGGCGCTGAATCAGTGCGTGGTGTGGCCGAATGAGCCTCGGGGGCTGGCCGACCCTGGCCGACCCTCGGTGATGCTGCCGCACAGACCTGGCTCCCCTCCTCTCTGACTATGTGACCTCGGGTAACATATTTAACTGTCTGAGCCTTGATTTCCTCCCCTGTAAAGTGAGCGCTGGTTCCTTCTTCTCTCACGTGGCCATTTAAAGATGCAGGTCTTTGTGTGCCTCGCTCAGTGCCCAGCACGTAGACAGGGCTCTGTTACATGGGGTGAAATTTCCTGATAGGCTTGAGCCTGTGGATCCAGACCTCACTTCTCGTTGCTCCTGTGCTGCTGCACCTGGTGCCCGTTCTCCCTCTTGCAGGGGAAGTAGCACTTGAAGTTCGAAAGGGAAGGAAGTGCTGCTAAGACATCACCACCTGCCGAAATTTTGCAGCCCTCCTGGCCGCATTCTCGTGTCCTCACGCTGATCAGTCTAACCTCAGCGCTACACAGTGGGCTTCAGTGACTCTTCAGTCTGTGGGGAGAAAGTTAACAATTCACATCCCAAGACCTTTGGAAAAATTCCACCTCCCCACCAGGCATTATTTATTTATGTTTTAATTTTCGTAGGTGACTCCGAGTTGTTCGCAGCTCTCCCAAAAGTGCCGAGTAAGTGGAGGTAGTACATGCTCCTGAAGTAATTAATGCACTTTCTACTAGCAAGGGAACGTGTAATTTGCAGGAATGTGTGTCAGGACCCACCCTGCTAAATTTATACCCTGTAATTTGCAATGTTCGCTGGCACCAAATCGGCAGATTGGTGAGTCTGGCCTACCTGCTTTGCAATTATATCTGCTGGCTGGTATTGCAGGATTGAGTAACTGGGAGACGGAGATCTCAATCATTTAAGTAAATTAGAAGCGGCTTCTGGGACCCATCCTAGATTCTATAGAGGAGGCTGGTTAATGATGTTTCCTTTGTGCAAACTTGAGAGGCTCTGATTAGGGCAAGGAAGGGAAGAGGCCAGGATGCAAGTCTAGCCTTTCCTGGTTGGGTGGACCATGGACCTTGGGAAAGGAAAACACAGAACCACCGTAACAGAGGTGGTTTTATAATGGGCCCTGGGGAGGTTCTCGTTTGTTTTTAAACCTGGACGTCACTTCACAGCCTTTGCAGACCAATGATTTTTGTAAAATCCTCATACATTCTCTGTTTTGGGATACCTGCTGGAGAATCTTTTGCGCTGACATGCAGGCTTCTTGTTCTGTGGGTAGGTGGGAGGAGGGCGTGAGATGGCTGGGTTTTCCCATGGTTGTGTTTTTGTGGCTAGATGAAAGAATCCAGCAGAAGATAAAATGAAGTGTAGCACCCCAACCCTGGTACATCTCCCAGATCCTTGATTGCTCCAGTGCTACCTTGGGCGGACTGTTTTTTACCTCCTTGAGCTATGTCTCTTCATTTGTGAAATGGAGCTAATGAGTCCTTTGATTAAAGCCGTTATAAATATTAGATGTTTGTAAAGGCATCTGGCACATGGCGAACGCTCAATAAATGGTAATTATCATCAGTGCTATTTATATTTGGGGAGGACATACTATTTACCAGTTGTAAAGCTTGGCTACACAAACCTGGCAGAACTGGTAAACAAATTGGGTGGAATCCTTTTATTCTTTCAAGAAGCCTTTTGTGTATGTACCTGGAGGCCTGGAAATGTGGATTGGATTGGATGTAGTTGGTACTGGGGATGGGCATGGGCTTGTAGCTGAGGAAAAGGTGCTCAGCCCAGCTCCAGGGCTCATTGAAGAGTGTGGGGTTCTTATTTGGCCTTGGGACTTCATCAAGGCTCAAAAAATATAAGGAGGAATTTAGAATCTGGGGGAGTGGGGTGGGAGAGAGACAGAGATTCACCGATAGAAAGATAGATCGATTGATTGATTGGTTGATTGTTCCCCACCAGGAGTTGGTCGTGGTCAGGGACCGGAGCTTTAAATGCTCCTAATGCAAGATCAAGTTTGGGAATACATGGACAATTTGTGGGTTTCCCAGTCCTGCAGGGTGAGACAAAATGAATATTCTGTATGTGTGTGTGTGTGCATGTGTGTGCATACATGTATGATGTGTATGTGTGTGTGTGTGTGCATGTGCACACACATGTGTACCAGTGTCTCCTTCTACTAAATTTTTATGGGCTGGTACACTGCAGCTGGGAAAGGCCCATGTCTAACTGGCCAAATCTTAATAAGCGTGTTCAAGAGAATCGAGGCCTTTATTTTGTCTATATAACAAATGATTCTGTTCTTATTGACTGTTTCTGCAGGAAGCCGTGCTGTGCGAGGTAGAAGCGCTGCTTTGTTTTCCTTGTAGGCTTTCCAGCTTGGACTTCTATTTCCACTGAGGCCTTATTTTTGAAAACATGTTTGCGCAGCAGAATTACAGCTGTGGAGCTCATAGCAGTCTTTGGTTATGAATATAGTTTATGCAGTGTTTTTATTTGTTTTAATTGACCGTTCTCTCATCTTCCTTTTTCTCCACGTGGACTAGGTCATCTGTCTCCCTCCACTGTGTTTTCTTCTGCCCTCTCCAATACTTGAAATCCAGGCATAAGTACACACCCTCTCTCTCATCCTGCTTCCTGGCATCTAGTGAAATGGGTTTTGTACTGTTCTTGTGCTCCTCCCTTCCCCAGCTCCTCTGTGTGGCTGCTTCTCCCTTTTTCTTCCTAGAACTTCCCTGAAGAGTTCATTTTCTTATCTTGGCATCACTTCCTAGGAAACTCCCTTTTTGGCTCCGAGACCTTTTTGTTTCGTGAAATCAAATGCTTCCCAACTACAGTGTAGGTTCACCAGTTTGGCAGCAGTTGGCGTTGGCAGTGCCTTGGATGAATTGCATATGCAGGATTTGGTTGGCTGTCCTCGTCACCTGGCTCAAAACAAGACGAAGGAAAAAAGTACAGAAGGTAGTCCTGCATTATTTTTCACTTACATATCTGAAAAATTAGTTTCCGTTAGAATAAAGGTGGAGTTTATTTCCCCTGCCAGAGGTTTTCTGTTAAAAGGAGTAAAGCGGAATTGGGAGGATGAAATGAAACTCTTTAGGAAAGAATGGCTCTCCCACCCCTATTCTAATTCCTCCTGCGACCCCTCACAGTGGGTTTGGAGCTGCTGAAATGCAAATGCCAGTGCCATTCACTGTTAGTGATTTGCTTACAGAAGGTAGCAGAAATTTAATCCGTGCAGAAAATGCTATGAGTCACTTCATCTCCTGCAACAGCTTCTTTACTATTATTGCAGAAAAGAGCACATCGAAAGGCAGGTCTAGAAAAACACTTTCCAAAAGATGGTTTTATTTGTCTTACAACGCAGTCATTTTCCAGAAATTGTAACCAGTATCAGGAATTTTCCAGCTTTACGTATGTAGCCACTTATTCCTCTCCGATTCTACTCCTTGCTTT
This sequence comes from Rousettus aegyptiacus, assembly GCF_014176215.1. Classification (NCBI taxonomy): domain Eukaryota; kingdom Metazoa; phylum Chordata; class Mammalia; order Chiroptera; family Pteropodidae; genus Rousettus; species Rousettus aegyptiacus. Next base: position 101,284,933 of record NW_023416308.1, read on the forward strand.
TCTTCTCTCTGGTTGTCTTTAGGGTTTTGGAGATTGGAAGGAAACTGGTCAGAATTGTTTACAGGGTGCTCAGGACTGCTGTAATGCCACCAGCGTAGCAGAATGTAATCTGCTCTGATGTATTTGGGTCTGGGTTATCTGAACGCTCAAGTTTGGAGCCCAGTGTAGCTTCCTTGGTGGTTACAATTTGGGATGGCCTGTCCCTTGCTCACATGTGCACGCTGAAGAAATACAAACAAAGTGCAGCATTAGCCTGAGCAAAACATATAACTAGGACAATGGACCCACTGCCAAAAAAGACCATCTGCTGTTTTCCAGAGCCAGAGATTGACGGCTTGGATGTCTCCTCCTCCAAATAGTCAAAAGAGACTCAGTCCATTTACTGATTTTAAGTTTCACCAGCCTTTGGTAGCATTTCTTGTTAGAAGGGGGGTATATGTTGACGTTAGTAAAGTAAGGCCCACTCCTTGATTCCCAAATAAATGCCTACGATTTTTCAGCAGCGTCCAAATTGGGTTTTCTTACCGTTTCCCCACCGCTGTGTCTCTGTCGGGCTGTCAGATCATCCTGCCTGAAGCATTACTCATCTCATGTCACTCTCCTGCTCAAAGCTGAGGCTGGTTTCTCCCTCTGACCAAATACAGTCCACACTCCAATACCTGGCTTCTAAAGCTTTTCTCAGCTTTCCGTTCTTCTTCATGACCCTTTGCCTTCATGTCTCCGCTTAGTTTAATATTTCCTTTGCGACGCGGGTCTGCATGTCACCCACCCTACAAAACCAGGCTGGTTGAAAACCGTTTCGTGAAACATTCCACACGCCGCTTCCCTGGACTCAATCTCCCCCTCCTCCGTGATTCCTGCATCCCATTTTCTACTCCTTTATTATGGTCCTTGTAACTTCAGTCTCTATAATGATGGCGACTTAGGTGCACACTCCTCTCTTCTTGTCAGCTGTGGGCTTTGAATGTGCTCAAACCTTATATTCCCCACAACCTGAGTATACCAGGCGCTCGGTAAGTTCTTTTTGAGTGAATGAATAAATGAATCAGTTGAATGAATGCTTTCCACAGACAGCACGCGGTAGGCAACGGGTAGCTATTCAATGTAAGTATCTTGTTCCATGGACCAATGCAGTGGCAGAATGTCATTGTTAAGGACAATGGTGGCTTAAGTGTTTTAGCAGTGAGAACAGTGGTTGCCTATGATGACCAGTTTCACATTTGGATGGTCCCCCAACACTTCAGATGTGTAATTAAGTTCGAATTTGTGGATCAGAAGTTTGGTATTTCAATAATACTCAAATTATGACTTTGAAAGGGTGGAGAGGTTGCCAGGTGGGAGGGGGTTGGCAGATGGGTGAAAAAGGAGAGGGATTAAGAAGTACAAATTGACAGTTATGAAACAGCCACAAGGATGTAAAGTACAGCATGGGGCGTATAGTCAATAATACTGTAATAACTCTGTATGGGGCTAGGTGGGAACTAGACTTATCGGATTGATCACTTCGTAAGTTATAATAAATGTCTAATCACTATGTTGTACACCTGAAATTAATATAATATGTCAACTGCAATTGAAAAAGAATTTAAAAAAGGATGGGGAAAGAACCATAGCAGTTTTAGCTCATGTGTTCTTCACAGTCAGGTGCACTGATTTAGCTGTTTGGGGAACACAGCGGTGGCGAATAAAGAGCACTTTGGGGAGCCCGCGAGTCCTTGATTTGCACCCTAGTTCTCATTGCCTGGTTTGTCCTCTTGACCTCAATTCCTTCACCTGTAAAATGGAGATAGAAGCTACTCCTCAGGTTTGCAGTGTGGATTCAGTAGCCAGCACAGAGGCACAGGGGCACTTCATTAACGTAGGCGCCACTTCTAAGAGACGTTCCAGGGGTGTCAGCCACTGGCAGTGTTTTTCATAGTGTGCAGAGCTGTCTAAACCTGCTCTTTATTGCTATTGTCCTTGATGGTGGTTTCTTATGACCGATTTTAATTAGTAACTTTAGATTGTTTTTCTTCTATAGTCTAAGTTTAGGAATTCTTCCTTCCATATTCACTAGAGGTTAGGAATTCTGAGTGCTATATCTCTGCTTAAAGATGTAAACCTATGCTAATTTGGAAACGGGGGAAAATAAACTATGGATGGAAAAGATGGAACAACCCCCCTCCCCCCCCCAGCCTCCATTTTCTGGGGGCAGAAAATGGAAGTTCATGCAATGTTTACGTTCGTACATCTCCATTATAGTTCTGAGGTTACTTGTTAACTTAGAAATATAAAAAGATGATTTTATTTGGCATATTTAGAGATAAAAGTGCTGTTCTTATTTATTTGTGTGGACACTCAGAGAAATGTTTTGTTTTCTAAATGTTTATGAGCTTTCTTCTTTCTCGTTCTGTAAGAAGTACTAAGGAATAGTGCCTGATTCACGAGTTCGGAAAAAAAATAAACATTTTCCTAAAATCATGCGCTTGTTAGCAGGGTCTCTTAGCCTCTTGGCAGCTACTTACACGCAGGGGCTTCGAAGTAATGATGTCTGTTTCTTTGGACAATGTTTTTACAAAATCTCTTCTCTTCTCTCCTCATAAGTTTGTAATCCTCGAGCAAGTACATTTGAGGCTTTTCTTCCTGTCTCGGAAAGATTTCAAAACGGACCGTTGTTGCCGATATCTCCCCGGGCAGGAGCCATCCCCGGCCGGCTGCCCTATGTTTGTGTGTATCTGCTAGGATCTGCAAGGCCCTGGAAGATGCTGATACAAGGCTGGGTTTGCTGGCACCCTTTTTTTAACTCTTGATAAAGAGACTATTTTTTTTTTTTAAATTCTTCATTTGGTTCTTTCTTTTCCAGGCTTTCTCTTGTGATCTTTAGGTATGTGACTTGCTGCTGAGCCGTGGGTCAGTGATTCTTGGGCCTTAGGTATTCCTCTCACACCTCACTGCCTCCATACCCTGGAGTCTGAGCTTTTCACAGCCCTTTCCATGTTTACACAAAGTTTGGGATTTTTCTGGGGGTTGGTGGGGTGGTATCAGGAGATTGGGTTGCTCTGGGGCTGAAGTTTGAACAGAAACTATTTTGTGGGAACGCCAGGAGCTGATTAGAAGTAGGGGATAAAGAAGGAGGGAAGGAGGGAGTGGCAGGGAGGAGAGAGAGAGAGAGAGACAGAGACAGAAACAGAGACAGAGACAGAGAGAAAGAGACAGAGAGACAGACATATAGCCGACAAGGGGATGCTTGACAGGAATATAACGCAACCGTGTAGAGAACATGGATGGGTGGTGTTGCCGACCTGGCCTTGAATGAAATGCCGTATTGTGGCATGACGCACCCAGTTGTGCCAGGAGAGCGGAAATCCCTCGGAGGGTGCAGTATTCAGACGTGGGCTGATCCCCCCCGATGACAGTGGAGTGCGCTTAGAATCAGAGACTCCCCTTGGCTGGGTGGTTCTCCTTGCCTGCTCCTTGCTCTGTGGCGGTGGCAGGTACCTTGCTGGTGGGCTAAGATAAACCTTCCTTTCCCGGAGCTGAGGCCCCCCCGCTCCCTGAACATCTGGGCAGTGGCGACTTGGCAGTGCCTCTCTGAAAGAGTGATTGTAGCAAAGGAGAGGGAGAAAGCCAGCTTCAGACTTCCCACTCCGCCTCGGGCAGAGATCTACCTTCAGTTGCCTAATTTATGGGCTCATCGAACATAAATCATTCTGGATTGCTTTCCTCTCTGTATACTTTTCTATAAAGTTTACGTATTTCTTTTTGTCAAAGATGAACGAAGCACCTTTTTATTTAACGAAAAGGGGGAAATCGTCAAACTAATCACATGGCAAAGTTCATTGAAGACCCCTAGCATCCCTGATAGCCAAGAATAACCTCAGAGGAGTTTGGGGAGTGAGGTGGGAGGTGATGAGAGATGGCATTGACTTCTGGGAGAGTCCCGCCCTGGTTCAGATCTCTTTTGGAACAAGAGCTGGAGCAACTGTGCAGACTTTTCCAAACACTTCCCAGAGGCTTGTTCTTCAGCCAGGTTCAGTAGATGGGACTACAGAGCCTTGTGCCAGGCCTGAGAAATGTGCATGCTTGTGGCTTATCAGGGTGTGGTTGATGCCATTTTGGGCACTGGGGAAAAGAGGTAGGATTATTTTGATATTAGGGGAAAATGAGCAAATCAATTGAAAATAAATGCCAGACCTTCCCCCCTCCTCACACTGCCAGCCCCCTACCCGCCACCAGGGTGTGGCAGGGTGGACTCTCGGACGTGGCGTGACTTGGACCAGTGAATTTGCTGGTGGCTCAGACGGTGGAGGGAAGAAAGGAGAGAGTCAGCCCGGCTCCAGAGAAGACGCTTATGAGCCAACTACGTGTTCAAAAGATTTTCTGTAATTATCTGAGTAAACTTTTTCTAGAAATTTAACGTACATACTGAAAAGTACACAGATGTTAAGTGGGGAGTTCCTTGAGTTTTTATGAAGTAAACACATCTGGGGAAGCAGTGCTCAGATCAAGAAACGGAGCCTTATGACACCCCAGAGCCCTCCCCATGCCTTCGCCTGGTCCCCCACCGCTCAGACCGATTCCCAGTGTCGTAGATCACTTTTGCCTGGTTTTGAACTGGCAAGAATAAGAGTGTCTGGCTCCCTTTGCTCAGTGTTAAAAAAAACTTCTACTTTCCACCCCCTCTTCCAGGAGGCGGGTTGTGGGATGACCCTCCACCCACTTAGGTTTCAAGGACAACTCTGAAACCTCGGCGACGAGACACCCCATCAGCCTTGGGCTGCGGGCTCCAGCACTCTCTCCAGATGCCCTTGAATGAGCTCTTTTGTCTTTCAGCAGAAAGCGTGGCCTGATGCCACCTGGAAGATCCAGTGGCGTGAAAGCGGGAGTCCAGTAAGCCTTAATTGTGGGCTTAGGGCGGGCGCAAGCAGGCCTTGGAGAGCCATGCCACATCCCTCACAAGAGGACAAATTCTATTTCTATCCCTTAATCAGAGCCCCCAGGACCCCCACAGTGACCACCAGGGTGGGGGTCTCTTGTGGGGAGGAGGGAGTGGAGACGTGGCCAAGGGGAGGTGGCTCATGGTCTCTTCTGTAGAATATAGAGATGTGTGTTCTGAAAGGGAATAATAAAAGGGAATGTAGGCCTTAGGCAGCTCCCCAAAATAACTCATTGAGGAGCAGCCATCCACAGGTTTCCCCAAATGGTTACCTGTTCAGAAAAAAAAACAAAAAAAAAACAAAAACTTTTTGTTTGGGACAATTGGTTTCAAACCTATGTAAAAGTACTCTTACCCAAACCTATTTCTCTTAAGTTTCAAGGAACGTTTTGTCTTTCTTATAGTTTATAAATTGGTGAGTAAGACAACCTTTCCCTATTGGCTTTTGCTCTTCGAGTTAATGGAGCCAGTCTCTCCTTCCCTCTCTCCCTTCCTGCCTCCCTCTCTCCCCGCCCCCCCATGTTTGTTTTGATAATGAGCAGTGCTGTGCAATGCCTCCCCCAGGTTCTCCAGGCATATTTACTATGATGATATTTTAAGAAGTTATTTTTGAAGCAAAGACACCAGTAGAAAATATGCCCACATTCTTCAAGGACCTCTCGGTTCCTTTGCTCGGAGTGTATGTTCTAGGACACTGCAGATGTAACCGTAAACGCAGGTGCCTCTAAATGATCACATACGTCTCTAGGGATAAATAAACAAAACTGGATTACGCTGTACATGAGCTGCGGCTTGCTCTCCCCCCGCTCAGACCTCATGGTAGGTGTTCTTCCATGTCAGGGCCTCTGGCTCCTTCCTGGTTCTTAGAGGCTGCAGTTTTCTGGTATGGATATGCCATAGCACATTTTCCCATCTCCCTGTTGGTGGACCTTGAAGGTCTTTTGAGCTTTGACAAATAGTGAAAACAAAAAAAGCCTTCTGCAAGTTTCTCTATACATTTATATAGTCTTAAGGCTAGATTAATAAAAATGGAATGGGTGAGTCCAAAGGTAAGGTCGCACGGGATAGTGCTGGGTACTGTGGGGGGCTGCGGAGAGGGTGGGGTACCAGTTCATGCCCTCGCCAGGAGCAGGACAGTGCCCGGGTCCTCTCGTCCGTGCCTGCTCACCATATCATCCATCTTTTTAACTTTTGCTGATTAGGTTGCTTTACCAAATGGCATTTCCGCTTGCGTCTGTTCCGCAGCCAGTGAGGTTGTGCATCTTTTCCTTTATTCGCATCTTTTCATTGATTGGCCCTCTTTATTTTCTGCGACATGCTTGTTTATGTCCTTGATCCCTCTTTCTCTTGGTTTGTTTACAATTTTCTTATTGATTTTTAAGGAGTTCTTTGCAATTAGGGACACTGAGGAGTGTTTTAAAAGACACGTTTAGGGAAAAAACCCATCTTGATTGGCATTCCTGGCTTCCAAGCGCCATAAAAGATCAAATAGTCTTTTTTTTGGCACTGGTTAAAGGCTTTAGTTTTCTGTTTTGTTTTTATTTAATTAGGTGATTTTTTTCCTCCTGGCAGCAGAGTGCCGGCTGTCTGTCAATATATTATCATTTGTGCGGCGCGGGGTGGATCGTGATGCGAAGTGGACAGTGAGCGGTGCCAGGCAGGGTTTGGCTCCTGGCAGAGCCGATTGTCATGGACATTCAGCGAGAAGCTGGATCCTTTGCCTCGTTTCTCTTAAAAACCGTGGACTGTCATATCTTTAGCATAAAGGCAGCTGATCAATAAAAGAGACAGGGAGGGTCTCTTGTGCGGTGTTGGCAGCTCCGGTTTGTTAGGCTTCTTTATTCCACTGGCATGCCCTAGATCGGCGTTGCTTCCTTAAACCCTCTTGGCAGGTTCCCGGGGAGCCAGTGTTCTTCTCTTCATGTCCAGAGCCTCTGGAGGGTTGCCATGTTTCCTATTGGTAAACAAACTGGGCTGTTTGTTCAGAGGGTGGCGGGGCTGCCAGAAACGGCGATAGCCGGCAGCCGCGTTCCCCGTGCTCCCTGTGGTGATCGATGGCAGAGGCGGACCCTTGACCGAAGCCCTCTCAGGCCCCTTCCTTCTGCCAGACCACCCTCGCTGCCTGCAGTGGCACAGGGCTTGCTTCTTCGCCTGCTCTGGGTGACAATCCCAGCCCAAAATGCCACTGTCTTTGGTGCAGCTGTCACTACTCCCTGGATACAGAGAGAAACAAACAAAGGCCAAGAGTAGGGTGCTTCTGGTTTGGGAATCACTGTGGGGAGAGGGGAAATCAACCTCCCTGAGATGGAGGCCTGAAGGCTTGACTGGGGCCGCCTCCAATGCAAGGCAGAGCAGAAATAGTGGGCTGGCTTTCGTGGGTGTTTTCAGCAATTAGATGCACCTGGACCTGGTTCCTCTCTGCAACCCTTCCCCCACCCCCATAACCTGTGTCCAGCCTTGATGTCTTTTGAGCTGTCTCTGAGGAAATGGGTCATCACAGAATGTTGGATTAGCCTCCTGGGCAGTGATGTCATATATTGCCGATAGCCCAAGTCATATGTAGATTGAGTCCTTGTGCCCAGGAGTACTGGAGGCAGGCTCTTCCCTGCTGAGGTCATGGTCTAAAGTATTGGGCTACTTTTGACTTTTTTATGTCCAGAGCCTCTGGAGGGTTGCCACGTTTCCTATTGGTAAACAAACTGGGCTGTTTGTTCAGAGGGCGGCAGAATTATTGGTTTAAACTCTAGCTAATCTAGAGGTGACGATGCCATCTTCCATTCCTCCATTCATCCTACCTTCCATCCCTCTGTGGAGTTGAAAGGGAGACAGCTGAGTTGGAGGTTGAACCTCATGGGAGATGAGGTGGCTTATCCAGGGAGAGCGTATCTCTCTCTGAAGCAGACAGGAAGCAGAAGTCTGAAGGCCATCAAGGGAGGGGTGGAGGGAGAGGAGCCTTTGGAGGAATGTTCAGAGAGCCAGCTGTGGGTGGGGGTGGAGGGGTGAGGGGTAGGGTTGGGGGTGGAGGTGTGGAGGCTAAGGGAAGGGAGTTTCAGAAGGAGGGAGTGATCCAGTTGGTCCAGTGCAACAGAATTGTACATAAGGTCGAGATTGAAAAGTAAGCTTTGGACTGAGCGATTGGGAGGCTTACTTTTTGAGGACAGAGTCAGGAAAGAAGAGGGGGCAGGAACCAGCTGGATGTCAGGGGATTCAAGGTGGCACAGACTGTAGGGTTTGAACCTATTGAAAGCTTAATCATGTCATTGATTGACTTCCGTCCAGTGTGTAGGTGTTGAGCTGCCCCCGTTAGCACTGCAGTGACCTGAGTTGGAGCCATGCTGTAGAGCATATTTGATTTATTGCAAAATCGTTTCTTAACGAGCGGATTCCTTCTCCTGATCTCTCATCTCACCTGGTAGGATTCTGTTGTGTTCAGTTTGAAGCGCATCCTTCTACACTTGAGCTCACCCTTCCTCTAAGGATTAATCATGGACTATATGATAATGGTATGTCTGGTGTAATGACGTGTTATGTACCTATAGTACACCTAGTCTTTATATAATAGTACATCTTTAATAGTGAATAATAATACCATTAACAAATGAACTCTGACTAATCTTATGGCCTCTATTAGTGTGTGTGTGTGTGTGTGTGTGTGTGTGTGTGTGTGTGTATTTTTTTCTTGAAAGGTTTTTGTGAGTGATGGACAAACAGCCTTTCAGTTACCCAGGTAGCTTATCCAGGTTGCACTGGGTCCATCTCCATTTTATAGAGGAGGAATGAGAGACCGAGGCACTGAGGGGTTAAGCCCGTCCCTGAGCTGGGAAGGAGTGGAATTTGAATTCAGAGTCTGTGGGCCACTGAGTGAGACAAGCCCTATAATCCCTCTTTAATTTTTAATTTGCTTTGTTTTGTGCACTGTCAGAAGCTAACCTCCGCGATCTGGAAAACCCGAACAGGTTAGTCTGCACGGTTCCAGCCCTTTGATTTACCAAATCCGACAAGTCTCTTGCAGACGCAAATTGCTCCCTGGGAAAGTGGTTCTCATTTAGATGTGCATACAGAAGCGGGGAGTCCAGCAGTAAATACCCAGTAAATACTGTCAGACGCTGGCGCTTGCTAGATGTACAAACGTCATTTGCTCAGGAATCAGCTAATTCCTCATTACGGAGGGCTCAGCACCAGGGCAGTGGGGTATCTGCATGAGCAGACTGCAGAAGTGAGATGGACCAGTTTAATGGCTTAAAGCTGCTAAAGAAAATGTAAAAAGAGGCACTGGGTTACTGCACATTCCCGCCTTGCTTGGCGATGCCAGTTTCATGTGTTTTATTTTCCTGGCAGCATTCCTCTCCTAATCGGAAGTGATAAGCCAAACCTGCTGAGACATGATGGAAGGCTGTGGTTAATGGCAGTGAACTGGAGAGGACCATGTATTATAGGGAAGGGGGAGCAGGTCAGATTCCTGGCCCCTTGGAGGGGGTTTTCTCCTGTCCAGGGGAATGCAGGACCAGCCGTCTCCCAGCGGACGACGGGGCAGGTCAGTTCTGATGTGCAGAGGGGCAGGGACCAAGTGTCATCCAGGCGCTGGAAACCTGGCCTCTCTGGCCAGCTCCAGCCCCACTTTTGGCCAGGCTGGTCGATCTGTGGGTCTTGGTCTCTCCGTATTTACAAAGGAGGAACTACCTTTGCCACCTGCCTGGCAGGAATGCTTTCAGTTCTTCGGGGGGAAGAGCCCTGGTTAAGCCCTAGGTGTTTAGTTTAAATGCTGAAGGATGTATCTGGGACAGGCAGATGGTGAGGGTTTGCTTGCCATGAGGACTGGGTATGAGTCCACATGAACGAGAATACCAAATTGAGCGTTGAAACGGAACGCGGATGTCGTCTATTACCGCCTTATTTTACACACGGGGAAACTGAGGCCCAGGGAGATAGAACGACGCTCCCAGATTCCAGTGGTGAATCCCATGTGTCTTTCCCTTGACCTGCTTCATAACCACCTGGTCTGGAAGGTGGGGTCATGGTTACAGTTTGGCTGCTGTTCATGAGCTCGAGGAATGATCTAAGCAGGGCTCACTGTTTCCCAGGAATAACCAAACCGAGGCTTCGTGTATTAGAAGACACACAGCCGGATCGCACTGTGAGCTCCTTAACTGTGTTCTTACAACACAGTGTCTGTCCCCACACTATACTTTCTTGGACCTAAGTGACCATGGGTCTCAGCTAGCCAACCTCATTTCCAGTAGGCTTACCACCTACCTACCCAGGCTGTACCCTTTCTAGGGAATCAAAAAGAGAAAAGGGACCTAGCCTTGTCTGAGTCCCACCGACGGTACCAGCTTTATGAGGGCAGCCAGGGAGCGTGTGCAGATGGAAAGAAGGAGCAACAAATGCTGGTACTAGTTATTGAACCCCAAGCATATGCTACTTATTTACTTTACTTTATCCCTTTATCTATTATAGATAGATAGATAGATAGATAGATAGATAGATAGATAGATAATATTTCTCTATACCTTAGCAACCCTGCCCAGGAGGCAGGGTTACCCCAGTTTTACAGATGGAGAGTTTTAGCTCAGAGAGGGTAATTCACTCATCTGCAGTCACATAGCTAGTTATAGTGACAGGAGAATTGGGCATGTGGCTGTGTCAAATCACAACCTTGGCTGCCTCAGCTACGGCCACCTTTGCTCTGCCTTCTGCAGCCCCATGCTGCGGGGCCAAGGAGACAGATGGCGGGGACTATTCTGAGAAAGCCAGCATTATTGTGGCTCTTCCCGCCCTTATTGAAAAAAATATCTGACCTTCTGGTCAGGCCTGGGTATTCTTATTTTTGGAATGTCACAGCTTCATAAGTTGGGTGGGTAAATCTGTCTCGTGAGATGTGTTTATTTTTTCCCCGCACGATCCGCTGCTACCCTGCAACTGTTGCTGCCTTTCAGAAAATGAAAAGAGTTCATAATAGACCGCATCTCCCAGATGGATGTCCTCGCCTTGGCTGTTTTTTTTTCCCCCCAGTGTGAACACTTGCCTCCTTTTTATCTCTCATTCTTTTATAGTTGATGGGGTTTTTGAAGCTGGAATATTAGTAGTAAATGGTTCCATATGTCTTTCACAGGTTTTTCTCAAATATTAGCATAATTTTTGTTGTTTATAATAAATTTTATTAATGAAACTTTTTTAAAGGATGGAGAAAAGCACCAGGAATCACATAAAGAAAGCCTGCGTGCCTTCCACGCAGCTCCGTTGAGTTCTGCTATTTTGTCTTGCTTGCTTCAGGTTGTTTTGCAGAAAAAGAGTCTTCCAGTCTCGAAGTTCATTATGTACCCTGTGATCCCATTGGCCAGAGTGTAACCAATCTCTTGAATTTGATATTTTTCTTTCCTGTACCTTTTCAAAACTACACTGAAGTAGTAATTTTTCAAGCTCGATTGAAGTGATACTCTTCAACTTGTTTTTTTCCACTAAGCATTAGGTTTCTCAAATTTTTCCATGTTATTTCGTGCCATTCCCAGTTGAGTAAATTGAAGCTCTGAGTAGTATTCCGTTGTGTGACTGCACCCTGATTTTTCATTTATTTTCTTTTTGATGAACATTGAGTGTGTGTCTTGCAGCTTTATGGCAGTAGCAGTGCTGCCGTGAATGTTCTCAGGCTCTTGTGTCTGGCGCATTATCCCCCAGGCAGAGAGGTGCAGGAGGGGTTCGGCTGGGTGAAAGGGTAGGAAGCGTCTTCAGCTTCCCTGGGAATTGCCAACTTGCTCTTCTGCGTTACTCTCCCACGGACAGCCTGTGAGTTCCTGTAGCTCCACATCTTCTCACCACTGGAGATTGTCAGACTTAAAAATTTTGCGAGTCTGCTGGGTGTGAAAGAGAACTTCCTTGTTTCGTTAATCATTCTTTGACTGCAGGTGAGCTTGAGTGTATATTAAGTGGCTGTCTGAGTTTGCTCATCAGCGACAGTACCTGTTCATGTGCTCTGTCCAGTTTTCCACTGGGTCGCCTGATTTTTCTTATGTAGTCTCGTATGAAAATCCTAGATATCGATCTCTGTGGGTTATATACGTGGCAGATACCATCTTCTAGTTAGTGGCATATCTTTGAAATTTGTTATCGTATCTTTTGATGCAGTTGTACATTTTAATGTGGCTGTATTTACCAGTCTTTATGGCCTGTGCTCTTCCGAGTCTTATTCCAGAGAGTCTTCCTTACTCTGAGCTCACAAAGATATGCTTTTGGACCTAAGTGAAACTCATTCAGCTTTTCCGCCCTCATTCCTTAATTTGCTTTGGTATTCTGTGCTCCCTCTGCCTGGGTGTCTCTGCATAGAGGAGAATATAGGCTGCAGAACAGTTCCCCGTGACCGTAGGAATTATTGCAACGGTCCCTGGGCAGATAGGGCTGGGCTGAACTTGGATTCGGAGCAAAATCCTTCTTCTTGACCCGGTGGCTGTTTCTGAGAGGTGCTAAAGTGCAGGGTTGATTGGCCCTCTCACAAGCCTGGCTTATCTGCAAGCCTGATAAAATTGGTCATAAAGTTGTCCTCTTCAGTGTAGCTCCACTGCTTGATTTGAGCTTCCTGCTGCTGCTGCTGATTAAAGCTGAAAAGACAGCGCATGGGGGACAGCTTCTGCTCCAGATTCTCGCCCAGGCCCGACATGCAGCCGAGGACACGAGTGTGTGTACGAGCACTCGTAAATGTTCACACGGAAGTCCTTCCTGTCTGCCCCTTTCCCCCCAGGAGCTCAGGAGATTTTCTGCAGACCCAGTCTCACTTATCCATTGTATTATGCACAGAAACATAAATGGATTCCAGCAGGGTTTAGATAAATTCACAGAATTAGGGACTGTGAGAACGGAAGGGTCCTCAGGAGCCACCGCGTCCATTCCCCGGCTCAGTCAACAAGCATTTGCTGAGTGACTGCTGGGTTCCTGGCACTTGTTAGTTGTTGAGGACACAGCGGGGAACAGGACAGCCAAAGTCCCTGCCTTCCTGGTGGGGGGAGCAGCCATTAAACCACAGGGATCATTTCAGAGTGTGGCGGGTGCGATGGGTAGAGAGGACATGCCTTCGAATCGGCACTCTTGCCGTTTTGCCGTTTTAGGCAGACCCACCATCTTCTGCTCAGAAGTCGGTAAACCAGGGCCTATGTCCCCGACCTAAGAACAATTTTTAAATTTTTAAATGGTCAAAAATAAAAATTAATCATCCGCAATAGATTTTGATAATAGCGAACACCAACTTTGAACCTCAGGTGAAATGTCACCCCCTCCCCCCACACACACACAAAAGGATTCCATTCTTCTCATTAATAGAACTCTATTGTGGGAAAATTGTTCTCAGTAAGATAATATTTTGAATTTCATCAATAAACATTTTGTAGGTTTTTTTTTTTCTCTCATATGAGTCCTTATACAATGTCTTTAATTTGGCCACCTGACCTGCGCAGCCTGAAATAGTCATTCTCTGGCCGTTTATAGAGTGTGCAGGCCCCTGTTGTAGTCGTGTGACTGTGGGCAAAGGACTTCTTCAGTCTTTGTTTCCTCCTCTTCAAAACAGGCGTGGTGCCTGTCGTATAGAGCTGTGTTGATGGACTGAGGAGACCACTGATGTTAGTTAGACTTCTGCCGTGGGGAGAGCTTCCGCAGCTCTTGGAACTTCCCCAGTGAAAAGTCGGTGATGACCGGGTTCCAAAGGGCTGTTCTGGGGTGGGGTGGGGGTGGGCGGGGCTCAGTGCCCACCTCTGTGGGTTGGCATCCTGAGGAGCAGTGTCCTCCAGTGCTGCTGTCCAGCCCCTGAGCTTGGACCTTGGACCTTGCTCTGGCTACATGCTGGCAGCTCTGTAAATCTCCACGACGTTAATGTCACTCCAACATAATTTTCCTCATGAAACGCAATGAAGCATAACTAAAAAATGTAAGTAACAGCTTCAGGCTCTTAATGAGGCTATAAATACAGGACAAAAATAATTTATAAAGCTATTTCCTGGTAAAGAACTATCCTATTCCTAGACTTTTTAACTTTTTTTTTTTTTTTTTTTTTTTTTTTTTTTTTTTTTTTTGCTTTTCTCGTTAATACTCGCCACCGGCTTTCTTTGGCAACTCATTTTAAGAAAGAAACAAAGCATTTATCATTTAGTAACGGTTGCTGTTTTGCATTTCACGGGAGAAGCAAACAAGAAAGCAGCATGAAGTACAGATGCTGAGGAGACAGCTAGGCTCACTCCCTGCCCAGGTGACTTGCTCCGTCCATAATCTGTCCCTGCAGTAAAATACTAGATCTTCCGTCAGGGTCGGCATAAAGATGATACACCTTATGTGTAAATACGAAATCTGTGCAAATATGAAATCAGTAAATGGGCTGAACCATGAGTCATTTTATACTTTCTCGCCAGTTTCTTCTTTGAACAGATGGGTAAACGGAGGCTGGGGCTGCTGGAATGAGCTCACGGGGCAGGGCGCTGTGTAGTCTAGACGGAGCTGGAGACCTGGCTGTGCTCAGGTGCTTGGAGCCAGCAGCACATCCTCACTTCAGGCTCGGACATCCACACGTGACTGCTCCCTTCGTGGTGACAGCCAGCGTGTTCCCCTTAGCAAGACTCCAGCAGGAAGCAGTTTGTTCGATGGGAACCAAATGACTCTGGAAAGTGCTTGGGACAAAAGTCTCTCATTCCATCCCATGCCGATGCCACCATGTGGAGCCGCCTGGAGTTGAAGGGACCCTTAGGATTTTTCTAGGGTGTTTACAGTAAGACAGATCACTGCAGACCAGCTCCCTCGGCACTCGACACGTGCCTGAGCATGGCACGTGTGTGTGTGTTTGAAGAAGCGAGTCAAAGGGAAAGCAGATGGTTGTTTTTAGTGACCTCATAACATTATGTCTGTTGGCACTAGGCGGTGGGAAGAGGTGTGTTAATTCTCCGGGGCGTTTTTAGGGAAGATCTATTTAAGATCTTCAAAATGGAACACTAAGCTGTATGCGTCTGTGCATATGTTTATGTATCTTGCTTTGTTGTTCATGGAGCCTGCAGGCAGGCTTGTCAAGGAAACAAATGAGAAAAACAAAGTTGATTGGACAGAAATCTGAAAGCAGGGCCTGTCAGTAGTTTGCAGATGTTAGTTTTCTGTTGCATCATGACAAGGGATATCCCCAAGGGTGGGGGGAGGGACAGAAGATTGTCAGAGGGGGCTGTGGGAATGTGGAGGACTCTAGCTGCTAGAATTCCCATTTCTCAGCTGGAAAAGTCAGCATCATTAACTGCCTGTTCCAGCTAAGTTTTTGCAGTTGTCCCAATCTTGCTTGGCCTCCTCATCGAATATAAATTTGTGGGTGCCAGAAATTTTGGAAGAAGCGGCCGTAGCACGCTATTTGCCTTTACCCAGTGGGGGAGGACTTGAGACTTTTTTTTTTTTTTTTCATTCTTGGTGCAGATGGTATAGTTATTTTAAGTAAGTGATGTGGTGCAGTGAAAATGGGTAACTCTTTTTCATTTTTCAGCTTAATGAAAAAAAGAAAAGGGAGGAGGAATAACCCCAGCTAGCCAACTTTGTGCTAATGCTTGTCTTTTTGGATTCTAAATGGGTCCCAAGACACTGAGATGAGATAAATATTTCAGCCAGTAGAAAGTCCTGCTGTCGAGCAGAAAAGATTTCTCACCTCTTTAAAAGCAGACAGGGTAGTAATTTACTTGCACAAATGCAGACACCCCCATGTACCTTATTTTTAACTATATATGTACAGATCCCACTCGCCTTTGAGGAGGATGAGGCAGGGGGTGAATAGAACTTTCTAAGGAACAGTGCTGGGGATGGGATAAGTCAGTAACACTTGGTGTTCGTCTTCGAGCATCCACACGTGTTTATTGGGGACATACTGAACACCAGAGTGAATGATGCAGAGGTGAATGAAGTAGTGCCTTCTGCCCTCCGGGGGCGTGCAGTCTAGTGGGGAGGTAGTACAGATGCATCAGTCAGCACAAGGTGGAATAAAGGAAAACATGAAGCACCACCAGAGTGAAAAACAAGGGGGACCAGTTTTAAGTTGAGTGTCAACTCAGAGGTCTCAGTCCGAGTAAGTGATGTAAAGCTGAGGTCCGAAGGATACGTGAGACTAGCCAGGTGGATTAGCTTGCTAGGGCCACCATTACAAAGTCCTCGGGATTGGATGGTTTAAATGATAGAAATTTACTTCCTGACAGTTCTGGAAGTGAGAAGTCTGAGATGAAAGTATGGGCAGCGTTGGTTTCTTTTTAGGCCTGCCGTCGTAGCTTGCAGATGGCCATCGTGTCCTGTGTCTCTTCACCCGGCCTCCCCTCTGTGTGTATCTGTACCCTAATCTCTTCGTATAAGGACCCCAGCCATATTGGGTCAGGGCCCACCCTCGCAGACTCATTTCATCTTAACCGCCTCTTGTAAGGCCCTGTGTCTGAATTCAGTCTCATTCTGAGGTACGAGGGGTCGGGGCTTCAACACATGATTTTCGAGAGGACACAGTTCAGCTCATAATACTGACAGCACCAGGTAAAAGGTTGGCGGAAGAATTGGGGTCACTGAACAGCATGAATGGAGGCCTCACTGCAGGAGGGACATTCTGAGGAAATGGTTGGGAATGACTTTGCAGAGGTAGGCAGGGGGCCAGATCATGCCAGGCCTTGTAAACCATGGCGGGAGCTTTAGATTTACTATAAAGGCACTGAGAAGCCATCAGCAGCATTTTAAAATCTCCCTCCTCTGTGAGGAGATGGAACTGGGGACAGCGAGAAGTGAAAGTTGGAAGGTTGGTTTCAGGCAGGATTTCTCAGCCTCGGTTCCACGGACCTTTCGGGCTTGGTGGGTCTTGGTTGCGAGGGGCTGCCCCGTGCACTGCAGACACTCAGCAGCATTCCTGGTCTCTACCCACCGGATACCACAACCAAAAATGTCTCTGGATCCTGCTGTATGTCCCCTCAGGGTGAGGGGTGCATGTGTGCAAAGTTGCCCTGTGTTGAGAACCACTAATTGAAAGGGGACAAGAGGTCATGGCAGCTTGGATTGGGTGGTGCCAGTTGACCGAGGCACACTGGATGAGTTTGAGGAAGATTTTTGAAGACAGAATCAATGGGACTTTAACCTTTCTTTGCCTTGGATTCTCCTCGTGCTTTTTAGTGCGATGATCCTGTCACTTCTCCCAAGTACAGGCTCTGTGCCCCCTGCATACATAATGAAGTTGCTCAGAAGCACACGAAGAACGTGCCTCTGCGTTATCATTCACCGGGCTCTGGGGATCTCTGGTCCTGTCCGTGAAGCTCTGAGCCTGTGGCTGGCAGGACCACCTGCGTGTAACAGATGCGGTGTTTAGTCTCCGCATCACACCCTTTCCTTTGTCGAGCCCGTGTGCCGCCAGCCCCACCGACTCTCAGAGCAAGCGCTTTGGAATCTAATCTGGCCCAGGTTCTGCCTCCAGAAATCTGAACAAGATTTCACAGTTGCGGTGACTTTTCCAGGGGACTTCCCTTTGAGGAGCTAGCTCTACAATAGCAAGTGGAGGCGATTTCCCAACAAAGCAGAGTGGCAGTTGCGTTCCAGAGCCCTGAAGAGCCCCCTGTGTGCTGGCGGAGCCCAGAACAGTCGCTGGGAGACAGCTGCACTGCGTGGGATTTTCTGGGTTGTGCACTCCATGTCTGGCCGGGATCCAGCACCTGCCTCTCCTTCTAAGTGTCCCCTTTAATTCCCACTCTGCCATCCTGAGCCCTCCCTCAGAGACAGTGACTTGAGTTCATGTTCTTCTCGGGGTGGGTGGTGGCTTTCAGAGTCCAGTCTTAAGAAGGATTCTGGTGTTGAGTGTGGGCTCAACGGACCAAGTGCTATGATTAGTGATGTCTGACTTGGTGATGGAATTGGTGGTATGCTGGCACTGTGTGTTTGCAATTCCTGACGATCACAGCTGCATGTTTTTTTATTCCAGACCCTTCACTGCCCTGGGTTGAGCCTTTTTGCATTGTGCCTTTGCTGTCTTTCTCTAGGCCTGAAGGGCCCTCAGCGTTCTATCTCTGTATCTGTCAGCATCCGCTGCAAATGCCACCTCTTTTCTGGAACCTTTCTTCAATGCCTTGAATTTTAACTTTATCTTAAGAACAGCGAGGAACCATTCTGTGGCTTTTTAAAGTAAGGGGAGAGGTCATGATGCGATTTGTTTTTTAGAAAAGTCACTCTGGCCACAGGGAGGCCAGGTTGGGTGATTGTGGCAGTAACTCTGCTAAGCGATGGTGGTGACCTGGGCTGGGGTTATGGCTTTGGAGACTAGCGTTCAGGACTTGGTTCTTGCAGAGGCCCCTCACTGTAGCCGCTTTTCTAGAATTCTTCCGTGAACTCTGAAATAGGAAAGCTCGTTTTCGGTTGAGAGACGTGCATGTATGTTATTAGCTGAGTACAGTGGTGCAGCTGGTCTGCGGTGATCTCCGTGGCACCTGGGCTGATGTGGTGCTGCTCACCTGTGACTGTGTCCATCCCAGGTAGTTGTTGCCCACTTGTTCCAGCTGTCCGATAGGTTCAGTCTCACCCCAGTAGTACCAACCATACCCACGCAGCAGAGTAAGTGCTCTTTTCTGCCTAGTGAAGTCAGGAACACTTCAGAGGGACGGCAGCATTGAGGTTGTATGCTAACAGGTGTGTAGAGATTTACTAGGAGACCCCCATGGGTTAAAGGGCATTCCAGGTAAAAAGAACAGCTCTTGTAAAGGATAAGGGCATGAAAGACATGACGTTAGGGATCTGGAATAAGACGCTTCTCTTTGGCAAAGCTTGTGAAAGAGGATCGTGGGCCTTGCTCTCCCTCTGCTATGTCCAGGCAGGTCTGGTCACCCTTCTTAGTCCATGGCAATAAAACCATTAGTACCTGGTGTGCCTTTCCAGCCCTGTGTTTCATCTCCACATATTTAGGACCTAGCACAAGAATCTGGTCATAAATATGCAGTAAATGCTCATGGATGACTGAGGAGAAAGCCCTGGGGAGACAGGCCTTTTTCTTCTTTTCTTTTCTTCTTTTCTAAGACCATTTTACTTCCAGACGGCCCCTTATCTCCCAGTCATTGGTCGCTCTGTCTGGGAATGATGGGATTGATCAGATTCTGGCTCCCTCGAACATCCGCCCCCAGGGTGCATTGGTGGATAAATTCCGCACCCCGCCCCCATGTCCTGGCCTTCGCTGCTTTCTAGAATAAGAGTTAGCACTTTTGGGGGAGGGCGCTGGCATTTTGCAACTATTTACTGGAGTTTCATCTAAACTTGGGGCTTGGTTTTAAACCTCCAGGAACTCTGGGCAAGCAGTTCAGTGACCTTGGAGTTCCCGTGGGACTCAGACGCCTGACTTCAGTTTCAGTTCGGTCTTTTCTCCCCGTGCAACCTGAGGTGGATCGATTTTGTGGGCTGGGGCTTCCATTTTCTAAAATGAAGTTATCTGCCAATATCCACTTGGCCCAAGTTCAAGGATTCTGTGATTGTAGGGCCACAGAGTCGGAGACCTGGCGGGAGCCCGCAGTCCCTACTGCTGGAGGCTTCGGGAGTCCAGGGCACCATCACTACTGTCTTGAAACCTTCATTTTCAGTCACTGATGATGGCCAGGAAAAACATTTGGATTTTCAACTAATCCTTTTGACAGAGAAAGCAGTAAAGTCCATGAACACCTAATATGTGCCAGGCACCCACTAAGGGCTTTCCCCGTATTTCTCCCTCAAGTCCTCTCAGAATCCCCAGGGGTAATTTCTCATTCCATTTCGGCTGAGGCCGAAAGTGGTCAAGTCACGTACGGGAAGCCTCACCCACACAGCCCATGCCACCATGCCAAACCAGAGCGCTTTCGGTCGAGGGGCTCGGGTCCTTGCCACCTTCGCCGCGCCGGCTGATCTCTCTGTCCCCTCTGCCCCACAGAGAGCCAGCTGCTCCCTGGGAACAACTTCACCAACGAGTGCAACATTCCGGGCAACTTCATGTGCAGCAACGGGCGGTGCATCCCGGGCGCCTGGCAGTGCGACGGGCTGCCCGACTGTTTTGACAAGAGCGACGAGAAGGAATGCCGTGAGTGCGGGGCCCTGCGGGGCGGGGACGGGGGTGGGGCAGGGCGCGGGGGTGGCGGAGGAGGCACCATCCGTCACACCCTGCGGGGGGCGGGGGGGCCGCTGGCCAGCAGTCTTGCCCTCTCCTCGCCCAAGCTCGTCCTCAGAGGAGCATGGCCTGTGCAGAAACAGGGGTCTTGGTGGGGATGGAGCCACAGCTGTGGGAGAGCAGAGGACCCCTCCACCAGTCTCTCCTAACCCTCACTCTGCGGGACTGTCATTGCCTTCACTTTGCACACGAGGAATCTGAGCCCCAGAGGTTATGTAGCTGCTGCAATATCTACCAACCCAGAAGCAGCCGACCTGGATTTGAACCCAGGGCTGCCTGACCCCAAGGCTCAGGCTGGTAACCATTTCGCACATCTCATACCTCATGCAGTGTTCTTGACGGTTAAGTACCGTGTAGCATCATGCCAGGGGTCAGGATCCAGCATGGAGTTGGTACTGGCTAGAAGTAATTTGCTTCCACGTGCTGCTTTCCTCTGCCCAAAAGACCTGGGCATCATCTTCAAATGGGTACCACCAGGGCCTTAGCGGGGAGGGAGGAAATCTCTTTGATCCTTGCCACCCCGCCTCCTTTTCAGTCTCTTATCTGTTTTGTGCCCCTAAAATATATGTGAGATTTGAGTGGGCGGTAACCTACGAGACAGGAGGCCCCGGGCTGTGAGTGGAGGGGCATGAAGGGGTCCACTGCCCCTGCCCCCTGCCCATGCCCCCTGCCCATGCCCCTCTTCCTTCCCAGAGTTTGGTGCCACAGAGTGAGCTCAGCCATGGCATCCTGGCAGGTAGGAAGCACACTTGATGAGTGCTGAGACCTGGGGTTGTCTCATGGGTGGCTTCCTGGGGACCACACAGCTGTACAATGGTCCTCGCCTCTTTCCTGGGCTTTGGGCAGTGGTCCACAGGGCCTTTCTGACAGGAGAACTGCTGTCTCTCTAGAAGCCAGCTGAGAATATGGCTGAGGATGGCCCAGTTATTTGAACTTTTAACAGAGCTGGTACTGGGATTTGGGGCCCAATCTGTTGACCCAGGGGAAGGAGCACTGAGTTTGGAGTCTACCTCCAGAGCCAACCACCCTTGCCTTTGTGGTATGCTCCTGGGCGAGCTGCCCACTCTGAGACTGGCCCCTCACCTGTGCAAGGGGTCCAGCATTCCTGCTGTCTACCCCTGCTCTTCAGAGACGTTTTGGGGGGTGTGGATTGGGAGTATGTTCTTTGATGGGAACTGTTTCATTTTGTTTGTTGCATGATTTTTTTTTCTGACTAGACCACTATACATAATGCATTTTTAGTTTTGCAGAGTTTTTAGAAAAGTTTTGTGTCTATTTCCGCCTTTTCTATTTCTAGTGTGGCTTCAAAATTACTAGACATTTGTCATTTGAGTATCAAATGAGATAGCACGTGTCCAGTTTTGAGCATTATTAACACTATACAAATATGCAGAATGACCATTTTTAGGAAGAGGTATGTATTTGAACTCCAGTAAATGCAAATTGTCGTTCGAGGAGAAGGGAATGACTATTCAGGACAGATACGTTTGGAAGAATGTGGGGCTGGGAGTGGAAACCTGTTTTATTTCCAGCTTTGTTGGTACCAGCTGTGTGATATTAGCGTCCTCTGACATTCAGTCCAGAGCCGTGATTTCAGAATCCATGTGCAAACCGGAGGGACAACATGGGATGGTGCGGGCAGCTCCTCGGTTTCGTTCGGAACAGTGTCACCTTGGCTGTTGGCCATCATTTTTTTCCTCCTCATTTTCTACCCTTAACCCCCAAGTGTAGTGGAGACTTGATTGACATATATGTAGTCTTTTAATCAAAACATAATTTTAAAAACCCATACACACAAACAAACACATGCATTGAAAAAATCCTCTCTGTTGCCCTCTTTGTTGTTGTTGTCTTTAAATGATAAAAACAGAACGCTAGAAGGTTTAGACAATAGAGGGAAGGAAAAGAAGTCATTTTGTAAAATCAGTTCTATTTGCATTTTTAAGTTTCTTACGTATCGCTTTCCGGTCTAGGAGTCTTGGGAGTGAGCACCTGGCTGTCCAAACGTCATCCACCCTTCCGCCCTACTCCTCCCTTGCTATGTGGTCTTAGGAAAGTTACCAGCAGATTCTACAGCTTAGCCTTTGGAGGCTCGCATGAGGATTCCTTAACCTCCTGGTGCTCCAATTCCCTCCTCTCCAAAATGAGAATAAAAGGCTTCTAATAAGTATCGCTGTGAAGTTCGAATGCACATTACGCACACAGCACAGTGCCTGGGCGTGGTGGTGACTGGTAATCATGAAGCGTTACCTACTGGTCAGTCTACACAGCCCCTTCTGTCTGGTGGTTGTCATGGGGACCTATGATTGAGTACTCGCTTTTTTCTGCCTCACCTTGGGGTCCCTTTGCCACATTACCATATTTAGCATTTATAATTGTTGCTTTGTGAGGTTTCCTACTGTTCCATCAAGCGGATGCACTGCTGTTGGGTGTTTAAGTCTCTTGTTTTTTTACTTCGCCGATCAAAATGTTCAGTGTCCATTAAGGAATTTATCCATACCCAGAGGACACAAAGACTGTTTCAGCCAGAGCCAGGATGGGCTGACCTGAGGTCTCCAGGGGACCCAGTGGGCCATCTTTTCAAGGGCACCCCAAGGTTTAGAATTTGTACCACCTCCTCTGGTGTCTTGCCCAGAAGTTACAACACCCTTTCTTGGATTCCTTAGAACAACTCAGTACTTAACGGGGAAGAGAGTGAAGGCGGCTGATGGTCTCACCATAGAGGGGTGATTGCCTCAAGTGCCCTTTGAAACAGCTTTGGTGTTTAGGAGATAATGTACTTAAACAAGGAGAATTCTTGCCGTTTTCAAGGAATGAGAGAAGAACCCAGAGAGGGGTTTCATGGTGGGGTGTGAGGCAGTGAGTGGCTTATTCTGCATCTGTGGCAGAGGAGAGATTTTTGTAAGATAGGGAAAGAGAAACTTTTTTTTTTTTGTCATAAAGGTAATGAAATAACATATTGTAAAAATTTTGGAAACGATGATAAAAAAACAGAATCACACAGAGTCACTGTTCTAACAGAACTATTAGCATCTTAGATGTTTTCATTCAGGCATTGCCCAGCTATAATAACCATGGACATACAGTTTTATATTTTGATGTTTTTTTCCAGGTAACATTTCAGCATTTTAATATTTTCTATTTTCTATGCTTTTAAAAATAGTTCTCTTTACCATTTTTATTGCTTAGATAAATAGTCCATTCATTCGATACAATATAATTGATTTACTCATTATTTGGCATTTATGTTTCCAGTTTGTCACCCTTAGAAATGGTGCTCACTGTTGTGCACATGAGGGTGGGCGTGACTCCCCTTTGGGAAACTCTCTTAACCTAATCTAGAGTCTCAGAGAGGAAACACTGGGTTGAAGGACAGAGGCCTTTGCGGGCCCTCGATACAGACTGCCCGCTGGTCCTCCTGCAAGTTGGCACCAGCTTTCGCTGCCACCGGCAGCGTGTGAGAATTCCGACTTTGTTTTAGTCTTTAGTCTTGGAAGTATTGGGTAATAAAAAAATATCTTAAAACTTTTTTTTTCTGGTTTATGTAATAGTTTGAAAACAGCAATGTGTTTTAAGATTTATTTTCTATTTTCTAAAGAGTTTGAATGTTTTCCCATACCCCTGTTTACTAGTTGTATTTCCAACTTTGTGAAATATCTATTAATGGACTAGAATAAATTTCCATCTGGGTTGAGTCATTAAATTTTCCGCCTCATGAATCTGGGGAACCTCTCTCTCTTAGAGTTTTGAGAGTAGAGGCTCATTTTGGGATATTTTGAGTGTATTTCTGCTCTTGATTAGTGCCGTGCCCTAAAGGGTTGTTTATCTAAATAACTTTTTTTTTTTTGTAATAAAAGAAATAGAGATGTGTTTTAGAAAAAACAGGGAAGCATCATGAAAACACTAATTGTGATGTGCCCTTACTTGAGCTTCCTCTGGGCTGCACTGTCGCAGACACGTTATGTTATGTTAACTCATTTGATCGTCACAAACCTTACGAGGAAGGGACTGTCATTATCTCCAGATGCGGAAAATGAGCCACAGAGAAGTTACACAGAGCTTGCCTATTGCTCCAGAGAGTAAGTCCTCTTCCGCTTCCTCCTCCAGGAACCACCAGTGGGCTCGGCCTTTCTCTACACAGATCTGTGTTACTTTACTGAATGAGGTTTTACTTGATGTTATCATGACTAATCAGCCTGTTTAAAAACATTAAGAAATGTTGCTAATGTTTTTTTCTGTGTCAACAATGTCTGCAATGGCTGTTAGTCCTGTGAATCTCTGAAAGAAGAGACCGTACTTTCATTCCTGCCACTTGGTGTAATAATAAGATGGCAGCCCAAGTTTCCAGAACCCACATGTGGCCTGGAGTCAAGAGCCGTAACATCTTCTTCCAGCTTTGTGTTGGATTGTAGCTGCCCTTTCTGCATCCTAACTGGATGGGGGAGAGAGTGTGGAGGTTTGAGATCTGTGTCACAAGGTGGTTCATTTCCTTCTTGAGAAAATTATGTTGATTCATATCTTTGACCAAGCATGTACAGGTGTGTGTGTGTGTGTGTGTGTGTGTGTGTGTGTGTGTGTGTGTGTTGGGGGGGAGGAAGAGAAAAAGAGATGGGGATAAATTCAAGGATCTTGTCAAATGATAAAATTTTGGTGAATCTCAAAGCCCAAAGACATCCAAATAGGTGCAAAAATGGAATTTAAATTTTATTTGCTTTTACTGTTCCCAGCCATTTCTTGAGCATGACTTTTAAGAGGTCAAGTATGATGGCCAATCCATGAACTAGGGTTGAGAGGCCAAGTTTGGAATAACGATCACCAAGAAATATAAAAAGGGGAGAGTCATGGGGGCAGAAACGCTTCCTCTGTATTTTTCATCGTCCTTCTCATCTTCTGCCTCTAGGTGGCGCCACACATAACATTTTCTTTTAAACCTGGTACCACCACAGGGCAAACAGAGATGAGGGAAAAAACTGGATTCTGAGCTCTTACGCTTTCCAAACTTTAGCAGTAATTCAGTTATTTCACCAAGGAACCTAATGTTTGGCTCACACACTATGCCCCCAAGAAGTTCCTGAAGTTCCTGAAGGATGGATATGGTTTGGTTCTTCTTAGGCTGTTCTGTCTTTTCTCAGAGAATGCGATGGTGAGAGCTGATTTTCTGTGGCCTGGGAAGGCAGCTGTCCATGAACTGTTAGATGCAGCCACAGTGGGGATTATTCCTTATCCTTGGTTGTATGTAAAGCAAAACTGGCAAAACTCCATTGTTGTGGGTTGACTTGTGCCCCATCCTCACACCTCTCCATTTATACATGGAAGACCCAACCCCAGCACCTCAGAATGTGGCCTGATTAGGAGACTGGGTCTTTATAGAGTTAATCAAATGAAAATGAGGTCATTAGGATAATATGACTGTGTCCTTGTATAAGGGGGGAAATTTAGATGCAGAGATACATGCAGAGGAAAGAAAATCTGAACGGATGTAGAGAGAAGATGGCCAGCTACCAGCCAGGGAGAGAGACCCAGAACAAATCCTTCCTTACAGCCCTCAGAAGGAACCAACCCTGCTGACACCTTGACTTCATACTTCTGGCTTCGAGACCTATGAGACAATCCATTTCTGCTGAAGCCACCAGTTGTGGCACTTCCTTATCACAAACTTATCCTGGCATCTACCCATCGTCTTGCTTGCTTTTAAACATTGTGACATAGTGAATGACAGCTGTCCCACAGGAGGGCGGGCATTCATAGACATCCTGCTGCCATTTTTTTTCTTTAACAATTTGAAAGTAAGACTCTTATTGCTGTGGGTTGAATTGTGTCCCCAAAAAAGATATGTCAACACTCTAACCCCCGGTACTTCAGAAAATGACTGTATTTGGAAATGGGAGCATTGTGGATGTGCTTAGTTAAAATGAGGTCACACTGGAGTCGGGTGGGCCCTTAATCCAGTAAGACTGATGTCCTCATAAGAAGACAGTGTGGAGCTATAAGGGAAGAAGGCCATGTGACAATAGGGACAGAGAATGGAATGATGCAGCTGCAAGCCACGGAATGCCAAGAATTGACAGCTGCCACCAGAAACTACAAAGAGGCAGGGAAAGACTCTACCCAGAGTCTCAAAGGCAGTGTGGCCCTGCCGACCCCTTGATTGCAGACTTCTGGCCTCCAGAAATGTGAGAGAATAAACTTCTGTTGCTTAAAGCCACTCAGTTTATGGTACTTCCTTTGGCAGTCCTAGGAAACTAATATACTTCCTGGGGACAGTTAAAGCCATTTGGGTTTCAGTGGCTTGGCTCAGCTCAGTAGATGCAAGCCTTCTTTTATTAACCTCCCAGTCCCCTGCCATAGTGCCAGGCCTCCGCGGAAGAGTCATGCCCTCCATTTCTGCTCGGGCACACTGCCTGGTCATGTGATCGAGGTGTCCCTTTTTTCTGGGTCTTGTTTCTGGCAAGCTGTTGCTAAGTGCTGAATTTCAAAAGCCTTACTGAAGAAGTTGCACTTCACAAAACAAAACTGGCTCTTAAAAGGGTCTAGAGAATATCACCGCGGTTTAGTGCTGTGTCTGCTCAACACTTGAGAATGAAAACGCACCTTCCCCACGGCGCTCATCGTACAGAAGAAATCCAAGACCTGTGTGTGTGTGTTAATGTTGCCTCTTTCCTAACTTAGTCATTTTCTTTGTATATTTGTTTTTAAAACATTTCGGGTAATACCGGGCATGCCTCCCACTTCACAATTTCTTCCATCTCAAATGCGAAACCATAAATTCTGTCCTTAAGAACTGGGGTTTGTGGGGCAGACAGGGCTGGATTCTAACCCCAGACTTTTTGTGTGACCTCTGGTGACCCCTGGTCACCATTTTCCCTCAGTCTACACCTTTTTCCTCCTCTATAAGATAGGGATAACGGCAGTAGCTACTCCAGTGGTATGTGCTATGCCCAGGCCATAAGCCAGTTAGAAACGAGCTGGCTTTAAGCAGTAGGCCCTGTTTCCTGGTGCAAACAGGCTGAAGATCAGCTCTGTTGAACTACCGAGCTCTGTCCTAAGTCTTAAATGAGTTATGTGTGTGGGGCTTGGAGCTGGGTGGCTGGTTTGGGTTAAGCATTAGGGAAATGCTAGCTGACATTATTCCTTCAATAAATGCTAATGACATTATTCTCAAACCCAAGTCACTGTGACGTTCCTGACTGGGGCAGTGCTAGAAATCACACTGCTCTAGCCAACCCCGGGCCCGGCCTTCCAAGAGCCACACTTTCCCTTGTCTTCCACCCCTTCCCTTCCTGCTCTCACTTTGAAAGCCTGAGCCATAGAAACACCTTCCTTGGCTGGGTCAATATCTTCTTTTCACTTGAGAGAGTCTCGAACACACAGTCATGAGCAGTTATGAAATTCTCCAGCTTAGAGCCCCAGGGAGCCAGCCAGACACTGAAACTGGTACAGAAGGGAAGGAAACAGATATTTGGGGGCCCGAGATGAGCCAGCCAGGCGCTCTGGGTCCCTGGGGGTGGGGGCTGGGTTTGGAGGTAGCTTCTTTGCATTCAGTAGGGGGACCTCTGAATGAGTCTGCAGTTGTCCCCCACCAACCAGAGGGGCCACCGTTGGTGTGTTCCCAACTCTGCTGGAGCCCCACACAGTTAAGCACCTGAGTGGATTTCGATGATGGTATTTTGCTTCATGGCTTGAACTGTCTTCTCCAGTCTCCACCTTGATTACGCTGGACTGAAACCAGAACTGCTCCCTGCGGCCCCTAAGGTCTTCGGTCTAGAGCTTGTAGAGGTTACAGACTTCCAGATCCTTCCCCTGCCTCCAGATGTGCTCTTTGTGCCTGTGCTGATGGCGAGGAAAGACTTGCAGTACAGATGTTGGAAGCACAGCATAAATTCCCAGCTTGTCACCTGACAGCTACATAGAGTCACTTCCGGCTCGTCAGGCTGCACTTGACCTAACACGACTTTGATCTTGTGTAAACTTTTCCTAAAAGGGGGGAAAAAAAGTAGCCGTTTGAAGATGCCAGCAGTTTTATACGAGATAGAGAAATGCAAACTGTTCTGAAACTCTCTGGGTATATTAGTTCGTTAGGGTTGATGGAACAAAATGCCCCCAATGGATGGCTTAGAACAACAGAAATCTATGCTCTCACAGTTTGGAGCTAGATGTCTGAAATCATGGCGTCAACAGGACCATGCTTTCCCAGAAGGCTATAGTGGGGGGTCCTTCCTTGTTTCCTCGCCGGCATTCTGTGGCTTCTTCTGCTTGTAGATGCAACACTCCAACTTCTGCCTCTGTCCTCACGTGGCATTCTCCCTGTACATCTGTCCAAGTTTCCCTCTTCTTGAGAGGATATCCGTAATTGGATTAGGGTCCACCTTAATCCAACATGACTTCATCTTAACTTCATTATGCATGCAAAGACCCTATTTCCAAATAAGGTTGTGTTCACAGGTCCAGGACGCAAATAGCCAGCGACACTGGGTACCTGTTGGGAAGACGGGGTGCCCCGTGCATAGCAGCTTCTACAGGACAAGGCCTTCACACTCAGCTCCGTGCCTGTGGGTGCTCACTGCATCTGTTTGGGAATTCCATTGTTATTTACGTTACCCTCGTTTTATATAGCATAGTGGTCATGGAACAGGACCAGGTGTGTCAATAGAACAGGAGTAGTTTGGAAGCCTGGGAGGAGTGTTTTATATGAGAAAATAAATTAGTAAAAAAGAAAAGTCAGCCATATGTAGTCTTAACTTCCGTCACCCGACACCTTGATTTGGCCACTTCCATGGGGAAGAAAGGACTCTGAACACCAGTCCGTGCTTGTGGCCACCTGTGAGTCTTCTGTGCCTTTAAAACCCAGGGGGATGGGACGTGCAGTAACTAAACTGGTGTCTGCAGCTCTCTGCCTGGCAGTCCACCTGGGAGGAAGCGGGAAGGGCCCCCGGCCAGATGGAACAGCCGTGCCTTCTGCACAAAGACACTAAAAACTCAAATTAGTTGCCAATGTTTCTAAAACTTGCACATAAAATTGGGATTATCAGGTTTTCTTGAAAAGTCAGATTTAGCATCTGGATACTCTGCACTCAGAAAACCTTGTTTCCGCCCTGGTTCTGGTATGCATTTGACCGCCTTGCTCATTCGGAGGCCTCCAGTATTTAATTGTGACCCGCACCTCTTTTCTCATTTTCAGATCTCGGAGATGCCTCCTATAAGTGACGGGATCAAAAAACGTGGTGTCCAGGTTTAATGTTGTTTTTTTTTTTTTTTTCTGAGTCGTACATAAAATAGTGGCGAACCTCACAATCGGGGGCACCTTGGAGTCAATGAAATGCATGTGACTTTCTCTGATCGTTAACACGGGACATTTCAACCAAGGGTGCCGACATTCCCGAGCGGGTAGCCACATACCACGCGTGTGCGTGGCCCTCCGTGTGCCGTGCTTGAGGACAGGAGGCGGGTGCAGGGCGGGAGGGCACTGGCTCCGAAGCCACACCACCCGCGTTGCATCCTGGCTCCATCACGTGTGAGTTGTGGGACCTGCGCAAGGTACATAAGCCTCAGTTTCTTTAACTCTCATGGCATTTTTATGAGGCTCGAATGAGCTAAAACCTTGAAAACCCTTCAAACAGCCCCTGGCACATAGTTAAGTGCTCAGTAAATGTTTGTACTCTTAATGGCAGTGCAGAGTCTCGTTTTTGGTTTACATCCCATCTCTGCCACTGGTTAGTTAGTTCCCTTCTTGAAGCCTCAGTTTCTTCATCTGCAAAACGGGAGCAGGTCTGCCCCAGTCGAGTGTGATAATCTGATATGTCAGTGCAGACGGCTGGTGCATAGCAGGCACTTAAAATACGTGTTCCCATCTTCGTATTTGCTCCCTTCCCCTGCGATGCATTATTCCCCAGAGTTGCCAGAGCACTTTTGATCCAGGCTCCCTCGGGCTCCTGTGGTCATTGAGGGTGGGCTGGATGATGCTTCGTAGATTCTGTTGTCTGAGCTAGGGAAGGTGGACCATTTTGTTTCAGAAATATTGTCACTGTCAAGATCGGCTGCATATTAGTCAAAATGAGCATCTCCCCTTCCCTGAACCATTTTCAGAAGACGGGACCCTAGGACCCTGTGATAGCCCGATTTTGAGGAGTGTGTTGTGGGGCATCCTAGGATGAGGGAGCCCCAGGCCAACTCCATGGGTGACCTGCATCAAACCGCCATGCAAGCGGGCCGGGCATCTTGTCTCTCCATGCTCTCAAGCCCAATCAGCCACCGTCACAAAGTGAGAAGAACCGGACTTTCTACCTGGGGTCTTAGTACCCCTCCCTTGGAGCTGGGACAGAAGACCCCAGACTCTCTGGTTGGGGGAGGAGCAGAGGTAAGGCATCCTGGAGCCTAGAAAAAAAAACTGGGAGGAATTTGTCTAATTTAGTGTCTGCCAGGAGGAGAGCAAGACTTTTACTTCTGAAGCCACCCCTATCCCTGCTGGTGTCATTTTAATTCTGTTTTAGCGTTGACACTTGCATGGCATCTACCGGAAACGCCACCAAGCCCTTCTGGTTTCCAGCTGCTGTTTGGGACCTACCCCTGCTTTCCTGGAAACTGGCAATTGAAATGCATATACTGTCACCACCTAAGCTAGTGGCATGGAGTCATCTTAAAGCCAAAGCCATCTTTTAAATCAACTCTTTTGCACAACTGTCAGTCTCACATCTCGCCAGTCACTCCTGCTGTCTCCGGAAGTGCGTCGTCATCCGCAGTGTGCACTGCCCTTCCCCCACCTGCAAGGGGGCATCTTAATGAAGTGGCCCGAAGCCGGGAGGCTCCGTGTGCCTGTGTTGCTGGGATGAGCGTGGCCAGGTCACCTGGGCCCCTGCCGTTCAGGCATGGTCTCATTGCCAGGGCTTGGCTGTAACTGCAAGATGTAGTCAGTGGTAACAGGCTCCGTAATTGCTAATAAAATTTAAATGGCTGCAAAACTCACAGGACATCAAAAAAATTTTTTTCCTTGGCACATCCAAATCTTGCTGATCCAAGTTAAGCTGTGACTGTGCAGTCTTTTTATTTTTATATTTGTATGTAGATTTGCACTTTCATCTGCGACACCACTAGTTTGCAGTTGCCTACTGGCTTTTAAAAAATTAAGGTCTACAGCCACGCCACCCTGAACGCGCCCAATCTTGTCTGATCTCGGAAGCTAAGCAGGGTCAGACCTGGTTAGTACTTGCATGAGAGACCACCTAGGAAGACCAGGTGCTGTAGTTGTTATAAAAAAATAAATAATAATAATAAATTCAGAGTCAGGTGAGAAAGTAATAATTATAGAAAGAAGATGTGATGCATTCATATAATTCAGGCATGTGAATGACCAGAGAGATTCTTTTGCTTTTGCTAGTGACACTTGAAGATTAGTTTTCTAACAGTTTAGAATGGGCGGAGGGTCTCTGAGGTTGAAAGGTGACTGTATACCCCTGTTGAAAAAGCATGTCAGTAACCTCCAGCTTTTGACATGGTTAATGCCATGTCCTTGGTTAAGATTGCTGCAACAGGACCCCCATGCAATGGAGCCACACAGGTCGAAAGGTTTCCTAGAATCAGTCGTTGGCGGGGAAGAGACCGGAGTAGGTCGCATGCATGTATTCCTTGATCTGCGCGCTGCAAAACTTCAGGTTAATTCCAGACTAGCACAGGGTCTCTGACTCTTTTGGAAAGGCTTAGTTTTCCTGTACCTGAGTTGTTATTTTGTCATTAAGGCCGTTGTTTGCAGAGGATGAGGCTGTGGAGGCAGGGAATCACTGTTTCCTCTTTTTGGTGGGATTTAAGTCTGCAGGGGATTTAAATCGTGGCTCCTGTTGTCACGGGTTGTTTGCTTCTTCAGTGTTTTGGGATCCAAAAGTAAAGCCCATGATTTTTACTGACTTGAGCTAAGAGAAGGTGCTTCAGGGGTGGGTGGGGCTTGGGGGGAAGTGAGTGACTCCGGTACAGGGGCTTTCAGGCCTGCATCGAGAACATCAAACGTCCCAGCGAGTGGGACGGGTAGCCCGCTTGCACGCGATTTTATGGCGTTCCCCTAGCACGACAGACTTCTCCCTTGGCCGTTTTGAACATTTTGGCCAGTGAGAGGGTCCCTCGTAC
The DNA here is from genome assembly GCF_014176215.1 of Rousettus aegyptiacus. NCBI lineage: Eukaryota > Metazoa > Chordata > Mammalia > Chiroptera > Pteropodidae > Rousettus > Rousettus aegyptiacus. Next base: position 101,317,089 of record NW_023416308.1, read on the forward strand.
CAGGAGCCTGCCCGTGGCCCTGCGTTTGTTCCTGAACCTGCATGAGGCCATCGCCTTTGCTGCACCGCATGCGTCGGGCCTTTTCCTGTTGAGCTCCTGGCACAGGCTGCTCCTCGACGCACAGCCAGATACAGGTGCCGGGCAGCGGGCCGGCGGCCCGTGGGAAGCTGAGCGAGGCTCTGTCAGATGACGGGGAGCAGATGGTCTCGGTTTGGAACGCGGTGGGCCTCCGCCGCCTGCTGCCTGACATTCAAAGCCAAGCCAGAGTCGTTCCCAGTTCCCTGGCACCGAGGACCCTGGCTAGGACGACGCTGGGAGGTGGCGGGGGAGAGGTCGCCTGCTGCCACAGGAGGCATGTGTTCCTGCAGTGCAGCGGTGACAGTGCCGGGCCAGGCACTGCGGCCACTTCGTCCCCCACCCCCGCACTCCCCCCACCCCACGCCCCGCCGCTCAGGACCCGCCCAGAGCTGGAAGTGGAGGCGAGGCACCTACCTGCCCCCTCTCCATTCCCCGCTTTGGCCATCTCCGGGCAGTGTGCTGGGACGTTGGCTCTCGTGGTGACTTGAGGAAGAACCCGTCTGGCCATCCTGGCTCTCAGGACGGGCCGCGGAGTGGCAGTTAGGACCCAGGCTCTGCCACTGCATTGTTTGGGTCAGCTGAGATGCAGACGCCGAGGTGGGATTCGGTGTCCGAGAGCTTTACTGGGGGTGGGGACAGAAAGCAGCGAGAGCGGTAAATGGGATTGGCATTTGTGGATGGACAGAAGGAAGGAAGGAGGAGGAGGAGAAGGGCAGGGAGGGCCTCAGACTGTAGCCCCATGAATGGTTTGGTCAGGCCCGTGGGATGTCCTGGAGCCAAGGCACCTTTTAGAGGAGTCTCGAGGGCTATACCTGGGACCATCGGTCATGCTTCCTGCCCCACAAGATCTGAGAGGTACATTTTCCATACCCCACAGACACTGATGAGCTGTGCTCATGCATTCCTTAATTCCTTTAACAAACATTTAGAGAGCGCCTCCTATGCGCTTGACACTTGGTGGCCCTGGGGAAAAATGGGGAAGAAGGAAATCTCGGTTTTACGAGACGCCTAAGACAGGTGATGGGTTAAATCAGTGAACAGGTATTTGCAGTGGGGACTGGTCCTGTGTGCTCGGGGATCCCACAGGAGGGACAGCTCATCTCACCTAGTGCATCCAGGGAGTGTCTGGGAGACACTGACTAAGCTGAGACTGGCAGGGTAGGGACAAGGTCACCCAGTAAGAGGTGGAAGAACTTGCAAGGACAGGGAAAACCCTGAGGGTAAGAGAGAGAGAGGTGGGTGTTGAGGCCCGCCTGTAGAAATTCCTGTGGCCGGTGGGAAGGAGCAGAGATTTTTAGGGGGTATTTAGAGATCGTGTGGTGGGGGCCATCAGACAGGGCTTTGTCAACCAAGGGAAGGACATTAGCTGTGTGCCCAGTGGTCAAGAGCCTGATGAGTTGGTCACTTATGCGCTACCACTTCCCCGCTGTGTGACTCTGGACAAGTTACTTAACTTCTCTGTACTTCAGCTGCTACCTTCGTAAAATGGGGTAGAAATAGTTCCAGTTCACCAGGTTACAAGGATTAAATGGCTCTCCGTAGAGCTCTGGGAACAGTGCCTGTCACGCAGTAAGCACTCGACAAAGGTCAGTGGTAGCTCTAGTCGTCACTCCATGCTTTAAATGTTTCCTATACAGAAGTCCAGATAAAACCGTCTTAAATGCTTACCTGCCATCATCAGACAGTCACCGACTTATCAAAATGACATGACTGATCAATTTTCTGAATGAATGAAGTGGTGTAGTGTTTTCTCGATGGCTCAGCATGAAGCTGCTCTCTACATGATATTGCCAAAAATGAAATTAAAAAAATAAGAAATAACAAACCTTAATAAGTAAGATTTCTCTGAGTTTTCTCTTGAACAGTAACTGAATGAAGTCCTAAGTTGTTGATCAGCTGGGGCTTCTGGGCTCTTAGGGACAAGCCCTCAAGCGCAGTTTCCTAAAGCGTGCTGGAGGGTCACCTGACACATGTTACTGTAGATTTGGGGATTTCTCAAAACCTGCCAGCACAGAACCTCCATGGGTGTTGTCCAAGGTCCAGCATCTTAACAAGTGGTCCAGGCGAGTCTTGTCCCCACTCTGAGATTCACTTGTCCTATGATTAGACTAAAAGTCTCAAGGAAAGAGGAAGTTACATAGGACAGCTCTTGCATGGTCAGCCTCTTTCCATATCAGGGGAGGAGGGGTTCCTGATAGAGCATCCCCTCTGAGAAGCCCAGGCAGGTGAGAAGCACCCCAGCTGGTATGTTGGCCTCCAGAGCAAAATGTGAACAGATAGCGCTAAGTAACACGACAGACATGTGCTAAGGGTTAGTGCTTTATTTGCTTTCAAGGGGCTTTCATGGGCATTGTCTCCTAGAGAGGGCAGATGGATCCGCAATGCTGTCATTGCACTGCCCATAAAAGAAATGCCTTTATGTGAGCCAGAAATGGAATTCTCAGTCCAGGGTGCCTGGCCACCAGCAATCTCAACAAGTAACACCAACAAGATTCCCAATAACAGTGGGTATCTCTGGAAGGTGGAGTAATGGATAGTTGTTCTTTCTAACTTATTTTTGCTTGGGAGGCAGGTGTGGAGTGCCTCAGAGTACAGAAGTCTGGCACAAGCCTTCCTGGATTTGTCCTGGTTCCTCTGCATCCTGGACAAATTAGTTTATCTCTCTATACATCGATGTCCTCATCTGTAAAATCAAATAGTGTCCACATCATAGAGTTTGAGTACATTTATACTCGTTAAATGTTTAAGACAACTTGGCCCTTTGTAAGCTCTTGAGAAGAATTAGCCATTATTAATAACATAATCTTCACATACATGCAACAGGTGGTCCTTGAGTGACTACAAAAAAGTGTAATGAGAAGAGCTGCCTAGATCGTAGACACTATGTGCGAAGGGTCTGGAATGTCTTAAGGACCGATAAGGATTCACTAGGATCCAGCTCTGACTTGGGGCCTGATTTTCCATCTCCGCAGTGAGGGAGGAGACTCCTCTCCGTGTTTCAAACTGTGCTTCTTGGAGTGCTGAGGGCTAGTGTCACAGAGGGAGAAAGGAAGGTGGCGGAGCACAGGAGACTTTGCACTTGGACTTGTCCGTCTGTGAAAGCAAAGCAGCTCCAGGTCTCTTAATGCCTAGTGGGCTTTGCGTAGTAAGATTTCATTCTGCAGTAAACAGACAAAAAGAGTTGAGTCCCACTGGGCCAGATCCCTAAGGAGCTTTTCCCCTGAGTCTCTTCTTGACATCTGTGATTCCAAAGATTGTGCCATAATTGTTTTTCCCCAGAACAAAGGTCACTTTTCACCTGTCATGTCTTGAGAGTACTCAGAAATGTATTTCTTATAATTAGACAAAATTTACTTTCTGAAACTCTTTTCGTGGTAGCTTTGGGGTGCCTGAGATGCTAACAACTTGTCCGTTTTTAGAAATGCTCAGGCTTATGATGATTTCAAGTTCCGGCTTCACAAATCGCTGGCCTTGTGACAGGGCAGGTCTCTCTTCCTGTCTGAGGAATTGACGTGAGGATATATGCAACGAGCTTTTGTGCGGTGACCAGTGTTTGACAGTGACACAGCTGCTCCAGCCATCGGAAGTGACCAGAGAACATCCGCTTGGCATCCTCTCCCTGTGGCCCAGGAAGGGTATTGCTCAGATAGCACAGCAGGCGTGTTCTTGGTTACAGACAGTTTCGAGGTGATGCCATTCGGATCTCCTTTCAGCGCCGTTGACCTTGTCAGTGGGTCATGGGCCCTCGGGAGCCAGGCCTTTTTCCAGGCAGAGGCTGCCTGGAAACATTGTATGAACATCTCTAAGAAGTTGTGGATCCCTCTTTAAAAACAGTCACCCTCATGCTGGCAATCACACACACCCACAGACAAGGCCGTGGACGTGGTTCCCATAGAGGCCACACTCTTCCCTCTGCAGGGCGTAACATCATAAGAAAAACATAAACCATGGGTTGTGTAATCATTCTCCGATGCAAACCAAGTCTTGGCAAGTGTGGAGGACCAGGAAAACAATCCATATGCGAAACATACTTTCTCGAGGTCTCTAGCATTCTAGTTCTGTGCCAGGTACCCCACCCCCTGCCCCCTGTCACGCATTTCAAAAATATTTTGTTTTTCATTTCAGACAGTGGAAGTACAAAGGCAGATTTGTTTCTTCACTTCATTTGCTGATTCTGCCAGGCTTTTCTCCCACTGATCAGCAGTCCTCCTGAAAGTCTTATATTTAAGTCTGACATTTAGGAAAATTACATAGGAACAGTAGTGTCATACCTACCCCGTGTGTGGCTGCAGAGCACAGGTGTAAAATCAAACCAAAACACACAATTTAGAAAACAAAACAGTGCCTCTGCGAGTGAATTCTGGAGTAGGCGGGAATGCCGCAGCTGACAGGGTAGGGGGGCGGACCTCTTTTTGTTCTCGACCCTGCGTGGTACTGAGGGCATGTCATTTTACGTTTCAAGCCTTCCTTTCGTTCTAAGTAGAAGTCTGCCCTCTGGCATTTGCCCAGAGATGCTAGTTACTCACAGGATTGACATTACCTCGTTGTTTGGCATCCCTGCTGATGGAAGAACAGAACTATAAAACAGCAGCAGAGGCTGCTGGATAAGGATGAAGATGGATGGATGGATGGATGGATGGATGGATGGATGGATGGATGGATGGATGGATGGATGCATGCATGCATGGATGCATGGATGCATGGATGCATGGTTGCATGGTTGCATGGATGGATGAATGGATGGTCTGATGGATGAATGATTGGATGGACGAATGGACGGACTGGTTAATCAATGAATGAATGGATAGGTGGATGGATGGATGCTTGTATGAATAGATCAGTGAATGGATCGATGGATAAAAACAGGGACCTCCCATTCTGTAACCGCATGCCTTCTCAGAAGCCTTTCCACGCCTCCTCCCCAGGCTGGGTTGATGCCTCTTGTTCGTTTTCCCATAGCCTTCCTCTACCTTTGACTTGTAAACACGCAGATAAGTAATGGGTGATAGGTACCATCTTCCACGTGACACTGGAAGCTTCAAGACAGCCAGGTTAAGATCTTGCATACATCTTGCTAACTGTTAACCTCACATCAAACAATATCAGCTCCTGGCACTTGGAAGATGCTCAGTACACATTTGTCGAATGAACCAATGAGAGAACAGTGACCGTTTACGAGGACTTGTGGGGGCACATCTTTGCATGCCTTTTCAGATCCCTCTCACACTGCTGCTCTCTGAGCTGGTTTTCGCTTACCAGGGAGCCAGATGGGATTGCTAAGCGGGAATAGCATTTCTCCCACCTGTAACACACACATAGCCTCACTCCCTCAGGACTTTCAAAGAGGTCACCTCACTGATTTGCTTTAACAGCCTGCCCTCATAGCCTCCCTTGCTGCCTCCCAAGACCCTCCTTATTAATGAATCATTCTTCCGAGGGTAAACATTCCTCCGGATTCTCTCCTTTCTCTTTGGATTCCAAGGGATGTGACCTCATCTAGGTAGAGTGCCCAGCGCTGGGGCTGCTATACTGTGAGTACTCAGTAGAAGCCTGCTTTGAGTTTCTCTAATTACTATTTAGTAATAAGGAACACGAATAGTAGCAGCAGCCCTGCCGTGGTTCCGGGTCACCTGTGGAATGAGGTGAGACTCCGAAGCGTGCCCCACAGAGCCTTCCCGACCTGGCCACCCGTCTCGTCGGCTGCAGCCTCTTCCCTCCTGCATGCCTCCCCAGCCGCCCTGTCTTACACCACTGTGCCTTTGCACATGCTGTTCCCCTCAGCGCCTCTGCCTTCCTTACAAGCCTTCGAGCCCCGTGGGGCCCCCCTGCCTCCCTCAGGGCCCAAGGCCAATGCACCCCTTCGTGCTTCTGCCCAGTCTCGGGGGTTCTCCTGATGCACGAGTCCTGCTGTGCCAGCTTGATTCGCGTCTGTGTCTGTGTCCCAGTCAGACTGTGAGCTCTCTCCGTCTTGTTTCATCCCTGGCATCGGGTGTGGCTGACACTCGTTGTGGACTGTGGCACTCGTGGAATAAGTGGATGTTTGAGTGACAGTGAAAATCAAAACCAGCCCACTGACGTAGAGGGCAAACTCTCCACATGTTTAAGATTATCTTTGCTCATTATGGATGAAAAGTTAGGCATCATCCCTGAGGCCTCTTCTACTGGCTGCTCACTCTCCCCAGTCTGGTCTGTTAGCAAGCCCGGTCAGCTCTACCTCTAGAGCAGTGAATCCCAACCAGGACTGATTTGACCCCCAGGGTCACTGGGCAATGTCCGGAGACATTTTTGGTTGTCACAGCTGGGGATGTTCTCGCATTTAGTGGGCAGAGGCCAGGGATGCTGTGAAATATTCTACAATGCACAGCACAGCCCCGCACACCGAAGAATTCTTCAGACCAAACATCAGTAGTGCAGAGGTCCAGACATCCTGGTCTAGGTGGGTCTGAGTCCATTCGCAGCTCTCTGTCTCCTTCGCTCCCACAGTAGCTCAAACCACTCTTGTCACCCCTTGGACTGCTCTTCCTACCAATTCTTCCACAGCCTCAATCCATTCTCCACTGGGCAGCCAGCCAGCTGATCTTTTAAAAAGGACAAATGAGGTCCCTTCCCTGTAATGCTTCCCATCGCAGTTAAAATCAACCCCAGACTCCTTAACCAGGCTGAGGAGGTCCTCCCCGACCTTGCTTCCGCTTCCTCCCACTCATCACACCCCCTGGCTCCTCGGCCCTCAGCTCCAGCCCCACCCCGTTGCCCTTCTTTCTGGTCTAGATTCTTTCTAGTCGTCTTCAACTTCAAAATTATTGACATTATTGACATCTAGGCAATTCTTTATTCGGGGGAGGGGCCTTCCTGTCCTGTGCCTTGTAGGATGCTTAGTAGCATCCCTGGTCCACGCACTAGATGCCAGCAGCACTCCCCGCCCCCCACCCCACCCCTATGGCCAAGTGGTGCCTGGGGAGCAAACCAGAAGAACTGGGGAGGAATCTGGCCAATTTAGTACCTTCTTGGAAAACAGCAGCTCTTTTATTTCTGATGTCACCAACCCTCCTAGATTTCAGGAGTTCTCAAGAAGTTTCGTTTCTTTCTTGAGTTATGTTCAGAGAGTCGTGCAGCTCATTGACACCATCTAATTTGGGGGGGCATTTTCATCACTCCCAAAGGAATCCTTCTGTTATTGATTTCTCGTTTTATTCCATTGTGATTGGAGAACACACGTGCTATGAGTTCATTCCTTTTACATTTACCGGGGTTTGCTTTATGGCCTGGCATTCGGAACCCCTGGAGAACGTTTCACGTGCACCTGAGAAGAATGTGCATTTGGCTGTCGATGGGTGGGGACGTCTGTGGACGTGCGATGGGTCTGCTCAGCGGATGGTGTCGTCTGTGCCTCCTGTCTCCCTGTTGACCTTCAGCCTAGTTATTCAACTCGTGACTGAAAGGGGTATTGACGTCTCCAACTCTTTATTGTTGAAATGTCTATTTCTCCTTTCAGTTCTGACAGTTTTTGTTTCGTGTATTTTGTGGCTCTGTTTTGGGGGTACGTATAATTATGTCCTCCAATGGTTTGATTATTTCTTTGTCTTTAGGAACATATTTTTGTTTTAAATTCTGGTGTTTTTTTTTTTTCTAATATTAATGTAATCATTCCAGTGCTCTTGATTTTAGATAGGTTTTTTTTTTTCCCTCTTCTTGGGGTATTCTAATGTACAGTCAGGATCGAGGGTTGGTGCTCCTGTCGGATAAATTAGAAGCTGAGGATGGATGTTTTGTCTTTAAAGTTAGCCCACAGCTGCCAAGAGAAGATTCCGGTGGGATGATGTGAGTCCCGTGGCTGGTGCCGAGGGCAACGTAGAAACTCGGGATATCTCCGTGAAAACCTCTCCTGAGCAAGATTGGCAGCGGGTTAAGTACTTTCCTCAAACAGTTGTGTTTTGTTTACCTCGTGACAGAGACCACGTTCTCCGGCTCAGCCTGTCGCGGCAGCCGGACAGCCGCCTCCCTCGCCCTGCGCTCTGTAGACACCGCCACACGAAGGACTGCGCCCCTGAGCGCCCTTGTCCCCTTCATGTCCCCACCTTTCATCTTCACATGACGGGCCTTTCTCCGGAGCTCTTTGCGAGGGTCACGGTAACCAAAATCCTGAGCTCCGAGCCCTTCTGTGTACGGGGATTGCGTGAGGAGGGACGGGTAAGCAGGACGGAGGCCCCTCTCGAGAGCTAGTGAGAAATGAGCCTCCTCTTCACAAGTCTGAAGGTAATGGACATGCACAGACACAAGGGTTAGTTTTAAGAAGAAAAACCTCAGAGTTTGTCAGGGGTCCAGCGGGAGGGAGAGAGCAATGCCTCTGAAAAGTAAGGCCTTCTTTGTGGCAAAGGTGACCCTCATTTGCCCAGCAAGACGGAAGGTGGTCTATGAGGTATTCTTCTGTATTCGTTTTTCTTCAAACCTGAAAACTCAATGTGATTCTCACATCCCTCCTTACCCACCCCTTTTTCTTAGTTTTTCACCTTCCCGCCTTGTTTTTCTCAGGAGTTGTCCCTTGGGTATCGCCTTTCACGGAGCTGGATGATGCCCTCCTTGAAACGCTCCTTTGAAGGCGGGCGCTGTTCTGGTCTAGCCGTGTCTGTTCCCACGTCTGCTCTTAATCCCGGGGACCGATCCACCGTCAGGAAGTTTTCCCTGCAAGCTGTGAAGAGCCTCCGGAGGCTACGTTATCTGACCCACATTTATTTATTACCTTTTTAGAGCTCTTTTTCCCTCAAGGTTTGTCTGTAGAAGAATCAGTTGGGGATTTCTGGGTTTCCTGCTTATAGATTCTTTGGGTTTTCATTGCAATATACATGCACACAAACACACCTTCATACCCACATGCACATGCATTAGAAATAGCCAAAATAAATAACCTAAAAAAACCCTTTAGGTCCTAAAGATAATTTTCCTACTCCCAAACTTGCTAACTTGTTTTGCCTTTTTTCTTATCCTCTTTTGTTGTTATTTTTTATTTTTAATTAGGTTTTACATTTAATATTATTTTATATTAGTTTCAGGTGTACAGAATAGTGGTTAGACATTTATATAATTTAGGAAGCGAATCCCCCGATTAGTCTAGTACCCACCTGGCACTATACATAGTTATTTCAATATTATTGACTATATTCCCTATGCTGTACTTCACATCCCTGTGACTGTTTTGTAACTACCAATTTGTGCTTCTTCATCCCTTTACCTTTTTCACCCAACTCCCTTCCCATCAGGCAATCGCCAGTTTGTTCTCTGTATCTAAGAGTCTGTTTCCGTTTTGTTTGTTCATTTATTTTGTTCTTTAGATTCCACATATGAGTGAGATCATATGGTATTTGTCATTCTCTATTTGACTTATTTTGCTTGATATGATAACCTCTAGGTTGATACATGCTGCAAATGGTTAGATTTTATTTATTTATTTATTTTTTTGTGGCTGAGTAATATTCCGTCGTATGTATGTACCACCCTGTCTTCATCCAGTCGTCTGTTAGTGGGCACGTAGGTTGCTTCCATATCTTGGCTGTTGTAGATAGCACTGCAGTGAACATAAAGGTGTATATATCTTTCTGAATTAGTGTTTTAGTTTTCTTTGGATAAATACCCAGAAATGGCATTGCTGGGTCATAAGGTAATTCTTTTTTAAATTTTTTGAGGCATCTCCAGACCGTTTTCCATAGTGGCTGTACCAGTTTGCAGTCCCACCAACAGTGCATGAAGGTTCCCTTTTCTCCATATCCTCGCCAACACTTGTTCCTGCCATTCTTAATAATGAAATTAATTTAAAGGGCAACAACAGGCACTTTGAATTCCCATATTGTTTATAGTCCCTTTCCTCCTGAAAGCCCAAAGAATATTACAGACTTAGCTCTCTTCAGTTCCCTCAGAGCCTTTTGGGAATGAGGAGGATATTTCCTTGACTTACAGAGTCTCACAATATCATTGTCCATTCATAAAGATTCCCTTCATAAAACAAACAAACAAACAAAAACATCTGACTCATTACTTTCCTTTACGAAGAAGCCCATTGGCTCGAAGAGTAAGTGTCTAACCTCTTGTCTGCCTCTCTCCCAGCCTCACCTCCTGCCACACGTTCTGTGTTAGAGATGCCCTGACTTCGCCCCGATCTCGGTATAAGCCATAGCCGCTCACAACTTGGAGCTTTCGTTCATGTCATTCATTTGTCTAGAATGCCCTTTCCTGTCCTTTCTCATCAACACACTTCTTCTAATCTTTCACACTCAACTAAAATAGCACTCTTTTGTGCCTTGTTTCCTGGGTCCTGCAGGCCGAGTGAGTCATACTCTTTGAGTTCCTCTTAAACTCAGGCCACCCCCTCACAGGTGGAGTGAGTGTCCCCAGCTGGGCAGAAACTGTTTCAAAATAATCATAATAAGTGATAAAAGTAATAGTAATAGCTAGTACTGTTGAATAATACTGTGTGATACTATATAACACTCCTACATAATACTGTATAGTATAATATCAATTAATAGCTGATATGTAATATATATAACAATAGCTAATATAATATTAACTATCACAACCAATGCTGTATTCCAGAGGAAAACTAAGCAAATGTTATAATGTCTCATTTAATCCCCACAGCTACCTCACAAGATAGGTACTGTTAATATCTTCATTCCCTGATGAGGAAAAGAAAGCACAGAGAGGTAAAATAACTCATCATGACTTATATAACCAGTAAGCGGTAGAACCAAGATTTGAATGGAGGCAGGCTGATATGTAACTCTGCATTCTTAACTACTATAATACGGCGTTGAAAGGCAAATGTTTATACACCTTATATAGCACTTATCACATCTCATTACAATTATCTGTTTATTGTCCTCTTCTTCTTCTTCTTTTTTTTTCATCATGACCAGGTGTTCCTTGGCTAGGAGCTTCTTGCTAGCTGAAGTTACGTGTGAATGTTTGATTCTCTTTGCAACCCCCACACTTGGTCCTATGTGCGGCATAAAGCGTTTGAGAATTAACATTAACGGAATGAACAACTGAAAGAGTAAGATCTTGTTTAAACATTACATTGGCTCCGCATCCTTTTTCTCTGGGCCATCCATATATGTGAAGGAGACCTGTTTGCAGCACCATGTTAAGGAAGGCAGGATATTATTGGATTCCTGCTAGATAGCAAGCATTGTGCTGTTTTCTCTTCATGCAAAATCTCCTCTTATTTTCCAGCCACTGAGTATATCGGTACTACCTTTATGCTCCTTTTAGAGGGGACACTGAGGCCAAAGGAGGTTAAGTGACTTGTTCAAGGTCTTAGCTATTATGTGGCAGAACTGGGGATAGAAACCCAGATGCTTATGAGCACTCTAAGCCCTCTGACTCTTAGTCCAAAGGGTATAGGTCCTGGGTTTGTGCCCCAGGTGGAACCATGATCTGGGCCCCAGTATACCAGGACCCGAGTGTATGCCGGGAGCACGTGGGAGGGGACACCCCGCCTTCAGAGATCCAGTTCTTGAAGGGAGACAGCAGTGTCCTTATGTAGGTCGGAGGTGGAAGTTGGCGGGCGGGGCGGGGGCAGGATTTAAAGAGGGGGAAAATACAAAAAAAATGTAATACTTTGTGATATTTGATCAATAAAACTTGATGTCCACTTCAGTGGTCATGTGGAATTGAACTGCTGGAACAAGCAAAGAGCTTTTTTGACCAAACAATAATGAATTTGTAAAGGCTGGAATTCCGGGTGTGGATTTGGCTTCCTGGGCTTTTTGTCTTTTGTTTAGAACAAGAATGAAAGACGTATTTTTTTTTCCCTCCTAGACTTCTTAGAGAATCTGGGCGTGGCACTTTTTACAAGTCTGTTATTTTATAAGGCCTTTTTTTTTTTTTTTTTTTGCTTTCCCGCTTCCAGCCATGAAATCTTTGTTGACTTTAAAAAGGAACCACAATTTGACATTTTACAAAATGTACTAGGGGACTGCATATAGTAGCAACGTCAGATCCCTTACTTTTTGCGAAGTTTTAGCCAATGATGGCTTCATGTGGTCAGTCACTTTGGGGGTGCATGCATGTCAATTCAGATTATGTGAATTTTATAATTTGATTTTTTTCTAATTTATACTTTAGTATGGCACTGAAAATTCTCACATCTTTAGCATGAGTTGAATTGCAGCTAGCTCATAGCACTATTTTTTTTTTTTCCGAGAATAAGGTTCTTAATTTTTTTAATTAAAGAAAAAGATACTGGGTACTTTTACTGATATGAGAAGCAGAGAGGGTTCACGTGGCCTCCCTTTCAGTTCTTCTGGTGACACATCGTTCCTGCATGTGCTGTTCCCACTTCCTGGCACAACCTTCGCTCCTCGGTCCCACCCGGACTGAATTTTCATCTGTGGCACAGCCATCTCCTGTGCATCCCCGTTCTTTGCTGGTATTGCTCTGGGTTTGTGAATTAATGTTAATGGAATGAATAATTAAATAAATAAGACCTCAGACTGTCTAAGAATTACATTGGTTTCACCCTTAGGTGTGTGTGGAGTATCTCCCCTGAGGCTGGCTTTCCTCTGAGAAGTCTTTTCTGACACCCACCTTTCCCCCTCCTCTGCCCCCCTGCCAATTTGAGATAGGGTGTCCTCTAGCTCCCCCATCAGAGCATTCACGGCACTGCATACAGAGGCTCACTTATCTGTGTCCCCTGTCACTTAGGGAGTGCTGTCGAATCGCCTCTCAAGGGACTCAGTGCCTGATGGGTAGTAGGATGCTCAGGAATATTTTGTTACTGGCCAAGAGGGGTCAGTAAAAATTCTTAGGCCCCTTAAGCCCTATTTTGTAAAAATAGGTAAAATATAAAGCCTTAAAAAGTGGTCAGAACTGGTTCAGACTTTTAAAGCTCTAAAAGTGCCTTTTTGCTAGGACAGTAACTGTTTGAATATGAGCCCACAGCTTTTTGTGTATAAAACAGAGTTATTCGTTTCCTGCACATGAACGTGGAGGAAGAAAGAACCTGCTGAAAAGGGGAAGGATCATAACAAGGCCTGGGGTTGCCTTGTGCATGGTAACTACACGATCTGAGATGTGAGTGTTAGACTTGACTCAAGGAGGGTGATGGTCAGAATAAGCCCCACATTGGTCCTGTAGCTAGAATTCTTGGCAGTGATGCTATCAGGAAGAAAGGACGGATGAGGTCATTTGCTTTCTGGGCATGAGACGTAGGTAGACTCTGAGTAGGGTATTCACATGTGTGTGTGTATTGGAATCCTCTGTGTGCTTAAAAATCCTCTGTGGAGAGAGACCCAGGAACGTGTGCCTTCACAAGCATTGCTGAAGATTCTGCTGCAGGGGGATCACTGACCCCCATCTTCATGAAAGACTGCCACATAGGACAGGAGATTCTGGAGAAATACTGGGAAATGGGACAGTCAGCAGAGCGAGAACCTGCCCTTTGTCAGCATCCTTAGATGGGAAAGTACAGCCTGGGGAGGTCAGCAGTGTGTCCTAGAAGGAGGGATGATCGGTGTGACTCAGGGCAGTCGGTCCCAGCAAGATTGATGCCCGACACCCAGTGCACATTTAAAAAGATGAGAAGAGTCATGGTTTCCTTGACAAGATAGGAATGTCTCCTACTCTGCAAAGTAATGAAATGCACAGATGTTAAAATGAAGCGAGACAGAGCTAAATGGAGAACCATGAGCACCGGCAGCAGGGAAGGACCGACAACATAAACCTGGAGGACCCGTGGGGTAGCCCCAGCCTGGGCGCGTCCAGGAGGATCCCTGCCAGCTGAGGAGAGTGAGTGCATCTCAGACAGTCCTGGGCGGAGGCCTTCCCTGCGGCCGTCTGTGGCCAGAAGGCAGTACCAGCTCCTCGGGGAGGAGGAAGATGATCAAAAGGATGCCAGAATGTGAAATATGTATGTCCTTTGACTTAGCGGTTATACCTTAAAGAAGTATTATACAAGTGGGGAAAATAACATAAACATCTGGATGTGCACTGTTTCTTGAAAACGCCCCAAATATCCACCACTAATAGGACCTGTGGGTACTGAGATGCAGTAAAATTACCCTTAACCATCAAAAGCGATGGTGTGGACCTGTAGTTGTCAACATGAAAAGATGTCACAGTGTATTTTTAAGTGACAAGAGTAGGATTCAGAATAGCATGATACTTCATGGGTGCATTGAACCAGATATACTCTGACTTCTATTGATTAATTCTGTCAGTAATTACTGAGTAACTTCTGTGCCAGGCACTGTTCAGAGCATGGAGAACGGAGCAACGGACAAGACAGTGGTCCTTTGCTAGCGAAGGAACCGGCAGCATCAGTGTTCCCTGGGAACGCATTAGGGGTGCAGAATCCCAGGCTCTACTCCAGACCCACTGCATTTTATTTTAACGAGGTCCTAGGGCTGTCCATTTGCACATTATGGTTTGCGAGACTCCGCTTCAGGAACGCGTCAACCAAAATGGCCACAGTGGGTTTCCTTTGGCGGCAGCAACTTGGGGTGATTTTTACATTTGTTTTTGTACATTTCTCTTGTCATTTGAATTTTTCACAGCGACTTATGTCTTGAGTTTACAAAGCAAGGATGGCAATTTTGCGGAAGAGCTTAAGGCTCCTGCTTCTGGTTATCTGGGCTACCGCCGGTACACACCGGCAGCATGCTGGAGCAGGGAGTGGAGGTGGCGGCTGTTGCTTATTTGGCCAACCACAGAGGTTTGGAAGAGAGACCCTGAATGTGGGTCTATGGCTGGGCTATGGCTGGAGCTGTTGCCTCAGCCTGAGAGATGCTGCAGGTCTGACGAGCTGAGATCATGGCTCTTCTGGCTAAACAGAGAGAGGCTCTGGCGTTGCAGCCCTCGTCCACCCCTTTTTTCGTGATTACAATGGGGAGTCTGGGTAGCAAGAGCAGACCACAGGCCCACACTGCATCCTTCATCATCTCTGAGGACCAGGGCTGCCATGAACCCTTTCCTTGTTAGATTGAGAGCCACAAGCATGCCTGGTGGAGATTGTCACTATCCAGGGCTTGGAGAGTTCTGGTCCTGTGGAAGAGGGACTTTCTTTCTCATGACCCCTTTTCTTGGGGTGTCTCCTGGATCTGATCCCTGATGTGGGGTTGGGCAGGGCATGACCCTGCAGCACCCTACCTAAAGCCTAGTGTAGCTGAAAGAGACTAGACTCGGGGGCATGAGGACTGGATTCCAGAGCAGCCTGATCCTAAATAGACATATGACTTTGGGTAAGTCCTAAGTGGCCTTCTTGGGCCTCAGTGTGAAATGTGAGAATGAATTATGGAATGAACCTGTGTGGATTACCTGCTGTGTTCCAGCTGTGTGCACGTCAAGATCAGGTCTTTGTTCTGAGGGTGTCACCGCCTGGCGACACTGAGGCGTCTCCCAGTTCCCTTCCAGTTCCGACATGCTCCCCAAATACTGCATACTGGACGCTAAAGCAGCTTTTCATTTAGGGCAGCGTTGAGCAGAGATTATTGCGCATATTCGTATGTCCTCCTTGCTGGTAAAATAAAAAGTTGGCAATCGTGTTAGTCCTTTGTCCACTTCCATCTAGTTTAAACATTTTTTTGTTTGTTTGTTTTACTGATCAGTGCCATTCAGAACTATAACAGCCAGGCTCTAAGGAGGGAGAGGATCAGGGAATAAACCAGCCCCCTGAAGAGCCCTGATCCCCGCCTTGAAAAGTTCTTGGAGAACTCCTTGCAAAGTGGTGAATTGAAATATAAAGTGGAATGGAGACCCCCAGCCCCCAGCCCTCACCGGCCTTTGTCGAGGTGATTTTAGACAGTCAGTCTTCTACCTAATCTCCCCTTTGTGGAAATGGGGGTGTGGGGGGGGGGGATACAGACTTTGTCCAGAGCCTCCCTGAGCCTCACAGCGGGCCATGCAGGCAGGCGGCCGACAGCTGCTGTCAGTGACTGGCTTCTCTCTGAGCCTCTGCCAGGCGCTCGGCTGGCCGCCTGCGATCTGCTGGCAGTTGCCTTAGCAGAGTCTGATGGTGCAGATGTAAATCATAACAGGGACAGACTTCCTCTGACAGAGACTGCAGCTGAGCATCCCTGACAAGGCAGGAAGTCTCATGAGTAATTCTTGAAGAAGGTGCAAGGGCAGAGCCAAAGAGCTGCTTAATTGAATGGTAGCTAATTCATTTATAATTAGTCATGTTCTCACTCTCTTTTCTCTTTCTTTGTCTCATGAAGGCTAGTCTTTTGGAGCTGGACCGAGCCTTACAAATATCTAAAGAGGCAGTGGAGCAGATGAGTCAAGAGCAAGGTTTGACATTGTTTATTAGCAGTGTCAAGCTTCTTCAATTCTGGGCCTCAGTCTTCTTATGTGTAAAATGAAATTTGGTGAGGAGTCAACGAGATGCTCTTTGTAAAATATAGGACAGAAGTCTTAGCCCATGCCAAGCATTCAGCAAGTGCTAGCTATTATTACCCATTCCCACTCCCTTCTTTTATAGGTTCTTTTGTATATTCAGCAAGTATTTGTTAGCTACCCGATGTGGGCACTATATAGTGCAGCTCCTTCGAAAGTGGTGAATGAAAGTATTCAAGTGAGAGTGTCTGTTCATCAAATAGCGCAACACAAAGTTGACGGCTTTTCCTGTGAAAGAAAAGGAAGAAAAGCAGAGTAACAGCCAGGGTAACTGAGGGCGGAGGATGGAGTTTCTACTGTAGACAGCGCAATGGTGAAAGAGACCTAAATAGATGGAGGAGTGAGCCATGCTAACCGCTGGAGAAAGGCATTCCAGGCAGAGGGAATGGCAGGTGCAAAGGTCCTGCGGTGCGGCTCGAGGAGGAGCCAGGAGGCCAGCATAGCCAGAGCACGGGGAGCGGGTGGGCATGAAGTCGTAGTGGTCCCCTGGGGCTGCATGGCGCTGGGATGGGGACTTTTTTAAGGAGGTGGGCGGGCGGTGCCATTCCGAATGGAGGAGTGATGTAGTGAGGTTAGGACGAAATGCTCTCAGATGTCCAAAAGCCTGTAGGCAGCCTTTCTTCCCTGATCCCCGACGGGCGACCTGCAGGGCTGATCCCTGTCACGTGCGCATCCGTCACTGGGTCTTGCCTCCGACAGTTACTACTATGGTGTTTGTTTAATGGCGACTTTCTGTTTCCCACATCCCTTCTATGGTTATTAACTGGAATTCTTTTGTAACAAAGAACTTTCCCTTTTCCCTCATTTACTTATTTATTCAGTAATTTACGGTATTCGTATGGACTCACAGATATTTATTTTACTCTCTGGGTTACAATCTAGTACTACTGTTTATTTTCTCACTCAGATTGTTCTAGCTTTGGCCACTGGGGGCACCTCCGGGTTGACTCCTGTGCCCGTTTGATTGAGCCTTCATTAAAGATTGAGCCCTTCTTTACTTTCCGGCAACACAAGGCACTCCAGGTTCACCTTGTATTTTCCCCCTGGAATCAGCCACTTATCCAAGGAATCTTGGTCTCCTCTCCTCCCCGCCCCTCCCCTCTCCTTCCCACCCTTCCATCTGAACTTGAGTTCATACCGATGTCTTCAAATCCAGTCCAGAGTCTCAGGGTTCATTTTAGCCTTCCTACTTTCCTCTGATAGTGAGAACTCGCTCTTACTATCTACAATATATTTACATATCTGTTCGACCCCAGTGCACACAAAAGGTAGTTTCTGAATTGCTTGTCCAAACCTCTGTGACAAACAAATATAACTAGAGTACTGTACCTGTGTGCAATTCTTTGTTTTCTTTAGCTTACAGAATCCAATCAACGTAATGGTTTGCTGGGCGGCTTAGGCTAGTTCTTTTCCTTCCCACCCCCTTCACTGTGGTGTTATTCATCTGCAATACAGTCAACGTTCATTCGTTGCTGTTTATATTGCATTTCGAGTCCGCGCACACACAAGGTTGATTTTAATTGTTTATTTTTTGAGTATGTCAAATGTCGTCATGGTTCTAAGCGTCAGAGCTCTGCAAATAGACACGGAGAAACGTGCAGCCTTCCCGTTGCCACCACCCGTTCCGTTTCCCCATCCTTTCCACCCCTCTCCCACCCACAACCTCAAGTAACCAACGTCTTTGGTGCCTGGCTTCTCCTCCTTGTATTTCTCGTGTACAGATGAGCCAATACATGTATATTTTCCTATGTCGCCTTCTCTTGCTACGTGGAGAGTTAAAGTACTGAAGATACTCTTTTGTGCTTTGTGTTTTTTTGTGTGTTCATATCAATACATAGAGATCTTCCATAATGAGCTTTTTTTAAACTTTGGTAACCAGAAAAATAATCAGCAGCCCAAGGATCAGCTTCAGAATGCTATAAACATAGTGATGATGATGATGATGATGATGATGAGTATAAATAACATAAGCATTATTGTTTAGTGAGTATTGTACGCTATGCTCTGTGCTAAGCATTTTCTATAGATTATTGCATTGAACCCTTCCTAGAGCCCTGTGAGATAGATGTTAGCTCCAATTTACTGATAAGGAAACTGAGGCTCAGTAATATTTAGAAACTTGACCAAGGTCATTAAAAATAAGAGCCATAATTTGAACCCAGACACTATCTCCCAAGTTTGTGCTTCATCAAGGGCAGACCAGTACCATTATACAAGTTCCAGAAAGAAACGTGGCCATGTGGGTTTTTAAAACCCAGGCATGTCCCGGGCCTAAAAACCCTCTTGATTGTAGATCAGCTGCTGCTAACGTTGGCATGTTGCTGATGCCAGGAAAATGAACGTAATTTACTGTTTGTTTGTTCAAAAAAAAAAAAAATGGCCCTTCCTTTTTGAGGACCACGAGTCCTGCCTGTCAGACAGGAGACAAGGGACACTGGGCGGGATCCGCTACCTGAGATGCAGTAATACATCTGACCTTACACCTCATTTATTGCCGGCCAGGGTGGCCAGCGCCCTTCACGGGAAAGTATGTTACCCCACAGGGCTGTTCGGTTGGTATGACACTCAGTCAAGCCCGAGATACAGCAGTTCCTGTTAAAACTGTTTGCACAGCAGGAATGGAAGAAGAATTTCTCGGAGTAGGAGTCTGGTTTCTGTCGTGAGAAGGGGCAGCCTTTGGCAGCGCAGTTGAGCGGGTTGAGCGTGTGACTTCTGGAGCCTGTGTGTGCCGGGGTTCTCACGCCAGTGCCGGATGTTCCAGCCGTGTGACTTCGGGCAAGTCACTTCACCACCCAAATCTCATCTGTAAAATGGGGATGAGAACTATACCCACCTTTGTCAGGGGTTCCCAAGACAGCCCCCGGGGTCAGTAATTTGCCAGGAGGATTCATAGAACTCGGCATATAGTCACACAGCTAATATTTATCACAGCGAAGAGACAAAGCAAAACCAACAAAGGGACGAGGTGCCTGAAGTCCAGGGGAAGCCAAGTGCAGACTTCCGAGATTCCTCTCCCAGTGCAGCCGCACAGGACGCTCTCAACCCCCCAGCAACGAGTTGTGACCACATGTGTTAAATGTTTTCTCTGGATAACCTTGTAAGACTCAGGGTCCAGAGGTTTTACTGGGAGCTGGTCACACAGGCACCCTGTGCCTGGCATGTACCAAAACCCCAAACGCACAGAATAAAAACGGGTGTTCAGTGTAAACTGTACCGTTTGCGTAATTCGTTTGGGTACAGTGAGCCATTCTGATAAGGGAACGGTGCAACCCCTCCCAAAATCCGAGTTCCCACGCAAGGGTTAACCCTGCCAGCAAGCCTTTCTAAGGAGAGCAGCCTCAAGCCTGTTAATGTTCATTTTTTTCTGCACACCGTCCCGTTGGGTGGTTGCTGGGTAGATTGAAAGATGTGATCCGTGTGAAGTACTGGCCACACCATCTAGTATCGTAAGCACGCACCCAATGTGGGTGATTACTTTCACAGTCAGGGAATGAATTTTGAATGGCACATTGGCACCCTAGGAGCGAGCTGCATCCATCATTCGTTTACTCACCCATTCCTTCCTTCCTTGTTCAGAACATTTTGATTGATCCCTGCTGGTGGGGTGGCTGTGTCAGCCTCTTTGGGATTTTTGAAGCAGAAGGATTTATTTAGCTCCTTCCTTCCTAGAGGATGATGTGCGTGGGCTTCCAGTCTGGCTGGGTGTTGGAGGTGGGTGGCGGTGGTAAGAAACTGTGGGAGACTTCAGGGTAAGTGTAAAAGGACCCATTTGCACACTGAGAGTTAGCGGGCTGGGTATGCAATGGGCAGAAAACTTACCCTGCTGCCGTCTTACTGTTTGTCCTGTGTCTCCCCCTGCAGCCAAGGCTAAATCGAAGTGCGGCCCGACGTTCTTCCCCTGCGCCAGCGGCATCCACTGCATCATCGGCCGCTTCCGCTGCAACGGGTTTGAGGACTGTCCTGATGGCAGCGATGAAGAGAACTGTAGTAAGTGTTGGCAGCTCGCACGCGGCGACCCCTCGTTCCTTCCAGCCGCCCACCGCCTCCAGACTGGCCCCGCTCACCCTCCTGCTCTCAGACTCATTGGCTCAGGCCTTTTCTGTTGTTACCCAGATTCTGTTCTTTACTTCTTTTGTCTGGTGTAAATGTGTAAATGCTCAGCTACCGTTTATCAGGGACTCTTCTGAGGCTACTATTGGGCGTTGGGCATACTTTGTTTTCAGTTCTGACAATAGCTCTGCAAATGCAGGTGTAATTTCCATGTTAGCAGATAAGGAATCTGAAGCGTAGAGAAATAAATGAACTCGTCCAGTGTCTCACAGCTCATTAAGTAGCAGAGTCAGTAGTTCTGGGCTCATTCAGACCCTCATCTGATTGAATCTCCCACGGAACACCTCAGGTTTATATACTTGCTTTCCTTCTTACTGTGAATCCTTTTTCTAAAAAAGCTGTTTATATATTTATCGTATACGTACTGTAAGAATGTTTTTTGAAAAAACATCCGAATAGTATAACAAGCTAAAGGTTTTGTCTCATGACCACCTCGATTCCTTTTACCTGCTGTGTAATGTTCCATGGTGTGAACACAGACACACACTCCCTCTTATTCTCTCCGGCCCACCTTACCTCTTACTAGTCTTGGTGTTGGCCTGAATACCTGCAGTCCCTTCCTGGCCAACATCCCTGTGTCCAAAATCACTTCACACGCGACAGCTTCAGTGACCTGCAAGTCACTGAAGGTCGCCGAAGGTCTTCCCACCTCTCATCCTGATTCATCTCTCCCAGCAAGTTGCTTTGTACCTGCTGCTGCTCGCTGCTCACTGTTTCTTCTTCCTTTCCTCTTCCATGTTTAGACTGCTAGAGCCTTCGGAACTGTGGTCAGTGCCGGACAAGTTTACACATTTATTTTCTATGCCTACCTTTTTTTAATGACTTTTTTCCCCCTGATTATTATAAAGAACTTGCAAAACATAGAGGAGTAGAAAGAGGGAAACAAAACTGCCCAGAATGAAACACTCTTATTATTCGGCTGTTTTGAGCCAGTCGCTTCTCCTCTGTCTCTCTCTCCCCCTCCCTCCCTCCCTCTCTCTCTCCCTCTCTCCCTCTCTCCCTCTCTCCCCTCTCTGCTGTGTGTAAGTAAGATGTCCTCTTTAATGTGACCATTTTCTCATGTTATTAATTGTTTTCAAAACATACGTTTTAATGACTTCAGCGATTGTTTTGATAAATTGATTTTCCCTTATCCCGTTGGTTCTGTTTTAAGTCCCTGAAGAAGAGGGTGGCTGTCTCCTGTGTTATTTATGTCTTTTCAAGGAACAGTCATTGCCGTACCCTCCCAGCAGGACACAGGGAGTGTATAACTCTCCCATGTGCCGTCTCCTGTTGCCTTATTTCATCTTCTGGGTCTCTCATGGCAGAAATACGGCAGAGCTGCTGGATTGTCGAATGGTTAGTAGAGTGGCTGAAACCCACCTTCGCGGGAAGGCTGCATGTCACTACCGTGGTCGGGGCCTGACTGAGCAAGGTGACTGTGCAGCGGGAGCGTCTGGCTTTGGATCTGTGTTTCCCCTAATTAAGCATGAGACGCGCATCCTACATGATCTCTTTGCACGGTCACTTCCTTGCCTCTGAAAGCAGCGCTGAGAGCCTGCTTCCTGGGGTTGTTGTGAGAATTAGATGAGATAATCTCTGAAGAGTGCTTAGTGTCGTGGCCGGCATGGAGCAATTGATTTTAAAAATATATAGTGACTTAAAACTGAGTAATTAAAGGGAGGACCATGATGACTAGGATTTTGCCTTTGGCTTAGGAAGTTCAAGGACACACTTCTTTTATATTTCATTTAGTGTATATCAGCTTGATCTCTGCTTTCTACTGTCCATGGGGATCTTACAATCTAAGGGGAGAATTTTATATATATCTATATGCATGTATACATATATATATCTGTATACATATACATGCATATAGATATATATCTATATATGCATATATAGATATATATATACCTGTATACGTATACATGCATATAGATATATATATGTATATATGTATATATATACATGTATATATGTATATATGTATATATATATCTATATGCATGTATACGTATACAGGTATATATACATATACATATATATATACCCACACTCATAACATACATACATAATACAGACTAGAGAGTAATCCAATGGCAGTAAAAAGCAAGTGTGACACATTGTAGTATGTACATTTTAAATGATGGTGTTATCCTACATGCGCTCTGCCTTAATTAAAGACTTTGTATGATTTAAATGTTTGGATATTGGTCTTTAATTGTTTAAGTGAGTAAATTATATTCATTCCAAATTAAATCAACAGGTATTAAGCCAGCATTTTCCTCTGGCCTATGTACCATTTTAAAATAGTGGTTCTAACTCACCGTTTTGAGAACTGGGAAATAAAAAGAAAGAATCTATCATGTATCCCCCCTTTCCTAAATGAATTATACTTCTGGGTTATTAAATACCCAACTTAGGTAAGTTCTCTTTTATCGAAGAATACCAGCTCTAATAAGAAGAATGAGAGAATTAGAGTGTCTCTATTTTGTAACCCTTAATTAAAAAATAGATCATCGATGGCTGCTAAATCCATTAGACGAAAAATTGATGGGGGGCTTTATACTGGATGGATCAGGATGAAAAATCCTGAAACCAGAAGTCAGTCTTTTCACAAACAGCTTTGAATCAATATTGTACCACTTCAAGTAGAATTAGAAACTCTGTCACTCTATGTATTTCTCTCTGTTAAAAACTCCAAAAGATAATGTTTTAATTTTTGCTTTAGATTTTCAAATATATTTCCAGGAACTCTAGAGAAGACGAGCCTATTGCATTTACCCAGATATTTACTGTTTTGGTTTCTCTTCCATCGTTCCTGATGTTCCGAGCCTAAGTCTCCTGGTATCGTTTCCCTTCTGTCTGAAGAGCTTCCTTTAAGCAATTCTTTTAAAGCAGAGCTGCTGGCAACAAATTCTCTGAGTTTTCCTTCATCTGTGAATGTCTTTATTTCACCTTCGTCGCTGACAGATATTTTTACTGCATATAGAATCCTGGGTTGACAGTTCCTTCAAGCACTTTAAACATGGCACGCCACTTCCTCTGGCCTCTGTGGTTTCTAATGAAAAATTTGCAGTCATTTAAATCGTTTTCCATAGAGAACACATCATTTTTCTCTGGCTACTTTGAAGATATTTTTGTCTTCTTTTTCAGCAGATTATAGTGTGTTTGAGTATGTGGATTTCTTTGAGTTTATCCTCTTTAGGGTTCTGTTTGAATCTGTAGGTTTTTTCCTTTTGCCATACTTAGCACATTTTCAGCTACTTCTTTAAATCGTTTTTAAAAATACTTCACTCTTTCTCCTTTTCTTATGGGGTTCTGATAACTTTATATCTTTTGTTATTGTCCCCAAAGTTCCTGAGGCTCTGTTCATTTTCTAATCAGTTTTCTGTCTTTTTACCATTCAGATTGGATAATTTCTGTTTGCCTTTGGTCAAGTGTACTTTTTCTTCTGTCATCTCCAGTCTGCTTTCAAGCACATGCAGTGCAGTCCTTTATTATTTTGGTTACTATATTTTTCAGTTCTAAAATTTCCTTTTTGGTTCTTTGTATCTTCAGCTTTTTGCTGAGACTTTGTATTTTTCCATTTGTTTTGAGAGTGTTTGTGATTGCTTGTTAGAGTATTTGTATAAGCTGCTTTAATGTCTGCATTACATAATTTCAGAATCTGTCTTATCTTGGCATTGGTATCTGTTGATCATCTTTTGCCATGAGAATTGAAATTTTTCATATTGTATCAATTGGATCAATTCTGGATACTTTGATCGTTATGTTTGGCATTCTGAGTTTTGTTTAAATCCCATGGAGAGTGCTTATATTTTGTTTTAGTAGGCAAATGACTCTGTTGGGTCAGGCTGCAACTTACTGGCAGCCCTCTGTGGGATGTGATTGTAATATTTTTCAAACAATTTTTGCAGTGCTGCTTGGGTCTGTCTTGCATGTACACCTCCCAGTGGTCAGTCGGGGACCCGCTCAGTGGCCTATGAGTTCAGGTCTCGATGTCTTCGGTGTGCTGATTAGGACAAAGCCCTGCATATGCAGCTTGGGGGTTAGCCTAGGAGTTCCTGAATCACTTTATGGAGTCGCTTTCCCAAGTACATTCCTCTCCATGATCTCTTTGATACTTTCTGGTTTCCTGGGACTCTGAGAGGGAAAAATATAAGTACACTTATCACCTGCTCAGTGATTTCAAGGATAGAATTTTGGTCTTCTTCCCGAATTGGCCTGCTCCCATTTACTTTTTAGAATCTAAAAATAAATGCTACAAGTATTCTGTCCAGGTTCATTTTTTTCTTTTTTTGCTGCATTCAGTGGGAGAGCCAGGGTGGGGTGTGATTACTGCGTCTGAACTGGAATTGGAACCTCCCACGAGTCAGTTTTAGCATTGCAAGAGACAACCAGATGCTATTTGTTTTTGCCTTCTGATATGACCTAAAAGGAACACACATCACCATTACGAGGTATTTCTACTTAAAACATCCAGCCTGAATCTGATTGAGCCTCCACATCTGTCTTAGTCAGTTTGAACTACTGTGACAGAATACCATAGACTGTGTGGCTTAAACAACAGAAACCTATTTCTCACAATTCTGGGATTCCAGGATCCTGGGTACCAGCATGGTCAAGGTCTTGGTGTGGGCTCTCTTGCTGTTTGTGACCTCACGTGGCCCTCCTTGGTGCATACACATGGAGAGGGACATCCCTTGGCTTCTCCTCATCTTATAAGGGCACTAATCCCATCATGAAGGCACCTCATGACTTCATCTAACCCTAATCATCCCCCAAAGTCCCCATCTCCTAATACCATCCCATCAGGGATTGGCATTTCAACATATGAATTCCAGGAGACATAACATCAGTTCATGACACTAATCATCAGTTTATAGGAAATTGAGGGCCAGAGAAACATGTTGGTGACCCCATGGGTAGACAGCCTGCCACATCCAGGATATGGGACGTTCTTCAGGACCCACTTTCATCCATTAATAACTTCTAAGGAAAAATAGAAGAAGAGAGAACCTGCGGATTGAAGGGGAGGGGGAGAGGGAAGGACACCATTTGCAGACATGCAGAGTTCGAGGTGAGGGGGTATTCGAGCAGAGATGCCCGTGAGGTATCAGGAGAAAGATGTTTATTGCTAGAGGAAAGGTTTGGGGAGCCATCCACAGAAAGGTGGAAGTAGAAGCAGTGACATTGGATAAAAGGCAGGCTCGGGTGTTGGATAGAAGGTCACCAGGAAGCTTTTATGGGGAGGAGGAAACGAACTGCCATCAGCAAACTGGCTCTGAGCTGAGTCTAGAAGGGTTTTGAAAATTCAAATCCTCTGATTCCTTAGAGGCTGGGAAAGGGCAAGCAGAAGTGAGGAATCTTTGCCTCTGGCCTCCTGCCTCTTGCCCAGAGTGGCGGCACGTTCCCCTCTAGCAGATGCGGAAGAGGTTCTAGTTCCAGATTGTGGCTGCATGCAGGTCTCGTGGGCATAGGGCTGCTGGGAGGGGCTTCATCCAGGGGATTCTGAAAGCAAGGCGAGAGCTTGCAGCTGGCCACAGGCAGACCTACTCATCTCCTTTGAAGGTCAGGGCTGTGAGCATTATTTTCCAGGCCACAAAGAGAGCAGTGCTCCTTAATGGGATGGATTATTTGCAGAGAGGCTTGAAGCCAGGATCCTTCTATCCTCAAACAGAGGAAGTCTTGGGGCAGCTCCATTTCCTCCGCTTGCCTGGATTCCAGAGGAATGGAGCTGAGAAGACAAGAGCCCCATGAGGTGGGGATGCTGGTTGAGGAAGTCAGCGACCCACTGAGGAATGGGGAGCAGATGGGAAATGCGGGGGCTGGTGACGAGGACTTTCTCATTGATGTATTTTGTCAAGAACTCTTTGAGGTAGAAGAGCGGTTGACTTCACAGACTTCGAATAAATTAAAGGCGACATTTCCTACATCCTGCCGGAGACAGATTGCTTCATTTCCTGCCTTGGAGGCGGTCAGTTGCTTTTGGGAGAATGCAGTGAGCCCTTGGTCTTTCCTTCAGATGTGGTTGAAGTAAACGCAGCCAGTTTAATTAACCACCGAGCGTAACCTTAACTCATTCCTCCCTCCCTCTGGCAGAGAGAGACGTTCCCTTTGCTGAGTCTCTGGGCTGGAGAACAGATCCTCAGATCCCAGAGTTTGTTGTGGTAATAACAGGAGCTTTCAAGTCCACAATTGAGTTTTTGAAGTTTACGCTGCAATTTTCTCAATCCTTGTTGAAATAAATACTGTAAAATACAATGTTGCTCTCCCTAGTTAACTGAGTTAAAATGATACATTTTTCAGTGACTGGTAAACTGTAGGAAGGATAAAGAAAACTTACATTTGGAGCATATTTGTTACTGCTGAAAGATTCAGAGACAGCCTTAAGTTCAAAGCATTTCCTGGCCAGTTTATGAGCAACCCCTGGAGAAGTTACTGTTTCGGGATCCTGGGTGAGGCTCCATGGGACCACAGGAATCCCTAAGACCTGACCCTCGCCTGTCCAGAGCTTACCGGGTTGGTCCGCCATAGTCTCATGTACACTCGCCCCGAAGTTAGGCTAAGCCTGGTAAGTAGCTGCAGAGGCCCTAGAATCTGAAACGAGCTGTCTGGGGGCTTTGGGGGAGATTTGCACTCTGGCTAAGTGAGTCTGCTTAGTGACTGAGCATTTATGCCTTGAAGGACCATTGTTGACAGGGATTTCTCTGAGATGTGTTGCATCTTGGCCTGACCTGTGTTTGCCTTTGCTGGGAACAGTGCAAGGCCATTCTTAGGAATGATAATTTTTAGACCAGGCTATAATACAGGATTGCCTTTGGCTCCTTTTAGAACTTTCTGGTTTCTTTTGAAACTATCTTAGGCTGCTGTGCTTGTGGAATTCTTAAGGTTGCTTTTTATAGCTTTTCTTGTTTCCTCCCATGGTTGTCAGCTTTTATTTCTTGCTATAGTTTGTCTGCAAGGTGGCAAGCAGCATCCTCTCGCCCTTCTAATTTGCTGTGTCCTTGGGAACCAGAACACAAACCTCACTGGAATTTACATAAACAGAGAATCAATAGACCCTGAAGCGGGGGTAGGGCTTGCAGGCAGGTCCCTGAGGCAGCTCCCCGCACTCACTCGAAGGGCATGAACACTGAGATGTGTGTTTTGATGATGCTAAGGCCTTTTGTTCTGACTTGCTCCTGGGTTTGGGGAGTGTTCCTCTGACATCCTCTGCCTCCATTTCTCTCCCCTGCATTGGGGGCGGGGTTGTGGGGACACAGTTTTATGAGGAGCTGTTGACAAGGAGGAATCTCAGGTGTGGTTGTTTACCAGCAACTCAGGTGCCTAAGTGTGAAAGATACAAAAAATGGGTGTTTGTTGCGGGCCAGGGAAAATTTTGCAAGGGAAGAATAGAAGGAAAGTGAGTGCTCACTGAACCATTTCTACCAGACTAGACTGTTAAAATTTTTTTAGTATGGTCTTTCAAACATACTGAAAAAGAAAAGTGAAATTACATGAACCCCCACATTCCCAACACCCTGTCTTAAAAATCATGTTATCTATAGTTATAGTATTGAAATTGTGTTAACTCTAGTTAATAATACTATATTATTAGTACATTATATTATAAGGATATTATAACTATTAACTATAGTTAATCATATCGTGTTATATATTTGGAAGTTGCTGAGTAGATCTTAAAGGTTCTCTTCACAAAATAAATTTCGTAACTGTGTGGTAGTGAATGTTAACTAGACCTTTCGAGGTGAACATTTTGCAATATATACAAATATTGCATTACCTGAAACTAATGTCAATTATATCTCGATTAAAAAATCGTGTTATCGTGTTGCCTGATTTGCTTCAGATTTTTAAAATAATAAGATGTCCCAAATATTAGAGGTCCGTGGTGATGGACCACAGATTTCTAATGTGGATCCTGTCCTTCTCCCTTCTCTACAGAGGCTGCCACTGTCCTGAACTTAGCATTGTTTCCTCCAGGGCAGATTTTTTTCCCTTCAGTATATATATTTTTATCCATCAAAAATAAATAGCATTCTTTTGCGTAGGTAACTTCATGCAAGTATTACAACATTGGACATGTTCTTCCGTAACTTATATTTGTGAAATGTATTCATCTTTGTCTCTGATTCATTCATTTTTCACAGATGTTCGGCAAGGGTTGGCAAACTATAGCTCCTGGACCAAATTTAGCCTGCTACGTGCTTTTGTAAATAAAGTTTTATTGGACATGCTCACGTCCTTCCTTTAAGAATTTTCTATGGCTGCTTTGCATGACAATGGCAAAACTGAGTAAAGACAGAGACATAGGCTGAATGGTTAGCAAAGCTTAAAATATTTACTCTCTGGCCCTTTACAGGAAGAGTTAGCCAACCCTTACTGTAGAATTCAGCCATAGCATTGTAGCACATCATACCCATTCTAATGTGGGTGAACATTTGAGTTATTTCTAATTTTATAAATTTTACAAACAGTGTTTGAGTGAATAAACATTTTTGTTTGGGATTCTCCCTGGAGTGTATGGCTGGCAGTGAAATCGCTGGGCTGGAGAGCATATGTCCCCTAACTTTACCAGAAATTATCGAATTGGTCTCCAAGGTGGATCCACCAATTTGCACGCCCACTGGTAGTCTATGAGACTTCCTCTCTTTCTGCTTCCTCAAATACCTTAAAATACTAACAACCTGGTATTTTAAGACCTTAAGTTTGGCAAGTCCGATGCGGTTAAAGTGGTACTTCATTACGGGTGACAGTCAACATTTTTTTTTCGTTTTTTTTATTGACCATTTGCCATTATGGGAATTGCCCAAGAATATGCTTTGCCCATTTTCCGATTGAGTTGTTTGTCTTTTTTTCCTTCAGAGTTATGAAAGTTCTTTATATATTCTGGCTGCTAGTCCTTTCAGTTTTATGCATTAAAACTCACCAGTGACTTGGTTTTCAGCCAGTCTGAATTCTTTACCGGAGCTGTGTCTTAGTCCCCAAGCCTTGGGCTGCAGACTGGTTCCAGTCCGTGGCCTCTTAAGAATGGGACCGCACAGCAGGAGCTGAGTGACGAGCGAGCAAGGAAAACCTCATCTGTATTTGCAGCTGCTCCCCAGCTCTGACATCGCCCCCTCAGCTCCACCTCAGATCATCAAGCATTAGGTTCTCATAGGAGCACAGGTCCCTGGTGCCAAAAAGATTGGGGACCACTGTCTTACAGTATAGTCAGTCTCAGTACATCTCGAAGATGTGAGTGATTTGTATATACACATATATACATACATTCTCACATATTCGTAGTGTGCATGTATGAACACGTGTGTGCACACACACATACATAAGTGACTCATTTTTCTTGAGAAGGTCTGCAGCATCTAACTTTGTGAGATTTTAAGGCTGAAGAAAAGTGAATAGTCGCCGGCACACAAGGTTGATCCAGCACAGCCTTCCCCACTACGGTGCTCACAGAAGCTTGCAACCACCCCATCTTGGAGCAATTAGTGTCTTCCCAAGGCTGTCTGTTTGAGCGAGCCGATTGTTGCTGATGCTTAGGCTGCATGCTCGTGACCCACTAAGTCCCAGAGAAGCCGAAGGCCACCGTGGTGGGATGCGACGGGTTTGGAGGGCTGCCTCGGACAGAAACCGAATGTGATTTGTGGTTTTGGGTTTCCCCATTTTGGTTTTGGCTGAAGTCAGACCTTGGTTTCAGCTTAATCAGGTTGAACCATTCTCTGGCCCACAGCAATTTAAATAATTAAAACTTCATTTTCAGGCCAGACTACTTTCGTTCGACTTTGTACTGGTCCGTCATCTTCAAAACTAAGAACACTGGCTTCCCCTATCCCTCTTCCTCCTCTGACCTTTCAAATCAAACTTTCTGAGTTGAATAGTTAAAAAAATAACTTTGCAATCCTTCAGGTTCACGGAGCCCTGTGAAATTTAAAGTCCTCGCAGCCATGATTTCTGTGTCTCTTAGCCATAGCTCAGTGAAGCATACGGGGGAGATCTATGACAGCTGCCATCTTGCAGTTAAGGGCCACTGAGAGACTCTGCAGCTGACTTCCCCTTCATCCCATAGCAATCTTCTGTGCTGGGCCCGGCGCCCGCTCTCGTGCTCTTCCCGCAGTGATTAGTTCAGATGTGGGCTCAGTTCCTCGCTCAAGATCCAGGATGCCCCCTCTTCATCATCACCAATACCTCTCCTTCAGAGAGGACCAACCTCTGGGGGGCCGAGACAGACATAACTGGGGGAGTGCATCTAATATTCCAAGGTCGTGCTGCATTTCAGACCCTGCTCTAGACGTTTTGTTACATGTCATCTCAGTTGATGCTCAAATTAATGCTGTGAGTGGCAGGAGCAGCTTGGCGGGCCGGCGACTGGCACAGCCACACGGGGCTCGTGCTTAGCTCAGAAGAGTGCCATGCTTGGGTTTATGCCCTGCTTCATCTGTATTTAAATAATTTTCGAACAGTTGGCCCCACATTTTTTTCAGTGTGCACTAGGCCCTCTAAATTATGTAGCTGGTCCTGTCCGCAGATCCAGAAACCGAGGCTCGAGAGGTGAAGTAATTTGCCCAAGATTATACAGCTAATAACTGCCAGAGCTGAGACTGGTGTAATTTCTACTTTGCCACTTCATTTATTAAAAATAGAGCCCCGGAAGAGCCTTGTTTGAATTGCACTGCAAGGAACAGGTAAGCGAGGTAAACTGCGCTATAGAAATACTGATTTTCCATGGAGATTTGCTTATAAGTAGTTTACGATGACCTCACACTGGCCAGTTTCCAGCCTTGTCTTTGACGGTGAGGTTGGGGGAGGGGGAAGGGGGGGAGTCATATCTGTCATTTCTTTTAAGGTTCCTGAAAGCTCCTGGAATAGGAACCCTGACAGGGAAGCCACTCAGGCTGACCAAGTGGGTCAATGGGCTTCTTTGGTTGCAAAGAAGAAATTGAGACCACTGAGTTTACTTGGTGAGCCACAAAGACACAGGAGGAATAGCTATCAGACCAGATGATGCCATCACCCTCTCAGGGAGAGACTTTTTCGAATCCTTGATCAGCCGCTTCTTCTGCCTTCGCTTTTCTCTGTGTGTCTCGTTTGCTCCACCCATTCTACTCTCAGCTCTCCTGGGACATTCAGGTTTGCCCAGGCCCCTCAAAGGCTGCTGGTCTGCCTAGAGGTTGACCCCCTGGGGCGAGGCGCTGCGCTCTGGCCATGTGGGTATGGTTATAGGATGTCAGCATGGTGACTTGGGTAAAAGGGGCTTTGAGAATGAGGCAGAGCGAGTCTTGTCTGTCCAGGTCATTGGCTGGTTAGTGTTCGAGGAAGGGCTCTGAGTCAGCCATTGTAGGTGATGAGCTCACTGCTTCCTGAGCAAAACACACTGCTAGCTGGAGAACCTTTTGGGGTGTCCCGTGGGGACTTGCTGGCCTCCCTGATGACCTGCTCTGTTTTCCCCTCACAGCAGCAAACCCTCTGCTTTGCTCCACCGCCCGCTACCACTGCAAGAACGGCCTGTGCATTGACAAGAGCTTCATTTGCGATGGGCAAAATAACTGTCAGGACAACAGCGACGAGGAAAGCTGCGAAAGTTCTCAAGGTAGGAGACGCCCGAGCTCTAAGACATGATGGCAGCACCACGCCGCAGGGAGAAAACAGCACCCACGCCCACCTCCAGATACAACAGCCGTCTTAACTTTCGCACTTGACCTTGCGGTCCTCGTACCATGATTTTAACTATGATGCACCTACCGTTCTGTTCTTCTCATGTCTTAAATATCAAATACACATTTTCTCTTCAATATTGGCATTTGCCCCTTCTGCCTTGCACACTGTCATGGTGCTCCACGGTGGTTTTCTGAAGTACCGCGTTGTTGGGGGCCATCGAGGTTGTTTCTTTCCATCGAGTTACTCGTTCAGGGCGAATTCCGCCGCGTGCGACATCTGCGTGGTTCATGGCTCCACCTTGTCATACAGCTGTTTGAAATTATTATTATTATATTTTTTTACTTTTCACGGCTGCTAGCATTGTCTGCACACGTCAGTTTCCCTGTAACACCCCAGGCATTCATTGCCATTCTGTTTTTTTTTTCTGTGTTTGCTAATTTGGTAGTCATAGAACGATAGTTCTCTAAATGCTTTAATTTGCATTCTCTGACTATGAGCGAAGTTAACATTTTCCCCCATGTGTTTGTTTACTACTTTGTTTCCTCTTGTGTGAATTGTCTGTACTCATATTGGGGCTCTCGGTCTCAGAGCTTTTTTCTGGAAGCTGAAGGATGCAGTTGTGAGATGGAAAGATGAGCTTTTTAGGGGACTCAGAAGGATACAGTGGGGTCATATCCTCTCTTGTGAAAACCGACCGGGTACGTTCCTTACTGACTCTTTTTCAGTAAGCATGTATTTTCTTCAACGGCGAGGGGAAAATGCAAAGATTTAAAAATGTGCGTCCATTTTAAGACATACTAAAAAGTATATATTTCTGTTATAAACTGGTATCTGTATGCAGTCTTTTTTCACTTAATATTATATTGCTGTGATTCACCCCTATTATTATTTGTTGGTACAGTTCATTTTCTTGACTGTTATTCAGTGTTCCACTGCTATAAAGGTACCGCAGTTTATAGGTTTAATAAAACTGTAAAAAAGAAAAGCCAGAGAAAGATGGTTAACTGGCTAACCCATTTGTCGGGAGATAGAATACATGAGATTAGCTCCATGAAGTTAGATGTAGGTTCTTTTTGAGGTCCTAGCTTTTATTTTGGTTTGTGTTTATTATGTTATTAAAAATGAATGAATGAACAAATGTGTTATGAATAGACCACTGGCGAGAATGGGTCACAAACCAGGGATTATGATTGATCCAAGTCTATACTCCGGAGGTCCATAGACAAGAAAATACAAAATATACATGAGCATAGACTTTGCCAAAATCTGTGCAGAGAATAGCTCTGGGAGGTGAGTCTTGTATAAAATTTGCCTCCGATTGTCTTTGCTTAGAAAATCCCCTCCTTGGGTTTTTGCTTCAACAGAGGGTCTCAGAGTTTGAGCCTCAGAACAGCAGCATCAGCATTGTGTGGGGAGTCCTTGGAAATGCAGAACTAAGGCTGCACCTCGTACAAGCTGAACCAGCTGGGGAGCAATCTGCATTTCCACAAGCCTCCCAGGTGATGCGAATGCACTTTAAAGTCTGTTCTCACTGTTTTACAGTGAGAGGTTTCTAATCTTGCCATTTGCCTAGAAATTTCTAAACTTCTTATCCTTAGACAAAGTTAAATTTTTATAATATAAAAGTATTGCCAGCATACCTCCTGTGGCATATGCCACCGACAGTGATAGATTCCAAATGCGGGGAAGAGCAGTCACAAAGTCAAGTAAATATTAATATAGAGAGGAGGAACTGAGGAAAATTTCACGTAAATATTATTGCTTACATAGTTTCTTATGTGTTTACTAGATTCACTTACAGTGCCCTGAGATGTTCAGCAAAAGGGCTCCCAAGTCTAAAGCTTGGAAGTTAGAGAGTTCGTCCTGATGGTTTGGACAGTGCCTCCCGACTCAGGTGCCTGTCTCAGCATGTGGCTGAGGTGGAATTTTGCTTGCCCTAAGAACTGTCCCTGGGTAGGCTGGTTAAGTTAGTATATCTAAATCCAGCTCATTTCTCTCTATTCATATTGTACTTTCATAATACAAACACGAGGTATAGGACAAGTTGGTGGTGGGTACGTACACCTGAAGCAAATTCCTTACTTGGAGCAACCTTCCTTAGCATCTCAGCTTTGAGCTTTCCGTACCCCAATGACAGTCCTCTTAGAAAGTAAGCTCTGTTTGCACATGCTCTCAGAAAACAAGTCCCATTAGGGTGTGGGTAACAACTGTTGGTTGCCATTACTACAACAGCTTCCGAGCAAGGGTGCTTATTGTGAAAGGGTACATTGTCATTAGCTACCTAAAAATGGGAAGCCTGCCTCATTTTTTTTTTTTCCTTTCGAGTCCCAAAGAGTCCTACTGAGTAGCAGAGTGTCCTGCACACAGTGGATTTCATAAGTGCTAAAGAGTGGAAAAGATCTTTGTCGGGTGTCGTGTTATTAAGCTGTGTTCAACGTGTACCCTATGTGGTATTATGTCGTATGTGTTTTTAAGATATGTGAATTCAAGAATCCACAATCTGTTAAAATAATCATAGTAAGTATGATTGTGATGGTTTAAATAAAGTAGATGATTCTGTTGTTCCCTCAGGGGAGCATGCCCTGCAGTGAGCGTGAGATGGGGGCCCGCTGTCCCCTTGGCCACCCTGCAGTTCTGCATCCGTCTTATGATAGGACATCCCCCTGCTCCACGTGTGACTCCAGTACTGAAGGGTGTTCTTTCCTCCTATCAGGTATCCTCTAAATGCAAACCGAAGTCTATGGCCATGCCACGCTGAACAAACCCGATCCCGTCTGATCTCAGACGCTAAGCAGGGTCGGGTCTGGTTAGTACTTGGATGGGAGACCACCTAGGAGGACCAGCTGCTGCAGGCATTAAAAAAAAAAAAAGGATTATAAACTGACAAGATCCTTGTATCTGTGAGGTCAACAAGGGTTGCCTCGCCTATAAATAAAGTAAAAAAATAAATACAAACCGATCCCTAATTTTGGTGCTTGAACAAAGGAACGCCAGTGTAACAGTGCTGGAGGAAAACCTGCCACATGGGCTTTTGAGACCCTGGGCTCCATGTGGTGTCTTCCTGAAGAATTTCAGAGGCATCTCAACTAGACAATACGTCATCTTGTAGCACATCAGATCTGACCCACTGTCAACATTCTTCTAGCCTTACTAATCGCCGGGGACTGCGCTCAGCACCCTCGATGTGCGAGCTCACTTAGTCACACTATCCTGTCTGCTTCTGCCAGGCCGCCAGTCCCTGAAAGATGCATCTTCGCTTTCGATTGATGTGGGAGAAGAAAATTATGTTTTATAATGTTTATTTTGATGGAGCGGAGAAAACTGGCTCTGAGACGGGAAGTACGGCGTTTGAAATGCTTCTCTTCTGACATGAAGCGGGCGCGGAAGGGCAGTGTCCCCACGCTGGCGACAGCAGCTCTGCGAGCACCGCCCCCGCCTTCTTCCGCTCGTCCGACTTAGTTCCCTTCCTTCTCCTTGGCCTGTACGGCCTGACAGTGAACTGTCAGGAATTGGAAGTGGGAATGGGACTGTGAAAGTGGTCATTACCATGCCTTTCTAGTCCATGCGGGATGTATTACAGGAAGGGGAACCCACTGAATTTTAATTAGGGCCTCATTGATTGGAAACATAACCTGTTTACCAGGTAATTCCAAAAGCGGTGGCTTTGGAGCAGGCTCGCATATGGATTTTCTGTTGCCTAGGATGTCTCTTTGGGGTGGGGGTACATCTGAGGGTCAGCAGGTGCTGCCATGCACGTGTGGGGGTGGCCAACATTCAGAAGGCCTTAAATATGTTGAATTCAGTCCTAATTAAACAGATTCTTTCCAACTTTGGATAAATGACTAAACGTGGCAGGCAGCCTTTAATGATCTCCACCTCCTGGGGTACACTCCCCGGTATAATCCTAATAACCCTTTGAACGCAATCAGGACTACACTGTGACTTGCTTTTTTTTTTTTTTAAATGGCAAAATACACGTAACATAAAATGTACTATCCTAACCAATTTTAAGGGTACAGTTCAGTAGTGTTAAAGTATATTTACATTGTTAATGCCTATCTCCAGAACTTTTTCGTCTCGCAAAACTGAAATTCTGTACCCATTAAATAACACCCCTCCCCCACCAATTCTCTCCCACCACCCGCCCCCACCCCACCCCCTAGCCCCTGGCAACCACTGTTCTACTTTCTGTCTCTATGAATTTGACTACTCTAGATACCTCCCGTAAGGGGAATCTTACAGTATGTCTTTTTCTGACTGGCTTATTTTTCCCTTAGCCTAATGCCTTCAAGTTTCATCCACATTGCAGCATGTGTCAGATTTCCTTCCTTTTTAATTAAGGCTGAATAATACTCCATTGTATGTCTGTACCACGTTTTGTTTATCCATTCATCTGTTGATGAACGCTTGAGTTGCTTCCGCCTTTTGGCTATTGTGAAAAACGCTGCTGTGAACATAGATGTACAAATTGTGACTTGCTTTTAACAAAGAGAATAGCGTCAAAAGTGATGGGATGCCAGTTCCATGATTAGATTACAAAAGACTCTGGCATCTGTTTTGCTTACTCTCTTTCTTACTCGTGCTGATGGAAGCCAGCTGCCATGTTTTAACCTGCCCTACGATGGGCCCATGTGACAAGGACCTGGGGAGGGCTCCGACCAGAGCCACCCTCCAGAGAACCAAGGCCTGCCTGTAGCCACCTGCTTGAGCTTGGAAGCGTCTCCTCCTCTGGTCCAGCTATCTGAGCCATCTGAGGCCCTAGCAGACACCTTGAGTGTAGCCCTGAAGAGGCTTTGAGTGAGAGCTAATCTCCCCCTGGGTTTCTGATCCACAGAAACTGTGATATAGTAAACATTTGTTTTTTTTTTTTTTTTAAGTCTCTGAGTTTTGGGTTATATGGTAAGTAGTCAGTCATAGATTACTTATACACGGAATACCTCTCAAGTGGGCCCCGATTCTGATCGCTGTGGTCACAGAGAGCTTATGAAGACTCAGGTAATGTGCGGGGCTCAGGCCTTCGGAGGGAGATTCGGCAGGGCGTTTGCAAAGATTGCTGTGACGTTGAGTGCCACCTTCGAGTCGAGCACCATGCCAAGCATTTGACGTAT
Source organism: Rousettus aegyptiacus (assembly GCF_014176215.1). Taxonomy (NCBI): domain Eukaryota; kingdom Metazoa; phylum Chordata; class Mammalia; order Chiroptera; family Pteropodidae; genus Rousettus; species Rousettus aegyptiacus. The sequence continues at coordinate 101,354,411 of NW_023416308.1, forward strand.
GTTTCCCCATTTAGTCCTCATGAAATCTCAGTGAGAGAGGTCCTTCTCACAGAAAATGAGCCCCATTTTCTAGATGAAGAACCTGAGGTCCAGAGAGGTTGTTCATGGTCGCGCCACATCTACATAGTGAGTAAGTGCTGAAGTCGGCATGGAACTCCGGTCATCCAGCGCATAAACCAATGTTCTTCACGGTTCTTCATGGCTCTCCGTCACACTGTGATACTGCCGTCTGGTCGTCACTGTGCTGGGACCAGGAACACCAGGCAGCCGGCGCAGCCCTTGGCCCTGCACGCTCAAAGGGGGCGAGGGGCCATGTGCGAAAGCGGGCGTGTTCTCCCTCTTTCAGTACTCAGGTCTTCCTTTCAGTGCGAAAGATTAATGAGTCCTTTCCACTTTTCTGCCTCGTGAGGAATGCTGGGATGTTAAGCCCATCCGAAGAAGCCGCCAGTGCCAGGATAGTTAATTGAGTATTTTGGCAGTTGGGTTGCAGTTTCGTTATCTTGCTTCCTGTTTTCTGGTGATAACGCTTAAGAAGAATCTGGAAAGTTGGCAGTGAGGTTTGGCACCTCACCAGAAGCTAAGAGACAGCTTTGTCCTGTTTCTTCTGTAGAATTATGTGTGCATGTGCGGTGTGTGTGCATGTGTATATGAGAGAGAGAGAGAGAGAGAGAGAGAGAGAGAGAGAGAGAGAGAGAGAGAGAGAGCGCGAGCGCACGCGCGAGCGTGCACAATTGTTACCAGCATTTTTGTTCATGGGCAGGTAATGGGGGTCCCTTTCTGCCAAGCCCTGCACTATATGCAGGGGATACGGAAGTGCTCTGGGCTCTTCTCCTGTTGTGTCCTTCCCCTCAATCCATGTGTCGAAGTCCTAAACCCTAGTGCCTCAGGATATGACTTCATTTGGAAATAGGGTCATTGTAGATATAATTAATTAAGATGGGGTCAGCCTGGAGTAGGGTGAGTCTCTAATTGAAAGTGACTGGTATCCTTATAAAGGGCAGATTTGGGCTCAGACACACACATAGGAAGAATGCTATGGGAACATGAAGGCAGAGATTGAGGTGATGTTTCTTCAAGATAAGGGCTGTCAAAGATTGCCAGAAAACCACCCGAATCTGGGCAAGAAGCATGGAATGGATTCTCCCTACGGCCCTCAGCAGGAATCAACCCTGCCCATACCTGGCATCCAGAACTGCCGTTTAAGCCATCGCTTTGTGGTGCTTCGTTACGGCAGCCGTAGTAGCAACTGGTACAGTCCCCAGGAGGTCACACTCAGGCAGGGCACAGCCATACACAGGTGCCACAGTAGACTTATGGTCAAGGGGATGCGAAACCACCAGTGAGTGACCGAAGTACAAAAGCACAGACAAGGACCTGTGAGGAATGTGTAGAAAAGGCAAACTCGGGATGCTCTGGAAATGAATGCTACAGGAATCTGTAGGGTGCGGAAGGCCTTCTTGAGAAAGGGGTGCTGAGCCCGAAACCAGAAAGATAAGGGGGAGTTCACCGGCTAAGAGGAGGGGCGGGTCGGAGGGGAGGAGGAACTACACGTCAGAAGATCCAGAATTGAGAGACTGCAAGGTGCATTTGAGGAACGAAGACCCACAGGGCGTCCTTGGGGTGGACAGAAAGAGAACACCAGGGAGGGAGCTAGAGTGATCGTGCTGGCCCGTGGACTGACTGGTGGCCTCCTGGAAAGCCACGTGAAGGATTTTGGGCTGTCTCCAATGGGCAGTGGGAAGTCACAGACAAGACATGTGGGAACAGTGGGAAGAGACAGAGAAATAGCTTCAGCAAGTATTTGAGACTAGCATTGCCAAGGTTCGACGATAAACCGGATGAGGGTGGCAAGGGATAGAAATAGCCCGGGGAGGTTCGCCATGGGTTCGCTAATTCTGTGGAACTAGAGGAACTGCTCTATTTTCCAGGTGTGCGTGCTTTTTGTCCTTCTCCTCAAGGCTCCCCACTAGGCGAGCTAATTGAGAGTAAAAGGAGCTTGTGCTTTTGGAAGAGACCTTTGCTTTCTGTTGTAAGAAAACTGAGTGACTGAGCAGCCAAAAGATCATTTCTGGAGAAATCATGGTGAGCAGTGAGATGGGAAAAGGGCTAATTTTTAGTTCAGTTTTTCAAATACGAAAGGAAGAGAGCTTTATATATTTTTTAAAATAGTCTGGATTTAGGGGATCCAACCAAAAATGTCACAACCTAAAATTTGATGGGCGGTCAATATTTACCATAAAACTCGTGGCCACCAAGTGATGTCAAGAGCTTTGTTAGAGGGGCCCTCAGAAAGAATCGTCACCCCAAAAGAATTCATTTGGCTTTACTTAGAATAAAACTGCTGGAGGAATGCAGAAGTCTTTCCCCGCCACCCCCCCCCCCCCCAACTTTTAATTTGAGCGTTCGAAAGCCCAGCTGGGCTGGGAAAGGCAGAAATGCTGACTCCATTGGAAGAAACAGATGGAGGTCAGGAGAGGTTGATTGCCGCCTCTCTGTACCTATGGGGTTTTCTTAGTAACTGAGCTTTTGCAACGGGAATTTGAGGATTTCTAAAATGTCCGTCATTTAGAAGCAAGTCAGAATGATTCTGCACTGAGGACAGTGATTGCTTCCTGACCTCATAGTCCCTGTAGGAATCTTCAGGGCTTTTAGTCTCCTCCATTCCTTGCACATGGCCCTCCTTCTCTTCCTCTCCTGGCTCCATCTGTCCCTTTCTCTCCGTGGCATGGGTTATTAGAGTCCCACATGGACACCTGGCAGAGTGTGCCTCTTCCTGAGGTGGATGGGCCAAGTTTTAGGGCAAGGGGACCAAATGTGGGACTTGCTGCCTGTCCTCAGGTTTGTTCTGCAAGTATTCTAAGCTGCAGGATTGCTGTGCTATATGCTGCTTGGTTATGCAAGGGACCTTGTCCGTCCGGTCCATGGAGAGCATGTGGCCCTCAGCTGCCCGCACCACCCCCAACATTTCTGTTCTCTTGACTCTTCCTCATAGTCATTCAAACTCAAGTCATTTGCAGAGTGCCTGCTATTGTCCAGCCCCACTCAGGTTCTGAAAGAAATACAGAGCTAGACCAGATCAAAGCAGCTCACTGTCTACAAGGGAGAAACATAATGCTCTGTCGATAATGACCCTAAATACTCTGATAAATGAGCAGTATCCTGTAAGAGACACGAGGACATGACTGGGCCAGCAAAGAATGACTGTTTTTCCTAGGGGAATATGAAATCTCTGCCCAGAGATATGAAATCTCCACTCAGTCTTGAAGAATAAATAAAAATAGACCCATAAGCAGGCATCAGGCCGAGCATCTAGCCAGAGAAAGTAGCGTATTCAAAGATAGATACCTTACGACTAGAGCACAGTGTGCATGTGTATGTGGGGTGGGGGGTATGGGGGCACGTGAAGCTGTCGGGATAGGTTGAGGCCAGCTTGAGAAGGCCTCCTGTTTGCATGCTTCAATTGGAAGGTGGAGCCAGAGGAGGAAAATCAAAAGAAATGAGATGCTCAATCCTGGAAAAAGAACTCACAGGAGGGCCTAATTATCAATGCACACAGTGAGAATTTGATTCTCTGCAGGTCTGATTGAGCTCTGCTCTCCCATGGGCAGAAAAAACCTAATTGAGACTTGGGGATACTGTACATGAATCTGGGGGATTATTATAGATCCTGTGAGTTCTCCAAGATGAGAGTAGTTTGGGAGGGCAGAGGTGATGGGAACAGTCTAGATATTCCCAACCTCCCCCTCTTGACTAGTGTCTTGAAAATCTTTCTTGGGTTATGCAATCCAGTAATTATCTTCTTTTCTCTTCTCTTCTCCTCCTCTCCCTCTTCCTCTTCCCTTCCCTTCTCGTCTTTTTCTGAGGCTGGCTCCCTGAGAGCTCTGTGGCCTGTGAAAAGTGGAAATGTGCTCTTGTGTTGTAAATATCTTGCCATACCCACCCCAAAACATTCCCAGCACTTCTTTCTCTCTGTTTCTCTCTGGAAACTCAGTGGGCTATCAGTCTGTGTAAACTTTGGTTCTAGAATGCCACAAAATGACAGTGATCTACATTCTCCTTCTATGAGTTTTCTTCCTTGAGATCTTGTGCCCTCTATAATGTCTGCACCACTCCAATTTGCATCAATAGGTCAGCTTTTATTGAGGGTCTCCTTTTGTAGAACACACTGCTCGGTGCTGTGTGAAGTCAAGAGAATTCCTAGGCTGCTCCATTCTCTAGTAGCTTATTTTTCAGTTGGAGAGGAAGACCAGGGATACACAGCCACCCCTTTGACTAGCACTACCAACTTGAAAAATGTCACGTTAAACATGAACACACCACATATTCTGGGTGCCAAGGTGTAGTAGATGTGTTATGTTAGCTGTCCTGTCCTCAGTTCCTTTTAGACTGTCCACTCAGGACCTTAAGGCAGAAGGGCCAGCCTTCTGCTCTCCAAGACTACTCCCAACACCTCAGCCACTGTCGACCCAACTATGCATGGACACCTGACCGTAGGCCCATCAGTTTACGGGCTGGCCAACAGTGTGTCAGAGTATCTCCCTCAAACTCAGATACTCAGGGCTGAATCAGCCTCAGGAGGCTCAGCAAACATGTAGGGATAGGATACAGCCACCTAGAAGCCACAGTTGGGAAGGGTAGAATTCATTGTAGAGGGTGCTAGTCTGCCTGGATGTGTAAGAGGCCGAAGGTAGCAGATGGAGAAAGTATTAGCTTTATCCTGGATGGCTTCCCAAGTCCCCGCTCTAGTTCCTATGAGGCCCGACGTCTCTACCTTCAGTGACGCTTCTGTGTCCTAGAGTAAGCCTTTCCTTCCATTAGAACTAACTTGGGTTGCATGAGATAATCTATTGCAGGTGCTCAGTGTCAGTCATTCATGGTGTCATGGGAGACGCATTACATACTTCAGACAAACAAAAGAGTGGGAAGATGGGAAATGTACAGAAAAGAAGGCTGTGTGCCAATCCCTTGGGGACCTTCTAGATCCAGTTTCTAGTGTTCCTTCTCTGATTCCTTTTAGCATTCGGTTCTAAAGTGGTCTAGAGATTCTCTATTAGTTAGGAAATAAGCTAAGCTGCTATAACAAAGAGACCACATTATACAGTGGCTGAAATAAGATGGTGGTTATGGTTTAAACAAGTGCCTTATACAAGTTGCCGTTTTTTACATATGACACCTCAGAGATGAGCAGCCTGGGCCAACGGGGAGCTCTGCCCGGCTCAAGCCTCTCAAGGCCACTCCATGGTCATTATTACCCAGACGTTGGGATGAAGGAAAAAAAGGGAAGGCCAGGCCATGGTTCATTTTTAAGGCGATGACCCCAGAGTTGCACACATCGCTTTTATTCATAATCCAGTGCCTTGAACTTAGTCCCTGACCGTACCTAGCTGCAAGAGAGGCTGAGAAATGTCTTCTTTATTGTTGTGGGTACTTATATGCTCAATGAAAACTCAGGAAAACCTCTTCTGAAAAGGTAGAAAGGGGGAATGGATAGACACTAAGGAATAATTAGTCACAGTCTCTGCCACAGACTCTTTTAAACTGAGCCGATAGTTCAAAGGTTGGTTTAGGCTAATAGCATGTCCTTTGGTTTTTTGCACTGACCACTTTGAGAACAGTCTTTTCTCTGAGTGTCATTAAATCACACAGCCTGAGAGGGAACACTCGGTGTACGCTTTGCCTCCTTGGGCCCTCTCAAACAAAATGTGTCTGAGCTGCAATGCTCTGCAGTGCCAACAGGAGAAACTGAGGCACACATGCAGTAGGGGCGACCCCCTTCGTCCTAAGTGTCTAGTTAAAGAGGTGCTGCAAGGATTTCGTTTCTTCTTTTATGGACCCTTTCGTTCTAAACCTGTAGTGACCCTTTAATGGCCAAGTTTTTACCTTGATTTTGTACTTTGATCAGGGTAATAGTTATTCTTTTGATGACAGGAACCTGACTTTGATTTTGCTTTTTCTATAGAAGTCAGTGGGCCGCAGACTTGGGTCACTTTGAATCTGAGGGAACTCTCCAAGGACATATTCTTTGTCCTCATTATCTGATTTGTTAGGCAGTCTTTCCCACCATGTGGCTCAGAACCTTTTATAGATTTTCCTTCCAACTCTTTTGATCAACTAGTGGCTGCCTACTTCCCTTCTGGAAATAAGCTGTGTATTTGTGGGAAGTGACTCTATGGTTCTTCCTCATCCCTATGCAATCCACAGCCCAATTCCTCTCTGACTTTCTGCCAACCTCAATGTGGCAGTTTTAAAGTACCCCCAACAACCCTTTGACTTTTGTCTCATCAAGAAGTGGAGCTTGTGTTCTTCCCTTGGAAACCGGGCCAACGTATGTGCCTGTTTTGACCAATAGAATCCAGAAATGATGCTATGGGACTTCTACGGCTTAGGATGTAAAAGGCTGTGCAACTTCCTCCTTGCTCTTGGAACACTTCCCCTTGAAAGCTTCAGCTGCCATGTAAATAGTTCCACTTTGCTCAGGCCACCATATTGTAAGGTAGCCCAAACTAGTCTTCTCAGAAGCCATGGAGATGCCCATGAAGAGAGAGAGAGAAGTGCCTGGGCAGCCCCTGGCTGCTTCAGCCACTGTCTGACTTCAAGAGTATGCGAAACCTGGAGCCGCAACCACTGCTGCTTCCCTGAATTCCTGAACCACAGTCACTGTGAGAGGTAACAAAATATTGTCGTTTTGAGCCATTACATTGGGGGATGATTTGTTTTGCAGCAGTAGCTAATAAGAACCTCAGTCGCTCAGAAAGCATCTCCCTGCACCATTAATCTGCAACCCAAGGTAGAGAAGCTGCTTGGCTCAAACCCTCCAGTGGGCCCCCATGCTTCCCAAGAGGACTTTCGTGCACCTTTATGTTCCTAGGCTCACTCGAAGATGGCCTTACACGTGTAGGCCAGTAAGGCTCTCAGGCCCCAGACTCTACTGGGTCATGTCTCAGTCGCAGAATGCTCTGCCCGGTCACCCCACAGTTGCATTCCCCAAATGACACCTCAGCCCTTCCTCCCCTCAGGCATAACCCACTGCACTGCGTGAGGTGCTTCTGACAGAAGCTGAGCCTGCGTTCCTGACCCACCAGGTCCTCAGCAAGAGACTCACACCTGGGGGTGGGGGGTTTGCCCTCACTGCCAGCCCTGTGCTCAGCGTGGGGGACACAGAAGAGACCATTAGCTGTGAGAAAGTTTTAAAACTCTGTCAGGCTTTGGGTATACATTTTAGGAACAAGCTGATTTCCAAGACCTCTCCATCACCTTAGCAACGGTACCAGCCATATTCATGATATAACACATTAAGAGCCCAGACTTAGCATGCGGTCAGTCAGTAGCTCTGTGACTCTGAGAAAGTTGCTTAACCGCTCTGAGCCTCTTCAGCCCCTCGGATTGCTGGAAGGAAAATGAGAGCAAGCCCTTCGCTCAGAGCAAGTACCCCTGAACGTGGGTTCCATTCCCCATGCGTCAACAGCCCCTCCACATAACCAACAACTTTTATAGCTACCAGCCTGAGCCTTTTCATCTTTGGAGAAACACCACGTGCAGAAGAATCAGCTGAGCTCTCCAGGGTACTCTGTCTCTGACAACTACCAAGGTTTTTCTCCTTCCACCTACCAGCAAGGAGCCAGGCTCCAGGCTTGGTTCCATCTGGCATCTTGCTTCCTGGTCTGATAAAAGAGGAAATAGCAGTGGAATGTTCCAGAGTGTGAAACCATTCAAGGATGGTGTGGTTGGAGCAGGGCCTTCCACCAGCTCAGTGGGGATGGGGGATGCTTAGGAAGGACATTCGTTGTCTCAAGTGTCTCAATAATGACATCCTCTTATTGTAACCGTCTTATTGGTACGTGATGGAGGTGAGTCTCGTGTTGCCCTTTGTTCATTCAGCAACCGTCATGGAGTGTTAGACACTTGGGATTCATCACTGATTAAGGGAGTGCCCTACATTTTGTGGTTCTCTCCATATCTAAAGAATGGCACCAGTGTAAAAGCTATGTGTAAATCTTGATTAGTTGAGAGGAAATCACTTTGATTATTGACCAGGAAGAACAAAGACTTCCCTTCTTATCGCAGGCATAACCTTTTCGAGCAAAAGTTGTGAGGTAGACTCTGGACGAAAAAGGAGAAAAACGTCTCTAGTGTGCTATCATCCATTCTAGACGATCATACTTGGAGACATTTGGGAAAGACGAGTTGCCTCATGCTAATTTATGGTGTGTTTTCTATTAGAATTGCAAAATTCACACACAGTCAGAGGGTGTTAAAATATGGCTTCATATGATATTTAATATATGCTATATTTAAAACTGGTATATGAACTGAAATGTGAAGCAAAGACTAGAAAAAACTCTACTAATTTGCTGGATTCCAAATTAATCTTGGTTCTGCTATTGTCTTTTTTTTTTTGTTTCCATCATTGTTCCTTATTGTTTTTCATGAAAAATATTTCAAATCAGAACCATGCCTTGGATTTTCAAAATTAGTCAGCCAGATTGAACCTGAAGCCTCTCCTCTCTCCAGTCAAGCTGGAGCTGAACCATCGTTGCCCGAGTCCCTGACTCCCTGCTCTGTCTGACGGTGTGACAGGAGGTCTGACAGCCAGGGCTGCAGCAGCGTCTGTGGGGCCGAGGTTCCTGGGGGCCCTGCCAGTTCAGGGGCCGTGTCAGTATTAGAGGAAATGCCCTAGGGGAAAACGGTGGTTTCTCTCTGCTTGGTTGACCCTGCGGCTCTCAATCTGGTGGTAAAATTCAGATGATTCTGTAAGATGTTTATATCTTCTGCAAAAAAGGTCTGGAAAATAGAATCAGGGTTCCGTGGAGATGGAAGTTATTAAAGGGGAAGGCAGTGTGGCCAGTGTCTAGGAGTGTTTGGAGCTAGAAGAGTACCCTAGAGAGTAGTTACGGAGATGTTTAACCAGCGTTAAGAAATGTAGGGGGGAGAGAGAGCATTGGAAAATGTTGGTGAGCTTCAGAATGCTGGGGCAGAGGGTGGAGACACGATGGGCATTTACTGGGTGGGGTCAGGGAAATTTAATACCCTTCGTCGTAGGGCACAGTCTCACAAAGCCAAGAATTGTGTCCCGCCCCACCCCTACCCCTGCAGAAACCCATAGCCCTCTGCTTGAGAAACTCGAGACCAACTCTTTCTCTTTATAAAGAGAAAATGGAAATGGAGGCCCAAAGAAGTAATGCGATTTGTCCAAAGTCACACAGCTTAGAAATGGCAAGACCGGGCAGGAACTAAACTGTTTAGACCCTAAAACTCAGGTCTTTTCCCATTATGCTCCTTGTTAAAGGGGAAAAAAGAACTTAGAATTATGGGAGGTGGGGGAGAGGGATGTGCTTGCTACTGGGAACAGTATTGGCACTTTACACACTGTGGCATTCGAACATGTAGATCTTCAATCAACAGAAGCAAAAAATAAATAAACAAAGGGTATGTGTCTAGAATACCTCACTGTCTGCCAATTGGAGGCTCTACACCGAACTCCATATTCAATTTGAAAGTCCTGAACACAACACCAGGAGGTGTTAGTCTCAAGTATATTGGTGTGTTTGTTTGTTTGTTTTTAAAAAACAGCTTTATTGAGATATACCCCATACACGTCACCCATTTAGGTGCACAATTCCGTGTTTTTGAGTTTATCCATAAAGTTGGACCGTTATCTAATTTCAGAACATTTTCCTCTCTCCCAAAAGAAACCCCGTACCCATGAGCAGCCATTCCCCACCGACCCCGCTCTCTCCTCCCTCCAGCCGACCCTCCGTCACTATGGATTTGCGTATTCTACACATTTCGTGTAAATAGAATCTTATAACATGTGCTCTTTTGTGACTGGCTTGTTTCACCATGTGGTAGCCTGTATCAGTGCTTCATTTCTTTTTATTGCCAAATAATATTCTATTGTATAGATACATACCACATTTTATTTACCTCTGGACCCGTCGATAGACATCTGGATCGTTTTCACTTTTTGGTTATTGTAAATAATGCTGCTGTGGACACTTGTACATAAGTTTTACATGGACCTATCTTTTCATTTCTTTTGGGTATATATACCTAGGAGTGGAATCGCTGGGTCGTGTGGTAACTCTGTGTTTACTTCTTTGGTTAATTGCCAGAGAGTTTTCCAAAGTGGCTACCACGTTAAGCAGGGTCTGATTGTTCCATATCCTCACCAACGCTTTTTGTCTGTTATTTTTTTTTATTTTTAACAGTCATCCTTGTGGTTGTGAAATAGTACCAAATTGTGGTTTCAACTTGCACTTCCTTACTGACAAGATTTCATTTTTTTATAGCTGAGTAATATTTCATTGTGTGTGTGTGTGTATATATATATATATATATATATATATATATATATATATACACCACAGTTTCTTTATCCAATCATCTGTTGATGGGCACTTAGCACTTTCTTAATGACTAATAATGTTGAACATCTTTTAATATGCTTACTGGCCATTTGCATATCTTCGAAGAAATATCTATTCAAATCTTTCACCTTTTTTTTTTAATTTGGGTTATTTATCTTTTTATTGTTGAGCTCTAAGGATTTTTTTAAACATATTCTTCAAACAAGTCCTTTATCAATAATTTGCAAATATTATCTGCCACTCTGTGAACTGTCTTTTTTGCTTTCTTGATGGTGTCATATGCAACAAAAAAGTTTTTTAAATTTTGATCAAGTCCAATTCATCCTTATTTGCTGCTGTTGTTTGTGCTTTTGGTACTGTATCTAATCATTGCCTAATCCAAGGTGCCAAAGATTACTCCTATGTTTTTCCTACGAGTTTTATAGTTTAGCTCTTCTATCCAGATCTAGAATGCATTTTGAGTTCATTTTTATGGATGGTGTGAATACATTCTTTTACATGTAGGTGTCCAGTTAACCCAGCCCCTTTTGTTGAAAAGGCTGTTCTTTCCCCCACTGAATTGTCCGGGTGCCTCTGTCTCTTTGTTTTTTAATAAATACACTATCTAGATTCCCTCAGCTGTATTTCTAATTGAGAGACAAGTTCACACTCCATGCCTTCTGGGGATTTATATTCCATTAGGAGGAGCTGAGAAAGGAGACAGAGCTGTGATGATATAGCAAACATTTTTTTTTTAAGTGGTCAGATCCCTTCCTCTTTAGATGATTTCATAATACCATGTACCTCTCCTTCATAAATCCATTGGCAATTTCTTTCAGCAGAATGATAATATATTTGACTCCACAGTTAATGGTTGTTGTAGCTGGAGTTATATTAGGTGGAAACTGTCATTTGAGTGTTTACTGCATGCACTTCTCTGGCCACTTTATACATATCATTCATAACTTGCAAGAACCCCATGAGGCAGTAACATTAACCCACATTTTATCGAGGAAGAAAATGAAGCCCAGAGAGGTTAGTTCTTTTGCTCCGGGTCACTCAGCGAGTAGGTGACGGGGTGGGGTTTGAACCCAGCAACACAGCACCCGACACCAGTCCACACTTTGAACATTTCCACAGTGAAGCTAACTGCCTCTCTCATTCACCGTTCTATCTTGGTACCCAGCACATAGTTGGCAATCAAGAACCATTTGTTGAATGTACAACTGGATGAAATGAATAAATGACTCAAAGAGTAATCCAGACAGAACAGCGGTCGCCAAGGAAAGAGAATTGATTTATGGGGGAAAATGAGAGGAATGAAATCCATAGATAGAGTTTGTCTAAGTGAGAGTGATGACTGCAGCCGAAGGCACCCGAAGGGAGGAACTCTTCAACAGGGTAGTGAAGGGGGGCAGGAGGAGTGATGGGCGCCGGGTTGCAGAGTCCGGGCTAGAATACAAATGAGGACCACAAACTTACATTGTAGCCCGTGGAGCGGTCTGTGTAAGGAAAGTAAGGAAATCCATCAAGTAAGTGTAGATGCCAAGAGCATCCAACCATTTAAAGGGCGAGCCTGTGCTCTGTGGGGTACAGGGCAGGCCAGCGAGGGCTCACTTTGGGTCCAGCAGCATGTCGATGGCTCTGAGAGGATGGTGTAGCATGTATATCAAATTATAATTGTTCTGGCAAAATGTTGCTTGCTTATCATGGAGTCAGGAGAAGCAATATCCCAGAAAAGAGGCATTTGCAGAAGTGTTCATGTAGGGAGAGCAGGGTGTTGTAAACGATGAAGGCTTGGTGGGCTATCTGAGGTGACTGATGCTAGGAATTTTTAGCCTCTTGCTTCTCTCATCGTACATAAGCCAGAAGGCGGCCTCCAGCTTGGAGGGGTGAGGCTGTGCCAGGGTGAGGGCATGGGCAAAGCCAGGAGACTGTCATGCTTACAAATGCAGTTCCTACCACCTGCAGTAATCACTAATATTGGGTACTCACTGTGTGCCGGGCACCAGTCCTTAGCATTGATACACATATTGTAAACAGCTGTGAGGAAATTCTCCTATTATTGTGATCCCTTTTTTACAAGGGGAGGAAAATGAGGCTAGGGAGATTGCATAGGTCATCACGATGGTTGCTTTTATGTGTCCCCTTGGCTGGGCTAAGAGATGTAACCAAGGAGCTGGTAAGACATTTCTAGGTGTGTCTGGGAGGCTGTTTACAGAAGAGGTTACTGTGGTCAGTAGACGGATTGAAGCACATGGCCCTCTGCAATGTGGATGGGCCTCACCTAACCCACTGAGGATAAGAAGGTAGAGGAAGGAAGGGGTCAGGGTCACTCTCTCTGCTTAGCTAGAAAACCCCTCTTCTGCCTTCAGACTCCAGGACATTGATGCTCCTGGTCCTTGGGCCTTCGCACTCACAGCCATATACCGTTGGCTTCTCTGGTTCTCTGCAGAGCATTTGGGTTTGGACTGGAAAGAACTATACCACCAGCTTCCCTGGGCCTCCAGCCTGCAGAGGGCAGATCGTGGGACTACTCAGCTTCCATAATCACTTGAGCCAGTCCCTCATAGTAAATGCCCATCTGTCCGTCCATCCGTCCATCCAGCCATCCATCCTCCTATTCATCCTGTTCCTCCGGAGAACTCTGACTGAGTCATCTAGTAAACGGCAGAGCCAGAATTTGAACCCACACTCTTGTGACCTCAGAGGCAAAGCTCTTAATGACTACATGCTAAAGACAATCCCAGGCCCCTAGGAGCTTACAGTTTGGTTGGGGTGATCAAGTGAACAAATAGTGACAAGTAAGAGCTGTTCTGTGTGACTAAGAGAGCAAGGGAGGGGTCTAGATGAGCAGTTTGGAGACGCTGTCCGAGGTGGAGCCCAGGTCAAGGGAATGGAAGTCTGGTGTGACAGAAAATGGAACGAGCTTGCTTCATGCAAGAACTGATGAAGTAACCTCTCCAAGACCCCAGTTTTCGCCTCTGAAAAACGCAGACCAGACCCATATCATTTATTGTGACTACCAAATGAGATAATGTTGCCAAAGAACTTAGTGTAGGGCTTGGCACTTAGGAAGCACTCAGTAGATAGTAGGTGCTATTATTCAATATTGTTGTGGTTATTGCTATCATTAATATTAAGCAGGCACTGTCTTAGGTGCTGGGTGACCAAGAGGATTAAGACCCAGACCGAGCCCTTGAGGAGCTTAGAGTCTAGTGAAGGGGTAAACGTGAGAGCAGATCATTCACACACTGCTCGCGTACTTTTTCGTGCACTCCCCACTCCCTGGTAGTAAGTACTCAAACAGATATTGTCAAATGAGTAAACCATCAGTCAATATTTTTAATGTAATGTGATACGTACAACATGAGAAGAGTAGCCAGTCTGTGGGTTGGTAAGGTCCAGCTGATCTCAGCCAGTCTTGGCTCCGTTCTGCAAGTTGGGTACAGGTTTGTTCTACCTGTTTCTCTTTGTTCTGGGAGAAATGGGCTACGCAGGGCATGTTTTTCTCCTGGCAGTGTCAGAAGTGCAAAAGCCCATGCCCATCTGCAGAGCATATTTTAAGCCTCCGCCCATGGCACATGCTATGGTCCTGTTGTCCAGAGCAATTCACATGGCCAAGCCCAGGGTCAATGGGGTGAGAAATACACTCTGCCTCTAGTGAGAGTAATTGCAGGGTCGCATGCCCCAGGGTATGGATGCAGGAAAGGTAAAGAGCTGGGAACAGCAATGTGTTCCCCACTGAGTTTGGAGGTGAAGTAGCGTCTAACCACAAATGACCACCCTTGGCATGGCAAATGTCCTGTTTTCCAGGAGACTCGCCCAGCTGTGGCGAAACACCTCCCCACCCCACCCCAGCTCTCTCTGCCAACCACCCCAACCCCTCAAGGCCTGCTGCGGTTCTAGAGCCGAACTCTGGCTCCAGCCAAGTGCTGCCTTTTATTGAGTCTGCCTCTGACTCATTATTTACATAGACTGTAAAATAAAGCTTAACTCAGAATTACCGTAAGTCAGCGCATCCGAGCGAAGCCAGCAGCTGGACCTTCACAGTTGGAAGCAGACTAAATAAAAGGGGGAGGGAGTAAAAAGAAGGGCTGCAAATAAAGTGTCAGGGAATGCTTAATTATATAAAGGTTATGCATCTGCCCACGTAATTGTCTAAAGCGGCTGATGGCAACAGCTGGCAGAGGAAGCCTGTCTTCGGTTCTCTTTATGTGTTTATCTGGTGCCTGTCACCGTAATGGCTACAGGCAATATTGATCACAAATTCATTTTGCCTCATTCCTTCTTTTTCTGGGCTCTACGTGTATCACTACTTAGTCCACCACTAAAATAGGAGACCTATTTACTACTACATGGTGAAAACTGGAGTTTTGGGGAGGCAGGGTCTACCAAATAACATCAAAATGGTTTTTGTTATGTGTACTAAATAAAAATATTGGACACTAGCCGAGGTGTTTTTTCCATATGTGTAAGTGACCCTTCGAATACAGGGACCCTATAAGGTAGGTATGATTATGCCCAGAGAGAGTAAGTAACTTGGAAAAAGTCCCACAGCTTGCAGTGGCCTGGAGACTCACTTACCCACCGTCCTCCTGCCTGGGCTCTGCAGGTCGGGTGGTGTTCTGAGAGTTCTTTCATGGCACTTGGAGTAAAATCCAAACTCTTTACCAAAGACTACAATGTTGTATGGTCCAGCTCTCCAATGGCCTCCATATCGCCTCCCGCTGTTCTCCTGGTCCACCTGGCCCTGGCCACACTGGTCTCCTTCCCCTTTTTTAGATATACCAAGCTCTTTCCTTTCTAAGGGCCCGTTGAGGTACTGTTACCTCTTCCTAGAACTTCACCCCTGCGAAGATCATAGCTTCCCTGGTCACCCTCTAAGCAAGCCGCCCTCCCCTTGCCCTTAATCTTGATCACAGGGTCCTGTGTATTTCTTCCTGAGCTGTCTTTAGATTTGTTTATCAGTTATTTCAGGTCTCCCCTCTCATCTTTACATTCCATGCAGGCAGGAGTCATACTTGTTTATTCACCCCTGTGTGTCCAGACCCTGAAATACAGAGGCAGTGGGAGGCTTCAGACCGTGGGTTCTGGAAGCACCTGCCTGGGTTCAAATCCCAGCTCCGCCAGTTACTGTAGACGCTGGGATCTTAGACTGTATCTTTCTGTCCTCTGTTGTTTCTCCATCTGTAAAATGGGCATAATGATAGGATTTTATTTTATTTTTTTAATGTAGAGTGAATTAACTAATGACATCAAAATGCTTAATAGGGTGCCTAATACCCAGTAAGCATGTAGTAAATGTTAACTGCTATTATTTTTGTCGTCATCATCATCATCAGCAGCAGCAGCAGCACATATTAGGTCGTCAATGTCTGCTGATAGATGAGTGAATTAATTTCTCTTTGTAGAGGCGGAAACAGGCTCTCCCCAGTCCATCAGTCTCCTTGCACCCCTTGGCTCAGCGTAAGACACCCCGCTGAGATGACTCAGCACAGTGATTGTGGGGTCACTCTTGTGTCTTGGGCTGCTCTCCATGTCCAGCTGTCTAAATCCAGTCCCACTGTTTTAAATAAATGGGTTTGGGAGACCCCTCCCTCCCTGCTTCGTGCAGAGTTCTGTAAATCCTTTTGGCAGAGTTGGGCAGGTGGTATTGTTGGTGGAGAATGATATTTTCCTGTTCATGCGGAGGGTAAGATGATTCCACGCCAGGTAGAAGATGTGGCTGGTAGGCTCTGTGGCCCTGTTTCCTCCTCTCCAGTGACCACCCCCCCCCCCACCTTCCCAGTCTAGTCTGAAGAGTGATGCCATGTCACCGTCACCCAGGAAGGTAACTGCAGAAGCTGTAGGATTGTACTGGGGCCCAACCTGGAACGAACAAGGCCAGTTTGGAGCTGCTGCAGAACAGGTTAGACAGACAGTGCATGGTGACCTGCCACGTGATGGCCCTCCTACCCCTGCACTTACAGTGTCTCTTTGGGAGGGTCTAGTCCTCTCATCTGTGCCTTCTGATCTCTCAGACTTGAGTAGGTTCCCAGCAGGAAGCTTAGCACTCTCCCGATGCCCTCCATTCCTTTCTCCTCCCTCATGTTGGCCTCTCCTGCCTGCTCCTTCCACTCCCCTCCACTGGCTTCTCAGTGGCACACGTCACCCTTTGGTTCCTGGATGTGGGCCTGCTCTGGACATCCTTCACCACCTCCAGCCCTGTGCCCAGTTCCTAGACCAAGGGTCATACCCGCCGAGAGCAAGTTTTCCTGTCTCCCAACATAATCTCTCGTCCTACCCGAAATGCCCAGTTCTCTTATTAAAGAGTTCGTTATCGCAGAGACCCCTGCCAGCCTCATTTCAGCCACTCCCAGCTTTCAGAGAAGTGGGAGGGGCCTGGCCCTTGAAGTGGTCAGGAGCGGGAGGGTGGTCCCCGGAAGAAGCCAGATGACTGTTGGTCGTGGCTTTGGGACAAGGAAGTCCAGTGCCTGGGTCAGCCACGAGGGCTGTCAACCTCCCTGGGGTTTTCCAGTGGAAGCACATTAACATATCCAATACCAGCCATGCTGGGTCGGCCCAGGTGCCCTTTGGTTATAGTCTTCAGGAACTGTGGCATCCCTGGTGTGATGTGGCATGTCTGTGACTTTAATATCCTTTTTAATTTCTGTTGGAAAGAAGAAAGAACGGCAAGCTACAGACGACCTATGTTGTAAGACCAGTGGGTGTCTTGAATAGCTAATTAATTTGAACATGTGTAACCACCAGTGTGAAACCCACAGCCGAGCAAGTGGGTCCTGTGAGCTCAATTCTGTAAACAAAATTGTGCAGGACTAGCCTGGAGGAAAAGTCACAGAACATGAGCAGTGGTCATTTTTGGTGGTGGACCGCTGGGGACTTTCGTGTCTAGTTTTAGGCATTTTCCATTTTTTTTTTAACCTTGAGCACATTGCTTTCATGTTTTGAAAGAAAAATATACACATTAAAAAATAAATAACACTTATACTTCTAAACACTTGATCTTCGGTTCTTAACAGCAACAAAAAAGAACACTGGGAAAATGACTATTCGAAGTTAAATACACAGGTTTTAAAAACTATATTTTATTTTTTATGCATATAAGGAAACATGAATATAATAAAACTGCGGGTTTGCATTGGAGTTGGGAATTGGTTGAATGGAGGTTTGAAAGAGTATCCGTTATGAATAGGTTATCGTGAAAGTTAGAATCAGAACATAAAACAGTACTGGAGAGGAAGGAGTTTTACACATATATTTTTGAACTTATATAGTAAGTACTGTTTAATCCTGAGCTTAATCTCTTTGTGCCTTAGTTTTTTTCATCTATAAAATGGCGTAAAATAGTACCGATCCATAATGTTATTCTTGGAATGAAATGAATTAATGTCTGTGAAACTCCTAGAACGGGGCTGGAACTTAGCAATTACTCAGTAAGTGTTTGCTGCCTCCGGGTTACTCTGCTGATAATTAGGCTTCTGACTAGTTGGTGCCTTCCTATCAGAAGTAGCAACGGCAGTAAAGTCAGAATAGTAAATTCGGGAACATGGATAGAGTTCCGACCACACATGAGCCTCGCCGCCTAGTTTTTTTATTTAGATTATCGCATTTGCTCCTCATATCTAACTGGAACCATTTGTTTTCTTACTATCCTTGCCTTATGAACTAGGATGCAGAGGCTCAGAGAGGTTGAGTAGCTGCCCAAGATGGCGCAGCTTGTAAAAATTTGACCCCGACTCCAAAAGTCATGCTCCGAATCACCGTTCCATGGTCTCGTCTTGTGTGTTCTCCTGCAGCGGCCGAGATGGGCGGTGGCCGTTGCTTTCCCTGGCATTCTTCCCATGGGTGAGAGGTCCTCAAGGTGAGGTGTTTTAATGCCTTTCCAAAGGGATACGCTGGGGATTTCTCCAACTGTGTCCCCAAAGCAGAGACTTAGCCCCCTCCTGGTGCATATACATTGGGGGAGACAGGGACCACTCCACACCCACCCATCCGAGGCATCAAACCGCAGGAGGGTCATACCTCAAATGCTACATGTCGGTGGCAACAGATGTTCAGAAGTGTAAAGCAATTAAATGGCTTGCAGGTAAACTCAGAATGAGAATTGAAAGTTGAATGGTTAATGTCCTGTTTGTTTGTAGTACGGTGTCTAGGCAAACACTTCAGCGGCATCTGTATCAATACCCACCGCAGAGGGACTGGGCCTGGGGAAAGGGGCCCCTCTGCCTCCTGGCAGCTGCAGGTCGGTCTGTGTCACACATTAGCAGTGGCTCACTCTGCCTAGCTCTGTGCTGGGCGCTCCCACAAAAGGTGACTCAACTGTCAAGTGTATGGACTCTCCCCCGAGGCCCTCGGATGGAGATACCGGAGAGCTCTAATGAAGGGCCACAGAAGCCCATGGGCCGTGGAAATGGGACTTTATCCCAGAGCAGGGGCAACCCCAAGGGCAGAGAGACAATCAGATTTGCACTTGGAAAAGCCACTCTGATTGAAGGGTGGAGCAGTGATGAAGGCCATGTGCGCTGACCCAGATGCAGCCTGGATGACGCCCAGGGCTGTGGCAGGCAGGCACCTGTTTTGTCCTCTAACCCAGGAACACCCTTGAGCCCAGACCGTGCCGTATCCAAGGTTCTTCTTTAGGTCCCTCCAGCTCCCCTGTCATTCTCAGCCCCAGTCTGAGTGCCCGCTCATTGCCAGCCACTCGCTGGGTCCTTCACACAGATACACCCATGTGATCCTCACACCAGCTGGCTCAGGAGCCATTATTCTTATCCCTACTTTGCAGCGGTGGAAACTGAGGTTTAGACGCTCTCCCAGCTTTACTCTTCCAGAAGGCATCAGAACTGAGTTCAAGCCCAGTGCCCGTGACTTCTTCGTGGCCTTTCATGGCCTGGCTCTCCTACTCTTAGGATTTCAGGGACCTCACCCTGCCCTGCTGCTGGCCATAGGGCTCTGCGTGGTCCCTACCCATCCTGGCTCCTCTTGAGGTAACACTCACCTGACCTCCGCGGGAATCCAGCCTGAGCCTTGCAGGTCTGAGCTCGCTGGAATGGTAGAAAAACAAAAGGAGCAGCTCTTTCCACTTTAGCGTGGAGGAAGTGAGGGGCTGTCTGGGCAATTCCTCTCTCCTCCCAGCTCTCCCCCAGCCACTGTTAACATGTTTCAACATGGTCCGTTGGCTTTCAGCACCAGTGAGCTGCGAAGTGAGGTTGGAAGCAGCATCGGGCACAGTAGAGAGTTAGTCTGGGGCACGGGAGCTTTCTCTAGGAGAACAACCCGCTTGGGATTCTTCTCAAAGATGGGAAAGTCGGCATTTACACGAGGTGAGGTTTTCATAAGATACCGAGGTATGAGGTGTCTGGCAGTGTCCTGAATGGTCCCGGAGGCAGCCAGTTTGTGGAATAACTACTTTTTTAGTTACTTTGGGGCTAGCGGACATTCTACCAAAGCAAGACATGGTACCTGACAAGCATTTTTATGAATGAAAATGCTGTTCCTGTTATTACAGATGATTCTAATTCATTTTTTAAAATTCTGGTAAAATATATATCACATAAAATTTATGATCTTAACTATTTTTAAGTGTACAGCTTAGTAGCTGTTCTAAGTATATTTATGTTGTTGTGATGATTCACCTTTTGAAATCCAGAAGACAGCCTGGGTATATTTTGCCCGGAGAGGTAAAAATAAGCATATAGTATCACGTCCTTGACTACTACTGGCATCTGACTAGTTCCTGCCGTTTGGGTAGTCTGTTCAGTTTGCACAGTCCATCACACGTCTCGTCTCACTGAACTCATCTGGGGAGTGGGCGGGATGGGTGAAGGGCTGAGGAGGCCCAGGTGTTGGACACCTCGGTTTTGAGCATGTTCTAGTGCCATCTAGTGTCTGTGGGGCCATGTGCCAGCCAGGCTAAGGCTGTGGGACTACCCTGGCTTCGGGCGGCAGCTCCGTAAGCCCACATGGCTTTAAAAGAGCACCAAGGAGGTGTTCGCCTTTTTAGATCACTGTTGTTCCCCCGGCTCTGATCTCTTGGAAACTTGCAACTGAATCCATTTCATTAACAGAACAATTTGTCCCTTTGATGCTCAGGCAGGGTGAGATTAGTATGAACCCAGTAGTAAGCTATTAAGCATCAATTTGGCACACCTATTTATAAAGGAGAGCTGGAGACAGAAAATAAAGAAGGCTACATTGAGGGGTTCCTTTGCCAAATCCTCTCTCTCTCTCTCACTGGAAAATGTGACCTGGTCACCAGTTTTTGTGTGAGAGAAGAGAAAAAAGAAAAAGTGTGTGTGTGTGCACATGCATGTGCACGTGCATGCACATGCTTTGATGATGTGTGATTATTCCGACAGTTATAATAAGAGGAATAACGCAAAGTAGCTAAACCTATATAATGCTGACAATGTGCCCAGTACTCTTCTAAGTACTTTATATTTTAAATTGCTTAATCCTCAAGACAACCCCCAAAGAGTAGGGGTTAATACTTGCCCATTTTATAGATGAGGAAACTGAGGCACAGAATGGTTAAGTAATACAGCAAAGGTTACAAAATCATAGTGAGCGTGTTGCAATAGAGGAATTTCTAAGGACTTAGAAATGCCTGGATTTTAGTTGAGGTCCCAGGGTAGCCTCTGGCGGTGGCCATTGGCTCCCATCTCAGCGTGTACCTTCTGGTCCAGAGCACCTCCTGGTCCAGAGCACCTCCCAGCCCATGCACGGAGAGCGCCCTGGTAGTGCTTGTTGAGTAAATGGAGCAGCTTAAGCCTGTTTGGTGTTTTTAGTTTCTTTGCTTTAAGGAACTGTGAAGTACAAGGCCATGAAACCTCCCCTCACACCTTAGTTCCTTCATTCGGGGAATAATAAAGTGAGTTTCATAATGTGTTGTTGTGTCTGGCATATACTACGTGCTCATTAAATTTTACCTTTGTTTACTTTCGATCAAGAAGGTTAAACATACTGTAGCTTCTGGCATCTCCGGCCATGATGGCATGTCGGCCCCGTCACCCGAGAAGGCTGAGTCCATTTTCTGTTTTGGCAGATAGAATGGTCCAGCTCCGAGTAAACATGGCTTCATGTCTCTTCTAGCTGGAAGAACTGGAAGCTGAGAAAGTTGGATTTGTCATCTCTTCCCCTTTTTCAGAGCTGCTATATGCCTTTGTACATATAACATCGATGTACACACATACATAGACACACATGTCCACCTGTATTTGCACATATGAATACATATACATCGCATGCACATATGTGTGCACACATACATATGTGCATATCAACTTGGATAATTTTGGATGAAGTATAACAAGAACGGTGATAAAACCAGAAGGACATCAGACCTTTAAATGGATGACCAGACACTGGGAAACAAATTATGTTAGTCTGTGTGTTACCTCCTACAATGCAAAATAATAATATCAGCATCTTATGGAAACTGGGAAATTTCCTGAGAGCAGGGGATAATAAATTCCCGCGCTTTATACAGCCCTCGTCATTGCAATTTAAGATGTGTAAAGTGCCACCGCTGTTCTCCTTAACACGCAGCACGTGTGGTAGTTTGGTGAACTAACGATATTAATAAGCACTTTCTTAGGTCCCCACAAAAACTGAGTCCTCCTAATCCTGTTTCCCTCATCATGTCTTAGGCTGCTCTGTGACATATTTTCACTCCATGGGGTCTGTAATATTTGCATGTCTGAAGGAAGTGATTTCTTAATCCAAAGGTATGAAGCTCTAAGGGGGAATTTTACAGATTATCTTTTTTTAAAAAAGATTTCTTGCATATTATCTGAATGGCAGTGTGGGAAATGGGATGTTTTTGTTCAGGACGCTCTTGTGGGTCCCCTTCTAAGATTAGGGAGGAGGCAGCAGTGTGGACATGCAAGCGTGAGGCCAGGCTTTCAGCCGAATGGCAAAACTTTCAGCGGGAGCAGCAGCTGAGGGCATCTGCTACTGACCATCATGGAGAAATGGAACCATCCATCCATTCCCTCATGAGCGCATTCAGTTACAGACGGAACCTCCCATATGGCTGGAAATGTGTCATTTGACCCGAGCAGCAAGAATCGCATAGAGTTGGCAAGTTGGTGGTGGGTACCTCGGGCGTTCTGGGTCCCCCGGAGAACATCATCTGCCTGGTACCACGAGGGTGTTAAATGGGGTGAAACACTAACTATTGCTTCCAGTACTCTCTGCTTCTGGTCCCCTCTGTCCTCACCTGGTCTCTCTCACACCCCTAGTCCTCCACTTTGTCAGCATTGTTCTCTCTTGATTGTTCTTCTCTTCCCCCTTTCTTTTCTCTCTTCTTCCCTGTTATAGATGCAGCAAAATTAGGGTGATGTTTGGTGGATACTTGGGATGCCTGAGATTTCCACCTTTTGCCTCAGCCCAGAGACGCTGCCTCTCCCCTCTCCGTGGAAATCATTTAACCACAAGGCTTAATAAGCACACCGTTTATCTGTGGTTTGTTTCTGTAACCAGCTCCCCCAGGTCAAAGCCAGAAGTCTAGGGGAATGTCTGAAAAAAGTTAGGCCTGTACATTTCAGTTCTGTGCCATCTGATTTCTGGAAAGCTCCTTGCCAGCTTTGTCCTTTTTCCTGGGGCAGTCAGAGACGGTTGCCACTTCCGGCCCCTAAGCCCTGGGAGGTGGGTGGTAACAATTCTGACTCTCCATTCCTCTTCCTACCTTCCGTTCCCAGCCTGAGTCTTTTCATGAACCTGAGTGTCCAAAATGATAACTTTGTCGTGCCTTTTCTCCCCCCACCCCCAGAAAAGTTCTGTGATTTAAGAAGTATGGGAAGCACTGGGTTAAAACCAAATTAAACCATTTTCTTAGTTTGGGGACTTCGGATGCACGTGGGCGCCTTAGGAATCCCTAAGTGGGGCAGGCAGCATCTGACATCTCCTGAAAGTCCTCAGCCACAGAATTATTTTTTTGAGTTCCATGTCATAGGTAGAGACACTGCCAAAGTCTAACTCCCCAAAGACTTTCTAATGTCATCCCTTCAGAATAAGATGCTCCTTCCCTGAAACCCAGCTCTTCATCTTCGTGCAGGAACCCATCACGTGGGGGGGCCCTACGCTCTGTGGCAGTTCGGCTTCGTGGGTGTGCGTGTGCTGCAGTGGGCAAGCTGACCATTTGTAGAAGGATTAAGTTGTGGCATGAAACCCCAAATGCCTAGTATGGCCCAGGTATTTCACATGCACTCTCGTGTAAACTTCAAAACCACTCTGCAGTGTAAATAGGCCTCACTACCCTGCTTCATAGGTGTGCGCACTGGCAGACAGAGGGGTAACCTGAGTTACCTGGAGCCCTGCAGCTGGTAAATAAGTGGAAGAGCTGGGATTCAGCATAAACGTCAGGAGGCGTCCACGCAGCATGACTAGGCCATGCTAAGCCTCAGTTGTCACTGACAGTGACCTGAACTGAGGGTGACCAGGGAACGGAGATTCGTGCTGGAACCGTTCTCACACTGTTTGTGTGTGTGATAAGGGGTATATGTCCTCTGCTGCTGCCAACATGACATTTGTGTCTTCCGGCTACCTGAACGCCTTTTAAAATGCGGGACTCAATTCGATAACCTTCAAGTTCAATTTTTATCCCCCCAACGTCTAATGTCCTAACCACAGGAGTTCCTTTTTACCTATAATTTCTCTTGCCAGAATTAGCAGATCCTCCACCATTTGGGGACTGTAGTCAAAATCAGGGAAAGAATTTGAAGGCCACGTATCCAGTTCCAGTAGCCCCAGCAGAACCAGTGTCACCACTGGCAGTTGGCCCGAGACACTGGAACTGGTCTTCAGGAAGGTGTGAGGTTCACGAGAACAGTTCGGCAGAGCTAAGCTGGCATGAATAAGTTCCTTCCGTGGGCCCACGTGCAGCACTGTAGATCAATACAGTGTATGCTCCAAATGCAGATGATAAATGGGCACCATTAGGACCTAATTAGCAAGACTCTTATTTTTAATGGATAAATAATAATCCCGCCACGTTATCCTAAACCACTTCCTGAGAAACGCCGCGCGTGCTGCGCTTGGGGCCGCACAGATGGCGGCGGGGGAGCAGGGCACCCATCTACGTGTTTATTTGCCCCGCTGATGAGTCGCCGTTCGGCCTGTGTGCACAGACCTCTCTAGCTCAGCTGGACTCTTTTTTTTTTTTTTTAAAGGTTACATAATATTCAAGTGTTCATGTGTAAAACGAAAGAGCCAGACTGCCTCCTGAGGGTAAAATTTATTGGATTATACGTAACTCAGGGGGCCATACCCTTCCCCTGTATTCTGCTGCATTTGAGCCACAGCAGCCTGAGTACTTGACTAGAGATCACAGCTTTGGGTCCAAGGCTGGCAGCGAGTGACACCAGCTGCCTGCCCACTGCAGGAGGGCCATCGCCTGTGGGCAGGAACGTGGGCTCTGGAATCACAGAGACCTGGGTTCAAATCCTGGCTCTTACCTTTCTGAATCTTTCTGAAAGGCAAGGGAATGAGGATGATAATAGCACCCACATTCTTGGGTGGCTGGGAGGATCCATGATATAATGTGTCAAGTGCTTAGCACAGTACCTCACACGTGACAGAGGACTAGGTCAATGTTCGTTCTTATTAATAGTTTTCCTGGACCTCAGGTTCATCTTCCATACGATGAAGTGGTCGGAACACATCATAGGTTCCCAAAGTGGGGTCCTCAGATTCCTAGGGTTCCACAAGCATACGGATGGGGTGGTCCACGTGGCATTTTCATCTGAATTCAAAATCCCCGATTTCCTTGCTCTCGTTGGACTCATTTCAGCTTGATAGCAGCCCCATTATCTCATGCCGATCAGAGGCTCAAACTGGCAGTTCATTTGTTCGCGGTTAATAAAAAATGCGAATCAGATGCAGTAGTACTTAATAACTGCATTATGGTGACAGATGTTGCCACCAGACTTCCCTCACACATCTTATTTGAAACATGCCTGTGGTTCGGAAGACGGCAACTGCCAGAACGTGTGGTCCTTGGGGGCCGGGGGGATGTCTGGACTATAAAGTGGATTGCGGTGGCGGAAAGTTCGGAACCATTGCGTGGGTGTTATTTTCCAGTTTGCCTTCTCTGACTCTGTGAGTCCAGCCCGCCTAGAGAACACAGCCTGCGAGCCAGCAGGGCCTCCCGTGACCTCAGTTTATTGCTTTAATAGGAATCGTGACCATTTTGACCTCTTCGCACACTTCGCCTGCCCCCTCCTCTCCCACCCATTATCCCTCAGCTTGTGGCTTTGGTTTGAGTCAGATAAACGTCCTTACAATCTCAGGAAAATGCCGTACTCACTTTTGCTCCGTGCCCTGGAATGCCCTTCTTCCTCCCATGGCCTAATGCAGGTTTCTCAACCTCACACTGCTGACATTGGGCTGGCCAGGCCTTCATCGTGGGGACTGTCCCATGCAGCATCCCTGACCTCTACCATTAGATACCAGTAGCACCCCATCCTCAGGTTGTGACAACCCAAAATGTCTTTAAGACGCAGCCAGGTGTCCCTGGGATAGGGGAGGGGGACAGATCCAACTTAATATCCCATGTTCTCCACAAAGACTTCATTTCCAGCCCTCCGAATCCATCAGTTAATTCTCGATGATCCCGTGTGTGTGTGTGTGTGTGTGTGTGTGTGTGTGTGTGTGTGTGTGTTCATTTTCTTTCCCAACTACCGTCTGGCCCACATTTTAACTTCTGTATTCGCAGAGCTGATCCTTGTTTGATGTATTGATTTTAAGGGCCTTTTGGCTTACTGCTGGTTACCACAAACTGAGTGCCTGATATTTTCCAATCACTTCATTCATATTTGTTCTTAATTCTCACAATAACCCACATTTTTACTGGGAAGGTGTCCAAGGCTCAGAGAGGGTAGATAACGTGCCTAAGTCACACAGCTGATGAAGATAAGCCTGCGCCCTTCCCACTAAACCACCCAACCTTGGCAGTTCAGGGAGGGCAGCAAGAAAGCAGCAGGCATCTCTGCCTGACTAGGGGTTAGGAGCTCGTTTGTGGCCAGTGTTTAAATTGTCTCTAGGAAATGAGGGTGAAGGGAGAGCCTTTGTGAAGGGGTGTCAGGAGGAATTAGTGTGGAAAGAATGGGTGACAACCTCTCTTCCTCTTCCTTGGGAGCAGGAAGCCTGCCGAAGTAGCAGCATGCTCTGTAATAATAGTAGAGTTGGGTGCTGGGTGGTTATCAGTGCTGCAGCCCAGAGGGCTGTGTCTTGCCAGCTGCGGGGTCGGCCTGCCATCCTTGGGGATACCCTGGAAAATGACATGTCATATTGACCTAAGCACCATGCCAAGGAAGAGGAAATAGTCCCTCGCTCAGCCTTGAAAAGAGCAGTCAAGAATGGTGAGCAGGGAAGGAGAAGTGATTTGCTTTGCCTTGGAAAGCCATGCTTGTTAACGCTGCCTGCGATTTGTTTGTTCTTAACAAAAAGTGACATGGGCGGTTCACAGAAGAGGAACCCAATGAAGCGCAAGCCCATGAGAAGACACTCACTCTTTCCAATCGGAACAGCAAAGGCCGCTTCTCACACTAGAATCTTGCCATGTGTACGAAGGGATGTGATTAAGGATATTCTTGTCCTCATTGCTTCTAATGATGAAAAAATTCCAAACAATCTAAATTTCCATTGCTAGAGCATTAGACAGATGATAATGGAATACCACAGAGCCCTTGAGTTTAAAAAAAAAAAAGAGCAAGATGTTTATTGATAATGTAATAATACAGTTTTTGTAAACTTTAAAACACATGCAAATCAACCAATGCTATATATCAATTACAGATGTAACTATGTATGTGAAAACATTTTTAGATGATTTTAAGGTTGCAAAACCAATTCAAGAAAATGATTACCTAGAGTCAGTGGGGTGAAGAGGAGGGTAGATGGTGCAGTTTGGAGGGGCCAGATAAGGGGACCTTCACTTTAACAGAAAGGTATATATATATTTTTTTGGGTTAGTGGAAATGTGACAAAGTTCTAGCTAGTTTTAAAACCGGGAGCTGGTGTGTGTGTGTGTGTGTGTGTGTGTGTGTGTGTGTGTGTGTGTAGTGATTTTCTATATAATTTTTAAAAGTCTCCACCCTAAATGAAGATACATGTTACCAGCCCTGGCTCTCGTGCGGGGTGGTGAAGAGGCTCTGATGATGCTCGTAGGTGACGAAAATGCTCTGTCATCCAGGATGCAGGGCAAATATCAAGTAGCGTTTATTTAACAAGAGTAAATCACCTACCGGGCTTTTCTTTGGTTCTTGGCTAAGTAGCGTTTGTAGCTTTTGGAGGCCTGGGAGGATTTGCAGTGATTTACACTCTCCATACCTTGAAGTTCATGTTCGTTTGTTTTGTAAAAACTCCCCAGAGCACAGAGGAGAGATAAAAGTAAAGGGAAAGCAGGGATCGGATTTTTATGTGCGTCTCGGAAGGCTCGGGAGGATGTGGGAGATGCTTCCTTCCAGAGAAACGGAGACAGCTGTCCTGAGGTCCTGGGTTTGATGTCCCCCCAACAGTCCGATTCTTTGGAGCAGATCTGATAGCTTGCTGGGCTGCAGTGTATGCAGCACCCAGGATTCAAGCGAAAGGAGAGTTTGGTGGGGTTGGGGGTCGGGAGTCTGCTGGGGAGGGTTGTCGGGAAGGAGGAGGGATGTAGTTAACCTGTATAGATGAAGGGCAAGGTGTTCAGATGGTGGTTTCTATGACAACACTTGGACTGAGCCCGGTGTCCCCAGCCAGAGACAGACAGTCTCACACAGAGCTCTTTGCGTTACCTAAAAAGGTAGCCAGCTGGAGCCATCAAGGCCATGGGAAGTCAACGGAATTGTTGAGCAGAAGGCAGACGGAGACTCAGAGCATCGCCTCATCTGCATTTCTGAAGGCAATAAATTCTCATTTAAGCTGCAGTATTGATCTGCTCTGTGAAACTGCAGCATCAGTGATTTTTTTTTAAAGCCGTACGATTGGGACCTTTCTCTGAATTTCAGAGATGATGCGCAGGGGCTAATTTGTTCCATTTTCTGAAAGAAAGAAATCTCAGTTGCTTACTCCTGATTCCCGCCCCTTCTTCACTCTGAAGGGAAGCCATGTGGCAGCGTTCAGGGGTCCCTGTGGCCTTCTGTTAAGGCCACTCCGAAGCGCAGAATCACTCTGAGCTTCATGCCGCGGCCGTGGCCTCTCTGGTGGTGTTGCTCCGACGGAAGGGTGGGCTGCAGTCTGGACATCCTTCAGATATCCCCACTGGGCTTCTGAAGGGAGCTGCAGAAGAGCTAGACACAAGACAATCCATCTGTCGGTGCCTGCTCTGTAATTGTAATCACGTTTGATTTAATAGCTCCTGGTGAAATCTTGAGGTGAAATTCTTCCTAGTACAACCAGCCCACTTTAAATGTGGCTCATCGTTAACTCAACATCTATTGCACAGCCTTTAGTCAGAGGTGGTGAGGATTCGGTTACCTGACCCCAGGTGTAAGGCTGAACCCATTCTATGGTTCTCATGCCCTTCTCTCTGCATTCCAGTCTACATACAAATGTCTATAAGAGGCCAGGCAGGTGGCACCCATGCACATTGGAGGCACACGCTCCATGAAGGGGAAGCCCCAACTCAGCCCTAGCCAGGCACTGCCATGGAGGAAGACACTTTCTATATTGCTGCATCTTCCGGTTTTTATAAAAGGACTCAGACTGGAATTTTTGTTTGGAAGCTGTTGATTTTTAAATGCTAGAGTAAAGAAAAATTCAAATTCTTTACACTATGCGCCCACACAGAAACCCAGCCCGCCGGGCTCATATAACCTCAGGGATAAAACCCTGATAGGATTTAAGTGCAGCTGAATAAAGGAGCCAAATTGGTGCAACCTTCTCACTAATACAAATAAGGTGCATTTATGAAGCACCTGCTGTGTGGTGGGCACTGTGCTGAGCATTTGACATTGGGCGTATGTACCCACCCAGCGAGGCAGGTGGGGTTAGCTTCACTTCACAGATGAGAAAACTGAGTCTCAGCCTGGAGAAGCAGTTTGTCTAGGGTCACATAGGAGTGACTGAAACCAGTATCTGCACCCAGTTCGCTCCCAGAGCCCCCACTGCCATGTCCAGCCTCCTGCAGCCTGGCTTCCGCCATCCGGCAGTAATGAAGGAAGAGTCCTCTGGCCTGAAAGGAAACCCAGAGCTGCCCCCACCCCTCCCCTCACAGTGCAGGCCTGTGGTTCTAAACCAGAAACCAGAAGAGGCTGGTGCGTCTGGTGAACGTGGCCGTAACCGCTCTGCCTACCCACCGGGCGTGGCAGACATTCTCCAGCAGATTTGCCAGAAGCCCTGGCTATTGTCGTTAGCCCAGAAATAACCTCAGGAGGCACGTCGAACCCGTGGCTGGGAATTTTGTGTTTTCCTGCTTCCTGTCTGAGCCCGGGGAGGATGCCACAGGAAATGGAGAAATGGGCGTAAAGGCTCTATGTTCCAGCCTTTCTAAGTGTCTTAGTCAACTCAGGCAGCCGTAACACAATTCCCTAATGGAAATTTATATTTTCACATTTCTGGAGATCAGGGCGTCAGCAGGCCTGGTGTCTTCTGAGAGCTCCCTTTCTGGCTTGCAGATGGTTGGTTGCCTTCTCCACGTCCTCACACGGTCCTTCCTCGTGCGTGCAGGTGCCTGATGTGTCTTTTTCTGCGTATCCAAATTTCCTCCCCTTATATGGACACCAGTCAGGATGGATTAGGGCCCGCCCTGAGGTTTTCATTTTAACTTAAACACAGCTTAAAGATATTAACCTCTTGATACAGTTAAATTCTGAGGTGCTGGGGGTTAGGGCTTCAACATATGAGTAGGGATGGGGGGCACACACGTTTCAGCCCTGAGCCCTAAGTAAATAGCCAAACAGATTGGAGATGATGAGAAGCACCGAGACCCAAAGTCTTATTCACACTCAGCCTCCAGCTCAGCCTGTTGGTTACACTCCAGCTTCAGTTGCTCATCTGTAAAACTGGGGGAACGTTGCCCATGCTGGTATTCCCCCATGCTATTTTGAACATCAAATCTCTGGTGAAAGTGATAACTATGACATAGTAGCGAAGCATTGCCGTTAGCTGATCATCTGCGGCAGGACGACAAATTCCTCGTGTGTTTTAAATATTTAAAAAGCAATATAAAGCTAGATATACCCATTGTCCATCTCTTTTACATAATGGAGACCATCCTGTAAATAGTTATATAAGCTGCTTTTGCTTATACTAGTACATTAGTTTCCTGGGACTGCCACAAATGTCCACAAACTCGGTGGCTTAAAAAAACAGAAATTTGTTCTCGCATAGTTCTGAAGGACAGAATTCCAAAATAAAGCCGTCACCTATCAGGTTAGTTCCTTCCAGAGGCTCCGCAGAGAATTCGTTCCATGTCTCCCTCCTGGCTTCTGGTGGCTTCCGGCATCCCTTGGCATTTCTTGGCCTTGGGGCGCATCACTCCGATCTTTGAATCCATCTTCATTTGTCCTTCTCCTCTATGTGTCTCTCAGCTCTCCCTCTCCTTACTTATAAGGACACCAGTCATTGGATTTGGGGCCAGCCCTAAATCCAGGATGATCTCGTCACAGTCTCCCATCGTGTGGCTATGGTATAATTTATTTAGCACTGCACTTGACTTCATGCCGGGCTCCTGTGATTCTGACCTCCTCCATCGCTGCAGAGCAGTACGTGGCTTTCCTCTTGCCCTGTTGTGCTCCTAGGCCGAGCCACAATACCTGACTCTAGAGTACCTGGTCTTTTACTTCTTCTCCTTTTTTTTTTTTCATTATTTTTTCCCCTGACACTAAAAGTGGTACAGTTTGGTAAACAGATTTTAGAAAACACAGAAAAGCACGTTGAGGAACCAGGGGTGACATCCCCCAGCTTGTCATGCCTGTGGTATTTATGTCCCAGCACCTCCCCTGTCCCTTTACAAGCAAGACAAAGGGACGTGTGGGTGCCTAGCCCGCCACCTCGATGCGCTCGGCCTGTACCTTCTGTCCGAATTTCTTTGGAGACTCTGGGGGCATCTCATTCCTGGCAGACCCAGCTTTTCTCTTCTCCAGCTAGGACATCGCTGCCTTTCTTATTTTTCTCTCATCACCTGCTTTTGGGAAATTCTTCTGACAGTGATATTTACCAGTGGGACCGGAAGGGATGGCTTCAGTCTGATAGCCGTGGCGATGAGACCCATGTAGGATTGGGGTTGGAGGCCTAGATGATGGTCTGATGATGGGTGAGACCAGGAAGGAGGTAGAGCCATCTTAGGGCTTTCTGCTGACTTGAACTCTGGGTCTCGATGACCTTTGGGCACATGGAGCAACCAGGGAACTGAACCAGGACTGCTCCATCTCAGCAAGGCTCTCAACCCTTCCATTTCTTTCAGGTTCTGAGGGACATAGAGAATTCACGTGTCTTTGCCACCCATAGATCACCAACCCTGTGAAAAAGGAGTTCCCCTGGCTTGGGTTGGCAGAAAGTATTGCTAATGAATTGAAATAATATTTTATCTTGAAGCTTTTATGATAGATGCTCTAGAATGGGGCAAATGAAGTTAGTGAAATGGACCCTCATTCGTTCCTTCATCCATCCATATAGCCACCATTGTTGGTACCGCCTGTGAACTGGCCCCATGTTGTTCACTGGGATTTAAAGATAAATAAGATCTGAGCCCTCAAGAAACTCTGAGTCTAAAAAGAGGAACACACAAGGTCATTTAATGTGTTCTGTTGAGTACCAACGTGGCAGATAAGGGGAGTGGTTAACTTGGTTTGGGGGGCCAGGCAGGGCAGCCTTTCTGCAGGATTCATGGGGATGAACAGGCATCCAGGACTGGGAGGGGAGAAGACATAAAATGTCAAGGGCCTCTGTACAGGAGGTAAGGATATGAAACCTTCGCCATAGAATCTGTAAAGGAACGGAGCGGGGCAGAGGAGCAAATTTAAAGACTATTCTGGATAAAATTAAGGAGACAGAAAGCGAGAGGGGAAAAGGAAATAAAGCATCAGCAGGTAGTAAATAGGAAAGAAAGGACAAAATAGCCCAATTTGGAAGGCCCTAGAAGGACGAACAATTCAGGAGGCATCATCTTTGGCTCAGTAGCTGACCTCGCGCAGCAGTGTCTGCTGGCTGGGGAGAGGGAGGAGGCGGGGGGTTGGAATCTCACCCCACTCCTCTTTACTTCTCGTTAAAAGGGTTGGAACCAACTTTGAAAAAAACACGTGTAATAAAATCGATTTCAAGAATGCTAGTTAAAAAAAGTGTTGGAGCCAAGCGTCTGCTTCTGTGCAGGTGGCCAGGGGCTCATGTCTGCTTCTGTGCAGGTGGCCAGGGCTTCGTGTCTGCTTCTGTGCAGGTGGCCAGGGCTTCGTGTCTGCTTCTGTGCAGGTGGCCAGGGGCTCATGCCCGCCGCGCCACACTGTCGGGCCTCGTTCCTCTCAGACAGGAATTGAGAAGAAAACTGTCGCCTGAGTCTCAGCGACTGGGGGTGAGCGCACAAGCACGGAGCCAGAGCTTCCTCGAGGCGGGAAGTACAGAGGCGGGTGCCGTTCTCGCCAAGAGCTGGCACCTGATGGCGGCTCCACACCTGCTTCCATTGGACTTGCATTGCCAAGTGAGCGTGTGAAGCCCTGCTTCTTTCTGTACTAAGACCTGGAGCAAGATAGGCGCTAGGGTAGGTGAAGTGCAGTAGGGTGAGGTGGAGAGAGTGGGGGCTCCTTTTCCATAACTAGAACCAGATTTTTAGAAATTACCACCAGGCTAGAGGTTGGTGTCATTTACCTGGAGGCTAGGTATAGTGTCACATCTAGGGTACAGATGTATCACCGCCCCGTGGCCATGTCTATCTAAGACACCACCTATCCCAGGACTGAGAACATTATCTGTCGAATGAATGAGGCACGAATTGCCCCTTTAAAAAAGACCCTGTTGGAGCTGGGTGCCTGTGCTCTAATTCTGGGCTTTTTACCTCCTGCTCCAGCTTCCTAGTGAGCTTCCTTCCCCCTCATCCTCCTGACCTCTAATCCATTCTACTCCAAAGCCCAGTCCCAATCGCCTTGCTCTCTGTGCCAAGCATCTTGCTCGATAGCGAAGGGCCTCCACATCTGTCGTGCTCACCATTGCTGTACACACTCTTTGGCTTGCCACCTTTTGCTCACACTTTTCCCTCTTCCTGGAATGCCCTCCCCAGCCTCCACCACGCCAAACATTTCCAGTTGTCCAAATTCTCATTCAAACGGCTCCTTCCGGTGAATCGTAATCCCATCTGGGAATGGCTTCCGAATTCCATCCCAGCTCAGACAAACTGTAACTAACTCTCTTAGGGTCCTGACTTACGCAGTGGCACCGTCGACATTAGTGTAGTGTCGTCATTAACTGAGCACTTACTACATGTCCGCAGCCAGGGCTGCCGTGTCACGCGATGTCAGGAGAAGCCATGCACACCAAAAGCAAGACAGAGGCGCCGCCAGTCGCGGTGCCAAGCCTTTCACGTAGACACTCTCAGCCCTGAGCTGTGATGCAGTTTTCTCCATTTCACAGATGAGGAAACTGAGGTTGCAGATGTTGAGGCTTTTGCCCAAAGCGCCGTAACTGGTAAGCGATGGGGCTGGGCAGTCGTTAAGTCAGGTCTGTTTCCAAAGCTCACGTCCTTTCCATGACATTTTGCTGCCTCCCTAAGAGATGCTGCACTCCCCAAGGTCAGGGTCCCACACCTGATTTCTTTATAACCTTCCCCCCTCTTCCATGGAGCTTAATAAATGCTCATTGGCCAAAACTGTTCTTGCCGTTTAGTGCCAGTTACACACTCATGTCTGTAGTAGAGACTCTGGCCATAGCATGGATTCAGCCGAGCAGGCCGGGCTTTAAAATCAATAGAGTTGAAGGAAGGAAGATGTACATTGCTCTCCTGAAAAGCCACGCCACAAAGTCTGTTACCTTTTTTAAAAATTTATTTATGTAAATTAGTTTCAAGTATGCAGTACATTGGTTAGACAGACATCTATATAGTTCATAAAACGATGCCCCCAATTGCTCCCTCCCTCCCCGACCCCCACCCAGCCATCATATTAATGCTAACCGCATTCCCCCTGCCGTGCTCCCCATCCCCGTGACCATCATCAGCTACTAATTTGTACTTCCTTCTTTCACCCTTCACCCCATTCTCCCAGCCCCTCAAGCCTCCTCCCCTCTGTCCGTCACCAAATTGTCCACTATATATTTGCGAGTCTGTTTTTCATTAGTTTGTTCTTTTTGTTCCTTAGATTCCTCATTCAAAATCTGATATCTTATCTCTTGGTAGCACAACAAGGGAAGTCTGGATTGCAAACAGAGAGACTAGGGATACCTGGGAGCTTCTTAGACTCGGCCCCAATACCTGCAACTGGGGGACTCTGAGGAATTGACCCCAGAGTGACTGCGGTGCCTTCTGCGGCCACCACATCTCTTCCCAGATCAGTCCATCTGACTCCCCTTTCCTGTAAACAAAGCACAAACTGGTAGGACCAAGGAATGCTGAATTTTGAAACACTCCCCGCCCCCCCGCCCAGGGAACTAAAACCACCACTTGGATAAGAAGTGCACGCACCCCCCATTCCCCTTGCCTTTAGCTAAGGAATCCACGAGTGTCTCACTTCTTGATATATGTGCTCCTGAAAGCTATGTGTAACTTGAGTCATATTCTACATTCACCAGGGGTTCTCCCTGTTTAAAGGAAGCTGCTCATCAGTCATAAAACCAAACACTGTCAGAGGTGGAAGGAGCCTTAGAGAATATCTAGTTCAGCCTCCGCCTCCTACAAATGAGAAAACCAGAGAGGTTAAGTGACTTGGTTAACGTCACACAGCTCAACTGAGATTAGAATGTACCATAAATCAAACAGAACTTTAAGTCTTACTCTGATGCTTGTTAATGCTTTTCTCTCTCGAAAGTTTGTTTTTTAATAGTCGTTCTGCCTGTACCCATGGCCTGTTCACTCTCACCCTCCACGCCCCCGTACACAACATCTTCAACATGATCTGTTTTAAAAACTCGTCAGTTCTTATGTCAGAGAGGGTTTCGTCTAGACTTGCGGCTCTGCCTGCCTCATACCAACATCCTTTGGTCATCTTGTGCTGACCAGCTCTTCTCAGAGAAGAAGGGTGTGTGTAAAGGAGTTAACAGTGGCAGCCTTGGGACTGCTTATCCTTAGAAAATCCTGCTTGCGAGCTTGGCCCTTGGCTGGCACCCAGGAACTTGGGTGTGGGGAAGGTTCCCACCACCCCAACTGCTAAGAGTGGCTCCCTGTGCCTAACCTGTGTGTGCATACAAGGAGGTTTAAGCCATACACCTGCCTTCCTTGTGAACTGTGGCACGTGCTAGGCTCAGGGTGCCTGTGTGACCAGCCTCAGATAAAAAACGTTGGGCACTGAGTCTCTAATGAGCTTCCCTGATTAAATATATACATATAATATATTTACCACATGTTGTAACAACTCATTGCAAGGGGAATTAAGTGGGGAATTAAGTGCGTGGTGTGTGTGACTCCACTCAGAGAGGCTCTTACAAGCTCATATGGTTTCCCCCAGACTTCACCTTTTCCCGTTAGTAATTTTGTTTTGTGTCCTTTGGCTATAGTAAATTGTAACCATGAGCACAACTAAATGCTGAGTCCTTCAAGTCCTCCTAGTGAATCATCACATCTGGAGGTAGCCTGAGGGACCCCCCAGTGCAGGGGGCCGATCACTTCTCAGCCCAGGGTACAGTCGTCTTTTTCTTCTCTTAAGGGAGGCAGGAATGACTAGGGCTTATGAATGTAGACCGCAGGGTCCTGCTCACCCTTATTCTAGTCCTGACTCTTCTATTTACCATGCATTTGGGACAAGTCATCCCCCTGCTCTGGGCCTCGGGACCCCAAGGAAGAACTCAGTGCAATGCCTAGTATGGAGGACATGCTTAACCACTGGGGGCTCTGCGTCATGACTGCTGTACCCCCACCTCTGAGAACAGGCCCTCCCAGCAAGTAGTCAACCCAACAATAAATATTTGTTGGATTTGCACTCTAAGATGGAATAAATGCCAGCTTGCGTTGCTGCTGGAAGCACTGGAGAAGCACAGAGGTCCGGGCGGAGCCCAACTGTCTTCAAGTGAGGTGTGTAAATTCCGTGTAAGTTTCTGTCTGACCGCTGGCTGGCCTCTGGCTGCTGTGGGAGAGAACGTTTAATGGAACCCCCGTGGGGCGGAAGTGAGGGGGCGTGTAGCTCCCTTTACCCAGTGCTCCTGCCAGGTCAGCAGGCTCATCTCCCCAGACCTAAGAGAGCTCCCTTTCCCGCCAAGGGCACTGAGGCTTCTCTCTAGAGTTTCTTGGTTAATCTATTTCTGGATCAGTCCTCGGAGTTGTTGTATACATAGACCCAGTTACCAAGTACATGATCTAATTAGCAAGGCTCGTTTTAAATGGCTAAGTGGAACATCCCCTCATCACAATCCCAGTGACCCATTTCCCAAATGCTCCCTTTATGCCGTCCCCCCCCCCGCCCCCCCTCTGTTTCTTGAACAGAGGAAAGGGGAGGAAACAACTATTTGCATATTTATTTGCTCCAGTGGTGGGCAACTGTTTGTTCTCCCTGCCTTAGGGAGTTTCTCCAGCTTGCTTTCTTGTTAATGTTTCTTTTACAGGATAAATAATATGCAAGTGTCATTATAGATCATCAAGAGGTGACCAGCTGTGGAAAGTGGAATTTACTGCCTCCCCCACAGCCCAAGGACAGAGTTCCTCCTCCTGAATATTTTAAACCTTGGCTGGAGCTGCACTTTCTGCAGGAGGCTGGGTGGCTGGGCAGCCGGAGGAATGAGGCGAGCTCAGACTGAGGGACCCCAGGTTCTAGTTTCAGCTCAACCGCTGACTGAGTTGTCCCTGAAACTTTGTCTGTTCCTCTTCTGTGAATTGATCCAGAATGTTCCCTTACATCGCTGGCATTCTTTCAGAGAGTCAGACGGCACACGGAGTCCCAATTTAATCCCTGAGACTATCACACCCAATGAAAGTCACACTTTAAACACAAGGCAGAATTAAATGCAAAGAATGTACTCATCTGCCACCGTCACCAGCGTCCCCAAGCGGGAGGTGAGGTGGAGTGGGCAACGGCGACTCACTTTAGAGTCCAAGGGAGGACAGGACCCCATAT
Source organism: Rousettus aegyptiacus (assembly GCF_014176215.1). Lineage (NCBI taxonomy): Eukaryota > Metazoa > Chordata > Mammalia > Chiroptera > Pteropodidae > Rousettus > Rousettus aegyptiacus. The sequence goes on from NW_023416308.1 coordinate 101,391,924, forward strand.
GGCACTGCTCTTGGAACCCCAAAGCTATAAGGAGCGCCACTCGTGGTCACCAGAATTTAGGAGACACCGTCCCACTCTTAGAAATCACAAAAGAGATTTGGGGACATCTTACTGAAGAAACCTGTTTAACATTGTGGGACTAGTGTTTCCTGAACTTAACTGACCAAAGAACCCGTTATTTCCACCCGTTTTCATGCCACCTTTAGCCTCCTGGGCAAACCCTTTCCTGAGGCTGTGGCTGCGGTCAGCCAGGAAACTAAGTCGGAAATCTTTTCCATGTCTCACCATCCGTCCTAATTTTCTGGGAGTCTGTGTTGGAGTATTAAAAACCAAATATTTGTTCCCCCTGCCCCGAAATTCAATGCTGAAATTTCTAGTCCCAAAGCGATGATATCCGCTGGTCGGGCCTTCAGGAGCTAGTTAGGTCGTGAAGGTGCAGCCCTCGCGAATGAGCTTAGTGCCCTTGTAGAGCTCTGTCACTCTCCTTTTGTGCCATGTGAGGATGCATTAAGTCATCAACCTTGAGCCCCAAAAAGAGTTCTCACCAGAGCCTGGCCATGCTGGCACCACACTCTCGAGACTTCCAGCTTCCAAAACCAACTTACAAATACATGTCTGTTGTTACAAGCCGCCTCGTCTGTGGTCCTTTATTACAGTAGTCCGAACTAAGACACAGAGGGCTGTCCATGTGCATCCTACTGGTGATCGTGTTTGGGACAGAATTCTCCATCACGGAGCAACAGATCGCCAGCTGACCCCAAGCAGATGCCACCTGCCCTGCCCGCAGGTCCCTCTCCTGGAGTGTCCCTCCTGTCTTCATGCTCAGTCTGTCCATCTGTGTGTATCTGTCTCTCCTTCCTCAGCCCACACCTCTTCTTCCCCATTCCCCCAGTTTTCATCCTCCCTGTCTCCTCCTTAGTTTGAACTCTGCTGGGAAAGGGGATGACCTTCGACCTCAGACCCACAACTCTTCCAGGTTTGGAGTGTTTCATTTGCCGTGGTTTCATTAGACATTGATCAGGAATTAATTGGTAGTGGACTGACTCCTCAGAGTACATTGTGGCTGTCTAGGAAATGTGCTGATCTAGAAGGATTTTCAGATGTTGTTAACAACCAAGTGCACACTGTCAAGTGTTTTCTTTTTCAGCCCGTTTTTGGCATTGCCTGCGCATGATTCAGCCACTCTGCTCCGTGTCCTTTCGGTGACATTCATTATTTATTCAGGGGCTTTCAAGCTATGCCTCAAAATGTCATTAAGAATTCTAAATTATTTGATGTTCTGCCTCTTTTGTTTAAAGAATTGTAATTAAAAGCTTTGTTTTGAGACAACCCAGTTAAATAGTAGTTATGTTAACTTTTGCTTCTATGTCCCAATTCATTTTTGCTGCCTCTTTTCTGCCCAGTCTGGCTGTGAGGTTTAGAAAAAGTCAGATTGGTATCATTTTCTAGTTTTGTGACCCTGAGCAGTTGCTTACTATTCCCAAGCCTTGGTTTCATCTTCTGCAAAATGAACATAATAATACCTACCTCCCACATTGGTGGTAAGGATTAAACGAGAGAAGCAGAGAATGTAAAATACTCAGCACGGTTCAAGAGCATCGTTTTCTGTAGGGGAAGAAAAACTTTACCCTCTTAAGTGAGTAGATGGGGGCCTGCAAACTAAACTGACAAAAGGCATGTTAATAGGAGCAAAAAAAATTGTTGATGCTGATATCTTTTATGTACACAAAGGCCTTACAGAAAAGAACGAAAAACACAAAGAAGTGATTAGACCCAGTCCAGTGGTAGTCACATAACATTTTAACAAAGGGCAATAAACTGTAGAGAAGTGACTAGAAAAGGAAAAGAGGTTTGGGCTTCTAGGGGTAGTGAATTGTGGGAAGGTAAATGTTTGGGGGAACTAATGGTAGGTAAGAGTTATTAAGTAACATGCGTTTATGTGGACTGTGTCATCTCCATCTCTGGTGGTAAGAGTTATTCTCCTAGTAAAAGAAGGGAGGACACCTTCACGAGGGAAAGTTAAGTCACCTTTGCAGAGGGAAATTTATGCCCTGCTTTTACACAGATGCTTTTAGACAGGCAGAAAGCTACTCCTACAATCTGCTGTTTCTCAGTTGTCTTAAGCTCAAAATAATCCTTATGCCAAAGTGGCATATTTTGGGGTGGCTTCTTCTGGTCCCCTTCATATCCATCATGTAAGGAGAAGGATGGGACCTCTCATTCACTCTCGCATTCCCAGTAGTGTCTGGCTCATAGTAGATGTTCAGGAAAATGGTTATAATGGAAAATAGAGGAGTGGGACAAGCCTCTTGTAAAAACCTTCTACCGGAGTCTAGTCTAGGCCCTCGAGAGTCCTGAACCTGTCTTTATCCTGGTTTTAAGGCACTGAGCCTGCCACAGTAGCCAGGAGGCCACCTGCAGGGTTCGCTGGAGGAAAGAGCTTTGAGCTGGGCAGGTGCATTCCTAAATACATCATTTTCTGGCTCTCCATTTCTTTAGCCATTCTCAGTCCTGGTTGCACATTAGAATCACACAAGGAGCTGTTTCAACAATCTCGCTGCCAGGGCTGTCCCCAGAGACAGACTCTGCTGCTCTGGGTTGGGACCTTGCAATTCCGATATGCAGCCAGGGTCGCAAAGCCTTCGCCTTAATCGAGGAGAACTGACTTGAGTGGAGATTGTATACCTCATTGACTGCTGAGCACTTGAGGCGATAAAAAAGAACTCTAGTAGTTTGCTTCTTATTTGACGCTTCAGGATTGACTCAGAAGCGGTGAATTGTCTCTATGTGTCGACACTATCCCCCAATTTAAGAACAGGTTTGTACATCCACATTGTCATTGCAGACTCAAAGCCCAAGTTTGTTCACCCAGCAGGACCCTGAGTAGGGCCAGGTGCCTTGGCAGAACATGAACCAGGTGATCCAGGGCCACTTGAAACAAGGCCACCTGTTTGTCATCATTACCAGGCGCTAAAAGGAGTTGCAAGGCAGTTCCACACCTCATTGTCTTTAAATAAACACAGATTGAGTTTTGTTTGTTTACCCACACAAAGCTTTCTCTTGAGAAGAGGTTAAGTGAGGAGGAACACAGTCTCAACCCACTCTCTGATTTGACATTATTTAGAAACAATGACTTGTTCATCAGCCACCTCCCTCATGCCACCCACTCAACTGATGGAGAATGGCAAAGGAGGGAAGGAAGGTCCGCATTCATCATCTTCAGCGTGATAAGTTTCCAGAGATTTTTAGCATTCGATTTGTAACATTTTTCGGAAGGCAACATAAATCATGTTGGTATTTTTTTTTTTATCGTGTTATTAAAAAAAGAAAAAAGAAAAAGGGAAAGCCTGAATCCATTAGGGAGAGCATGTATGTCAGTCAGAGCCTCTTCGGATCTGGTTGAAAAGCTGCAAATATTTTTCTCCATACAAAGTGCATTCGGGTTTTGTTGATGATGTCGTTGTTCGTACAGATCTCCTCAGGGGCTCTGAGTAACTCTGGAAGGAGAATGGGAACTGGAGCAAGGCCTGTAATTTTCAGCCTGAAATAGAAGCAGCAATTTTAAGCCATTTAAAAAATTCTATTAAGGGCAATCTGTTGGTCTCCTGCTGGAAAGAGACAACCTCGTTCAGAATGCTCTTGGTAGTATAAGGAGCCGGTAGGGTCTCCAGAATTTGTACAGCCTCTCGTACCCCCAAAGCCATTATATAGGGCACACTTCCCATTTCTGCCCCCTCATGCCTTTCAATGAGAATATTACTAATTTCTTGCTTAGTGGAGGATATATTACAAAAACTAGAAATGAGTTGTCCAGATAAAGTGAGACTCTAGGAGCTGCCAGATAAACTTGATTTTGTCGGAAAAGAAAAAATTAAGGGAGTTGACTGAAGAGTTTCCCACACTGCAGCTTGTGAATGGTTATGTTGTGCTTTTGTTGATTTTTTAAAAAAATTCTTTTTGTTTAGTCATCATGTTTTAAAGTCCCAGATGAGCCTTGGACTCTTGGCCAAGAGAACAGATAAACATTGGTTAGGCCAGGGAGTTATTTTCCAGCAAATTGCCCATGAGTTAGACACCACTCTGTGGGGTGGATATCATAGGGAAAGGGAACGTCATCTTATTATGTGAGTCTGCTGTCAATGTCATAACATTCTAATGGAGTAGGACCCTTTGGGGCCATCAGGTAAGGACTTACCCTGTAGTTAGGAAGTGGGGTGTCTCCGTGTCAGTCATTCCTGACAGAGGCCCTGTCAGGCGGGGGCAGATGCTCCCAGGAACTGAGGCCAGAACAGATTCCACATGGAGGCAGATTGGGGCTAACTAGAAGGTAGCCAGTGGGTCAGTTGCTTTCAAGCTATTTTGACCCCAACCCACCGTAAATTCTTTTATCACAGTCAAGTATACAGATGGGAATGCATTCCATATGCAGTGCACTGATATATATTTTTATACTATTTATTATTATTATTATTATTTATGCCTACAGCACCTGGTCTTCCTAGGCAGTCTCTCATCCAAGTACTAACCAGGCCCAACCCTGCTTAGGTTCTGAGGTCAGACGTTGGGCTTGTTCAGGGTGGCATGACCGTAGACCATGGACCGTGGCTCCACTGGGGCGCGAACCTAGGACCTTCTGCATGTAAAGCAGACGTACTAACCACTACACTATGGAACCACGTCCAGTGCACTGATATTTTTAATATACTCTGTTTCCTCCATTCAATTTTATGTGGGCCCTGACCCAGTATGTTAGTTTCTCTGCCTACCATTTGGTTGAGACCTAATGTTTTAAAAATGCTGCAGCAGGGTATTCTCTGAGCACCTTAGCACATGAGTTCTGAGAGCAGCCTCAGCTAGACTGTTTCCAGGAATGTTACTTTCCTGGGCTCATTCCCTTTGTGTTCCGTTGGGTTTGAAGGAGTAAGCCTCCTTCCATTTCTCAAACACATCAGGGACCCTCTCACCCCAGGACCTTGGCGTGTGCTCTTCCTGCCACTTACCCTTCTTCCTAATATCCAGGGGTCCATCATCAATCCTTCATCAGGTGTCACCTTCTCAATGAAACCACCCCCCTAGCTGCCCCGTTCAGAACTTTAACCATCCCCCACCCACCCGTCCTCACTCTTCATTCCACTTCCGGTGTTCCGGGTTTTTTTGGTTGTCATTTGGTTTTCACCACAGCACTTACTATCTTTCGACAAACAATATAGTCTATAATTTATGTATTGTGTTTATTGCCCGTCTCTCTCAGTTAACTCCTAAGTTCCCTGAGGGCAGAATATTTGTTTCGTTGATTGATACATCCCAGATAGCTGGAGAAGTACCTGCTACATGATAGATGCTCACTAAAGACTTTGTCGAATTAATAAAGGAATGAATGAGCGTTTTAAAATTACAGCCTCTTACACAGCTTTCTTAAATTGAAGGAAAAGCAGAGCCCTCACTTGGGTTAGAATGGAAACAAGGAGGATCAGCGATGGTAGAGAGTGAAAATCCCCAGAAAAAGAGGTCAGAGAACCAGCATCAAGATGACAAGCTTCTGTGGCCTCTGCCCACAAGGAGAACCCACCCCTCCCCCTCCTGTCATTCTGCCCCTAGCCTGAGTCTTCATTCATTGAGTGTCCAGGGCTGGGTCCCGCAGCATCTCATCAGCAGGGCCCAGCTGCAGGGCTTCTGTTGGGACCGCCTTGAAAATGTTCGGCCCCTCGGCGCTGCATGTTGCTTGTGGTTGATAAGACCATTGGAGGAGAATTTATAAATCCGATGCCTTAGTGGCTGTGACTGAGACAGATAAGCTGCAGTCTGACAAAAATAAAAACACCTCCTGCCCCTTCCCTTTCCTTGCGGGAGATGCAAAGAGCAAACCTGAATCTGTGTGGTGAATGAACATCCTGGGGAAGTGAAAAAAGGATAAAATTCCAACTTGCTGCTTTATGGGAAATATTACGAGCCACCTCATCCTTGTTCTCAGACCCCTCTGTTCTTCATACAGGCCCTCCGTGAGGGCCTTTGCCCACCGAAACCTGGAGGGACATTTCACTCACAGAAAGCCAGCACGATTTTCCAGCCATAGGAGACACGGCTGTTGAGGAGCGTGTTTCCGTTAAGCTCTGCCAGTTGGGCCAGATCCTACTTGAAATGTTTAATTACAAGATACACGAATGCATATCCCAGCAGTTCTTTTTTCCCTTTTAAACTTCGTTTAGCCTCGTAGCCAAAATAAGAAAAAAGGAGGGAGAGAAGAAGGGGGGGAGGGAAGGAAGGAAGGAAGGAAGGAAGGAAGGAAGGAAGGAAGGAAGGAAGGAAGGAAAGAAAGAAGGGGAAAAGGAAAAGGAAAAACAAACCCTGTTTCTGGGATTTTATCTTTCCTTTACTTAGGCTCTCAGAGGTCAGTTTTTAAAATATTTTTTATCCTATTGTTCAAACCAGGGGCCTTGCTTGTCAAAGGAGAGGATTTTTGAATAAAATAATGCTGCCCGATTTCCTTTGTAGTCATAGTTTATCCTTTCACATTGGTTTTCAGTTTTAAAAGAGCATTTCACATAGAAGAAATCAGGGCTGAAAATGTGCTCATGATCTGCCCGGCGTTGTTTGGTGACAGGGTAAGAACCCAGTGGGAGCTGAAGCTTTAACCTCCTGGAGCGCTGGTCTGCATCTCTACCCAAGAAGGCCCTCCGTCTCTCTGCTCTCTCTCCCCACTAGGGGAGAGGAGAAGAGCTTTTGGGGTGCCAGGCACTGCATGTGAAGTACCTTTTATATATTACCCCACCGGCTCCTCCCAGGAATCCTATGAAGCAGGTTCTCTTAGCCCCATTTTCTAAGTTGACAAAATAGAAATTCAGAATTTTATTGCAAATAGAAGTCAGGTTTTGGCATCTGAGCCCCTGTAGGTGAGGTATGAACTCTTTTTTAAATGGCACAGAGCCCACCAATAAATGGAGATGTATTTATAAATGGAAAAATGGAAAAACAGATAAAAATCCCTGACCTGCGGAATCTGACTTCTAGTACTTCATTTTAGGATGGGTGGTGGGATAGTCTAACACTACTCAGAGGCCGACTCCAATTCCACTCCAGGAATAAGAATTAGCCCTCTTTTAACAGGCCAGAGCAGGTGCATTTGTAGACAAACACGACCTGGACTCCAGCTCAGGCAAGTTTGAATTGCCAGTAATTTAGTCACTGTGGCAATACATCTCCTGTCTCGTAAGATGCCTGAGAACAAGTGTAAGTTTTTTGAAGGCAGAAACCTTAATCAGTTCTATATGCCACACTGTACTTAACGCTTCCTGGGTGCTTATCGAATGTTTAAATGAAAGAAACCTGTAGATCCGCTAACATGAGGCTCTCTGAGAATGAATTAACATCTATCAAGAGTCGTGTAGTCCGGAGACTGAGATATATCCAAAAATAATCACCCCTAGAGAGAGCTCTGAAAATCAGCAATGAAAGAGCTAAACGAAGGTGATACATCATTCCATTACAGTTTCATACATTTACAAGTAAGCGGTTTTGGAAACAAGATAGGTGTGTAAGCTGCATTTAGCTTTGGTGTGCTAAGCAAATTCGAACCAAATATAAATTCCTGGCGTGTTATTTTTAAGCCTGGGAGGGGGAGTGCTGGGGTAGAAAGAGAGTTGGAGAAGCATCAAAGCTATATTTGCAAGTTTAATCTACATTTTTAGAAAGATGTGTTTTTGAAGAATCGGAATATCAATCACCTCCCACTGGCAGGATTCTTTATCAAGAGAGAAATGACAGCACATCCGATCTTCCTTAAGTCTCTTCTGATCACATTATTAAAATGGTTTCTGTCGCTGTGCACCACATGTGAGAAGAAGCCCTTCCTTGGCATACCTCCCTGTCCTTCACCGCCTTATTTACTGCCTGCAATAGACTTGTTGAGTATGAAGGGAGAAGCCGGACGGAATGTTAATGCAAAGAAGTGACTCACGAGCCAGTGCCGCCCCGGGCTGTGAGTGCACATGACAGACAGGAGGCCCCGCCAGCTGTGGCTCTGCTGCTTGCATTAGCTCTGATTTGCGAGACGTCGTGTGGAGAATGAATCGGACGGAACCTCAGCCATGAGCCCCTCATCTGGGAGCTAAGCAGGGGCCCTTAAGTCCGTAGCATCCCACCTGAGACCACTTAGTTAGCCAGGATCCTGAGCTTCGCTACTGCTGGGTGCACCGAATGCTTGATTTGCAATGGAAATCCGCAATTTAATAGGAAGTCTCTGTTTTTAAAAAGTATTGGCTAACGTCACAGCTCCCCTCATTTTCTTCTCATGACAGTCTTCCTTTCTGGAATATTTTAAATGCGAGGAATGAAACGGGATTATCATTGCAACTAGATCCTCCCCAAGGGGCCTCAGCAGTTGTGATGATGAAGAGGCCAAAAGGTATCTTCCTCCCCAGGTAGTTAAAACAAAGGTCTGCTCACCATCCCGCCGGCGTGTGTCTGCCTGGGTGGACGATATCAGGGGAAGCTGGGGGCTAAAACCCGGGACGGAAAAAGCAATGCAGATGCATTAGGCAGGAAGCCAGAGTGGATCAGGAAAAGGTCTGGAATTATGGAAGGTTAAAGATAAGCGATTTTGGTTGGTTTCCAACACGGGCAGTTGGCTGCTTTAATGTCTGGGTAAGAACTTGCTTGTAATTGGTAGATGGATTACTTAGATGTAAACGAAGCCTGAAAAGAATGTATATCCCCTTCCAGCAATTAAATGCCCCCCTCCCCCACTTTTTTCATTCTAGTTATTCAGCAGACCCTTTCTCCTTAAGAAGTGTATCCTAGCCCAGCCTGGTTTAAATTAGTTTATGGGCTCTACATTAATGAAGTTTTCCTTACTTGTGACCAAGTATCGTATAGTACCCAGTGAGGAGAAAGGGATTTTGGAGAATGCTGGTGTAAGATACCTAACAACCAGATGTGGGGTCCTTTTAAGTATCCCTTCCCTCGACAAGACAAGACAAGACCGTAAAAGCAGGAAACCATTACTCCCTTGCCCTGGGCCCAGCCCATCACTGCCACGCCCATTTGGTAACCCACGTAAGTATTTAGAACAGTTTTCCAAAGAGGAATGTGTGCGGAGTGATTCTTTAGGTTTCTGGTAGGTGTTTTACACCTTAAAGAAAAATACAGAGTTTTTTCCTTGGTATATGGATTGATGGAGGATCATGTATAATAAATCAATATGTCTGTATTAGGGGAATACAGGCATGTTTTAAAAACTTTATTAATAAGAATATTTGATGTCCACTGAGTGGAGCCCCTAGATTTTGCTCCCCTTCTCATTTTGTCATGAGTGCTAGAATGACTTCACTTTTCTCTGCTTTCATCCTGCCTGACTGGGTTAGGAAAATAGAGAGACCCAGAGCATCTGGGGAGAAGAAAGGAAGTCACTGACATGACTAAATTAAGACACCCCTCCTCCATAAGGAGGCTTCCCTGCCTCTGTCCACTGCCCTCAGGGATCTCTGGGTTTCACGGGAGCTGGACATTGTGAGTGCGTCCTGGAGATCTCAGCCATGAGCTGCCCCCAGGCTTCTCGTAGAAGCTCCTGGGGCATTTTAGAATTGTGAAGATGCTTTATATGAAGCACATGGCATTGGGTTTGCCCATCACAAAAGGCCCAGTTCTCTGTCGTATGCCATGCTGCTGCTGCTACTACTAATTGACCTATTTAACTCACCCAAGTGTTGTTTTATTTAAAATTGAACACAATTCGATTCAGCCACTTAGAAAATCTATCAATAAGCTCATCACTAGAATGTTGCTCTTACCCTTGCACCCTGCACCCAGAAACAGATGGCTTGCTTCAAAAATCTTGCTTGAGCAGGGTCAAAAAGCTGGAGATGATAGCTTTCAAGTGCACGGATTTGCAAAGTAAGGAGAGTGCTATGATTGGGGATGGTTTCTGGCAAGGAGAAATGTCCAATCCGGTCCGCGCCTGTCCCTCCCTGTCTCTGTTCGTTGGTGCTGCACTACACAGCAGATCTCTTTCCCATGAATGAACTTCAGCAGATGGAGTGTCTGTGACAGATATTTGACTCATCCTAGAGTCTAGCAGTGTAAATCTGACAGCTCTGACTCTTTGTTTGACTTCTTAAGTACAGTATTTGGGACAGATATAGATGCTTTGAAAGCAGGCAGCAGGCCAGATTCTTCTGTTACCCAGATCTAGATGTTACGTTAAAAAATTTGGTATTTACAAATATGTTTCATCTTGAATTAGCCATGATTCAGTTGTTATTGTTTGAAGGGGACATCTCTTAAAACCTTACTTATACTACTGACTTGCTTTTCAAAAGCACAATAAAATCATATTCCATTATAAAAGTTCACACACTCATTATAAGACTTTTGGAAAATATAGAAGAGGGGAAAATTCACCCATACTTCCTCCATCTATTAATAATCATTATTAGCAATTGGTGTATTTCCTTCTATATTTTTTCTGTGCATATGTAATGAGGTCTTTTGTTCTTTGCAACCATATTACTTACTCAGTTTTGCATCCTATTTTTTCCCCACTTGCATTAAGTATTTTCCCATGTTGTTTTAAACTCTTAATAAGCACTCTTAATGACTGCATAGTGTTCTGTCAAACGCTCCTTATTTTACTTACCCACACATTTAAGTTTTACCATTGAATTATTATAGACAAAACAGTACAGGTCTTTAAAGCTTTGTTTTATTACTTCCTTATAATAGATAAGATTACTTCCTTATTATAGATTTCCATAAGATCTGTACTGGGTGTAAACACTTTTAGGATTCATTGTACTTAAATTACTAAATTGTTTTCCGAATAGGTCTTCTTCTTTTTACACCCCCACAAGTAATTGCTAACATGGGATATTATTTTTTAAATCATTCCTGCATTGCTAGGCAAGAAATGATTCTAATCGTTTAATCTTGCAGCTCCCTGTTAAGTGTTGATTGAGACTTTATTTAGGAAGACCCTGCTGTGTTTTGCATAGTTCATGAAAATTCTAGGAAAGTGCTCTTGAAAAAGAAAATAATTTCTTTTCATTCTACTTTTTTCTAAGCTGCTATCTTTTTTCTCCCACTTTTAAGTCATCTTACATAAAGAAATCTATAACCAAACTATAGGTAATTAATACTCCAAAGATTCTTGTGATTGAGATTGCCGCCCAGTTTTCAGGCAGTAAACCACATTACCTGAATTTGAATTTTTCTGATTTATGCTGTTTAGCCAGTAACCATTGAGTGCCTACTGTTTACAGTCCTTCCTTCCTTCCTCAGTTTCATCTACCCTCCCTCCTTCCCTCCCTCCCTCCCTCCTCCCCTTTCTCTCTCCCTGTTCCTCCTCCTATCCTGTGACAGCCTATGCTGATAGAGAGAAATTAACTGGCTAACCCATGTGCTACAGCCCCTGGTTCCTGTTCCTTTTCCTGCTGAACATGATTTATAGTTGTTTGGCAGAAAGTCAAAATCTGATTCCTCAGAGTGGAGGTAGAGGGGGAAATATTTGATTTCTGTGACACAGTTCATTAAAAATTCATACATATGGATCTGAAAATGAAGCATTTCTTGATGTCAATGTGAGTTACAGTGGGAGCCTAGAGCGAGACTTCAGTTTCAGAGTGTGACACCATGCTCAGGTAATCACATCAGCATAGTGGTGCTTTTCCATGTGACAAGAAAGGGGAAAGGTGACTTGGGCTCCGGATGATGGAAATGAAATTTTTCTTTTTTTTTTTTCTTTTTCTTTTTTTTTTTTTTTTGCCTAAGGGCTTTTCTTGTAAGTAGAAGCCAATTTATTAGGAAACCTCTCTACCTTAAAGCTTAAAGAGCCCACTTTATTCTTTTATTCTTTTTGTCCACTTGGTTGACAAACATTTTCTCTAGTCTCAGCTATTGGTAAGGTGCATATAAATGAGACCTGGGTTGTTTATAAGCTCCCTGCTATTTCTACTTCCTTTCTTAGTTACTCTTCCCCGACCCTTTACTTTAAAGTCGTCTGACTTTTGCACTCCCTAGACTCTGAGCCTTTCATTGTAAATACGGTAATAGTTGGAAACATGATCTAGCCCAGTGCTTCTGAAACTGTAACGTGTGTACCGATCATCTGGAGATCTGTTGAAATGAAGATTCTGATTCACTAGTTCCGGAATGGGGCCAGAAAGATTGCATTTCTACCAAGCTCCTAGGAGATACCACTGCCACTGATTCATGCCCCTCACTTTGAATATCAAGGCCCTCATCTGCACACCTCTTCTGGGTCAAATAGGGTCCCCCCAAAATTCCTGTCCACCCAGGACCTGTGAATGTTACTTATCTGGGAATAGTCTTTACAGATGTAATCAAGTTGAGTGTATTAGTCAGGATTCTGTCTGTCTTGTCTGTCTGTCTGAATGCCTGTCTGTCTATCTATCTATCTATTGAGAGAAAGAGAGAGAGAGAGAGAGAGAGAGAAGAAATTGATTAACTGGTTTTAAAGGAATGGGCTCACGTGATTGTGAGAGCTGGCAAGTCCAAAATGTCCAGGGCCAGGGCCACAGGCTGGGGACCCAGGGAAGTGTTGATTTTGCAGTCTTGAATCTGAAGCCATCTGGAGGAAGAATTTCTTCTTCGTCAGAGGACATTAGTCTTTTCTCTTAAGGTTGTCAACTGATTCGATAAGGTCCACCCACATTATGGAAGCCAATTTGCTTTACTCAAAGTCTACTGATTTAAACAGTAAAAGAACTACCTTCACACCAACATCTAGACTGGTGTTTGACTAAAACGTCAGTACCGTAACCTAGCCAAGTTGACATAAAATTAAATATCACAGTGAGGTCGTATCAGATGAGGGTGGGCCCTAAAATCCAATAAGACTGGCCTCTCTCTAAGAAGGAGATTTGCATACAGAAACATAGGACCGTGTGAAGACAGAAGCAAAGGGTGGATTGCTGTATCTACAAGCCAAGGAACGGCAAGGGTTGCCAGCGACTACCAGAAGCTAAGACAAGTCAAGGAAGGATTCCTCCCTAGAGCCTTTATGTTCTTTTAAACCACCCAGTTTGTGATGCTTTGTTACAGCACTCCTGGGAAACGGCTTCAGTATCCTAAGTAATAGACAATAACAAGCCCAAGAATGTCATCATAAATGCTTGACTTTTCTGGTAATCTGCTACCTGAAAAGATGGACCTAGAGTCTAGATCTAGAGCTAGGGCACAAACTAAAGTATTTTATCATAGACGAGCTGTTCAGAGCTACCGAGGCTGGGAATGAACTGGCCAGGGCTCCTCTCTCTTTCTTCAGCTTGAGAGTTTATCTGGAAATGCTCGTGTGTCTTCTCTACTTTCTCTTTTCAATCTGCCTTCAGGTTGCAGGGCAGCTGGGTGACAGATGAGGAGGAATTAAATTTGCTTTTCTTTCAAGGAACTCTGCTCATTAAAATGTACCCCACTGAGATTGCCATTTGCCATGAGTAATGCATATTTCATTAACATTTGCTTTAAAAACCAACAAGATCGTAAAGTCAAGATTACTTTAGCCTAAATGCTGCCCAGATTTAATATGCATGATATAACCTCTCGGTATAGCAATAAACTTGAGCAGGCATTTTTGGTGCCTTGTTGATGCTTATTTTTAACCGAAAGAGAATCAATACTTGGTGAGAGTTAGATTAACAATGGGAGCTGTCAAGAACCAAAGAAATAATTAAAGTTATAATATTAACAAAGCAACATGGTTGTAGGAAAATGGATAGACAGATTTATTCTGTTGCCCTGCTCCCCCCGCCCCACCCTGCCTCAGGCATGTGTGTTGGCATTTTCAGAAGGAGATGGAATCAGGACGTATTTTTCTGCTCAGGAATGTTTAAGTAAATGTCAGTTGTGATCAATAGGGTAGCCTCCACAAGGAAAGCAAAGCTGTAAATGTCACTCATTTCACTTTTCAGAAATTGTGTGTGTGTGTGTGTGTGTGCGTGTGCGTGTGCGTGTGTGTGTGTGTGTGTGTGTGTCTGTCTGTCTGTGTTAGAGCTGAAATCTGAAACCTGTAAATTCAACTGTAGTCAGGGGTTAGCAAGCAGAATTACCCCGAAAAAGTTGAGCTTCTCTCAACAGTGAGAATGTGGAGAAACCAAGCTCCTAGGTATTGTGATTTCTCTACTATCTAATTCAGCAAATTAAATGACTCTTAGGAATGCTTCGAGGTGGTCTTCAGACAGAACACAGCTCACGTTCTTTGAGCTTGAAAACGATGCTTTTAAAAGACTGTTGACATTTAGGTCGAAGTGTAGCTCTAAGGAGTGGCATGTCATGAGTAGTGACTCTGTGTTCCCATTGTAGGACTCACTCTGCTTTTTGACTCCCCTAAAAAGAGTCTTCTAATTACTGATTTGGGTCAGTGCAGCCTTAGCTAGACCCTTACTAGTCCTACGGTGAAACAAGTCCTTCCTGTTGATCTCCTGGGAGCTGGTGTCCCACCTACTACTGCAATTTTAAGTCATCCACACTCTCAGTTCCCCTACTCCATTTTACAGAAGCTTGTGCTTCACGTTTTATGGAGAAGACATGAGTTTCTCCAGCTTAGGGATCTTGCGTTCCTACTGCTCCTCCCCCTCCACTGTTGAGGATTTTCTTTTGAAAAATGTCACCTTTCTTTGCCCTCCATGGTTCCTCTGCCAACGGGTCTTCCCACCTCCTCATTCTCCCTCAGGAAAATCCATCCTACACTCAGTGTCAGATTTATTATTCTTAATCTTATCTCTCGTGTTAACTCCCCCACTAACACCTGTTCCAAAGACCACGCTCCCCCACTTTGTGTTTGAGATTATGAGTGAGCTCCTCACCATGGCAGCCAGAGTCCAGTGCACTTCTTCACACCCTGACCCTGTGGCCCAGCAAAATTCGACTGTTCATCGTTCCCCAAACGAATCTTGCCATTTCCCACCTCCCACCGGCCAGTGCTATTTCCCTTCACATGGACTAGTCTCTTTCCATCCTCACTTCCTAGAATCGTTTCCATTCTTCAAGACTCATCTCACATAGCACCTACCTCATGAATCATACATTGATCCTCACACTACACCAGAGACCATCATTGCTCCTGGCCCAGAACATCCATAGCATTTAATTCGTACTGCTTTCTCAGCATGTTTGTTGGAGTGCTTATATTCCTGAGATGTGTTTCCCTTTATTCTACATATTTGACCGCAAGCTTCTGAGGTCAAGAGCAATAAGAGAGTGCCCTGTCACCTGCAGGATGGGCCGTCTGCCTTAGCTGGCATAAGCTCTCTCTCTTTATTTGTGAACTGGATTGAACCATTGATAGGACAGAGTCTGTCTCTATTTGTAGCTTAAAATTTTTTTCTGGCTTGAATAATGATGAGTCAGAGGCAGAATGCCCTGGCTGATAAGGGACTCGTGGGGTATTTGCTAAGCACAGATTCTTGGGCTGAATCCCTGGAGATTCTGAATCAAAGGGTAGAGCGAGGAAACTTCTATTATTAACAGGCATCTCAGAAGTTTGTTGGTGCTAAAACTCCTTGGGAACCACTGGTGCAGTGGACCATATGGATCTGAATTTGAATCCACTTCTGCAGGTTCCTAATTGACCCACCCAGGCAGCCTCCCTGTCTGTAAAATGAGCATAATCATGCCTCTTTTTTTAAGGCTACTTGAGGGATTAAATAAAACAATGTGTTCGGAATACCCAGCCCAAAGCTTAGATTGGAGAAGACCCTGTGAGTGTTAGTATCTTTTTTAAAGTGCTACATCCAGTTCTGAATCCTGATTCTAGGTGGTCTTACCTGCCTCAATACGCTATCATTTTCTTCCCCAGAACATTATTTATAACGTCCCTTCCATCCTAAGGCGGCAACTCTTCTCCAGCTGAGATTTGTCTTTTTCTTCACCCCGTTTGGCCGCTTGCAGTCCCACAAACCTGAGCGGCTAAGGACACAACTTCAACGCTGTTTCTCTTAGAATACCTTTTTGTTGGTGTCATTTCTTCAGCCTGTTGTCGAGGATCTGCTTGTGCCAGGCACCGTTATAGACACTGGGTGGGCATAGAGCAGTGGGCAAAATGGGCAAAAATTCCTGTCCTCAAGGGACTTATAGTCTAGGCAGACTAGAAACACGATAAATAAATAGGAAGGCACCCAGACCTCTGAGGCTGAAGGGAGGAGAGTACAAGGAGCCCAGAATGGAGGGGACGTGAGAACCAGATGCCGAAGCTTTATCTTTATCTTTTACTCTCAGCGAGATGGAGCACGGAAAGGGTTTTGAGTAGAGGAAGAACACAAGCTGACTCAAGTTTTCATAGGCTCTCCTTGGCTGCTGTGTTGAGAATGGCATGTTGAGGGCAGTAGTGCAAGGGGAAAGCAGGTGCCTCGAAGCCGTGAGGGAGGGAATGGGGCCAGGACCGGGAGGTTACAGTGGAGGTCACGAGGAGTGGTTCAGTAGAAACGAGTTATGTTCTGAAAGTGGGTTCCCTTGGAATTGCTTATGGATTTGATGTGGAGTGTGAGAGGAATCGAGGATGACCCCCAAGGTGTTTAGCCTGAGGAAACGGGAGGACGCAGCGACCAATAACAGAAATGGGGGGTACGTTGCAAGAGGAACAGATCGGGAACTCAGCTGGAGACATACAGTCTCTTGAAGTTAAGTGCGGCCTTGGGTAGCTGATCTCTGGCACATACTGGACTCTGTCAACCCCCTATGTGGCTGAACATTAAATTTTTCAGGGTGCAGGACTGGGATGAAAAATAAGTCTTCCTCACTACCCGTGCTGTCCTGAATAATGACTGTTCGATTTTGGTATGGGTTTTGGGAGGGTTTTGCTGATAATCCTCTTCTACACCTTACCCATACCAGGCTTGATAAGCATCTCCTCAGAGTAATCCTTTTATCAACTCTTTGAAATGTAGGTGCCTTTATTATCTTCATTTTACAGATGAGGAAATGGAATTCTATGGAATAACTTTCCCAAGGTCGGTGAGGGCAAGGGCTCATGGTAGGTCTTTAGATTCAAAAGCCTCAGCTCTTGAGCAAGCACTCCAGGCTTTCCAGAAGAAGCCTTCTGAAGCTTCTCTGGCATCTCCTGCTACAGGGTTAGATACGAGCCATTTTGTGTAGACCCTACCTAAATTAAATTAAAATCGACTAATTAAATGTGGCCTCTTTCAGTAGACTGCCTTATTACTAATTACAGCTTTCCTTCTCTCTTGAGAAGGCAGCTTACCATTGTTTTTGAAAAGTTGCTCTATTATTAATGGTTGGATAATACTTTGAAAATGTAAAGTGTCATTAGATTGTTAATAAGAAGGCCCTGAGGGGGAATAGGAGTCTGTGTTGCCTGCCTGCCACACACATACAAACCCCCAGCTCACAATTGACCCCAAATATTAGAAATAAACGGTCAAAGTGACTGATCTTTGCCGCTAGGAAACAGCTTATTTTGCCTTCCCCGACTTTGGCCCTAACACTTTGATCTGAGCCTGCAGATAACAAAAAAGAGAACTTATCTAGACAGGGGCAGTGGAAATAGCTGGGAACAAATCATCACAGTAAGAAAGAGAACTAAGGAAGATAAATTGATCAGCTTTAATGGGTCTCTTCAATACCCTACCCATGTATTGTCTTTTATGTGAGGTTTTCTTGACAGACTTCTGACCAAGAGAAAACGAATTATTCCCTTCTTTGTGCTTCCTTTGTATTTTATGTATGTTTTTCTCCTAATATTCATTAGTCAGCATATCTTTTTCAACTTCTCTATTGACTACGAGCTCCTCAAGAGCAAGAACCATTTCTAACTCATCTTCGTGCCAGCTGTCCTGGGGTTTGTTGAATTAAAAATGAGTGAATTCTCCCACCATAAAAGATTTGCTCATACACACGTTCAACAAAAAGGTCTTTCCAATTCCAGAGCTGTCCCTAAGGGAGACGAAAACAAAACAAAACAAAAACAGACCTTAAAGAGTTGTTGGCTTCCGTGCTTGAATTCCCAATCCTAGGCCACATGCCTCTGTCAAGATCAAAGTGAAAGCCATTGCCTTCATCGCGAAAAGCGATGCCAGGATGCTTAGCGCAGGGCAGAGGACACCCGATGCTGCCAGGAAGACAGCGAAGCCCCGCATCAAAGGGAAACCAGTGGAATGGTCCGCAAAGCGGTATTGTGGCCTCTGAGTCTCCCGTACAAGGGGCCAACTGCATCAGGCTTTCAGAAGACCTGCTGTTCCATCTGTTAAGAGAAGCATGCAAAGTGCATTTACTTCCAAGTGCCCAAGCCGCTGTGCTGAATAATAAAGAAAAAAAGGAGAAAGGAGACAGAGAATGCAATTGCTCTGGGACTACAAAGCTCTTTAGCCCTCTCAGCCAAGGTGGCCAAGCTTTTTCTTACCTGGGACTCTCTTGGGCCCAGGAAGACTGTTTTCCAGAAGGACAGCAGGGTTATGTGAGATGATACAGTGTACCTTCACCTTCAGACATTCTTGATTATTAATTCAAATTCTGATATGTCAACATTTGGCGGGAATGTGCTTATGCTGTTTTAAAATTTGACTTTAGCAAATCTCTCTGCTTAAAAAAAATAGGGTTTTCTTTTCTTTAATTTTGTTTTTTGTTTTTTTTTGCTTTTAGTATATTGCAAAAGTCCTTTGTATTCTTACTAAAAGGTTTCTATTTAAATAGATTGTTTCTGTCTCACATTTTAAAAAAAATGGATCAGCTTTAAACAGGAAGTAGCTTCACATTCATCTTGCTTGGAAATGATCCCTAGGATGGAATTATGTCCCAGCTGGGAAGTTTCCAGTTGCTTGTGATCCAGTCCTTTCCAGACAAAGTAAATGAATTTTAAAATACTGTATATAATGCTCATCACCAAGAGGTGTGCAGGTTTGTGGGTTTCGGAGCTCCATGCCCCCCAAAAATGACAAAAAAGACTTAGGAAGTTTGTGTGGAAATGTAGGCAAGAAGTAGAATGGCTTTGAGTGACCCTCAGAATTCAGTTTCCCAGGTTCAAAATTTAACATCATTCCAACTTTTTTTTTTTTTTTTTTTTTTTTTGCTCTCCCTGTTCACTTCCACCCCAGCCTGCTGAAGATAAGGAGTTCTAATCTCAGCAACATCTACTGCTTATTAGTGTGTTTGCACGGCTGGGGGACTTGCTCCACTTGGCTTCAGAAAGTCCACAAAAGCCCCTCACCCACTTGTTCTGGAGTAGGGACAACAGAAACTTGCCAGTCACCTTCAGGTCCCTGTTGAAACTCTTGCAGGCCCTTGGCAGTGCCTAATACCATTCTGCAGGGAAGAACATGATCACAAGCCACAAAGTCTTTCTTCCTTCATCTGTCATCATCTGCATCTTAGGGAAGGCGTTCTAAGAATTACCAGGGACTATGTGTCTCAGTTTAATGATTCGTGCTTTCAGTTTTTGTTAGACACATGCGAAGCCTGATATTAAGCATTAAGCAAAGAAGTCGGGGTAAGACAGCGTGGCCAGAAAGTTGCTATCTTTGAAGAAGCACAGGGAATTTGGAGAGAAAACAAGAAGGGTGTCTCCAAGGTAGGGGGCTACAGTTCAAGAACTGGATTCATCATTTATCAAGAATGGTTTCCAGTTTTTGAGAACTTACAGAGTACCAGACACTGTGCTGAACACTTCATGCTTGTCTCCGGGATATAGATGGTGGGATGCCTGTGTTACAGGTGGGTAAAGTGAGATAAAGGGTGAGTGAGCCATCCACAGACACACAGTGGTAGTTAGGCAACTTTTGAGAGGTACTTTTCACAGGAGAGCAGCATGTAATTTTACCAAACACCAATTTAAGTCCAAGTGATAAATTTATACACACTCAAAGCAAAATTTTTTAAAAAGTAAAATGTCATTGGCTTTGGAAAGATAGAGATACTGGACTTCAAATTATGTCTTGATGTGCT
Source organism: Rousettus aegyptiacus (assembly GCF_014176215.1). NCBI lineage: Eukaryota > Metazoa > Chordata > Mammalia > Chiroptera > Pteropodidae > Rousettus > Rousettus aegyptiacus. Next base: position 101,411,826 of record NW_023416308.1, read on the forward strand.
TGTTTAAACCCCACTGAATTAAAAGTAGAGCACATTGATCATAATACAAAGAGAAATATTGCACATTCTACCTAACTCTTCTGGGCGAGAAGGGCACAGTCAGTGAGAGGTAAAAAACAATCTAGTTTGGACAAAAGGAAAAAAATTGCTTCTAAAGTCTGCCACCCAGAAGGCACAATTTTAATACTTTTTAAAGTATAGATGGCTTCCACACCTGCTAACATTTGTATATTCCTGGAACCCAGCCTAGTCCCAAAGAATCAAAATAAGTGGATTACAGCCCCAGAATCCATGTTGTAACAGGCTCCAAAGGTGATTCTGTTGTATGCCATAGTTTGAATTTCCTTTAGGCCACCCCACCCCATGGCTGTTAGTCGCTCGTACATAGTTCTCATCTTTTTGTGTGTCTTTCTGTTGCGTTCTAAATAATTTCTCCTGAGCTGTCTTTCAGTTCATTCGTAGGCATACCTCGGAGACACTAGGGTTTCGGTCCCAGACCACTGCAATAAAGTGAGTTGTAATCTTTTTTACCGATGAAGACTTTTGCCTTCAATTTATAAAAATGCAATATGTGAGACGCGCAGTGACGCAAAGCACAATAAAATGAAGTAGGCCTACATTCTCATTTCATCTGTTTCCAATCTATTCAATGGGTCCATGGAGTTTTTAATTTTAGTTGCAGTATTACTCACATCTAGATATTCTGTTTGGTTCTCTTTCCAAATTTATTTGGTCATTTTTAATAGCTTACTGTTCCCTGCAGAGAGATATATTCAAGCTTTTATGCCTTTAAACATAGTAAGAATATTTATGACCTGGCCTGATAATTTTAATATCTGCGATCTTTACGTGTCTGTGTCTGACGTCTGCTGTTTCTGCTTGTTTATTCGTAGTGCCTTGGTTCTTCAAGTACTTGGTATTTTGGGCTGTATGCTACTCATTGTCTTTAAAAATTATTTGTCGGGATTCATCAAGGGTTACGTAAAGATGCCTTTATCCAGAGAGCTTTAGTTTGGCTTCTGCCAGGTGCCAGGGATTACCACTGGTATGTTATTATTCCAAACCAAGTTTATGAGGGTCCCTGGACAGTCTAAGAAATGCACACGCAAGGTACGCAGTCCAGGATGGGACCACCCACAGTGGCAAATGCCTCTGTATCTCCCTTGTTGCACCTGTTGGAAAGATAACTCTCCCTGCAGTCCCGTGGACAAGGGGGAGGAGGTTTGCCTCTGGTTCCTCCTGGACCCCAAGAGTTAGCTTTTTGTAGTCCTACCATAAAGGAGGGGTCTCCTTTAGACTCCCCACTTTGGGCAAGCCCTGGGTCTTGACTCCAGTCTTTGGCAAAATTCAAACCTAAGTTTGGTCCAGATCACCATTGCTCTTGAGGAGAAGTCATCTCAGTTTTCCAAATGCTTACCCTTTAATTTTTATCACCTCTTCAATGATATTAAGGTTTTTTTAAAAAAAAAATGCTTTACTCCAGCGTTATGTTTGTTTTTTTCCCCAATGGGCAAGTTGGTGTGAAGAAATAACCCACCATATTACTACAACTAGAAGTCTCTGTGCTAGAGTTTGATAACCATGCTTCTGTCAATTCCAGTCCACATTAATAGAGAGATAGAATGAACGCTTGTTATTGGGAAGAATGCTACAACTTACTTTTACCCAAATCTTTCTCTTTTGTTTTCCCTAATGTGTCTCTAGGTATCTCCAATGAGATGGGCTCAAGTCTCAAAGCAACAGTTACCTTAATGCAATAAAAAGATCAAACAGTGAATTCTTAGCTGGGAATTCAGGGAATAAAGCCACAGCTGTTCAGATGAGCTTGGGCTAATCTTTCCCCTCACAATCACTGTGCGCCTCCAGACAGTAAATGCACTTTGATTAATGCAGTGGCACAGGATGGCTTGTGTTCACCGCAGAGACTGATAAATGTGAGTTGGAAAGAGCACTCTAGTTTCCGTCATTGAAAATTGGGTAGACAGTCTGTACCTGGGTTCTTTCGTTCTTGTTTTCATTCTTTTCTCAAATGGATTAATTGGCCTCTTGAGGTGAGACTGCCTCTGGTTCTGAAGGATGCCTCTCTTTGCCACATTATTGCTCGCCCTTCACTCTGCTCCTGAAAGTCGCTCTCGAAAACACACATCCCTCTCCACCTGAGAAGCCTGATTTATCAGCCAGCTCCTCAGAGAAGAAACAACAAGATAAAAACCCCTGGCTATAAAACACCATTATGCATTATGCTCTGTGGGTTTTGTGTCTAGACAGAGCTAAGAGCCTCTTCCGTGGCCCTAGCAATACCTCGAGATTACTGTATATTTACCTCTTTGTCGAAGAAAGATGGACTTGACAGTGTTATGTATTAGACAGAGGCCACGGAGTCTGGCAAAGAAAGCTTTAGCCAGGAAGTCAGGAGATGACACTTTCAGCCGTAGTTCTGACAGTCGGTCCCCCAATGAGAGAAAGCAAGGCCTCGTGGGGTTCCAGTCTTGACACTATCACATTAATTCTGTGACCTTGGGTAAGTGACTCACATCTCTGCCATGGATAAAATAGAGATAGATAACGGCAGTACCTAGAGCATGGTGTTGTTGTAAAGATAAATCATGTAAATTGCTTAGAATATAATGCTTGGCTGTAGCAAGCACTCAATAAATGTGAGCTATCATGATTATTATGCTAGCCCACAGGGACTACATGCAGGTAATGTCAACGCCTGGAAAATAGCCTCCTGTTCCTGTGAGTCACAGGAGCTAGGAGCTCCCATTTTGAAAGGAGAAATGGACAGTGGTAGCTGGTTTATTTGAGAGGGTTGGTCCGCCTCCAAGGAGCTTTGCAGCTCAGTACATCCTTGCCAGACTGATTGCACGTGTGGTCTAGAGTTATCATGTTCATTGCCAAGAGACATGTGAGTTGCTGAGCCAGGAGACATTAGGAGTATACAGAATCAGAAAGTCTGGAAAATGCAGAGAGAAGACTAGATAGCACCAGTAAGAGTGTAAAGCTCTTACTGGACCAGCCCCTGACCATTGCCAGCTCTTGGAATTGAGACAGCCCATTCCTGTGTTTCACCACAGCCGAGTGAGTTAATTCCCTACAGATCCACACATCTGCATACAGCTAGGAGAGTGTATTAAAAATGAATATCCTTTGTGGGTTACCTGGCTATATACATTTGTCAGAAGTCATTGAATTAAAATTATGCAAATTTTTAAAAAGTTTTTCTTCCCCTTAAGTTGGTATTAGAGTTGGCATAGGTGCCCAGGTGGTTGTCATGGTCTGAAGGGGATCTTTTTGTGGGTACCAGGTGGGAGGAGGTACACCTGTCGTATGTCTCTAACAGAGGTGTGTGACCCGCCCCCAAGTCCTACCAACTCTGGCCCCTTCTTAGCTTCCTCTCTACCTTTCTCTGACTTCTTATTACCTTTACTTTTCTTCCTAGATTCCATTTTCTTTTTTACTCTTTTAATTTAGATTTAGATTTTTCTTTTTTACGATCAGAAATAATATATACACGCTTTAAAAAAAATTAAATCGTGTAGAAGTTTATAAAGTAAAAAGTGAAAGTCTCTCCCCACCCCAACTTCATTTCCCAGAAGTAACCACCATGAGCTGTTTGGTGAGAATGCAACCAGTCTTTTTTTGTGTATGTACCTACGTATGTAATGTAAACATAGAGACAGGTAAACACATACATACACATATATAAGGTTTTGTTGTTTTATATAGAGATGAAGTCATTCTCATGGTCCTGCATCTTGTTTTTATCACTTTATAGACGGTGGGTATAGAGCTGTGGCCCATTCTTTTCAGCGGCTATAATATATAATATGTTGTTTTGATATATTTAACTACTCTCTTTGCTGTATTTCTAATTTCAGTCAAGATGGAGATATATATACATATATGTATGTATGTATGTATGTATGTATATCTCAGCTGAGAGACAGCTCCATTGTGGAATGGACCCCCAAAAAGAATTCCATCTCAGTCGTCCCTTTTCGGTAACACTGTCTTGGATTCTGGGGTGTGTTTGGCTCGGGTGCTATGGAGTCGGCTGGCTTTGGACAGTGTTGGTGGAGTGAGAAACACTATTCTATGTCCCACGTCTGTGTGACTAGAGGACATCCTTTTGAACGTCAAAGGATGCTTTATAAGATTACTGGAAACAAACCTCTCTCCCCCGAAGACAGGCCGAGAAATGTTAGATTGACTTTCAGGAGATGAAAGTGAGATTTAAGTAACAGCAAAGCCTTGTGTTTCTATAGTACTTTATGCTTTTTGAAGTGCTTTCATAGTCATTATCCTATTTGATCCTACTTAGAACCCTGAAAGTACATAGGTTGGTGGTTATTATTCTGAAACTGCAGGTGACACCAGGAGTAATAATAAGTCGGAATCAGAGCTAGAATTAATCCTTTTTTTCCTACTCCTGGCCCAGGGTTCTTTCCACACTGAAAAGTGCATCTTGCCAGGAAGAGATTGGTAGCCACAGCAGAGACACCTGAGATCCCGTTAGCATCCAGGCACACCTGAAAATCCAGGCGCCCTAGATGGCTGAGGTTCAAGGGAGTAAATTGTAGGACTGCCTACATTTAAGACTTATTTAAAATGGTAGCTTAGACATACACATTTACCTCTGTTTCCTCCTAAAAAGCTACTCAAATGATAGTGTTTAAAGAGTAAGCCCACAAGGACAAAAGAGAGGCAAAGAAAAACCACCAATAAAGATGGGGAACAAATGAGTGAGCAGTCACTGACTTAGTGGGCTCAGAAAATGGAATTTTCACTGGCACCCAGGAGAACCAAAAACAAACCAGATTTACTTCCAGAAGGCCTCGGGGATTGGCAGCATGAGATAACTCTGGAAACAGAGGGGACAGTGGGGCTGAAAACAGGACAATTATGTGGGAGCTGTCACACTGCCAGATCCTCTCCTTACCTGACTCAGCCAGGTAACTGCCCCTTTCTCACTCAGGCGGAGGACTAGGGTTTATTCTCTGGTGATGGTGAAGCTGAGTGTTTCTGGAATGACACTCAGGCATCATAGTGAAAGATGGGGTACCTTTCCGAAAACGGATTTAGTGCAAGTTGGCATAATGAAAGTTGAAACCCCTATATCTTTTCACCAAGTGATGTCCCAGAACATGGTCAGCCAGGCTCAGGTGCCTTGCAATCGGGAGATTAGAGGAGTGTTCTTTGGGAGAAATCTCATTACCTTCAGGGACTGGAGATCCCCAGGGAGATGGCCCAGCAGAATCACCTCATGGTAAAGCCTGTATTCAACAAACCAGACCCAAGAACTGTGTAGTGCCCCGTCCTTAAAAATGAGTGATCAAGAATCACCAGACACTTGGGGGATGGCCTTGAATGTGAAGAACGGAGCACTCACACACACACACACACACACACACACACACACACACTCACAGGCACATACGGGGCAGGGGAGAGAGAGGGGGCAAAGGGCAACATACCTTAAAGGAAACAACCTGTACAAGAGAAGAAAACTTTAAAAAATTCTAAAATATAACTGAAGATAATGCATTCTTGAAATAAAAACCAGGATGCCATCCCCCTTCAAGGAGCAAATAGGAAAGAACTCAAAAAATTTAAATATGAAAAAGCTGAGATATAAATTTGAGGATATATCCCAGAAAGTACAAAACCACAAAGAAGTACAAAATAAGATTGAAAAGATTAGAAAAATGTAGGGCATCGTTAGACTCACATTCAAACAATAGGAATTTCAGAGAAAAGAGAAAAGTGGAGGAACTGAAGGAAATACCTCCAGAACCCAGGGACCGACGTTTCCGAAAGGAAAGAGTTCACCTCGTGTTCAGATCCTAATGAATGAAAGTAAACCACACCAAACAGATCAGAATGAAATTTCAGAACATTGGGCAAAAAGGTCTTACAGGCTTTCAGGGAGAGCACTAAAAAAAATAAACACACAAATAAAAGCAATTTTTATACAAAGGTTCGAGAATGAAAATGACATCAGACTTCTTGGTAACATTGGTCATGAGTCAACAGTTCTGAAGGCAATAAGTTCAAATTCTGCACCATAAACACAATTTCAGAAATAAGAGAAAAGTGACTTCCATACAGCCCTTTCATGAAACTACTAATGAGGATGCTCTACTCAAACTAAAGGAATAAATCGAGAAAAAGGAAGACACAAGGTAGGGAATCAGGATCCAACATAAGAGAGAGGGAACCTCCAGCCATTGATAAAATACTTAATGGATTTGAATGTATTGAGAGATTTACAAAGCTAGGGAGGTCTCTGTGTTTAAATTAGTGAGGAATACACACACACACACACACACACACACACACACACACACAATACTAAATATATATTTACCCGTGAGAATTATAGATAATACTAAACAAATGGAGGAGGAAAATCTAGATTAAGCAAAAACATAAAGTTTCACCTAGAAGAAAAGTGTCGAAACCATAATATACGACATGGTGTGTTAATGAATAACATTTTCATGAGCAAGAAAACAAAAACACTGATTCTCTAAAATTACTGTCTAACTAGGGGGCTCGAAAGTGGGCTTGAAAGTAGGCATGCACGTGGAGGCGGCTAAGATGGTGAAAAATGAGTTAAATCCTCCTCATCTTCCAAAGTGGAAAGTCAATTACTTATTCCTAAAACTGAAAATCAAGTACTCCCATAGGCATGTTATTTAGAGATGTGCAGTGAAAACAGGAAAAAAATTTCAACTGAAATAGTAGAAAATGATTGCTTGTGGCGGAGGAGGGCCAAAGAATGTGATTTCTTTTATCAAGCCTCCTATAACTATTTGACTCTTTAAATTGTGTGCACATGTTCCTTTGATAAAAATAAAAATGGAATTTAAAGAATGCACTGGGAGGAACAAGTGGTCGGTAACAGCACTTGTACTGTCAGAGAAAAAGCCTTTTCAAGTATTTCTGGCCTCGCCACAGATGGCCCAGGCACGAACACCTCTGTACCCCCACTTAGCTCCCACTCTTGAGCTAACCTTAATGATGGAAGGCACAGATGCAGACGGATGACATTTCAGAAGCCCGTGACCTGACTTTTTTTCTCTGCAGGATGAGTGGTTTATTGAAAAATCTAATTCTGAGCATTTTGGTCTACCACAAACCAGAAGAGGTGGCCAACGTGCCCTCTAAGTGGGTGTGGGTCACACGCAAAGTATCACAAGGCCCCTTTGTGGAGTAACTCATAATTCTGCCCTGGTTTTTAAAGTAAAACCACATGGTTTATATCTGGGGAGCAGAATAAGGATTTATTCTCTTTTCTGCCACACTTCTAGGCAGCCTGGACTTGGGACACTGGTTGTGGAACCTTCCTTTACAAGCTCCCAAAGCAGAATGTGTTATCTGAATTCATCACCTGGCACCCTCTGGGGTGAATGGCAGAGCCTCCTTCTCTGAGATGGGGTCCCACCCTGTGCTCCAAGGCACGTAGCCCAGCCAGCCAGGGCCACGGGGGGCCAAGACATGTTCTCATTAGCATTGTCGTTCCAAGCATGAGCTTTGGAGCCAAACCAAACTTGATCTTGATCTTGCTACTGACGACTGACTTAGAGGAAGAGACTTCACTTCCTTGAGCCTTTATTTTCTCTTCTGTAAAGTGGGGATAACACTAGTTCCTAATGAATGACAGGGCGTAGGTGTGCCCATAGAACAATGCCTATCATGCACTAGCTGTTAATATTAGCTTACCTGCTTCATATTGGGAGAGTCACTGACTCTCTGAGGCTCAGTTTCCTCATTTGCAAAATGGGGTAATACTGCATCTCCTGAGATTATCGTGAGCGTTCTGTGAGTGGATGTGTACAACTTGTTTAGCCCAATTCATGGCAACTAGCGAGAGCTCGCTTCACAAAGGTAATTATTACTTCCCTTCCTTTTCACGTCCGCGGCCTCCGTACTCATTCAGGCTGACCGTCCTCTTGCTTAGCCACCAAAATAACTTCTCTGGCCACCGTCTCTCATTTCTCCCTCTCTCGCGTATAACTCATCTTCCATACGGTTGCCAAAACAATTTTTCACAGACCCTGTTTTTATCACTTCCCACCCCCGCTGAGGAGCCCACAGCAGTTATGAAATCGGACGCCGCAGCCTGTTACGTAAAGCCTCGCCCGGCTGTCCCCTTCACTGCTGTCCTGCTTCGCCTCTTTTCTAAGGGGCTGCCTTCTTCCTCGTCCGCCCTCGTGTCTACTGCCTCTGTGGGCTGTGCACCATCACGTGCCCTCCCCAGCTTCCCTTTTGAGAGCCTCACCCCTTATTTTAAGAGTTGATTGGAAACTCGCTTCCATCAGAAAGTTTTCTCTAATCGCCTCTTTATGCCACAGCCAGCACTGGTCTTGAGCAGTTGCGGGTGAGTTTCCCTGGCCGAGAACGCTACTAGGTAGTGGGACAGAGCGTGAGGCTTTGGAGTGTGACAGACTAGGATTCAGATCTTAGCTCTGCTGCCAACTAACCTGAGAGACAACAGGAACATAATTTTACATAAGTGTCCTCACTTGTAAACTGGGAATTTGTGAAATGGGAATAGTGTCATTATTCCCTGTTTACAAATGAAGACATTGAGAGGTGAAAGAATGCCTGACATCCTTATGAAATAACTACATCTCTCAGTATCACGTCTAGCCTTCAGTTGCTTACATATGAATTTTCTTCCCTCCGTTGTTTCAGATGTGCATGTTTTATTGCTTTGATGCAACACGAGCTCTAAGGTGCAGGGCCTGGATGTTTTGTTTGAGTAACTTATCCCTCTGTATCAGTCAGTATATGCTAGCTAACGCTGTGGTAACATGTAGGCCCCACGTCTCTCCAGTTTAAAACAATAGAGGTTTAGTTCTTGTTTCCCTGCACATTCATCCTGGATTAGTAGGGCAAGCTCTTCTCATTTTGGTTATTCAGGAAGCTAGGCCGCTCACATGTCATTGTCCCAAGCAAATCACATGGCCGAGTCTAACTTCTAAGGGGACAAAGAAGTCAAATGCTACTGTGTATCTGGAAGGAGAAAAATTCAGGAACGTTGGTCAACCTCCTAACAACCATTACATCCTCCAGCGGCCGACCTCAGGCTTCATGCATGGAGATGCCTGCTTGAAAACCTGGTTTTGCTGCTGAGTACATAGTTCTCTGTCAGGTACTTGGAATCTTGGTGATTAGGTACAGTCCTGTTCTCTGTGAGTCCATGGTTCTCTCACTGCAGTCCATAACCTTTGCCAGAAACCCAGAACAAATCCTCTTGTCTCTAGACTTAACCATTTCTCCAAGCACTGAGGACACACAAAGAAAGGAACTTAATCCTGTCTGAAATCATGACCAATATTCGGGGATCCTCGTTCTCTAAAGTCCTGTCATCCTTGGCTCATTTATTCATTTATTGAACAAATACTGTATTTATAGAGGCTTGCTATGTGCTAAGCACTGTTTTATTTACAAGAATATATGTGATAACCAAGATAACAGTAGGGATAACCAAGACAGACATGGTCCCTACCAACTCAAATTTGACAGCTGGACAGGGAGTGCCATAGACTGCAATGGTTGAGAATGGGCTTTGGAGTCAGACCACCCACCTGGGTTTGCATCACTTCCTAGACACTGTGGGCAAGTACTGAAACCTATGCTTCAGCCTTACCATCTATAAAATGGGAATGATAACCATATTTTTTAATAGGATTGTTATAAGGAGCAAATGAGATAGAGAATCCAAATAAAACTTTAATAAAGATGTTGGCATATGGAAAGCCCCTGGTAAACGTTAGCCACGACTACTATCGCTATCACCATCATCATCACCATCACCATCACCATCACCATCACCATCACCATCACCATTAGTATTAGGAACAGCAGTATTTAGGACAAATGGCAACAAATCTTCCCAAAAGGGAAGATTTTGCATTTTCCTATAAGGACCATATTGAGAAGGATTGTGTCGTACGTGAGTCCTTGAAAGCCTGTTTCGTGACCACCTGAAGCATCTGTGAACACTGCCGCTGAAGTCACACCTCACCACTGTTTATGACATTGTGCTGGGACCAACTAATCCTTATGACTGGCCATTTATGTGATTTCAACCGACCCACTCTGATTGGCTTTCTGAAGTCCCACTGTCTGAATGCCTTTTGAACGTTTAAGTCGCTATTCACTATTAAGGCTCGGAACATGAAAAGAACAGCAGAATATGTAATCGAACAGTTTAAAACAGAGAGAAAATGGCTAATAATTCAGAAAGCCAGACTAAAGGCCTATAAAGAAGCCCCGTGATACATCAGACCAGTGCCTGGCATGCTAGTTTACAGCCATTGTTCCCAAGGAAAAATACATTCTCAGTCCCTTTGGGGCTCCCTACCCTCAGTCACCCAGGACACTTAACCAGGCAGTAACTTGGGTTTGGCAGGAAGGACAGGAGAACCAGAGAAATACCATTTGAGTGTAAAACTCACACACTTCTGGGTCTGTGTGTACTCTCGTGTAAAACGGCAAGCGAAGCAGGGGAAGTCACCGCTCATCAGCCGGATGTCACCTGAATCAGGGGCACACCCGTGCCACAGTCAGCCCAGCCTAACCTGTTGCCAAAATGTTTATCCGGTGGCGGGGGGGGGGGGGGGGGGGCGGGAAATGTGCCCCATCCAGAAAGCTAATTAAATCCTGACAGATTGCTGCTCTGCTCACAGCTGCCTGGTGGCTGGATCTGTTTCTAAGCTCTGGCAGGAATAGGATACATCTGGCTTCACTGAGTTATTTAATAGCTTTGGCCTGAGCCAAGGAATGGTAGAAATGGTAGAAAATGTGTGCTTATCTCACTCGAAGACACTAGGGAGTGGGGAAAAGTATCTTCTTTTCTTTTTCCACCACTTAATTTTAAAATAATCAGAACGGGAGGGAGGGAGGGAGGGTAAATTCATCTGCGGCTGCTGGAGTGTACTTTGCATTCCATTTGTAGGACAGGTTGGCAGCGTATGGTAATTCCTGTAGACTCTGAGAGAGGGTGGCAGTTTAACCATATCAAACGCTTAATGAAGTGAGGCCCCAGCTCATCAGTATTCATTGTGGCACTGACATTACATTCGCTAATCCTGAAACAATAAGCTATAAGGAGACGCTTTCTTTCTTGGTGCGAATGAATGGAGCAGGCTGATTTCTTCCAGTTTTATCCTCTGCTTTAACCTGGAAGGATGCCAGCGTGTTGGGTTTTACCCCGGGGAATTCATATCATGTGAAAAAACTTAAATCAGGTCTGTCCGCCGGTACCCGCGGTCCTAATCCATTAAGTATTTCGAGCTAACAATGCACATGGGGCCCTTTAGCTCCATAGACAGGCATGTTCTGCTAAGACCATGCAAATATAACTGCTTCTGCCTGCTTTTTAGGGAGGAATCGATAATTCCCCAGGCTGGCATAGTCTTACCCAAATCCCTCAGTCTATGCACGAGGTACTTGGCACATATTAACCTTATTGGTGTACACTTCTCATTCTCCGGGGTCAGGTTCTCTGTGCGCTTGGGAAGGTTTCAAATGAAAGATCATCTTTCCCTTTGATTAGCCACTTACAAGAAACCAGAACCTTTGACTTTATCAGGTTATGGGAACTTGAGTCTAAAGTCCTGCTGTAGAATGTGTAAAAAGAATGGCCCGGAGCCCTGTCAGTCCCTAGTCCCTTCTGGATTCAGGAAAATTAAAACACTGAGACTTGTTTCAATGCATGAGCCTGTGTGGAGCGTTTTTCTTCAGAGTCAAGCACTGCTGTCTGAAAGGAAATTTCTTTCCAGAAAACTCTGGTTTTTCATAACTCGCATTCATTCTGCTGGTTCATTCCCAAGGGTTGTTTTTTTTTTTTTTTTTTTTTTACCCCTCTTCATCTAAAAACGAAGATAATGTTTTTAGGATTCTAAAAATGAATCCGTGATAGATCTTTCATGAACAAATCTCTATTGGGTGCCCTTGGGTGCTAAGTTGAGTGCTGGATAAAAAGGAAGGTGCCACATAGTTGTTACGAGCACAGACAGACCCAGGAGCCCGGCGGCCTGGGTGCAAATCGTTGGCTTCGCTCTTTAGTAACTGTGTGAGGTTGTGCGAGGTGCACAGTCTTCCTGTGTTGTGATTTCTCCTTCGGTAAAATGGGGGTGTCAGCCATACATACCTCATTCTAAAGTCCTCAGAATAGCTCCTGGCACTTAGTAAGTGTTGTATAAGTGTTAGCGGTCACCGCCACTTTTACGGCTGCTGCTGTTGATAGTATTATTATTTATCATTACTATTTATAGGTGCTGGGAACAGAATTGTCCACAAAAACGAAACAAAACAAAACCCACCATGGTCCCTGTCTTTATGGAGCATGCACCATGCTCCTGGAAGAGGCAGACACCACAGAAGACTGTAGTGAAACTGTGACTTTAGTATGTGCTATGGTGGAAAAAAGATCACCAGTTCCAAGAGAACAGAGACAAGAATTGTCCTGGTCAAGAAAGTGAGCAAAGGCTTCCCAAGAGGAGGGGACGATTGACCTGGGATTTGAGGAAGGGGAGACATTAATGTTGACAAAATAATTAAGTCAGAAAATACAGTAAAACACCCACCAACGTCATCTGTAATTTATCCATCCGATGATAACCACTATTAACATTTTCCTATATAGGCTTCCACATCTTTTTTTAATGAATGAATAGAAATAGACACATACACACATTTTGTCATCCACAAAAATAGCATCCTGTTCTTATAAAAATTATACTGTTCACTAAAGAGCATTCTTTTGCCTTTCTGTATCAGCCACCAGAACTGACTTCTGTATTGCTGAGAGCCACCTGGACCTTCCAACTCAGCTATGTACCCACTTACCACCCTGCCCCATCCCCTCCTCTCCCTTCCTAGACAGGAGGATGGGTCCTCTCACAGAGCCAGCCCTTCATCACTCCCACCTGTCAGCTCTGACCACATGCCCAGTGACTGAGCTTCCATCTATCTGCAAGGCTACTTTACTGCACCATTTAAAGCCTCCATACTCCCTGCAGCTTATTCTCCAGGAGCAAGTAGCATCCAGAAGCTTTATCGCTGTATCTGAAAACCTAACTTGGGTTTATGACTAGCGTTTATGGGCCTAGCTGGAATGGGAGGCTCTGTTTAACATGTGGAGGAAAAATGTATACACATATGCATCACCGTATTTCTTAAACCACCTCTCATATTTTGGGAGCCAGAGCTCTAAAGATTTCCTATTAAGGTTCATAAGAGATCCCCAAACCGATGAGTGTCTTGGAGGATGAGTTGTTTGTCTGAAATTGCTGAAGGCTCAGGTCACTAAAAGCCACCTTTAAAGGAGACGCTTTCATGGACTCAGAAACAATAAAAGAAGGAAAGAAAATCAATGGCCGCTCCTACCTCTTTCAACCCTCGCCCCCTTCATCTACTCAATGACAGGATGATTCATTCATTCCCTCTGTGGTGCGATGAAGACATGTCTGCTCTCAGGATGAGGACCCTGTTAGTGTGTGTGTGTGTGTGTGTGTGCGCGCGCTTGTGCACATTCTGTCTCATCTGGGCAGGGTGACAGCAGCTGCAGAGCATGTGCTAAGCCTTTGCCTTTTAACAGACCCTACCCACCCTCCTTTGTGTCACAAAGACTTGTCTTCCCCCTCTTGACTTGGTTTTCCTTTATTTTTTTCCTTCATATGCTCACAGCGTCAGCTTGAATCATTCCAAAATGTGTAAGGTGTGTAACCAAGGTTATTCAGTAAAACTGTGGGACAGGGTTAGTCTCTTCAGGCAGCCATAACAAAATTCTGTAGACTGGAGATCTTAAATGACAGACTTTTATTTCTCATAGGCCTGGAGGCTGCTAAGTCCGAGATGAAAGTGCAGGCCAGTCAGTTCCCGGTGAGAGCTCTCTTCCTGGCTTGTAGGTACCCTCCTTCTTGCTGTGCCCCCACATGGCAGGGAGAGAGACAATAAGCTTTCTTGTGTCTCCCTTTTATAAGGACACTATTTGTACGATGAGCGCCTCACCCTGATCTCATCTAACTCTAGTTAACTCCCACAGTCCTCACCTCAAATTCCATCACGTTGTGGGGTAGAGAATTCAAGAGATGAATTTGGGGAGGGGACACAAATATTCAGTTCTTAACCAACAGGTTTCAGGACTTGGGTTAAGAACAGCATGTTACCAAGAAACCAGGGCTGACAGGAGATCAAATCTGAACTGTCAAGACGGCAGGGCATCAGGAGGAGGATGGAGAGGTGGGTAACATGGCGTGGTGGAAGGAGGGTGGCAACAGATGTCAGCTTCGCCACTGACGGGCTGCGTGAACTGGAGAGGCACGCTTAATCATTCCGAGCTTGCCTTTTCCCTCCATAAAAGTGAGACTGGTGATGCTCATTCATGGGCTGGCAGCGAGCATTCTTTATTCAGTCAGTCAAAAAATAACCATGGATTGGTTGATTGGTTATCTGTGATGTGCTGAGCGCTGCGTTAGTGCTGACATTAAATGAAACTCATGCGTGGGCCTAAAACCAAGTGTAGGACAGGGTAGGCACTCAGTAAATGTTTCCTTCCTGGTCCCACACAACAGATCACAGAAACAGGATTAGTGGGACTGAGGCAAGTACAGGAGCGAGTGACGGCCGAGTGCGGTGATAGAATGGGAAGAAGAAATGTTTTGTTTTTTGTTTGCGTGAAAGCAAAGTCTCCTGGTTGCCATGTTATAGTTGGGTCCTCAAAATGAGTACCAGTAGAGACATTTGAGGGAGAGAAATGGGTGGTCATGGAAGCCATATGCTGTCCTTCCTTAGAGATGCAATTACTGGAGCATAAAAAGGCAAGCCCACAGCCAAAGATAGCCAGACCGTTGGTAGACCTTTCCATCCATCATGAATCTTGTCTTTGTTGCTGTATATTAGAAAAATAGAGGTGTGACTCCATGGACATTTATGGGACTGGCCTTTTATTATAGCTTGACACGTACAACCCCGCATTCAGATTAGAAGTAATCACCTCGCATTTTTAATGCACATCTTTAAGTCTGAGTAACCAGGTTTGCCATAATGGCCGGTTTTTGTTGTGTGGCTGTTGGATTTTTGTTTTTTTGTATCTTTTAAATTAATTTTCAATTAAGTTTTGAAAGGACAAAGTATAAAATTAACTAACTTGCAATTAATTTCAATGGTAATTATGCAAAAATTCTAGGCATATGAAAGATGGGAAGCATGGAATAATTAGTTGTGGTTTTTTTCACCACCATAATTACAGTGATGAATATGTATGAGGCCATTTGGGAGAGGAAGGCTCAGCAAGCAACTATATGTAATTAAACTTTTAGCCGGAGCCTGCGTTGTGTCTTAGTCTTCACAAACCATTAGTGAAGTCTTCCCAAACAGATAACCCCAGAAATATAAAGGAGACAGTCCCATGCATTTTTTTCCTTAACTCTTTTTTTTTTTTTTTTAATTTTGCAGACGTCTAGCTTTCTTGGACTTTTGACGTGGCATGCATTATTGACCAGAGTGTGGCCTGACCATACCTTGGATTACCATTTTTATCTCAGAGGCCAACCCTCTTTATTTCAGCCTTTGTCAAAGACCCCTCGCTGGGCAATCTTTGTGCATCCTTATCTGTGGCACTCGATACAGGAATTGGCTTATAACAAGAATAGAATAATAACATCATGTTACAAACCAGTCCCTGGGTCGAACTGTTACTGCAGGCCGCTCAATGTGCGGAGCACTTAGCGTGCATTACTCTCCCACCCTCCTACCCACTGCGGTCTGAGACTTAAGGAACTTCCCCTGAGGTCCCTTGCGAAGGAAGCGGCAGAGAGAGATTGGATTCCAGCTCTTTCTGATCCTAAGCCCTGTGCTCTTTGCCACTCATTCACTCTCTTGTTTCTCCAAGTCAAAAAAAAGACAGGAAATCTCTTTATAGTCCCACTATAGTCTGCAAATGGAATTTATTCAACTCTCTGTTGTCCTGAGCTTGCGCTCTTGCTACAGGTAGACATTCGAGGGTATCTAAGTCAGTAGAGCAACGTCCCAACAAGAAGCCCTGAGCAATAAATAATACAGCAGAAGTGGTGGTAATGCCGGTAGCAGCAACAAATGTGTATCGAGTCTTCAGATTGTTCACCAACCACTGTGCTATGTGCTTTATTGTGACCATGTCTGATCTTCACAAACATCCCATGAAATTATTCCCATTTTATAGATGAGAAAAACCATGGCTCCAGAATGTAAGTAATTTGCCAAGATTGCAAAGCTAGCAAATGGTAGAGCCAGGATTCAAGTGCGGTTCTGTCCAGCCTTCAGAGCCCGTGGTCAGTGCTGGATATCAGTACATCATCTTCTCTATCCCTTTTTAATGCCGGCGGGAGGCCGCCCACCAGGCAGGTAAACATGGCCCTATAAGGACAGTCTTCAGTCTAGTTCCCCAGTGGTAAGAGCCAGAGTCTGAGTATTTGGGACTCTTGGAAAATTTCCTCTGGCTGCCAATGAGGTGATTTTTGGAAACTTGTAAGGAACTCTTTCTAGAATCTCTAGAAAAAAGAATTAGAGTGCATCGAACTATAATCATTGCAGGATCTTGTTTTCATTTAACACAGAGCACTTTTTTGGAGGTTCCATTCCCAAATACATAACCCCGAAAACGCCTCTCAGCCCTTCCCTCTTCCTGTTAGAAGCCAGTGACTTCTTTTGATTTTTGAAGCACTCTCTTTGTGGTCAGTGGTTTCTGTCTAGAATAGGGTGTGATTTCTGAGGCAGTTACAGCCCATCAGAAGGGCTGGGATGGGCCCCCAATGAATGCTGATTCCATGGCCCTTTTCCAGTTTTTGTTAAGCTCAGTGGCTTTAGCTAAATATATATATATATCTCCAATCACAAACGCACATACCAGACTGGCATTAGCCGAACTGGGAAGAGCCTTTCACCAAGTGAAGCAATTTCCTCATTCTGTAATTAAAGCAATTTGGGGCTGAATGTATTTATGAGCATAGTTGCTGAAGTAAGAGAAGCAATTTACAATGCACATGTCAGAGGCAAATCAGAGTCTCTGGGCAGACATCCTGGGTGTCTCCTCATCATAAATATGGTGTTACAGGTGGGTCAGGTCTGACCCAAATCGTCGTTCTACATCAGGTGCAGGATAAAGAGATGAGGAAACTGAGACACAGAGAAAGTAATCAGTTTCCCAGAGCTGGAGAACAAGCCACGCGTGGCCATGCTGGTCCAGGCCCGGCCGTCCTCCTGCTCCCATGTCCCTTCCAGGAGGTATAATGAGGCTGAGCTCATGAGGCCTGTGCTTTCCTCCAGACATTTTTTTGAGTCTTCTTGTCGTCATTGGAGTTTCTTTATTAATGGTTTCAGTTCTCTTCTGGTTCTTACATCTGCAAAGTTTTCCCAAGGTATCTTTTCCCTGTTACACATCAGCTCTCCTGCCAGACAGCCCGTTCAGGCCATTCTGTCAGCCCTTGCTCTGCAGAAGCCACAGGCTCACGCTGCCTGTCGTGTGACTCCCAGACCTAATGCACAGCCCCATCTGCCCCCCAGGCTCCCAGCTCCTTCCTCCTCTTTACTAACACGTGACCAGAATTCTCTGGAACTAAGATTTATATTTTCTGGGCTCAGCTGGGGCTCAAGAACAATGTTCCATTCAATTTGGATTTGCCTTATTCTTATTTCTAACAATACCTGTGAATTTAGGATAAATTCAGGCAACAAAACGCCGGTCCCTTCTGTGGACTCCAGGGGTGTAGAGATTCATGCCATCAGTTTGGGCTCACTCCACCGTCGACTGTCGTCATGGGAATGCCCAGAGGAAGCTCACAGCTCATCCCTGAGTAGAGAAACCCCACCCCAGTGCCCTTTACCTTTTCCTTCAGTGCCTCTGTTTCTTCTCTGTGATTCTTGAAAAGTAGCTTTCAAAAAGTGTAAGAGTCACAGGATTCATGGGGCTCGTTTTGGGCCTCAGTGGTACCCACATCAAGAGGCTGTTTACATGGCATCTTTTATCAACAAAGAGAACCGATGATGGTGGAAATGCCACAGATGACTTTAGCTTGGCACTCGTGGTCGAAGAGTCTGCTGCACCAAGGGAAGCAGGAGCGTTTACAATGTCTCCTCTTATTCTCTCCAAGTCTTCATAGACCGAAAGGGTTGAGTGCTTGTTTTCCTGCCATCAGACAAGATGCTTCAGAAAGCTCCAGTTTAGGTCTGTGTTGTGGAACCCACAAGGGGAGTTTGTAATCATGACTGACAATGAATTTTCCTCCTCTGAAGCCAATAAAAAAAATACAGTTAGCTGAGTCTGCCTTTATCTCCCTCATTTGTATATTCAATTAATGCAGTTGGACATAGATACCGTTGCAAAAGGCACTTTGCCGGGAATGATAAGGTGCTCAGCATACCCTCAGAAATGATGAGAATATTAATGGATGTGATTCTTGCACTGCTCCCGCCTGGCGGTTTCTGGTCTCTGAGTCTTCAGTGTAGGTTTGAGATCTGTAACCACAGCAGTGTCTCCTTGTTGCTCTGGGTGGAGGCATCACCAGAAGCAGCATCTGATATATAAAAACAATAGAATTAAGCTGAAGGAAGGCCCTCAACTTTGGACCAGGAGTTATTTCTCACTTCCTGTAAATTTGGAGATTCTAAAATTGGGCAAGAAGTTCATGGAGAGTCTAAGAAGTTAAATCCTTGTTAGAGAAAGGTGCACTTACTCATGAAATACTGAGTAGTGATAATAACACTTAACAATAGCTAATGCTGTGTATGGTAAGCACTGTAACTACCAGCAGATCCTAAACCCATAATTTCAGGCTTATTGTTACTTACTGGTTCTGCAGGCGTTATAAAGCGCCTAATGTATGTGTGCAAGGCCAAACTTAGTGCTTGGAGGCAGGAGGGACCGAGTAGAAACCTGACTAAAACAGAAGCTCAGTCCTAAAGAAATTTAGGGTTTTCTTTACAGGAAACTACATAGGTCAGTAACTTTTCGACAAGGAAGAGGTAATAAGAAGTGCCATGACATCAATCAGGTGAAGTGCAATGGGAGGCTGGAGCGGAAAAAAGCTATTTCTAGTCGGAGAGCTAGCGGGAGAAACCAGGGAGAAGGTGGCTTAGTGGTCATTTGAGTCTTAAAGGCGGGACAGGACATGGACAGGAAGTCGTGCTGGGAAAGACATGTCAGGCCACGAGAGTAGCAGTCTTAGGAAGGAAGGACTTCTAGAAAGATTTACCTGTAGACCTCTAACTAAGAAGACTATTCTCCACCCTTAGCTCTTCTAAAATCTGAGATGATTTTGCCCTTTGTACCTCAGTGACTCTGGCTTGGGGTGGCTCGTAAGGTCACAGTTATGCTCTTGCCTGGGATGCAGTCTCATCAGAAGGCTGGGGCAGGATCTGCTGGGAGGCTCACTGGCAGGGATGTTGAACGGATTGAGTTCCTTGCGGACTGCTGGAATTAGGGCCTCAGCTCCTCAATGGCCGCCTGGAGGCTAGAGGCTTCCTTACCACCTGGACTTCTTCACAGGGCAGCTTCCATCATGGCCCTCGGAGCAGGTAAGTGAGAGGGACAGAGAGACCACGTGCCTAAGACAGAAGAGAAGCTACAGTCTTTTTATAACCTAATATAAGAAGTGACCACTTATTATTTCTGCCATATTCTGTTCATTAGAAGTTAAGAAAATAAGTCCAACACCGATTCAAAGGAAAGAGATCACGCAAGAGCTTGAATTCAAGGAATCCTTACAATTCCAAGAATCAGAGGAGGCCGTCCCTGAGGCTGCCCACCACACTAGGCAAGAGGGAAGGAGCAGCAGGACCTGGGTGGGGTCAGAGAGAACAGGGGTGCTGCTCAGAAGTCTTTCGAAAGACTTTAGATTTTACTTTAACAGTTGCTGAACTGTAAAATGACCTATCTGCAAAGGTTTTGGGTTTTGTTTTGTTTTGTTTTGTTTTCATTGTAAATGATTATAATAGGAAAAGATCCTAAGTCCATATCAAATGGGTTCTGGTTAAATAAATGATGGCAGCTCTCTACAAATAGCACACTGTGCAGCTATATATTAAAAAGAGTTGATGGCAGGCTTGGGGCCTGAAAGGCAAGAGGAGCCTGGAGCATCCTCTGCTAGAAAGCAAATGAGGAGTCCAGAAAACAAACAAACAGAATCACAGAAGTGTGTCAGAAGGTTACGGGAGCCAACGGGAAAGATCACCCACCGCCAAAATTGGAACGACTTGAGTAACAAATTGAATAGGAAGAGTATCGGATTATAGCTCAGAGAGTAGAATACATATTCGTGAATCTATCTGATGAAAATAACTGAATAACTAAATAATTGGGAGGAAGGGGCAAATCTTCTCTACAGAAAAATTCCAGTTAATGAATATAGGAGAAATGAGAGAAATAGAAAATCATCATTAGAACAACACGGTGATAATTACTGCAGGCAAGATCCTCGACGAATGCGAAAATTAGTGGGTTAAAGTCTATGCAGAAACAGGATATTTCCATAGTTTCAAAGGATCTCCTCCAAGCTATTCATTAATTGAAAGGGAAAAATAACTTTGCAGTGTAAAATCTAGGCAGATACCACCTTAAATTAACCAAGCGATCATGCCGGACTTCATCAGTAAATGCGTATCAGGCCTCCCCGCATAGGACATGCTGAGGACACATCGCCTCTGTGATACTCCTCTCAATAATATATATCCTCGCTTTAATGGTGAAACTGCATCAGAAAAAATCCTAATTGGGGGACATTCTCCGAAATAAGTACTCAGTCCTCTTCAAAAGGATCAAGGTCAGGAAAGAGTGAGACTCTGTCACAGATTAGAACAGACAGATGCAAGGTGGAATGCTGGGCTGGGCACTAGGACAGGAAAAGGCCTTTGATGGCGGTGGGTGGGGGGTGGGGAGAAGGAGGACTGGCAAAATCTGAATAAATTCTTTAATTTAGTTAATGTAATTGTTTCGAAGCTAATTCTGAGCCTTGACAGTTGTTCTGTGGTTAGGTAAGGTGCTAACATTAAGCAAAGCTGGGCGTGGAGTATATGGGAACTCGCATACTATTTTTCCAGCTCCTGTGAATCTAAACTTATCTCAGAATAAAAAGTTCAATTTATTTTAAAAAAGAAGAGCCAGGCTTATAGTAAGTACTATATAGGTATTTATTAAATAGGCAAAATGATACTTGGTGTAAAAAATAGTATGTATTGATGTGGTTTGTTCAGTGAAAAAAAATTGAAACGACCATGTGTGTTACAAATAATAAATATTTGCTAATACATGCCTGGACTATTTCTGGAAGCAAAAAGAAATTGGTACCAGTGGTTGCCGGGAAAGGGCGGGGGGCAGGGGGCAGGGGGCGGGGTGGGAGGCGGGGGTTAGGAATGGCCAGAAGACAGATATAGGAAAGAGACTTACTTTTTCTGAAAATCCTTTCTTACCTTTTAAGTTTTTTACCATGCATATATTTTCCATTCAAAAAAATAATTAAAAAACATATATATCTAAGCAGCCATGGGAGCTTTGAGATTCCCAGGTTCCCTGTCCATTCCTCAGTCCCTTCTGCCCCATATTAGTGACCCAGAACCTCCTGGCCCCCTGCTGGCCCTCAGTAGCTGCTCAGTAAACGGTTAGTGACTGAGCAAGTGTTCTCTGCTGCTGGCCCTTCACAGAATTCATCTTTGTATCACATCGACCCGTGCGGGCCCTCTTATTACTCTTGCTAAGGAGGCCAGCTTAGGATCTCTTTCAATGACAGAACGCTTATGTTTCTCTACTTGCTGGTTTTAACCCAACCCCATGAACGTTTAAAAATGCCTTCCTGAGCTCTCTGGCCTGTCTTTGTGTCTGGAGAGCTTTTCAAGCTTTTCACTGGGATACATGGATTCTAAAACGGCCCCGGAGATAGTTGGTGATGATTTTGTATTTAAACAAAATCTCGAATTCTTCACTGCCCCAGACCCTATAGTTACTCTCCCGTTGTGGAACAACCAGGTTCAGTGACCCGCTGCCCAGGAGGCCCTCTGTGTTAGAATGGAGCCCCCAGCACCTTGTCTTGGAAAACATCAAAGCCTCTTTCATTTCAGGAAGCATAAATAAGTGGCATCCTTGCACCTCTCACAGGTGGATCACACAGTCAGGCAACATTGCCCAGCCCCCCGGGGAAGGGATGCTGGTGACAGAGAGCAGACAGATTCTTAACCACTCAGGTATTTCATATCCAAGATTAAAACCAAGTTTTCCATTTCCTATGGGAACATTTCAGCCACTCCTACAGACAACAAAAAGCAAGAGCCAATGGAAGCATGGCCAAGGAGGGGTGTGCTTGATTCCTTGACTTCTTAATTTCACCATTTACTCTGTGATGGTTATAGTCACCTTGTCATGATTACCACATTTTATTAGAATAAGTTCCCCAAAAGACTGTACACTGGGTAAAAGCAGCTAGTATTTCTTTTAGCTCATTGCTTGTTACAATTCCTGCTCCAGGAATCAAAATTAGACATGTGTGTGCCAGACAGTCAATATTTTTGGCTTTGTGGGCCCTAGGTCTCTTGTCAGAACTATGCAACTCAGCTGTTGTAGCATGAAAGCAGATGTAGACAATATGTGATTGAATGGTCATGACTATGTTTCAATAAAACTTTATTTATAAAACCAGTCAGAGGGTCAGATTTCACCGGCCCCTGTGATAAGTATAGGGGTGCTAGAAGACAAATGGCTCAAGATCAGGTTATAAAAAGTCAAGGGTCAGATCAGAGAGGCCTGTCTAGGCCATTGTTAAGAGGTTGGATTTTGAATGCAATGAGCAGCCATCTTATTTACCTCCTAAAGAGTGTTTCCTGCGTGTTGTGCATAAGATCGATTAGAGAGAGGAGCAAGACTAGACATTGGGAGAGCAGCTAGGAAGTTCATGTGATAATCCATGCAACAGACGTTGGTAACTGGTCCCAAAATTTGGAAGCAGAATTAGCAGGACCTTGACCCTGGACATGAGTTGCACATGAACGGAGATGGGTCGGACAGAAATGAAAAGGAAAGGCAGGGACCAAAGCCGACCCCGGCACTTCTTCATCTAGGGTGGTTAGGGATGCCGTTGCGGGGTCATGATAGATACTCAGTGATGACATTTGATTTCTCAGCCACCACAAATATGACTTTATTTGCAGTGGCAATGGCACCTCTGGGGGAGACTTTGCCTCTCCCTGGATTTTAGGATTAGCTTTTCGCCGCAGTGCTGTTCGTGTGTGACACTACAGCACTCACGGACTGATTAAAGCATCGATGCTCCCTCCCTCCATCCCACTTGAGTTAGCAGTATTCGTTCCGGCTGCTGACACTGCAGGCTCAATAAACCATTGTATTGTAACCGTCCAAGCTTTATTACCAGACCAGAAGCCAACTGACCATTGAGTTCAAAAAATGTCTGCTAAGCATTTAATTTTGCCGTTTCCACCATACATTCCAGGTAAATAGATATAGGAAGCAATAGAAATAGTAATTCTGTCCAGCCCTCCTTATTCAGCAAATTCCAGGAGGCGCGTATATCCATTTGAAGCACGTTGCCTGCAAGAACAGCCCAGGATGTCACATGCAGGAGCCTGGGTTCGCGGAAGCCACTCTGTGCACAGGAGAGAAAGGTGCGCTGGAGGTCTCTGCTTCGGTGGTTACAATGAACAGAACATTGACCTTGTCCTTGAGCTCATTACCAAGCTGCACACCCCTCCCCTGCCAGCTCACTTTGGCTTTTGCTTTCTGCGTTCTGCAGCAGAAGTGGTACCAAAGAACCGCTGCCCCTCGCCCCCCACCCTCTGCACTCTTCTGTTGACATCTTTTAGGCCACTACGCAATCGAGCAGAGTTCTAGCAAGGCCACTGGGCCCTGGCTCCTAATTGCCGTCATCTCTGAGTTTTTCAGGCAATCTGAATTTCTGTTTAAAAATGCCCTTTTCTACCTTAAGTCACCAATTAAGTTTCTTACCCTCCAGCC
Source organism: Rousettus aegyptiacus (assembly GCF_014176215.1). Lineage (NCBI taxonomy): Eukaryota > Metazoa > Chordata > Mammalia > Chiroptera > Pteropodidae > Rousettus > Rousettus aegyptiacus. The sequence continues at coordinate 101,435,836 of NW_023416308.1, forward strand.
AGTTCTGAAACCGCCCTTGGCCTGTTTGTTAGCGAAGAGGCGCGTTTACCTACCGCTCGTCTCCCTGGGTTATCACTGCGGCCCTTCCCCCTCAGAGGCTGAGAGCCAGCTCCGAGGGCACAGCAGCTCTTCGCAGGCCTCAGAGCTCCAGAATCACGCGGGGACTTTCCTCCACACCAACATGCTCTCCTCATCATCAGTTACGGGCCACCAGTAACAGCTGGCTGTCTCTATAGGACTTACTGAAAATGCGGGGGCCTTTCAGGGACATTTCCTGTCCCGTTTTCCCAAGGATGGGCCCAGCGAAGGAGGGGCGGATAAGCACCCCTTTGGTCTTTTGGAATAAGGACAACTGAGAATTCCCAGGGAGATGTCTGCCTCGTTCTATTTTCAGTCTTAGAACTTTCTCGTTGTGTTCACCTCTCTCCTCTCTCTCATTTTGAATTTAATCATGTGGTGGGTGCTCATCTCCTGGTTCTGAATGGTCCGAGAGTCCTAGTTCCCTTCTGGTGAATGGGTCGCCTCTCTGACTTCCCAACGGCCAGGATGGCTCCTGCTGTGGTCCGGCTGATGCTGGGCAGGCTGGCAGCAGGGATTTTTCCCATCACCCTCCTTTCAGTTAATTTTATAAACTTGAGTTGCCATGGTAATGGTTCAGTGGGGTTTTCATGGCTCTCTTTTGATTCAGTCATTCGCCGGTCTGCCCTTTAAATTAAACTTTTTCAGTCTGCATCTAAATTGGAACAGGAAGTGAGCTTGGAATAGGATCCCCAAAGGCGCTGCAGTCCCGCGGGGTGTTTTTTTTAAACAGGTAGACGTATGATGCCCTTGGTTTACAATCACCAGGACAGCACCTGTGACGGGCTGCAGGAGTGGCAGAGGAACCTCAGGGGTGTGCCGCAGAGAGGCAGGCCCACGGCCTCTCCCCCTCACCTGAGTTTCTCCAAGCTCAGGTCTCTGCCGTTTTGGCTTCAGAACCCCCAGCACTGAGCACAGGGCCTGACCTGCAATCAGGTCTTCGCTGGCGGATAAGCGAATGTGCCCCCGGCTAGACTTCCCTTCTCAGTTCTCAGCACAGCCCTTGGACGGCCAGAGCCTTCGTGCCCCCAGTTCTCCCTGCCTCCCTCTGGGCAGCGTGTCCTGCTGTCCGCCAGTCCTCACTCATGCAGCCCCTTTTAACGGGTACGACGAGGTCAACATCTCTGCCCAGGTTAAAGGAAGCCTCAGAAGCAGGCTCACAACGGGCTCAGGTTTGAAAGAATAGTCAGTAGTGTTAATAGCAGCTCTGGGGTGGGTACAGGTTTTTAATCCCAATCTTACAGATGAGGCTTAGAAAGGGACAGGAAATTGGGCGAAGTCTCTCACGTGGTCTGTGACAAAACCAGAACCCTCAGGCAGTCATTCAGACTCCACACGCAGACTAACCACCATGCGTGCTACCTCTTTATAACTGGATAGACTCACCCACATTTATACTCACATCTTACTTTCCTGTGCGTGTGGACAGGCACATGATGATATTAGTGGCTCTTTCTGCAGACTTCCCACTCCATGACAGGGACATCACCTACATTAGCTCTGAGCCCCACAACCACTCTGGAAGGCAGTGCGCGTTATTCCTACTTTGCCGGCGAGGAAACTGAGCATTAGACTTGCCCAGGTGTCACGAGTAGAAATGGGGGTTGGGCCAGATGTGGGGACATGGGTCCGATAGTCAGTGAGAGACTGAATATACAGACGGGCACTGGCCAGACCGTGTGTAAAAGCAGAACGCTGACCCACAACCTGAAACAACCTGAAACCCGCCCAAGAAGCCAACCGTTATCTGCCGTAACCAGCCAGGAAGCCAAGCTTAACCCCTTAACAATGGGCCTGAGACATCCAAGGCTTGATTAATAACTGACAGTTTCCTAATTTTTATACCCATTTCCAGCTTAACATCAGTCAGAGAAAGCCAAATATGCTCCCCTAACCAATCACGCAGGATGCCCCCGCTTCTAGTTAGCCTGTCTCCAGCTCCCCGAGGCCCACAGCCCCCAGTCAGGACACACCGGAAGCCACCCCTTTTTCCCACTGTAAAGCTTCCCTACTCCTCTGCCTGCCTCTCGAGTTGCTGCCAAAACGCAAGTGACAGTGGCTGACTCCCTTGCCACACAGCAAGCTCTAAATTGCTCATCCGGTTGGTTTTTGTTTATTTGCACATCAGGGTGCAGCGGCCTGGGTGCCAGCTCTGATGGACGGCGCTGCCCTGAGTGGGTGGCGAGCACGGCCGTGCAGCGCCGGTCAGCACTGGGCCAGAGGGGCAGCCGCTGTCCTCCTAAGCCACCAGTACGTTGTTAAACCTGTGGCATAGAGCAAGGTGTCCTCAGAAGCGTAACGGGGAAGGACAGCGTGTGAGGAGAGCACAGACAGGAGCCATGTCATTCCAGCAGCGAGGACAGTGCAAAGCTTCATGAAAGCGGTGGCATCGGAGCAAAGGCCGGGAGGATGGGAGGACTCGCCCAGCGGAGCCGGGGAAGCGGGGCGGAGGTTGCCACAGAGGTGCAGGGAGCCCTGCCCTGGACGTTCTCTGCGGGCCAGCCGTCTCCAGCCGGTCTCCACGCCTCTCCCTGCGGGCACTGCCAACGGACGGCTGCACCTGCTGGGCCTCTTCCCGTCTGGCTTACGGGTGGGTTTGGTCAGTAGGAAGCACCAGCAGGAGGGCAAAGGATGGAGGAAAAGATCAGGACATTTGTCCCCTCTCTGCGAGGCCACCGGGTGGCAGTGGGTGCGTTCCCCACCTGAAGGCCTCAGCTCCTGTCCGATCTCACCCAGTTGTAGAAGCCACACCTTCACCCTGCAGGCCTGAGGCCAGGAGCAGCTTCCCACTGTCTCTTTCTTAAATGATTTCAGTCACCCCTTTTAAAGCAGGAGACTGTGAGGCCCAACTCTTACCGGCAGCAGGCACTCAGCAGGAGAGTTGTGGGTGTGTCTGAGGAACTGGGCACCTTATTCTAGGCCAGTGTGGCCAGCACGCGGCAAGGCAGGTAGAGAGGGAGGAAGTAAGAAGTGCGGGGGGGGGGGGGGGGGGGGGGGGAGGGGGGGATGGGCCTAGTGGGAAGAGCTGGGTATCATGGTGAACTGGGATTTCACCTTAGGGAAGGGTTATGGGGCGGGGGGCAGAGCCGAGTCAAATCTGCCCGTCCCTCAGGGTTGGCAGGCAGGCCTGGGTCTGGGCGGGATCTCAGCCACTTTGGAAGAGGAGACGGCGTGTGCTGGCTCCACACTCCCAGCCTGCGAGGTGATGGATCTCTACATGATTCCAGGAAGCGTTATATCGCCCCCACCTAATTTGTGAGAAGAAAGACTCTAGAAGGATGGGGCTGTGTTCTTGTACAACAAACACGAGTCTTCTCTATAACGCTGAGCTCAGCCAGCTGCCTGTCAAAAACAGTATGGCTGTTTTTACCACTGGAGTGGCTTCCCACTCCCCAGAGCAGATCACCTCAACAGGCTTGTCGAGTGGGACCTGTCCTTATACGATGTGCATCTCCGGGTATTGGTAGGACAGACTTGGGCTCACGGCTCAGCTCTGTCACCTCCTGGCTATGTGACCCAGAACACGAGACCTTGCTTTTCTGAGACTTATTTTTCTCACCTAAATGAGAAAAGTGGAGCTAAATGAGATCACAGCCATGGAGCACTTGGCGTGTGAGGCACTTAGTCTCATGCGAAAGCTTCAGGTGCTTCTGGCAGGATCATAACACGCTTAGACTGAGACTTACGGAGCCGCAGAGTTGGAGAGCCTCCTCCCACTTCCCCCACGAATGTTTACCGAGCACCGTTTGGGGTACTGGGGATACAGCAATGAGTGAGCAGAACCCGGCTCTGCTCAGAGTTACATTCCAGTAGGAAAGGGATGACGTCATGCAAATACAGTGAGCAATGACGGACAGTGACAACTGCTGCAGAGACAGAGAAGGCCAGGGTAGGAGATGCAGGAGGATGGCGGTGACCCAGGGAGTTCTCCCACTAATCCTGACCTAGGGGCAGAGACCTGAGTGGAAGAGGGTAGAGGGTGTGGGTGATGCAGAGGGCATGGCGGGGGAAGAGACCTTGGGACGGGTGCGTGCTTCATGTGTTCTGGAACCGCAGCAAGGAGGCCGGGGAGTGTGCAGCGGAAGGACCCGGAGAGGGGCAGGGATGGCGGTCGGCGTGCTAACCGACGAGATTCTTCGGGGCCCAGGAGGCCGTGGGGAGGACTTTGGACTTTATACTGAGTACCTAGGAAGCCACTTGATGTTTCTGAGCCGAAGAGTGACATAATGACAGAATTTAGGTTTCAGAAAGAGCACCCTGCTGATAAGGGGAAGAGACTAGAGAGAAATCTGTGGCTGGGACGAGGGTGGTGATAGTGGAGGGTGTGAATCATGGGTGCTAGGGATGGGATCGGCCAGGCGTGCAGAGACCTGATTGGGACCAGAGGTCATGCCCTGCCATTTGAGGGGTCCTTGTCCTGCGAGCTCAGGAACTGGAGCACAAGAGCCCACTGCGTGCAAAACAAATAGCCCTTCTCTCCAGAGTGCCAGCCACGATTGTCGTGTTAAGATTTTCTGAAATCTCCAAAAGCCATGAACTTGTTCATGGTCAATAAATCTCCCCCTTGGGAGTCTCGCTTGTAATGCTTCTGTTATCAGCCCTTTTCCTTAAATTGCTCAGAAAGTTTTCTGCACACAGGAGCTCCAAGTATGCACACTCAGCATCTCCCCGGGTAATAACGCTCAACGGGCAGACGCGGCACCGATGAACCAATTATACGGGGACCGAGACGAACTCGAGGACTTGGAGAACGGACCCAGGGCAGCCTCGGGCTCCTCGTGCATTGGAACAGAACCAGCTTCTGCCTATACTCTGTCTTGTCAGGAGTCAAGATGACAGGGTGTCACACAGCCCTCCCAATGGGTGGGATCTCTCATTTCACACTCAGGAGCTGCCGCACAGTCGCAGCCTCCTGGCACCTGGCAGGCTCCAGTCAGCGATGGCGACGCTGAGCCTCACCTGGGCGGGAGTGGCCCGGAAGGCGAAGGCCGCCCCAGCACTGAGAGGGCAGGGGGGTTACGGGGCTAAGGCGGTCGCTTCCCAGCTTCTGCTTCGTAAGCTGGCAGTGCGGCCACAGAGCTTCCTCTACCAGCACACCCAAGGGCCAGGGACGCCCCCGTCTGCTTCGTGAAGAGACGCCTTCCAGAATGTTGGGGATGTGCTTACTTGGAACGTGATGTATGTTCTGCTCATCGCAGCATAGCACCAAGGTCGATGAAATAACCACATCCTCTCACGGAGTGTCACAATGTACATTTGCCTAGTAGAGGCTCTGAAAAGTCCTCTAACAATACCATTAATAACAACTAGGGTTGATTATTTGCTATGTTCCAGATACAGAGTAAACATTTTTAAAATGTATTTTCTCTTTATCTACAAAACAACTCTATGAGGTGGATTCAACTGTTATTCTTTTTCACAGACGGGGGTTTCGAGGCACTGATAAGTAATTAATCCTACATCACGCAACTAGTAAGCGACAGAGCCAAGGATTAAATTCTAGATGGGTTGGTTCCAGAGGCTGCGCTCTGAACAGCTACAAAGAACGTGGTTTAATTTGTCGGTTTCCCTCACGCCTATTTGACCAAGATACTCTTTTTCATGAAATACCTTTAGGCATCTCACAGAAGACACTTCAGAATATATTGATCAGAGTCTAAGATTGAGACTGCATTGGAGTTCTTGGATAAAGGACCTTATTGCAAGAGCAGTAAGATGGGGTGCCAGATGGGCAGGGGGCGTGAGAAAGGGGAGAAGGAAAGGCATAGAGAACTACCCGGGACAGTGCGATGGCTTCTGGCATCAGACGCCTGGACACAAGTACTAGTTATACCACCAGCATCACTAACTCTGTGACCTTCAGTAAGTTACTTAACCTCTCTGGGCTGCAGTTCCCCCATCTAGAAAATAGGGTTGTTATAAGGATGAAGTAAAATCATGCGTATAGGATGGAAATTAGCAGCAGAAGGTCCAGTCCTCACTCCTCAGCTTCAGGGTTGCCCTCATCTTCTTATTCAGTGTGTGACTCTTTTTCTAAATGACGGGATTGTGAATTATTATGTTTCAGAGTTAGCTTACAGATTTAAAACAAACAAACAAACAAAAAACTTATGAAGCACCTGCTATACTTACAAGGTTGCATTTGGCCCTGAGTAGGAGCCTAGGAAGGAGAGAGAGCTCCTGACCTTTGTCCATCAGGAGCTCCTCTTAATGGTGAGAGGTGTGTGAGAAATGGAAGAAAGTCATGGGTTCAGAGCAGGGATTCTGGAACCGGGCTTCCCGGGTCCCTCCAGCCTCCTCCACGAGCTGGCCCTAATGGTTGCAATTAATAATAACTGAGGTGTGTGGAGTACTCGGCCAGGTTACTTAACCTCTCCGTACTCCCTTTCCCTCGTCTGTAAGATGGTCTGCTTCCTAGGATGGTGCATTAGTTTCCTAGGGCTGCCATAATAAATTACCACCAACTTTAGTGGCTTAGAACAACAGAAATTTATTCTCTCACAGTCATGCCTGTCACCTAGCCTCAGCTGGCTACATGCAGTTCTTGGCATCTCTTGGCTTGGAGGCCACGTGACTCCAGCCTCTGCCTCCGTCTCCACACGACTTTCTCCCTTGTCTTTTTCTGTGTCTTCTCCTTTCCTGTCAAAAGAAAACTCATTGGATTTAGAGTCCACTATAATTCAGGATGGTCTCACTTGAGATCTTTACCTGAAATATATACACAGAGACCTTTCTTCCAAATAAGGTCACCATCTGAGACTCTTAGTGGACATATGTTTTGATGGGGACACCATTCAACTCACTAAAGATGGTGTAAGGATTATAAAATCAGAGTTAATGTGGGTAAACGCATAAGATATTGCTAATAGGATGAAAGCTCCTGTGATAATTATTGTGATGATATTATTATTACTCTTTGTTTTTGAGATAAGTCAATACGGGTGATGGTGGTGGTTAGTATTGTTTATGGTATTATTTAGTTCAGATCAGAAGTGGGGGACAGCTCACAGGCAAATAGTGTTCCATATTCCGACCCCGGCCTTCTATCCCCACACCCTCTGGGTACTGGTGCTAGGAAGCCCGGGAAGAGATGACAGCAGAGTCTGAATGCCTGGCCAGGGGTCGTCGTGTGAGCCATCGAGGGTCCTTAGTCTGAAGAATTTTACAAGAATGACACAGCGACATGGAGCTGAGGAACATTAAAGCTGATGGGAGTCTTACCGCGAGATTAGAGGACAAAGGGGCTGCAGATGGTGAGACCTCAAGGAGGTTTCTCTTCCTGGCCTGGGCCTGGGTGTCGTCATGAGGATGGAGACCGGAAGAAGAGAATGGAGAAACAGCGCACAGTAGAAGTTGAGCACACTTGGTGGCTCAGTGTAGACAGAGAAAAAGAGAGAGCTCAAAACAACCCTGAGTGTTCATACCCAGAGTCCAGATGGCCAGGGAGACGACCACCACTTAGGAGTCCTCCTAAGAAATCGTACCAGTGACCACAGATCACTAGTTATTTCAGCATCTGTGTTGGGCACGGACTATAGAGCAGTGGACAAAGCGAGCCTGGCCCTCCCCTCAGCGGCTCTCACAGTCGAGTTGGTCTGCCTATATGTCATAGTGTCGTGGGTAACAGTGCAAAGAAAGTTTTATAAAAAGAAGCAACCTAAATGTATAACAGTAGGGGGTTAGATGTTCCCACTTCCTCCCTCAACACATAAGAAAATTGCGATGTGTCTGTATAATGGGACAATACATAGCTACTCTTTAATGATGGTGTGGGTGGGTGAGGAAAGATATCCATTTGCAGAAATATCTGTATAGCATGAAGAAAAGTGTGTGTGTGTCTGTGTGTAAAGAATCGTTTTTGAAGGATCAGCGTGTGCTGTGAGTCAGCAAACTAAGGCCGATGGTTCGAATCCAATCTGCCACCTGTTTTTGTAAAAAAGTTTGGGACACAAAAACACTCATTCATTGACGTGTTGTTTGTAACTGTTTTTGCACTAAAAAAGCAGAGTTGAATAGTTGCGACTGAAATTGTACAGCACACAAAGCATAAACTATTTACTGTCTGGCCCTCGACAGAAAAAGTTTGCTGACACCTACTCTAACACCAAATTGTTAACCGTTTTTCTCTAGTGGAATTCTAGTAAGCTTATGGGGGGAATTTTGTCTGTCTTGAATGTTTCTATATTACTTTAATTTGAATAATTAACATGGGTTTTTATAATCGTAGATAAAGTTCTGATTATAAATCAGGACTCATACTACGTAATTTTGAAACACTATAAAACTGTAGTTATCAACACACTTATTGGCATAAGAATTGATATATAGCTCAATCGGACAGAATAGAGAATCTAGAAATAACCCAGAGTGGTCTGGTCAATTGATTTTCAACAAAAGTGCCAAGGTAATTCAATAGGAAAGGGTAGGCTTTTCAACAAATGGTGCTGGAACAGTTGAATATCCAAAGGGAGGGGAAAAGAACATTGAAATTCACCTTGTACCAAAAACAAAATGAACTTGCAGTGGATCATAGATGTAAATGTGAGAGCTAAAGCGATAAAACTTCTTCTGGGCAACGATTTCTTGGATGGAATACAAAAGGCACAAAACATAAGAGTAATAATTATACAATGGACTTCATAAAAAAATTTTAAACACTTATCTTCAAAAAGACACTCTAAAGTAGATGAAATGACAAGCCACAGAGTGGGAGAAAAAAATTGCAAAACATATTTCTGGATATATAATGGACTCTTATGACTCAATAATAAGTAGTCAGAAAAACTCATTTGAAAATGGGCAAGAGATTTAATAGACATTTCACCAAAGATTACAGATGACAAATCAGCACATGAAACTCAAAACCATTGATCACTGGGAGATGCAACTTAAAACCTCAGTGATACCACCACACCCCTAGTAGAATGGCTAAAACTAAAAAGACTGACCATGTTAAGTGCTGGTCAGGACGTAGAGCACCCATGGAAGGCAAAAGGCTATAGACACTTTGGAGAACAGTGTAACAGTTTCTTGTAAAAATAAATATACACTTCCCATGTGAGCCAGCAGCCTTACCCCTAAGTGTACATTCAAGAAATATGGAAATACATGTCAGCACAAAGACCTGCATTCCGGAAACGGGAAACAACCCAATTCCTTCCCTCAACTAGTGAATGGATAAACAATTGTGGTACATCCTTACAATGGAATACTACTCAGCAATCTAAAGAAACGAAATAGTAATACACACAGAAACATTGATGAATCTCAGAAGCTTTTTGCCAAGTGAAAGAAGCCAGACACGATAGGCTGCTTACGGTACAATTCCACTTACAGGACTTTGAGTGGTTTCCAGTGGCTGAGAATGAGGGCAGGGGGTTGACCGCCAAGGAGCTCGAGGGAACTTGAGAGGGATGCACAAGGTCTATATCTGTGTGTGGTGGTGATTATGCAACTGTTTTATTGTGTTAAAACTCATCTCACTTTACCTTTTAAAAGGGTGAGTTTTATGGTGTATAAATGATACCGCAATAAACCTGACTTTTTAAAATATTTAACCTGGAGAAAAAGTAAACTTACAAAGTAAATTTTTTTTAAAGGCACACAAGAGTTGATTTTTCAGAGGAAGGATGAGGAGTCAGTTTGAACAGGGCAGTGAACATTCCAGAATGGGAATTCTGGACTCCAGTGGTCTAGCCGTAGGCTTCAGAGCCATCCTCATGTAGTGGTGAGTCAGTGAGGGGTCTCAAGTGAACGAGTGACAGTGGGGTATGAACTCAGAGGAACCCTCACATCACAGGGAAAGAAGGAAAGAAAAACAAAAAAATCGAGATGCGCTATCAGCCAAGGCAATGCCAAAGGAAAAGGACGTATACATATTTTTAGTAGATAACTCAATACAAATATGTAGCACAAAGTAGAAGAGTAAACAATGAAGAGTCTCCCTCTTGCCTCTCTCTGTGCCTTTCTCTAGAAGCTACCGGTGATGCCAGTTGTGTGTCCCTGTAGACATAGTCTACGCATCCTCTACTGAACTTTGCTTTTTTTTCACTTACCGTGATATCTTTCCAGATTGTTCCATCAGTATATGTAGAGCTGCCCTAATTTTTTAAAATAACTAATTGTGCATGGATACACCATAGTTTATTTAGCCAGGCTGCAACTGATAGACATTTAGAGCTTTTCTGATATATTTGCTATTATGAAGTATGCTTCAGTGAATACTGGTATTAAGGAATTATTTCTCATTTGTGGGAGCCTGTTTGTTAGATTGCTCAGAGTAGAGTGGCTGTGTCAAAGGATGTGTACATTTTTTATTTTGATAGATATTTTTAACCCTGTCACCACCCTGAGTTATACCACTCTATCCTTCTGTTAGCCATGCAGGAATAACTCAGCCTCTTTTCCCACATCCTGACCAGCAAAATGTAAAATTCTACTTTGCTTTTGCTAATTTAATAGGCAAAACAAAAAACCAAACCAAAACAAACAAACAAAAAAACACAAAAACCAGGTATATTGCAGGACATTTAGTGTGCATCTGGAGGAGGGAATTTTTGAGAAGCAAAGGAACAGAAGAACGCCAAGTCGCAAGTGTTGCCTGCTTTAGTCCCTCCAGCAGTCCAGACAGCACCTCTGTGTGAATTTTAAAAAGGAACCCTTCTTCAAGACACTACTGCCATCTGCTAGAAAAATGTTATGGTAACTCGCAAATCCGTGATGACTCGCCGGGGAAGGAGTGCCCCTGGAGTGCACGACGGTCCGCTCCACCAACTGGCGGCATCGGAGCACAGTGGTCTCTGGGTAGTAACCAGACTGCCGGGAATTAATGTAGTAGAAGTGGCAGATACAGGACAGGAATTCAGGCCGTTTGACAGTGGAGCATGAGGGCATTTGCTTGACGGACAGCCAGAATAAATGGAAACTTCATTATCCGTGGATTATGCACTTGGAACTCGGGTCCCAGGCAACTCTGATATTAGTAATTTGGCCAGTGGGCTCATTAAGCTCTTAAGAAAAGTGAGTCTAGTTAATGAATTAATACAAGATGACATTTTACACACAGAGCAAAAACGAGACCAGGCACCCTGAGTTATGTAGCATCATAATTTCTCAAGTGAATGTGATTGCCGCTTTTCGCTTGCCAAAGCAGGCAGATCTGGAGAGAGCCTGCTTTCGGAGACATAAATGCAACTGCTAAGATCCACAAGCATTTTACATTTTATTCATTTTAAGGAGCTCCCTCTTAAAACCGCAAGTAGTTACACAGAAGTCAGTGTTTTAACATTTCTGGACCTAGTTGTTTTCCATGTGAAAATCCAGCCACTTCACTCTTTTAAACATATCTCACTGGAAAGAAACTCACCCCATCTTTATCCTCTCCCCAATTCTGTCCTCCAAAAGCCGACTCTCCCAGGCTCTGTCTCTGGTCCAGAGAGGTCGATGAAGACAATGGGAAGAATGAACACTAAGAATCAGTGTTAACTAGTTTGGGAAGGTGAACAATTCTGGAGGTGGATGGTGGTGACAGTTGCACCACAGTGTGAATGAACTTCATCCCACTGAACTGTACACTTAAAAATGGTTAAAATGGTAAATTACATATGATACATATACATATACATTTGTATATATATCACATAAAATTTACCACAATAAAAAAAGAAAAAGAACTCGCATTAGCTGAGTGCAAACCTTTACCAGACACTTTGCTCAGCACTCTGCAAATACACTATATTATATTTTACCCTCCCAGCAACCCAAGGAGGTGGCTCCTGTTACTTACTCAGCACCACCACCGTTTGAAAGATGAGGCATCTGAGGCTCATAAAAGTTCAATAACTTGCTCAAGCAACAGCCAGAAGTGGTGGCCCCAGGATTCAACTGCTCAGCTCTATGCTAGAGATAATAAAGAGGATATTATATTTTATGTCTGAATTCTGAGACGTACACACACCCAAGCCCGCACCCAGCTTTTAATGATCTAAACTGGCAACAGACAGAACTCCAGCAGAAACCCTGAGTGACGGCTAATTGTCTCCAGAACAGTCCAACATTGCCTCCCTCCCTTACCTGCCTGCAGTGTGCTCCTGCCTTTTTTTGTCTGGGATTTTTTTTGTCTGGGATTTTTTTTTGCTTCTTTCTGTACAGTCAATCATTGAAACGGTGATTCATGGGAATGTCCTGGCTTTTCATTCATGTTTAAGTGTAGCTGGAAAGAAAATTTACACAAAGCCTGGAGCTTGAGAGGGGAGATCTTCATTCGTGGTAGATTATGATTTTGGGGGGGCAATCGGGAAATTTTGACATCAGGAAAGAAGATAGTGTGTTTCACAGCATGTGTTTTTTTTTGAAGGAGAACTATCTGGGTTCCAGTGCTGACTCTTATACTTGCTTTTATGTGACATTGGACAAATTAATTAACCTCTTTGAGTCAATTTGCTCATCTGAAAAATAGGAATAATAGAACAATAATAGCACCTACCTTACCGGGGTGTGTGAATACACAGATTGTTTTTCATTTTCAGAGTTGTCTGCATTTATCGAGTGTCTACTGTGTGCCAAGCAAACACCAGGGATATAGCGATGAACAAAACAGGCACATACCAGCGATGAGGGGTTAGTTAGCAAAGCTCTGCCCAGCTCCAGGATGTGGGGCCTGAGCAGCCAGTGGAAGCTGCTGCTGCGACTTCGCCTGTACATTTTGGCTCCTGTGAACCCACTAAAACTTCCTCACTGCTTCAGAGGTGGAAGGAGCGCCGAGCGTGGTCACCAGATTGTTTGGCTTGTGTTGCCTTTATCCTTCCCACTGGGCCATGGCTGGTTGTGGTTCTTGCACAAAGATGAGGGGTCTCCAGCTTTCAACGAGGAGGGGCCACTCAGGTTTCTTGTGCCAGTCTGGACCTTGCCGTGGTTGCCAGGTGTGTCCTGCTGGCTGGGAAGCAGCTTACCTGAGCATTTGAGGTGTGACTCATGAGTACATGTGGAGGACGGGGTATTGCCCACCTGCAGGGTGGGACACATACCAGACCTTCACCCAAAGGCCTCTGAGGAAATGCCTGCAGATTACCCAGCAGGTAATCTTGGGGCTGCAGGGCAGAGTATTAGGGGCAAGGCTGTGAACTCTGACCTGGCCTCAAATCACACATGGCCCCTCACCTCCTAGCTGTGACCAAGGTCACAGCCCAGCTCCAAGATATGTGACCAAGGTTACAGCTTGGAGGTAAGGGGCCATGCGTGATCTGAGCTTCACTTTCCTCTTCTTAAAAAGAAGGCAGTTAATAAAGAGGCAGTTACAGCACCTACTTCCCGGAGCTACTGTGATAAATAAAGCATGTATTTGTGTGTCTTGAACACGCACCTACACAGCACAGTATGTCAGCTGTTGTTCTAAGTGCTTAGCAATTATTCACACATATCATTCTCACGATAGCCCAGGGAAGTGAGGGCTATCACTATCCCCATTGTACAGATGAGAAAGTACTGCACAGAGAGGGTGACCACTTTCCAAAGGGTACACAGCCAGAAAGTTGAGAGGCTGGGATCTGAACCTGGTCTGGCTCCATAGTCCATGATTCTAGCCTGTGATATGCCGGCTCTCTAGCTTGAAACCTTGGCATGGCCTGGCATAAAGTAAGCACTCTGCAGACATAAGGAACGCCAGAAACACAACCAATGTTCTTCGTGTGTATTGTATTAGAAATTTCCATTGAAAAACTGATGTATGCCCTAGGAACTATCACTCCTATTCTCTGGATGTTTCCCGGGGTTGATGTTTTTTAAACAACTTTATTGAGGTATCATTAATGTAACATAAAATTTACCTATTTTGAGTGTATAATTCAATGAGTTTTAGTAAACGTATAGTTTGTGCAGCCATCACCATATCCAGTTTTAGAGGCTTCTCATCCCCCAGCCAGATCCCTGGTCCCCTTTACCAGTTAATCTCAGTCCCCTCCCTCTCCCTCCCTCTCTCAGGCAACCATTAATCTACTTTCTGTCCATAAATCCATAAATTTGCCTTTCCTGGACATTTCATCTATATGGAGTTATACAATATATGGGCTTTCGTATCTGGCTTATTTTGCTTAGTCTAATGTTTTTGATGTTCATCCATGGTGTAGCGTGTATCAGTACGTTACTTTTTATGGCCAAATGATGTTCCATTGTATGGATAGCCCACATTCTGTTTATCTACTACGGGTTGATGGACATTTGGCGGGTGTCCACTTCTGGCTGTTGTGAATCCTGCTGCTCCAAACATTTGCACGTACATCCTGGACCTGACTTTGAAGCGTAAGGGGTGAGCCGAATCGGTAACCTCTCTCCTCTTCTCTCCCTTCGGGGGTTCCTCAGAACCAGGCAGCGGGCAGGTGTTTGTGACTTCGGAGAACCAGCTCGTGTACTACCCCAGTATCACCTACGCCATCATCGGCAGCTCTGTCATCTTCGTGCTGGTGGTGGCCCTGCTGGCGCTGGTCTTGCACCACCAGCGGAAGCGGAACACCCTCATGACGCTGCCAGTGCACCGGCTGCAGCACCCCGTGCTGCTGTCCCGCCTGGTGGTCCTGGACCACCCCCACCACTGCAACGTCACCTACAACGTCAACAATGGCATCCAGTACGTGGCCAGCCAGGCTGAGCAGAACGCGTCAGAAGTGGGCTCCCCGCCCTCCTACTCGGAGGCCCTGCTGGACCAAAGGTGCGTTCTGGGTGGGAGAGACTGGGGGGGATGATTCTCCTCCACTGGGGGGAGTGGCGTACGTGCACACTGGGCTCTTAGGTCTTGCCAGGAGCCCACTTCAGCTGCTGTAGGCAGCAGCAGCGTCTGACATTTACTGAGTCCTTGCTAACAACAGTTCACACGTATCATCTCATTTAATCCTCTCAACAACTCTCTGAGGGAAGTTCTATTTTTGCCCCTTTTTTACAGATGAAGAAACTGAGACTCTGGGATTTTAAGTTACCTGTCTGAGGACATATAGTTAGTTAGGATTCTGGCCAACTTAGAGCCCTGCTCGTCCCTGTTAATGCCACACCGACACATGTTTGGGCCATGGACGTTCATGCTGAGGAGTTTTTCCCGCTACTGCCCAACTGTGCTCAGCACATATTGGCGGTTTGGTTGATATCTGTAGAATGAATGAATGGACGAGTGAGCGAGCAAGTGAATGAATGAGTGATCTAATGAATTAATCTAATGAAGTAAGCCCCTTACCTTTCCTTGGCTTCATTTATAAAATAAAGGGGGTGGAACAGAGAACTCTCAAGCTTCGTTAAGCAGTAGATCTCTCATTACCAATGGAGTCAACCTATAAAGTCGAGGGCAGAGTTCTGTAGTTGAAATGGGTAATGGCCCTCAGTCCTGCCTGTTCAGCCCTTCTCTGCCCTTTGGTGACCTCCACGGGATCCCAAAGAACCATTTCGGAAGTCCCCAGACTAGTGCTCTCCGAGCCCCCTTTAGTTCTAAAATGTCCACGCCCTCTGCAGGGCCCTGCTCAGGGTCCCTCTTTTCCTGAGCCCGGGACTCACCATGTGTGGTGTGAGGCGTTTTGGAAGCCGTGTTCCCACAGTAACGGAGTGCCCTTGGGACCCTCTCCTATAGTAGCTTTTGTCTTTGTTTAATCTTTGTTTTCCCTGCTCATAAAAGGTAGTTTTGGAAGGGGAAGGTACTTAGGGATATCTTCAAAAAAGTGTAAGAATGCAGGACCTCACTCACCACTCATACCCTCTTCATTCAGACCATCCATTGTAGAGTAAAGTTAAAGTCACTGAAGCTGGAGACAGGAAGCCAGATCCAAACCCCAGTCCAGCTGCTTACTAGTTATTTATGATCCTATGTGAGTCGTTTAATGTCCCTGCCTCAGTTTCCTCCCCAGTACAATGGGCATAAAAGTAATGCCTACCTCTTCTTGTGATCATTTAGATAAGGTAATGAATGTCAGGTACCCAGCGTGATCCGCAGTGAGCTTTCAGTAAATGAGAGCTGAAAAATGAAATGTCTTATTAGTATTCCATTGCAGGCAAGGTATCATTATTATCCCTTTCTACAGACTGAGGTGTTGAGAGGATGCCTTCTCACTCACCCAAGTTCACACAGCCAAGGAGCATTGGCTTTCAGTGAGAACCCCAGGTTCTGTGGCCTGTCAGAGGCTGCATCCAAACAGGCCCCCCAGCTGACGTCACGAAGCCGCTCTGCCAGACCACCCAGGACGGGCCGAGGGTGTGCTTGGCGTCCTCGCTCTGGCTCCACCCCTCTGAGGAGGTGGTTTTGGCCCCGCCCAGTCGGCACAGGCCAGCCAGGGCACACTGACCCGTTCCTCTTCCCTTTGTCTTGTTTCGTGGTCCTCGGATTGCCCCTTCTACTTGGAGGGCAAATCTCCTTCCTCATGTCAGCATCTGCTCAGAAACCGGTGGAAGTTGGCGCCACTGGCCCAACCTAGCCTCTCCTCTCACCCTCTACGCTCCCGCTTCATCCTGCCTTCTCCGTTGCAGACCGGCGTGGTACGACCTTCCTCCGCCGCCCTACTCTTCCGACACCGAGTCACTGAACCAAGCCGACCTGCCCCCTTACCGATCCCGGTCTGGGAGTGCCGACAGTGCCAGCTCCCAGGCGGCCAGCAGCCTCCTGAGCGTGGAAGACACCAGCCACAGCACAAGGCGGCCTGGCCCTCAGGACGGCACCGCTGAGCGCAGAGACTCCGTGCTCAGCCGGGGCACCGAAGAAGTATAAAATCCAGTTATTCCAAAGTCCATATAGGTTAATCTGCTCTGACTTGTTACCATCCTAACAACTCACGCTCATGGGAAGCTCCTTACGGCACCCGAAGGAGTGATTCGGGGTGTCAGCTGCCTGTCCATTCCCCTCCTCCCCCAGATGCTCTTTGGAGGATGACCTGGCATTTTCCTGGCCTCTTAGTCGTATACACGGTGTATATTGTGCATCTTTTCTGGAAGGTTACTCTTCTGTCAGGGCCCAGGATCACAGCTTCATCCTTTACGTCATTCTTCTGCCCCCATTGGAGTCTTGCTGAGTAGGCAGCAATGAAAAAGCAGGATTTAAGTAGTTCTTGAGAAAGCATTGTTTCTGTGCCATGTTGGATGTTCAGAAGGGCAGAAGACACTGGACCACATTCTCGGTGGGCTGCCATGTTATAGCTCTATTTGGGGATTGGGTCGGATGGTCCTACCAGGAGGCTATCGCTGGGTGGCCACCAGGAGGCTGTCACTGGGCGGCCATCCTGGAAAGAAGACAGGCGGGCATCGAAGCTTTGCACCACCATCCTGCACATTGCTCTCGATCTGCAGAGGCAGTGGCCAAAGAAAACTTCTGACATGAGTAACACCCTTCGGTAATTGGCAGTGTCATTTTGGTTTTGTAAATAACCCTAAAACCATCTATTCTGGATAGATTCTGGCTTTAAAATTTTTCCCCGAGAATCTTGGTTTTGAGAGCTTTCTCCGGCAGCCTACATTAATCAGCCTCATCCCAGCATAGGTGGGGCGTCCCTGCCAGGAGTTTTCCGAGTTCTCAGTTCCTGAAACGCAGACTGCCAAGAGCCTAGGGCTGCTTTGGTCTGCAGTCCCATCCCTGGTTTCTGGAGTGTCAACTTTCCAGCTGGGACCTGCCTACAGCCAAGGGATGGGCACCCAACTGGAGTTGCCCTAATAGCCAATCTGGCCCTTTGTCCCTGTAAACCACAACCAGCCTTCCTTGCTCATTCATGAAGCTTCAACACTAGCCTCCTGAGTTCCCTTAATGCTCAGAAGTCATTTCACCTGTGCATTTGGACTTGACACTGTGGTTTCTTACACCTAGAGAGCCGTATTCAATACCTTCCACCGGAGCTCCCAGCTCCCTGCACTACACACACTCCCTTTTCCAAGGCCCAAATACCGGTACCCTGGTTTAGGATTAGGGTTAGGGTTAGAGTTAGGGTCAGGCCCCTCCTAAATTAGAGAAACATCCCATAGTTTCTCCCTTGAGAGACATGGACAATAGACAATTTGGAGTGAAGATTTGCCATTTGGACTTTTTTTTTTTTTTTTTTTTTTTTTTGATATTAGAAATGCATTCGAAACAGTGTGTTTGTTTTTTCCCTTCTAGTTAAGGGACTATTTATATGTGTATAGGACAGCTACCTTTTTTTGTTGTTATTTTTCTTTAGTGAGGTCCAAAGAAATCTGCGAAAGGAGGCCACACCTTTGTCCTGCCGAGCCCTGATAACAAGTCACTCCAGACTGATCTGTGTGCCAGGCGTTTGTGCATTGTTGCACTTTGAATTATTATTTATCAAATTCTCGAAGGATGCTGAAGGAGGGACGCCTGTCTCCCTCCGTCATAGTCTCTGTGTTTCCGCTAGCTTTCCTCTCTTCTCTGTGCCCCGCCAGCCGCAGGGCCCACCCCCTGGGGAAATAATGGGTAGAAACACAGGCTGTTATTTGGCAAGAAACTGTCAGGGGACAAAACTGGAACCAGGTGGAGCCACTCTGAGAAGCTCTCACCCGTTCAGAACTTTTTTCCATAGCTGAAGAAACTTTCAGCAGCATCTTTGATGCTAATTTAAATGGAGCCTGCAGAGGGGGGATGAAGTGGATTTCAGTGATCCTTTCCTGTAGACTTTTTTTCTTTTGAAACCAAATCCAAAGGATATTATGGGAAAGTTAACCACTTGGTGATTTTTTTTTTAAGGGAAGGAACGTAGTTGCTTTCATCCTTCATTTTTAAAATAACACTTGAGTTATTTTCTGAGTAATCCAATAACGAATATTTGATGGCAGCCAGAGTGTGTTAGGAACTCTGGCTGAACATTTCATCTCCTGTGAGTCAGAATGGCTTTATTTCTCCCTCTGATGGTCCCCTGCTTCTGTGTGATGCTCTGGAAGTTCTTTAGAGGAAAGGATTCTAATTTTAATTAATTGTGGTGTGAATTAATCTTACGTAATTTTCTGCTTCCAGGCATTTTAGGAAAACAAATGGTGTTAGTAGATAAGGGGAGCCTATTAATGGTTTTTAAAACAAACACAGGGACATTTTTATTATAGATTTAATTTTTTTAATGAATGTTTTTAAAAATATGTAAATAGGACACCAAAGCTGCAGATGTTTGGGGTTTTTGTTTTCCCCTACTCAAAATAGCAAATAAGTGGCCAGCAATATTTTTAACTCATTCCAGTCAGGATATTTTTTTTATACATTGTCTAAATCTATGCCAACTTGGAAAACCGTCTCTGCTCTCTCTTCTCAAATGACATCAGCGAGTCCTTTTGATTTTAGCATTAAAATAGTTTCACTGTGATGGATAGCTTATCACCTGACTTAGCCCCCTCTACTTTGAAATTGACATTTTTTAAAAAATGCAACTAAGTGGTTAGTAGTGTGTGATGTTCAGAGTTGATGTAAACTGGAAAGGTTATGTGCGGTTGCTTTTTATTTTCTGGTTCGTTTTTTTTGTTTTTTGTTTTTTTTTTAATTTTATACTTTCAAATAAACTTGCAGTTTCCTTTTCTCTATTGGTACGAATGGTTCTTAACCTACTTTTCTCCTCTATGGCACGTCACTTCTGTCATGGCTTCTGCAACGAATTTATGCCATAGTAAAGTAAGAAAAAGGAAGACTATATTGATGGGACCTCAAAATATGATTGGCATTTAAGGATTACACACCTGGCGTGGTTGGAATACAGAAGTGAAGTCATGGAAACTGGGATATGAAGTCATGGGCCCTGGGATATCAGTTCAGAAGATGGGCATTAACTGCTTTCACTATGGCCCTATTTGAGGGTAAGGGGTAAGCGACTGCACTAATCATAGTAGATCCTGACCGCATATTCAAGAGGTATGCTACAACCCTCATACAAAGATGCTGGTAATTAGTTTTGAACCACAAATGGTGCAGATTGGCCCTACCGGTGATGGGAACATCTTTGTGCTCTTATAAGTCTCATTTTAGAACCGTGTGTTGACTGATGCTACAGGGACTATTGCACAGGAAGTCAGGATGCAGAGGAGAGCACCATGTGATAGGAGAAGTAACCTTGGCCTGGGCCAAAGCTGAAATCCACATGGAAATCTGAACACAAGAGCTACAGAATCTGCATTTAGCTCATATGTTGGTGCTTAGGCGTCTCAAAAAGAGGACCAAGCTATCAGACAGTGCTAACCTAAGTGTGTGCCATGTCATGTTTTGTCCCATGAGGTCAAGAATAGACCTTCCCAAGTAGGGTGTCTGGAAGATTTGTCAAGATATTAATTCCTTCATTTCTCAGGGTACTATTTTTAATGAGTGCTGGGATGAGGAAATGATTGAAAAGCACTAATCTAGAGCAGAGATCAGTAAACTTTTTTTGTCAAGGGCCAAATAATAAATATTTTTATCTCTGTAGCCATAAGGTCTTTGTAACAACTATGAAAGCAGCCATAGACAAAACATAAATGAATGGGTGTGACTGTGTGCCAATAACTATTTACAAAAAGAGATGAGCAGTTGGATTTGGCTCATGGGCTCTTGTTTGTCAATCTCTGATCTAAGAGATCATTCCCACATTGTGTCCATAGATCCAAGGCTAGAGGTGTTTTAGAAAAGAAACCAAGTTAATGGCCTGGAGTATTAGAATCCTTGAAATGGCACCAACCTCAAAAAAATTAAAAGTAGAAGAATGTATAAAGCAGACAATTCAAGGACCTGTGAAATTAATTTTAATTGACCCTATTAGCTCTTTTCCAGCAAATAAGGAAATGCAGGCTGAAGATGACTGAAGGCCTTCCCAATGAGGTCCCTAACAATTAGGTTGAATGCAGAGGCACTCATCAAAAACTGCTCCCACTAGGCCCTCTCTAAGGTGACAAACTGACGCAACAGTCCTTTAGAGAAAAGTCCATGAGGATGAGTGATCTGAGAGGTACTATCTGCTCTCTTTAGCTTGCCACCCTCAGGCAAGGCAGTAGATTCAAAGAGTAAACTGTAAGAGAAAGGACTGTTAGATGGCCACAGTGGTAAGTATACATAGCACAGGAAATGTACCCAGTGAGACCCTCGGGAGAAATGTTGGCAAAAATATGCAGACTCCTTCGACATCCTAGGGTTAATCAAGTTTAGGGGAATCCCTAGTTGTAAGTGATAGAAATCCAAGTCAGACAAACTTAATTGTATTAAATTTTGGAAGATGCGTCGGCTAATGAAACCAAGTTCAAGGGTATTGGACTATCGGTTTGGGGTAGAGCTGGATTCAGTCATTCAACAATTTTGCTTTAGAAATCTCTTTCTCTCTGTCCAGCTCTTCAGCCCATGGCTTTACACTGGGTGGAAGCAAGCGTCACAGAATATGCAAGCTCACAGTCTGAGAAAAAGAGATATTGTCTCTTTTCGAGTCTGTAGAAATTCCTTAAAGTGGACTTGTGATTGGTTGTCATCCTTAGTCACATGGCCACTACCGTGGAAGAGACAATTTCTATGTGGAAGGGGCTAGTCTTAGACAAAATGCCAATATGTCTACTTTAGAACATCGCCAAGGAGTGGGACCCACCCACAACTGGCTGGCACAATTTCTAGGACAACTTAAGAAAATAGCATACTAATACAAGCTTCAGGCCAACACAGACAGGTCTGAAAGACACAGAAGTTCCCTTCAAGGAAGTTTTCAGGAGACTCAATTACCTCTCCCTAACCTTAGGAGACAAGGTCAGTTTCCATTGCAGGCATGTTGGGCTTGGCTTAGGTGTGCGTTTATGAGATAGTCATCTGGGACAGGTCACAAGGATGTGGTAAATCCATAGAGACGGAGTTCTACTCAAACCTGAATTACCTTGTGAGCTCCAGAACTATCCCCAGACCAGTGAAAGTACTGGAATGGGCGATTACCACCTGGAGTCACCCGTACCCCTACCCTGCACAAGATTTTCAAGTTGATGGATCAGAGATACGTTCCCATTTGTCACCCTTGTCAAGCTACCCAGAGATTTAGTTAGACTCAACTATGCATGCTGTTAAGTAGCCTTTACATGGTTAACCCTTTTATTTACTCCATAAGAGTTAGGATGATGCATAAATATCTAGATCACCACTCCTGGGGAATTCTGGGACCACTGGTGCCATTGGAGCTGAAGGGCTGAATTCCCCTTGGGAATTTGGAATTTGAAGGCATGACCATGGGGGACTGGGATGCAATATTGGAAAAGCTTTTTTAATTTTAATATGACTGGTGCTTTTGTTGGGCTGACTTTGGGTCTGTGGTCTGAGCAAGGGTGGTTCATGTTAAGTTCCAGGATCAGGCAATATTTGGCTTAACTTGGCCTTCGAGTACACCCTGGTGAATCATCCCAGTGAGCCAGCAGAGGAAAAGGCATACAAAGGAGCACACGTGGGCCGTGTTCATGGGCCAGGCTTGGAAGTAAAACACACACCTCCACTCACATTCCATTGCCTAGAGTGTAGTCAGTCTCATAGCCACACGTACTCACAAGAGAGGCTCAGCAGGGAGATGGGCTGTGTGCCCAGGAAGAACTGGAAGAGGGTTTTGACACCAGTCACCAAATACCTGTTTGCCCTCCTCAGCTTGTGCATAGAATACACTCACCCCCTCCTGGAAGAAGAAACCCAACCATCCCATCTAATCAGATTCAAAGTCTAGGAGCTGGCAAAAATTTCTATGACAGGTCCAAATTTGGCTTTCCAGGAAAGAATTTCTCAACCCTACGTAGCTCTCATTGTCTCTCTTCTAGACTGCCTCCCTTCAGCCTAGTCTCAAAATCCTTGAATAACTTAAAAAACTATTCAGGATAAAAGTCAAAATCACAGTCTGTTGGACCTTACGCCATCAGCTGCCCATCGCCTAGCTCGCCTCATCTTCTGCTACTCTCCCCCTCTCCGTCAGTCTGCTCCACCTGCCTTTGCCACCTGGGTGGTTCTTGAACCCACCAGCCACACTGTCAGCTCAGGACCTTTGCTCTTGAGTTCCCTCTTGCCTGGAACACTCATTTCCAGATACTTGCAGTACTCTTCCTCCTTAGAGAACCATCAGGAGCCACGTCCACTTAGAATCTTGATATCGCTGTTCGTGAGACTTCAGCTATAGCCACATAGAGACTCCTGAAAGAGAGGAGACCAGAGCTCTCTCTCTCTCAACCAACATGAATCTGAGTAGTGATTTCTAGACCAAAGCAATACATGGATGCTTGGGAAGGAGCCTTGGAGAGTATGGTCAAACGGTATAGTACAGACATTTAATTTAACTTGGACCAAAGTTATCCACAGATCAGGAGGTGAAATGACTTAAGAAATACCTTGAAATTTGAAATAATACACTGACATGTGTAGAATAGAACCCACCAGGGAGCTTGCTCTTTTGGTCACCCTGCATGAAGTGTGACTCTTTTGCAAAAGGGCCCTAGGCAAACCTTTGTCTTGAAGTGTGCTCCCGGTATGCCGTCTGTGAATCCACCAAGGCCACACAGACCTGCATGGAGACCCCAGGACCACAGATTATGTTTGGAGGTGGTGGCATCCCCATTCAGAGATGAAGAACCTACCCCAGCTCAAACAGGAAAAGAGTTACAGAGATACTCTAGAAAGAGAAGAAGGGATCAGCTTCCTTGTACGTGAAAAATAAATTGCTTAACTAATCCCTCAAGTTGGAATCCATCACCAGGAAATAACTGATAATATGAGTGTCTTGACCCCACTTGCTGGCATGGCTTAGATCGAATAAGTGGCTCTTTCATGAAAATGATGTTTATGTTTGCCCAGTGTATCAGCAGGAATCAGTCAGAGCCACTGTGAATATTACAGGAACAAGGGATTGAATATGGAAATTAGGGCTTACACTGATGAGGGCAGAGCAGGCAGAGGGATGCCTACAAGGCTACAGCTGGAAGATTCCAGACACAGTTACCAATGACAGCAGCCTGAGCCTGGGACAGGTGGAGAACCAGAGCTCACAAGAAAGGCCAAGAAGCCACCACATGGACCCCAGAACGGAAGTGCAGCGAGTGAGCTGGCGGAGAGCATGGTGAGCTGCAGGTCTCATTTACCCAAACCCCTGAGAACGGTGACTGCTGCGCTGCTGCCTCCAAATCTCATGTGAGTGCTGTTCATTGGTTCTTATTTAACAAGAAAAGGGAATTTCATTTTTGACCTTTAATTTTGGTAGGCATGCCCAAGAATTGGAGTTCACAGTTTTCAAAATTATAATGATTCCATTATGTTATTTGGTTTACTCACTAGTAACCTGTTTAGATAATTTGTGCTGGGAAATAGAAAGACATGGCTTAGGAGTTTATGAATGATCTGTTTTGACCCTCAATAGAACTTTTTTCTGCCCTCTGTGGATCCCAGGGAGACTCGGAGAGGGACAGTTTTAAGTATTGAGTGAGCAAGTTCATGAAGTTGGAAGTAGGATGCTGTTTCCTTGCCTGAGAAAAAGGCCAGTTGGTGGACCACAAGTTTGGCTGTGAAGCCATATGAATTAGAGGAGAAAAAAATGTTGAAAAGTGTAAGGTTTTTGGCCTCCAGTCCATGGCTTTCTTCCCTAGTTTACTATTACCTTGTCATAAGATCAAATTTACTAAGTAAAAATCAAGTAAAAATATCAATTGGTCTTTGTCAATCAGAAACCAGATTGCTCAAACTGGGAACAGAAGTTTCAGAGATTCTAGAAGGAGAGGGAGTCAGCCTTGAAAGGGGGATGCAGATCGCCTTTCTCTCCTACTCACTCCCTCTCCTCCTCACTGTCCCTTCTGTCACTCTCTGTTCCTTGGTTAAAGACTTTTTAAGACAGACCTCTCCATGCTCTTTAGAGCAAGCAGGGCGGGTAAGTGCCCTCAGTTCAATCTGAGGTCCTAGTTCTCCCCACAGGAAGATCTGAGGGAGTTTAGACCTGGGAAATAGAGTGTAATAGGAGATTCTCATTTTGGTTTTGGTTATTAGCCATCTTTTTCTTATCAACCTTTACTGGGGAGACCTACACTTTAAAAAAATTACTAGGCACTTATATCCACTATTAAAATTGATATCTTCATTTTATCTTTGGTTCTTGCCTCTGTACTCAAACTCTGAGTTTGCAAGACGGCAGCCCAAGGGTGGTAGTATTCAACCTACGGATATATTTTAATTGGCTTGTAAACTCCTCTTTTTTTTTTTTTCTTTTTTTATTGTGAACCTGTTGTCAGCAATTACAGTTCAGGAGATTTCACATAAATTCCTGGGCATCTGGCTTCTTTTAAAGAGCCAGAAGATATAGCAACACTGGGTTCCCGTCCCACATGTCAAACTCGCCAGCGCTGAGAGCAGCTGCCCAGTTCAGATGAAACATTCGCTCTTCAGCTCATCACAGCCACCGTTTCTCCACATTGTCTCCCATCCAACTCACTCGACTCATCGAATTGCTCGCCTGGCCCCTGTCCTCCTTGTAGAACCGGAGGCAGCAAGGCTGAAGAGCTGTCACCCAGACTTCTAACAGTCACCGGCAGTTTCTTTCTGGAAGAAGCAAGTACTGAAGACTTTGACAACTGCCAACACTGCCACCGATTAGCCTCGTCACTTTTTAGGTCTCCGTCTCCTTTCTCTAAAAATTCTTATGGACATTTGTTATGTCCTGCATGGTTGGTTGGTTGGTTGGTTGGTTGGTTGGTTGGTTGGTTTGTGGGGGTGAAATATACATAACATAAAACTTACCATTTTAACCCCTTTAAAGTATGCGGTTCGGTGGCATTAAGCACAGACACATTGTTCTGCAACCATCTCCAGCTTCCATCTCCAGAACTTTTTCATCATCCCAGACCAAAACTCTCTGCCCATTACACCATCATTCCCCATTTCTCCCTTTTCTCAGTTCCTGGAAAACACCCTTTCGCTTCCTGTCTCCGCGAATCTGGCTACTCTGGCTACCTCACGTAAGTGGAATCATTCAGTACTTGTCTTTTTGTGTCTGGCTTATTTTAGCATAATGTCTTCAAGGTTCATTCGTGTCGTAGTACATGTCAGAATTTCCTTCCGTTTAAAGGCTAAACAATATTCCATGTATTTATATAACATACTGTTTTATCCATTCACCTGTAAACAGACATTCGAGTTATTTCCACCTTTTGGCTAGTGACTGATGCTGCTAGGAATGTGGGTGCCAGTGTCTCTTTGAGTTCTCGTTTCCAGTTCTTTTGGGTGCACACACAGAAGTAGAGTTGGCCCGGCACTTTCTGCACATCTTTCCTAGGTTTGGGAATTCCTAGGAGTCCTGCCTCCCCAAGGAAGAAGTTAGGAACTCATGTTCTCAGGCTCCCTGGAAACTAGGGCCCAGGCCCATGATGGAGGCTCGGCTGGTAGGACCCTCGAGTGAAGACCTGCGTTTGAGGGCAGTGGGAAGGAGGTACCATGCAGAATTGGTTCTCAGGGTGGCAGAGGGATGTTAAACTCCAGGCTGCAGCGAAGGCAGGCATCCCAAAGCTGCCTGGGGTCGGTGCTGCCAGCTGTAGTTCCCATGCCAGGAATGTCTGCAATGACATTATCATCCTACACAGCCTCAAGTCTGACTCTCTGGTCCTCCCAGAAATTCTCCAAGCCACATAACAAATTCCTTTTCTGTTTAAACCAGCAAAACTATAATTTTCAGCAAAGATCCTGACTGATTCAATACTCAGCATGGCTGCAATGTGGGGGGACCAGCACTGAACTTAGAATCACAAACCTGAGTTCTAGTCTCAGCTCAGCTCCCAACTCCCAGCAGGACTACACAAATCAGTCTGTCTGACAAGCTCAGCTTCGTATCTGGCATATGGCTGTCATCTGTACCTCCTCAGCCAGTAGTGCGAAATCCAGGCGATATTGCACATGGATCCCTTGTGAAGGGCAATAGAAAGGTTTCATGGGAGGTCACATCTTTCGTTACCTCACTAGGGATCCAGCTGCCCTTGCTGTTGTGGGACCAGTGCTCTAACCTTGAGCTAGCTACAAGCAGCCTTGCTTTTAAATACTAAGCAGTTTGGGGATCTGCATTAAGTAGATCACTTCAGGGCAAAATCTTGAATGCACTGGTACCCAGGGGTTTAAAGGAATTCATCCAAGTCCTCTTTTTGGTAAAGACAAGGAGAGGGGAAATGGAGGAATGTATTAGGCAACCTGATGAGCCAAGTGGCCAAATGCAGTGATGATGATAGAGACAACAATGATGATGATGATGATGGTGATGATAGAGACAACAATGATGATGGTGATGATGGTGATGATGGTGATGATAGAGACAACAATGATGATGGTGATGATGGTGATGATGGTGATGATAGAGACAACAATGATGATGATGATGATGATGATGGTGATGATGGTGATGATAGAGACAACAATGATGATGGTGATGATGGTGATGATGGTGATGATAGAGACAACAATGATGACGACGACGACGACGACCATGACAGCACGTGTTGGTCATTTATTTTGTTCCCAGCTCTTTTGCTATCATTTACATTGTCTCATATCATCCTCTGGATCAGGAGTTGAAAAACTCACAGGCCAAATCTGGCTCACCACCTGTTTGTAAATAAAGTTTTATTGGGACAAGGCCATGCTCATT
The DNA here is from genome assembly GCF_014176215.1 of Rousettus aegyptiacus. NCBI lineage: Eukaryota > Metazoa > Chordata > Mammalia > Chiroptera > Pteropodidae > Rousettus > Rousettus aegyptiacus. The sequence goes on from NW_023416308.1 coordinate 101,463,474, forward strand.
CGTTCACTAATTCTATGACTGCTTTCATTCCACAGTGGCAGAGTTGAGTAATTGCAACAGAGTTCATATGGCCCAGGAAGCCTAAGATGTTTGCTTTCTGGCCTTTCGTAGAAAGAGTTGCCGACAGTTGCTCTAAATGAAGCCTGAGAGCGGTGTATCATTATTCCACCCTCTCTCCAATTGGATACTGAGAGCCAGAGGTATAAAGAGCTTGGTGTAAGACCTAAGCCTAGTAAGTCCTCAATTTCAGATCTGAGCTCAAAGGGCATGCTCCAACCACCAAGTTTTAAACCTTCCATCATTTTATGGCAGTGATGTCTCCTCTTTTCCTTTCTGTTACCTGTTCCCTCTGAGAAAACATGTGGGTGACAGTCACTGCCTTTCACCTTCAAATGATGATATTAGGCCTGAATTGAAATGTCCACTTCCTGCCTCCAGGCTCTTGTTCAGAACTGGATGTTTCCTCCCTAGAGGTTATTTACTGCCTTGCTGCTATCAAAACCAATCAGTTCCCCGGAAGCCAAGGTGCTCTCGGTCTGTAAATAGTAGGAAGCCTGTGCTGGCTTGGGAGCTGAACCCAGGGACCCCAGAGAAACGCAGCTTCGCCAGGCAGGGCGGGTGTTGTGGAAACTCTTCCCTCTGGAGCAAGCGTTCCCAGGGTTTCAGCTCTTGTCACTTTGGTGCCCCTTTACCACACCGCCCACATGAGTGAGCCCTGGGCCCTGGAGGGTGTTTCCGCATTCTGTTCTACTTCTCATCTGAGCTCAAAGCTTACTGAGGATGGCTGAGTCTCTGACAGTAAACAACCACAGGCTGTGGCTGGCCACCGAGCATGCTCCCTCGGAGAGGAGCACTCAGGCTGGGCACTCGCTCACCCCCCGTCAGGTAGAACTAAGAAGGAAGGAGCCAGAGCGTAGCCTCTCTGGAGGATGAACTGTCCGCACTGTGCCAGCTTCCGGTTCAGTGGCTTCCTCACCTCTGTGGTTTTCAATCGACTTCGCCATCTTAATTCTGACGTCTGTGTGACACGTGCAGCGGGTTCGGGCTTGGGGGAAACAGGCGGCAGGAAGCAGTCTGGAAGCCCCTGATGGAATGGGTCTGGCAGGAAGGGCTTGGCCCACTGCTATGGAGCCTGGGAAAGTGAGTTTGCGCCTGGGCTCTGCTCAAGCCCCTTTCGGGCAACTGAATGCTGATGGAATGATTCTGATTTTGAAAATGAGCTCCCCCCACCCATACTACGGCTCAGAATTGGCGTTTTTGGCATCTCAGGGTGTGCCAGGGCAGTACCCTGTCATGCATAAAGTCCAAAGACAGACAAGCCCATGCCAGTCCTGGCCTCAGTGTCCCCAAGCCTATTCCCACGTGTAAGGCCCTTCTCTACGCCTCAGCAACCCCTTCTGTAAAATGGGTAAGCAGCTGACCCAGGAAGCCTCCCCATTCCAGAGAGCCTTGGTCCCAGGAGACAAGCGCGGGGCGTGACAGCACTGGCGGCTGTGCAAGTCTGCCTCCAAGAGTGAAGGGAAGTGGGTTCTGCAGATAGTCTCTCCATAGACCTTAGATCTTGAATAAATTGCATGTTGGAATTTAATTTGGAATCCCTGCTGTTTCCTTGATGAACGCAAACCGCACTGCAATTAGAGTGATGAAGCAGGCTGCCGCCGCTCCTGACAGGAACGATCTGTCTGAGCAAGCAGAGAGGGGGCAAGCGGTCGGCAGGTAGCTGGTGGACACACGCGGGCACGTTCCCTGCATCTCCCCCGGAGAGAAAAGCCATCAGTGACAGGGGGCGTTCACTCCGACCTCCGCCGAAGGAGCAGGGTAGAGGGGCAGGTTTCAGGGGGACTTTCTTGGTTCGCATCCCATCTGACCCCCCGCTAACACAGGGTACGTCATGCCTCAGGTCTCAGAACCTCGCCTCCTTTACCATCCCAGCATGGAAGGAAACGAACATGTACTGAGCAGTCACTAGGTGCCAGGGACTGGGCCGAGTTCTCCAAAGGCATTATCTCATGGAATCCACTCGGCAACTTCATGAGACAGGCACCCTCATCATCTCCATATCACGGATGAGAAACCTGTGACTCAGAGAGACTAAATATTGCAAAGCCACACAGCTCTTAAGTGATGGTGGCGGGTAGGATTTGAGTCTGATGGTCTGGGTCCAAGCTCACTTTCCACATTACCCATGCAGTCCCAAGGCCCTGACCTTCCAGAGACCGATTGTTTGCTGCCACCTCTGAGGATCGCTGCTCCAACTATCCCCGCACTCTCATAACTGGCTCATTGAAAGAATCTGCTCTCTCTACCCCCTCACTGGCTCTTCTCCCACAGGAAGATGACTGGCCATCCAGAGGACCATGTGAAACAGGTACGGGGAGCATGCCCGGCCTTCCCAGGCTTCAGATAGAAAGCAGACTAGAAGCCTGAGTCAGGTGTTTGCTTTCCTGACCCAGCTCCTCCACGTGGGACTAGATAGAATAGTTGATGTGGCCCTTTTTACAGAGGGAAAGTAGGAAGAAGTGGTAAAAAGCCTCACTTTGGCCTCACTCCAGGGTGCATACTCTCAAAGCTGATTTTTGAGCCCCATTTTATCCAGTTGTATAGATACACTAAAGGCTAGAATTCAGAAAAGGAAGAGAGGGACTATCGCCTCAAACCAACCCATGACTTGCAGGCACCAGAGCTGAATATCCAGTTCTCAGGCTGGGGGGCACTACAGCAGAAGAGCCCATTCCAGAAACAAAGGTGAGTGCCCCCGACACTCTGCTCCCTGGTACTCAAACCCAAACCCTCAGAGACAAGGTGTGTACAGACCCGGGGCTCCCAGATCGGGAAGCTGGGAAGAATGGAAGAGATTCTGTTGGAAAGTCCACATGCGGACAATGGGCCCAGAGCAGCAGAATGAGCCTCGATCTCATAGTCGATAGACCCAAATTCAAATCCCGGCCCAACCCCTATCTTGCTGTGTGGCCTTTCTGGATTTAGCTTCCAGAGTGAAACTGTGAAATAAGTGAGACATTAGAATTCTGTGATTCTAGTGTGATTAATGGACATATGAAAGCCCAAAGCCACAGGTCAATAGATCCTGCCTCCTCACGGTGACTCCCTGCCGGAGACAAATGGCAAATATAGCTCATGTCTCAGACTGTCACTCCTCCCACAAACACGTGGTAAAGGCTTGCAATGTGCTGACTGTGCCAGGGGGTCGGAATTCATTACGGAACGAGAAATTTTCTGTCCTCACGGGATCACGAGTGAAGGGAGGAGAAGGACAAGAAAACTGCCTAAGCCCCCCAGTCACGGCGTAGCGGGGGGAGAGCCGCGGAACGGGAGCACGCACGGCTGACCCCACGCAAATCTCCACCTCTCTCGATTGTGTTGTGATAACAAGAGTCCAGGTTTGACTGCTTGACTGAGAACAAAATAACACTTGCTCGAACAAGATGGATGTTTTATTTCTCCATCATATAACAATCTAGACATAAGGCATCCAGGGCTGTTAGGATGGCTCTGGAATATCAGTGACTGGGTTTCTTCCATCTCGTGGCTCTGCATCCCTGTATATTGCCCTCGTCCATGGGCTGGAGATGGCTTACCACCATGCCCACTTTTCAGCCAGCAGGAAACAGGAAGAGAAAAGGAGAGCGTGATCCAGGCATTAGACACATTACTTCTGTTCGTGTTCTGTTGGGCAGAGCTTAGTCATATGGCCATACCTAGCTGTAAAGGAGGTTGGGATGGGTGGGCTTTTTCTGCACAGCCATGTGAAGTGACTGGCTAAAGACTTGGGATTCAGTTACTATGTAGGGGAGAATGAGAAATGCGAATTAGCCATCACTGCCATACTTGCTTTTCTCTCTCTTTGAATAATGACCGAAACAAATAGAGCTGACTTAGCCCAGCACAAGGTCAAGTGCTATCGTAGTTCCAGAAGATAGAATCCCTATTCTCAGAGCCTGTGGAAAGGCTGGAAACCAAAGAATGTAGGACTGTCTGCAGTGTCTTTGTGGAAAGTAGCCACTCTAGGTATTTCAAAAAGAGGGCAGTTAGTATAGGGAATTGATTTATACAGGCGATAGGATAGCTGAGAAACCAAATAGCTCAGAGATTAGCAATCACAAGATGTCATTTCACTCCCAGGCCACAGAGGACAGAGGAGGAGCCCAGAAACAGAGACCAACGTGCAGAAGCCAAAACCATGGTGAATGATGCCCAGTGGGACCTAGGACCTCAGAAGGAGCGAGAGCTGTGGGGAGATGCAGCTGCAGCCGGAGATGCCGCTGGGGACAAAGCGAGAGAGAGCGCTACTCTGGCTTTTCCCCTCTGCCCATCCCCTGTCGGTGCTGCCCATTGGCTGAAACTAACTGGTTGACGCGATTGGAAAGAGATTCTTGAAAATACAATGTTCTGCAGTGCAGAGCTCAGCAAGGGAAGGGCAGTGGTTAGATATGAGCACAAACAGGCTAGCACAGGTTACACAGAGCCTCAGAAACACCCACGGGACCGGCCTTGTAGTGTATTACTGGAAAATTGTATTTTCTTCAGGCTAGAACTAATTAATATAACGTACTAGGATTTGACTTTTAGGGAATAAGACAGAAGCCGGAGTCCTGATTTCCAAAATGAATAAACGAAAGTAGAAGGTAATGGATTAGTTTCCTATTGCTTTTGTAACAAATTGCCGTAAACTTAGTGGCTTAAAACAACACAAATGTTATCTTACAGTTCTGGAGATCAGAAGAACAAAATAGTCTTTCTGAGCTAAATGCCAGGTGTTGCAGAATCATGTTCCTTCTTGAGACTCCAGAGGAGTGTTCACTCCTTCCCTTTTCCAGCTTCCAGAGGTTGCCATATCACTCCGACCTCTGCTCCCATCCTCACATCTCCTCTCGCTCTCCTACTTCCCTCTTGTAAGGACCATGGTGATTATACTGCACCCACCAAGATAAATCTGAGATAATCTCTCTCCCTCAAAATTCTTAATCTCATCTGCAAAGTTCCTTTGACCATGTAAGATAACTTACTCACAGGTTCTAGAGATTAACACGTAGACATCTGGAGGAGGGCCGTTATTCTGCCTACTGTAATCCTCATTTCCTATTTCTCCCAGATTTGAATCTAGGACCTCAAAGACTAAATCAGCATTTAAAAGTTGCATAGCCAAACTACCCATAGGTAGTTTAGACCATGGCTGCAGTCTGCAGACTAACGCTTGGTGCTTCTTTGGAGGATGTGCAGGGGGAAGCTCATTTAATGCTGGTTTCATTCCTGATTATAGTGGAATTGGGTCAGTTAGGAATAATTTGGGCTGCAAGCTACTGAAAATCTGACTTAACTAACATTTTTTATTCTTAATAACCAAAGTCTATAGGTGTCTCCTGGTTCGATTATGTTGGGGGTGGGGCATCTTCATGAGTCTCATGACAATTCCCTAAGGATTTTGCCTTACTCTCATTAGATGTGTGCCCCAGCTCTGGTCATCCTGTCCAAAGTCAAGGCAAGGAAAATGGAAGAGATAGCACCGTTTACTCTTGCGCTCATTATCAGGAAGCAAGTTTTTCCAGACCTTCTCCCTGCAGACTTCCACTTACATTTCCCTGGCCTGAAACAGTCATGTTGCTACCCCTGGAAGCAAAGGAGGCTGGAAAAGCAAATAACCGGCATTTCTAGTCTCTATAGTGAAGTCTAACAAGGGAGAAAGAAGCGAGGTATTAAACAAAAGAGTCTGTCGTCACTACCTCTTTTGGATGCACTTGGTTCTTCTCTTTGAATGTGAGCATGAACTAGATAGTTGATTTGGGCCGATTATGTTTAGCAGCAACTTTCACGTCACCTTTCCTCTTCTGACTCCCATGGCAAAGTCAGCTTTTTGGAAAAACCCATGACCTCTCTGTCTATTTTTGGGGATCCCAGGGGCCTGGCAGGAGAGAGCATATTGCAGATCTGGAGCATGGAGGATAATAATTAATGATATTGCTGGTGGTGATAAAAACAATTATATGAGGTAAGTTCTATTATTCTTCTCATTGTACAGATGAGGAGACTAAGGCTAGGAAAAGCTGTGTACCCTTTCTCAAAGTGACACCAGTACTAAGACCCTGAGTTTTTTTGGTCACTATACCGTACCACCTTCCGAAAAAGGCAGCAAGTCTCTAAGACCTACAAAAGCCAGAGGAGGAATGTTCCAAGATCAGTGATCCAAAAGATGCCACCAGGGTCCAAAATTTGTTGCACGTATAAAATAACATCAGTGGCAATGGAACATGATCTGGGGAGGCAACAGGCACACCACACACTTAGCATCGTACCACAGTTCATTAATCACCCTCAATTCAAAAGCATTTATCATGATTAGATTCAGCCCAGCCCCTGTGGTAATGGATTTTTTTTTTTTAAGTAATGCAAACAGAAAACCACATCTTCCCTGTGCCTTCCATAGGTCATGATCCGGAGGTCGGGCTCATTCATTCATTTAACAAATACTTATCGTGCACCTTCTGTGTGCCAGGCACTGTTCTAAGATGCTGGAAATTTATCAGGGATCAAAATAAGTAAAAAATCCTGCCTTCATGGAGCATATATCTCTCTCTCCTCCTGTGGAGAGACAGGCAATAAACAAATAGGTAAAATATAGAGATTGTTACATGGTGTTTCTACACTCCTAAGAAAGGACTGACTGTCATGGTTACAAGTTTCCATCACAATTAGTTTTAAACCTGTCTAATCCATCAATGGCAGTTTTATAATCTTGGTATTAAATGAACCAAGAGCTAGTTTTAAACTTGACTAACTGATGAGTGACAACTCACTTCAATGAACACAACTCTGAAAGTCAGGCAGTCTGTGATAGCCTTGTGGTATGGAAGTCAGCCAATTGCTGGTGGACTCACTTCTGTGAATATACTTATAAGGCTGACATCAACCCACTCCGGCCTCTAAAACCAACACGACCCAAAATATACTGGTCCCAACACTCTATAAAAGACCAGCAATTTGCTTTGCTCAGAGGAATTTGTCTGACCAGCGTGGCTCTTTCTTATTTCACCTTAAGAAAGATTTTCAGATTTGCGGTACTGGGCTCCTCCTTTGATAAATCGGGAGGTCCCAATGAGATTATTTTAAAACCCTCAGTCCAACAGATCTTACCAGGTCCTTGGTTCCCAAATTCACTTACTCTGGATTTTCCTGATATGTTTCATTAAAATGTCTTTTCTGAATCTATTTTGTTATTCTAGGATTTGTAACCAAACTGTTCTTTGTAGAGGAACATCAACCTTAATCATTATATAATTAGAACTTCTTTTTGGATATACATCATTAATTTGCTCATTTTTTTTCCTCTTGCTTTATAAAGATGCCATTTGTGTGTTTGCTTTTCCCCCCTGGATTAGGACCCATTCTAATGACCTCGTTTTAACTTAATTACCTCTTCAGGGCCCCTATCTACAAATATAGTCACATTCTGAGGCACCGGGGGTTAGTGCTTAAACAGGTGTATTTTATGGGACACAACTCAGCGCATAACACTCGTAACAACTGATCTTTTGGGAGAAATTTTGACGTGTCAATGTTAAGAAATTAATACGTTTAGTAACAATAGCTCTAGAAAGTTACGGGAAAGTATTTAAAAATCGGTGTCAGCTTCTTTGATTGATTTGATGCTGAGGATGCAAAACAAAATGCTGACTCCCAACAGAGTCTGTCTTGATGACTCTCTGCTTAAACTTCATTCCTGCTCAAACTCTCAGAATTCTATTCTATTAGCGCTACTCTCTCTGCTTCACCGTCACCGCCCACTATTCACTCTCTTCCTTCTGCCCTTTCTCCTGACTTTCTAAGTGAGTTTGTCTCAGGAAAAAAAAAATAATCCCCCTTAAAGTTCCTAAACCAGAAGGCCTAGCTAGCTATAGAAGTTGAATTTCAACCATGGTCTACAGCTAAATTGAGGGCTATAATTAAAGTATGTTTGTAAACTTCAGGAAGAAAGACAGAAATTTGCTGCAGAATTCATGATTTTGTCGTATCGATGGCCCTGCTTAATGTCAGATCCATACCAATTAGTTCATGTAATTGTTAGTCTCTCTAAGTAACGATAGCTGAGGGATAATGTTAAAAGCAGCAGTGTAGGAGGAAGAAAGAGAGAAACTAAGTGGCCCAGCTATGCCACAAGTGTTTAAATGGCCCTGAAAGGAGAAGAAAACGAGGAAAGTTACTAAAATAAGGCCATTTCAGCCTTTTCCTTAGAAGCAGTGGTACGCTGGTAAATGTTTAGCCACCGTTTCTCTTGAGGGGGCTGTGAATTGTATTGTTTGCGAGTTTCTATGTGTAAATACTCACCCCGTGGTCACTTTCAACATGACATCAGTGAATGCAGTTGAGAGTCCGTGCAAGCCGCTTCCGGCAACTCACTGGTCCAGGGTAGCTGGAACAGATTTGGTTTTGTGAACAACTCTAGCCCCTTGGTTCAATGATGGGCAAGTGTCCCAACCTGGGCTAGACAGTGTCCTACTTGTCCACAATTTTCAGGAGAGATGGTAGCCCTTCGGTGGCGTTAAGCTAGTTGCTAAGCTAATGAGAAGGTATCCATTTCTCCTTCTACCAAGGGCTTGCCGCCACTGGGGTGGCTCATCTGTTCTTTTATATTATTATTAAAATTTTAATTTTGAGCAGTTTAGGTGCATAGCCAAATTGAGAGGAAGGTACAGAAATTTACCATAATCCCCCACCCCCTCGCATGCATAGTCTCCTTCATGATCAACATCCCCCACTAGAAGTGTACCTTTCTTAAAATCTACGGACCTACATTGACACATCACCACCCAAAATCCATAGCTCAAATTAGGGTTCACTCTCGATGTTGTACATTCTATACGTTCGGGCAAATATATAATGGTACGTATCCACCATTATAGTGTCAGTACGGAGTAGTTTCATGCCCGCCACCTATATTTTAGCCGCTACTTCTGTTCCTCCCGCATTACTTTCCCCTTCTCCCTCTTCTCGCTATCTCGTAACTGCTGCTTTTTCATGGCCCCCGATGCTTCCTAGGTCTTGCCCATTGCCTTTGCTTTGTGCCTCTCCTCACTTCTCCTTATGTCACCCTGTGAAAAAAGAGACCGTGCCTGTTTTCAATACTATTGCTGGGAATACTTTCATGTAAGTGAATGATTTTTGTCTTTCTCAGAATTTTCCATTCAGACTTGCCAAGAAATGGGGCCTGATGGGACTGAGCCCCATTGGTCAGGCATTCATTCCCCCCTGTCCAATCCATCATGAACAATGCACAGCAGGGCCGCCCATTTAAAGAATTCCTCGCAGGTAATCTAAAGTTTTCAGAAAGATGGAACTACAACTTTAAGTTGCCGCCTGTTCTCTGCAAGCAAGCTATGATGGGCAGATCCCGACATGACCCACAGGGACCCCTTTTCCTGATAGTCCTGCCATGTGTGATTCTCTCCTCTTAAGTGCAGGCCAGACCTAGTGACTTGCTTTTAACCCAGACAATACAGCAGAAGTGATAAGATGTCACTGCCGTGATTAGGTTACCAAAGATGGCGACATCTGTATGACTGGTATTCTCTTTCTGATCCTTCTCATACGTTTGCCCTGATGGAAGGATCATCTCTCAAGAAACTGTGGGTGACCTTCAGCCAACAGCTGGAAACTGAATCCTACCAAGAGTTACATCAGTTGACAAGTGTACCTGTCCCAGCAAAAACTTTGAATGAGACCAAGCCTCACTCAACTAACACCTTGATTTCAGCCTTATGAGAGACTCTGAAGCAGAGGATTCAGCTAAGATGTGCCTGGTTCTCCATCTATACCAATTATGAGATAGCTATTTCTAGTTACTACGTTCGGGGATAATTTGCTATGCAACTATAGATAACTATACACACACCAAATGATATCTCGATATCACTTCTACCATTATTTCTTACTTGCTACCTCTTTCTTGATTCAGGTCATTCTGAGCTGGGGATTTGGGGCAACAGAACCGGCTCTTCTTTAGAACTTTGTTGTGTTTCAAGGGCCAGAGGCAGTGGATGGAGAATAAGTGTCTGTAGGAGACATCCCAGCTGAGCCCATATCCATGGAGGAGACTGCAGCTCCTGGCATCCCTGGCTTCTTGCGCCCTATAGCACCAATGCTATGGCTTTGTTTTCCTAGGGAGTGGGTGACTAACCCTCTGGAGAGAGGCCCGGGGCCAGCAGATGCCAATGACAGTGAGAAGATGACTTGAGGCTGAATCCTCCTTCACTCTCAGAGAATGATTTATACTTTGGCCTAAGATGGCCGCTGGAACCTCACATTCTGCTCTGTCCTCACTACTTATCAATTTTGAGACCATGGATACATTATTTCACCACTTTAAGCCTCAATTTCCTCCCATGTAAAACAAGAATAATAATACACCATCTCCACCAAAGTCATCGTAATACAGGTAGCCTGTCTCAGAGCAAGTGCTCAATCAGACTGGTTGTCGTTATAGCATCATTTAACAAACATGGGAATCAATATGAAAAACTCCCTTGACTGGGCTGAGGATCAAACATGCTGGCGTTTTGCGGCTGCCTGTGCACTGCCTTTGTGAGCCCTCCAGATAAGCTGCGTCTGCCAACTCTCTAGATCATCAAATACACAGCTGGCCCGGGAGCCTCCGGCCTGGAGCTGCCTTTGCTGCTGTGTCTGCTGCCATCTGGATATTAGAGGGAGCACGGAGAGAAGGGGCTGGTTGCTGAGGTAGTAACAGCTGAGGTGGGGGGCCCAGGAAAGCCCTGGGCTGCAATCTGCTTGCTGCACACTCGTTTGAGATGCATGGTTTTCAGCAAGGAACAAAACGGCTTCTCTAGGATACAACTAGCCACTACCTGCCTTCCTCCTTGGAGTGCAGAAAGCCTGGGGCTCTGCCTCAGTTTTGACCAGTGAGCAGCACTGATGGCTGAGTTGTCCAGTTTGAGGAGAGCTCAGGGTGCAGCTGACCCCGACAGGCCAAAAAAGAGCACTTGCCATTTGGGGTGGAGTTTTTCCTTCTGATGCTTCTGGCATCAGAATCAGGAAGAAGGGTTTTGAATAGGAGTTATGAGTAGGTGACAATTTGTTCATTTAGGAAGCTTCAGGCACTCTACTGGGTGCCAGAAAGATTAACGCCAGGAGAGGAGAAGCAGTGTGCTAACAGGGTATGGGGTTCTCAAACTTTAACTTGTCTCAGAACCACGTGGAGCGTTCATTAAAAAACAGAGTTTTTATTCAGTAGGTCTGGGGTACAGCTGAAGGGTTTGCATGTATAACAAGTTCTTAGTGACGCTGCTGCTGCTGATGTGGGTATCACACTGACTACTGACACTAGTAGATATGGGCTCTGCTGGGTTTGACTTGAAACCAACTCAGCTATTAATGGCTGTGGGATCTTTGACAGCTTAGTCTCTGAATCATTGTCCCTGTAAAGTAGGGATGATGACAATGTGTACCTTGTGGGCTTCAGGTGAGCTGTATGGGTGAAAGTACCCAGAGCAGTGCCCAGATTATAAGTTAGGAAGCCCATGATACACATTAGCGATGATGATCCGGTACGCGTATTCAACATTTTATGGTGAGAAAGGCGAGTAAGAAAAGGTCCCTATGTATTCATGCATATACAAATGTTTGCATGTGATTTCAAGGGGTTCACAGATCTTCGAAGGCTCGTCCTTCTTCATGCCCCTGGTTTGCTTAGCAGATCATAATAGCCACTGTTTTGGAGCCTCTATTATGTTGCTTGGCAGGTAATATATATTCAAAATTATTTCATTCTGTCCTCATAGTCACTTTGTAATCATCATTGGCAGTCATCACCATTCCTATTTTATAGACAAAATAAGTGAGTCTCAGAAAACTTGCCAAGAGGGTGGTGGAGTAGGGATTTGTACACAGACCCATTAGACCTCACATCACATGGCCACTATTTGCATCCTTAGAGGTATTGCATCCCCAATTTATCTAGAAGAATGTATTTAGCAATGTCTAAGTGCTCAGACCTACAGGGAGTTGCCCTTGATAAAAGTTGCCCTTGACCTCAAAGAACTTATATCTAACTGAGGAATCGAGAGAGGCACAACGTTTGTAACTAGTACGTAACTGCAGGCCGATTAATGGGTGTGGCAGAGAGCTGACGTGGTTCATGAGACGGTCGTTTACACGTCACATGTCCCAGCATCCTTTGCAGCTACCCGAGTGCCATCCTGAGTGGACTCCAACTCTGTACACGTCTGTGTGGCCGCTGTGCACTGGGACCCTAGGGGACGGGACTCTCATCTGGGTCCCTCGGTACCCCTGGCATAGAAGTGCTGCCATAGAAACATGGAGAGATGCTAGAAGTGATGAATAAGGAATTCCTATATGATGGTGCCCCATCTGACAAGGCTCGTCCACATTGATTATGTTGCCTGAGAGATATGTGGTGGGGTGGTAAAGAGCACAAGATCTGGAATGAGACCGTCTGGAGAAAATTCCAGTTCTCATCATTACTAGCTGTGTGACCTTGGGCAAATTACCTAACTTCCTTGGGTCCCACTTTTCTCATCTGTAACAAATGGGAATAATAATGGCTCTTACTTCCCAAGGTCATTAGAATATTTAATGCATGAATTCAATATTCTAAACATCTAAAAGGCTAAGAATAGTGGCTGGCTCATAGTAAATGCTCAAAAAGATGAGCTATTATTCTTCCTCCTCCAATCATCCAAGGGTGGCACGTCAAGGACGCGGCAAAGAGACCAGGAAATCTAGAGATAAGTGACCTCTTCAGACTCCCACTACCGACTCCTCAACGATCCCAAGACAAACCTGGTGTTTAAATGTCACCTTTCTTCCGGGACCGTCCCCCAGACTCTGTAGCTCAGTTGAGTGTGCTGGCCACACTGTGCAAGCTTGACTAAAAGCGTGTCCGTGATCCTGTGAGTCACCAGGCCAGCGGCTGGCACCCTGCTCCACGGACTTCTGTGGCTGTGTCTCTTGTAGCGCTGTTTCTTCTCCCTCCATGTTTTCTGCTTCCGTCTCCCTTCCCTAGTTCTTTTGTTTGTTTCAGATGAGCTCAGGGGTTTCTAATAAAGAATCCTCCTTTGCTGGGGGAGTGAAAAGGGAGGAGGGGCTGAGGCCGAGCGCTCTGGCTGGGGAGGCGGATGAAATGAGGCGGGAACCGGCAGGTAGAGAAAATCAAAGGGCTCCACTTCAGAAGGAGGGAGTTGCCGATCGGCTGGAGGATTCTCCATCCTCTGAGATGGGATCTGTGCTTTAATTTGTGAACCTTAGTTAAGTTTCAGAAACCAAAGCTAAGCGGCTGCTGGGCCTCTGGCTTCACAAGGGTGTTTATTGAAAGGATTCTGGGATGTGACCAAGATACAGCTCCTTTGGAGCCCCAAGGAGAAGGGAGTTAAAGGTGGGGACATCGCAGTGAACATGACAAACAAGGTGGTGGCTCTCCTGGAGCTCGCCAGGTAGGGGAAGGGCACAGGCAACACCAGACGAGATCATTCCAGCAAGTGCGCTACTGGATGAACACACTGCGGAAGGTGCCTGGAGGGCCGCCTCTGATTGGGTAGTTAAGGAAGCCTCTCTGGGAAGGTCGAGTTCAGACCGAGCCCTGAGCATGTGGGTCTGGGAGAGAGCACTGTGGGGAGAGGGAAGGGCTGTCGCGAAGGGCTTTATGCTGGTGCAGAGAGAACGAAGAACAGGAGCTCCAGAGAGGGGCCCGGGGCCTCGGGCTGGGACAAGGCGTGCAGCTGTTGTGGTGAGCCCTGCGGCAGGTTTAGGTGTAAGAGTGATGACCTCTGATCACTTGGCTACCAGGTGAAGAACAGATTTCAGGGGGCAACAGAAGAAGTGGGGAGGCCTATTAGGAAGGCTCCAGGAGTCCAGGAAAGACTGACAGTGGACATGAAGGGAGCGAGCAGGCTGGGGCTGCATGATGAATGTGGGACCAAGAGAATTTGCTGCGCCCTAGATGTGGGGGATGAGGAAATAGACAAGTCAGTTAGGTTTTGAGGTTTGGGACTTGAGTCCAGTGGCCTGTCCATCCACAAGGGATCTGCCTTGGGGTCGTTCTCCACCCTGTGGGGTAGGCAGACGGTTGCAGCTACAGAGAAGAACTTCAGAGAAGAGAACCTTTACTTGCGACTCCTGTGGGACCAAACATAATGGACCCTGGCTTGATGATGCCACAGGCGGGGCTCTGAGGAAAGGGGGTCTGGTTGCAGCCAGTCCTGCACTGTCCAGAAAATAGAAGGGTTTAGGGAGAGACCCCGATGATAGCCCATCTCCAACATGAACCCGTCTCGACCAGCCTGGGGCTCAGCAGATGGGAGGATTGGGTGGCTAGTGGCTGGCCTTCTCCCTGGACAAGTGCTCCCCCTACACAAATTCATCAGTACAGAGCTCGGAAAGTGAGAAGCTTTGGAAAAGGGAAGTGCATTGGATCAGGCCAGGATATGTGTGTCATGGGACTCGGAGTTCTGTGCTGTCGTGGCCTCTGGGCCCTGGCACCCCCAGCTCTGGGGACAGTTATCCTTGCTACTTCAGTTTCTGGCCAGGACAGAGCACAGAAATGCCCAGGGGGATTCTTCACCTGCACAAAGTCCAGGGGGAACAGGGACCAAGCCTGAAGGGAGTGAAGGTTACCCGGGAATCAATCATCCTTCTCACCAAACTGCCCTTACATGCCTCCTCCACCAGCAGGCCAGCTCTTTGCAAACCCACCTTCAGCAGATGGGAGGAGCAGGGTGATGGCTGAAGACCACATGAAGGTACTGTGGAGGCACTCCTGGGACCACGGTGCTGACCGAGAGGGCAAGAAAGAGAAGGGGAAGGGGCTCTGTGAGGGATGCCGAATACCCGAGGGACGCCTGGCCCCAGACAACCCTCCTCTCCCAGATACAAGTCCATTCATTCATTCATTTATTCACTCAGTCACTCATCAGTTTTTGAGATGTTAACAATAAAGCCAAGAGAAAGAAATAAAGAAAGAAGGAGAAAAGAAGGGAGAGAAGGAGACAAGAAGGGCTAGAGAGTATGTGAGAAGGAGCAAGGGAAAAGGGAAGGAAGAAAGGAAGGAAGGAAGGAAGGAAGGAAGGAAGGAAGGAAGGAAGGAAGGAAGGAAGGAAGGAAGACACAGGCTTTGCTGTATATAGACTGAATTTATGCCTTCCCAAAATTTATATGCTGAAGCCTAACATGTTATTAAAAGGTGGTGCCTTTGTGAGGTGCTCAATTCGTGAGGGTTGAGCCCTCATGAATGGGATCAGTACCTTATGAAAGAGGCCCCAGGGAGCCCTGATGGGCATACAGGAAGAAGACAGTCGTCTATGAACCAGGAATAAGACCCTCAGCAGACGCTGAATCGGCCAGCATTTTGATCTTGGACTTCCAGCCTCCAGAACTGTGAGCAATAAATTTCTGTTGTTATAAGCCATCCAGTCTGTGGTATTGATATAGCAGCCTGAAATAGCAAAAGGTTGCTAACAGCTTAACCGTCCATCCGTAGAAACTGGCTAAATTATAGTCCATCCAGACAATGGAATTCTGTGTGCCCTAGAAAGAAATGAAGAGGCTCTTGTGTACTGTTAGAAAGAGGTCTTCAGGATAGATTATTGAGTGAAAAAAAAGGGCAAGATCTATAGAGTACACTACCTTTAGACTAACTTTGATCAAACTTTTCTGTCAAGGGCCAGACAGTAAATGTTTTAGGCTTTGCAAGCCACAGATGACCTCTTCTTTGTTTTTTGTTCCATTCTGTTTTCTTATAACCCTTTAAAAATGTAAAAACCAGTGTTTGCTCTCAAATTATACAAAAACAGGCCAGGAGCTGGCCTTGGCCTTCGGGTAATCTGAGCTGCAGTTTATTGGCCCTTGGATTAAGGGTAGGGATGTTTGTACGGGCACAGTTTCTCTCTGCGAGGATTCCCAAGAAACTGAGACCCTCTGTGGCCTCTGGGGAGGACACCTTGGGACTGCAGTGTGAGAGTTTTCATTGTGTGCACTTTTGTATCTTTCGATATTTTTGATCATGTAAATGTATTACTAATTAAAAGATAAAATGAACCTTGACCTTAAATTGGAACCTTTTCTCTTTACCAATGTCCCCAAAGCCCAAGCACTAAACAAGAAATGTCAAGCACCCCCGTATTCCATGCTGAGACAGGATTTACAAAGGAGGTGCTGAAAATGATCTGGGGACTTAAAGAAAATCTACTTCAAGAATGTGTTTAAAGGAATGTGTGCAGGAAGTTGGAAAACAAAGAAGATTTATTAGGTGGGGGTTGTAGGCCAGCTAAGGGTCCCCCATCTGCCCTCTTCCTCACTATAAGGGAAGGGTGGGGCACAGTCTCTTCCCCTCCCCCAAGCCCAGTGAGAGGCACCTCAGAGCCACGCCCACTTGTTTCCATCCTCTATTCCCACCTGCTCTGAACATCACCAGGTCCCTCTGCCCAGCCAGGTCCCTCTGGGGCACCTCCCTTCTCAGCAAGGACAGCAGCTGGGCGCTGACAGCCCCAAAGCGCGCCCTCCTGGGGGACACCTTCTCCTTGATTCGACTTCTGTTCTCCTGGAGATGGTCTTTCTTCACATTGTAATTTCCTGTGCCTTAATTTTTCCAGAAACAGAAAAGCACTCAACTTAGGGCGAGAAGGCACTTAGCCGCGTGACCTTCAGCAAGGGATTTTACGTCTCTGAGCCTGTTTGCTGATCTGAGGAAGACTTAGGCGCATGCCCTCCACAGCTTTCTGCGATGACTTCTCCGGCCAGGCATCCAAGTGGAGTTACTCCGCCCTCTCAGGGGATGGGTCTCAATGGGTTGATCAGAAATACAGACAGGTTTCTGAGTTTGCCATGGAGAAGCTCATGCTGCTCGGGAGGACTACGATCAGTGGAAGGGCGCCTGGATACCCTGAGCTCTTTCTCAAAACTCCACTCCACCCCACCCTCACCCCAAAGGCAGAAGCTGGACTCACACCCACGGTCAGGGCTGAGCCAGGGGCGCAGGCCCAGAGCGCACACATAGGCACCCAGCACGTGCTTTCTGAGGGGGCAGACCCAGAGACTCCCAAATGCCTCCTTCAATCCTGGCAGCTGCCGGATACTGGGCTTGGGGGTGTGGAGACCTTGGCACAAGGCCGCTCTGCAAGGAGCCAGCCGAGATTGATTCAATCTCCCAGATGCATGTATCGGCGTGGGGAGCAGGACAGAGGCTGAGCCAGCAGGACCCTCACAGGGCGGCAGCGCTGGGGGCGGGGTAGGGCGGAGGAAGGGACGCTGAAGGCATGATCTAGTCTTTCCTAAGGAGGGGAGTCTGGTGGGGCAGACAGACCCCTCCCCTGCCATCCAGAGAGACTTTTCATTCACAGGGACTATGACCCCTGGGGGCTTTTCGTGCGGTCTTGTTGCATGTTAGTTCTGACATGAGTAGGACGGGCTTTCTGATCGCCAAGGCAGCTTTCACTCAGCTCTTCACTGAGAACAGACAACGGGCTAAGCACTGTGCTCTGCTCTGCGGGGTGGGGGGACCCGATCTGTCGTGGGAGGACTCGTTCTCTTTGGAATTCGGTAGCCTGCCACCTGGGCTGAGTCAGCACTAGGGACCGACCTCTGCACACCTCTACCTGCCACCAAGGAAGCGAGAGCTGACCTTTGACCTGGAGCTGCTCCCTTGGCTTCTTGGTCCAGAGTTTAATCCTTGGACGGTGTCAGATGGTTACTAGACTTAGTGAGGTGATCACAAGGCGAAGTGCCTGACCACTATGTTGTACACCCGAAACTCATATAATAGTGTACATCAACTGTAACTAAAACATAATTTTTGTTTTTAATTAGACACCACAGGACTGAAGCGCCACCTAAGATCACGGAGATCATTTGTCCAAGGGCCCTTTTTTTCGCCTCGCGGGCCAGTGCTCTTGTCCGCACCACAGCTCCCATTCTGGTTTAACCATTTCCATTCCGATTGACCTTCCACAGGCCTGGCGAGGAAGCCAGAAAAGGTGAGTTCCAGCGAGGTCGTGAAGAAGCTGCAATGGGGCCCCCTGGAATTTGGAATGCACGCCGAGGACGGTGGGGAAGAACCGACAGACCATTTCGTCCATTTAACAAATATTTACTGAGCAGACAGACCCTCTGTGTGGGCCCGGGCTCTGCTCCGAGAATGTGGCGTCGAACAAGGCGGTCGAGCGTCTCCCCCTCACGGTACGTTCCAGCAGGCGGCGCAGACAACGAGCAAGTCAAATAAGTAGACACATAAACTCATTGAATTGAAAAGGCTTTGTTTTGGGGAGGAGAAAGGAAATAAACAGGATTCTGGAGATTAAGAATCAAAGGAGGAATCTTCTTTGAGAGAGCAGTCCGAGAGAGTCTAAGTAAGTGACTTTCTAGCTGAGCCATAAAGGGTATGATCTTGTGAACAACGAGGGAAAAGAGAGTCCCAGGCGGGGGCGAGAGAGGAAACGGGGGACCGGCAGGTGCAAAGGCCCTGCTGCAAGAAGGGCGGAGAGGACCTCGGAACGGGTGGCAGGGTGGCGTGATGAGGACAGCGACACGAGATCAGGGGGCGGGCGGGTGCCATCATGCGTAGAGGGAGAGAAATCACGGCGCCGTGAGCTCGGCCGATGTGGTGACGAAGAGAAACGGACCCGTGGGGTACATCTGAGACGAAACCAACAGGACTCGCTAACAGGCTGAATGGCCGAGGTTGCGGGCGGCATCCAGGACAAGGAAGAGGCAGTGATGCGTAACCCACGTTTCTGGTTGGCGCTGTTCTTTGCTGAGATGGAGAAGCCTGGGAAAGGGAGACCAGGTTTGGAGGATAAAACGAGATCGAATGTCCCTTCTGGAAAGCGATTGTGAAGCTGGATTAGGGGAAGGCAAGCCCAGGGAAGGGAGCCCAGTTTGGGGCTGATCCGGTATTCCAGGTGAAAGATTCTGATGAGGGTGGCCCAGGGCGGTGACCATGGGGACAGCAGGAAAACTGACAAGCCTGCTAAACAAGCAGAAAAAAAGAAGAGCTTTCTGCCTCTCCAATCACTATGGATTTTTGTCCAGAGGCGGCTGAGCAAGCCAACCAGGAGAAAGCGGTTCTTTTCAGAGAACTTTGAAGTGAAACCGCCACATGGAGAGCAGTGGAGGTGAGTGATGTGGAAAATGGGGTCACAAGGGGGGCCAGACAGAGGCTGCCGTGATGTGGCATCCTCTGCAGCCGTCTGTCGACGTGGGGGTGGGAGCACTGGATGGGCACCATCTGTGCCAGGGAGAAGGCCATTCTGGAAAAACAGATGGCTAAGCAGCCAAGGGGTTCACAGGGGAAAGGCAAGGTGACCCTCTGCATTCAGGGTGACCTTCCCGGGAGGCTTAGGATGGAGCATTCAGAGAGGCCACAGGCTTGAGAGGCTCTGGAATTTCTACCCTTAATGCCACTGTCACTTCTCCCTAGAGCTGGGTCCCAGGCTGTGCAGCTGAGACAAGCTCTCTTCTCCTGGGCCTCACTGTCCTCCGGCAGTGTCCCCTCCAGCTCAGAGATTAGCCAAGGCAGCAGGAAGTGGGGCTAGCCTGGCAGCACGGAGGGAGAAGGAGCTACATCTCCTCACAGGCGAAAGGCTGTGGCTGGCGCCAACCTGTCAACTCTGGACTCTGTCAGGACATTCGCTCATTCATCCATCCATCTATCCATCCATCCATCAGTCCGTCCGTCCAACCATCCATCCATCCATCCATCCATCCATCCATCCATCCATCCATCCGTCTGTCCATCCATCCATCTATCCATTCGCTCATTCATTCATTCATGCCTGCACACATTCAACAAATACTGACTGAGCATCTACCAATGGGAAGGAATGTCCCAGGTGCTGGGACCCAAATGAGGAGCAACACCTAATGTCTGTCCTTGAGAAAAGGCAGATCAACCACTAGGCAATGCTGACCATCCAACCCTCTCGCTGCTCCCTTCCTCACCCTGTGCCCACTTCTGTCCTTGGTGCCTGGAGCTGTCCAGCATCATAACCTAAGGCCTACCCCCTCCAGCCCCTGGACCTCACACTGGTTATTAGGATTTAACCCCATTTCTTGCATCTAGTTTCATGAGACTAAAATGTAGAGAAAAGTCAGGTTGTAAAGAACATCGAATGACATTTTTCTGAGTCTGGCCTTTATTCCGAGAGCGCTGAGGAGCCATTTAAGTATTTTAGGCATGGGAATGGCATTCGATTTCCATTTAGGAAACACCTGCCGCTACAAGGAGGAAGGATGGGAGGCAAGGAGAGAGGACTGCAAGACTGGGAAACCATTTAGGGGGCCTTGGGAAGAATTGCAATGAGATATAACAAGGGCTCCTCTCCACCTACCCCCACCCGTCACATCCAACCTGCTCTCAGAAGAGGATTGACGAGTCTTCTGACCTGTGAAAGCTCTTGCCCCAGCAGAAGCATCTGCACGTATTTGAAGTTTAACCAACCATTTATCAAACACCCTCATGTATAACTAATTCCTTCCAAGCTGTGTTGTCAGGAAAAATTAAACTTAATCTCTCTTTCTTAGAGATGAAGAAACTGAGACTTGGCTCCAAACTGACCTGAATTTGAATCTTCGCTCTACCACCTGCCCAAGGTGTTGTTAAAAGGAAGCAACAGGCCCAGATGGAGTCACCTGGGCTAAGCCCGCGACACCAAACCATAACTTAATACCTGACCTAATTATAGTTACCGCTCGCCCCAGGAACATAGCCTTAACTGGTTGGTCTGAAGTTTTCTGCTCAGCACCAATGAGGCAGTCTGCCACACAGGGCTTTCCGTCCCCCAAAAGATGAGGTAATTCTCCTAATAGACTCTTCTTGTCCCCTAAAGGGAGGTGACCTTGCCTGAAATAATCTTTTTCTTTGTTTTTGTTCATGACTTCCTTGTCTTGCCTTTAAAAGCCTTTCCTTTCTTGTAGCCCTTTAAAGTTCCCTTCTACTTGCTAAATGGGATGCTGTGGGATTCATGAATCCTTCAACAAAGCCAATTAGATCTTTAATACTTACCCAGTTGAATTTTTGTCATTTAACAATATGGCTAGAAAGTTACACAGTACAAAGTCCCTGCTGAGCCCCTGGTCTTGTGTGGTTGCTACTCATAAAACCTTATTTGAAAGAGTCGTATGTAATGAGCCCCTGTGGTGGGATTTCTGGTACCCACCACCCAGTGGCAGAAGCAATGAGGAGACAGTGGATGCTTCCAGAACTGAGCCTGGGAACAGGCTGGAATGGGCTGCCTGGGTGGACCTGCCCTGCCCCCATCTCCCTCTTTTCTCTCTTTCTCCTCTCTCTTTCTCCTCTCTCTCTCTCTCTCTCTCTCTCTCTCTCTCTCTCTCTCTCTCTCTCTCTCTCTCTCTCTCTCTCTCATTACCCTGGCCTGAGCAGATGAGTGGGAAGGGTTTTGTAGGTGAAGGGGCCTGGACCTGGGGGCGTCCTTTGCAGGAAACATCTCCTCTTGCCAGAGTCCTAGGAGAGGCCTGCCCACCACCCTGGTCTTTGTTTTCCATTAGGCCAGGGTGGGACCATAAGGAGAGCAACTGCGCCATCTGCTGGGCATACCGGGCAAGCTCCAACTGTGCCCCAGTGAGAAACAGGCAGGCATTTCCCTTCGGTTGTGGATTTTGAGAATAAGAATTTTGGGTCGACAAAAAAGATATGACAAGTGACATGTGACCTCTTCTATAGCAGTAACCCTAAGAACAGAACCCCCATGACAGCTGGGGGCAGAAAACAGTGCCAACAGGGCTGCTTATTATTTGTGCATTCAGGTGACGGGATACAGTGGTGAACAGAGAAGTAAGAAGGCGAATATATGGCCTAAGATGCAATGCGGAAAGAGGAATGATCGAGACAATCGAGGCAGAGAAGACGAGAGGTTAGGTTGACTTCCTAGGCCCCTGTAAGGTGCAAACCCTGAATCCGGAGGATGAATAAGACTTAAGCCAGGCTTGAGAGGGACATTCCAGTGAGAGGACACCTGAAGGCTTGTTGTCACCCTCCCTGCCGTGGCCCAGGGCTGTTCTTTCCTCTCCTACCACTTCAAGCAGGTGGGGAGAACACAGCATCTTCACTTCTCTGGCCTCTTGGAAATGCTGGTCCCTAAACTCTGTAATAGAGACAGGAGTTCAGAGTGCCAATGTCTGTCCCTCCGCTACCACCCTGCTAGCTCTCAGCCCAGGGCTTCCTATCCCTTCCCCCTTCTACCCAAGCAAAACTAGTGTGATTGGGAGGCCGCTATGAGCAGGCATCCCCACGGCACAGACCTGAAGTCAGTCAAGGCCAGACAGCCTGGTAATAGATGACAGAATGGTCCCGGTCGGTGATTTCAGGCCCAGTCATTGCAGATTCCTCTGCAGGCATTTGAATTAATTTTTTTTTCTAGTGTAAAAGGGAGTACTGCAGAGTTAGATTTAGGATGAGCAATTCAAGTCAACATTAATTCCATCAGTTGTCATCTAATTGATTCGTCAATTATAAGTCAATCATCATTTACTAACATGGGTCAAACCCTGTGTGAGTTTGTGGAAGAAGGTGGGACACAAACGAACATTTATTGGGCAGTCTTCTGTGTGCTAGGCACTGTACCGGCTATATGGATACCAAGTTGAGGAGACGTGGTCTCCATCTCCGAGAAGCACCCTCCACCACCACCACCACACACCCACACCCACACGCAGACAGCTTTCCTGCTCTCTTCTCTTCCTCCACGAAACCTGCTCCCAGGAAAGCAACCGATAAATGTCAGTGGCCTCGTCGTTTTTCTCTCACTATCCACTCTCTCCTTCATTTTAGTCATGAGTCTCCCTCGCTTCCGCACCCTGTGAGTTCTGGCTAGACACATGACTGCCCAGCGGTGAACGAATTTCTCAACTTACCTTGCAGCTAAGTATGGGCCATGTGATTGTGGCCAATGGTGTATGAACGGAAATATGTGGAAACTTCTGGTATGCGCCCTCCTCTTCCTCTCTCTCCTTCCCTGTGGGATGTGGTACAGACTTGGAGCGTAATGATGAGCAGGCTTTGCTCACAGGGATGAGGGCAAAACCTGGTAGTGTCTCCTGGAGAAGATGTGTCCTACCTCCTCAAACCTTCTCCCAGCCTAGACTTTTACCTAAGAGACAAATGGAATTCTGTAATCCACGGGAATCGGGCTTTTGTTAAAGTGGTCAAATTGATATCCCAGGTAATACAGTGACCCCAGAGGCTGAATAAGCCAAAGGAATGCCTGGAGTAGGAGCTTTATCAGCATTCTTGAAATCCTAAGTAGGGGCCATCTTCTGAGCTGCAGATCCTGTTATGTTTATAGCTATGACCCCAGTCCCCTCTGATATCCCAAAGCATCTCTCAATTTATCAACAAGTTAATGTTGGGACGTACTGCACTTCACCTGTGTGGTATGTGCCTACTGCAGCATCTACACCAGCAGCCACTGACATCCTATGCTTCAGCCCAGGGGTCTACTTTGTAGTTTACTTAAATCTATGTGCATTGCATAGTTATCTCCATTTACGGATGAGGCATGAACGCCCATTGGAGTCTTTCCCGAGAGCCTGGGGCTAATAGAAACAGCTTCTCAGATTTTCATCTTTGGGGTCTTGACACTTCCTCAAAGGAAGAATGGTTCTCTCTCCTGGGAGCCTGGGGTCCTCTGGTACCAACCAGGATATACTGTCAGGAAACTTTTCTCTTTCTTAACCCATTTCTCTCTCAGGAAAAAAAAAAAGTGCAGCTTGCTGTCAGTATTAATTTTACATAAACACGCTCTTTGAGGCTGAATCAAATCTGACTCGTTTTCAGTGTGAAAATACAATATAAAAACTGTTCTTGTTATTTCTAAACAGAACTTGTCCCTAATCCTAATGTAACAGAAATGTATACATAAATCAGATTCACCAAACGAATCTTCGGCTAACAACTGTTCAAGAACGATGTTAGCATCACTTGTAGGAATGCTACATTTTCTAGGATTTGACATTTTCAGTGATCAAGAATTACTATATTTTGTAAATGGAAATTCCACTAGCAAAAACAGAATGCTATAAATAAAATGATGTCCATTTGTTTGCAAAGACTATCAATATACTAGAGTGATGCGAAAATAATAATCAAAGCGAGATATTTTGTGGCTAACTTTGGGGGTAAGGTTAGGACTGTAACCCATGAGTTATCTCGGGGAAAACGCTGCAGTCGCAAGAGCCCCTGGAGAGTATTCTCAGGGCAAACGGGAAATCGGTTAAAGTAGTTGTAAGAAGGAAAATTAAACCACAAAAATGTAAACACTAAAGAAGGAAGTTGTACAAAGTCAATATCATGCAGATAAGAGAATGTTTAGGGATTATCAATATTTGGAAGTCAATGGTTACAAGTTCGGAGTTCTTGTGAGTGTTCAACCACTGGGAAACTTTCAAAATGCCAGATAAAAATCCACATTAAATAAGTTAATAGGAAACCCTCTCTCATTTCTGATAACATCTTAGCTTAGTGAACCAAATAGCAGAGCGAGCCTCTTGCACCACACTGGACTCGCTTCTTAGAAATTTGTAAATGGCAGACTACAGAGCTTGACTAATGACTACTGGACGCGGTGCCCGCTTTGTATTTAGACAACTGGCTGGTGTGGGAAAGACTCAAATGTCTGGTTCTTACGTCAATGTCTTTGGCCCTGGCAATCAGCAGAAAAGGGAGGGAGGCAAAGAGAAGAAAGGTGACCCGGATAGGAGTGGTGACGCGGGACTGTCGAGGGAGAAATGAAAGTCACCAGATGAAGGGAAAATTTTCACTGTCTGAAGAATCGCCAGTTTCCTTTGCCCTAAATTGAGGCAATAATGGAGAGACCAAAAACCTTTTAGTATGAAGACTAAGATTCAAGTTTTAACTCAGCCCTGGACCTCTCTGAACTGACTTTTCCTCAGCAAAATATGTAAATAATGACCCTTCTGATCTCAGGAGGTTGAAGTGGAGAGGCAATACGATATCAGAAAAATATTTCAAATGCTTTCAAGTGCCACACAGGTGATATTTATCATGAGAAAAGATGCTGCGATGGCGTGCATGTTATTACTCACAGTTCTTTCGTTTATATGTACAAACTAGACTACGCAAAATGAAATCTTTTGGTTCAGATGATGGGGACAATAGTTACCAGAGATAATTTCAATTTTTTTTCCTTCTTAGCACATTGTAGGTTTGGTGTTCTCTGCCCTATTTAAAGTTAGGTGCGACCACGTGACTTACCCGTCATTTCTAGGTGAAACTTTAAGAGCAAGGGCACATCTGTCGTATTCCCTCATCTTGTCTGGATGCTCGTGGAGGCCTATGTTGAGACTGAGTTTCCATTATCCTGGGCTCCTTAGTGACTGTGGTAAGCAGAGCGCTCACACCCACCCCCAACCTTCACAACAAAGTGAACTTTTGTTGTGTTAAAAGCCACTGCACCCCTGGGATTGTCCGTTGCTGCAGCACAAGCTTGTACTGACTATATTTTCTGTATTCTTGATGCTCTGGCCTTTGGGATCATGATCCTGCAGAGACTGCCCCACCCCGGGGAGCCAGCTCATTCATAGTTAGAGCAAACAACTCCCCAGAGAGCGCACCTTTGAATTGCAAACCAACCGATCTCCAGCCGTTTCCCCCAACGATATCTTTTTACCAAACATTGGCAGACCCAGCCAGTGCTCCCCCTGCCCTGGATCACCCAGGAGCAAGTATTGAACAAGGAGGGATCCTCCTGTAGCCAAAATTATTCAAACAAGCCAATTCTAAGCTTACCGACATACCTACACTGCCTTGCCCATTTCTTCCTGCGAAAACCCCAATAGAGGCTCTGGGCCTGCCGTCCCCTTGTCTTCTATCCAACCCAGTCCTTCCCCATGTGGCCCTTTGTGACACACCACGCCTGCTTCTAGGAATCCATGATTATAAACTTCTTCCACATGCAAATCATCTCTGAGTCTCCGTCTTACCATTCCTGATTAAAACAAATCCGGGGTAAATTTTAATCACAAACCTGGTCTATCCTGACGGATACCCTAGGAAGATTGGGCCTGGCGTCAGGTACACTGGACTTTCTCATTCTCTTCCCAGCCTCTGAGTTCCGTTATCCTCTGGGCTAGCCTCTCCTGCAGCTGGGCTTTCGTTGTGCGGCGGGAAGAGCGACCCTAGCATCCTGGCTTCACTACCAGAGCTCAGGGGCAGGAGGCGGTCTTTGAGGCTGATTCCAGCAGAAAATGTTATAAGAAAATACTCAGATTGGCTCAATTCTACTCATGTACAATCATAGGACAATCTCTGTGGGACATACATACCCACCAGGATTGAGCCATATTCTCTCCCCTGTGCCTGGGCGGGTGGAAAATGCTGGGCAGCCAGAAGCACAGGGGCCACCGAGATCCAGCATTGCCCTTTTATGGATGGAGCTGGGACACCCAAACTGTGTGCACCATGAGGAAAGGACGGTGTGCAGAGTGCTGCTCTCTACGCAAAGTACTACTGGGAAACATGACAAGAACTGAATGAAAGAACTCGCCTTGCGATTAATAGGTGTTAGCCACGTTTTTCTGAGGTAGGGTCAGGCCAACCATCTACAATCCATCCTCCCTAAAAGTGGGAAACAAACCCCTTAAATGAGCATGCGAGTAGAAAGATAGCAAACATTTTACTGAATTTCCCAGTTATTGAATACTTTCTCTGTCACGTACCCAGATAGTTCTGTTCAGGGGGATCTGGCTAAAGGACTGCCCAGCTGTCCAGACACACACACTAGGCTCCCTGCTTCAAGTTAGTTCTTTATGGAGGCCCATGAAGGCCCAGAGGATGGGATTTGAAGGTCCTTGTGGGTTGTAGGGGGCGAAGAAAAACAGAGGAGGATGAATTCATGACAAGGTTCTCAACCTGGAAGAGTGGGTCTCCTTCCAGGGTCCATGAACTCGTCACTGAATGTAAAAAAAACCTAATGTTCATTTCCTACAAAAAAGGTCTGGAGCTCTTATCAGATTCTCAAATTGCTATTGTAACAGAAGACAGCTCAACTTCCAGGAGCTGGCAAAGAGGAACTTGGTGGTTTTTTTTTTCTTGACTTTCCTGGTGTCTCACCAGGTGGGCAGATTTCTCATCTACTTCAGTTCCAGTATTTTCCAAATGGAGCTAACATAACAGAACTCCACCTCCCTTGAAGAGTCTTTGTGGCAGAGAAAGCTAGAGCAATCTGGGCCCAAGTCCCAGGAAGGCCATTTACCAGCAGGTGACTTAACCTCAATGAGCTGATTTCCTCATCGACAAAGGGAGGATAATAGCATTGTCACAGCATTTCACCTACTGTAACACTGTTAGAGCAGGTGAAATAATGAAGGAGGAGAGCTATCCGCTTTCCTCCCATTAATATTCAAAGCTGGCCTCACCCGGCCCTTCATATTTGCCATAAGAGTGTTAAGTGCTTTTAGGGACATTGTGTCATTTAATCTTCACGAAAGCCTTACAGAATAGATATTATTATCTCCATTTAATTTTTTTAAAATGGGGAGGGGGAAAATTGAGGCTTAGAGGTCAAGAACCTCATCACTGAGTAGAGCTGGCTTCCAAACCCGGCCGCCTGACCCAAGCCGTCCTCCTACTCCGGGGTTCTCTGCCATCTGCTACCCCCCCCCCCCACTGACCCACACGCACCCCCTGCGAAGCCGCCAAAACAAAGTGCTCAGTGAGCAGGCTGTAGGCTGTTGCCGCTGCGGTGACCTGGGTAACGCAGGGTTGGGGGGAGGCCTCAAACACCAAGTCCCTGTGATGTGTCAGGCACATGACAGAGACGATCTACTTCATTAGACTCTAAGGAGTGCTTTCATCATAGCTCTTGTGACAAGCTATCAACTTTGCTTTTTTTTTGTGCTATATGACAAACACGTGGAAGGTGGTAAGGACCATGTGCCTAGTTTCAGGTCACACTATGGTCATGGGCTTAGCTGGGAATTAGGAAACTGGGACCATCTTTACAAATGACGTGCAGCGCTTAAGGACACGAAGCTATGAGAAGTGTGACCAGAATCATGAAGTTTTCGGAACTGTCCTTTATTTCCAGTCACTCCCACTTCTTCACCCTGGAGTGGCTGCATTATGTCAAGGAAGGGGCCACCAGCTTCATGGAGAAGGGAATTAGCCCCCATTTCAGACTTCCTATGCTGAAAGGTGGCCCAGGAAGGGAGGGAGCTGTGAAGGCTCTGGACTCAGGGCAGGAGGTCATGCCGCAGTGGCCCTGTTCTGCAGGGCCAGCCCGGCTTCCATGACTGGCATCGGCCACCAGATTCCCTCCACGTGTTCCGGGTTTGGAAATGAGTTAATTAGAACTGATGCTGGAAAGGAACTTATTAGACAAGTTCTACGGTTTGGGCCTGAATTTTACAATCAGCCATGCAGAGACAGCTGAAGCAAATGCCCCTTCAGACTGTCACAGCAGTAATTAAGTCACACACAGGAGCCTTTTCAAGAGAGATGCTTCTCCTCCGTTCACCAGCTTTGGAAAGAGAAAATGAGAACAGCGTGGGGGCGTGGCCGCTTCCTCCCAATCCAACTGTGCCTTCTGGATGGCAGTCCCCCCTGTCCCCACCATCCCGCTGCCTGCTGTCAGTGCAGCTGTTGCGACAGGGCAGCCTGCCCGGTGCTGGCCCGGTGCTGGGAGGCGCTGAGCAGCAGACGGGGTGTGGCAGTGGGGCTCACAGCTGGCTGGGCTCATTTGTTGGCCACGGCAGAAAGCTGGTCCCGGATGCGGCCCAGCCCATCCAACATAGTGTCCAGAGTTTCCTTACTCAGCTCCACAGTGACAGCTGAGACGGAGGGTTTGTCCCCACACAGACTGGGGTCTTCCTGGATCTGAAAAGAGAACATGGCCCTCAAAGTCAAAGTTCCCTCTCTTCCTAGGACCCTGGACCCATGAGCCCTACCTCATTCTGGGGAACTTTTGAAGAGAGGCTCTCTGCTCAGAGCTCCAGACAATCTTAGCCTTGGAGACATCTGGCGAGAGGGAGAGGGAAGGGGACGTCTCAGAGGCTGTGGCCAGTTTCCATTTGCAAGGAGCGCTTAGGGCAGGAGTCAGAGAGGCCAACGCTCACTCACACCTCCGATTCGACACTTGAGTGAGAAAACATTATATGGGTTCATATTGGTAATTTATGCACTAGGCTCTAGGGGTACTTAATCTATTGGGATACAGGAAAAATATTATATTGTCTACTTATATTTGTACCTTTTTTAAAAAGCAAACTTTACTAATATTTAAAAAGTTGTTAGAGGCACCCCACGCTTTGGTTTTCTCATAGGTGTTGAGATTCTACGTAAGTAAGCACAGCATTACATTATTTAGTTTTAGCTAAACAAACCCTTAAAATGGATATGTGGCTAAAAAAAGATTCCAGAAAGAACTGTGAAGATAACACCAACGAAGCGAGAGTGTGAGAACAAGAAAATAACTGACTCTTCTCCAACTGCTGTTCGGAGCTCCTGATCAGCCATGTTACAAGTAGGGACGGCCTAATCGTCCTGGATAGGAAGTTGGCTACAGCATACCAAAATTATCAAGATGGTCATTTGGAATCTGAATGCGTAATCTTATTGTGAAAGCTGAACTTTCCTGTAGCTGTATAACATAACCTTTAGGTATCAGCAAATTATTTTAAAAATATTTTGTATTTGTCTTATTTTAAAATCTCTACTTTTGGTAGATATTTTATTATGCCTATGTCAATACAGTAGTACACACACTTTGTAAATAAATACTGCATTTCAGGGGGTGCTTAATATTTTTTATTTATGGGGTTAGAGATCTCTAAACTTTGGAGACTGATATCTTTGCTGCCCCTTCTTTCCTTCTAGTGAGGATGACAGGGGACATACCTTCATCTGGAGCAGGCAGGTGGGGACGGCCATGCGGCTGATGCTGTCTGAAGCAGTTTTGATGTCCACTCTCCAGTCCAGGTCGACCAGGCGTGGCAAAGAGACTGTGGAGGGGACAGCTCAGCTCAGAGCTCACACCTCCCACATTTATCTAGTCTTTACGCTGTGGCTGGCAGCTCTAAGGGATATACGCATGTAATACACTTGATCCACACAGCAAGTCTCTGAGAGAGACAGACAGATGGGGTCCAAGACCCCTAGCAAGTCATGCCATGTGCACTCCATGACACATGCACTTAGTAATGACTCCTGGTGGGCAGCATCTCCAGGCTTCTGCCTTAACTCCCAACCCTCCAGATGTCAGGAGGAATGAGAAATGACACAACGCAGAAAACATGAGGTTATGGCCTAAGTCTTAGAAAATGTGAAGCTTCAGCAATAGTGGAAAGAGCTTTCGTTTGAGAAAGACTTGGCTTAAAGATGGGTTCTACCACTTGTGTAACCTTTGAGCCCGCATTTCCTCATCTCCAAAATGGAGACAATCTTAGCCGAGCTCCCCGGATTGTTGGGAGGACTAAATGAATCAACGCAGATAGAATTCTTTGATAGTGACTGGCTCAGAGTAAGTTTTGTGATCATTTATTAAACATCCACTTTTATTTAATCTTTCAAACTAATTTCAATTATGGTTTTTTTCCCTAATGGAAATATAATTATTTTAACTATTTCACTTTCTGGTTTGAATATGTTTTTTTGTTTTTGTTTTTCCCCTAACAATATGCCTATACTGTATCAAGTCTATAACCAGAAAAGGTTTTTTAAGGTAGAATTTAAAAAAAAAAAAATCAATACACACAGTTTGGTTTGGGATTAGGTTAATTCACTTTTGATTTTTGCTTAAAAACTCTGGCTACCTGGCAAATTTAGAGCTGGAGTTAGGAAGAAGAGGTCAGGAGGAAAAGGCAGATTTCTTGGTACTTACTCAGATTTGCCTGGGCTTCAGTTCTCCAAGTAGATCTGTTTAGGAGGGAAAGATGAGAAAAAATATCATGGAAAAGGGATGAGAACTGAGTCTTCTGAGAGAGGGAGGCCCGTGGGTTTGGGCCTCTGCCTCTCTTTGATCTCCAAACCTGTAATCGCCTCCTGAAAGGATCACAGAAACGCCTTGCTCCAATGAGCTCAGTGATGTTAAGGCATAAGTGTTAGTTTTCACAGCTTAGGTAAAAAAAAAGACCAGGCTTAATGCATTGTAACCATATTGTACTCTCATTTTCAAAGATGAAACAAAGAAAAGGTCAATCTACCCTTTTCAATGAGCATTTAAAACACAACACATTGCATCTTATGCAAAACACACCCAAACAGGCCTGTCTAATGCTACGGAAAGTAGTATCAAGAGACAGCATGCAGTCAGAATAAAATGTGCTCACATGTAAGAAAGTTTCTTAATAAACAATGAAATCCTTTGTAAATAGGCAAAAGTTCATCAATTCTGATTAAACTTTATGTTTAAAAGGATATGTCCAGCTAAGAAAATATGCAGATAATTCATAAAAGAAATAAAAATGACAAACATGTGAAAAACGTATTCGAGATCACTAATAGCAAAGATATATAAACTGACATGAGGTACCATCTGCCATTTGTGAAACGGAAAAAAATGTGTCTTACTGGTGTGAAAATAGCTGGCACAATCTGATGGCCGAAGTGATGAAATAAAGGCAAAGCCTCGCCTTTAACCCAGTAAGGAAACAATCAAGCACGTGAGTAAAGTTTCCATGATAAATTGTTCACTGAAATAAAAACTGCCAATGGCCTAACTGTCTAACACTTGGAAATCTCTTAATTAAATTATACAGAATCTCTTCCTATAATGGAAAATGTTTAGCCATTAAGAATGATATTGAAGGTAAATATTTATTGGCTTAATATATCATTAATGTTAATACTGTTAAGCGAAAACAAAAAAGTTGTAAAATGGCACGATCCCATTGTGTTAAAAACAAAACGCCATGTTTTGAAAGGCTCTCCATGAAGGAACAAATACTGCTAACCCTCTGAGTGATAGGATTATGGTTTTCTTCTTTTTGTTTGCTTTTCAAGAATGAACATATTATTTCTAAAACAGAAACAAAAAACATAAGCATTATAAGGAACTCTCAAGAAATGAGCACTTACATGTGTTCTAGGATGATTTTTGTCAATAGGTTTTTGAGGTTTTGGTGGAAATTTTCAGGAAAGAGAGCTAGAATCGCCTCAGCAGAGGACAGGTCACGGAACGCCGCCAGCCTGGTGAGGCGGTGCAGAGCCTGGAGCAGCTGCAGGACAGACGGGGACAAGGGCGGTGAGGAGAAGCGAGCAGGAGACAGGGGACAGAGAGCAAGGCTCTATCCCCCTGCCTGTCTGCCATACACTGCCACAGTCATTCAACCGAGTCCCATGGGTCCTGAGGCCTCTGTCACAGATACTGATGCCCATGTGCCTGAGCTGACCTCTAAATTCACCTGTTGTTTTAGGGGACAGATGCAGCTGCGTGACACAGGAAGTTGGCAACTTGCCAGACACTCTGCTTACAGGTAAAAGAGTTAATAAATCCCCTTTCCTTCGGCACAGAAGCTGACCTTCAGTTAACTTTCTAGCCTGTTCTCCTGGTAACCTGAGAGAAGTAGAAAGTCAGTTGTAACTAGGCATCATTACACTGGTCCACTGCCTCTGGACTGGGAGGACTGCAGAGACACCTGGGGGCCCTCAGCTCTGAGCCCCTCTGAGTACAGCTGCATGCTCCTTGCCAGAACCTGAAACTGTGCTCACTGCCCTGCTCCCAGAGCTATTGGCTCCTGTGGGTTTTGAATGTTGACTCCAAAGTGGTGGAAATGTCATGACCCTACCCCTAGGCTGTCACCTGGGAGGACAAAGAGAACGAACAGCTCCAGGCTGGCTGTTTAGATGCCCCGTGTGGAAGAGCAGTGCCTGACGTAGCCCTGTTAGGAGCTGTGTTCTGCTCTGTGTCCTTCCAAGTGAAATGTGCAGCCAAGTGTGGCTATGGTTGTCTTGTAAACATAACAATGCTCAGCTGAACCTAAGACACTCTGAAGGCACCCCTCTCTGCTTTAGGGCTTTCTCTGACACTATCCGAGGCTGCTCAGCTGCAGACAGGCATAACCCAGAGGTGAGGGCATGTTAACTCCACCAAGGGGTGCAAGTCAGTGGATAAATGCCCTAACCTTTCTGTTCTCCAGGGGACAACTCTGGGGTGTGTTCCACATGGTTTCTTACAGGATCCCAAGACTGAGCCCCAGCTGCCCACAGCAGTAACTGCTCATTGACACACCCTTTTATCGGCTTGGCTTTCTTCCCCATTTGATTTTCTCTACTAACGCCTTTGTATTTTCTAGAATCGCCTTCCAAGTAACTACTTGCACCCAACTCTTTCTTTGCCTCAGTGTCTACTTTTGGGGATCCCAAAATAAGTCTCCAATTCGCTTTCATTATCTTACTTCTGCTTTTTACTCTCCTACAGCTGACTTTAATGAACAAAGTTCCAGATTATTATTATTATTATTATTAATAGTAGTAGTAATAGTAATAGTAGTAGTAATAGTATAAGCCAGTTTGGATGAAATCCTGTTTTTAGAAACATTAGCCCTGGAAACGTAAGGCTATGCGTGCTACACAACTTGGGTCACTTTACTCTTGCTTTTGGCCATCAGCTGAGATCAGGTGAGGTCCAGCAGCACATCCTCCCTGACAGGATGTGGGCCTTGGAACTTCTGTCCAGTGATCCCTGAAAAGTCTGACAATTTATCAGCATCAGTAAGTTACAGGCTGGGAAAGGAAATCATGAAAAGGATGGCTTTTGGTCACAATGTCTAGGTAACAAGTCTGAAAAGGAAATGGTCAGGAGCTCTGATTCTCGGTGCAGTTCTCCCATCTGTGCCACATTTACCACAGGAAGTGAAGGTACAAAGATAACAGTTTTTAACTTCACTAACATTTTTTAAAAATCTATAACAAGTTTGCTACATCAATAGATATTTCAGGAGAAACATTTGCTTGGACACAGCAAGACTGGGAGGTCAAAAAAGAGACTAACGAGTTGAGAATTCAGTGGCCAAAGGCCACACTTACTTGTTCTGCCTCCTCCTGGGTCACAGACAAGCTGGAACACGTAATATCCAAGAGTTTTTTTGAGCCAAGGGCTGAAGTGGAAAAGCTCTCTTGGCATAGCTGTCTGACAACATCTTTTGAGGAGGCCTGTAAATTAATTCACAGATGGGGAAAAAAAACAAACAGACAGACACTGAAAAATACGTGTTTTAGAACATAATATTGTCTCAGTAGTGGTGTAATACCTTTAGACTCAAGATTTAAAACACACTTTCATTTCTGGAAAGATGAAGTATAACTGTTAGGCATAACTAGTATCCGTGGGCATGAGATAGAAAACAACTCTAAGACAACTCTGAGAGGGGGAGAAGACAGACTGTAGACCTTTCCACCAAGGGATGCCATGGTGGTGAGTTCCCTGAGTTTTCTTTTTGTTGATATATTCAGACTTTGAGCTGAAAGTGTGGGAAACCCAGAATGCCTATGAGTGAAGAAAGAAAAATGCTCCAATACCTGCTCTCTCCAGGCAAAGGACTAAGAAAAAGGGGCAGCCTAGCAAAACAGAGAAACTTAGTAACTGCTCTACTCCAGCCAAATGCCACAGAAAGAACTATGGTCCCATCCTCACTCATGTCAGCAAAGGCTGAGTGGGGAGCCTAGACTTCCACCCTGTGAGGCTATAACAAGGTGTTTCAGCACCTCTGCTGAAGTGGTGTCAGAGAAGGCCAAGCAGGGAGCTGAGACCAAGTAGGGAGCTGAGAGCAAGCAGGGAGCTCCATGCCTATACTTGTTATTCCCTATAAGTCTCACTACCCTGTGGTATTAATAGAGGCTAATCATGAAAAGAAAAAAAATCTTCAAGAAAAAAAATATTTCCAGAAAAATGTCTTGAAAGCAGGAGAAACAATATCTTACCCATAAGGGAAAAACAATTAGAATGACAGCAAATTTCACATCAGAAACCACAAAGGCAAAAAGGAAGCGGCATGATGTTTTTCAGGTGCTAAAAGGAGAGAACTGTCAAACTGGAATCCTACACCCAACAAAAGTATCCTGCAGCAGTGAAGAGGAAATCAAGACATTCTCAGATAAAAATTTGCCACAAGACCTACCTTAAAAGAATGGCTAAAAGAAGTTCTCTTAAGAAAAAGGAAACAAATAAAAAATCTTGGCATATCAGGAAGAAAGAACACGAGAAGCAAAAATATGGGTAAATACAATACGCTTTCCATCTCTTGAGTTTCTAAATTCTATTTGAAAGTTGCAGGAAAAAATTATACCACTGTCTGATATGGCTCTAAATCTATGTAGGGGAAATATTTTAGACAATTATATTATAAATGAAGGAAGGTAAAAGGATTTAAAGGGAGGAAAGATTTCTATACTTTAACTAGTAAATGAGTGACACTGATAGACTGTGACAAGCTCTGTATATAAATGGAATAACTACAGCAATCACTAAAAAGTTTATTAAAAGCAATGCATTTTAAAAGACTATGGATAAATCAAAATGGAATTCTAAAAAAATGTTCAAATAACCCACAGGAAAAGTAAAAAGAAACAAACAAAAAAGGGAACTGACAGGAAATAAAAAATAAAACGGCAGACTTAAGCCCTAACACATCAACAATTATATTTGTTGTAAATGGCCTAAATATATCAATTAAAAACAAAAACTGGCAGAGGGGATTAAAAAATATGACTCAATCAAATGCTGTCTACAAGAAGCCCCCTTCAAATATAATAATAGAGACAGGTTAAAAGTAAAAGAATAGAAAAGAATATATCATGCAAACAATAATCAAGGGAAAACAAGAGTGGTTACATTAATATCAGATAAAGACTATTCCACAGCAAAGAAAATTACCGGAGATGGACATTACATAATGAACTGTTGCTACATAATGACAAGCAAAAGAACTCAGATACACAAAAAAATAGTCTTATTCCACTTATGTGAAGTTCAAACATGGGCAATACTAAATTGATGGTGTTAGAAGTGAGGATAGTGGTTACCATTAGGTAGGAGGGTGGGGTACGTAACAGAGTAATAGAGGGACTTCGGGGGTACCTGCAATGTTTTATTTTTTGACTATTGTGTGGCTGCATGGTGTGTAATAAATCATTAACTATGCACTTATGATTTGTGCATTTTTGTACATGTTACCGAGTAAAAATTTAAAAAGTCCATACCACGAATAGACATGCCAGGTAAATGGGTAACAGGAGCCACAATGAGGGTGAGAAGTCACTAGGCTGGGAGCTGAGAGCTCTAGGTTAAGTCTCAGCTTTAGTACTTCATCCATCAAGTCATCTAACAGCTATTTATTAAGCACATGCTGTATGCCAGGTATTGCATCCACTTCTTGGGGACACATTTGTGAATAACACAGATGCCTTCGTGGTTGGAGAATACGAGTGAACACTGGAGAGGTGGTTAAAACAACAGAGGGACCATGGATGGACCGACGATGAATGTCGTGCCATGAATGATACACATGTGCCACACACAACTGCTGAGTTTAATTAACTCAACTCTCTTCCTCTGGTGTTAAAAAAAAAAAAATTCCTCATGGATCTTACATTCTTGAGAAAGAAAGACAGGCAAATAGACGCATAATGTTAGCCAGTGACAAGTTCCACGAAGGAAATTAAAGCCACCCCTTCTACAGGGGAAGTCAGAAGTTAAGCAAATAATTTCAATCCATCGTTCCATTTGATCTTTACAAAGCCATATAAAGTACGCCCCTTTCAACCGCACAATCTTTCAAATGATTACCAGGAGTGTTTTCGCCCTTAAATAGGTCAAATCAAGTACAGAAACCCGGGACTCGGGAGAACAAAGCACAAACATTTCACTCAGGCACACGCAGAGGAGATAATTTCTCAAATTACCGAGGGTAGAGTGGCTGCTGGATGAAATCGGAACTGGTCACGAGGACCTAACAATTAGCATCCTAATGCACCGATCCGGAAAGCCAACAGCAGAGAATATTAGCAAGAGGCATTCGTACAGCGCCTCCACGACCATTATCTTATTTGCTCCCCCCCCCCCATTCTGTTAGGGCACGGTGGTATTAATTTTGTTCCTGCTTCAAAAAACTCAGAAAGGCGAATGATTTGCCTGGGGCCACACAGAAAGAGAGCGGCAGATTCGTGGCTCCAAATCAAGGTCCGTTTATTCCAATTCCTGTTCCGTCTAAAATTTCGGGGACAAAGGCCCGGCTCACGCCGTCCCCGCCCTCCCAACTTACCTTCAGCAAGCTCTGGAGTGCAGCAAAGTTTTCTGCTGTCAACGCAGCCATCTTCCCCGGGTCATGTGACCGCCTCACTGTGTAAAGCGCGGTCATGTGTTCACAACGGCTTTCGCAAGGCATGCCGGGGGATGTAGTCCTTCTGGGTAGCGGGAGCTGCCCGTCTTGTGGCATGGCGGGATGCGGGGAGGAGCCAAGTAGGGCGAGAAGGCTGGATGGCTCAGTCAGGCGACATTCAGGCGGTGGGATTGAGAGGACGCGAGCGAGGGATGGTTTTCACGGAGAGGAAATGACTTACCCTGTTTACTTACCAGATCAGGGGAAACTGATTTTCCCTTGACCCAATTGGATGGGCTGGCTGATTTGAGGAATGCGCCTGCTTTGACAGACGCTCTGGAAACGTGATCAGTGTATCTGGCCTCTTGGAATTAAAATGAGGCTGTGCATATCGGAATTCTTGGAATTTATTCCCTCTATCCCAACTTGGAAGATGTAAAATTGCTTTCACGTGTATAGTCTCCCTCCGTATGAGGTAGGTAGGAGCTGGTATTATTTGCCTTTTCCAGATGGGGAAAAGGCACTTAGGGTTTTTAGTAACATTTTCTGAAGTCCTAGGGGAGATCCCTTGAAGAGCAGGCGAGGAAATGTCTGGCAGAGGAGGGTAGGGAGAGATTAAATGAAAGATATTACCTACTAGGTTCCTATTACACCTATTGCGGAAGTGGTTCATGGAAATGTTTAATTCATTTATTCAACAAAGTAGTTACAGTGAATGTGAGGAGTGGTTTTGAATGGGCAGTGCAGGACTCTGATTTGCCCAGGGCTCAGAGGTGCCACCTCGAAAAAGACTGAAATTGTGGAGTTGGTGAACTTAGGTTTTTCCAGACCGACATGTCTCTTCTGCATCCCAACCCACAGCCTCTGGCATTTTCCTTATCCACCTTTAGTATCTGGTTGGCTCTTTCTTTTTCCACTCCCACTTTCTTAGCAAAATTTGGCTCAAAACAGGTTCTGATAATGTCAAGCCAAAGAAAGAATGTCTAATCGTGAAATTCCAGAAATCGGTAAGCTGCTAAGGCTGTTCCTTCCTCTGCCATCTATTCTTGCCCCTGCCTCCTCCTCTCTCTCCTGTTTTCTGTGGGGGTGTTGTCTGGGCTCAGGAAAATAAACCCAGTTTGTCTGAGGATGAACCCATACCTGGACTAGAAGATCTGAGGACATTGTCACGGAGTCCTAAGTCCACCTCTCTTTCTTCTCTCCTTCTACTCTTCTCCAGGGATCCACATGGTTTGATTCTTGTTGTCTGCCATAAGCCACTGTAAGCTCTAGGTTTAATTCTTCCCTGTACCTCTAGTGAATCGAATGTTGGTTAAATAAAGAGCAACATCCAAAAAATGGTTAGACTGAGGCTAATTTCTGTGACATGTTTGTATGTATGTATGTATGTATGTATGTATGTGTTTTTTTGTTTTGTTTTGTTTTGTTTTGCAGAGACACTGTCTCATTATTTACAGGACTGTGCCTTCTTGTCTTACTTTAGAAAGATGGGCAGCGTGGTCACCAGCCTTCAAGATGGCCCCCGACGATCCCTGCCTTGTGGTATTCACACCCACATTGTGCCAGGATTGTTCTGTGTGACCAACAGCAGATGAGAGAAGTGATGGTGTGTTGCTACTGAGATTAGTTATAAAAGACTGCGGCTCCTGCTTCTATCTAGTTTGCTTGCTCTCTTTTTCTTAAATCTCTTGCTCTGGGGAAAGCAAGCTGCCATGTTGCTTTCTTGGAGAGGCGGCAAAGAACCGAAGCCGCCAGCCAAAAGCCAGCAAGAAACTAAGGCCTGCAACGACAGACCTCATTACTGAGTTTAGAAGCAGATTATCCAGCCCTGGTAAAGCCTTGAGGTGACAGTAGCCTTGACCAACATCTTGACTACAACTTCCTGCGAGACTCTGAGCTAGAACCACCTAGCTAAACCGCTGAATAAATGATACAATTATAAATGTTCGCTGTTTTAAGCTACTAAGTTTTGAGGTAAGTTTTTTACATAGCAGTAATAACTAATACATGGAGACAATAAAGCTGAGGGACTTCAGAATTCAACCTAAGCTCAAATCCCAACTCTACACACCATACCTCAAACAAATTCTTGAACTTCTCTGATCCTGTTTGCACATCTGCAAAATTATGTGGATCACACTTGCCGCAGAGAGCAGGGCTGAGTGGTAGGTACTACCCCAGTAGGAGGATATTAACTCTCCTTGCCCTCGTGGGTAGGTATGATTTGAGGGGATCCCCTGGGCTCCAGTCCACCAGGCAGGGCCTTGAGCCTGAACTATGTCATCCCATTTTGGTAGGGCTCACCCAGGTAGCCACTATGTGTTGCTTTTAAAGATTTGCCTATGGTCAGAGAGCTTCCAGCAATTCCTAAACCATAAACATTTTCATGAAAAGGAACAGAA
The DNA here is from genome assembly GCF_014176215.1 of Rousettus aegyptiacus. Lineage (NCBI taxonomy): Eukaryota > Metazoa > Chordata > Mammalia > Chiroptera > Pteropodidae > Rousettus > Rousettus aegyptiacus. Next base: position 101,503,196 of record NW_023416308.1, read on the forward strand.
CAGAATGTTAGAGTTCATTTCTCTGATTTGGTCCCACTGCCTGATTTTTCTCAGGCTGTATGTGATTTCTTTTCAATTTTGGGTATGTGAATCTGTGGTTTCTTTCGTTTATTGAATAAATTTGCTACTTTCCAGCCTCTTACACACTTACTGATTTATTTACTTCTTATAACAATCCTATGTGATACACACACGCACATAAACACACACAGAGTGCTATTACTTTTCCCATTTTATATATGGAGAAACTGAGTCATGGAGGAGTTAAGTAACTAGCCCAAGGCCACACAGCTAAATAGTAGCAGAGCCCATATTCAAACTTGAACAGTCTGACTCCACAGTCTGTGCTGGTGACTACCAAGCTGTATGTGCCTTCTTGTCTTCCCATTGCTGAGAACTCATGTTTCTTCTCTCTGGATATCTGACCACCTTTCCCAGGGGGGCAAGAACAATTTAAGGGTGTTCCTGGACAATCAACCCAGTGTATGGTGAGAGAAAATATGATGAGTAGAAGGGATACCTTGGGCTTTGGAAAACGCCCCAAGTTCAATTCCTGGCTCCTATGTACTCTGGCAAGTTACTTCATGCCTTTGAACCTCAGTTTCTCATCTGTAAAATGGGAATGACAATAATTAAAATATCTTTGACAATTAGGAGGACCTCGAGGAAGACTTATACTCAAAAGGAGGAAAGATTAACTACCTGGCGACTGCCTTCTAGCCACCAGCAGCAGCGCTAAAGCTCAGAGCTTTTCTGTGCTATGGGAAAGAGTTTGTACAAGGGGGACCAACCATCTCAGTCTGTCCAGGAATGAGGGATTTCCTGGGATGTGAGACTTTCAGTCCTAACGCTGGCACAGCCCCAGGCAAACCAGGTCAGTAGGTCACACTTATGTGAACCCTGAGCCTTTGAGGAAAAGCATCCTTGTCTTCTCCAATGGGGCTGATGTAAACGGAGTGACATGGATGCAGAAATTTTTAACAGAAGGAGATTAAGGGCAACAATCTTAGTTTTGGGGGTCTTTTTGCTAATTGGTTTACCGAGATATAATTCACATATACAATTTACCACTTAAAATGTACAATTCAGTAGATTTTAGTACATTCACAGAGTTGTGTAACCATCACCACAGTCCATTTTAGAACACATTTACTGCCCCCAAAGAAACACCTTACCCTTTAGCCATCACCCCCCATCCCTCTCCATCACACCCCAGCCCTAGGCAATCACTAATCTTTCTGTCTCTATAGATTTGTCTAATCTGGACATTTCACATAAATGGAATAATGTGATATGTGGTCTTTTTTATTGGTTTATCCCACTTAGGCTAATTTTTTCAAGGTCCATCCACGTTGAAGCATGTATCAGTACTTTATTTCTTTTGATTTCTAAATAATTTCCATATATGGATAGACCGTATTTTGTTTATCCATTCATCTGTTGATGGATATTTAGGTTGTTTGCACCCTCTGGCTATCATGACTAATGCTGCTGTGAACACTCTGGAGGAAGTTTTTGTATGAATTTATGCTTTCGTTTCTCTTGGAGTGTATACCCAGGAGTGAAATTGTTGGGTCATATGGTAACTCTGTGTTGAACTTTTTGAGCAAGTGCCAGACTGTTTCCCAAAGTGGTTGCACCATTTTACATTCCCATTGGCAGTGTACGAGGGTTCTAATTTCTCCACATCATCACCAGCACTTGTTATTATGTCTTTTTGATTACAGCCATCTTTGCGGATGTGAAGTGGTGTCTCATTATGAGCAATCTTGTTTGGGGGTTGCATTTGCATAGCAAGCCCATTTCGTCATTTAGACTGCTTAGGTTCATTTGAAGTGACTGGCGAAGATTATGGGGCTTAAGTCTCTGATCTGCCCATTAGTCCCACCATTAAGGCCTGGCTGCCTTTATCAGAGGAACACCTGCAGGAGGTAGATTAGGCCGTGGAGCCTGTGGTCCTTTAGGGAGAGCCTCCCTCATTCCCTGACTTATTTTTTCCTCACCCCATTTCATGGACTGAGATGAAGGTGGTGTCGGGGGAAAAGGGGCTGCTCTGTCTTTGTGGCGTTATGCTACCTGCTCTAACAAGGAGTGGCTTTGAATTAACCCGATTAGCTCACCAGTAGACATGTACTACAAACTGGGAGCAGAAGAACTGACAATGACAGTCATGCGCTGGCTTATAAATGTCATCTGTGTCCAGGTCAGGCCTCACGAGCAGCGCGATTTGGGGCTAACTCTGCACTAACAATGTCTTAGCACAGTGTTTAAGAATTGAAAGGCCTGACGTAAAATTTCAAATGTCTAGCTTTCCCTGAAAAATTAACAGGCCCAGTCATGCTGTTTCCATTTTTCCATTTGTGACAGTTGCTAGAACTAGCCTGGCCTCTTCATATCCCTGCTGTCCCCACAACTCTTATTGTGTCACAGCTGACCCTCTCCACGCATTTGTCACCTGCCTTATCCCTGTTAGTACCAATTTCCCTCAGACCCAATCGGGTAAACTTAGACCGTAGTGGGCAGCGAGGCTGAATTTGGGTATTTGGAATCCAGGGTTTCTAGCTGTCTCCATACCATCTCCTCATGAGTCTAACTAAGTAAGTTGTATGGGCGATGTAGGCATCTAGTCTGTCATTCGTGCTTCTTGAGTGATTTTTATGGGCAAGCACTGTTCTAATTGTTTTGCATGTATTAACTCATTTATCCTCAAAAATAATCCTAGTTTATAGGTGGGGCAACTAATGGTCAGAGAAATGCTTTCTCGCAGTCCACAGGTACTTAGTGGCAAAGCCAGGATTTGACAGTAGGAGCAAATAAGGCCATTTTGTGAGCTTGCTCATGATTTAGTGTCTGGTCCATGATGGGGTTTCAATGGATGCTACTACATAATGGTTCATCTGGCTTTACCGGCTGCTGCTGATATGCCGTGTGGCTGGACCTTGGTCCCAGCCAGGTGCCCCTTCATTAAAGCCAAGAGTTGGAGCAGATGGTATACATGTTTGGAGAGATGATATCTGTGATTCTTTTCAGCTCTAACTCGCAGTGAGTCTCTGAAGGCTGGCTAAAGAGGAGGAGAGGGAGAGGACACTCCTGAGGAAGTGCCCCCTGCCCCCATTACAGCATGGGCCGGCAGTCCAAGGTTCCTCCCCCAGCTCTGACTGGCCCGGTGGCTGTGATCGGTGAATCCCAGATCACATCAGACCCAGAAGGGCACTGTGGCCTCGTTTCTCATCCTCCCCAGGAGTGACACAGAAGCGGCCGATGACACACAGCATTGTCCTCACACATACAGAGCTCCATTCTTTGCCCCATACACAGGGAGGAGGCTGTAACAATGGCCTTGAATGACATTTTCCTTTCCTTTCTCCCAATGTTACACTTGTTTTCTTTTTTTTTCGGTTCTGAAATCGGCTAAACGATTATTTCCTGTGGGTGGGTATCAGCTTTTCATCTCCTCCTCCTCCTCCTCCTCCTCCTCCTCCTCCTCCTCCTCCTCCTCCTCCTCCTCCTCCATCAGTCCTCAGGCCCCAGGTCAGTGGGAACTGAGTAGAGAGCCAGCCCCAGAGAGAGCTGGGCCTGTTGAAATGTTACCTTCTTGGGAGGCTGGAAGGCGGAGGAACCTCACCTCTCCTTGCAAGGTGGTACTTGCCCTGGAGGAAGGAACTAGACCAGGTAACACAGGAGAGAGGCTGAGAGCTGCTGGCGGGAGTGGGGACTGGAGGTAATGGCTGGGGACCCAGCCTAAAGAGGATGGCTTTCTGGGTTCTTTTTGCTTGAGAGCCACTGCCTTCTGGTAAACAAATAAATAAGCAAAAACAGCTGAGGTCACTCTGCCTGTCTGACCACTATACAACGCCTCTGATTTATTTTGGTAACCAGAAACTTCAAGACCTGTGTGGGTTTACTGAGATGATCGTTCCTTTAAAAGCTGCCATTATTAAGCTCTTGCTATATGTATTGTATCTGTATGCATATTACTATATGTATGTTAGTGTACTGATAGCAAATATAACGAACCGTTATATAATGTGCATCCCATTCTTGCTTGATTCAAACTCAGGCATTCTGGTTCTAGAATCCACGTTTCTTGCATAATGTTCTTAACGATAAATCAAGGCCATCTATCCCAGGTTTTGCTTGGAGAGACTGTGATATATAATGATAACTATGTGATTTGGGTCCTCTGCCCTCTACCAGGCAGTATTCTAAGTGTTTGCACCTATTTCCTCATTTATCCCACGTAGTAACCCTATTAGATGGGCATTTTATTATCTCCATTTTGCAGATGAGGAACTTGGAGTCGAGAAAAGTTAAATAATTCACTCAGGATCACACAGCTGTCAAGTAGCAGAGCTAGAATTTGAACTCAGTTCTCTGGAGGATTATGTGACTCTAAAGCTTACTCGGCCCTGTGGCTGACTTGAGTTAGTCTTCTTCTCTGGGTCGTGAGGGATGGAGTGTTATCTTCTGTCCCTGGCTTGGTAGAACATCTGCACTTGAGTTGTCAGCTTGAGGAATGCAGCTGCTCTTAAATGGTTTGTCTGTCGTCGTTAGTCTTTGTCTTGTTCAAAGAAGATGGAATTGCTCAATGGGGATAGGGAAGGAATTTGGAATGGTAATAATTGCTCACTGAATGCCACCTCTCACCTGGTCAGAGGCTGAGCTAAGTTGCCACAGGTGTGGGAGGATGCCTGTTAAATAAATAAGACTCATAGGGTGTTTTCAGGAAGCCAACTTTATTTTTGCCCATCATAGCCCCTAATTTTTGTTCTGTGGAACTCCACTCTTTCCTTGCCCAGGTATGAAAATTAGGGCCAGTCCAGGACTCTTCTGGCTTCCTTGTTCTTTCCAACACTGTCTCAGTGCAGTAATTGATGTGTACAGGTCTGTAGAATAACCCAGACCTTCAAACTTCATTCCAAGTGGAGACTCACCTTCCTCCTCCAGCTATATGGCTTGGAGCTGGGAAAGGGGGTCTGTGGTCAGTCTCGTACTTCCTCCCTGATGCCTTTACCTGGGTCACTGAAGATTCTGACCCCTAGCTCGGAGAGGAGGGAGGAGAGGAAGAAGAGGAACAAGGAAGTTCTTACTTGGTTAATAGTGCAGTAAGCTGGTATCCCACTGGCTAGGACTGCTGGGTATTTAAACCTGACTCTTTACTTCTTGGCATGATTGTGCAGATTATTCAGGGAACACCTTCCTTCCTCAGCTTTGGGGATTTCTGAACTTCCAGTCCCTTGAAGGTGGCTGCTTAAGACTCTTCCTTTGTCCCTACGCATCTGAATGGTGCTGCATTGGTTTGCTACTGCTGCCAATACAAATATCACCAACAAGATGCCTTCAACAATAAAAATTTATTTTCTCATGGGTCTGAAAGCTAGAAGTTCAAGGTCAAGGTGTAGGCCAGGTTAATTTCTTAAGAAACTTTGCCTTGGCTTGCAGATAGCCGCCTTCCTTCTGTGTCTGCACATGGTCTTTCCTCTGTGTGTGCATGGCTGGTGTCTTTTCATGGGTCCAAATCTCTTCTTCTTATAAGGACACTAGTCAGACTGGATTAGGGCTCACCCTAACAGCCTCATTTTAATATATCACCTCTTTGAAGCCCTTTCTCCAAATACAGTCACATTCTGTGGTGCTGGGTGCTAGGACTTCAACATATGAAATTTTGGGGTGAGGGAGAAACAAGTCAGCTATAACAGGTCCCGTTGGCTTCTTTCTGTGGAAGAGTTTTCATTCTTTTTGGTGACCTTCTTAAAAGGATCTGTACAACCCACAAGATTGCCTATTGCATACCTCTGACTAGTGGAAAATTCTCAGCAACCAGTACCCTGGTAAATCCCAAGGCATCACTCCCCCTCACTCCAGTTGGTCACCCCATGCTGTGGGTTTCTTAGGCATGATTCAGACATCAGCCCTCAGTGACAGTGCCTTGGAAGCTACTCTTGGGGAGTAAGGAGTGGGCATTTGGAACTTGGAGAGCACCTACTGTTCACTTTAAAACTCCTCTCCTCCCACTGTCTTCTTCATCCAACCTTCCCTGCTGGGCTGGAGGTAGTCAGTCTGGTAAGGGGGAAACCATTTTCATTCACCGGTCCTGCATGATGGTGTCACGGCTCTCTTTGGAATGTGTCATCTAACGTCTCGTGGCTTCGGCACAACCTGAGACCCAAAAAGTTGTTCCCTCCTGCTACGCCTACAGCACCTCACTTCATTTTCGTGAAGAACCCTGTGAGAGAGCTAACATCCACATACAGCTGAAGGAGAAGAATCTGGGGCTTAGAAAGGTTAAGGAACTCACTCAGGATAGATGTTCAACCAGCAGGGGGAGCGGGAGTGGAGACTTGGGCTCTACCTCACTTCACTCTCCCTTCTCTAGGGCTTCACCCCCGGGGTTCTCAGAGCTGTCCCCTTGCCAGCGTGACAAGGACTTAGCAGTCTTCTCAGGTACAGTGCGAGGTGAGCTCCATGTACCCATGAGATCTCGACTTGAAACCCCTAGCCACCCCCCCCCACACACACACACTGCCCCAGTACAACCTAATCGGTGGAATAATGATGTAGAATTCGAATATGGGTTTTTTTGGGGGGGGGGGGGCGAACTGCATAAAAGCATTATTGTATCCTGAGAATCCTTTTTGAGGCAGAAGGGACCATATCATCTCACCTTCTGTTTCCTAGGAGGTACTTTACCTAAAACTGACTTCAAAATATAAAATAATTATTTCCAAGAAATTTTTTTGTTGTTTAGAATTTTAATTATTTTCTTTAAATATAAAAAGTTTAGGTCTTACGGCATGGGGAATGTATTGTAATGGCTTTGCAAAGAGCCAGATGGGTAATGGAGAAATTGGGGGGGATCATTTCGTAAACTATATAAATGTCCGACCGATGTACCATATACTGGAAACTAATAATAAAAAAAGTTTAGGCCTGCCATTGCTCACTCAAGCACAATCTCTTGGGAAAGGAAGGACAAATGGGTCTGGCAGCCATTTGGAGGTGGTGTGCTAAGGCTGTGTCCAGGGTCCACCTGGTGGCAGCACTGGGCTGGGCTGGGCTGGGGTGGCATCAGGCACCCAGGGAAAGGACTGAGATTGGCTAGGGCTACAAGCTGACTCGGACCAGGGGGGAAGGAGAGGATAATATTTCTGTTCATCCACTCAGCAAGCATTTAATGAACATCTACTATGCCCAAGGCCTTCGTGGGCACTCTACCAATAAGGAGGAGTGGAAAAAGTGACATCTGAGCCTCTCGCTAGGTTCTCAAAGGAAGGTGAGGTGCTGGATGGAGGTGTTCCAGGGGGAGGACTGGAGGCAGGGAAAAGCATAATGTGCTTGGAGATCTGAAGGTGGTTTTGCATAGCCAGAGACCAGGGAGCTGGGGGAGCAGGAAGAAGGTGTGAAGCTGCCAGGTCAGTACTTGAGGCTGGCCTGTGGGGACACAGCAGGGCTTTAAGAAGGGAAGCCAACCAAGTGGGTTTGCATTTTAGAGAGCAAGCTCGGGGACAGGACTGGGGCACGTTGGAGCATTGTAGGTGTCAAGTCTGAGAGAGCTGGAGGAGGGAGAATGAAGGGCCAATGGAAGCTCCGGCCTCAAGAATGGGAAAGGGAGGGTTTAGGCCAGCGAGAGTGTGACAACTGAGGTGGGAGTCCGGAATGGTCCATTGGTTTCTCACTTGGGGCACTGACGACATGCTGTGCCATCACCAAGGGGTGTGCTTGCGTGTATGCGTGCGTGTGTGTGTGCGTGTGTGTGTGTGTGTGTATGCAGGGGGACAGCTGGGCTGAGATTGCAGAAGGCTGGAAACCCTTCTTAGCAGGAAGAACTGAGGTACAAGTGTTGTTCTTTCTCCTAACAAATATGTACCGAAGGCCTGCCAGGAGCTGAGTGCTGGGGAGAGGGAAGCAAAGAGGACACGTTTTATTCCTCTTGGAACTGACAGCCTAATGGAGGAAAACAGACCAGGAAGGGTGCAATTCCAATGTAATGTAGCAGAACAACTCTACAGGGAATTGGGCAAGAGCTGGGGAAGTTTGGAGATGGCCCAAGTATTTAGTGATATTAGAGATGATATGTTTTTTTAAGGTGTGATTATGGTATTGTATTTTAGGTGGGAGGATATCCCTGAGCTTTTTTTTTCTTGTTTTGGAGATGCAAGATGAAATGTTTAAGGGTCCACATCATGATGTCTATAATATACTTAGAAACAAAATAAATAAAGGCAAAGAGAATGAGAGAGAGAGAGAGGGAGGGAAACAGGGAGAGAGCAAATATAAATGTTACCAATCGTTGGGAATCTAATTATTGCACTATTGTAGTATTCTTTAGGCTTTTGGCTTTTCCGTGTACCATCTTTTGTAATAAAAAAATTAAAAATACGAAATAGCAAGGGCACTGGCGGGAGGTAAAGGTACAGTGGGAACACAAAGGAAGGCCCCTAAGTGGCATTTGATGAGTGAGACATGCTTCCCAAAGAAAATGCCGTGTAGGTCCTGAGGGACGTGTGGTTGGTGGGCAGGGGGTTGGAAAGAACTTCGGGGAGAATGTTCCAGGCAGAGGGAACAGCACGTGTGAAGTCCTACTGGCCTGTTTTGCTAGAGGAACAAAAATACATTTACTGTGAGTGTAGAACGTGAAGCAGGGAGTCACTGAGAGGTGAGAAAGGAATGGTGAGCTGGTCCAGCTAAATTGTGAGGTGGGTGGGAGAGTTCACACTTTGTCCTGACGCTAGTGAAAGCAGAGGGTCTACATTTCAGAAAGATGTAGCTAACAGAGTATTAAGCTGGTAGGGTCTGAAGGCCAGTGCTCTAAGTACTTCACTTAAGTTAATTCACTGAATTCTCACTGTGCCTTTTCTAGGTACTTACAAATTAGCACATCTATTACAGAGATAAGGAAAACTCAGGCACAGAAGAGTTAAGTAGTAACCTGAGAAGAATTAAGTAGTAACCTGCTCAATGCTGAAAATCTGGAAGAGCTTGGAAGAGCCAGGATTGGAACCCAGGCTGCCTGGCTCCAGAGTCCACGTTCTTAACCGCTAGGACACACCACCTCTCAAGTTCAGTTTGCTCTCTGTGGAGGCCTTGGAGGAAAGCTGGTCTCGAGGCAAGAAGACTGTTTGGGAAGCAGTTGCACAAGCCCAGCCAAGTGGCGATGGTGACTTGAACTAAAATAGTTAGCAGCGGAGATGGAGAAAATGGACAGGATAGAGTTATTTAGGACTGAAATCAACAGGACTTGGTGATTGAACAGTTGTGTGCAAGGGGAGTCAAAGACGATGCCCAGGCCATATCCCCCTGAGAACCTGTCCCATCTTGGCATGAGAAACTGGGCATAGTCCGAGAATGTGGATATGTCCTCTCCCCAGACATGGATAGCTGAAGACCACCTTCATCTGTGACATGCAACTTGGACATCCAACTCACTTTCCTCTTGTTCTGATGTCTGCTAACCATCATTTTTGGGGCAACTTGCTATTTTTATGGTTCAAATTTGTCACCTGCAACTGTAATCTGTAGGTCATTCCTGTCCCCTAGGTTTACTGGCACAGTTAAGCCACAGCCCTGGTCCCTTTTCTAATGGTCTCCCACACCACCCAGCCATCAGTCTTGAATGATGTGATGTGAACGTCTGTACTCTTCACCAGAAGCCCTTGATCCTTGGGCCTCGTTAGAGGGTTCGAAGGGGATGACAAATTAAACAAATATTTAAAATGATAGAAAAATATTTGGCCGTTTCCTTCTAATGCTTATTGATTTTTAAAGATCTCCTTGGGCATGAAAACAAGATACATCTTTGGTATCTTGACATTGGATTTATTTTAACTGGAAGAGAGCCTTATCAATCAGGAAGGGGGTGCCCTGCAAAAGCAGCCTGTCTCCCCATCAGGTCACCAACCCCAGTGATGGAACTTGGCTGGGAGGGTGCTGTGCTCACTGGACGCGAGGGCCGCTGCAGCCCAGGAAGGTCCTCGCAAGCCACCGAGGCCGCTGATCAGTGCCACCCAATTCTCCGGAACCTCTTTTGTTTCTTGCTAAAGGCCCCAAGAATTCCCGTGTGTGTGTGTGTGTGTGTGTGTGTGTGTGTGTGTGTGTGTGAGAGAGAGAGAGAGAGAGAGAGAGAGAGAGAGAGAGAGAGAGAGAGAGAGAGAGAGAGAAATGATACAACTCCTAAATGAATTTATGCATAGAGGACGTGGCTCTCTGGAGTAAAACCTGAGCTCTTATGTGCACACTCCTGCCTTCCATTCCACTCTCCAAAGGAATCATTCATTTAACAGCAAATGTTTACTTAGCTGCTACTCCTGTTCTAGGTGTTGGTGACACGAAGTGCAGAAAATGAAAAAATATCCCTGCTTTCCTGGAATTTAACTTTCTAGGGAACATTGTAAAGAGTTTGGTGTGAAATTTTCCAATCCACATCTAGTCTATATCCATATCCATATCTATATCCATATCCACATCTACGGGTTCAAGTTGTAAACATCATTCTGTGACTTCCTGTTCTGACTAATAGTGTGTTTTGGAGCTCATTCCATGTCAGCATAAATGGACCTTCCTCGTTCTTCGATAGCTGCATAATGTCCCTGTTGGGATAAATCCCTGCAGATAGACATACAGGTTGTTCTGTTCTTTTTTTTCCCCCCCACAAGCAGGACTGCAGCAAATTTTGTCTGCATATACTGTTGTGTATGAGTATTAGAGTCTGTACACTTACTAAGTAACCATCAGTCAGTTAATTAGACTTTCTGTGCCTCAATTTCTTCATGTATAAAATGGAGATAAGAACAGTATCTCCCTCTATTCATCAAGGACATGCAAACTCAGCACAATGAGATGCCACTTTGTATCCAGTAGGATGGCTGTAATCAAAAGGGCAGAAAAATAACATGTTTTAGTTGGCAAGGATATGAAGAAATTGGAACCCTGTACACGACTGGTGGAAATGTAAAAGGGTGGGATCAGCCTTAAAAAAGTTTAGCAACAACTTGAAAGGTTAAACGTGGAATTACCGTGTGACCAACAATTCTACTTTGATGTCTTTGATATATAAACCTGTCATAAATAAAAACATGTCGATACAAAACTTGTACACAAATATTCACAGCAGCATTATTCATAATAGCCCAAACTAGAAAAACTGAAATGTCCATAAACTGATGAACGGGTCAACAAAATGTGGAATAGCTATACCATGGAACATTATTCAGCTTTAAAAATACGTGAAGCATTGATATATGCTACAACATGAATGAACCTAGAAAACATGCTAGCTGAAAGAAGTTAGTCACAAAAGACCACATATTGTGTGATTTCATTTATGTGAAATGTCCGAATGAATGAGCAAATCTACAGAGATGGAAAGTAGATCCGGTGATTTCCAAGGGTATGAAGGGTTGAGGTAATGGGGAATGACTACTAACGGGTACGGGGTTTCTTTTTGGGGTGATGAAAATGTTCTAAACTTGATTGTGGTGATGGTCACGTGACTCTGAGAATATACTAAAAACCATTGATTTGTACACTTTAAATAGGTGAAGTGTGTAGTATGTGAATTGTATCTCAGTAGAGCTCTATAAAAAATTTAATAATACCTCCCTCACAGGTCATGGGCTTCACTGAGTTGTCATGGAAATGTGTAGAACAGCACCCGGCACTCTGTAATTTCTATCTATGAATCTTCTACTCTCATTATTTCTGGAGAATGGATTTCTAGAAGCAGAATTTTGGAGCCAAAGGGTTGGTGCATTTTTATTTTTAATTCTTTAATTTTCAAAGACTTTACAAAGTTGCCCTCCAAAAAGTCTTCACCAGTTTACCCTCAGATGTAGTATGTAGGACATATGTTTTTCTCTTTTCTTCTTTTTAAAGAAGCCGCCGCCAAAAAAAGTTTGGAAGAACACATACTGGTGTCTACAGTGGTTCCTTTGGGGATTGGGATCATGTGTGAATTTTTTTTTTTTTTTGCTTTTTTCCATATTGATTGTCTGCATTTTTAAAATATTTTTAAACACATAACATGTAATAATTATATATTTTAAAGGAAAAAGTAAAAGTATTCCCCATCTACTCTTCTCCATGGGGCTTTTACCCTTCTCCGGCTTTACTGGTTAAGGTAGAAGACCTCATAATTCCACCCTAAAAGGACACAAGTCCTTCCCATCATGGAAGTTTTATTGCAACTTTCTAGAAAAAACAGCCAGAGGGCGACAACTGTAAAAAAAAAAAAAAAAAAAAATACAGCGAAGCACCGAATTGCAGTTATTAGCTCAGACCTACATTTTCATGATAGAGCATACCGAAAAGCCCTATAACAAAACTCATACCTGTGATTCATTTGCACCCCTACGAGGTACCGGATACTACAAGTTGTCAAGTGCTTCGTGTGCATTGTCACCTAATCCTCACAACAATTCTATGACACAGGCACTGGTGCAAAAATGGATGCAGACACACCGCTGGAAAGTGGCTGAGGTAGATTACGATGCCTTTAGCTGTGAGTCCAAGGTCACGAACCGGGATATTTTACTACCTCATTTGCAAGTAAGGATATAGTCAGGGCGAGTGCCAGGGAAGGTCGATTCCGCTGTTCAACGATATCCTCAGGACACATGTTGTTTTTTCTACTTCTCTGCTCTGCCATCTTCCTGTCGTTTTCATCTTCAGGAAGAAATAGGGCTCCAGCGGGGACATCTAAACATAGCAAGGGTCAGAGAAAGAAGAGAAGAATCAATTTCTTTCTAGAGTTTTCTCCTCAGAGTGAAGAAACCTTTTCCTGAAGCCCTTCCCACCCCTTCCAGCAAACTTTCCTCACTGGCACACTCGTTATCTCATTGGCCCATAAGTCGCAGACCTCTTCCCAACCCAAACACTGGCAAAAGGAATGGAATCACCTCTAAGCCAGTCAGCCTATCCCTGGGTTTGTGTTGGAGGCTGGTCAGTGTTCCCTGAGGAGTGGTGTTCCCAGAGCAAAATTAAGATTCTCTTTGGAAGGGAGAAGGGGAAATGGGTGTTCAGGAGTTGTGCGGAAGAACTCATAGTATTCAGCATAAGGACAGAATCAAACATACGTTGTCAAACTCAGGAGTCTCTGTTCCTAGTTGCTGCACTGTTCTGCATCTTGGCTTAAACTCCCTTCCATTGCTGGGAACTCATTCTTTAGGATGGTGCTTATACATCGCCCACATCTGCCTCCTCTCTCTATCTGCAGGTCCCATCCTCTATGAGGGAGGGCTTGAAACCTTGATTGACGGTGGATCATTAGGAGTGAAGAAGTTGACGTTTTAAATGTCCCCATCTCAACTAGGTCATTTTCATCTTGGTGATCTCTAGTCTGGGAGACAGCCACTGTACATTCCCCTGGGATCTCCCAAAAAAGGTGCTTTGACAGCTTACAGGACTGGCTTGATTAATAGGACGGTATCAGTTTTTACCTTTAGAGGACTTTGGGAAAATGTGTTTGGCCTCTCTTCCTGGGAATCACTCAGTTCCCCTAAACCTTGGGACATGGTATACTTCTTGTCCCACTGACTTCAGCCTTGGCCATTGACTTGCTTAGGCCAATGGAATATGAGTGGATATGACTCTGGCAGACGCTTTAAATAATGCTTGTCCTGTTTGGCTTCCCTTGTGCTCCTGTAACCACTGGGAGAAGAGCACACCCTGGGTAGCCACTGCCCTTTCTCTCTGGGCCCCAGAATTAATCACATGGAACAGACCCAGACCCAAAATGAGGTGGAGTCACCCTAGCCGACTGCAGAACTCTGAGCAAGAAAAGAAACGCCTATTTTTGTAAGTCACGAGTTTTTATTTTGCAGCAGTGTTGCAGCAATCGCTGACTGCTACAAGTGGCATTTTTGAGTGTTTCCCAGTGGGAATAAACGGTATGGCAGACATGTGGGACAATCAGTGAGAACATGTCCCATTCCTATCAAAGCAGCCCCTGGGACAGCAAATATTGAGTATAGCTCAGGGATGGAATGAACTGGAGATGTTTTGGTGAATGTTTTCTTAGAACAGACAAATTCTAAGAACTTTCTATAATCTCTTCTCTGACCCATTTTCACCACAATAAGCTTCATAGCCAAGAAATTACTAAAAACTGTGTTTCATCATCAATGGTCAAATGTAGTAGAATGTGGAGGAAAGGGCGCTGGACATGATGTGCTTTTGATCCACATTTCAGCTCATGTCTGTGACTTTGGGTAAGTCATTTAATCTCTCCGAACCTCTCTTTCCTCACCTGCAAGTTGGGAGTGGTTATAAAAATAAAATGATCATGGTCCTCTGTGGTTTGCAAACTGTGCTTTTAGTGAAACTGAGATAGGAGAGAGAAAGCCAGTAAATGGTATATGTTCAAGCAAGTTACCATAATGGGCTTCATCCTGCTGAAAACCCTGGAAAACAACCCAGAATGCAATCCTTAGAGTTTTCCCACCTGAGTTCAGGCGCTAGGAAGCTGGGTTGTTCATTTCTACCAACTATGGTCAGTCATGGGTTAAAGGTTTCTGGGGTAGCAGTTGGTAGTGATATTGATTACTGAGCCCTTCCAGCCTGCTTTGTGCACAGGCAGAGTGGGCACTTGTACCCAAGGGAAGCATTAAGCAAAGAGATGCAGAAGCTGGTCATTGAAAGCCAGGCCAGTGTGGCCTCACATTATGCTACCCAAGAGAATGTGAGCAGGGTACCGACAGCATCAACCACAGGGAGGAAGGATGGAGGAGATAGCTTGGGAATGCAGTGACTGAGTTTGGGGAAAGCTAAGATGTTAGGAAAATCGAAGGGCATCCAAATTGTCCAAGTTCTCATTTTTTTTAGTGCTAGTCCTATATCTAGTAAAAACCTTAACAGGGAAAGATAAGAAAAATACACCATTTCTTGGTGATAAACCTAACACCACCATGATGTTTTCACAGCTCTGGCTTGGATGAGGGCATACTGGGGAAGCTAACATCGTAGTGGACAGGGCTGTTGCTTGGCTTCCTCTCCGGTTGATATGCTGGGCAGTGTTAAACTGAGTGTTATCTTCATGAACCCCTTGAAATTATAACTTAAAGCTATATGCTCTATGTATAGATTTCCTCATTCAAGATGTCACTTAGCTTTTTCTGAACTGAGGAGCAGAATCTTTGGACAAAGGCGAACGTGGCAGCCTATCCTGGTATAGTAAGATCTTGGTATAGTGGGGCTTTTGCTAAGCATATTTTGCTTCTTTGCCCTGATAGACTCTAGTGGTGGATAGTGTCAGAATCTGGGGATGCCCACCCACCTCTCTCCTCACTGGTATATTGAGATATAGACACAAGGGGTAAAAGTATCAACTTTTGGATAGCAAAAGGTTGGGGATCATCTGAACGGTTGTTAACAGAGGGAAGGGTAAGTAATTATGGTACATCTACTCAATGGAATACTGTGCAGCTTTAAAAAAATGCAACTGCCATCTCAGAGTACTCCCATGGAATAGAACTCCAAGGAAATGAGCAGGAGCGTGGGAGGGTAACACTAGTTCGTAGTGTCCTATCTCTACACAAGGAACATTCGGAAGGAATAACAAGAAAATATTGATAGGTAGAATTTGGGGATGGGAGCAGAGTGAGTGGGAGACTTTACATTGAATATCATTTTGGGGGAGCATGTAATATTTTGCCTGTATCTATCTAGAGATCTAGAAAATGACTCAGAGACGGGAAGGCAAAGAGGAGCTATCTCCTCTTTAAAATAGTTGCTTTGTCTCTCATCGTAAGTCATCTAGCCATTTCTTATTGTGACTTTGGGCAAAGAAAAGAGTAGGTAGGCAAATCCCGGGAGGAGCAAGTGAGGAATAGAGGGTCGGGGCACATACTCCGGCTGAAGGTGGAAAGCGCCATCTCCATCTGCTGACTGTGCCCTTGGTGTGCTCCCCACATCTCAGTTCATTGGGTATCACGGAGCAGGTGCTTGGAATTATGACGGCTAAGGCCTGAGGCAGCCAGAGTGCTGTGTAATCTGCTAACACAGCTCTTTATTGCCACTCACTTGGGAGGCAATGTAGGGTGATGATTAAAGAGCATACAATCCAGCGTCATAATAAACTGACGTTCAAGTCCTGGCTCTGCCACGAACTAGATATGTGGGCTTGAGCATCTCGTTCATCTCTTTCAAGCTTCGATTCCTTCACTTGAAAAATAGGAAAAACACTAGTACCCACCTCACCCTTATGGAGTGTCACATACGGAGCGCCCCAGATGTCACCTGGTCCATTACAGATGCTCAGTAGCTTTTTGTGTTTATTTTTACTAGCTTAGTCATTTACTTTTGTGGTCAGGAGCACAGCCCCTGACTCAGTACTTAAGACAGAGAAGAATCTACATTTTGTCACCTGGGCAGGGCAACCTGTGCCTTCCTGACTCTGCTGGCTGATGTGGCCTTTCCACTCCAGCTTCTAAGGGCCCGGTGTGAGCCTCTCTGGAAGAGCTGCTCTGCTGGCAGACATGTCCTCTAAGACTCCAGAGGTGATGCCAGATGTTGACATGCAGCTGTGCTCACAGAACATCCTTTCAAAGTTTACTACCTGCATAATTGCAAAGTAAATGGCTTAAGTTATTGTGAAAATGACTCTAAAAGTTAATAGTTTCCCCAATAGAAGCACCCTTCTCCCATCTCCCGGCCACACCAGTTTGTTAGTTCTCTGTCTTCTTTCTGTCTCACAGAAAGAAACAATGGACCCTGACTATACCCTGGGCTAGAAACTTACTCGGCGTTCTGTCTGTGATGATCTTACCTTGGTCAGGGTGAGAAAAAGTAAAGCAGGTGTTAGCTGTGTAATTGGGGATTTCTAACTCTTAATATAATTATGTTTTTCTACCCCCTTTGTGGAAGAAGTTTTAAGCCACATCAATGTCCAAGGTTCAAAGAGTTAAGTATATTTCAGGTTTTAAAAATGCTTAATACATCAAAGATAGTTTTGTCCTGGTCCCCATGTCCTGGTTAGAGAAAAGCTTTGCTTTGTTGTGTTGCCAAATGCTGTCTCTAATAGAAGCAGCAGGTGAGCCAATGACAGACAAACCTGCCCTTCAGATGTAATCAGAGAAGGCTGTGCTCAGAGCAGGCAGGGACCTGGGGATCAGACATCTGGCTAGAGTCTTATCTCATTTCCAGTGTCTTTTCCTGTGTGAAAAAGCTGTACACCTCAAAATAGGAGCCCAGCAGCAGCAAGCATCGTTGCCCTTACCTGCAGAGCCAATTAAATCTACCAAGAGGAAGAATAGGAGATAGAGTATTGACACTGTCAACTCAGAAACTAGAGATTGGAGGTTAGAGGGCCCTGCAGTTACTACCCTAACTGAATTCTCCTCAGTGCACTCAGCTCGAGGCAACATGCATTGTGCGGTCTAATGTGTAGGCATACCTTGGAGATATTGCAGGTTCATTTCCAGACCATCTTAACAAAGCAAATATCGCAATAAAGCAAGTATCACAATAGAGTCATAATCTTTTTTCCAGTGGAGAGTCTTGCCTTCAATTAAAAAAAAAATGCAACATCTGTGAATCACAATAAAATGAGGTGTGCCTGTAGGCTTCAGACCATGGGCTTTGAGGCTGGACTGCCTGAGTTGAAATCCCAGCTATGTTTTTCACTAACAAATGTGTGGTTTTAGTTCAATTGCTTAACTTCTCTGTGCCTCAATTTCTCTTCTGTAAAACGGTCACAACAGCACCTACGTTATAGGGCCGTCGTGAGGGGTAAATGAGTTAATGTGGACAAAGTGCCTGTTTCATCATGGGTGATACAGAAGTTTAGTCTCAAATAGCCTGTTATGAGTCTTTCTTTTTCTTGTTTAGTACCTAGTGCTAAAGAGTACTTAATTCCATTGAATAGTGTGTTTGGCAAGAAAGAACTGAAATAAGCTCCATGTAAATAATTTACGTAGCTTGGATGAATCTCCTCACACATCAGTGAGCAAGATAGACTTTACTGACAATATTCTGGCAAGATTTGAGAAAGGGATATAAGGGTATATATGGTAGTGCGTACACACACACACACACACACATACACACGCACACGCGTACACATGACCAAACTTTTAACCCTTCTTTTGGATTTCTTCCCTCCAAAGTCCCTGCTTGGCTATGCTTTGGGGGCATCCTTCAGTATCCTTTGCCCCATGCCAGCCTCCAATGTTGCTCTTCTCCCTGCCCCTTCGGAAATTTGTATTCCTTGCTCTTTTTAGTAAGTAGAGCCATTTGGCCCCACCCCCACCCCCAGCTCCAGCACACTAACTTACCCAATCAAACGCATCATAGCCCAACATCTCCAACTTGATTTATTTGATGTGTCAAGAGGGTGCTTTCTTGAAGGGCATCAAAGAGCTTTGCGGTCGCCCATTCCTCTATTGAACACCTATTGATCTGTTGTTTACTAACTCTGTGATGGCGGGTAAATTACTCAACCTTTCTGAGCCCCGGGTTACTCATCTGAAAAGTGAAAATAATGATAAGACTGTTGGGGCTGTTATGGAGACAAAATGAGATATGCCTGAAAAACGCAAAACAGTGCTTGATGTTTAATAAGAATCCTTTCTGTGCTTTTTGAATAAATAGTAGCTAAATCTCTCAAAGAAACAAAAATGGGATTTTCCTCAATAGAAAATGGGCACTGATAACTTTTTATATGAAGTGTATAAGGCTCAATAAGGCACAAAGGAGTGAACAGGTAGATCTGTCTAGATGGCGATGAGAACTTTTGCAAGCTGCTTAATCACTCTGCACATTAGTTTTTTCCACTGTAAAATGGGGAGAATAATAGTATTTCTTTATATGACTGTTGAGAAGATTAAATGAGATAATGCATGTAAAAAAACAGAGCCAAGTCCAATTTAAAAGTTTAGAAAACCGTAGCTATTATTATTGGATAATAATGCCTTGAATCAAACTATTAGGAGAGGAAAATATATTTGCCTCCTTTCCAGGAATAAAATTCAAATTTGCAAAATTCAGATGTGTTTAGGAAACTTCAGTGTTATTTTAATGAAGACCTTAGTCAAGACAGAAATTATTTAATTTAAGCTGGTAGCTTCGGCTTTAGAAATTTTAAATTACTACACAATTCGTAAACCTACTAATGATTCTCTCTTGATATTTAGTTTAGGGAATCTTAACTTCTTTTTGGGCCGTTAACTTTGTAGCAATTTTCTTTCATCAGCTACACATTAAGAATTAATTTGGAGTATGAGCTAATAGCCCAGCACTTCTGACCAGTGTTCCCTTTGATTTTGTGTAAATCGTGAGCAATTGGCCATATTCCGTGAGCAACTAGTTATGACGATGGAATATGCGTGAGCAGAGTTTAGCGTTGGGATCAAATAAAGCTTGCAACGAATTTAATATGTACAGGTTATGCAAAATCAGTATTGTTATGGGGTGAGTACACACACATGCAGTGCACACAGATGACAGTAGTTTCCTTGCCCCAAACGAGTCCTTCCAGCATTAGCTCCCAGAGGAAGGGGGTGGGCCTGTTGGGAGCAGAAAGCATCCAGATGTTTCTCTTCTGGGATGGTGCCTAGGTGACCAGGAGACTTGTTGTGTAGGATCAGGACATGATGAAATCAACCTCCTCTTAATCCTTATAGAGGTTTGACTTCAGAGAAAGTTTATTAGTCTAGGCCAGGAATTGGCACTTTTTTTTTTATAAAGAGCAAGATAGTAAATATTTTAGGCACTGAAGGCCATATGGTCTGTGTTGCCCCTACTCGACTCTGACATTGTAGGGCAAAAGCAGCCATATACTATACATAGACTAATGGGTCTAGCTATGTTCCGATAAAACTTTATTTAAGAAAACGGGTGGTGGCCTGAATTGGCCCACGAGTTGTAGTTTGCACACTCAGTCTGGGCGAAGGTTCTGAATGGGAAACTAGCATCTGAGTTAATGGATGAAATAGAGATGAGGGGAATTGAGGTACAAGCGAGATTCAAACCCCCTTTTCTTCTGATTCTAACCTCGTTTACATGGTTCACCTATCTTTATGAAGGCAACTAGCTGGAAAGATGGTACACGATGGGTAAGAATGTGGGGACCAACAGATCAGGCTTAACCCCTAGAGCTCTTCCAATTTAGCCGTGTGATCTTTGGCAAGTTTTTCTACCCCTCTGAGCCCATCTATAAAATAAGGATGATAGAACCTGTCTCAGAAAGTTGTGAGGATTAGATGAACTTTGTTATATAAACTATTTAATACACATTGAATTGTGGACATAGTGTGTTATAGGCGATCTAAGGCAAGTTCAAGAGTAATTTTGCCTTTAAGATCTTTTTACCTCTCCTTCAGACTTTAGAATGCCACTCCCAATAAGCTGGGTCTGTGTTCAGATTTATTTGACTAGTTCCATGATAGACCCAGGAGTGGAATGGTTGAGTTATAGGTTTTGCATGTTCAGCTTTAGTAGCTACTAAACACTAAGTGGTTTTATAAAATGGTTATACCTATTTGCATTCCCATGAGCTATATTATGAGAGTCCCTCCTGTTTCATCATTCTGGTGTCTGGTGGTTTTCACTGGTGTCTTCGAAGGGAGTAATGAGTTTGTGCACTTCCTCATATGTTTATTAGCCATACGAATATTCTCTTCTGTGAAGTGCCTGTTCAAGTATCGAGTTTTTTTTTTTTAAATTGATTTGTAAAAGTTCTTTATATAATCTGGATATGAGAACTTAAGCTGTTATAGATGTTTTCTGATAAACAGAAGTCATGATTTTAATATATAGTTCCATTTATCTATCTTTGTTTTACTTTTTAAAGTTCAATGATTTAGTAAGTTATTTGATGTTATTTACACCTCACTGTTTGTTAACGCTTCACACAGCTGATCAGTTAGATCATTGGATTAGCTAATTTATTTTCTTCCAATCCTGAGATCTGATGAATCCATGAAACCCAGCCAACTGGTGCTCATTTGGGTTCATTTTTAGTGTGGAGGTGCTGTCAGCTATGAATGATTATGTAGGCTGAGGGTGGAAATTTTAGAGTGCATAAGCCTGCATTAGGTCAGGACTGCAGGGGCGAGGTTAAGTGGTATAGTGACATGGAGCTTTGAGTATAGCCAGGGAAGGTCCTGGATGTCTGGAAAAGGGAGCATGAGTTAAGAGTGGGTGGGTCACAGGTTAGGTTAGGAAAGAAAGAGAGAAGAGAAAAAGGCAGAAAGGTTTAAATTTGGTAGCAAATGTCAGAGACTCAAATATAACAAAAGAAAGTGTTTGTGGGAGTTTGCCCTGATGACAGCTAGTTTCCTTGACTTTATACATTTAAAAATTTTTTTACTGGAGAGCCCCTTATAGTTCAAATCCTGTAGCAATGATTTTTTAATAATAGAGGCACTTAATAACCGCCACATTTTTTTCTCCTGATGGGAAATAAAATAGGTTATTAACTTTCAAATAGGTACTGTGTGAAATAAAGGGAATAAAGGAAATTTAGAATCAGAAGAAAGCACTGTGAAAAGTATATACTCCGTGTCAAGATTATAGAACTGGCTCAGCCCGAATTCCTCCTCTTCTTTGAGGATTCTGTGTAGGTCATGTTGGCAGGCTCATTCAATCAGATAGAAATTTTGTTTGCAAGTGACCGAAAACCCCGTTTGGAGGCCTCAATGATAAAAAAAGTTTTTGACTCTCATAATTGAAAAGTCTAGAGTGAATATTAGCCTCAGGTGAGACTTTTTCCAGCAGCTCAAACAACATCACCAAGGATTGGGATTTTCTCCATATCTTCACTTTGCCTTCATTCCTACTTACCTCATCCTTTGCTTATACGCATGGTACACCTCTGTCTTTTGGTAGCTTCTCACTACTCCTTTATGGGAGCAAAATAACTAAAATATTTGTAGCCCTCATCCCATACTGGACACAGGAAGATGGGGCATCTCCTGCTGAAGACCTGGGGTTTATGACCTCTTATTGGCCCAGAATGGGTCACATGTCCGTGCCTCACCCAATCACATGGCCAAGAGTCTAAGGCAGGCTAACCATACTAGATAGTCGGAATCCAACATGGAGCTGAGTATGAGGTGGTCTTGCCAATCTACGTGGCTGAGAATGGGAGTGAAGTGAATTCTCCAATTAAGGGAAGGGTGTTGATTCCAGAGAGGGATCAAACAAGGCCATGATATCTAGCAAGGGAACTTGGAGCATCAGGGAATCTTTCATGAACAGTGTTATGATTTAGAAGCCAAAAGGCTAACAGAGTGTAGCTTCCTGAGGTAACTGCTGGGTCTGGAGACCTGGCTAGACTGGGGCTTCAATGCTTATTAAGTTTGCCAACATTTCTGAGTCTCAGATCCCTTACCTGTCTAGTGGGAAAATGATTCCAGGCCTCTAGTTATTGGAGAATATTTTCAGAAAGGCTTTGAACAATATAAAAAATAAAGGGTTATGAATTATAGTGTTTTTGCTACTGAAGACCATAGCAGGAATAAACAAATCCCAAATGCACTGTTTCCATTTAAAGATGGATTTCTGGAGCTAATATTCATGCAAAGTAAAATTTTAGTTGGATTATCAATAATAATCAGAATCATAATGTTGAGTATGATAAAAGTACTGAGCACTAATATCTATCAGGAGCTTATTATGTGCCAGGCACTGTTCTACATGTTCTTCATATATAATTTATTTAATCTTTAAACAACCTTATGAATTAAACACCATTATTATCTTAATTTTATAGATGAGGAAACTATGCCACAGAGGGGTTAAGAAACTTGCCCAATACCCCCAGCTAACAATGGTAGACTTGGGGTTCAAATCTAGGCAGCCTGTCTCTGGAACCTCAACTCAATCACTCTATTATCCATAGCTACAGTGTTAAATCTACTGTTTTGCAAGTCAAACGATGGAGCCAAATTTATCTCCACCATTTTGTGCACTAATGTATCTAATGAACGCAGAATACATTAATGAACTCATTCACCTGTGAAAATAAATAGCTAAATAGAAGCATTTATTATGTTGGTATTTTTTCTTGTAGTGACTTGGTTCTTTGGCTTTGGTCGTTGGGTGTGTGGACACAGCCCACGGCAAAAGCGTGTTATTTGTGGGATTACAGTTTGTATAGCAGAAAAAGTTTGGAATCAAAAGACCTGAATTACAGGCACAGCTCAATGAATTACCAGCTATAACTGCTTCACATTTCTATTTTCTCATTTGTAAAGTAGAGATGGTGTCTACTTCAGAGTGAGCGCAGGGCCAAAATCAAATGGTGCATAAAACTGTGCTTGGAGAGCTCAAGCACTATATAGATGTAAGACATGTATGAATTTCTTATTAATAATGCTCTCAGAGACCATTTGTGCTATTAATGAATTATGTTCCATAGGAACAGATTTTAATACTGTATTTCCATATTAATGGAACAGATTTTAATACTCTATTTCCATGGGATTGTGCTTTTAAATTTCCCTGGAGTCTGGCCCTCCTAAGTGGCCTGATTTCTTTCTATGGAGCTGCCTGGACCAGCCATCACTATGAGGTAAGAGATTACTTTCCCTACTTTGGGGTTCCCCTGAAATCAGCATAAACCAATGCCTCATGGAGGTCCTTGAGGGGTGATGGTAGCTTGTATAAGTACACAAATATCTAGCCTCTCGGGCCGAGACTCCTGGTTAACACCACTGCTGGATTCACGTATGGGTATCAATCTTTCATCCTCTGAAAACCACATGCTGTTTCCCATCTTACCTGGTTTATCAGTTGGTGTGTTCCATAGTGGATATTTGAGTAAGGTTTTGTTTGTGTTACCATCTAAATTCTGTTTATTTTTATTCTGGTAAAAGAAGTTCCCATAATGGTTTGGGAAAGTTTAACCCAGTGCTCTGCCAGACCTGGTGAGTAATAGCCATTAAGTTAAGTATAAGCCAGTTGTTAAACGTGGCCATTAGTAAAAATTAAATTACATAAGCACAGTTCAATAACATACTAAGAGAAAAACGTTGATGGCTTGAAATCAGCCATACTAGAAGTATTTACGCTAGAGAATTCAGCAAATGCAGCAAATCAGGGTTTTTCTTCCCAGAATCTTAGTTTAGCTCTCTCTCAGCTCCGGGGGTAAGTCCTGACTGAAACCAATCAGTAAGTTCCATCCCTCTGACCACAGTGAAAGGCTGATTTGGGCCAATGAGTATTTGAGCCAAGATTTTATTTGCCTGTGGGGAAGATGAAGCTGTTGTCCCCACTTGGGCTGTAACCACCAGGGCAAAGCCAGTCCTAGAATCGATCTAACACATGGAGAATCGCAGACAGAACCCGAGAGATGGGAGGCCTGGGTTTCGGACATGTCACTTGAGCCCCCTGGATCAAGCCGCACTTGACTGTCCTGCATGGTCAGGAATCCGAGAACTTTTCCTGTAGGGCCAATAGCAAAGGTTTTAAACTTTCTATGTCATATTGTTTGTCATAGCTACTCATCTCTGCTATTGCAGCACAGAAGCCATAAATGGTACATAAACCCATGGGCGAAGTTGTGTTCTAATAGAACTATTTACACAGGATTTGGCTCAAGAGCAATAGTTTACAGATTCCTCATTTAAGGCACTTAAAAAAGAAGAAACGTATTTGGCTTGGGTTTTCTAACACTTGTAACTGAAAAAGGCTTAATTGATCCAGTTGCTTGGGTTGTGGACAGTAGAAATTACCTCTGAATTCCTTAAGGAAAAACAGAGATTTATTATCATAATAAAGGGTAGCCAAAATTCAGATTCCTAGGACAGGGAGTCCCATTATACTAGCTCAGGTCATATGTCTAGGGGAGGGAGGTTTGCCAGTCCTTCTGAGATCATGTGCAGAGGGAAGGATTGTTTCTATAGGGAAAATGAGGGGCTATTATCTGAAGATCTGGCACTAGGGGCTGTATTTACCCCATGAAGACAGGGAAAAAAGTTCCCAAATCAAGTACATTCAGCAGATATCCTATACAAGAAGCTCATCAAAGCCAGTTTTGTGTGTTAGAGAAAAGCTCTCTTTGACAGAGGATCTGCATCCCAGTTGTTCCTGCCACAAACATGCTGTATTGCCCTGGGCAAGACAGGAAATTTCTCTGGGCCTTAGTCCTTTAAAAGAAGATGGTGAATCTTTAAGGCCCCCTTGAGCGGCAGGTTTTCAAGGTTGTTTCTGTATATTATTTATCTTGCCTGTTAATCTCTAAGATTTCTCACTCTGTGCCCTATGGTTCATCTTTCTGCATAATCACTGGCTAGGGAGCTCTCTCCCTCCTGGTACTTAATTTCAGTGAGTACGAATTTCCTCATCTGTTAATGGCCCTTTGTCTGGAAAGTGAGGATGAGAATTATGTTTTCTACATGCTTAGAAAGGCAGTGCGTGTACTGGTTCAGAGTAGGGGTTTTGGAGTTAGGTTAGAGGAACTCGATCTTTGTTTAACCTTTTTCTTCTGTATACCATTGAGCAGTTTATATAAACTCTTAGAATCTTTGTTTCCTTATCTGTAAAATGTAAATATTTATAGAACCCTCTCCATGGCATTTTCGTGTGAATTAAATGAGACACTGCATATAATATGCTGAGCATAGAGCCTGGCGCATTGTAGGTAATCTGTAAGGGGTAATCGTTTATTATAATTGCTTGTAATGATTTTATTTGGTTTTTAGAAATGGGGTTCCTGATAGAAAGTTTCTCCTGTTTTTTACTGTTCTTATTATGAAATATTTCAAAAGTAATTCTTTGGGTTTTGATGATTTTGATTGCTTTTAGTTATTTCTCTAAAACTGTAAAAGTAATAATGCCTATTTTAAAAAAAAAAATTTGATTTTCTAATCATTATAGTAGGATGCTTTCAGTTAAAGTGACAGATTTATATAAGAAAGGGCATTTATTGGCCTATATAATTGCAAAGTCATCTAAAGCTTAATACACCACTCGGTAATGTCACCAAAGATTGTTTTCTTCCTTCCTCGCTCCACTCTGCCTCCCAGGGGACCGTTTCATGGTAAAACCATCTCAAGGCATGGCCATCGATGGTTACCCGTAGATGCAGGGGCTGCCTGCTTCCTCTTTCACATCCTAAAGAAAGAAAAAACGTCTCTCCCAGTGGCTCTTTGAGAAAAGCAGAAAGCTTCTTTCCCATAAGCCTCCAACAAATGTCGTTACAAGCCTCATTTGCCTAGGTTAGGTCATGAATTCATTCCTGAAAGAAACTGTGCCCACAGAGGTTGTGTATCACCAATGTGATGAACTTTTTGAGTGTCCCCACTGTCTTGGAGAGTCATGGAAAGGACTATGACGGATATTCTCGAGTATAGTCCTCTGATGACATTGTCTAAATAACTTTAAGATCATACTTCTGGACTGAGTAAGGATTTCCAGAACTAATGAAGAAGCTGACAGATTTGCCACAGATGAAGCTGGAGTAATTGCTGGTTCTCTTAGAGGTGACTTTGACGTCTAGGGGGCAGAGAACAGTGGTTGAGAATATCCTCTGGCATTGAACGAGCCTGGGTCTGAGACCCAGATCCTCTCCAGTGTAACCTGAGTGATATTCTTAACCCTCCATACTTAATATATTGTAGATTCTAAATTCATTATCTCCTAAATATACTGCCAACCCATCCATTTCTCTCCATTGCCATTGCCCTTTCTTACTTTGATCCACCACCATCTCTCATCTAAACCACAAGAATCTTCTGACTGGTCTTTCTCCTTACGTTCTTGCTTTCTGTGTTCGATAGGATTAGCTTTGGTTGGGAGTGACAGAGCATACAAAATAACGTGGCTTAAACCCAACTAAGAAGGTAATTTTTTCTCTCATAAAATCTAGGTAGCCCACTGTACATCCATGAGAATACCTAAAATGTTAAACATTAACAACACCAAGTATTAGCAAGGATGTGGAGCAACTGACACCCTCATTCACTGCTCGTTGGAGTATAAAATGCTATACCCGCTTTGAAAAATTGGCTGTTTCTCATATGTTAAATAGACACCTACTGTATGACCCAGACATTCCACTCCTTGATATTTACCTAGAGAAATGAATCGTGTGTCTACACAAAGATTAGTACATAAATGTTCATAAAAACAGCTTTGTTCGTAATAGCCCCAAACAGTCAACAACACAAACGTTGACTGGTGAACGGATTAAACAAGGTGTGGTATATTCACAAAATGGAATACTACTCAGCAGTAAAAAGGAAAGAACCATTGATAACAACATGGATGAATCTCTAAATAATTATGCTGAATAAAAGAAGCTAGACAAAAAAAGTAAGTATATACTGTATGATTCCATTTATATAAAGTTCTAGAACATTAAAACTAGTCTATAGTGACAGAGAGCAGGTCTGTGGTTGTCTCATGCTGGGAGCAGAGGCAAAGGGCATGGAAATCATTTGGGGATGATAGAAGTGTTCTGAATCTTGGTTCTGTTGGTGGTTACACGGACATATACAACTGTCAGAACACACCGAATAGTATACTTTAAATGAATGCAGGTTGCTTTTTTTTTTCATATATAAAACTGTCTATAAATTATATCTCAATTAATTAGAAAGTCAAAGGAGCAGTCCAGGGCTGGTAAAGCTCTCCGCAGTGTCAGGAACCCAGGCTCCTTTTTTCTCCTTGCTCCATCATGCATGGCTTCTCCTTCATGGTCTAAGATGGCAGCATCTGGTTTCCAGGCTGCAGGGCGGAGGAAGAGAAAAGAAGGCGGCAAAGAACACATGCAGTTTGCTTCTTAAAAAGAGGGTCTTAAATGCTCCTCCCACTTGACAATTCTGCTTGCATGCGCATTGGCCATAATTTAGTCACATGGACATACCTAGTTGCAAAGGATGTTGCGAAAGATAGTCTTCGTCCCAGATGGTCCCATAGACAAAAGGAAAAGCAGATATTGAAAGACAATTAGCTAAGTCAAAACTGTTCAATGGCCTTTTCACTGCTCTCAGAGTGAAGTCCGAAGAGGTTCCTTGCCAGGGCCTCCCAAGTCCTATATGATCTGGTCCTTGCCTGCATTTGTACCTTACTCTCTTCTATTTTGGAACTCCAGCCTCTAGCTCCTCTAGCCCACCAGCAGGGTTTCATATGCCATTTCCCTCTGCGTGGAACACTTTGCCTTCCCTCTTGGCCTAGTTCGCTGCTCTTTATCCTTCAGCTCCCGGTTCATCCTGACTCCTGAGCTTAGGTCAGATTCCTTGTTCGTTTCACTCTTCCCTTCCTCACACAGCACTCCTCACAGCTGGGAATTTCGTATTCGTGTGACATTTTGATCACTATCTTTTCTCACACACTAGACTGTAAGCTTCTTTTTGCTCACCTTTGTATTTCAGTGTCTAACAAGGCAGAAGGAGTTAGATACACCTTCACTGAGTGAATGAATGAACTTTATCTAGTACCGTTGATTGAAGTGAGGATGCTAAGAAGTTTTGTGGTTCCATTGAGCCCTGTCTGCAAAACAGCTCAATCACCTTTGTTAGGGGTCGGTTTTGAAAGACTCAGCAGTTCTTAATTTAATCACTTACTCTGTCTCTCCACCTTAATTTTCATTTCAGTCACCATTTACATTTGAATGGAGATTTTTATGTAAATATTGTCTGCTTGGGTGGTAGGGTAGGGGTTTGGCAGCAATGTAAAATGAGTAAAATTTGTGGAAATAAAAGTTACTGTGCAGTTCATTAACTCCTGTTTCTCTATGGAGGAAATTTAAATTATTTAAGGTAGGAACAGAAGTGGTGTGAAAAAGGCTCAGGTGAAGGTAGCCACATGCTGTGATATATTTATGTTGTTCATTTAACTTGGAAGGCAGCTCTCTGTTGATTTATCTGAGGGACAAATTATTCTCAAGTACATGGTAGTCATTTAGATGCAGATACAGCATGGTCTACTTAAGTGAGAATTTTGCCAATATATTAATGGATTCAGAAAAACAGGTTTTTCATAATGTAACTTGTGGTTTGCCAACTATATA
The DNA here is from genome assembly GCF_014176215.1 of Rousettus aegyptiacus. Classification (NCBI taxonomy): domain Eukaryota; kingdom Metazoa; phylum Chordata; class Mammalia; order Chiroptera; family Pteropodidae; genus Rousettus; species Rousettus aegyptiacus. The sequence goes on from NW_023416308.1 coordinate 101,532,144, forward strand.
ATAAGCAAAAGTGAAAAACACTCTTCTTTATAAATATTTTCTTATTCAGAGTTTCCTTAATTTACAAAGCTTTGTCACAGTTAACACAGTTAGTGGGTTTTCTTATCATTTCAGTAGAAATACCCTGATTTAATCTTGCATATTCCTCAGAACAAGGTCAGGAAATAAATAGAAGACTCGAGATATAAACAGAAGGGGAGAAGGGAGGGGGGGTTGGGGATGAGGCTGGGTGGTCCTTGGTGAGAGTGTCAGTCTGGAAACACCTTTCTGTGGGTGCTGGATAAGTCGCCACTGGCCCAGGGCCTCCCAGATGTGCATCCCAGATGTGGTTCACTTTGTACCACCTTCATCATTTTGGCCACGTCAGCCAACCAATCAGGCATCGTTAACTTCAATAAGATGGATTCTGGTTTTCAAACTTAAATTTGCTTAGAAAGGCAAACTAAATGTATTGTAAAGGAAAATGTATAATGCCAACTCCAGCAGGTCGGGAGACTTTCCTGTTCTGCTTTCTGCTGTATTCTCCCAGAGCATAATATAGTACCTCATAAGTACTCAAGGAATGTTTGTTGAATGAATAATTGTCATTATCATCAATAGGAACTCAAGTATTTCTCGAAGATAAGTTGTCAATATGTAGCTACTACAAACAATTAAAGTGGTCATCTACTTCCCACGTAGAGTCCTCTTGCATGCCACCAGCGCCATATGCTATGCACCACAGTTTTCTAGGCCACATAGCAAGTACACTGCAAAAATGATCTCATTTCACCATTTTCTTATGGTTTTTCTCACTCTCTAGATAGGTAACTCCATTCTTAAAAGTTTTGTCTACCTCAGTATCCTCAGCACTTAGCACAGTATCTATATGTATGTAATGGTATATATAATCATTATTATATTGCTTGACTACTCATGTATATATATATGTATATAAAATCTTGAACCTGCACACAGAACTTTCTCTTAAGTCCCGTTGGTCTTAACTAAATCAGAACCCAGTCACGTGGTTGCACCCGGCTACAAGTGAGGCTGAGAAGTATAGTCAATTCTGGGCAAATAAATTAGATGTTCTGTTAAAGAAGAAAGGAAGACATCTAGTAGTCTCTACTGTAACCTGACGATGAAGGCCTTTTTCAATCAAGTATCAACCTAGATTTCAAGATTTTCCTCACCTGCTAGCTGTTCTAAACACCTGGTCCCTCTGCTCACTGTGCCTGAAACGCACCTGCTGCTCGTCACCGTCTTCTCGTTTATTCAGCCCTCCTGGAATGCCTTTCTGCTTTCTATCCAAGCCACACCTATGTTTCCATGAGACCCACTGACCGCTGGCATCTGAGAGGATTCTTTCTAAAGCTGATCTCGTCCAGCCACGACCGTGTGTGTGATTTGTTCACATGGACACTCTCTTCTGCCTTGGACGGCTCTTCTTTCGGTGACTCAACTAGCGTAAATCTTTTGTTGTTAATTCCTTACACATTCGGGTCTTGTCCCCACCCCCACCCCACATTCTGGTTTCCCTGAGGACAGGAGCCCTTCACTCGACGCACATTCCTTGGCCTCTTACTTCACATTTGGCTCTGTGCCTGACGTTTGGGACTAGTAGTGACTAAGACACGGGGCCTCTCCTCAAAGTCCTAATATTTCCCATGGAATCTGGTTTTAAAACTTGCACGTGTTAACTGCTTTATACATTTCTGTTCCTTTGTTGAGCAAAAAGAGCTGACATTTATTTAAATGAATATCACATTCATAATAACATTATTTTGAGGAATTACTATGTGTTAGGCACTATGCTAGCCTTTCACATGTATCATTTCATTTCTTTCTTATGACAACTATGATATAGGCACAATTAATTTTTACAAATAAAAACCGAGGCACAGAGAGGTTATGTTACTTGTTCGAAGTCACACAGCTGGTAGGGGGTGGAGACAGGATTTAATCCAGGCAGCTTGACTCCTGAGCTATTAGTTATGGGAAGTAAGAAGTTATTGGAAAGTAGGGATCATCTCCTGATTAGAAGATTTAGTGGCATCATTCAAAACAGCCATGCACAATTCGGACTTTGCCTGCACTGTGTCTCAACAGGAAGCTTTCCTCGGCTGGGGTGCCCTTTCCCTGCGGAGTGCTCCCAGGCTGGGCACTGCCAACCTCCTGCTCCCCATTTGAATCTCGGCTGTGCTCCTTCTCTTCCCTTTTGATTAGTAGATCAGACTTTGGATACACCAAAGTCAGTTCACGCACCTCTGTATTTCATGGCAGCTGCGTAGCTTGGATCTCGTCCATTCTGCGGTGACAGGAGGGAGTATCGGAGCAGACACTGCAGTCTGGAGGCTCCCAGCTGGATCAGGATGACCGACTTCTGTTTTCCCCAGTGTTTAACATTTTAAAAAAATTTATTGTCGGTATTTACAAATTAGAAGATGTCATGCAAAATCTGGAATTTGGGCTTCTTCGGAAACACTGGAAGATCTGGCAGACACTGAGTCTGTATGTCTACAGGCTCAGGCTGCCAACTTCGATGGAGAATGTTCTGTCTGAAGGGACAGTGCCTTTTTCCCTGCTATCTGGGTAACTATAGTCACGTTCATTTTTCTTAACAGCTTGCAGCAAATAGTAATAGTGCAAAGTGCGCATGTCCATAGAGCTATGTGTCAGACACCATTCTAAGTGCTTTGGCTTTCATTGCCACAGCCACCTGTGGAAGAGGTGCTGTTACTGTCCTACCTTACAGGTGGGGAAATTAAAGTTCATACGAATAACAGTGGAAGGGCTGGGACTTTCACCCAGGTGCTCTGGCTTCACAGTCTTTGCTTTTAAGCACTGCCCAGCTACCTTTCAATGTGGTGCCGGAATTTGAGTCCCTGCCCTAAAGGAAGAGGAAAGGAGGGAGGAGACCTGGCTTTTCCCTTGTGCTGCCTAAAGCTGACTCATTGAAAACACAAAACTACAGAGCTGTTTTCCCATATGAATAGCATGCAAGCAGGGAAAGGACGCTTTTCCACATCTCTCTGAACAAAGTTGAACCTGCACCAGGGAAAATCGAGGCAGTGAAAGGACCCTGGGTGAACACCTGGCAGTGTCTTCGGGTCACCTCAGAGCCAGCTGTGGTGGAAGTTTTCCCTTTTCTCTCTTTCTCTTCCCTCTTGGAACAGAGGGAATTAATCCTACTGCATCTCCATCCAACTCTCACTTGAAACATTAGCCCATAAACAAGTGTAATCCATCTCCACCCTGATTCTCTCCCAGGGAGGTGGGTGGGGATGAAATACGGTGCCAGGCTGAGCGAGCATCTCAGGCTTCACCCTGGTGTCCAAGGTGGTCGTCCAGCCTGCCTGAGTCCCCCTTGGGCTGCGAAGCCTGAGCATGCGAGAGTGATTCATTTGGTCAGGTTACCTGTCTGCCAGCCTCTGGAAACGAAGCCCTCTCCATGCACTCTGAGGCAGAGGGAGTATAGCTAGTTCAGGCGGGAGACAGCTGTCGCAACACCCAATGGGGACAAGCGTCTCTAAAGCTATTCACTGAGCGCTTCAGTGTGCCAGGTGCTGCGGATGCTAAGGCAGATAAGCCTGCGGCATAGCTAAGAAAATCGGAAGATTCTAGACCAGGGCTCTTTGGAGGGTGAACACGGGCTTGAACTGAAACCGTCTGGGCCTAACTGGGGCATACGGTCACTATACGAGCGCTGATGGCTCTGAAACTGGCCAACTGACCTTGAACAAATTTACCTCCGAGCCTGTTTCCTTTTGTGTAAAATGGGGGTGCTAACAGTCCCAAGTTCTTACCTCTCAAGAATGCTGTGGGGATTATATCCAATAATGTACTGGCTGGAAGGGCTGAGAACCCCTTTCCCTCAAGGGACATGCTTGAGGCCAATTAGCAGGGACTACCTGGTGGGCTTTGCCAAGGTGAGAGATAGTGTTTAATGGCTCTGGGAAATCAGGAGAATTATGGAGGCTGAGGGTGGGGAAGAGAAAGAGGAGAAACAAAGAGACAACTGGAAGAAGAAATTTTAGGGGAGTGGCGGGAGGAGAAAAGTAATGGGGAATTTTAAGTTACTGGTTTGCGTTAAACACTATGATTTCAAGACTGCATGCCCACCTCTGCGTAAGGCCTTCGGCGGAAGAGCGATTGCTCAGGAATGCCTTCTAGAAGGGGGAGCTCTTGGAAGATGGAACAAGCTCAAGGTGTGTGGGTGGTGAGAGCTGAGACCTCGGGTGATGACAGCTCACTCCCTGTGCAGTTCATGAACGACAAGGACTTAGCCTCCTTCTGGTCCATGTGGAAGAGCTCCATAAATGTTAGCTCCTTCTGGTCCATGTGGAAGAGCTCCATAAATGTTAGCTCCTTCTGGTCCATGTGGAAGAGCTCCATAAATGTTAGCTCCTTCTGGTCCATGTGGAAGAGCTCCATAAATGTTAGCTCTTGTTACCCCAATCGTTCTTATGTAGGCCATGTTCTGTCTGTCAGCGCTAACCTGGAAATACAAAGCAGTGGGGCAGATGGGATGGGAAAAAATGGCCCATGAGAATGAAGGGGAGTTTTATGGCAATGCAGCATTCCTAGAGAAGCCTAGTGCTCAGCAGAACCGGCTTCAGGAAATCCTAGACCGGCCTTGAGCAGCTCCAAGACTGGGGAGGCCCACCTCGGTAAGAATCTGGTGGCACTCTTCCCAGATTGGCTGTTCGCAGAATGAGAAGAATGTTAATTAATCCTGTTATCTGAGCTGAATACTTTCTGGTTTAATTTCTGTGATAAAACCACCCTGAATGGAGAGCTCTCAGAATACCAAAGGAGCCCTTATTATGGGATTCCTGAGGTGCAATGAGACCTGGCCGGAGTGGGGGTGGGGAAGGTAAACACCCTGGGCCCAGGAACCTTGGGTTCAGCACTGACTCTTTCCTCTCAGTGTTCTGACTGGAGACCCTTTACCATTCAGTCTTCTTGCCCCATTCAACATGGCCACACTTCAAAAAAGAGTAGGAAAGTATAAATTCATTGAGAGAAAGAAAGAGAGAGAGAGAAAGAGAAGAAGGGAGGAAGGGAGGCAGGGAGAGAGGGAGGGAGGAAGGAAGGAAGGAAGGAAGGAAGGCAGGAAGGAAGGAAAGAAGGAAGGAAGGAAATAAAGAAAGAAAAAAACACTAGTTCAAAATCTGTAAGGACATACTTGTAGGAAATGCAAAATTTAGAACACGGAGTTACCTAGAATTTTTGCACCAGATTTAATAATCATGTAATTGGTGTGTGCGCATACACGTGCCAGGGACTATCTTTATTCTTTATAGCACTACGTCTGTAATTTACTCAAACACTTCAGCATAGACAGTGTGATTTTTATGTATATTATTCGAAGTGACACCCCTTGGCAGCTACCATTCTAATGATGCATCTGCTCACCTAGGGTGGTTAGCTAGAATTACATCAGAAAAGTCTCCCTCCAAAAGAGGCTTTGGCTATCTTGAACTCTGAGAAATGCCAAAGGTTTTACCAGTTAGTGAACTAAGTTTCAGAAATGGGTTTTTATTGGTGAAATTATTAGCATGTTGACAGGTGTAATGGATATTAGAAAAAGGACTCTCAATTACTATCAGTGAGTGCTATTCAAGATTTGTAGATTGCCTAAAATGTTTTATTATCGATACTCCCCCTTTGTGTGAAAAGTACTATATATAAGAATTTAACTCTTGACTCCTAACTGGTCCTCTATCTAACTATTTGGAGAATTTCTTCATTGTCTGAGGCTAACTATAAGCATTCCATAATCCTGCCTCTGAACTTTTGGGGACCCTTTCATGTGTTTAAAAACAAGACAACAGGCCCAAAATGGAGTTGCTTATGCTAAGCCCTGCATCACCATACCGAAACTTAATTATGGTTTTAGCTCTTCCAGAAATGGAACCTTAAAGCAGTCAATCAGGAATCACTTGATCAGCACTAGTTAGGTCATCTGCCTGATAGAACCCTGCATCCCCTAAAGGAACGTGACCTCGAAATCACGAACCCAATTTTTTGCCTAGTGTGACTTCTTTATTCCTGCTCCCTTCTGCCTATAAAAGTTTTTCATTTCATACAGCTCCTCATAGCTCCTTCCTATATGCTCAATTGGATTCAGCCTGATTCGAGTAAATTTTTGCTCAAATAAACTCTTAGAATTTTTAATATGTCTCAGTTTATCCTTTAACACATGCAAGGTGGCGGTTGGTCTGAGCAGGAGGGACATCATCTGAACATATATAGCACAGTTGTAGAAGCTCCATTATTCCTATTCACTAACAAGATTTTAGCAAATGTTGGTACTGTAGGGAAAGAAAACAATTTTCCTCTGTCTTGTTAGGCTCAGCATCTGGGACATGTAAATTAAATTGACCAAAGACAGATTAATAGGAAAAAAATGTTTGTTTTATATGCACGTAGGGCGTTTCACAGAAAAGGTTGGTCCTGGGAGCTCACACGCCGCCATTTTAACAATGGTTGATAAATCGTAGAGAAGCGACAAGACAAAGGAAAATGAGTTTGGGCTCTGAGGGGTGGTAAACTGTGAGGAGGTAAATATATGAAGGGGAACTCGTAGAACAGAAGGGTTGTTATGCAGACTCCAGTCTCACAATAATTCTGGGCCCAAGTGTTATTACTACCTCCTCTTACTGTTGAGGAAGCAGGTCTGGAGAGATTGAGTCTTTCATCCAAGGACACAGGGTCAGAATAAAATCTAGGTCACTTGGTTTTAAAGCCTGTGCTCTTTCTCCCATGCAAAAATAAGGTTTTTTGGCCTTTTCCCTTGATTTTACAAATATCTCATGCTCACAGAAAAATTGGAAAACATAAATGTGTAAAATAGCCGAATCCTGCTACTCAGAGAAAACTACACTAAGCTTTGGTGTACCACTTCCAGACCTGTTTCAATGCATATTTAGTTGAGATTGTATGGTGCTTATGGTTCTGCGTCCTGCTTACTTAATATTTCTTCATGTCTTTAACAGTTCTTCACTAACATCATTTTAAGGTGAACATAATATTCCATCCTATGGCTGTGTCATACCACCTGTTGTTGGAAATTTAACTTTGTTCTGATTTTCTTAACTACCATCAATAACAAGATGACCGTTTCTGAAGGTAATCTCTTGTTTACATTTCTTACTATTTCTCCAGAGCGGATTCCTGGAAAGGAAATTTCTGGGTCAACGGGCAGGAACTTTTAATGAACATTCTGAGGCATTAAAATAGATTGCAGTGTACTCCGCCTCTGTAAATAAGAAAAGGCACCATTACTTTCTAAGACAGATTAAAAATCAAGATAAATTAAAATAAGTGTTTTGACTAAAAATCGATTGACAAGCAATCAGGGTTTTTTTGAGCTACTTTTCTCACCAGTAGGGGGCAGCACAAATACCACTGGAGAGCTTCCTTGGCTATTGAACTTGACATTTCTGTAGCGATTTTTTCCCCCCAAACTTCCTTTATTAAAATTTAGCAGCGACAAAGTCATCAATTTACAGGCAAGGGCCAGAGAGAAAAATCTAGTTTGCTTGAAAGATTTACAGCTTTCTGAAATGTTCTGGAAGATTGATTCAGAAGGCAAAGGGCTAGAGAGAAAAGGGTCTTTCCAATGTGGGCTCGTGCTGGAGGCTAAGAAAGCAGGCCAGGGTGAAGCGGCAGCAGGAGAGTGGGGTTGATGGTGGCATTCGGTGCCCAGGGAGAGGTGCCCGAGGGCTGCGAATTGGGTTTCTCTTCCCAAACAGGATAGCCGGAGGAAGAAGGAAGCACATGGCAGCCAGCCTGAGGAAGACCTTTGTAATGACAGGCACAAGGTCGATGATGCAAGAAAGGGAAGTGTTAATGAATCACAGAGAAATATGCTGTGTCTTGAACTAACGACAAGGGGCTGGTAAGCCTTAGTAAGGAATATCACTGCATTTCACTGTACCTGGAGCCAGGGTTGCTGGCCTAAGGATTGTGTGCCATGGATAGCATCTAAGGGAGTCTGTGCATTCCCTGAATTTATGCAGAATTCATACAGAAAAATAAAAAGACACTCTTTTTTTTTTCTGTGAAAAAAAGATCTATAGTTTTCAGGAGTCTGTGACTCCAAAAAGATTAGGAAGAAGTGATCTGTGTATATTCCCTCGATCTCCAGGATCAAAAAATTCTCTCCCTGAGCAGAACTGTTTCTGTCCTGTTCCGAAGATACCTCTTGCCCTGCAAGTGGCAGAAAACCCTACCTGGATGGAGTGGCGGAGTGCCCCTGCCTAACGCCTGGGTGATGGTGGGCTTTGCAGGTGGTGCGGGTAGGCCAGGTAACAGAGCCCAATGCTCAGGGAGGAGCTCTAGGGCACAGCAGAAAGCTGGGAAGCATCCAGGTGAATTTATCAGACCGAGATTTTCACTTGGAGACATATTCTCTCTTCTAAAAGGTAAATTCCTCCCTCAAGAGCTGGGCAACTCCCAGGGCTGGCTGCAACAGTTGTTCAGAGAGGCTTACTGGCACAGTGGGAGCTTCTCTTTTGATCTCTTCTTTGACAAAATCAAGCCGATACTGGCTTGGCTGCTTGGTTTTTGCTGGGTCCCAGTTTTGTCATCTGTAAAACAGACTTCCTGTTGTCCTTATCGCATAAGGCAGATGATACACGAAAGACCCCAGGATGTGCCCTGGGAGAGTCAGTTCAATGCAGGATACAAACAGAAGGTGACATGGTACCCAAAGCCTGGAGCTCCCCATCTCACCTTTCTTTGTACCCAAAATCCTGCTCCTCCTCCAACCGACTCAAGTCCTGCTTCTTCTGACCACTTGGGTATCTGCCCTCTCAGAATTTTGGGGCACGTCTATCCACCTTGCCTGTTTAGGCTGCTAATGCTACACCATATGGTCTCTCATCACGTGCACATGTCACGGCTGCAACAGAGAGTGAGATCTGGAAGAGTTGGGACTTCACCTTATATATTTCCAAGTGAATAATTATTAATAAGAAATTAATTAAAAACTAGTAATAGATGCTCAATTCAAGGAGACTGTTGTGTATCAGAGAGGGTGCTGAATGTCTTCACATAGAATTAAAGTTTAATAATATCGGAACATCTTTATAAGGTGGGTATCAATGTTCCCAGTCTACTGGTGAAAAATGAGGTTCAGCAAAGTAAATAAGTAGCTCTAGTAATTAAGTAATTAAATACCGTCCAAATATATTAAGAGGCTGACTCCTAGTCTCTCAGTGCCAAGCAGAGTGCCAAGCACAGGATAAATATGAAGCAAAATACCTTTGGCACCCCAAGCTGATGAATTTTAGACTTTAAAAATTGTTGTTTCTAAAAGCGACAAAGTTTTAAAAGTAGCGAGAAAAAAAACCAAACTACATGAGCTTTCATTTGGCCCTTGCTGGCATCCGTTTACCAAACAAGCAGAGTGATCACCTGCAATTGAACCAGGGCCAGCGGGGGAGGGGTAGCAGGAGGCCCTGGTAGGTTTCCTGCGGGGAAATCCAGAGGCTGAGCGTCCTGCTTCCTTCTGGTCGATTGTTCATGAGAAGGAAAGCACGGGGCCTTCTGTTCTGTCTCCAGAATCCTGTGATACCCACTCTTTAAGCAAGCAAAAAAAAAAAAAAAAAAAAAAAAAGGAGCCTCCCTCCCCTCCCAAAGAACTCTCCACATCTTTCATCCCCCAGGGGGATCATGAAGGAGGGTGCCGGGAGGGTGGTGACTTCCTTTATTTCCTCCTTGAGAGCAAGCACGTGCTTTTAAAAAAGACATCTTGGTGCGGTCCACATGTAACCGGGCTCACTCTTTCATTTAATAACCAGACAAAAAGAAAAAAAAAAAAATACTCTGAGACTTTCTCAACCCCACAGAGGGTTCAGCAGAGGAGATCAACACCATCTCCGGCTCGGAGCCCCTGCCATCTGCTTTCTCTCCGACGTGGCGGGGAGATGCTGGGCGCTACTTTCAGCTCTCTGTACCATTTAAGCCCCCAGAGTAAAGAGGACATATTTTCTCTCCATGTTACTTCCCATATTTTTTTCTGGGCTAACAATATGCTATCAGAGAACAAGCACACTCACCTGTAAAGTGGTTAAAAGCACAGATTTTTAAGTCGGACTGCTCAGTTTCAAATTCCACCTATGCCTCCCCCTATGCCTCCCCCTGTGATGTTAAGAAAGTCACTTAACTTCTCTGTGCCTCAGTGTCCTCACCTGTAAAATGGAGATGGTAAGTAATACCCACGGGATTGTTGCGAGGTTTAAATGACCTGATACTTGTAAGGTGCTTAGACCCATGCCTGGCACATAGGAAGCACTGGATAAGCAATCGTTGAATTAGTACTATAGCATCCAAGACGTCTCTGCCTTTGACCTAGTCCGTTTCTGTGTTGTTGGTGCCTGTGCCCGCCCTTACCCTGAAGAGCAGCTACTTTCATTTCCTTTCCTTATTAGAATTTTTGGGCCTTTCCAATACACCTATGACTCAGTCTACAAGGGGGAAAACAGAGAATTCGTGTACTTTATTATGGAGAGCACTTTTAGCTTCTTTTCTTTCTGCTTTCTCATTCCAGTCTGAGGCAGAGAACATTTCTTGCCTAGAGGCCAAACATCATGTTTTTCCAAACAGAACATCAGTCCTCTCCTTTCCCCTCCCCACCATGGGAGTGATAGACAATGCCCCTAAATGCACTTATGATGCAGAAGGAGCTGCGGCCAGTAGTTCATTTAAGAATACTTTTTTGCCTTCGTGGGGGAAGAAAACCTTTTTCTCTACCCTCTTAGGTTCTGTGACTCAGGACAGTGAATTCAGCTGACAAACAACAGAGTAAAAAACACGCAAGTTTTATTCGATGTTAATAGTTTTACATGGCAGGGGGGCTTCATAGAAAAGAAGAGTGCTAATCTCAAAGGAGTTAGATTCAGGGGTTTAGATACCATTTTAATAAAGACGAGAAACTGCGGGGAAGTGACTAGGCAGAGGAAAGGGTTGTAGGGTTCTAGGGATGGAAAACTGTGGTAAAGTGACTAAGAAATACACAAGGGAAACTAATCAAGATGAAAGTTATTTCAGTGAGCTTTGTTGGTGCTGGCTCATCTTGGTGTCGACTCCCCGTCTTGAGTAATAAGAACGTTCATTCCTTCCTAGTACCAGGAGGGCACCTTGCTCACGAGAAATTTATGCCCTGCCTTTAGGCAGAAAGGGGTACTAGACTGTGAGCAAAGAGGCAATTCTGTTGACTTCGGGGGAACCTCCATGAAGAAGGATTCCGAAGCATCAGTCGCTCTCTGGGGAAGATGGGGAAAGCATGAGGAGGAGAGAGAACGGGCCTCAGGCCACATATTAGGGGCTGCTGGGAATCCAGGTCAAGCTCCTGAATCTCTCAAGGATTTAGCCCTGGCAAGAAGGAGGTAGATTAGGAATTTCATCCTGTAATTCAGGTGGTGATAATGAGGGCCTAGGTGGAGGAAGTGTGTGCGTGTGGGTTGGGGAGGAGGAGGTGGCAGAGGAGTGAGAGGGCAATTACAAGAGGTTCTTACTACTACGCGTAAAGCTCGACTTGAGATTGGAAATGAATCAGAAGGAGAAGGATGAGACGGGGCAGGGGGGAGACAGAGAGAGAGACAGAGAGAGAGACAGAGGGACAGACAGAGAAAGGAAAGTTCAACTCTCAAAATTCATCAAAACTAGAGAATTTTAGAGCTAAAAGGGGCTCACCCTTTCACGATAGACCTTTTATAGATGAATAGTTGAGCCCAACAGCAGCAAATCATGTTATTTCCAGGTTTCGGGGCCAGAATTTAGATCTCTAGATCCTCAAGCTGGATCCCTAACTTTCCCCTTTTCTGTCCATTCAAATAAGAAGGCAATGCTGACCCAGGGGTACAGTACTTGCCATTCAGTTAAACAGTAAATCTTTTCTTACTTGGTCCATCTCAGCCATCATACACCAGTTTTAGGAAGAACAAACCCTTATATCAGTTTTCTGAAACTTAACACTATTGACATTATGGGCCAGATAGTTCTTTGTTGTGGGTGACTATCCTATGCATTGTGGGATGTTTAGTGGCATCCTTGCCACGACATGTATTATGCCATTAGCATCCCCCCCGACTCCCAGTCATGAGAATCAAAAATGTTTCTAGACGTTGCTAAGCGCCCCTGGTGGGGAGAAGGTGGGGTTACAAAATCGCCCCTGGTTGAGAACTAATGCCTCACGATGAGCTCCAGCAACACATGAACCAAAAACCATAGTCTTAAAGGTTGAAGCTCTTAGGTCATTCAATGAGAATTAAATGATTGTTTTCAAATAATCTTTAGAAAGGTGATTTGTATTATTTATGAACTATGTACCAGGAGCTGCGGAAGTGTTTAGAGAGACAGGGGTGAACGAGAGGGCTTTCAATGGTTTAATAAAAGATCAGTGATGTGAAAATGAATGGTCACCCCTAGGATTTAAAGAGTCTCCCAGGGAATGGGGGAAGGGAGAGAAGTCAGAGAAGACATCCACGGTCAGACGTGGATGGAGAACCAGAGCAAACGTACTGCTGCCAAAGTCAACCCAGGAACTGGGCTGCAGAGAATAAGAACTTCAAAGTCAGATGCATCTGGGTCTGAATCTGGGCTTAATATGACTTGGCAGATTATTTTCTTAACCTCAGTTTCCTCATCTGTAGAATAGAGGCAATAACACTATTCTGCTCACGATTGTTTTATAGATTCAATAGGATAATGCATGTTAAGCTCTTAGCCCAGAACCTGGGATCTGGTAAACATTCAACGATCCTACAGGAGCTTCTCTAATGATCTTTTAGCTTATACTATTTTGTAGCTAGGAACACAGTCAGGCCCTGGACAAAAGCACACCTACTGCCACCAAAGAGAGGAGCAAGTCATTGGAGCAGTTACTTTAGTTTCGGTCATCTGATGGTCCCTTGTTTATGGCTTGTTGGTTGTGTGTGTGCTTGGTTTTGAGGTGTCTTCTGAGTATTACTGAATCCTTTATTTCCTATATGCACAAAAGCAGTGAGAGTGTTGAACATGCTACTTAAAAGAAATGTTTGTCATAATGGAAATGAAAGTAGAGGTCATTTTTTAAAATTGAAAGTGAGAAAATGCAGAATTCTGCGTGTGCCTGAAGCAAAGCATTGTACAGTGGGATGACAATACACTTAAAGTGTTTAGAAACAAGCTTGGCACATAGTGAGCACTCAAGAAATATCTTCCATCATCGGCATCATCACCCTCATCAGCCTCATCATTATGCAGAATAAAGAGGGAATCATAAAGTACGTGGAAAATGTTGAGCTTATACACTCTGCAGTTGCCAACATGAGGCAAGGAAAAGTGAAGAGTAAATTGGAAAAAATCTCGAATATGTGGCTAGAGCTGAGAATGAACCTCAGCAGCCTCATACCAATTTGGGAGCCAGCTGGGGATTGGAGGAGAAAAAGGCTTAGCTTGCAGAAAGTGGGAAGTGTCTCTTGGAGATGTTTGTTGCAAGTCACGGGTGTTTCATGAATTTAAGTTTCATTGGAATCTGTTCCTCATTAAAATGAATCTTGAGTGATTAGGTTATGGACCCCATTGATCTCTGAGATACTTATAGAGACCATCTGGGGAGGGAGTGTCATTTGCCTCAAACGATTTCCAAATTGATCTATTTTAAGGAAATATGCCCAAGTGTGACAGCAGGGAGGAGAAACATTAACCCCAGAGCATAAACTAACACCTTCTATTCAGTGGATATGTAGACAGGGTCTGCAAACTTAGACTCCTCTTGGTCACCTTAGATTTACAACTCATGTTTATTGAACATGTAATAAGTGTCAGTGTTCTAAGCATATTTCATGGACTTTCACCAAAACTCCGTGAGCCAGGTACTGTTATGTTCCCATTTTGCACCTACGGAGGCTGGGGCGCAACTTGCTTAACGGATCCAGCTAAGAAATTGTGCAAGTGATGAACCAGGCAGTCTGGCTCCGAAGCCCACGCTCTTAACTACCTAACTTACAAATAGCCCTTTAATACTAGACCTACTTTCCAGTATAAAAGCTTCTGTATTATCATGACGACTGTCACTATCAGGGAAGCATGGGCCTTGATGTCAGGGAGAATTAAGACCAAGTCAAAGCCATTTGATTTAGAAACAAGCACATCATTGACCCTTGAGTGGGTGGTTTCTGCAAAGCACCGGGATGGCAGCCAGATTGCAAGGGCTTACAGAAGTCGAGGGAGATGAGAAAAGGGAGGGGAGGCCTCCCTGTGCCTGTCATTTCCAAGAGTTTCACAGTAACGGGAGAGAAAGACATAGAATTATAACTCCATGGAGCAGCCAGCCACATGAAGGCTTGTGTTTTCTTCTCCTCAAGGTGATGAATAAACATCGGAAGGAAGGAAAAGGGGCTAGTGGAAGGAAAGTGAATGAAGATGCTGAAAAGGGAGGAAAGGTGTTTCAAAGAAACATCTGGGAAGGGATGGTACTCAGGGCGCGGGTGGAAGGTTTGATGTCTAACTGGATTTGGAGATGTTTTTGCACTTTACTTGTTAACGATCCCCTGACGAATCAGCGATTAAATTTTCAGTAATGTAGACCCACACAGAACTGAAAACCCACCTTCTCCTGGTGTGAATGGTTCGTTATCTAATGGTTAGGAGAACTGGATGTGTGTCCCAGAGCTGCTGTTAAATAGCTGTATGATCTTGGACAAATAAGTCACTTCTCGTCTCTGAGCCTCAATTTCCCAGTCTATAAATGGCAGATTTGAACTAAAGATCCTGGGCCCCTTGCAGTAGTGGTGACTTCTAATATGAATAAAAGAATGCCCTGCCATTTTAAGTGAAGGATTAATACCCTTATTGTGCGATTGTGGTCTAGAGTGGGAAAGAGGCCTCATTCACTTTCCTTTGTGCCGGGGAGAGAGGAGATTTGACCAGCATTACACACAGGCCTGCATTAAATTTATAAATGTGTATCATGTTCATTGAAAATGTCCAACTTGTCACCAGGATTCTAAGGACATTCTAAATATTGTAAAAACTTATGACCTTTATTAAGCCATACACATATCTGAGGAACATCGTGAAATATTGCTAGCTTGTTGCTGGAGGATTACGTGCTGTCATTTGACTAGACAAGTCCACCAATTAGCAGTGAGATCGCTGATTTCCCTAAGACTTTCAGTTCTCAGACCAAACGATGTATTTGCGTTGCCAACCATCGGTTGTTAACAGCATTTAATAAGTAGAATTTCCCCTAACCACTAGAACTGTAAGATTCAGCTCAGCAAATGCAGAGTACCTACTGTGTGTCAGGCACCAAACAGGAAAGTGGGGACTATAGATAACAGTTTTGCTGATCAAAGTCTGTAACCACAATAAAAACACAAAACAGGAAACCATGACAAGCACCTGACTATCTGATGTGCGGCCATTTGGAACACAAGGGGTGCAACCCGACGGCTAGAAGGATGTGTGTTTGTATGTGTGCGTATGTGGTGTGTGGTCAGTGGGGAATAATAGGCTGATAGGGTAGAAGGGTCTGTGGCAGGCGCCCACAGAGAAAACTGTGCAGGTTACGATTTTATCTTGTTATGGATATGTTATTGCTCAAGACCATTTACACCCGGTGTTCCAGCAGCTCAGATAACAGACACACACACTCGCTCTTGCCTCTGTAGTGCCTTGGTGGATACTAATGGCCCCAAGCTGGCCATTTGATTCAAGATGCAGGCCGTACGCTACAGTAGCAATTCTCAAAGCGTGGCACAGACGTTTGAAGTTGTCCTCGGAACCTGTGCGGTCACACAGGGCCCATGGCTCAGTTTAGTGCTCTGTGGTGGCTGCCTTTAAATTCTTGATAACTCTGGAACGAAGGACCCCACATTTTCAGTTTGCATTGCAAATTATGTAGCTGGTCTTAGTTGCTTGAGACCTTTTTATAGGGTCTTTGCGCTCAAAACTATTTTAATAATAATAATAGTTATGATTATTAATTAATTAATTAATTAATGGTCTTGAGCAATCACATATCCATAACAAGATAAAATCATAACTTGTATTATTATTATCATTTGCCTTTTCCATTCTCATTCTCACACGAGTACACCGTGGAGTTTCCCAGAGGTTACGCGACATTGGGATTGCAATGGATTGAATGCAGAAGCAGATAGATAGGAGAATCTAGCTATTTTTTCTTCAGCCAGGCATTAAAGAGATTTACAGAAATAAAAACAGTGCCATTCTTCTCACTGTATATATTTTGCTTCTAGAAAATAGAGTCAGTTTTCACAAAACTATGTTACTTATGTTAACATGAAATGGGTTTTAAGAATTGTTTTTAAATGAATTAATGCATAACCTGAAATTTTTTCCCAGTTCTCATTTTTAATACATTAAATATTGCTAGCTACAACTCACAAACACCCCAATTTTTTTTTTTTGGGAGGGGGTCATCGATGAGTTTTTAGGCGTATAAAAGGATGTTGAGTCCAAAAAGTATGAGAACCACTCTTTGAGAAATTGTAAATAGTATTTTTATTAGGGGAAAAAATCCATTAAGAGAATGCAATCAAAACATACAGCATGTTTGTTTACACTTATAGTAGTCCAGAGAAACAGAACCATTAGGATATGTATATAAATGGAGATATATTATAAGAATCAGCTCATGTGATTATGGAAGCTGAGGCGTCCCACGCTCTGCCATCTGCAAGCTGGAGACCCAGGAAAGCCAGTGGGGGTGATTTCATCTGAGTCTGAAGGCCGAGGACCAGGAGCACCAACATCCAAAGGCAGGAGAAGTTGGATGTTCCCACTTGAACAAAGAGCAAATCCACCCTTCCTTTGCCTTTTTGTTCTATTCGTGCCTTCAACACATTGGATGCCACCCACCCACCCTGGCGAAGGTGACTTCTTTACTCAGTGTACTAATTCAAATGCTGATCCTTTCTAGAACACCCCCCACAGACATACCCAGAAATCATGCGTTACTTGATTTCTGGGTATCCCACAGCCCAATATAGCTGACATAAAAATTAACGGCCATACCTGTTTATTTATGTAGGTAACTCTGTGTCTATTAAAAAATGAGGCAAAGACACAACCCTTTTCTTATCCTTGAACTTTGCAGGATTTCCTCAAGCGTCACCTAACACAAACCACTTGTCTTTCTCCTTCACAGACTTTTCAGAATGGCAGATTCTGGATTATACTTCGCCATTGGAGCTTTCCAAAATGAAATGACTGCTTCACGAGACAGTGAATACCTCTTCTCTCAAAGGGTTCAAACAGGAGCCAGCTGCTTACTTTCTGGAAGGGGTGCTGTCTGCTTTTGAAGGGGTTATTGGAGAGGATTCTGACATGAGGCAGTGAATTAGACAAAGTGACCTCAGAGGTTGCTGGCACTTCTGGAATGTTAGCAAATTAGTCTTTTCCCTTACCATGTTCAAACTCACGGGGCTGAAGCAATAATGAATGGCTACATACCTTAAAAGGAAAGGAAGAGAGAGAGAGAGAGAGAGAGACAGAGACAGAGAGACAGAGAGAGACAGAGACAGAGAGAGACAGAGACACAGAGAGACAGAGAGGGACAGAGATAGAGAGAGACAGAGAGACAGAGAGAGAGAGGCTATTCTGTCAGCGGAAGCAGTGGAGTAGACACTAGAGATTCTGGTCTTGCATATGAGAAGCGGGGCACCAGCCGGAGCCTGGAAAGAACCTTCTCCAAGGAATGTGCATGAAGGAGAAAGAGGCGGGCAGGGCAGGGCACGGTGGAAATGTGAATTGAGTGTTCCCATTCTTATGACTCTGACTCATTGAGATTGACATTTTTAAAAGTCACTGATCCCTCCCTTCCCTTTTGGGGGCCCCTTTCCTCTACATTTAGCATAGAAGTGCTGACATGCTTACCCCTCACTTGTATTTGAAAATCCATCTTGTAAAGGAATGCTGAGGTGTTTGGCTGTTGCTAGTTTAACACGTTACCCTTGGGAAAGACGCAAGGAGATCTGTGAGACAGTGTCTTTACCCCTAGGAACCACTTTCCCAAGGATGAAATTTTAGACACTGGGCAGGCAGAATAAACATGTTGGGGAGAGAACGTTTTTCTATCACTTCTCCAACCTCGACTATTCTGAATGAGTCATCCACTTTGTCTGCTCTCCCAGCCTCTTCGTATTTGTCTTTCCTTCTTCATTTCCACTTTTCCTCTTCCGTAAAAGCCTCTGTGGGTGGAGCTTCTTGTAACATCCCAGGCATCGCCCAGGTATCGGGGATTCAGAGACAGATAACACGGCGTCATTGATTTTGTAATCTGGGAACGAAGACAGACATGTGAACTGATGACAGCAACAGACTGAGCAGACACCCTAGGGAAAGGGGTACCCAGTGCTAGGGAAGCCTGCCTGGGATGGAGGACAAGGACGATCCTGACCTGACTCCTGGAAGGGGAAGTGGGTGCATTTAAGGAGAACAAACGAACAAGGCACTCCAGGCCCAGAGAAGTTAAATAATGCGTCCAAATTCACACCGGTATGTTGCTGAAACCGGGTCCCATAGTCTGCACCCTTGACCCCCAGACATAAGCACCTCAGCGTGACATGACATAGGTGAGGCGGAAGAAAAGAAAAGAGCGCAGGGAATGAGGCTTCGCATAGCGTCCCTTTCGTCACCCCGGTAAACAGAAAAGGGAGGCAAACATTTACGGACCAGAGCAAAGCGAAGTCTAATTCCTTGAGGTGCCCTTAACTTACATTCGAGTCACAAGGTGTTTGACGTATATATCCATGGAGCGCCTGCCCTGTGCCAGGACACACGTCACTCTCTTCCGGAGCTCACGTGTGTCCAGAGTAGCTGGGGGCAGACACTGTGCTGCGCAGGATTCGCTGGTAATGGCTCAACGTCATTTCTATAGATGCTGTGGTTGCAGTTTCCTACCACTTCCTTAGGAGACCTTCTGCCCCCTGTCTTACCAGAAAAAAACAAAAACAAAAACAAAAACAGCCTCACATCTTTTCTTTTCTCCCGTCCTTCCTCCAGCTCCCTCTGTAAGAGGTGCGGAAGAGCTGTGAACTGACCCCACAGCAGGTTTCCTGCAAAGAGGGAAGGAAGGGGGCAGCTCCTAGTTGAGCAGAATAAGCAAGAGTTGACTCATCTTTGAGAGGTTCGCGTGACAAAAGGGATTTGGTCCCCTACACCTATCAGCTTTTACCTGCCTGATGCTGGCCAACAGCTCACTCTTCTATAAACCACGGGCATAGGGAGAATGGCCCACCCTTCCTACAAGGATGCAAACAAAGAATTGGTTATTAATTTAATGTAGGGATGAACAGGAATCCATTCAGCCAGGGAATCTAAATTGAACAGTGATTAAGTCACTCAAGCTCCCTGGCCCCAGTTAACTTCCTGGACTTGCAGATGTCTCTGCATTTTCCTTAGAGACCATTTTAGCCACTTGTCTTGGGAAGCTATTTCATTTTTAAATGAGGTGCCTACTTATGCTTATCGGGCAGCTCTTTGTGGGGTTCAGCTAAGGACTAAGGAGCCAGACTACGTGGGTTCGAATCCCAGCTCTGCCGTGTGACTGTGGGCAAGTTAAATTTAACTCTCTGTGCCCCGGTTTCTTCATTAATGAAATGGAAACAATGGTATTGGCCTCATGCTGTTGTGCTGCGGTATGAGAATTACATGAATTGATAGGTATGCCATACTTTTAACTATGTAAACACTTTTAAGAGTTAAATTAACAAAATAAATATATTTAATCATCCAGCTGCAGGTAGTACTTGCTTCTGTCTTTTCCTTCTCCTAGGATCTCTGTCACTGGACGGAGAGAACAGATTTAGCAAAGAGGCCAGGAGCAGGAATTTTGAGGTCAAACTGCTTCAGTTCACATCCCGACTTCACTACATAATTAGAGGTTGTCAGCTAATCTGTAAAGTGCGGGCTTTACTTGTACCCATTTCTTAGGATGCTCACAGTTGAGTGCCTGGTACATAGGAAGTATTCACTAAATTTTAGTGAAAAATAAGGACTGTATAAAACACAAACATTTTGATTGCGCAAGCTACAATAATGCCAAAGCTAACGTCCTGAGCAAAAGTGACCAGAGCCGCGAGCCAGGTCCTAGAAGCTGGTTGTGTGCTGGTTAACAAAGAGCTTGGCAGCTCGGTGAGGAGGCGTGGAGGCGCCAAGCTGTTCTGCCTTTGAGTCCTGGCTCTCCTGCTTGCTGAAGGTGTCATGTCGTTGGGCAAGTTAACATCTGCAGACCTCAATTTGCTTCCTTCCTTCCACCCTTCCTTCCTTCACTAAAGATTTATTGAGTGTCTGCTCAGCGGAGGCATGGTGCCAGGCTCTGGGTCTTCCTCAGATGGACAGGTCAATGACACATCACAGGCGGGCTGTAAGGATGAACAGTCACTGCCTCCGGTTCTAGCCTGGGGCCTGGGACCTAGTGTCTGCCCTGCTCATGCTAATTTACTCTCAGATGTCCTTAGATCACGTCTATATTTGGTCTCATCATCCCTTCTCGTGAAGGAGGTGGCTGGTTCTTATTCTTTTCTTCAGCCCAGATGAGGTTTTTAAGAAGGTCAGGGGAAATAATTGTTCACGGTTACTTACTGTGTTTCTGCAGTGGAAAGTGAGCAGGGATATTTTTTTCCCTCAGTAAATTTAGGATACTATCAGTAGATTAGTCATCCAAGAAATTAAAAAGCAGAAAGCTCAGTCTATCGAGTAGACTCAATTAAGATCTCCCCTTGATCTTATTTAGTCCTGGACCCTTTTCAAAGTAAATTTGACTGACATGCAATTCTTCTGTCTGGGATAGCATTTCCCCATTTGTAGTCTGTTGAATACTGTATCTTAAACTGTAAATAGTATTCCATGGAAAGAAATTAAATTTTTGAATGTTTCTTTCCTGCAGACCACCTCCAAGTTCTTAGAGTCCTGATGCACATTATGCTATTATATACAGTTCTTCCAAAAATTATTTGACTAGGAGCTTTTCTTTAGTAACACTAGCCACATCTTGCGGTATCATCTTTCCTCAGAGAACAGTTTAAGAAATGTCCATCTAGGAGATAGATCTAAGCTAGACTTCATTGATGAAAGTCATGCTGAAACACCCAAACTCTGATAACGTGCATATCATATTTATGAAAAGTGAAAGAGGAGTTGAGTGATGGGCTGGTCTGTGTTCTTGTCGTACCAGAACTGCCCCAGTTAATACTAGGGGGCAGAACGGAGACTTCTTTATGAAGGGCAGCCATGTGCATGCTGGCTTGGCTTATCTTGACTGGGTGAGACACTCAAGCACTGCCAGGTACGGTCGTCCTAGGGGACAGGGCTTCGTTCTTCCACTCACTTCCTACCACTGCAGAATTCTCCTCATTTCGCACATCCAGCAGAAAACCTTCCTCTAGTTGGTGTTTTGAATGAGAATATTTATCTTCCCCAAACAGCTCTGCAACTTTCTCTTCCTAAATTGGGAGGTCGAGATGACTAAAAGTAGGGAAGAGCTTACAATGGAAAACAGAACCTTATAATTTGTGGTTATTTCTACCTCTGAAGAACTGTGTGACCTTGGGAAAGGACTAAACCATTTATTCCAGCCTTAATTTCTTTATCTGTAAAATGGAACTAAAAACAGCACCATGCCATCGTGTTGTCTGAGGAATAAGTGATACTGCTTGCAAAGCACCTGGTACAGAATCAACACATCATATGTGTGCAATTTAAATTAATGTTAGTTGTAATTGTTGTTATTATAGATTCCACATTTGTGTGAGGGAGGAGGAGAAGGGAACAGGGAGGCGCATGCAATGCTTAGGTATAATGGGAATTCTGTCTCCGAAGGAAGATTTAAATTAAAATGAAAAGTGAATGTATTTTCTATTAACGCTGACTTTTTCACCTAAAGAAATAATTTATAAATGTGATTCTAGGTAATAACCAATGTTATTGCTTATATGTTAATTAGTATCTTAGTTTATAAATCAGTCTCTGGAGAATTTAGTTAGCATGAGTCGATCCCCAAAAGCTTGCTTTATGTGAGTGTATCCTGGTGTCCAGGGGACTGAGTTGGTAGTTAGAGGTTGGTGTGGTAAGCATCGGCTCTGAGAAAAGGGGCCCAGATTGCCTCAAGGGATTTTTCATCCGACTTCTTTACCATAGCCTAGATGAACTGTCTTGACGAGAATTCTTTCAATGCCCGAACCTCCTATTTCTCCCTTTCTTTCTCTTCCCTCCCTTTCCCACCCTTTCAACAAAAATGAATAAACACATTCTTGCTTATTCCATTTGCCTTCGTGTATATTCAGTGAAGACTACCTTTCTCATGTCGTTATGTTTATATGATTAAGCTCCTTATTTTATTTTTGCTGGAGAGGGTATGAATGTCATACCTTTATTTTTAGATTTACCATTTTATTTACATATTCTTGGACTCATTATTGATGTCTCCTTTACATTCAACAGCATTTTTGAATATAAAAATATTTTTGTATATTTGTATTGCAATAATACAGTAAATATTAGAGTATAAAAGAAAGCTAAAACATATGTGAACCCAACTGGAAATCGAGCATAATACTAGGCTTTACCATAACTGGGATTAATTATATAGGGAAACAACCATTATGGACAATAGACACACAAAAATCTCTTATTTCGAATGTAATGCCTCATTACTTTTCTATTGCTACAAAAAACTTCACTGCAGTATGTCAAGCACTCTGCCAAATATTTCCCATAACTTTCATAAACCTCACTTAGACCTTATAAAATCCTGAACACCAAGTCGTGTCTCTGCAGCTGAGACTCTTATGGATAAAGGAGCTGCCCCAAACAGCACCACTAGGTTTAAACCAAAGTTGAGGCTTCCCTACAAGGAAATATTTCTTGACTGTGAGATTTGGGTTATACGAGAAGGGATGACTGTTCCGGTCAAGATTATCGTGGTGCAAAGGACAGCCTTACTCGTACCCCATACCCTGTACTCCACTATCTCAAATAAAAGGGGCCTCTCACAGAACGCAAAGCCGAGCTGAAGCCAGGAAGTTTTCTCTCTCCCTCTCCCTCTCCGTGCATGTGTCCGTGTGCGTCGCCTGTGTGTGCACGTGTGCACACATGTGGGGCTTTTCTATTATGAGAACCTCATTATCTGGGGATCATTCCTTCATTTCAACAAGTATTTTCTGAGTTCCTGTGTGACATGAGATCATCAGTAACACTGACAAGCAGTTTCAGCAGAATGGAGATGATGAAAGTCTGATTGGAGAGTCAAAGAAAGAAAAAGGGAAGAAATATGAAGGACAACAAAGATGGAAAACTCTTTCAAGGCGTTTTGCAGGACATGAACTGGAAGCGTAGGGGTGGGGGAATGTTCTACCTGCTCTCCTAGGAGATGGGGAGGTGAGGGAGGGACAGGATCCGTTTCCTAGTGGAGGAGGGTTTAGACCCAGTTCCCGCCCTGGAAGTTCATTCCCAGGAACAGGAGGGAGGCAGAAAAAGGCTACAGATTCCAGCAAACGGGTAGGCATGGCCATGGTAGTACACATTTCTTAGTCAGCTTAAACCGCTATAACAAATACCATAGACTGGGAGCATACACATCAGACATCCATTTTCTCACAGTTGTGGAGGCTGGCAAGTCCAAGATCGAGGTATCGGCAGATTTAGTTCTTGGTGCGGGCCCTCTTCACAGCTTGCTGATGCCACTTTCTTGCTGTGTGCTCACATGACCTTTCCTTGGGTGAGTGGTGGAGGGGAGGGAGAGAGAGAGAGAGAGATCTGCACCTCTTTCTTTTCTTATAGGGGCACTAATCCCATCATGAAGACCCCATCCTCATGACCCCATGTAGCCCTAATTACTTTCCAAAGGTCCTACCTCCAAATGCCACCCCACTGGGGACTAAGGGTTCAACATATGAGCTGAGGGAAGGAATGCTAATGCTCAGTCCATAGCATGATGGAAATTATTATTAGACGTTCCTATGTTCTCATGCAAAGAGGGAAGGAAAATTATCAGGTGAGAGTGAAAATGTAGGAAATTTTTAAAAAAATTTTATTCATTTTATTGAGGCAACATTGGTTAATACAATTATATAATTTTCAGGTGTACGTTATAATTTGACATTTGTATATTCTATTGTGTGTTTACCACTCAAAGTCCAGTTTCCTTCAGCTACCATATATTTGATCCTCTTTACTTACTTCACCCTTCCCCTACTCCCCTATATTTAACCACCTTTAAACACCTACCTACCCCCTCCTCCTCCACCCCGTACCTTCTGGTAACCACTAGTCTATAGTCCATGTCCATGAGTCTCTGTTTATTTGTCCTATTTTTGTGTTGTTGTTGCTTTTAGGTTTACACCCCACATAT
Organism: Rousettus aegyptiacus; assembly: GCF_014176215.1. Classification (NCBI taxonomy): domain Eukaryota; kingdom Metazoa; phylum Chordata; class Mammalia; order Chiroptera; family Pteropodidae; genus Rousettus; species Rousettus aegyptiacus. The sequence goes on from NW_023416308.1 coordinate 101,556,499, forward strand.
AAGTGATATCATGTAATTTTCAACTTTTCTGTCTGCCTTATTTCGCTTAGCATGATTATCTTGAGGTCCATCCACGTGGTCACAAATGGCAGCATTTCATCTCTTCTTATGGCTGAGTAATATTCCATTGTATATATGCATCACAGCTTCTTTAGCCAATCATCTATTGTAGGACACTTTGGTTGCTTCCATGTCTTGGCCATGGTGAATAATGTTGCTATGAACATCGGTGTGCAAATATCTTTTCGGATATGGGTTTTCAAGCCTTTGGAGTTAATACCCAATAGAGGGATTGCTGGATCATATGGTAGATCAATTCTTAGTTTTTTGAGGAATCTCCATACTGTTTTCCATAGTGGCTGTACTAATTGCAGTCCCACCAGCAGTGTATGAGGGTTCCTTTTTCTTCGCATCCTCTCCAACATTTGTTATTACTTTTCCTATTGATTATAGCTATCTTCACACATGTGAGATGTTATCTCATTGTGGTTTTGATTTGCATTTCCCTAATAGCTAGCGATGTTGAGCATCTTTTCAAATATTTGTTGGCCATTTGTATGTCCTCCAGGGGGAAGTGTCTGTTCAGATCCTCTGCCCAAATGATTGTATCATTTGCTTTTTTGTTGTTATTGAGTTGTATGAGTTCTTTGTATATTTTAGATATCAGGCCCTTATCAGAGGTGTTGCTTGCAGATACATTTTCCCATTCGGATGGTGTCTCTTTACCTTGTTGATGATTTCTTTTGCTGAGCAGCAGCTTTTTAGTTTAATGTAGTCCCATTCATTTATTTTAGCGTTTACTTGCCTTGCTTTTGAGGTCAAATTCATAAAATCCTCTTTAAGTCCAAGGTCCTTGAGTTTCATTCCTATGTTTTCTTCTATGCGTTTTATTGTTTCAGGTCTTATATTCAGGTCCTTAATCCATTTTGAGTTAATTTTGGTGTGTAGCGATAGACAACAGTCTAGTTTCATTCTTTTGCAGGTGGCTTTCCAGTTTCCCCACACTACTTATTGAAGAGGATTTCCTTGCCCCTCTGTCTGTTGTCGAAAATTATTTGCCCATAAAATATGAACCCATAAATATGGGTTTACTTCTGAGCTCTCGATTCTGTTGCACTGGTCTGTGTGTCTGGTTTGCTGCCAATACCATACCATATTGATTACTGTCACTTTGTAGTATAATTTAAAGTCAAGCAGAGTGATGCCTCCAGTCTCGTCTGTTTTCTCAGGATGGCTTTGGCAATTTGGGGTATTTTGTGCTTCCATACAAATCTGATGAATTTTTTGTTCTATTTCTTTAAAAAATGCTGATGGGATTTTGATGGGATTGCATTAAATCTGTATAATGCTTTAGGTAATATGGTCATTTTAACTATGTTGATTCTTCCAACCCAAGAACATGAAATATCTTTCCATTTCTTTGTATCTTTTTCGATTTCTTTTAATAGGGTCTTGTAGTTTTCATTATATAGGTCCTTCACATGTTTCATTAAACTTATTCCTAGGTATTTTATTCTTTTTGTTGCAATTGCAAAAGGCATTAATTTTTCCACTTCTTTTTCTGACACTTCATTATTAGAGTATAGGAACGCTATGGATTTTCTAACATTGATTTTGTATCCAGAGACTTTACTGTATTTGCTTATTGTTTCTAGTAGTGTTCTTGTAGAGTCGTTAGGGTAGAAAAAAATTTGGAATGTTGGAGATGGCAGGAGAATGAATAGACTAGAGACTTTTATTTGGTTTGGGTGGCAAGCAGCATGGTTGTATTTCTCCAGCCATGTTTCTACTGATGAACGACTGAGTCAGAGGAGAATCAGACTGAACGACTTTGACTTAGCAAAGCAATCACAGCGAAGTGAGAAAAGGACAAGGGAGTCCAGGATGTACGCAAGGAAGTTAACATAATAATAGAATCCAATCTGGGCGAGGAGGGAAATGAAGACGTGAAGGGAATGAGAGGCCATAAAAAGGCAGTATATCTCAGGGAGCTGAAGAATTATGCGAATCAGGCTACTGAAGGGAGAAAACTGGAAAATTAAGAGAGCAGAAGAGGATGGTAATAGGAAATGACAAGGCGAAGGCTGACCATGAGAGTGAGAGGCCCTGGTAGAGTGGAGGACAAGGTCATTGGAGCAGATGTCAAGGAACTGAGCTGCCAGGATATTGGACAGGATTTTTTTTCTATAGTCTTGAAATCACCAGGAATCATGACAGGAGCAGTAGCTCATAAAGTGACCGTGAACCAGGAATTAAAGCTTCAAAGAAAGATGGGGATAACTCAGGAGCCTGAGACGGTAGTCACAAGGAGTGGGAGTGAGTAGAAGAGTCTGATGACTTGATGGGGATTGTTAGGGAGGAACTGTGGTCTCAGAGTGACACAAAGGGCAAAGAAAACAACCACCCTGCCTCACAATCCAGTGATACAAGGAGTGTTGAGGAGAAACCACACCATCTGAGTGTTTTTCAGGGGAGGGAGGGTCCTTGGAGAGCCAGGGTTCAGTTAGAACAGTGATTTCCAAAGTGTGGTTTGGGAACCCCAGGGAGACTCCAAGACCCTGTCAGAGATCCACAAGTCTAAAAATATTTTCGTGGTAATACTAAGATATCATTTGCCTTCCATTCTCATTCTCCCACGAATGTACAGTGGAATTTTCCAGAGGCTACGCAATGTGATAACGCAACAGATTGAATGCAGAAGTGGATAGGAGAATCCAGCTGTCTTCTATTAAGCCAGAAGTTAAAGAGGCCTGCAGAAATGTAAAACAATGCCTTTCTTCCCATGACTTAAAAACACAGTTATAAATTAATTTTTGTTTAATTTCAAATCTACCAAGTATTGATAGATATAATCCACACAAACAAAAGCTCTTTGGAGTCTCCAATAATTTTTAAGCATACTCTGAGACCAAAATGTTTGAGAACCATTGAGTTAAAACATAAAGGCTAATGGAACATTCAGAAAAGAAGGTGAAGATATAGGAGATTTTGCTGATGATGGACTATGAGTTCCAGAACATACAACAGGTGGCTCTGGAGAATGGAGAAGGGCTGTGAGACAGATCAAAACTGGGAATTAAGAAGGCCACGTGGTGATGACAATCTGGATGGTGAAGGGTAACCTTGAACCGTGGCTTCTTGTGGGGAAGGCAGAGAGTGGAGTGCGTTGTCAGGAAGCCAGGAAAATCAGACTGAGCCAGCTCCTGCTGGGGAGGTATAAAGCCAGGACATTGGCCAACTTATATAGTAACTGGGTCCATTAGTTAGAACTCATAAAGGGCAGTCTGATTGGCACTGCTTATCTGCCTACTCCCAGGATCAGTCACCTGTCACAAGTCACAGGATGATCTGCTGCCCCATCCTTCAGAATTTGAGGTGTGTGATAGTTCCTAAAAAAGGGGATATGGTCTGGGCTACGATGACAAAGAAGAATAAAAAAAGTTTTTTTGGAACAACTGTGAGTATTTATTTGGAATGTTTCCCATTCGGCCCTCCCTTATGTGCAGAGATAAATTGAGTGTGTGCTTATCTTACATTATGACACAAAAATTGGGATACGTAGTTTGCCGTGAATGCTGTCCATCATTTCTGGAAGGAAAAGGCCTTCTGAGAGATGAATCAGGCAATGCAATGTCAACATCTTAGGATGTGGCAGTAGCAGGTGAGTTGATATATATAGCCAGATTCTTACATCAGTGAAGAAAGTCTGGAGATGGATCTGCACCAATAGTTGGTTGATGGAAGAGCTAGCCCCAAAAATCTTTTAGGCCAAATCCGCCATATTGCACAACTCCAGGAGATACCACTCACACTGTGATCCAAGTAGCTGGTGTTACTTGCAGTTATGTGATGCAGAAGCTCTAAAATGAGAACCTGCTCTGTATGTGTCAATATCTTACTTCCATGCTGTTTTGTGTAACATCTTTTTATCATAGTTTCGACATGTCAATTCGTTACATTTAAAAATGTGTTTAGATGTGCCACATTCGGGGAATGTGCTCAACGAGAGCACTTATTTCCTCCACCTCCTCCCACAAACTGTGAGTAGGTACATAAATCGACTTCTCTCTCTACTGAATAATTCCTACCAGGCTTCAACACATGCTTTATATTTACCACCCAATTAAAAATAATCAAGCAAATAATCAAATCGACAGATTTTCTCCTGACCTTGCGCTCCTCTCCAGGGATAGCCCCATTTCTCTGCTTCCCTTCACAGCAAAACTCTTGAAAGAGTTGTTTATATTTTTTGTCTCCATTTCTTCAACTCTCTTTCTCTTCTCAGCCCACCCTGGTGGATTTCCTCCCACACTACTCCACTGAAGAGACCTTTACCAAGTCATCAATGACCTACATTTTGCCAAAGAATAGTTAATTCTCTGTCCTCATTTTACTTGACCTTTTGACAGCTTTGGATATACTCGATCAATCCTCCGTTTTTGGAACACCTTCTTCTCTAGGTGTCTATATCTCACTCCCTTGGATTTCCCAGTCTCATTAGTAACTCTTTTCTTTTTATTCCTCTATTGGTTCCTCTTCTTTTATGAGACTCCTCTCTTCTTCCTGGTATCTCTTCCTCTTCATATTTATTGTCTAAGGCATCACACTTAGTCCCTTCATTTAAATACTATATCTATGTCTGAAATTTATCTCTGCACCCCTCAAGGTCATTTCGTATATTCAAATATCTATTTGACGTCTCTCATTGACTTTCAATCAGGCATTTGAGCTTAACATAGCTAAAGCAAACTATTGATTCTCCTCCTAACTTTACTTGTGAACCTATCTTTCCCATCTCAGTAAATGGCACCACTATCCATACCATTGCTCAAACAAAAAACACCACAGCATCATCCCTATCTTTTCTTAACACATCCAATTCATCAGAAAGTCTCATCATTTCTAGTTCCATAATGTTTTACAAGTATATTTGTTCCAAATACGATCCAAGCATCATCGACTCTTCCTTGCTCTTTTGCGGCCACCTCCTTAAAAGGACTGCCAGTCCTCACTTCTGCCCTTTTTCGAGTTCATCCACCACATATCAGCCAGAGAGATCTTTCTAACACAGAAATCAGATCACCTTACTTCCTACCTAAAACCCTCTGATTACTTCCCACCGTGACCAAACTCTTACCATGACTTATCATTTCTTGTATGATCTGACTTCGATCTATTTCTCGGACTTCATCTCGTTAGCCTCTCCACCTGTTTGCTGTCTTCAACCCCACTGGCTGCCTTTTTATCCCTCAAATTTGCTAAGCTTCTTCTTGCCTCAAGGCCTCTTCTTCCATTTGGAATTTTCCTCTGTTCCCACAGATGCCTCTTTTCATTATTTAAATCTCAACTCCTAAGCTATCTTCCCTGGGAGGCCATTCCTGATGACCCTAAATAAACCACTTCCCTTCTTCCCTCTGGTCACACTAGTGTCCCATTTTATCCTTGTCACAGTACAGATCAGTACTTTGAATTATCTCCTTTATGTTTATTAGTTTCCACGTTGATTGTTTGCCTGCTGCCTGTTGGTGCTAGAGACTCTGTCTTTCTTATTCATTGTGGCATCTCCATTACTTGACACCAATAAGTGACCAGTCAATAGTTGTCGACAGAGAAACAGACTTGAAATTCTGGGGAGGAATAATTGAAATCTGGATAATTCAGAGGAAATTCATAAGGATTGTTACAATTCTTTTCTTTTTGAGATTTGCTCATTCAAGTCACTCTCAAAATACTTTCATATTTAATTAAATACCAGCCCCTTTAGAGTGGAGGGCAGACACTTTCCAATACCAAAGACAAAAAAGAGTTAAAGACCAACATACCAGAAATACCCCCATTGCTAACAAGAAAAGGATGAAAAATATGAAGACGATGTTTTGTTTGTATTATCCAAAATTCTTCCAAAAAAAAAAAAAACCAACCTTCAAGTTTCTCCATTTTTTTCTATTGTGGAAGTTAGAGAGAAGAAGGAGGTTAAACTTTTTTTCATTTTGCGTATTAAGTCTTCCTGCTTTATCAAAGGTCACTGATTTTACACCCTGGTGTTAGATCAGATGCTGAGCTTATTTCTCAAATGGTTCTTTTTTTATGGATGGTGCAATACTGTTGATATATTGAGTGCTCATGCAAGTTTGATATCTAGATTAGTATTTCTCATGAGTAACTACATTAACTTATTTTATGACTGGCACTCTGAGAACCCGAAAAGCTGTGTATTTTAACACTGCACATTCCTATGAGGCCTACCTGTGCTCCTCACAATTTCTGTATCAGGCATTAGCAAAGGATCTTTTCAGGGCCTCCGTTTTACATCTATTAAAAGGAGAAAACTCATGGACATGATGCGTTTCCTCGTTAGAAAACTTTTATGCCGTGGTATGAGACATTGAAGTATCATGGAAGGAGGTGCAAACTGGAGGTTAGACCTTCAAAACCTAAATTCAACAGACATTTATTTCATACCCATTGGAGACCAGATCCTTAAGGCATTAAATGCTATGATTCTGTAAATGGAAGTGATTTTCATTAGTATTCAGAGATGGAAGCAGTTAATCAGACCAAGAGAGGGTATAGTGTGGTAAAAGAGCACTGAATTGGGATCATGAATCCTTGCCCCTTCCTTTCTTGCTTGTATATAACTTTAGCCAAGCACCTAACCCACCCGGAACTTAGTTTGATTAGGCTTTGGGTATAGAGACCAGCAATGGGATGGGGCGGGCAGGCGTTATGGGAACACAGGGAAAGTAGAACAGGCCTCTGGAAGAGCAGAAAGTGGATGGTGGTTTCCACCCCAACGTATCCCCGAGGAGGACCTCTGATTCTCCCTGTCCTGATGCCCACTTTGCCTCATTTCTTCCCAGTAGCTTCCTTTACCTCAGCAGTGCTCAAATATGTGAGGCCAAGCAAATTCTGATTAAAAAACCTGTTCCCATGGAGCTGGGGAGAAAAATGGTTTGAACCTATGCCATCCTATTGCAAAATTTCTGCTTACTCATATCTCCGGACCCTCCTAACTATGTGCCAGCATCCCTTCTCTAGCTGCATCAGCATGGCAGGGAAACGGGTGAAGCAGGCTGGGAACAGAAGAAGGGAGTAGGGAGTGGCTAGGATTGTGGCCAAACCCGGAAGCTACACGCACTAAGGGGAGAGAGCTCTAGCTAATTGTGGCTACGTGGGCCTGCAGCACCATCAGGGCCAGATTTTCCAGATTTTTCAAGGCGAGCTGAAAACCTGTAATTTTGCATGAAGTTTTCTGAATGTTACATGTTAGCACTTATTAATTTTTGAAATGTTGACAACATGGGGTTCAAACAATATACATCTAATATATATCGAGCTGGTCCATGGGGCAGCAGCCAATTTGCAGCTTCTAGAATCTAGAGTTCAGAGAAAGTCATGACCTTTCAAACTTTGTTCTGGATTTTTGCTACATGGTGTTTGTGTGCATGTGTGTGTGTGTGTGTGTGTGTGTGTGTGTGTGTGTGTTTTCATTCCTGAAATAGGATCTGATTGGCTCAGTGTACCTTTTTCGTGCCTGAGTTTGTCACAGAATTTGGCTGCGGTTGGGTCAGGTGTCAGCAGAGACCCTGACTGGGCCAACTTCTATTTCAGAGGCTGTGGCCTTGGTAAGCTGTATACCTGATATATCTACTGAAGACCTAGGATTTCCTCCTCCATAAATGAATGTTTCAGTAGAATGAACCTTATTGGTTTCTCCTAACACAATTCTGTTTCTTGATCAGAAAAGGCCATGTTCCATTGACATTTAGTTAGAATCTTGGTAAAAATTTGGGTGGTGACAAGTATACTATATTGGAATTAATGGCCCTCAGAAGGAAGCTTTGATTTATACCAAAATGTTGGCTACTTCTTATTAAAAAAAAAAAAAATTCTGTTTACATATTACAAGCCCCAGAGTTAGAAGAGGCTTTAACCTCTTTAAGCCTCCCTTTCTGTCCTTGAATACTCCTTTATGGCATCCCTAGCATGCTGGCATAGCCGATATTGTGAATGCTTCTCTTTACCAGGGAATGCACTTCTTCCAAAGGGAGCCTCTTATATCCTGAGATAGGCCTGGTGATTTCTTTTCTTTTTTTCTTTTCTTTTTTTTTTTTTTTTATCACACAGTAACCAATCCACCATAGGCCATCAATACAGCATACACTTGCGAAATGAATCCACTTACAGTTTCATTCTTATGATATTTACTGGGTGCATATGATGTGCCGGGCACTGCTCTTGAACTTGGGACAATATCAGTGAACAGAACAAATCCATGTTCTTGTAGAGCTCAGGTGGCCTGGAGGTAAGGTGTGGTGAGAGAGAGATAATCATTTTTTTAAGTAAATTATGTAACATGTTACAAGTGATAGAGGCAATGAAAAAAGAAAAAGTAGAGTTGAATGAAGGGGATTGGGAGGGAGGAGTGAGCAACAATTTTAAAAAGACCCAATAGGGTGGACCTCATTTTGAACAAAGACTTGATGTCAGCAGCATAAAATGTTTCCCAATACATCTTCCTACAGCCTGTAGAAATAGCTCCCTTTTCACCTCCCAGACCTGCATAATAACAGTAATAATAACAGCTTAACAGCTGTTGAATCCTAGCAGAGATTCTAAGCACTTTCTCTGTAGGAATTCATTAAATCCTCATAACAACTTTAAAAGATAGCTACTATGTTTATCCCATTTTCATAGGAGTAAAATGAATCATAGCAAAGTTAAGTTGGCTCCTATCCTAAAACTAGTAAGAGAAGGAGGTGGTACACAAACCTTGACCTTCTGACTCCAGGCTTTGGCTCTTAAGCTCTCAGCACAGCTGCCTTGAAGACTTAGCTCAAGCCCCCTTCCAGAAGACTGCCCTCACAAGCTTTTCTTTCCCAGGCACGTGCCTGGGCCCAGGTCCTTTCATTGTCTGTTGATTCCTAGGAGGAGAGTTAAAATCTCTTGATCGAGGCGTTTGTAGGAAGAATACTCTAGCTTTCTGTAATGTCACTGGACAATTGAGGCACCCAGAGCTTCGCCACCTCCCCCCCACCGCAAGCATTCTGACCAATGCCACTTACATAGGTTTTGTAAGGTTACAGTGATCAAAATACATGCGAATTTTTTTCTCAGTTTTGACATAAAAAGACATACATACCTCTTTTCTTCAGCAAATGTCACTGTGGTTTCAAAGCCTAAGTGTGATGTGTGAGCAGGCAGCATTTTTAAAGTATTTCCTGCTCAACCATAGGGTGAAATTATGCAAGCCAGTGAGTCCTGAAAACAGCTGCATCAAATTTTTAACACCTGCAAAAAAAAAGTTTTGAAAATAATTTTACATTGTTTTTAATTTGGGCATTGGTTGGTTTTCTGTTGTTTCAAACTCTGAAGGGCTATCCAATTCACGAAACCTTCGGTTGGAAAAAGAATTCGGGAGCTTTAAAAGAGTTTTGCAAATCTAAGGGAGAGACTTCACTGGAATTCTATTTCCTTGAACGCACTTAAAACAACTTCTCTCGGAACGGGCCTGGGGACTGTTCCTTAAAATAATAACAAAAGTCCGGGGCTCTAGTTCTCTAGTGAGCCTAAGAATCACCCCCTTGGCTTTTTGGTGGTTTCCCCGTTGTGGAGGGGTGGGGTGGGAGGGGAGGTAATCCCATTTGGGGTGGGGGTGGGGATTGTCTCGTCTTGGGTGAGGGAAACGCAGCCAAGAGCTCCCTTGACCTGTTGCATCCTCCCGGGCTTTTCAAGTTAAAGAGTTGGATTTCCTGAAATTGTTGAACTGGATGTAAGTGCAGGCGCCCCCTTCCCCTCCTTCCCGCTCCCCAGCAGCGTGAGGGTAGCTGCTGGGGAAGGGGAGTGGAATAGGGGGAGGTGGGATGGGGTGGGGGCCGCTGGAGAGATACCGAAGCTTTGAAAACAGGACAGGAAAAGTGGGAGGAGGAGGAGGGGAGGGAGGAGGAGGAGGCTGTAAGACGAGAGAGGAGGGAAACGTGTCACCAGCCCGACTCCGGGAGCTCCGCCGCCGCCTCGTTTGTTGACTCGCGCTGGAGAGGACTTGAGGCTGGACCCGACCCGTGGAGGGCAGAGCTGCGAGAGAACCGAGGAGGGACGGCTGGGCGGAGTGCGGTGGCGAGAGCCATCCAGGTCGCTCTTTTCTCTCGGGTGAGAAAACTTTCTCGGGAAGACCGGAAAGTTTTTCCTGCGCGCGCGGAGTCTGGGGAGGAGGCGAGCTGCGGGTGTGCACAACGCGAGGTGACTCACTCTCGGGACCCCAAGGGGGTGAGTGGGGAAGTCCCAGGGAGGGGCTGAAGTTGTCGGCTCAGCAGTGGTACAGGATTGAGAATAAAATCGCCAGGCAAGTCGGGGACAATCCGGTGGGGCACGGGAAGGGGTGGGGGGTGGGGCTTGACGAAAGTGTCACATCTTGGGGTAACCGGCTGGGGACCCCCGCGAAGTTGAAGATTCTAGGATCGGACGCTGCGGGCAGGAGTAGAGGACCGGACTTGAGACCCCCCCCCCCCACACACACACCCGGGCGGGGAGGGGTGTAGCCGCGCCCCGCGTCCGCGACTTAGGGTGGGCGAGGCCCCGCTGCAGGGTGGCATGTGGGATGCTGACGATGGTGGAACGCAGGCTGAACCAAGAGATCGAAAAAGAAAGTTTGCTTGTCTCTCTTGTTCTCCCTCCACCTGAGGGGCGAGTCTAAAGAGCTGCCCCACTCGGGCGAGGGGGATTCGGCACCCCGAAACAGCCCATCTTTCCCTGCCGTCCTCTTTCTCCGGAGGGAGGCGTGGGAGGGGACGGCAGGGAAGGCAGCCGCTTTGTCTCGCGCGCAGCTCCGCGGGCTGGGGCGGGCTGGCTGGGGCGCAGCCCGTGGGACAGCGGGCCGGGGCGGGCGGCTCTCCGCGCCTGCCGCATCTCCTTTCCGCTTCGTATTTCCCGCCCGCCCTCCATTTGGCAAGGCTTTCTCTCCTGCGCGCCTACTGTGCGCGCGGGGTGCTCACTGAGCACAGGGGGCGCTCTAGAGCGCCCCCTTCCCCCGTCTCCAACCCCTTCCCCCCCTCTCGCCTGCGGTCCTCCCACCCCAGCCCTTCTTCCTAAGGGAGCTGCCCCGAATCAAACCTGATTGTGTACTTGCAAACAGTGCTTTAGGAATCAGCCCTGGGGTTCCTCTCTGGTTGTCAGTAGGGTTTTCCCCCTGTTTTACCCAGCCCCTGCCCTCAGTCACATGCCGCCGCTCTTCCCCCGCGGTGCCGGGAGCCCGCGTTTTGTTCGTCAGCAGTAAGGCGGTGAGTATTTATAGATTGCCACTGTAATCTTGCGGCAGGCAAGGTTTCAATTACTGCGATGCGCCCTACGAGGCGGAGGGCTTGCGCGTCGGCTCAGTGGCACGTCTGTTGCGCGGACCCGCATGGAAAAAGCTCTGGGCTGGAGTCTCTGGGCATCTCTCCTGGGGCGGAGATCTGGGCCTGTTGCCCAGACGAGACGTGCAAATTCAAATGACCCATGCAAAGGATCAAAGCAGTCCAGGACACTCATGGTCCAGATTGTCCCCATCCCGTGCCACCCACCCACCAAAAGGTGCTCACTGATCAAGCCTTGGAGACTGCCCTTTTTGACCGAAGGGTAATCTTGCCCACCGCGTGTTGCGGTCTTGACATTTCATTAGCCTACATGCTCCAAATGTCACAGTGCCGCGCTCTGGTAAATTGTTCTCGGTATGGAAGGTGCTATTATTGACAACGTGAAGCAGGGGAAATGGAGCTTGCAGAAACCACCTTAGCCACATTTTAAATTTAGTGCCTAGTGAGCTTCCTAGTGCGACTGAGAACATTGCAGAGCTCCTGCATGGAACCTGGCTGCCCGGCCTTCTCTGGCTGCAGGCTTGGGCCCTAAAATTCGACCAACGGTGCTGTGCAGAGCGTTTTCTCTAGAATGTTGCAGATAAGGGAAACAATGTTCGGTCAGTCCACATAGTTGGCTTTGGTTTTTCCAACCCCAACCGTTGTCCTTTCTGTATTTTATTGATAGTTCTAACAGCCAGAATCATTAATGGTGTAAAAAAGAAAGGCATTAGAAATAAGCTAGTTTAATTGGCTTATTTCTCAAGGGCTTTGTTTAGACTAGCTTGTTTCTCAATCAGGAGACCTCATTTCTTTCAGATTCAATGGGTCATGGATGTATATTTATTTCAGTGGGTGAGATTTCAATAATGGTCTCTGTGTAAACATTACAAAAATGTTCCCTTTGTTTGATTTTATTATTATTTTTTACAGAGCTAGACCGATGCAGAATTGATTTGAGAAAATAGAACGTGAGCCCCTCTGAAAGTTCCCTAATATGTTTAACATTCATCATTAAAAAAGTTTGTTTCCTAGAGTTGCCACTCTATATGCTTGTTAAAAGCAATGCTTACAGAAACTATTGTTTGTTAACAAGTCAGTGTCAGTTAATATCTCAGTTGCTGAAAGCTGGAAATAAAATATTTGGGGGGTTTGTATGGGAGATGGTGTCAGGAATTTGGGAACAGAGAGAGTAGTGCCCTGTTAGGCAGAAAGCACTGTTTTACAAGGGAAGATTCCACTTTGGAGCCAAGAGGGAGAATGGGAATATAGGTGAGGCAAGGTGATGGGGCATCAGAGGTGAACTTGAGTTAATTCACATTTTGTTCAAGGGTTGGGATCAAGGTTTACTTTGAAAATTGTGCAGTTAAAACAAATGAGCCAACTTATTTATTTGGCAACTACTGTGAACCAGGTACAGCCGTGGTCATGTTATTTGAGTTTCCCAACAACCTGAGTAGGTAGATGTTCTCCTCTGTATTTTAAGATGTCAAAATGGAGGCTCAGAGAGGTTAATTACCTTCCTGATATCACACAGCCATGAACTTAAGTCCCTTGTTCTTTTTAGTACATTTCGATATCTAACCTGGAAGGCCTTCCATGAAGAACCCAGGGTCCCAAATACTCAAGAAGGTCCTAATGGTCCACGTGGAAGTTTCTAGATCAGAAGTTGGTACCAGAGCAGTGTCAACTAAAAGGAGTGGACAGGATGGAACCGAAGGGACTTTCTAGATAATTCTGACAGTAGTTATTTATTTCATGGAAGAAAAAGAGAAGCCCTGTAGATATTGTGAATGTAGAGAATTACTAGCATTGGTCTGGCCGGGGATGGCTATGATATTGCAGAGCGAGACCTGGTGAATGGCATGCCAGACCAGGTGCCCAGAGGGGATGAGTGAGTAGGAAGTACCTTCACCTCTCTCTGCATGCTTTCTGTTGTGATTCTATTAGAATCCCCAGGTTATAGTCGCTATAAATTAGGGATCCTGAGCTCATGAGACTTGTTTTTATTTTAATTGGACTTGGCCCTTTGAGGTAACATCTGCCCAATCTCTCTCTTTAAATATTTTCTTATGCTTTGCCAGTTTATGGTCTTTGTAGATTAGCCCTTATATTTCATTTAGAGGAGAGAGGGAGAGGGGGAGAGGGGGAGAGGGAGAGAGAGAGAAAGGGAGAGAGGGAGAGAGGGAAAGAGGGGGAGAGAGAGAGAGAGAGAGAGAGAGAGAGAGAGAGAGAGAGAGAGAGAGAGAGAGAGAGAGAGAGAGAGAGAGAGAGAGAGAGGTGGATGTGGGGGAGGGGCACGGAATGAGAACATGCAAAGGTTAATGATTACCTAAATTGGATTAAGTTCTGTCTAGCAAGGTTTAAAGAAATACTTGCTCTCTAATTACCATCAACTAGGAATTTAAATGGCCTATTAAATTTGACTTTTTTTTTTTTTTTTTTTTTTAACTCGGGATAGTTCCAGCTCTAACATTCTGGGATTTGAGAGGTTTTTTCCTATTCTTCAAATATGTAAAGAACATCCCCTGCCTCTCCTTCTCCCCTCTTTTAAAAATACTACAGGATAATTAATGATATTATTACATACTGACTTCATGGAAAAAAAGCAGAAGCTCACAGCCAGGTTCAGCCAGCTCTGTCAGCCTCTGAACCAAGTTCTTTATCAGAAATTTAGGGACACCTCGTGAAGCTTTTAGGATGGAGCAGGACTTGTTCCTTTTTCTCTGCAGTAGAAGGATAGGCCTATAATGAAAACCGGCCACCTTTACTCTTGTATGAATAAAAAATGAGTGTTCTTTATTAAAGTGGGTGGCGTGTGCACTGAAGGGATGAGACTAGGGGAAGGCAAGTTGAGCCTTCAAGGGTGTAAACCTTACGACCCTGAAAGGATGCCTCACTTGCCAAACCCCCTTCCCCACCCTGGCGTGCTTACAGATGAACTATGCCCAGAAGGGTTTTGGAGAGCAGTGGAACTCACCCAATGATTTCTCTCCCTCTTTTGGCTGGAACCTAGGGCAAAACCTGGTTGACATCTACCCCTGCTATTGGCTAGACAACCTATCATAATTATGTGTTTAATTAATTCTGCATATAATTGTATGTTAAATAAAAGCATGTATTTACCTCTCTAAGCTTTCATTCTCTTTCCCTCGCCTCAGTTTTGAGGTGTAAAGATTTCTGTCACGCACTCATCAGTGCTCTGGTTTCACTTTAGCTGGTTGCCAAATGCCAGCAACACCTCCAGTTTCTCACTTCTCTCTTTACTGGTTACAGGACTTTCTCCTAACTCTGCTGGTTCTTTTTGACACAGGCATCTGTGTCAGCAGTTAGGTTCCTAGCCAATACTAGGGTTAAGGGACCACTATGGGCTCCCTCAGCCATTTGAGAACTAGAATATGTGTCACCTTAAGCTGAGTCTGGGAGAATACCTGAGAGAATTTGTTTTTGCTTTTTTTTTTTTTTTGCCCCCAAGGACTAGGGCAAAAGTCCAGCAAGAGCTGTAATGTGTCTGTGTTATTCCAAACTAAGCCGCCTCAGACCCTGTCACAACCTGCTCATGACCTCAGTTACATAAATCCTCTGCATAAACCCTTTTGCACTTGCTAATTCTAAGTACTCCTTCGAAACTGGTTCTTCATCACTCCCCAGATGTCTTTTGGGGAGGCCACGTCAACTGCTGCTGCCATTTTGGAGAACTCAGCTACAGCTTGCCGGCTGCTGGAGTCCACCACTGTGGGAGCTGTATGGCTGCTTTTTTTTGGTAAAATCCCTGAAGGCAGAATTAATGGGCACCTATGGTAATCCTTTGTGGTGTTCTGAGATAATCCTTTAAAGAAATTTTTGACCAACAGGACAATCGATTCCTTTCAGGCTTCACACAAGACTCCCGAACGCGCCTCAAAGGGTGGTATCAACTTGGCAGTGAGGAGAGTTGTTGAAAGGGTTTGGGTGTTGGCCCCAACTGGCATCTTGGGGACAGCACAGATCTGGGAACTGAGATCTGGAATCTGATTTCATCTCTGCCATGGGCAAGCTGTGCGTCCAGGGGCGAGTTGCTCCGTTGTTCTGGGCCCGAGTTGTGTCATCTACAAAATAATGAGATTGGCTTGCTGCTCAAGTTCCCTTCTGTTCTAAAATTCTGTGATGGCCACGGAAGCATGATCTATAGCAGTGCTTCTCAAGGTGCATCTGAATCACTTTGGGATCTTGTTAAACCACAGAATCTCATTCAGTGGCTCTGGGTCGGGGCCTGAATCTCTAACAAGCTCTGAGGTGATGTGAACTCTGCTGATTCTCAGATCACAGTTTAAAGAGCCAGGCATAGAGTCAAGACCTTCTCCGCCTTGGCCCTGTTCATGTTTCTATCCTGATAATTTGTTGGGCGGCGCTGTCCTGTGTGTTGCAGAATGTTTAACAGCATCCGTGACCTCTTCCCACCAGCAGTCTATAGCATCTTCCATCCTCACTCCCTGCAGTTAGGACAACCAAAAATGTCTCCACACATGGCTGAGTGTCTCCTGCTGGGTGGGAGGGGGCAGAATCACACCTGGTTGAGAACGTGGGCCTAGACCTGTGTTCTCAGGCATGGTCGTACTTTGGAATCACTTAGAAGATGTCTAGAAAGTACAATAGCCTGGAGTTCTCTTTGAAATTCTGGAAAGGCACATGAGTCCTTGCGCTGTTTCTCATAGCTCTGAGACCAGAGGCAAGTTGCTTACATGCTCTGACTCAGAAATTCTCCACTTCTAAAATCGGGGTGATAATGATGCCTACTTCCTAGGGTTGTTGGGGAGACCAAATGAGATGACTTGAGCACGAGCTTTGGAAACTGTAAAGTGCTGTGGAGATGTTAGTGGTGAATGTTATACCACTGGCCTCTGTGGTTTTATTTTATTGGTTTAGTTACTTTAATTACCTTGTTTATTTTGTGCTGTCCTTCCTCCTCATTTCCTCCAGCCCTCTCGGTTACAAGCTATGCACATTTTCCTTCCAGTCACCCTAACGGAAGGGCCTCAGACCGACAGCCGGTGGGCCATACTTTGGAGTCAGATGCGTTTGGTTTGGTCTGAATCGTGTTTTTCAGTTTGCCACAGTGCGCACTCAGCCCTGTGGCCGGCGTTGTTTCTCTACCTCGACTGACCAGGCGTCGAGTTTGCCATCCCTGCTTTAGGCTTTCCTCTCATTTTCCTTAATCAGGTCCAGTTACTCTTCCCTTTTCATTTCTTCGTGGCCTTGCTGGCTCATCTTGGTGTCTAGGGTAGTAGGCGCTCACCAGATATTTGTTGGAATGTGATATTTTCATCCCGTCCCTGCCTGTCACTGATTTAAAAAACAAAAGCAAAAACAAATAGTTTTTGAGCTTTACTTATGAAATCTTGTTTTTCCCACCCCAGATTTTCTTTTCAGTCTTCAGTGTTCCCATGCTTTAGCAGAATGGACAAGAAAACGGAGAATTCTGCATGTTGCAGTTGACCTTCCATTAGCCTTGCCTTTGAACTGGAGAAGGTGATTTAACCTTTCTGTCTAGATCTTGTCTCAGCTGTTATCTTTGGTTACAGCCCATGGTGGTGTTGAGTTGCATTTATAACATTACTTCTGAGTATTTCCTGCTAGACCCTGAGCCTCTTGGGGGCAGATACTCTATTCTCTTTTGCCCCATAGGCTTCTTCCCCTTAGATCCTGGGGCAACATTTGGTGTTGACTGGACCTGAGTTGAATTCATGACCTCAGTGAAATGATCAGATCCTAGAGACCCTCAGGCTTTCTGACCCTCTATTCACGGCTCTTTTCACCTGACTACATGACATGGGGAGAAGTTTCCTTTCCCTTCATCTCCTTT
Organism: Rousettus aegyptiacus; assembly: GCF_014176215.1. Lineage (NCBI taxonomy): Eukaryota > Metazoa > Chordata > Mammalia > Chiroptera > Pteropodidae > Rousettus > Rousettus aegyptiacus. Next base: position 101,573,671 of record NW_023416308.1, read on the forward strand.
TCTTATGAAAAAGTATTTCATCGTCTTCCTGCAACTGAGAAAGTGCAGCTAATTTTTAATAAGTAGCACATGTGGGTCTAGAACACATTTCCCCCTAGTTAAAACTCTTGCTAGCTTCCAGACAGTAGCTTCTGACCGCTCTTGGTCTTATATACATTACATGTCAGAAATACACTTGCCCCCATAGTGGTCAGTCTCAGCTACGGCTTGTGTCTAGACTTTTTGGTTTATCATCTGGGAGGCACTGCAGAATCACTCTGGATGGCATTTTCAGGTCACACCCAAACAATTTGCACTCCAAGTAACACGATACTTAAAGTGAGGCTTATAGATGAGTAAATAAGGTGTGCGGTTATTCCCCACAGTTTTGCTTGACTGGTACCAAAGGAGAGGATTTTTCTGATTACACAGTGGTTTGCAGTCCTGGGTGATGATGATGATGATGATGATGATGATACTGATGCTACAATGAAATAATTACTACTAGGTAGATCTAAATTGTCAGTGCTCTGAGTCTTCTCGGTGGACATTTAGCAAATACCGTTCATCAGAGATAAACACTTGAGTTTGCATCCTGTTTGTGCTGATAGTCACAAAATAGGACTTTTGTCCACACTCGTTTCCAGTGGAGTGCTGAGAAAGTTGTCTTGTTCTTCCTGTTGAGCCTTTTCCATTGTCCAAACTTGACACGACACAACATTTTCTGCTTCTGTAGGAGTGTCTCTGTCCCTTGGCCGGCTTTTGTTTCCTCAGAGTTGCGAAATTGAGTCCTTAGTCAAAACAAACGTGCTGCTATGCTACAGGCACCCCTCCTCTGCCATGTTTGTAGGCTCCACTGACCAACAAACAGACCCGGGGTCCCCTGCCCATGCGACCCCGCCCATGCGACCCTGTCCATGTCCAATAATGCTTATGGGGGCCTGAGTTCAATCAACTATGAAGGGAATATTTCTGGTCCCTCAGAAATGGGAAGACTGTCCTTCCCAATGGCTTGGAAGTCCACATTTCATTCCAGCGTTCAAGAACATTTCATGGGTGTCTTTTACCTGGTCAGTACTGCACTCGTGGGATACAGCAGTGAATGAGACAGGCAAAGTCTTTGACTTTGAGGAACTTACATGCCATCAGGGACTAGTCAGGCAGTGAACAAGTAAACAGATACGATGACTTCAGCTTGCTTGCTAAGCAGCATGAAGAAACAAAGTCTCCTTCCTGTAGGGACGGAGTGCATTCGCTCCCTGGTCAAGGTAAGAAGCTGTTGGTGATGTTCAAGAAAGGAAGCCAGGGCCAGTGTTCTGCTCTCATCTCTGCATTTGGCAGACGTGAGTGCTGTTTAACAGAGGGGTTATGAACTCAGGCACCAAAATCAGGTAGTATTTGACTCTGGATTTCTGACTTTGAGAAGGTTAATTCCCATGCTTTAGTTTCTTCATCTGCACAATGAGAATAATAAAACCAACCTTATTGGTTGAAGGTAGAAATGAACTGAGATGACAGATGCAAATACAGGCTTAACACTATGCTGGCCATCGTGGCCTGCCTCTGATGGTGGATGGTGTATTCTTATCAGCAATAAGTACAGTAAAATATTCATGATAAGCGTTTGATTTGCAAAATGGCCTCGCTGGTCTTCAAACCCGACTTCTGACTTGATTTCTATCCAGAGAGCAGGGTGGGATGTGTGGAGATCTGGTTTCCTAGATGGGTTCTGTTTGGTGGATTCTGTTTGCTGTGTGTTTCTTTGAGCCGTACCCTGAGTGCTTCTGGCTTTCCCTGTTTGATGAGTGGATCTGGGTGTCTATACAATGCAAAGGGGAATTGCAGGCTCAGTGATGGGGTAAGAGTGAGATAAGGCAGTTCTGTAGGGCTCTCAAGGTCGGGGCTGAATGCATAGCTGGCAGTGCTGAGAGAGAATTATGGCCATCAGCTAGGCCACACTCTTAACCGATAAGGCAGCGGACCTAGGGAAGTGACTTGCCTAAGCCCACAGTGGCCGGCTCGTGCAGACTTACATTACGCATGGCTTAGGTCCTGGGTAAAAGGTGTGATAAGGCTGGTGGCCATAGCTGTGATGAGATAAAACCAAGATCACAAACCTAAAGTACTAGTTGGCTTGATGAATTCGTTGCCAACACTTATGAATTCGGTGATTTCATATTTTTAAAAATCTGGATTTTTTGGTTTCTCTTGGAAAATTCAGGTCTAACAAAACTGATCTTATATCATGAGATAGTGGCAAAACCCAGACTGGATTGAGTGGCGACTGCCTTCTTTAGCCTGGGCAGGTTCCGCCTACGCTTCGAGATGTTCCAGGCCTGGACCTCTTGGCAAGGGTATGATGCACGGTGCAAAAAAGGAAAGAAACCAGGTCTTCCTTTCATCTTTTCTTCCCAGGGTTTCTTTTCTGGCCCATGTGTCACCACACAAGGCACCTCCTATTGTAGGATTAGTGTTGAAGAAAATAAATTTGTGTCGAATGCATGAATTTATTCTGTAATGGATAGAGCTTGACTGTGCTTGGAATCAGAAGCCAAGTCTGAATCCTGACTTCCTTTGACCAGCTTGAGTGACTTAGAACAAATCACATAACCTTTATTTTTTTTGTCTTTCCTTTTTGGGGGAGCGGGGAGGGTGTCCCTGCCGTTCTTGTTTAAAAAAGTAATACGTTTTCATATTTCAAAATTCAAAGGTACCGAAGGGTTAATAGAGACAAGTCTTCCCCACTGTGTCTCTGCCACCCAGCTCCCTCCGTGGGGGAAACTGGTGTGGTCAGTTTCAGGTGTGTCCCTTCAGAGGTGCTTTAGGCAGGTGCAGTGGAATATGTAAATGCTCTCTTTAATCTTTCGCATATAGATGGTAGCATCACATACACGTGATTCTGTGTGCAGCTTTTCAGCACACTTTCATCGAGAGTGTCCCCGGGAGAGCACCCCAGTCAGGGCATAGGGTTCGCCTCTCCTTTCTTAGAGCCGCATAGGATTCCAGAATATGGGACACTGTGGTTTGCATGGCCAGACCTCTGTCGCTCAGCGTGTCGGTTTTTTCCCAACCCGTTGCTGTTATAAAGAAGGCGGCAGTAAAAACCCTTGTTGCGTAAGTCACTTGACGTGCCTAAAGTAACATTCCTGGAAGTAGAATTACTGGGTCAGAGGCTATAGACTTTGTCATTTTGATTGGTCTTGTCAAATTTCCTTCTGGAGCAGCTGTTCTTCCAGAAATGTGTGAGAGTGCCCCTTGCCCCACACCCTGGTCATATGCCACCTTTTGGAGCATGAGGGTTTTGTGAAGAACACAGTGTTTTATAAAAACATTAATGCCAGCTGTAATTTTTTTTGGGCTCGTATAAATAGATGATCTAGGTCATCTATTTAATCTTAACGACATTGAGATAAGTATCACACTCATTTAACACATGAGGAAACTGAAGTTTAGAGAGTTTGAGTCATTTACCCAGGTCTCCCAGCTAACATATTGTAGAGGATGGATTTAAACCCAGGTTTGTCAGATTCCAGTACCAGGATGTTTTCGTATGGTAAAGCCCTACATGATTTAAGGTGTTGGTATTCTCAGGTGGCACTTGCTTACAGTTTCTGTGTCTCCCAATAATACTGCCTCTCAGATGGCTGGTTCATTTGCTCATTCATCAGATATCTGTGAATTCCTACACTAAGCCCTGGGAATGCACCTGAGAACAAGGTAGACATAGTCCCTGCCCTTATGGACCTCACAAAGACAATAAGAAATAATTCTGTAATCATGTATTGGGGTAGATTGTGACAGGACAACAAAGGAGGTGAGGAGGGTGCTCTGTGGGGTGATGTGATCTAATCAGGGGTGAGGTGGAAGGGCGAGCGAAGGATAGGCAGTAACGGGTGTGTGGGTTTGAGCCTAAAGAAGTGGGTGGGAAGTATTTTAAACAGAGGGAGCAGCACATGCAAAGGTCCTGGAGCAGGGAAGAGCAGGTGCTGTTTGAGGAAATGAAAAAAGGCCAGTGAGCGGGCATGCATTGGCGGGAAGTGAGATAGGGTTTGGGGATTTATTCTGAGAGCCATGGGGAGCCTTTGAAGGCATCGAAGCACAGGGCGGCGTGAGCGTGGTGGGCTCTGGACTGTGAGCTTCTGCCTCAGCACCACCTGCCGTAAACCGTGTGACCTCAGACGACTTAAACACGTGGCACCTCCATTTCCTTCTCTGTAAGCTGGGTAGGGTAATGGCATTTTGGAGGTTGTAAAGATCAGATCAGATGCTGGGGCTTTCACATGTTTTGACTGCCACATACAGTATGAAATTTGTGATACATTGCGACTTGGTACACATGAATAGACATGGAATATGTGTGTTTCCCCCAACTATGATACACTCTGATGTTTTTTGTTCTAATCTATTTCATTAAAGGTTCTCAGTCGAGAGCCCCTAAATTCATTTTAAAACACTGATAATACATGTCAAGTGCCCGTCCCACAGTCGGCACTCAGTAAATGGTGCTGTCATTACCATCATTGCCATTATAAGGATAATTCTGGCTGCAGTTAGAGAGTGGATGGGTCAAGTTAAATGACAGTGTCCAAGTCCTGACAGTGCTGAAGGATGCTGGTTTTCCATTTCCGGGTTCATGTCCCAAGGAAGAGTTCCAGGCTGGCCTCCCTGGCTGCTGGAGCTCCTAAAGGGGGCGTGCAAAAGGTTCAGGTCTCTCTGGTTTCCCTGGAAACTGGTGTCTCCTCCTTCGGGTAGGCCAATCAGGTTGTTGTGCTCAGTTTTCTCAGACTTCTTTGTTATTTATTCTCAGAATGGCTTTTTCCTGGAAGCCTCAGGGTCATTGCAAGCCACCCACTTCTTTAAGTTGTGCCATAATTCTACTTCCCTTTTCAGAGTCAAGGGTGTGTGCCTCAGTGGAATTCATTTGCATTTTCCACTAAGTACACCACCTTGGCCGGCCTAAAGGCTGTGGCCCCTCCCTGTGTCATTCCCTGGAAGCTGGAATGGGAGAGCAAGACCCCACCTTTTTTTTCTCCAGTAAACACAGCGTGGATCCTGAGTGTGGAGGTTCTCAAAGAAACCCCTGTGAGGTATACCTGGGAGAGTGAAGCCAGTGATAAGCCCCAATAACCCTGTAACTGCCACAACACTTCACGTATCCAGGACCCCAGCTTTCCAGATAATGGCAGTGAACCCTTTAAGCACCACAAACTTCACCATTTAAATCATTTTAGGAGCACATTTTTCTACATGTAAACCACATCGGTCCTTCAGAAGATAGCACCTCCTAAAACACAGTGGTTTCTGTAACTCAGGACCTTAGTCAGGCAAAGAACTTTTTGTGACGATGGTGGTGGTGGTGGTGGTGGTGGTTGTGATTGAATTGTATGCCTCTAAAATCATATGTGGAAGACCTAGTCCCCAGTACCTTAAAATGTGACTGCATTGGGACATAGGACCTTTAAAGAGGTGATTAAGTCAAAATGAGGTCATTATTGTGGGCCCTAATCCAGTCTGACTGGTGTCCTTATAAGAAGAGGAAATTTGGACGTATAGAGAGACACACCGGGATTGTTGGGGCACAGAGAAAAGGCCGTGTGAAGACACAGTGAGAAGGCGGCCACTTGCAAGCTAAGGAGAGGGGCCTCAGCAGAAGCCAAACCTGCTGACGCCTTGATCTTGAACTGCTAGCCTCCAGAACTGTGAGAAAATTAATGTCTGTCGTTTAAGTCATCTAGTTTGTAATGTTTGGTTATGGCAGTCTGAGCAGACTACATAGTGCTGATGGTGGTAATATAAATACTAGGTAGCATTTACCAAGCACTTACTGTATACCAGGACTATTTTAAACCTTACTTGGATCATCTCATCCAAGCCTTACACCAATCCTACATCACCTGCCCAGGTCACATACTAAGTGGTGACACCAAGCCTAACTCTGGCATCTTTGCTCTGAACCTCCACTGCACCTGTGTCTAGCAACTGCACAGTTCCAGGAACCATGCCAAGCACTTTGTAGGCAGTCTTTCTCATCACTGCAGCAACTTTCCTAGGTTACACTTCCTATTCCCATTTTTCAGAATTAGAGTCTGCAGTTCAGAGTGGCCCAAGGCCTCACAGTGAGTGTATTCATTTCTTGTGGCTGCAGTAACACATTCCCACAACTTTTGGTGCTTAAAAGCAATGGCGATTTATTCTCTCACAATTCTGGAGGTTAAAAGTCCAGAATCAGGGTGTCACAGGGCCATATCATCTCCAGAGGCTCTAGAGTAGAATGTATTTCTTTTTCTGTTTTCTTTTTTTCCCCCACCACATACCAGTTTGTAGCCGACATCGGGGTAGCTATTTCTTCTCTCTTCTGGCTTCTTCTGGCGGCCGAAGCTGTTCCTTGGCTTGTGGCCGCATCCTTCTGGTCTCTGCCTCCATCTTCGCGGCGCCTTCTCCTCTTCGTATATCTGTGTCTTCTCTTCTGTCTCCAGTCTCCTCCTGCATCCCTCTTACAGAGATGCATGTGATTGTATTTATTGTATTCGGGATTATGGATAATCCCGAATAAGCACCTTCCAGAAAAATCCTTAAATTAATCACATGTTTTGCCTTTTAAGATAACATTCAGAGGTTCTGGGGACTAAGAAGTGAATATATCTTTGGGGGCCAGTTTTTCTGCCTCTCACGGTCAGTGAATGGCAGAATGAGCATCGATGCCAGGGTCTGTCTGATTCCGAAGCCTCTCATGGCCACTCGTCCTTTGGAAGTACAGGCCTCATGCCCCTCCTTTCTGGAGTGCTCTGTCTGGGCTGCAGTGGGAGCTGGTGTTAGTCACAGAGTGAAGCTAGCTTAAAATTATCTGGCCCTTTTACCCGGTAGTTCCACTTCTGAAAATGCACCCTACACAAACAGTCATGCGGTTGCTAAGACGGGCAGATAAGCTCATTCTTTGTAGTAACAAAAACTACTGAAATTATCCAGCCGTGCAGGACCGGTTAAATCAAGTATGGTGTCCCTTAAACGGAAGTGTTAACAAACTGTTAAAAATAATGAAGTAGATAAATACATAGTGGTATGAGAAGACGTCCATGATACATTATTAAAAGAAAAGAACAAATTATCCATTTTTATTAAATAGTGCATGCGTATGGCTATTAAAAAATTAAATAATTAAATTAAAATTCAGTTCCTCAACCAAGAAAATCACTTTTCAAGGGCTCAGTAGCCACATGTGGCTCATGGCTACCATATTGGACAACCCAGATGGAGCATGTGACGGTCATCTCAGAGAGTTCCCAGCAGAGTGTCCCTCCCTTGTTAAGTGGCCAGGGGGAGGCCTTTCATTTTGTACGTTATAGACGTCTGTGAAAGTTTACATTTTTTTTTTTAATAATAAATAAGCAGGTATGCTCTTATCAGAAAAAAATAGAAGCACATGTGATTTCTAAGGTAACATTCTATTTTTTAAGCAGGTGGTAGTTTATTATTATTGAAGAGATGTGTTTGTATATATATATATATATATATAAACTCCTTTTTAAGTATGTGTCATATTGAAAATATTTTAAAACGTATTGGGAGAAAAAGAGAGCTGCCCGGCCGGGCATGCATGGGCCACGTGGCAGGCCAGGTTGAGGTTTCTCCTGAGTCCGGTTCCCTGACCCAAAGCTGTCCAGCTTTGGCCACTTCACTTAGCCTCTGTGAGATTCGGTTTCCTCACCTGACAGAGTTCCTGCCTGACCTGCCTTATAGGGTTAGAGTGCAATTTAGAAGTGCGAGGATGTGTGGGAAAACTCTGAAACCCAGGAACGTGCTGCATGGAGGTGAAGGGTCAGTAAACGACATCGTGAGCTACCGAAGGCCTAAGGAGGACAGGCCCCAATGCCCTGTGTGCCCCACCACTGGGACTAGAGACCTCGCCCGCTCCCAAGTATTTTCTGGGTGTTACTGAGGTCGTCATAAGCAGGAGCAGGGGTTGCTGTCTTCTTACCACTCTCCTCCTGGGTATTTATTTAACAAGCACTGATGTAGCATTTGCTGTTGCCATGCACTGTTCTAAGCGCTGTACAAATATGTGCTCATCTCATCCCCACGCAGCCCTGAGGTCGTCACTGTAGGCATGCTCATTTCATGCAGAAGGAAATCGAGCCTCAGGGAGGCCAAGTAACTCAGCTTAGGTCACACAGCCAGTGAGGAGTGGGGTGTCTTAAGGCAATCAGCCCATGCTTTCTCCTTCCATCTTGCTCGTTTTGTTCCCATCGAATGTGGCCAGAGAGCTCCTTATGTCAGTTTTTCTGTCTCAGGGGCATGAGATTTAAATTTTGGTATGAAATTTCATGACTGGATGTTCCTGACTAACTTGGTCGGTTCGATTCTAATTCTCTGCGTTTGGTAGCATGGTTAAAGGGGGATGGGCTGTAGAATAAGGCCAAACTGGGCACCTGTCAGTGATTTGCCACTTACTAGCTATTTGACTTCTGGCGGGTTACTTAACTTCTCTGATCTCCCAAATGGGGTTTGTGAGGGTCGAGTAAGTTTACCTACTGTGGCAGGCGGGCAGTCAATACCTCATTAGTTGCTATCTTTTCCCTCACTTTTATTTTAAGCAGTGAGCTCGGGCCTGAGGATACAGAGGTGAGTCCCTATGCCTGTTTTAAAGTTTACAGAATGACTTAGGTGGGGGCTGGAGAGCTTTCTAGATCAGGAGTCAGGGAACCTGAATTCTAGCCCGTACTGGCTCTCTCCTGCCTCGGTGACAAGTTTCTCTGCTCCTCTGGGCTTCACTTTTGTCGCCTGTAAATGGGGGCCTGGGTTGGCAACACTCCAAGGCCCCATCCATCTTGTTGTTTTCTGATTAGTCATATTTAGGTCAGGACAAGCCCGAGCCTGAGGGGCCGGCGCCGTAGCAGGTGGATGTGTCAGTGTTTCCCTTTAGGCCACGTCTTGTCAGCGCCGTGGCGGCTTCCTCTCTGTGCTGCTCTGTGGAGGCCTCCTGACTGTGCAGAAGTTGGAATGCTGGAAACGAAGATGGCTTTGGGTTGCCTCCAGACTGTCAGGATTTGAGGGTGGCAGATTCTGCAGGTGACAAATGAGTCAGAGGCAGCTCCTTGTTGTGTGTGTTCCTCTTCAGCCAATGCGAGGCCGTGGGAGCGGTAGTTACCATCCTTTTGGCTGAAAATTATTCTTCCGTGAATGGGGCGGCCCATGCACCTCGCTGGACATGCACATGGCTTGGAGTGGGAGGCCTGGGGGGCGCTGAGAAGTGGGGGGAGATGGGAGCCAGTCCCGTGATCTTCAGTGTCGCACAGACTCCTGGAGAAGTGGTTGTTTTGGCAGGGAGCCGGAAGGTAAACACCTGGAATGATCCATTCAGCTCACCTTTCTGCTTTCCCGTACAAAAGCCACTGAGTGGGAGGCAGCTCCATCACCTCGAGTTTAAGAACCTCATAAAAGGAGTTAATATCCTGTAATTACACAGATGAATTGCACTTTGCAGGCGCATTTAAAGAAGGGCAGCGAAATAGATCCTCTCTTAATGGTGACCCTTACCAGGCGAGTTAAATCCTAAAGCCAGCCTCTGAGGGGGCTTCTGTGGTTTTATTACTTCTTTGCCTCACTGATTGATTTGCATAGATCTTTCCAAATTCCGGTGGCACCGTGGAGTTAACTGAGACCCTCTGACGTTGAGCAGGCATGTTATGACTTCCCCGGCATTCATTGATAAGTTTTAGTTGCTGTTGACTCGTTCTGAGAATGGGGGGAAGAGGCAGAAGGCTAAAAGAAAATGGTACAAAACTCTGATTTCCTTTTAACATTTTTTCAGAGGTGTAGGACAAGCCATTCCTTTTTTGGCTCTTGGTCTTAGAAGTTCATTTTCACTGTGCCCACTGCCTGCAGACAGCTGCCGGCGCCTCCCAGGCCCCCTGCGTGGATGGCCTCAGTGCCTGCCTTACAGCCTCGGCTCCTCCTTCTTCAAACGCTATAGCTGGGGTTGCAAAACCCACTCCCCCTCTCATCGTGAGGATGGACATTTATGGCGGGAGTAGCTTTTTCTTTCAACGTTGTTTTTTGGGACATAGCAGAATTAGCAGGTGGCAGTGAGAGGTGGCAGTGAGGATACTCCTGGGCCGACCTGTAAATCCTGGAGAAAGACGCGACTGTAACCTCCGTGGTGTTTCCTTTTGTTCTTCACTCTCGCCAGCTCCGAAACTCACTTTAAGTCAGTGACTGAATCTTTAGGTTCACTGAAGAGTAAGAGACTGAAATGGCAGGGCCAGAGGTGCCGAGGAAAGAGTGCAATCGGCAAGCATGGGAACGGGCATCGCCTTGCTGGGGTGGGGGTGCGGTCGCCTGTCTGCTGTTCCGCTGAGCATGCCACATAGTTGTGTTTCTTGTCTCATCAGTGCTGTGAAGTTGGCAGTGCTGACAGGCAGCTGAGGACTCAGTGTGCCCAAAGTCACACGACTTGGGAGTGGCCTCGTTAAGACTCGACCAAGTTTCACTCCAAAGCTATTGCTATTAACCAGGAAGCCATAAAGTGTCCCAGGAACTGCTCATAGGACAGTATACTTGAACCCAATCCTGCAGGGTAAGTCAGATTTAAATAAGGGGAGAGGAAAAGAAAGGGAATTCTGGGAAAGGAAAGCAGTAGATACTATCAAAAAGCCTGAGAGAAGGCTTTTTGTGGAACAGTGTCTGCTGGTCGTAAGCTCCACAGGATGGGGACCACATTCTCTAGGGCTGCTGTTATATATCCCCAATGCCTGAGTGAGTGCCTGGTGCACAGTAGGTGCTCAACAGATATTTATTATGAGAATGAATACACAACAGACAGTTGTCTTCATAGACCATGAGCCTCTTAAGGGCAGAGACTAGGTCTTAGAAATCTTTGCATGCCGTGTAGCTTCCAGTAGTTAATAAATAGTAAACGCTCATTAAATCTTCTGAGGGAATGAATGAGTGAATGGCATGGCAGGTAAGTGATGGTGGGGAGCTGTGTCTACGTGAAGAGGCGCTGATACCGTCGGGAAATATGGGCAATATGCATGGGCCGGTGTGGGAAGCGCGTATTGTGGAAGGTCTTCAGTGTCAGGACTAGACGCTGTTGGGTTCTCCATGAGGCTTTTTTTTTTTTTTTTTAACTAAAAAAAGAGAGGCTCTTAATGCACAACATTGCAGGGTCTACAGAAACCCAGCCAGTGCCCAGACTTTGATGGGTGAGCTCGGGAACCACGGTCAAGCACAGCTGAGAAGTTACTTTTCTGTAGGGCTGGCCTCAACCAGTCCCATTGTCACTGGGTTTCCCACTTCGGGGTGACCATACTGTTTAAACCAAAAAGAGACCTGTAAAAACTTGTGCATGGCAACCCACAGAATAGAAATGTTATTGCGGGGCCTTGGAGTTGTTTTTAAGATGGTTTGGCTAGAAAGTCCCAGCCAACTTCCTCCAATGTGTGGTCCGCTCAGCCTAGGTGTTTTTAATAAAACCTGCTCTCTCTTTTCAGGTGTCGGCTAAATTTGTGGTTTTAAGAAAGCCTGAGAGCTCTGGGAGAAGCCCTTCCGTGGGCAGTCGGAACCTTCTGGTCCAGAGGAGAAGCTGCCCCCTCACCTGGACTTATGACCCGCGGCTTCGCTCCCAGCCTGCCTGTCGAGCTCCACAAGATGGGCTCCTTCCGCAGGCCTAGGCCGCGCTTCATGAGCTCCCCAGTGCTCAGCGACCTGCCCCGGTTCCAAGCTGCCCGGCAGGCTTTGCAGCTGAGCTCCAACTCAGCCTGGAACAGGTAAAGGAGGCTAGGTGTGCAGTGAGGGGCTGCCAAAGGCCAGAGCAGGTCAGGGGACTGGCTTAGCTTCTCCCGCTTCTGAGATCTCTGCTTCAGAAGGTCATGATTACAGCGACCATTGATGAAGAGAGGATGTTTTCCTATAGAGAATGTATTTGTGAGCTTCCCCTGTTTTAGTGGAGGCAGAGGAGACCACTAGGGAGGCCTCTGGGCTATCAGAATCAGTTAACCAGCCCAGGACAGTTGGATTGGAACTCATAGTTACTGTTTGTGCTCAAAGTACCCAAAGGTGAGATATATAAGTAACCTCAAGTCACCTTCTACCTATTTGGGAAGATAAGGCATGCATCTGTGGAAAGCTAAATGAGCAGCATAAACCAGGGATTATCACATGACCAGTGAGCCACAGGTGGTTGGGAGAGGAGACGCTGAACTTCTGTAACATGTCTTGCCAACCTTTTACGCACCAAGCACTGAGTAGAGACTGAATCAATATTGTCTTGTGCTTCTATGGGCCACTGTTTTTCCAATCTGGGCACTTACTCTTCGGATAAATTAAATGCATCATTGTTTGCAAGCATTACTGAATTCTTTGTAGTTTGGATCATTATGAATTTTCTTAATGAATGCACAACTCTTATGGGGAGGGAGAGGGGGCTCTGAAATGTTTTGATGTTAATTGGATCCTTAGTAAAGACAAGATGTAATCAGCTTCTTGCTGAAATATTGGGTTGGGGTCCCAGAGAAGATAGAATCAAGACTTAACTGTGGCCCCTCAAGGGACTAACTTTATTTGCCTGTGAACCTCTCAGGAGTGAGAATGGAAGGGGCAAGTGAGACCAGCCCCAGTGAAATTCTTCCAAGGAAAGTACTGTTGAAAAGAAGACAATGGGTTATCATTTTCTATTAGCCCCAGGCTGCCTTCTGAAGACAGGGCCTGTAGGTGGAAGAACCCCAGGCCAAGGTCAGCTGCTGCTTGTAGTAAACACCATTTCCGATGCTTCTAGGCCAGTGATGCTGGCCTGGCTGTTTCCTCAGAGCAGATCCCGTTGCCTGCCCTTTATTATTGCTACTCAGCAGCAGGGTTGCCAGGGAGGTAGAGGAAGACCACCAGCCTGTGAGAAAGTGTGGGGGAGAGGGGCTGCTTTGGGTCCTCTTGACCCCATTCATTCTTCCTTCCTCTCCAAGGACCATGAGAAAGAAACGATGGGTTCTGGGGATGGAAAACATTGTCGTGTTCGCGCCATGTTCTTGGCCCTTCCAGCTGCCTTCAGCCCCGAGCCATTTATTGAGGTGGCCCTGGAGAGGCGGATCTTCTAACGAGGGGTTGTTTTCTGTCTCCTGACAGCGTTCAGACTGCTGTGATCAACGTCTTCAAAGGTGGAGGCTTGCAAAGCAACGAGCTCTATGTGCTGAACGAAAGCATCAGGTGTGTGCAGGCCAGCCCCGGGGCCTGAGCCGGGCAGGGGAGGCTACCCCACCAGGAGCCTTATTTTATGTTCTGTTTTCTGCTTGGTTCTTGTTGCACTTCTGTTGGCTTTTATGTGCCTCCTACAGCTATTAAGTTCCAAGACCGTTATCTGTCTAGACTTCTGCTCCAGAGGGGATGCATCCATTTGTTCACGCATGTAGTTTGCGTGTGATGGGGGTAGGGAGATGGTAGTTGTCATCCATTCTGTAAGCATTGATCGTGCCTTGCTTAACCATTGGGAACCATACTAGGCAAAATGCCTAGATGTCGGAACCAGTCCGCTTGAGATTTTATTGCTATTACCCTCTTTACTGACTGACTCACCAACTTCTTTGTGCCTCAGTTTCCTCTTACGTGAAGGAATGTGTCTACTTCCATAGGAGTCTTGGGTAGGTGAAATTGAGTTGTTACAGAAATGATCTGTTTGTACAGATTTGGGGCACGATAAGTGCTTGGTCCTTGTAGCTCTTTACACTGTTATCAGTATTGTCACTATCATTCCTGTTAGGTTTTAGAGATGCAGCCCTCAATAAGACATGGTCCTTGAGGAGCTAATTATCTTTCAGGATCTTCCCAGTAGAGTGGTGTCAGCTTTCCATTCATTCATCAAATATTTGAGTTTCCCTATTGGCCAGGCACTGGAGAGACAAGCATGGACCCTGCTCTCCTGGAATTTGTATTCAGTCAGGGAGGTAATTGTTAATCAACTAATTACACTTGTAAAATGTAGAGCACAGCTGGACAGCACAGCCAGTGTGATGAAAGCATGGAGCTGACCTTGCCAGGGAGGCCGGGAATGGCGGCGCGATGCTTATACTGTGTCCTGAAGCATCAGCGAGGATTTCCTAGGTGAAGAGGGCTCCAGGTGGTGGAGACTGCAGGCGCAAAGGTCCTGTGGTGGCAATGAGCAGAGAACTGAAAGAAGGCCCACGAGCATAGAGCACCAGAGGTTGGGTGGTGGCATGAAGTGAAGGTGGAAAGGCAGGCAGGGCCTTGAGCCCTGGGAACAGGAGGTTAAACATCAGGTGTTTTGATGCCCTGGTGTTCATTCCTTTCTGGTGTGTTAAGTGCAAAACATCAAGGCTAAAGACCTAACCTTGGAGTGGGCAGAACAATAAACAAGGCCATTATTTGAATCCTGTTTACTTTTAGTCAAGACCTGTGTTAGGGCTCAATGAGGTGTTTTAAGAGCTCTGCTTTCGTTAAAACCTTTGGAGCTCAGAAGTAAACAGAGTTGTTAAATTTCTACCCAGGTGCTTGAATGTCACATAATAACTACACAAATATGGAAAGAGACAATAGAGATCATTTAGCCCAAGGCCTCTTTTGACAGAGGAAGAAACTGAAGCCCCAGGAAGTTAAGTGACAGGGGCAAAGCTAGGTCAGCCACACCCACACCCCCCAGTTGCAAGAGCTCAATTCTATTCTAAAAATTAGGCCCCTGGCCTCTCCATGAGGGTTCTTTAGCTCACAGTAGAAGTATAAATAAATAAAATGGTGACTCAGGAACATGCTAATTGTTCCTCACTTCAGGAGGCCAGTCCTGAAATTGTATGTAAAATCTTTGTTAGCGGGCAGCTAGGAAAAGTACAGGCCACGCCAGATTTCACCAGCCTTGTTAGCTCAGGGGCTGCTGAGTCAGAAGCCTTCAGGTGCTCAGCACTTCTTCTCAGTGGGTGACCCTCGCCTGGGTGCACAGAGGCGAGAGCTCACCCTCCACAGAAAGGGGGTTATCCCGGCAGACTACAGGTCCAAGGACATGTCTTATTTCTCAAGAACAGGAAATTGAGATTTTTATGTGAAATTTCCTGGCTTTTTAATGTTGATAAATAATCCACATTTCCCCAAACATTGGGACAGGCCAAACAAAACACATCTGTGGGCTGAATTTGACCAACAGGCTACCTATTTTTAAGGTCAGCTGTAACACGCTTGGGCGAAGCACTGCTAACGGGTGGTGTTGCAGCCCAGATTTTAGCACTAAGGCCCTACGAGTGGGGGCCATGGGAGCCAGGAAAAGCTCCAGGCACTTTTGACATACATCCACGCATGTATTTATGCCTCCTCGCAGCCCTGTGAGGCAACCATTGTCATCAGTAGTTTATCTACAAAATTGTGGACAAGAAAAATGAAATCACTTGTCCAGGGTCATGCAGCTATGAACGGTGGAATCAGGATTTGAAGTCCTGTCCGGCTTAGACACCTGTATTAGTTTGCTCAGGCTTCCATAGCAAATACCACGGACTGCTTGGCCTAAACAATAGACATTTTTTCTCACTGTTCTGCAAGCTGGGAAGTGTGAGATCAGGGTGCCCACAAATTTGGTTCCTGGTGAGAGCTCTCTTACTGGCCGCCATCTTGCTGTGTTCTCATGTGGCCTCTTCTCTGTGTACGTGAAAGGACAGAGCAAGCTCTCCGGTGTCCCTTCTTATGAGGACACTAATCCCTCATCACGGGGGAAGGGAAGGGCTCATGACCTCATCTAAACCTAATTACTTTCCAAAGACCCCATCTCCAATACCATCATGTTGGGGTGGGGGGTAGGGCTTCAACATATGAATTGGGGGGGACACAATTCAATTTATAGCAACGTCTATGCTCTCTGTGCTATATTGCAGTGTCAGAGGGCGAGGTTTTAGGTTGGAGGAAGGCTTAAGGCAATGGCCTTGGTCTCTTTCTGCCAATTTCCCTTTCATGAACCTCTGAGCCCATCTCTTATCATGTGCTGTGATTCTTAACACCCCTCAGAGGAACAGGACACTCCCCCAATCCTCCTTTCCAGTGCTGGGTTTTAGGGGGCTGCTGGATGTTCCTTTCTATGTTTCGAGTGATTTTTCAGGCTAATGGGAAATACATATGATTGGGGTTTGAAACTGATTTCTCAGATATGAATTGAACCCAGAATAAGTCAAAGCTGTCAAAAACCAGAGCTTCTGTTACCCATGTTCTGTACCGTCCATCTGGCTTTCTCTGAGGGTGGTAGTCAGAATGGAGATGGGCTTTCACGTCGCAGAGACAGCTCAGAGTGTAACTGAGAACATGGACCACGTCCCAGGAATGTATGTGATCTGGTCGTCCACATGGAATAAAGGGGACGGACCTGCACGTGCTCCCACATCTGCAAGCGCCTGCGTGGAAATAAACACAGCTGCCCTTGTTTCAGTAATTAAAGGCCAAAGCAGGCATGGACCCTCTGATTACATTAGGAGAGACAATTGGGTTTTGATTCACCTTTTTCTATTTTGGACAACCTGTTTGCAGAATAGATCCATGCACTCCACAGAGCTGAGGCATGGCCAGTGGGGGTGGGTGTGCAGGAAGTAGGTCACAGGACGGTAGGGATATAAGATGTGGAAGGAGAGGAGTTATTTTCAAGCCCATTTTCCAATCAGTGTGACAGTTTTATGTGCACGAAGACCCGTGCCAGGTTCAATAGAATTTTTTAACTTGTTAAGAGAGTAGCTTTTGGATTTGGAGAAATGGGGGATCAAAAAGACTAGCTGTGGGACCTTGAGCCAAACACTTTGTTTTTCTAAGTCTGTTTTTTCTTTCATAAAATGTGGGTAATAATAGCATCAATCTCATGGGGGTTGGGAGGATTGAGATAATGCTAAAAATGTCATTAGTATAGCATCCAACGCATAACGAACGTCAGTCATTATTATCCTGTTATTGTGAAAGTTTAGCAATACTAACGTGAGAAACGATGGTGAGTACCATGCTTGGGAGCACAGGGCAATGTTATGTATTTGTCCATGAACGGTTTACAGATTTTCCTAGCAGTTTGGATGAGATGAGCTCACTTTGAACTAGAGAAGACCAGGACGGGTCTTATAAGAATGTGCTGGACTTGACATTTGGGTGAGGCCCGGTTATTGCAAGGAGAGCCAGCTGTCCGTCTCCTTTCCGCAAAGAAAACAAGAGGAAATGACTCTTCTAGTACTTCATTCTACTCAAGCCAAATAGTAATAAACGTTGTTGGATTGTCCAAGTCCAGTGTCAAAAGCTTCAGTCAGCCAGCTTCTCTGGATCACCCCAGCCAGCACTGACCATCTTCCTAACTGCAGGATTAGTGTATTCTCTGGGAAATGTGACTTCATTTAAATATTAGCCAACCCAAAGGATGATCTGGAAGGTAGAAGTTTTTTGTAACTGGGTCCTGAAACATAGTTGTTATAAACAATTTGTCCTTTCTTTTAAGACATGTCACTGAAAAGGAACCCCAGTTTAAATTTTAGCAGGTAGACTTAGGGGTAGCTATGAGGAAGAACTTTGAACTAAGGACAGTTGAGTTCTAAAGCACGTTATTATCAAGAGACCTTTTAGGAACAAATTCATCAGAAATATCACCCTTGATCAAGTAGCAAATTTTCCCCACATAAAAATCAGGATACGTGGTTTGTCAATACGAAGACCATAAATCCAAATATTTTCTATTGAAACTGCCTTAGAAAGTGGGGCTTACACATGGTTATGCCCTCAAAGGCAAGAGAAAAAATGACCTTTCAGAATAGGTATAGTCTAGCGAGACCCCTAGTCATCACAGTCTACCGGAATTTCTTGCCCTGAATTTCCATCTGCCCTGGCCTGGCCTGGTCCCGTGGGTCTTCCAGGTTTAAATTCTCTAAGGGAGGCTGATGTGGTTTCTAATGACCCTCTCCAGCCTCGGTCCTGACATGGCTGTGTTCTGGCAGTGGGGATGAGTCTCGGTCAGAGGTTTGGGTTTCATTTCCTCCAGGAACAGGAATGGCCAAACTCTGTGACACGGGAGCGCGCTCTTCCTGAACGTTGTTTCAGCCAACACTTCTGCTGATTGTCTGCTGATTGTATGTAACCAAGAAGAGTTAGAAAAGTGTGAGAAACCTATGGTTTATGTTTACCGGTTCCTGTAAGAACCTGTGCATGTAGGTCCTGGAAAGTGCTTTCGCTTTTTCGATTGGCTGGAGTGTGTGTGTAGAGGGAGAGGTCATTGATTCTTTTGTTCGTTTCTTCAATGAATATTTGTGGAGCCCTCCGCCAGGTGCTGGGCCAGGTTCTGGGGGAGCCGTTTGAGATAGGTGATTCCAGCACTTGGAGAGCTTACTGCACCGTGAGAGAGGGGAACTGAGCAAGCGGTTCTCATGTGATGCGATAAGTGGGGTGATGGCCGAATCCAGAGTGCCGGGGAAGTATAGAGGGCAGGCCCACATTTAGATTTGGGAGGATGTGATGCCTCCGTTGAAATCTTAAGGACGAGCAGGTGAGAGTCAGGTGGAGAAGGTAGGTGAGGCTGTAGCTATCTTGCCACCCCTCTCTCCATCCCCTCCCACCCCCTGCTTCTTTCTAGCAGGATTTTGTTTCTCTGCAGAAATAAATGCTCAGAGACGAGGTTTCCGGAAACCAGAGATGAGTTATCTGCAGCTGGCCTGAGGCAGGAAACTCACATTTTCCTTCTCTCTCCAACCACCCTGCTTCTGTTCTTGTTGGGAGGGAGGTGTAGTGAAGGAAACCCCAGAGATTTTCAAGGAAAGAGGAGGTTCCCAGAATCGATCGTTGACAAGTCTGAGTTGAAACGGCCTCCTTCTGAGTCAGTTGGTTACCTGAGCCCCCGAAGGGAAATCCACCCCAGATTTTCCCATCTCTGTAAGGGAGCCTACGGGACCCACAGCTGGGGGAAGGGCTGGGAGGAGAGGAGAAGGAGAGCATGGATGCAGCCCACAGGCTGACGGAGTAGACCTGTCTGGGGCGCGATTCTGTGAGGTAATGACAATAGCAGGCACTGTGTAGCACTCAGGGGGACACAGGTTCCGTTCTAAATGCTCTGTATATGTTAACTCTTTTAAAACCCACCGTGCCTCTATGAGACAGTTACTACATCCCCGTCTTACAGATGAGGAAGTAGAGGCACAGAGAGGTGAACTAAGTTGCCCAGAGTTGTATAGCCAGTTAGTAGCTGAGCTGAGATTTGAACTGGAGCCCGCTGTTTCTTAAACACACAGTAAGTAGGCTGCAAGGGGTACACAGAGCTGGCGTTGTCCGTATTTAGGCCTGACGGGCCCAGATGTCGAGGCATTAATGAGATACATGGAGCATTGTCTTCTGAGGACCCTATTTCGGGAAGGCCGAAGTGAGGTCTTCTTTTATTTTGGCCTAGCTGACTATGTGTTGACACCTTTTGTCTGCTCTGGTCAAGAAACAGACTTGACTTTGGGGGTGAGCCGAGTAGTTAGAGGGAAGTGGCAAATCTGAAACCTCCAGGGCTGGCCCATGTGGTGGTTGGCCTGCGTGGTGTTTAGAAATCTGGATGTCCTCCCTAAAAATCCAGACGTCTCTGGGAAGTTCACACCGGGCAACTCTGGACCCATAGTCTGGCCTGGAACTGGTCAGTGGGAGCCGAAGCCTGGTTGCTGGTTGTAGAGGAGTTTGCCACAGCCCCCAGTGTCGTGCCCACCTGTCCCCGTAGTATTGGGGTACTCCTGGCTAATGTTCAGGTTGGCCTCAGTTCGAGTTGGGATCTTCCAGCATCTGGCCACAGGCAAGGCTCTGAGCATCGGTCTCCTTACCTGCAAAACAAGGATAAATCTCTCTCTAAAGGCTGTTGGAGGACTCGAGATGCTGTGTGCCAATGGCTTGGCATCGCATCTGCGATATAATTAGGAGCTCAGTAAATGCTCTTTGTTGTTTTTCTCCATCTTTTTCACTGTCCTCCACTGCTACCCACCGAGGTACAGGAAATAGAGAGGTGTCCTAGCATTTTACCTGAGTTATGGATACCAACTCCAATAGATCCTCAGAGGATGGACTCAAGGAAGAAAGAGGCATTTCCATATGTTAACTGCTTAAACGATGTCCTGCTGAAGAAGTGAGGTGGGTCATCTTCGGAGGGTTTAACGATCAGGTTGGGCAGGTACTGACCAGCTACAGATCAGACACTGGGTCCCAGAGGCCCCTTGCTGTTCCTGGATTTGTGAGGAAGTCTGGCAGGATGCTACCAAGGGGTCAGGGCAGAGGGTCTGGGTACTTGTAGCAGCCCCTAACTGCCAAATGGCACAGAAATATTTAACAGCACCGGTAGGCTGTCCCAACTCATGCTGGCTAAACGTTAGCTCTGTGGCACCCGTCTCCAAGCCACTTCATCATCCTTTGAGGTTTTGCTGCCTTGGGTCTTTCTCTGTGCAAAGGAGATCGTGGTTCGTGTCCAAGGTGATTTCTCTACGTCATTTCTGCCATTCCTGTCAGCCCTGTGCCTCTCAACCAGCTAGACTCCAGCTCCTGCAGTGCCTTCATTAGCTTCAGGCCCACAGAAGTGGGAAGTTGAGCCGACAAGACGGTGAGGGGCGAGATGATGGGTCTGTGTAATAACAGGAAATCCTGTCATCTGGGGTGGTGGCTCACCCGGTCAGCCTGGGAGGGAGAGGGGCTGAGATACTACAGAGCAGTGACTGCTTCCCCATTTTTTTCTCTTATGGCTCTTTTGGCTTCTGACTGAACTTCATGCCCCATTTCCCTTTTTGGCTAGGTCCCATATAAGCGTTCCCTTCCCATTCCTCTCAGGTCCCGGCTTCCTTCTCCTAGTTCAATGGCTGTTGCCAGTGCTGCTTGTGGTGATTAGCAGCAGATTGGCTTTCAAAGGAAACCTGGCGTGGGGATCCAACACGTGAAACAGACAAAGCGGGAGCTGCTTTAGCTGGAATATTACTTCCATCACGGTCTTCCTTCAAGTCCTTGCAAACTTTTCCCCAAGCCCTGCCTCTGTTGTCTTAACCTCCACCTTTTATCGGGGTGCTGTGGTCCTACTCTGTGGCCCCCTTCACTGGGGTCTTTCATAATGCCATGTTCAATGCTCGACTGGTGGTACTTTTAAGAAGATGCCGCGAAGCTTAGAATGGAGTTCTTAGCAGAGTGTGGGCTTCGGGGTCAGACGACCCGGGTAGGATCGTAGTAACTGACACTTGTTGAGCCTTGCCGTGTGCCAGGCACTGTTCTAGGAACTCATCATTCTAGGATTAACACCTTTAGCCCTTGGAATGATCCCGTGGGATAGTATGTTGTTATCCCCAAATTCCACCTGAGGAAATAGGTATGAGGGACTCACCTGTAAAGTAAACTTGCAAAGGTTATCACTCACAGCAGCTCCTAAGCATCATGGTCAGATGTCAGACCCAGGCAGCTGCCTCCAGACCCTTGCACTCAGTGAGGCTCCTTTTTTGTCATGTGCTTGTTGCGCGTCCTCCTCAGTGACCGTGAGGGTCCATTTCCTTCAGTAAGAAAAGTGGAGATATACTACTACCTTATCGTTTTGTGTTAGGCGTAGATGAGGAGACACATGCATGTTGTTGACAACAGTGCCCGCTACTTAGTAAGTGCTCAGTAAACCTTAACTGGAAAAAGAAAGTCTGTCTCCATCCTAAGAGCAATTCATTATTCGTTTCCTCTATCTATCCATCTATCTCTATTTATCATCTATCATCTCTATACCTACCTACCTATTATCTGTCTATCAATCATCTATCGTCTATCTATCTTTGCTCTAGTAAGTCATTCCTCTCCTACTTCTTGGGAAGAACCCTGAGGTAAGGGTGAAAGAGTGGAAGGGAGCCTGCAGGACCCTAGGCCTCTGTGAACACGTCCTAGGTCGTGGGAATCAGGATTATCATCTATTCACATCTCAGGAGCCACAAACCACAGGCTTTTTAATTCTGTTGTGTTTCTCCTGCTTTTCTCTTCCTTGTGCTTTACAAGCTAAACCCACAAACTTAATGAGGAACGTTGCAGGGTGAGTTGTCCCTCTGTGAATTTTGGTCTGCGTATCTCCAGTGCCTGGCTACTTTCACTCCCAGTTTTTGGAGAAGACGGTGCTCCTGTGCCTCCTGAGACAGTGGCCACCATGGGAAGAAGTCATCGTCTGAGCTCTGTTTCATCCCTTTCCTCTAGCACATCACAGGTTTTTAGTACAGGGCTGTGATTTGATGAATTAGTTCACAGGGTCCTTCTTCTCTGTCAGTCACTCTTTGCTTTTTCGGAGGGAAGTTACTGCCCAGTTCCCCTTGGAGATGGTGCATCAAGACAGAGGGGTAGAAAATCCCTCTTCTCTCAGTTCAGCTAAGACCAGTGTAGAAAGGTAGCATTTTTCAGAAGTACCCTTTCCTTTTAAGCCAAGTGCAAGCAGAATAAACACAGAGCATTATAGAAGTAGAAAGTGGATTTTACAGTATGACTCAGCTGCAGTCTGTTCTCAGCGTGGCTTGGCCAGCTCTGCCCTCTCCTCGCCCCTTCCCTCTCTGAGGTAAATTCTTAGGTAACCAGCCTGAGGGGGTTTTGGGCTGGCAGGTTCTCAGGCTTGTAGGATTCTCTGATACCCCAGGATGATCTGCTTCAGATAGTGGGAACTCACTCCCACAACGTCTTCTCAGCTTCAAGCCATCCAAGTAACCTTGGTGGTGGTTATTATTTGTTAAAAACAATTTTTAAAATAGTTTAAAATAGGATTGTGGCCACAGTGTACAAAACTTTTAAATACATAATGAGATAATGCAATGAAGAATCACCCTTTCCTGTACCCCAGAAACCCAGTTCCCATTTGCCCCCACAAAGATAGTAAAACAATAGATTGTTGTCTATTCTTCAAGAGCTTCTTTATGCCTATATAAGGAATATTTATGAAAAAGCAGCTGGGGGTCCTCAACACGTTCTACAAGGTCTGAGGTCTGACCAGGTGGTACGACAGCTGCAGGCCAGGGACTCCTAACTTCAGGGCATAAAGTTCGCGCTGGGGTTTTGTTGGCCTCCCTCGTTTTCAGCAGCAGCTACGAACTTCTCCAGCCTCTTACTTGGGGAGATGGCGAGGAGGAGACAAAACCCAGTGCATTTAAACATATAATTTTTAAAGTGCGTGTGCGTTGCATGTGTTTAAAAATCAGGGTGCTATATGTATCGGTTCCAAGGGCCTCCTGGGAACCAAATCTTGGCTCTTACAGATCAGCAGGTGAGAGTAGATTTGACAGATGAATTTGTTAGTATTGTGTAAATAAAAGTGTTTTTTTTTTCTCTTCTTTACAAGGTACCATGTTATATACACTGTTCTGCATCTTGCATTTTTCTTTTTACCTCATCTAATTTATATTTTTTTCATAGCAATCCTTAGGGTACTTCATTTCCTTTTGTTTTTGTTTTTTTTTTAAGTTACAGATGACAGTCAGTATTATTTTATATTATTTACAGGTGTACAGCCTAGTGGTTAGACATTTATATCATTTCTTTTGTTTTCTTACAATTGCATAGAATTCCATTGTCGAAATGAACCATAATTTTTCTGTGAGCACTTTATCGATGCACATTTATGTTAATTCCTGTATTTCGCTGCAGCAAAAACTACACTTTGCCTCCCACTGACATAAGACAGGATTTGGTTAGGAATGGAGGAGCTTACTGATTTGCCCACCCAAGACAAGAGAGTAGTGACTTAAATGATCAGATCAGATCAACGCTGTTCAGATGATTCTATGTGACGACACCTAGGGGAGAGGGTTTTGAACTCAGGACTTAATAGAAGGACAAATAAATGTACGGTTTTCTTACCAAACCTGGTTATAGTCCACTGCATCTGAAGTATGTGAAGCAGATGCCCACACCTGTGTCTGGTCCCTTTTCAGTAAGAGATGAGGCTCACCCTATCTTTGAGGTGGAAGCATCTCTGTTTTCCTGCTCGATTGTTATCCCACCATCTCGCCACCCCAGGTGTGGCTGCTTCTACTTCAGAGTCCTTTTTTTCATGCCTCTGTTTGGCCAGTTGCATCAGGTTTGCTCGTTAGCCTCTGTTCCTTTATCAAGCTGGTTTCTACCTCAAGCTTAGTCTTCCTATAACACTCGGCAGAATTCTGGCCATGGCCGTGGCTTGCTGCAGCTCTGGCTGTACCGTAACAGTGCCATACCTTTCCCCTTGGCCTTTCCACCCTTCCTGAGAGGTAGGAGAGGAGAGCTTTTGGATTTTTCAGTTGGGTAGGATCATGATGCTCTCAGAGTGCCACTGTGAAATGTCCCTGGGCAATAACTATCTGTGTAATCATGTCCTGCTCCACTTAACAATCGCTACACTTATAGATCCCTCCTCCACCTTGTTCCAAGAGGGTCTCCATAGTTCTCGACCTTGAAGTCTGACCTTGCCACTGACCTCTTTCTCTTTCCATTTCACCTGAAGCATCTTCATGAGCAGTGTTTTCCCAATGTAGGTTCCTCGAGACACCAGATCCACAGTGTGTCATTTGGCCCCAGAGCTGTGTGAGTCCCTCCGTGTCGTGAGTACCCAAGATACGCTGGGGAAACTGTTTGAAGTAGCTCATGAAAAAGATTAGTTTTTCCACTTTTTGATGAAGCTTGGCTTCTTTACCTCTGGTTTTGAGACTTCCCAATGGCCGTGAAGTCTTTGTTGGGAGGTGTTTTTCCTCCAACAGCAGAAGCAGCCTCCGTTTGGGGCTGCCCACTAGGTTTCTGTTTCTTTTCTGAGAGAAGCCTCTAGACTCAAAAAGCCCCGATGCCCTACTCATTCTTGGTCCAGTGGCTGATGAAGTCTTCTAGCTCTGTCAGACCCGCACACATCTGGGGGAACCTCTGGGTTACACAGATGAGGTGGCCTTCCAGGAGCCTGCCACTGAATTGGATCTCAAAACGTGATACCCACCACAGACACATCTTCTGTCACAAGAAAAGGAAGGTATTTTCCTTGCTCAGCACGTGTGTGCAGCTCTCTAGGGCTCTTTCTGGTACAGAAATTTAGATCATGGATGTCTCTTCTATTCCTGTCTCATTCCTATCATGTCTGTTCTGCGGAGAATGGTATCTTGCTGCAACTTCCTACTTATCCTACAGCAACATGTGAGAACACATTTTTGGGGGGCAGTTAATACTCAGCAGGCGTTGTCAAAAGCTGGAGTGTTTTGCTCCATAATAACCATTGCTGGTGAGATGAGTAAAGGAAATTATTCAAAATCACGAAGAGTGTACTCCCCAGGGGACTCACTGGACCTGGGAACCGGTTCTTCTTGTTTTTAGCTCCCTTGTCTTCTTTGGGTCAAATTAAAGAAAGAGCGGTAGGGATGGTGATTTGTCACAGGGAAAAGAGAGATCTGGTGCCCAAATCCCTATTGTTAATTTTCTTTCTTTCTTTCTTTTTTTTTTTTTTAGCACTTAAGACTCTTTAAACTTATCTTGTGACCATCTATTGACATGCTGTCTTTCCACACCCTTCCCCCCAAGAGTAGAAGCTCCATGAGAACAGAGGCCTCATCTGTCTCATTCACTCAGGTGCACCTTGTACTAGGACAGCCTCTAGCACATAAGAGACAGCTCAGCAAACTGCTGACCCAGGCAAACAAACTCCGTCCTCTCCATTGTGGTCCCCTTTGGAGGACTGCCTCAGTCCCTGGAGGATGGGTGGTAAGACCACCCAAACCATGGTACCAAATTGAATGTCTGTGATGGATTTGGAAGAGAGACGGGGTGGGGTGATGGGAAAAGATGTTGAATTTGCAGAAGGGCTCTGGGTTTGGATCTTAACTGACTGACTTAGGGAATGCCTCTCAGCTTCAATTTTTTTTATCTGCATAGAAAGGATAATAATTGCCCCCCAATACATATATACTAAGAATGTATGAGAAATGTGTTTTAAACCATAACATCTGCAAATGTAAGGGATTACAATATTAAGGTCTTTCTCTTCCTTGCTTTTTTTTGTTTGTTTGTTTTCGGTTTTTGGCTTCACATGAAACCAGGTGCCCTGGTCTGCCTCCACCAACTCTATTGGAAGTAGGATCTCTGGTGGCTGCCCCTTTGAGATGGTTGTCTTTGTAGAATGAACTAAGGAGTGGTTTCCCCTCTAGGATTTCCATCACCCCAATTCCCTAATAACATTGGTGGAGGGATATTACAAGGGCCGAGGAAAGTGCACCCTTCTGAGGCCTGGCCTCAGTCCCTGTCATTGGTCAGCACTCCATCATTGTCATGTGTCCGTGAACTGGACACCAGGAGCTGTACCATCGAGGGCTGCTTGACGGATGTTTCTCTCTCCCCAGGCGGCTGCTGAAGAGTGAACTTGGATCATTCATTACGGACTATTTCCAGGTGAGCTGTGTGGTTCTGAGCATCATCATTATTGAGCATGTGGGGACAGGTATCTAAAGGGACGGCTGATGCTATACACTTGGGCATTCCTTCCACATTTAAATGATGTATACCCAGTTCCTATGGTGTGCTGGGCATACCGAGGAGCAGAAGGCAAGTGTGGTCCCTGTCCTACAGAGATTATGGTCTTCCATAGGCTTTTTGGTCTCAGGACACCTTTCTGCTCTAAAAAATTATATCTTATTTGGATTATCTCTATCTTCACCATATTGGAAATTAAACCTGAGAAACTTTAAAATATGTCTTAATTTGTTTTAGTAATAAACCTATTATATGTCAACATAAACAACATTTTTATGAAAAATAACTTTCAGAATAAAAAAAAAAATAGAAGAATGGCATTGTTTTATATGTTTGCAAAACCTCTGCATGATTTGGCTTCTTGGAATGATAGCTAAGTCCTCAGATATGCTTCCCATTCAATCTGCTGTGATGTCACACGTCATGTCATTTCTGGAAAACTCCACAGAACACTCATGGAGGACGCAAGGTAAATAGCAATCTGGGGTCATTAAGGGAATGGTTTTGACCATGTGGAAAAGGTCTGGTGGATCCCTAAACCACACTGTGAGAACTGCTTCTCTAGCGACATTCCCTCCCACCTCTATGAATGCAGGGTATGTAATTGATATAATTATATGTACCCTTCAGCCAAGTTATTTCTTGTCCATAGCCTTTTGGCCTATTCTGTTAAAGATAGAATTGTATCAGATGAACTAACATGCCTAAACACTATTGTTATGAGGCGAATGAGTGCAAGGTTCCAGGTTTAATTAGAGGACAGTTTCTAACCCACTGACAAAGCTGCCTTGCTGACTCTGTCCAAAGGCATGTGGGGGGAGGGCGTGGGGAGGTGTCTTATAACACCTTGGTGACGGCTATGCCCACTTTTCACTTACTAGCTGAGTGGTCTTGGACAATCTCCTTTCACCTCTCTGTGCTTTGGTTTCCCCATCTATAAAATGGGAATAAAAATATGACCTACATTATAGGTCATTGTGTGGTTTACATGAAATAACACATGTAAAGTACTTAGCACATAATGTGTGTGTGCGTGCATGCATGCGTGCGTGCTCACACACACGTGAGAGAGTATAGGGTAGTGGTCAAGAGTGTGGTCCTCATAGTCAGACTACATGGGTTCAACTGCTACCATAGCCACTTAACGAGCTGTGTGACCTTGAGCAAGTTGCTTCACCTTTGCATTTTAGTTTCTGTTCTGTAAAAATAGGGGTTATTGGGTTGCTGCGAGGACTAAATAATTATTTGTAAAGTGCTTAGAATAGTGACTAGCACAGAGTACGAAAGCGATGTGTTCATTAAATTTATATATATGCATGTTTGTTACTCTGAAGTATAATCTATGTCTTTTAATGAGAAAGTAACATAAAAATACATAATATCTTGGTTTCAGGTTGGTGGTATTATTCTGTATCCAAGGAGAACATACTTTTAAGACAGTATAAAGAATTTTTAGGTTATAAAAACAATACTGGCATCCTTATATTTTTTTCTTTACATGATCCAAGAAGCTTAAACTTTTATAGGCACTTTAAAAGAATGACAAATGTCAGTCATTTAAAACACACACACACACACACACACACGCACGCACGCACGCACGAAAACAACCACTTAAGTGTGGACAAAGCAAGACCCTACAGAAGCCAGGAATTCAGCTCCTGTCCAGGGAGAGATGAACAGAAAGATTAAGAAAGAGATAATTAGTCACAAATGTGAATCATTTCAGTTGCCCTTGATTCAAAGGTTAGTCTTGTCCTCACTTCCTTCTCTTGCTGCCTCTAATGATTGATTTTTAAATCCAGCTACAGAGAAGTGGTTTTTCAATCAGTCTTGGAGAAGCCTGACTGCCCAGCTGCCTTCCTCATTGACATTTAAAATAGACAGGGTTTGGTGTGGTTTCAATAAGGTTTTAAATGTCGATTGTCTTTTGGCATTGGGGGCTACCCTTATGACGGGTGAGGAAGGGCATTTGGGTGGGGACTTGTTTACCTGAGAGGCCCTGAGGTTTTTGGGGGTGGTTAATGCTGCTTGCAAAGTATGTCAGACACTTAACAACTAATAATAACTACATGCCATTTTCTACTGAGAGCTTAATCAGAGAAACTGCTTGGTGAATACTGAATCTCTTCTGAGGGTGTGGATTGGGAACTGGTTTTCACAATTTCAAACTTGGGTTTTTTTCTTAGCTTAAGGTACTAGACTGAAGAGAATCCTGTCCTAGATTATTTAAATGAAGGTTTTATGTCAGTGCAAAGCCTTTAAAAATATATATATATATATTTATATATATAAAAATATATATAAATATATATTTATATATTTATATATGGTTTTTTATATATATATATATATATATATGGTTCTTAAGTCCTTAGGAAGTACCCGGTACATAATAGATGCCCAATAAACCTTCTTAGGGGTGAGGGAGGAGTTGTCCACCACAGATATGTGAGAAATTTTAGGTGGTACATGAAAACATCAGCCCTCGTGGTCATTTTTTAACTAAATGGATTGAGGTGACATTGGTTAATAAAATTATATAGGTTTCAAGTATATAATTCAATAATGCAGCTTATGTACATTGCATTGTGTGTTCACCGCCCAAAGTTAAACCTTGTGGTTAGAAAGTGTTTCCCTCCCTTATTTCCCTTGAGCGCTTCTGTTTGCGCCAGGGAGAGTCTCGGTTTGTGCCACTGTCCTTCCCACTTCTGCAGGACTAGGCAGAGAGCAGGCGTCAAGCTTACTGTCTCCAGCTGGGCACACTGTCTAATTAGGATTTCATAACACCTTGTCGTCTGCATTGAGTTGATCATTGAGGTGAATTTTATTTATGGCAAATGATGTTGCTATAGTTTAATTTTTAAATATTAATGCTCCAAAAAAGTAGATCAATTTAAGAAAAAATAGCACGCAAAGAATAATAGTGTAAGTGGCCCTGCCTATGGCCACATTGTGAAGGTAGTTGAAGAGAAACTCGGGTTTGGAAAGCCCCGTGCTAGGTAGGCGTTATTTGAAAATGGGCTGGTTCCAAAGCTGTGTGAAAAAGCAAAACAAAACAAACTATCCACATGAACAGGAAATCCAGGAGAGAAGGCTTATAGAAACCAGGCTTCACATTCAACTACCAGATGTAGTTTCAAGAAGGAAAGTCGGCGGGTTCCAAAAAGTACATTCCTCCTCAAGGAGGAGGGAAGATGGTCTGGGGACAAATGAGGAGCAGAACTCAGGGTGGACAGGTAAGACCCCAGAGCCGTGGACGTGGTTGTTAGACAAGGTCATGAGTGGACTGCTTGGCACTGGGCTTCTCAAATCAGGGCGAGGGTCAGACGGTGGCTTCCCGCCATCTGTATTCAGCGGCAAAGTCTGTCTCCTCCCAGACCTCCAACCCGATACCACCCAGCATTTGTAAAACCATCTCTGTGTCTGCTTGTGAAGGCGAACATGTTATTTTTGCAGCTTTACAGAAAGACTCACAGAAAGAATATCTTCATAGAAGAATAATGAAAATGCCCCGAGGCGAGGGCAGGGGGTGAGCAGGTGGAAACAGTGCTTATCTCCTGTCAGCACACAGAGGAGACAGACTGTTTGATCCGCAGAAGCACAGAGAGGTTCTGTAAGATGCTGGCCAGAAAAATCTTTGACATTTCCAACACTGATTTTTCTTTTCCCTCTGTCTGTTTTGAATTGTGCCCGGAAGGAAAATTGGTGTTTCTAAGAGGAACTCTATTATCCTGGCGGACAGCTCTGAGGGATAATTGGTTCCTTATAACTTTGGAAACTGATGATATGAAATGCTCTACATTTTTCTGTCGCCTAATTAAATATCTTGGTGGTTCACAGCCTGGGTATAGGAGGGGCTGCATTTCTGTCCTTCTGCATCTGCTGGCTGCATTGCATTTGTTAAAAATTTTTCCCTGAACCCAGAAAGTTAAATTCCTTTTGGTTGGAACTAGAGTTTTGCTTGATACAGAAACTCAGTCTATAGTCAATGGTTCTGAACAAGCTAGTACTTACAAAAAGGGAAGATCAGTCACCATGATTGCCAATAGGTCATGGATGGCCTGGTAGGGTTTGATATAAATACTTCCATTAGCTGTTCATATCTTTGAGAGTTCCAGGAGGTCAGTATACCCTTAACTCATCGTTGTCAGAGAAGATTCATTATGCTTATGACATATGGCAGAAAGCCAAAGGAGGAGACCCATGAAAGTGTCCTGGTCACCATGGAGTTTGAAATTAAAGATAGTGCAGAGATACAGATGCATCCATATGGGAAACACACAGTGTAGTGTTAGCTGAATGGATGGTAAAAACAAGCCCAGAATAAATGTATTTTGTAGGGACAAAGATGAGACTTATAAGAATCCAGAGGAAGTTGCATAGAGAGATGATAAAGAGTGGGGGAATTTTTTTTTTTTTTGCATTTTCCAAATCCAAATTAAGTAGGGGAGAAAACTTCCTGCTCTACTTTGATCAGCCCAGGAAGGCTTCTAAAACGAGTAGAATCCCCGCAAAAGGGATAATTTGGTGGACAGAAGGTAGCAAAGGGCAATCCATATATACTCTGCTTTGAAAATAAAGTTGGGGCAGTTTACAAAGGGGCTTTGAACAAGTGAGGCTGGGAAAAGACAAGAAAGAGGATAAAGGATGATGGATTTTAGGGAGAAGGTCATTTAGAGATTGTATTTCGGATTTGACCAGTAGTCAGAAGAAAGGCATTGCGGGCTTTGTAAACATTGTGGTGGCCTGGAAGCATCTCTTGACCGCGATGAGGAGAGGGAACAGGGTGGGGCTTGTCTGGGGGCTGCGAGCAGGACCCCTGGATTTTTCAGGCTCCAGTCTGTGGGACTGCTCACCAGCCAAGTGGTTACCTTTCAGCGGCTTTGCCACACTGAATCTCCCTGGCAATTCTATACAATTTGAGTATTTTTATTGTACCCTTCTCAGATTTTATGAAGATAAATTGAGAAACGAATCTTGAAATTGATAACCATAAGGCTTAATATAATCAAGATCAAGATGAAAATCCATCGGCATGCTGAAATGGCAGATCTTTAGCCTCGTTGGACTTAGGTTATTGCACATTCAGTTGTTAAAGAGGGAACATGAAGGTACCAAATGCTGAACATACATCACCCAAAGATGAGGTTAATTAGGGATTTTATAATCCTTAGCATTATGGGAACAGAACACCTCCATATATCCTGGAAGCATGTTGTTCCACATGAGTACGTGTTTTCAGGAACCCATTATGTGTGAAATTGGGTGACTTCCTATAGACTAGGTGAGGAATCCAGGAGCCAGGTTTACGGCCCCTGGGGGAGGGGTGGAAGGTAGGGTAGATGCTTAAAACGTGATATTCAAATAAATGTAAACATGCAGCGGCTCAGTGGCCACGAGAAGTAAAGATTGAATGGGGAGGGCTGAGAAGTATTTGTTAGACATGAAAAGCAACAGGACAGCTTTTTCTGAGGTGGTTTAGGAGCTATAAAGAGGACCAAAATAAGGATAACAGTAACAGTGGCTAACACTTGGGAGCATTTATGTGCCAGGCGTTGTTCTCAGCCGGCGGCTTTCAAAGTGTGGTCCCTGAACCGGCATCTTCAGCATTACCCAGAAACGTGTCAGAAAAGCAGACTCTCAGACTCCACCTCAGACTAATGGAATCAGAAACACTGTGGGCTCAGGGCCTAGCAGTTGGTTTCAGTAAGTCCTCCATGGTTGGTTCTGATGCACACTCAAGTCAAAGAATCGCTCCGAGCATTTTTCCTGTGCTAAGTCATTTATTCCTCCTGACAGCCCATGGGAAAGGTTTTCTTAATACCATTTCTGCAGATACTGTAACTGAAGCTCGGAGAAGAGAGGTTATTCAAGATCATATAGCTGATAAAAGATAGAACAAAGATCAAACCCTGGTCATCTGGCCACAGAAGGAAAATTTTTGGATTCTACTTTAAACATTAAAATGCCCTTAAGATATCCCCTGAAAACCCCTAGAGGAGAATGATTCAGTGTTTTTCTTTTTTTGAAGGGGGTGGTGGGGAGGGAGTCCAGCAAGAGACATGGATCATTTTCTTGCTACCTTGTAAAGTAATTTTTAAAAAGCTGATGTTCACCGTTTAATTATGACTGAGATGGTGCTAACTGAAGAATTAGCATTCATACCAAGTTTCCAGTCTTCTTCATTCTCCATCTGGGGATTTCTCTCTGGTCTCATCACACCCCCACACATACACCAGGACCGGTTTATTAGGGACTCTCTGGGCCTGGGGGTGAGTTGTATTTTTAAGACTTTTTGTTGCTCATCCAGGAAGGCTTCCAAGTTCACAGGAAATGCAGACGTTCTTAGAAATGATGATTGTACTTTCAAAGTCACAGAGGGGAAAAAAATGGAGGTGGCCCATGATTTTCATCACTGGCTTGGTGCCAACAACAGGAACCTTTGTAGACACTGATTTCCCTGGAGACAATTGCCTGGAGTTGTCGGTTCATACAAGTCCTTGGTGGGCAGGAAGACATGCTGCTGTACCCCTCGGCAGGAAAGAATGTCTCATTTGGGAATAGAATCTGCCTAGGAACAAGGTCTTCACCTTGCTAGACACTGACCGTGGATAGTGGAGAGGAAGGCCCCGGAAAAGTACTTTTGGAGAGCTGCAAGTTGGGAAGCTGGTAGCTGGATTGGGCAGCAGAAATGACCCAGCTGGATGGAAGGTTGGTGGTAGAACGCAGTTACATGGCCTGAGATTGCCAAGCCAGCTGCCCCAGTGTCTGTGACCGTGAAATGGATCTCATCTACTTTCCCCAGTGGGCAAGGAACTAAGAAAGCTCTCCAATTGACAGGGTGGGAGAGCACTGTGGCTAAAAGCACCAGCCCTTCTGCTGGGTAGGGCTGGATTCCACTCGTTGTTAGAACACTTATTGGCTGTGTGACTATAGGCATGTTGCTTAACCTCTCTGAGCCTGTTTTCTTAGTAATCTAAGTATAATCCTGGAACCTCCTTCAAAAGGTTGATGTGGTTACTAGATTAGATAACATATGCAAAGTGCTGGGTACATAGTGAGCAGTCAACAAATGATAGCTGTTCATACCTTGGTATTTATTATTATTATTATTATTATTATTATCATTATTCTTCCTCCTCCTCCTCCTCCTCCTCCTCCTCCTCCTCCTCCTCCTCCTCCTCCTCCTCCTCCTCCTCCTCCTCCTCAAGTCAGTCTATAGTCAATGTGGGTGCAAATTCTCACATGTGCTTGTTGCTTCTCTGAGCATCAGTTTCTTCATTTGTAAAAAGGAGATAGGAACGTGGCAAATGTACAATGAGACAATGCATGAACAGGATATAATTCAGTGGCTGACAAAGAGTCAAAACACGTACGTCTACTGTCATTCTTACTATCGTTATCGTCATTAGTGCGAAAGCATTAGAAGCGACAGGAGGCTAGCAGCTTGGCATTACAGAATGCCTGCCGTGTGGAAAGCACTTTTTTGGGGGAAGATGGAGGTGGGTGGCATCTCTCTCTGCCCCTAGCTCGTTGGTTCCCTGTTCCCCTGAGTCCCTGTGGCTGGGTTTGAGGAGGTGCCTGCTTGATAAGAGGCGAGTGCTGTTGACAGGCCCTTGCCCTACAACCACACCCCCTCTCTGCTGGTCTCCCCTGCCTCCTCCTGCCCACCCTCTGTGATTACCCAGGAAGAACTGGGTCTTTCCAACCCACTGAAGACTGGGTGGTTTTGGATGCTTTCCCCAGACATCCTTGTTTTTTTGCATTTTTTCCTAGCTGAACCTCATTTTTCTGTTGGCAGCCCATTTTTCGATGTCTTAGAAAAAGTAGATATGTCAGCTGTTTTTCATTTCCACGCTCCTCTGCCACTTCATAAAAGTGCTGTGTATTCCATGTCTAAGTTCATTTATGGGGTGGGGGGGGGTACTGCCTTAAGTAACAACGGGCCAGGTCCAAGTCCCAAATCATTTTCTAGGTGGCTGCTACTTAATGTAACTGTTTTTTTTTGGTTTGAAGCCTTCAAGTTGGGGAGGTGATGGGGTTGATACCATCGGGCAGGAAGTGGGACAAGAAAAAAGTCATTTCTTCTCCAGCTCTGTTAGAATACAGCCCCGTCCCCTCTGGCCCACAGCAGGCATTGTCCGGCCCCATCCAGAGTCAGGCATTTGCTGGGCTGGGATACTGTGAGATGAGGTCTGGAGAGAACGGATGCCTAGAAAGACGATGCAAAATAGGTGCTTGAGCCAAGGCTGGTTTTCTTTCTTCTTTCTTTTTTTTAGGTTTCAGCAGCCTTAAGTCCCCGAGATATCCAGTTGGTATGTCCTTAGGTGAAGTGACCAGCAGGCAGGGCCCGGTGCAAAACGAAAATGTGGCCCCTTCCCATGGGCCTGCTTCCCACTCCCCACGGTGAATGGGAAACCCCCCAGGAGAGTGTAACTTCCACACTCTGGGTACATAGATTGGGTGGTCGAGAAGCCCCCACTGAAGGACCAGCACATGCACCAGGGTACTCTCAGTCCAGGGTGGGGGGGGGGCTGCACCACGCCTTTCCCCAGGAAGCTCAGGGCTCACGCCCAAACCCCTCCCTCCCCCACCCCCACCCCGCTCTAGAGCCTGCCCGCCCCCCACTCCCCACCCCCGCCAACACAACCCTGTCACCACCTCGGGATTAGGATGACTGCAGTAGTAGGCCAAGATGGGGGAGACCCCACAGAGCCAGGCATCAGGGGGTGTGGAACAGGTGCCTGAAAACCTTCCTGGGGAGGGGGTGGGAGGCATGCCCATGAGTAAACTGAGGCCCCAAGCCCACAGTGCATGTTCTCTTGCCCCATCAGACTTACAAAACATAAAGTCAGAGGCAGTACTAAGACGTGAAGATGGCAGCTGCAGAACATTAAACCCCACATGCAGGGCCCTTAGGAATGCAGGACCTTTTGGAACATAGTGACTGTTGATTCCTAGGAGGGAAGATTATTGGCTCTGTTTGAGAACCAGGTCAGTAGCAGGTAGGAACCAGGCCAATCAGCTAAGAGGGGAAAGGCAGTCAAGGGTTTGAGCATGCAAGAAGGGGCACAGCTCCATTGGGTAGATGGTGGGGCTGTGGGCTCAGCTGACCCAAAAGATCCTTCTCTGACAGTATGTGCTCCATCAATAAGACAGAGACCCCACTTCTAGCCATAGTTTATTCACCTGTAAAATAAGAACAAAATCTACAAAATCCCAGGAGTCTTAAGAATTTTCAAGATGCTTTTGAAAGGTGCCGTAGCTCCTTGGAAAATGGGTTCACCCAGGTATCACCAAAACTGTGAGTGACCATTTAATTTTGACCATAGGACTGGGGAGAGGGGAGAAGGACTAGATGATCATTAAGGGCCCTTTTAACCCCAAGTTTTCGTTACTCTTACTTTGGTCCAAGCTATAGAATTTTGATGCTGTGTATCATGAGAACTTTAAAAAGAATGTTTTCTTTTTTATTTCTCCATAATACACAAATATCTCCTCTTCTTTGAAAAAAAATTTTTCCCCAAATGTCTCCTTGAAGTGGGAAGAACTAGAAAGAAGGAAGAAGAGCCTAGGCCATTTTTTAAAGCTTACCCCTTAAGATATATACAAAGTAATTTTTGTCAAATGAAGAAAATGTCAACGGATTTCGAAACTCTCAACGTCTTGATTTCGATAGTCTAAATTGGATGCTGTGGTGTTTTCTTGCTTTCTGAGCCAGAAGCTGCTGCAATTCATTCGCTTGGCCAGATGGTGGAAAACACAGGGTTCCACCTTAATTACTTGTCCATTCCATAATTCTTTGTAAAGGAATTGATTTTTCTTTAACCAAGTTAGTGTACTCCTATGAGATGTCATTCTCACTTTGATTTGAGATTCCGTCTGCCATCTTGAAACTAAATGATGACCATTATTTAAAAATAGATCATATCTTGTGAATTTTAGTAGGACCTATGAAATTTGCTTTACGTGTATTAGTCACAGAAATGTGACAGTACATTTGACGAAATATGTTAATATTTTTGATGTAGGCCCATGCGTTACAAGTTCTACCTCCCACTCCTTTTATGAAGATAGGCAAAGAGAGTAGCTATTGTCATCAGTACCCACCACCACTGATCACCGAGGACATACAATACTGTGTGTGGTTATAATGACTAATTCTTTTAAGAACTTTGTGATATTGCTGGTATGATACCATTTTACAAATGAGGAACTCAAGATGCAGGGAAATTAAGTTCGAGATCACACAGCTAGAATGTGGCTGAACTGGGGACTTGAACCCCTCTCCCCTGTCTGATACCCAGTTTTTTCCACTCTACAAAACATGCTCTGTTCATCACTGCATAACAGGGTTTTAGGGTTTTATAAAGGAGAACACTAAGAAATGCATAGAATACTTTTGTAGGATATATATCACCTTAGCCTCCCTACCCCATAAGCATAGGCCTTTGATAATCTAACGGTGTGAGGTGAGTGAAGAGGCACTCGTGTTCTCTGAGCTTCTGTGACTCACAGAGGGGCTGCTCTGTGCCTTGTGGGACCAGATGTAGCCTTTCGAGGGAAGGAAGGGGACTGGGTGGGAAGACTTGTCAGAGGGCAGCAAAGGAGTATAGAAAGAACATGGCTTCTGGAGTCATGAAGACCTGCTCTGTCTCCTGTGAGCAAAACTCTTCACTGAGCATCACTAAAGTAAGGGTAATGGCATCGACCTGATAGGATTATTGGGAGGTTTGGGATTAAATGAGATGAAGAATATAAACCCTCGGATATCCGCAGAGTGCTTACAATCATGAGCTGCAGTTGCGGAAGGACTTAATCTTGCTGTTCCCATGTCTTTCATGTGCACAGGCCACTGACTGACACATGCTCACTGCTGCTTACGGTTTTGCACGCAATCTCTTACATGCCAGTGTGAGGAACCCTGAATTTATCTTTAAAAAAAAAAAAAATCTATTATTTCTGTATAATTTCCCATCTCCTCAGCGCTTCCACTTCTGAGTTTAGATTAAGGGCTTAAAGGAATCAGGTATCAATGTCCATCCAATGTTCATGCGTCTTCCATGGCTGGGGACCCGGGGGTGAGTGCCGGGTTTGGCTCTTGTCTCACTCTTTTCCTATGGGTTGTCTCGCTGTCTTCTCCTGAAGCTGGCCTTCCAAGAGGACAAACATCTTCTTACGCTCGGAGGCATGACGAGCCTGCGAGTGCCCAGAACTCTGTGCTCTCTCCCGCTGGAAGTGGAATTGGGTTGTCACGCTGTGAAGTGGCCCAACTCTTGTGTTTTTTTTTTGTTCTCTTTTGGCAGAACCAGCTTCTTGCAAAAGGACTGCTCTTTGTGGAGGAGAAGATTAAGCTGTGTGAAGGCAAGTACGAGGCTGCCCTCACAGAACGGGGTCCCTGTGACTCAGCCTTTGATGTTTGGGCAGCTGAAGTGCTTCTGTCCTAAAGCGACAGGCTCCAAGTGGCTGATTCACCCCGTCCGTTTCTTCTCCAGCTAGGCGGCGGCATTTCGATTTGAGTCGGCCGTTCACGGCATTGCAAGTTATAATTGTATTTTGAAAAGCGAAGTGGAATTGGGGTGGTTTTTTTGGAGACCTCACTAAGGGTTTCCCCCCGCCATGGGGTATATGCTGGTGGTCTCCTTCACAGGGATAAATTATATTGCAGATCCTGCCATGGTATTATTCCCTCTGGTCTGTTCAGATCCAGGCTGTTTCCTCCTGGCCTCTGTCATATTCTTGTGGTCATACATGACAGGGGAACATTAGGCTAAGCAGACACCCACTTAAGAGTGTATGATTTGATAGGCAAAGGAAAATTTCCTGGCTTTAAAAGATCTTAGAGCCCATACGACAAGATAAAAAGGCAATGAGTGGAGATGGGAGATGGACCAGAGGCCAGAATCAGCCAACCTTGTGAGTCTATCAGGGGCTACTGTCAGCTCCCATCCAAGTGGATCCTGATCTGAGCTGCTGCCTAACTTCCTCAGTGACTTTGGTCAAGTTTCTAGTTTCTCTGAGTCTTGGTTTTTATCATCTTTAAAGTAATAAAATGAGGGTAGGGATTATAGGGAGGGTAAAGTGTATAAGTGACATAGCACCATACCCAGCACGTAGTAGGTCTGCAAACTGGTTCTGTCTTTATGTTTTTCTACTCTGGCCTAGAGACCTCTCTATCTGTAGGTCAAACTTACT
This sequence comes from Rousettus aegyptiacus, assembly GCF_014176215.1. Classification (NCBI taxonomy): domain Eukaryota; kingdom Metazoa; phylum Chordata; class Mammalia; order Chiroptera; family Pteropodidae; genus Rousettus; species Rousettus aegyptiacus. Next base: position 101,612,260 of record NW_023416308.1, read on the forward strand.
TCTAGACTGAGACTTAACAGGCATTAGGTCATCCCTTTCTAACTGCATTCCCTGGGAAAGAGACTGGCGTCTAGTGAAGTGGCTTCTAGAAAGACAAAGTCAGAAGAAAAAGGAGAAACTGACCCCGGAAAGTTCAGCAGCACACAGTAAGTGCTCACCAAACCTTTGGGAGAATACAGGTTAGACATTAACCTCTATTTGAGAGCTGACTGAACCTGTAGTCTTGTTTCCTTGGAATAGATCTATGCTTAGACTTTCCAACCTTATAAGTGTCCACTAACTCGAGGCCTTATTTGTAAGTAATTTGCTTTGGTGAGAACTAAGTGGCCCTTTTGCTTTTGGTGGTAGGCTAAGATGGTGGTAGACGGCGGTGGCCCAGGAAAGGGAACAAAAAGAAAAGAAACTTGGTCCCTGGCTACATGATTTGTCTGTAAGTCATTTGGGCAATTATTACATGTTCCTGGAAATGTGGGAAAAAATCAGCTTTATGAAAAAGATACTGAGCAAAGCCAGAGATTCGAATGCCCTTAAAAAGGGAAGTTGAATGTCTCTCACCCAAGTGACACGCAGCATACATACATACACTCAGAGCGAAAACTCAGAAATGGAGCTAGATGGGTAAACAGGGGTTGTCCAAGATTCTGTGCCTTGGCGCCCAGATGTGGCTGGAGCGTGTGGGGCTGGGCGTTGTCTCTGGTCCCTCTAGTTCTGGGGTCTGGGTGTCAGGGCCCTTTGTGCACAGTGGAGGGGCATGTAGGGAACCTTTAAGCGTCTTTCATGTCTTCAGCCAGAACATTAGTACTTTATTTTGTGTATTACAGCTCCAAGGAAGATTTTGTTTGGATAAAAGCATTCTTTTGCTATAAAATCTAGTTTGGAAACAACTGATATGATCCATCCTTTCGCTGAACAAACTTTATTGACCTGTTTGCTGATGTACACACCCCTCCCCCCATGTCACCTTTATGGCTGCAGAAAAGGCAGAGGCAGCTCATATCCATGCGCTGCTCTTTTGTGGGATGTGCCATGTGCTCTCAGTCATCTTTTCTATAGCTTTAGTGACCTTGACTTTAAAGAAGTTTCTTGTACCTAATCTATATACTTCTAGTGATCTAAACTCTCACGGCACAGTAGTGGAGAGTTTTATAAGATAGTCATCTAGAGCCTTCCATCCAAACTGCCTTTGTCTTTGCAGGGAGCTTCATCTTCTGGAAGTGAAGTCACCTCCTTCCTTTAACTCTTCCTTCCCTGGGGTTACCCTGTTTTGTTAGCCTATGTCTGTCTGATGTTCTTCTCTGAACATGTTCCAAACCTCCATCACTCTCTGAAGTTCGCAGCCAGCAATTAGACCTCGGTTCCCAGGGGAGGCGCCTTCCTGCTGCCCGGTTGAAGAATTACCTCATGTGCCAATGATCTTTCTATCTTGGTAGTGAAAGGGAGTACATAGGTACCAGCACTGCCCTGCAGAATTCTCCTTCCCTTCCTTCAGGCCCCTTGGGCCTCTGCTTATCTTTATAATAGAAGACTTAGGCTAAGGGCCATCAATAAAGGAGCTGGAATAGCCTTTTCTCCTTTGAGGTCCATTATCCAAGTGTCAGGGTTCACCTTAGTTTGAGGTCTCAGGATGACCTAACATGTCAGATGGTCCTTTTGACTCTCCCAACTCCTCCCTGCAGTGAATTAGCATAGCCTGCGTTTGAAAACAGGATGGTGAATGATTCATTCAAACATTTATTCCCTACTGTATATCAGGTACTTTGTTAGGTGCTAGGGACACAGTGGTGAACAAAACCATCATAGAAGTAAAAGCCCTTGTGGAGCTTGACACCTGGTAGTAGGGACAGATATCAATCAAATCATCACCCAATATACAACTGCAAAGAGGACACATACTAAGAATACCATCCATAGTAGGAGGAGACTTTCCTGTGGAAGTGATGCTGGAGCTGAAATAGGAAAGATAAACAGATTTAGGTAGGCAAAGAGGGGAGGCAAATTACAGTCTGGGCGAAGGGACTAGCACATGAAAAGGCCCTGTGGCATGGATAAGCATTGCGAGTGCGAGGGACTGAAATAAAATTCACATGATGAGGTCCCGAAAGCTGAGGGGAACACAGAATAAGATGAAGACATAGAAGGAAACAGACTTTCACTGGCCAGTTTGCCCTCATTATGGAGGTTTTCATTATCTAAACAAAAGAGAATGTGAGAACTAACTGTTAAGTCCTGCTCTGTCTGTCCTGTCCCGTATTTGGATTAAGTGGTAACCTCCTTCCACTCCCCAGCCCTAGCATCTGCAAAAACCTATACACTTAATACTTGCCATTCATTCACTCAGAGAGCTCCAAAAATTTATTTAGCAATGTGTCTGGCACCCTGCTAAGCACTAGAGATGTAATGATGAGCAGGACAGACAGAGCTCATGCACTCACTGCCGTTCGAGTGGAGACGGAGAAGTAAAATAAACAATTCCAACAAAGTGTAATTAGTGTTTTATGGGGGAAAGGAGAGGATGCTATGGGTTCGCCCTTTCCTCCAGTGTATTTTACTCTGATCTTTCAAAATCTGCCAGTCATGCCCTTGCTCTGTTCTCTCTCCCAGCCACTGCTTTTAGCGTCCATTAAATTAACGGAAGATGCTAAATGAATCTTTCTGTGTCCATTCGGCAGAACAGACGCTGCTCTGCGAGATGCGTTGCTCAGTGTCTGCTCTATGCTGACCCAGTTTCTCTGCCTCAGATGAGCACAGTGCCCGATCAGCTCTGTTATCTAGGTCATTACACAGGAGCCACCGTGTGGGCCCCTCTCTGCCAGCGCCTGCCTTTGCTGCCGCTGCAGAGTCCCTCACACAGCCTTTGGGGGGGCATTGGGTGACCCCTGCACATCTAGCCTGAGGGTGACGCTTAGCCATGGCTCCCGATTCTAGAGGTGCCTGATCCTCAGCACCGCGTCGGGAGATGGGTCCTGTGTTTTGCAGGTGCCATGTCAGAGGAGGCTGCCTTCGCCGTTACCATAAAGAAGTGGGTAGAGGTGACAAGTTTCCAGGCTCTCTTTCCACCTCCCTCAACAGACAGCTCAAATCCAGAATAAAAAGCAAGTGTCATCGTGATTTAAAAAAAAAAAAAAAAAAAAAAAAAAAGAAACCAATACATAACTGTGCACATGATCTTCCTGGATTATGTTGGTCAAGAGCATGGGTTCTGGAATCCCAGCTCTGACTTCTAGCTATGTGACTTTGAGCCAGATACTGGGCCTCTCTGAGCCTGTCCTGGGGTAATAGTCTACACATGAGGTGTCTTACAGATAAGTAGTTTAGCACAGTGACTGATCATGCTGTAGCCATCCTCGTGATGATAGCAATTATGTGATTTTCAAAATTCAGCTTCCTTTTCTGGATTGGGGGATAGCAAGCATATTTTCAGCTGAGTCTTCTCATCCAATTCCATTTTTCCTGTAGTAACACCTTACAGACCAAACAAATGTAGATGTCGAGCTTCCTTCGCCTGCACCGCTCCCCCCAGCTCCCCCCTCCCCCATGACCCATTTGACATGGAACTGCCTTCTGGCCTTTCCTGCAAGTAATGACAAGTTCTTTTCTTTCTTTCTCCCCTCCCACCTTTTCGCCCTTGTGTAGGTGAAAATCGCATTGAGGTTCTGGCTGAAGTCTGGGACCACTTCTTCACTGAGACTCTCCCCACCCTGCAGGCAATATTTTATCCAGTTCAGGTCAGTCTCACTGGAATGGCTTTCTGCCAGCCTCAGCAATCTGTCTTACCGCTTGCCCTGTGCCACCTGGGGCTTCCTGGTGAATGGGGGAGAACCAAGAGGTTGGGCACTTGAGTTGGCTAAGGACCTCAGAGATCTTTGGGGGGCTCTCTGGTTCTACATTTAGCGTCTAATCTCAAGTCAAGAAGAGGCCCCACATAAGTAACACTTTGTAGGCCCTCATCACACTCTTGGTTTAGAGCATGTCTGTATATTCTCGGAGTGGTTTGTTTCTTACTTTTTGGAAGTAGAGAAGGCGGGGGAAGGAGACCTCCTTCTTTTCCTTTTCTTCTCCCTCCCCCTTTCTTTGTCAGTTTTTAAGTAAACACAGTTTTTAAGTAAGTTTCCTGTTGCTCCAAGATTGTGGGAAAGGGAAAATGTCCCTTGCCTTCCATAAGGGATTCTCGAAGACAGTGTAGCAGAGTCCTGGACTTGGAATCCATAGCTGGGTTTGGATAAACTCATCTCGCTTCTCTGAGTGTAGCTCCCATTCATCTCCTGCAAAATGAGGGATTTAGACTAAAAGGTGAGCGGCATCTCTTTTGTGTCTGTGACCTCAGCTCATCCTACCACTTGTGTTGATTTCCTTCTACCCTCCTGCAGGACTGGTCAGCGCCAGGTCAGAATGGGCACCCCCTACGGCAGGTTGACCAGGAGGCCTTTCTCTCCAAACTATGTGTGTCAGTCACACACCTGTGCTGCCGTGTGCTCCCTGTCCCCCGGCTCTGTCTGGGGTTAAGGTCTTGTATCTAATCGGGCTTTGTTGAAGTGTGGGCATGGGGCACAGCAGTAACAGTCATTAGCAACTGTAGGAATTCCCTTGTATGGAGGGACTTTGTTTACTCTGAATGGTGTTTTAAAGGAATTCAGAATTCTTTTAAATATATGTCCAAGGTTTGAAAATTGGGAGCTTATGCCTACAGAGTTCATTTTCCATTTCAGGTCTGCCCCGAACAATTCTGGTAGAAGCCCCTGGTCTGTGGCCCACTGCTCTTTTTGTCCCATCCTCAGCTCCATCCTGCATCCCTGCGAGAGGACCGATAGCGCGTATGTGGACAGTGCAGCCCCCGGGCCCACAGGCTTCTCCCTGCCCTATTATAGTCATTCCTCAGCCAGCAGTGTGTCTCAAGAAGACAGGCCTGGGAGGTAGGGTTGCCAGATTTAGCAAATGAAAATACAGGATGCTGAGTTAAATTTGGATTTCAGATAAACATGAATAATGCAGTATTTGGGACCTAAACTTTAAAATGATTTAAATTTAACTGGCTATCTTGTGTTTTATTTGGCAACCCTGCTGGAGGAGGGTGTGCAGTGCCCGGTCTCTCGTAAGACCATTCGGGCAGGGAATTCCCAGGTGTGGGTACCTAGATGGGTTTAGAATGGGGAGTAGGGGTCTGGGTGGGACAGTCATCGGAGGGATAAGAGGGGCCCTCTTAGGCTCTGGTCCAGGCATAAGCCCATGCAGGTCTGAGGATGGTGCTGCCTGGCTCCCCTTGAAACACTGTAAAATCTGACAATAATCGTTATCACGCCTGTCCACTCCCACCCCAATTTCCCAAGTGCTGTTGCCGCTGCCGGTCCAGACACCTCACACTGAGAACCCCTGACTTAGGAGGAGTTCTCGCTACTGCTGGTAACATCCCCTGAGGTGTCTGTTAGTCCGGCTTGATCCATCTCACAGCTCCTCGCGTGTTTAAGCGTCTATGTGAGACCTACTTCCTTGTTGGACAGATGTGGTTTTGAGCGCCTCCTGTGTTCAGGGGATGGAACTTCTGCCTTTATTTTTCTGCCTTATACAATGAGATGAAGTGAGGGCATAGATTCTTATGAGATGGGCAGTCAGTGCCAAGAGCTGCGGCGTGGTGCGAAAACTAGAAACTGTAGGACCTTGGAAAATTCGGAATGGCAGAGGAACCACTGACACTGGAGGCGGCCACGGAAGGCACACAGGGGGACGGGTTGAACTGAGCCCGAAAGGTGTAGGTTGTACTGTGTGCGCCTCTTGGGACTGGAGGGGTGGGGAGGACGCAGAGATGGCCGAGCCATTCTTGCCCTTGTTTCTAAGGAGTTATAGGAAAGGCAAGACTTCTTTAAATCTTGGTAGCCGTGAAGGATGGGAACCTGAGTCCTATTTGGTAGGGTATTCCCTGATGATATCTTTGACTCTGCCAAGAGCATCCTATTTTTGGCGCGTGCAAAGGAAGGTCTGGGAAATGGCCCTCCTTTCCATTTCTGTTTTGGGGAACTTTGGGAGCTCTAAAATCAAATAGTTTAAGTTTCCAATCCGGCTCTACCTTGGGCAAAATACTGTCACTCCGGGCTTCTGAGTTTTCACCTGTGAAGTGCATTTCATAATAGCACCCTCTCAAAAGGTGGCTGTGGGGACTCAATGTGTTACATCGAGAGTGTTTAAGATCATGCGTAGCACATAGTCAGAGCTTAATAAGTGTCAGCTCTTAAGATTATTGGTTATTCTTTTCTTTGTCCCTACCCTACGTGGTTGAACGATCTACTTTCCTTCTACTTTCCCAGCTATTTTCCTTCCTAACTTACTTGCGTTTATCTGAGAGTCTAACAGGTCCCATGTTTTCCTCCTTTGCCTGGCACGTGATAGGTGCTCAACTATTTAAAGGATGAAGTGAGGAAGCAGCCTTGAATGTGGGGCGGTGGAGTTGATCTTTTCTCCTGTTTCTCCCCATCTTCCTCTCTCTTCCTTTTTCCTGACCACTCACGGCACTCGTGACAGCCTTGCCCCCATTGTATAAGTTTTGTATCATCTTTGGTTCATTCAGGCAGGTTGAGTTACACCTCATCTTAAATGAAGCTGTCATTCTCAAAGATAGTGGCCAAGTCTTTGACTCTGACAGCCTCCCCGCCCCATCCCCGCCCCAGGCCTCGAGACTCCTCGTCCTGTCCCGTCCTAGGTGCTCTGAACCCTATGTGCTTGGCGGCAGATCCAGTGAACTCTTGCCTCTCGACCCTGCCTCTTCTGTCCTCCAGGGCCAGGAGCTCACCATCCGCCAGATCTCCCTGCTGGGCTTCCGTGACCTGGTCCTGCTGAAGGTGAGGCTGGGCGACTTGCTGCTGCTGGCCCAGTCCCAGCTGCCCTCATCCATTGTCCAGATGTTGCTCATCCTGCAGGTAAGGCCACAGTAGAGACATGACCCCAAGGCCAAGGGAAGAAAAGAGGGAGATGCCACTGTGGGATGAGGGGGAAGGGACCAAATGACCAGAGCACCTTCGCTTAGTTGAGTCGTCTATGTTTCTTAGTTCATTTGTTCACCTGCTGTATGTCCACTGAGGTCCTTTCAGGTCCCTAGTGCCATGCTTGGTCCTGGTGTCCCAGAGGAGGGTGAGAGAAGCAAAGTCCTGTCATTCAGGGTGTGGACACCCATCTCTCTTCTCCCGTTCTGTCAGGGAGTCACAAGTTAAAGTAACAGTAACCTATTGCGGCCTAGCTCAAGCCAGACCAGGAACTCTCTGGAAGGTTCCCAGGGCAGATGGGCTTCCTAAAGGACGACAGCCAGAAGGGAGACCGTTTCAGACCACGAGGCCACCAGCCTTTCTCCGCATATTGGTCTCTACTTTTATCTGCTTTGGTTCTCCCTGATGCTGCCTCTCTTGGCCTTGCCTGGTCTTTCTTGGACTTGGTCTCCCTCTTTCTTTTTCTCTCTCCGCAGAATTTCATTCAGAACTGCTTTGATTTGCACCTAATCAAACATGGCATCTCATAGCTCATGTATTTCCGCCAAGAGATGACCCCGAATGGTTGCCTAGTGTCTCTTCATCCCAATCCAAATTCAACAATAGGAAGATGAGCTAACATTTACTGGGTCCTGCCAGGCATGGACCAAAGACTTGAAGTGTGTTGCTTTCTGAATCAGATAATCCAAGCAACCACATGATGAGGTGGGCACTGTCGTTCCCATTTTGCAGGTGAAGAAACTGAAACCCAGGAAGCTTATGTGCTTGCCCGAAGTCCCTCAGCAAGAAGTAGTAAGATTCAGAACCATGTACACTCAAGGGGAGCACCTTGATTGGTCCAGCTTGGGCTCCATGACTCCCCTCTACCCAATCAACTGTGACCTAGAATGGGATCAAGGAGTGTAAGCATGGCCTCAGTGATCCCAGTGCAGTAGATGTAGGTACACAATTCTCAAGAAACAGGGCCTGTTGGCTAGGGACACTCCCATAAGGAGGCTGCTGCACATCCCTCACCTCTGTTCCAAGCTCAGATCCCGCAGTATCAGCTGTGAGCTTGTCGCCAGCTTGTCAGGGAAGATCCTTCGGTCCTCAATCAGGCTGGCGGTGACCCCAGGCTGCCCTCTCAGCAGCGGGGAGAATGTCAGGCTTGGGGCCCTGGTCTCTCCCTCCCCTAGATGGCGGTTCAGAGAGGTGGCTGACCAGCTCGGGGTCATGCACTGATTTGTAAGAGATCTGGATTTGTCACCCATTCCTCGGCTCTTGCTTTTTCTACCTTCCCGCTCAGCTTGGTGCTTATAAATTGTAATGGGAGAAAGGCTTAAGGTAGAAGTCAGAAGAAAAAAAATACCATGGAGGAAAAAAAATTGAAAAAAAACAATTCCCTTGGCTCTGAAACCCAATCAGGGCGGTTGGGGCTGAAACTGTTCCACTCTGGAGGCCTGGGGTGGATCCTGGGGGTGTGAACAAGGCTCTTCGCTCCCTTCTCCGGCCTGCAGATTCCCTTCCCTTTGGGCAGAGGTGTGCGCTTCTTCCTCAGAGAAGCACCCCCTCAGCTTTCCCCCTTTATTTCTGCTGCCAGCTTTTCCGATGCTTTGGCTTGGGCTGAGCAGAATTAGAGCCTGGGGCCATGAAGAACAATCGTGCCTCTCCCCATCGCCTCCTTCAAGCACCAGGCAGCCTCAGCCGAAGCGCCGTGCAGGCCACTCGCATTCTCTCTGCACCTCCTCCCTTCCGACCCCCTCCCGGCTCCAACCTGCACGTCTTCTGCACCATAGCCCCCTCCTCAGCCTCCCCGGCGTTTCCTTAGGTGACCCCCTCTCTCCCAGCACCCCAACCACCCCATCTCAGTGTGATGGAGCTTTCTCAGGAGTGTCCATCTCATCCAGTGACCCCCAAGTGGGGTTGGGCCTTCCGGCTTCATTGCCCGACCGTCTTCCCTTTCAATCCCCCAAAACTCCAGTGCATGGTGGAAAGATTCAACTTTTAAGTGTAGGTGATTTAAGATCTATTTTGTTTGGAGAATTTGACAGGACAGCCTTCTCTCGGCTCCCCTGCAGCCGCCCAACCCAAGGGCATGGCTTGGAGTCCTTTCCAGTGGTAAATTGAGTCCCCTAGGCAGCTGCTGGTTTTTTAGAAAACTTTGGTTACTTCCTGGCTCCTTTCCGGTGTTGACTGTTGTGGTCATTGTTTTAGTTGCTGTGTGTTCTGGGCTTGGCTCTGAGGATGCCGGTCATGCTGGGCTTTTGAACTGATGCTTCATTTTGTTGCTGAACAGATATCTCATTGCAGGATGAGTCTCCCTTTCTTCTGCTGTTCTGGACTTTTTCATATTCTGTCCTTCTTTCTTTTCTAGCATGCTCACAAGTGGCAGTAAAATGTGCGTGGAGCCAGAAAGTCTGGGTCCGAGTCCCAAATTTTTGCCACTTACCAAAGCTGTGTTTTCCTGGGCCAGTTGCTTAAGTTCTCTGGGTCTTAATTTCCTCGTCTGTCTAAGGGAGATGATGAGAATGTCACCTTCCTTGGGATGCTGGGAGGCCTCCGTGCTTCGACACATTATAGGGCTTGTATAAAGTGACTGCATGCTGAGTATGAAGCAGTCATTGTGACAGTGGTTGTGTCCGATCAGACCTCAACCCTGGAGCTGGACAGTCCCACTTGCACTGCATCAGCAGGGCCCACGGGAGAGGCAGCCGCCGTACACAGTTCTGATCACGGTGACCCACGACAAATGACTCGGGCTTCAGGCCTCAGTTTCCTTTGCTCCAGCCATGAAGATGCCGCCTTCCCATATTAACTGCCTCGAACATAGTAGGAGGGCCAGCTGGCCATGGTGACCTTGACTGACCTTTGCTTCTCTTGGCTGCTTGTTTCCAGAGTGTTCATGAGCCCACAGGCCCAAGTGAGGGTTATCTGCAGCTGGAGGAGCTGGTGAAGCAGGTGGTTTCTCCTTTCCTGGGCGTCAGCGAGGACCGAGGCGTGTCAGGCCCCACGTACACACTGGGTAAGGGGCACAGCTCGTGAGCTGCCAGGAACCTAGACGATAACGCTACCAGCTACGTTTTACTGAGCCCCAATTTGTACCAAGCCTTTTGCTTCCAACGCAGGTCTTTGCAAACGTGTGCATGTTAATCGCACGTTTCCCAGCTGGCCCGTGTCTTGGAAAGCTTCTCCCCACTCTGTGACTCCTCCCCGGGGCCTGATACTGTGTCTCTGTGGTGGTGCTTGTCGGATCCACATCTTTGATCAGTGGCTTTGATCTTTTGCTTGTGCCTGCGATGTTAATTTTCCTGTATCTGATACCAGAAACTGCGTAACACACTTCCCATCCCCCTTCCCCCCTTGAGAGGAAAAAGTCCCGTGGTGGATTTCCTTTTGAAAGCAGCTGGACATGCGAAGCCAACTTTTTATGTGTGTGGCCAGATGAGAGGCAGCTGCCGCTGCTCCCCACTCTGTTTCTGTAGATACTGCCAGGGCCTTCACACCAAGGAAAGGGGCTCCTGGATTTGGGGACAAGTCCCGCTTGGGGGCCTGTTGTCGATGGCTGTACAGCCTAGCATTAGCGAGTGTCAGGCTCTGTACCAGACACCTGGAGAGTCTAGACATGACTAGGATCTGCCCTCCTCTCAGTGAGGCCTCTGTCTAGATGGGGAAATAGCTCTATAATGAGGCTTATCCTAAAAGATATTCCTCAGTGACCCTCTGAAATGAAAGCCCCCCAAATGCAGGAATTTTTTACTTGTTATTCTGCCTCCGGCAGCTGGAACGGTGCCTGGCATACGGTAGGGACGCAAACATATCTGTTAGATGGATGACAGGCATCTGTACCCGGAGGCCAGGGTGACCAGCCCCCATGGAGAGGTGCAGGGATGGAAACGGAGTCCCTGCGTTTAGAAACCTTTGCCCACGCCCCCCTTTGCTTGAATGGAGTTGGAGCTGAACTTCAAAGAAAGAGGGAGAAGAACAGCCTGCAGCGAGGGTCCGCCCCTTCCTGGGCCTCTGTGCTGCAGGAGAGGGCAGGGCCGGCCACAGTCTTCGCGGCCCCTTCATGTTTCTCTGGAGACATCAGCTTAACCACAGCCACCACAAATCTGAGGGTGCTGGCCCCAGCCTGCTGCCTGCCAGGTCCTCCCCTCTCACTCATTCCACCCGGGAGCTGGAACGAGCCAGAGTAGAAACAACAGCCGGAGGAAAGCAGTCTCCTGCCCTCCCCGGCTGTGAGCGGGGCGCCATGGTGCCGTGCCCTCCCCGCAGCCCACTGGCCACCTCGCTGAGGCTCACAGAGTGTGGGGCGGGAGGATCCAGGCAGTTGTTAGGACGCTAGCAGGTTAGCTGGGTCTCAGGAGGGACTCCTCCATCATTGGGCTAGAGCCAGGAACAAGGGTAGATATGAGGACAAACTCTAGGAGGGGTACCTTCAGCTCTCCAGCTAACATGAGAAGAATACATACTTTTGTCAAATGATAAAGCAAAGGCCTGAGGTTTTATTCTTGTACCAAGGACAATCCTTGCCTCTGGGGCGTTGGGGCAGAGAGGAAAGGAAATGACCCTGTTTCGATTATTGTTTTAATTATTAGTTCAGCAATGCGTGCTGAGACCCTGTCCTGGGCATCTCGTGAGGTGCTGCAAGTGCCTCCTTGGACTGCCCTGACCTGTCCCTGCCCTCTGCCACGCATGGTTCTCTGAGGAAGCCACAAACGACAGTGAATGACTCACTGGGGTGCAAGTGCTCTGAGCGGGGAAGTATGGGGGCCACAGGCTCTCATGACAGGGGAACTTCACCTGAACTGGGAAATCAGAGAAGGCTCCCTGGAGGAAGTGATACTCTGTGGTGGGACCAGTAAAATGAATGGCAGACTGACCCAGAAGCAAAGGGAAAGATCCTTGGGAGGGCTTTGGAGCAGGGGGAGTGGTAAACAGGAGGGCGAGGCGTTTGAGGAGCTGAAGGAGTGTCAGAGTTGCAAAGTGATTGGCGGCAAGGGAAGCCGGACACACGGCGTCCTGGGCACTGTGCTGGGTGGGCCGGATGTCATGCCGCCACGCCGCGGAGTAGGCACCGTCGTTCCCGTTTCACAGGTGAGGAGAACGTGGATTGCGGTCACTCGGCCATCGGAGCCAGGCTTCCAAGGCCCCACGCTGTTCGCACTGTACCCCCCTGCTCCACCCTCTCCCCACCCGACCCCTGTCAACTCCTGGGAGGTGACTGTGACTTTTGCTGAGGGACAGCTGGGGAAGGGGGGTGGTCCTTCCCTCTTATTTCTTAGCCCGAGAGGTATCTGAGGCCAGACATTTCCCCCTCAACCCTCTGGATACTAAAAATCTAAAATTGCCCCAATAGCACCCTTTCTTATCAAGGACACTTCTTTCTAGATTAAGACGGGACTCTCTGAGCCTCGGTCTTCCCGTCAGTAAAATGGGGACAGTAACATTTATGCAGCCCATGGGAGAGGAACGTCGAAATGACCGTCTGTCATAAAGACTATGGAGATGCCGCGGGCGTGAGAAACCCCTGTGCCCACGAGAGGGCTTCGCCATGGTCCACTGGGGCCTGACCAGGGGCGGGAGTGCTCAGAGCAGCTGGGACGAACACCTCAAAAGCCAGCGCTTATCCAGTGACCATCACATTCCAGGTGCTGACCAGGCCTTGGTGTGCATTCGTTTTATCCTGGCACAGCCAGAGTCCTGCTGGGGATGGGCACTGTGGTGCCTACCACACCGTCCCCTGAGGGGTCGCAGGAGGGGTGTAGGTGACCAGAGCCAGAGAAGTGGTTTTTCTAGGAAGCATCTCATCTGTTTGACCCTAGGATCCATGGAGACTCTCTCTCTCTCTCCCCCTGCCAACCAGGCGTGTGGGCTTGAGGAATAAGCCTCCTTCCCTGGATATGCAAGGCTTGCTTCGGAAAGAAAAGATGAGTCTGAGGCCGAGATGGAGTGAGCGTGTGCATGTCCCCTCCAAAGCCGTCACTTTTCTAGGGCAGTGGGGGTGAGGAGGAAGATAATGAAATCTGAAATAGGCAGATTTGTCAGAGGCCTGGCCCACTTCCTACCTTTCTAGTTCCCATAGTTTCCAAGCCACCACCTCGGCTGCTTACAAGGCCCTGCAGGCGAACAGTGGGCACGCTCGCTGTCTCCCACACAGAAGCCCCGGCCTCCCACACCCCACACGTCTCTCCCCATTGTGTATCCCGGGGGAGGGTCTTTCGCCTCTAGATACTGTAACTCCTCCTCCTGACAAGTAGGTATTCATGGGCTTTCAGGTGCTGGAGCCTGGACAGAGACACCCACAAAGGGCTCGGTGTGAGGGGCCACAATGCCCGCACTATGGCGGCCACTCCGGTGGAGCCCGGCCGGTGAGCCTGGGAGATCAAAGGCCTGGGAACTGAGTCCCCCAACAAAAGGCCAGAGGACTGCCTCACCCAGGCTTTCTTCTCTCTGGAGGTTTGAAAAGAGCTGCCATTGCTGGCCGCACTGCAGGCGCATGGATGAGTGCCAGAGCTCAGCAGGCCGCCCGGGGAGTGAGGAAGGGACAAAGGCCCCCCTCACCCCACACCGTGTGAAAGGCAGGAGGAGGCCTTGAAGGTAGGCGCCAGCTGAGGGGGCAGGGCCCAGCCCCTCTCCCCGCTCAAAGGGCAAAGGAGGGACCAGTTTTTAGGCCCACAGCTTAATCAGTCTCGTATTGGGAGGTTTCCTCTCTGAGTGGCAGGACTCAGCCTTCCCTGGTGTGAAGAAGAGTGGGGAGCTGACTGTCAGCTCCAGGCCTGGCCCCAGTTTTAAGGCCTCCCAGAGGGGGCTGACCACACTGGGGACGGAGCCGACATGCTTGTCTGGGGGTTGTCTGGAGTCCTGTGGAAGCTTAGTGAGGAAATACTGTCTGCCCAGGGGACCTGACACTGCCCGCCCCTGTGGTCTTGGCTCTGCCCACACCCAGCCTTGGGAACCAAAACATTCTGCCCAGAAAGCAGAAGGAAGAGCTGTAGGCCTCTCCTGTGAGATGAGTCATTGCAGGGAAGGCAGGGAACGGCCGTAAGGAGAGAGGCAGGGCCAGCCTTAGAAGAGGCTTGGAAACTGCAAGGTCCCAGCTTCAGCTGTGTGGCCTGGAGTAAGTTACTTAACGTCTCTGAGCTGCAGAGGACTGAGCACAGAGGAGGAAGAAGCTGCCCTGTCTCAGGGTAGGACGTTGGCAGAGCTGCCACCTGCCATGTTATGGGCCCCAGCTAGAGGTGGCCTGGCCCCGATGAACCATTCCAGCTGAGGTGTGGTGCATGCCTCCCCCTCCCCAGCTGGGACCCCAAACCACATCCTGGCCCTTGCCATAATGTGCAGTCACGGCATGGTTATATGTCAGTCACTCCTTTACACTGTGAGCACACCGAGGGCAGGGGGCATGTGGTTCACTTTGTAATCCAGGCCCCAGCATAGACCGCTCCGAGTGAGTGAGTGCGTGGCCAGTCTGGGTTCTGTGTGTCAGCCACTCTCAGGGGAGTAGGCCATCTGAGATAAGCCCTCTGCCTGACTTCTCTGAACCCCCAGAGTACTTTTGTCTGTACCTCTGCCCTGGCATTTGCCATGTTGAGCTGTGATAACAGTTATTTGTGTATGGGTCTCCCAGCTGTCAGAAGCAGGGCCTTTGCTGGTGGCCCTGGGCTTGAGTCCCGGTTTCATCGCTGTGACTGTAAAGTTACTTAGCATCTCAAGTGCAAGTTCCTTTTTTTACAAAACGATCTGAAGGAAATCATGTCAGTGAAGCACCTCCTTTTTTGCTGCAGTACCTGACACATAGTAGATGCTCAGTTAATGATCGCTCCTAAGATACCTCCCCACCATGCACACGCACACACACACACACACTCACACTCACACTCACTCACTGGGCTCCAGTCCCTGTGGCAGACCCTATATCAGATTTACATTCCTCTTTCTCAGCAGTGAGTGCAGTATTTTGCATGTGGTGGCTCAAGAAGTGCTTGTTGAAGGACCGGGCGGCATCCTCCCGATCGCCTGCCCTCAGCCCGGATCCAGCTCTCCACGGCAGCCCAGCTGGCCTCTCTTACCGCGTCGCTGCCTCTTGGACCCTTAGAGGTCTTTGAACTGCTGGACTAACAATGTGAGAGAGGCGGACGACTTCTGGGCACCTGTTCGAACACCTCTGCTGGCTCAGTCTACTGGGTTGGGGCCCATGGAAATCGTTCAGTGAATTCTCATTTCCTCTGGAGATGCTGCATGTGTCCACCATGCACATCTGTCTCTTGTGGCTTCAACGAACCTTGTGTCCTGGGCTTGGCCGTTGTTCTAGATCTTTCTTCTTCCTGCACCTGCCCATAGTAAATGCTCACCAAACAGCCTACCCCCATCTCCTGCCAGGCTGGTTGTGGCCTCTGGGCCACAACATGGGTTTGGCAACCACCATTCTCAAGTGCTTGCTTTTAACAGCAGCGTCACAGAAAGGAATTCTTTTCAAGGGCATTTTAAAAGGATGGTTCTTTAATGGGGTCCTTGCTTCTTTGAACTCTTCCGGTGCTTCTGTTTTAAAATTATTGATTTTTCTGAT
Source organism: Rousettus aegyptiacus (assembly GCF_014176215.1). NCBI lineage: Eukaryota > Metazoa > Chordata > Mammalia > Chiroptera > Pteropodidae > Rousettus > Rousettus aegyptiacus. The sequence continues at coordinate 101,627,773 of NW_023416308.1, forward strand.
CATAAAGGTAATGCATGGTTATTGTGAACATGTGGGGACATTACAGAAATGTGTGACTTGCAGGGTACGAGCACCCATGCTTCAGAGAAGACCTCTGCCACGGTTTGGCGTAGATTCTCCTGACTTGGGTGCTTCTTGGCATTTGTCTCCTGTCCATTCTTCTTCATCGATTGGGAGTTTTCGACCCTCACCATTTCCTCCTGAATTACAGCCTTTACTGGTTTTTCTCTTGCAGCGAGGCGCCACTCCAGGGTCCGGCCCAAAGTCACTCTTTTGAGCTATGCCTCCCCGATGACCACCGTCAGCCGGCCACTGAATGAGATGGCCCTGACCCCTCTGACGGAGCAAGAAGGGGAAGCCTACCTAGAGAAATGTGGCAGTGTCCGGCGGCACACAGTGGCCAATGCCCACTCAGACATCCAGCTGCTGGCCATGGCCACCATGATGCACTCAGGCCTAGGCGAGGAGCCTGGCGGGGAGGACAAGTGCCTGCTCCTGCCGCCCAGCTTCTCCCCGCCTCACCGGCAGTGCTCCAGTGAGCCCAGCATCACCGACGGCCCTGATGAGCTGGAGGAGGTGGCAGGGGACGGCCAGGAAGACTCGGAGCTGAACTGTGCCTCCCTCAGCTGAGCGTCCACCTGCCAGACTTCCCAGCTCCTGCCCAGCAACCAGGATGAGGACGGCTCCATCCTGTGGGTCACCAGGGGGCTTCCTTTGGGCTGTGCTACCGTACATCTTTCCAGGCACCGGCCTAGCCTGAGTGCCCTAGGGGAAGTCCTCTTGTAAACCTGCATTTTCGTGACCGTGACCACCTCTTCACAGCCATACAGGCCCGGTTGCCTAATATTCACTTTCTGACTTTAAGCCTTGCCTGCCTGCTTGGATCCTCATCTCTGGGCTTTTCCCCATCAGATATTGGACTGTCCAGTGCTCCCAGCCGTATGTCCCAGTGCTCATGGCGTTACTGTAGCAGCAGGTTGTCTGAGCCACACACAAAGCCAGCATGGATGTGTTGGCTTTTGGAGTTCCCCTGTAGGTCCGGTGATGCAGAGTCTTATGGGTAAAAAGATACCTCTCCTCCCCTAGTGTGTGTAGAGGGAAAGTAGGCTGCAGGCCCTACCAGGCATGACTCCGGGAAAGTGCCTTCCTTATTCTAATTTCAGAATTACTGGGAAACAGCTGCCCCTCTGGCTGGCGAGGGTCCATCCTCACCTGTATCCAGATCCTACCTACTGCCTTTGGCTTTTGGCTTGGGGTCCACAAGGCTGGAAAAACCCTGTTTTTGATAAAGCCTCAGCATTTCCCCCTCACACTTTTTCCCAAGCTCAAGGAACTAACCTCCCCAGTGGAGTAGCTGCATCCCTCTCTTATTTCAGAAACTGACTGTTTTCCTAGTGTGGGTTGAGTGGCCAGCTGATACCAACCGATTAGTCTGTTCCTGGATTTGACTTGAATTTTTTAAATGGGCATCATTCCCCCCACCCCACCCCCAAAAAAGTTGATTTGCAAGTATTTGCACGTAGGGTCTTGCACTGCTCCTTTCCAATGTGGCGTCTTCATACTAAGAAATTAACAAACCCTCCAGCAAAGGAGACTGGAAGTGGTTCCGGGTGAAAGTGATGTGTGGTGGGCAGGGCTCATAGGCTGCAATGCTCTGGAAGCAGCTGGATTTGAATCCAGGATGTGTTTGTGGGTGTCAGGGTTTATAGGAGAAGCTGCCATGAGGTAAGGAGGTTCTGCTTGCCTCGTGCGCACAGAGCTGTAGCAAATGGAATGTCTCAGTGCTTTTCAGTGGGGGAAGTTGGAGGGAGATGTAGGCAGGACCTTTTGGAGAGATTTTCGTTCTCTGTGACTAAAGCAGTGCCTGGGATTTCTAACGCGTGAGGTCTCAGAGTGCTGTGGGGGCAGCAGGCTTTGGTACTGTGCTGTCTCCGGGTCTGGGGTTTTTAACTACTGCTGTTTTTGTATTTGCCAGTTGGCCACACTCATAACAGCTCCGGGAAAAAAAAAGAGAAACCTCCCCTGGCACCTTCTAGGTATCCTGTTAGTCTTTGGAAACTGTGTTTATGAAATCTCAGAGACGTGAGCCAGCTTAACTTCCGATGTGGCAGAATGTGGCTGGAGAGGACAAGGACAGTTGAAGCTGTTAGCAGGGGACGGGACCTGCTAAGCTCATTTAAGTCTTGACAGCATTTCCCGTCTGGGCGAAGATATGAAATATGACCAGTCGTGCTTTTGACGGCCTATAATTTGGAAATTGTGTTTAAACAAGTTGTTTCATGTCCATCCTTCTAAGAGAGTGATGGAAGAGAAATGTCTGAAGATCTGAGAATTTCAAATGAAAAATAATCTCTGTGTATGTGTTGGATGAAGTCCACAAATTGACTAACGTGCATTAACGAATGGAGCAACATGATGATTTATTTACTCGAAGGCTTCTGTCCTTCAGTACACTTACTTAGCCTTTGGGACTAGTATTTATTGATCCAGGCAAAGTAATTAATCATGCTTGGGTTTTCTTTTTTAGTTTACATCATTAACAATATAAGTGTTTTTAAATGACTTTTCCACATACTAGATGCCCCTGATGAGGATAGCAGTCATCAGTTAAATATGTGAGGTCTTGGATGGAGAATGGGGGTTTCAGGCTGAACCAAGGGAACTGAATTTGCTGATGACTGTTAACCAGTTTACAACTTCACCTCTGAAGTAAACACCTGCTATTTGTACAGTAAATATTTTTAGACTGTACACATACAAATTTTGTTGATGCTTATGGGCATTTTAGCCATCAGAGCTATTGCAAAAATGATAGCTGTTGTGTTTTTAACCACTCTTTCTCCCCTTTATGAGATGAAGATTCATTTTTGTTATCGAAGCTAGGATCTTCCTGTGGCTGAGGTTTAATGACAGGAAGCGATCAGGACTCTGAACTGAGTGATCTCACAAACCAAAAACCTTTCATGTTGTCTGTTTCCAAAACGGATTCAATAAACATCATTTTGTACATGTTACCTGCCCTGTACCCATGCTGTGTGCCTTGATTGAATTTGCAAGTCCGGCAGTCCATTAAATCTTTATGTGTGTCCGGTCTTCACACCCTCTGTGCCCGCTTTTCCTGCCCGCACTCCAGGGTTAGGCAACAGCCTACCTCAGCCAATCTCCCGTGGGTTTTCTTTGCCATCCTTGCCTGGTTTGCCAGTCATTTCCAGGAGGAACAGCCTGTCTACAGCACGTGGAAAACACCAAACAAAGTCTGCGAAGGCAAAGCCTCTTCTAAAACCAGCTTGGTGGTTCCTGGAGTGTTTGAGTTAGAGGGAACGCTTACCGTATTTACTCTTGGACTCTCATATATTCCCATACGGTTCTGTTTGGCTGAAAGAATTTTTGGTATTTTACTTTTTTAGGAGGGCTGGAGCAGCATAAACCTGAGACCTCCGAAGGCATTGTAAGCACATTTAAAGAGGTGTGACCTGAACGGATTGAAGATTCTGGTGGCTGTAAAGGGGAGCGTGTACATTTCTGTTGCGTCTTCAGAGCCTGCCACTCTGGGAATTAGCCATGGAGCGTTCAGCACCCCTGTTTTCACTCATCCATCCATCCGTCTTCTGCACCTCACGCATTTGCAGAGCTGCCGCTGTGTACGGGCACTGTTGTTGGTGCTGGGGTTACAGTGATGGACAAACAACCAAGGCGCCTGCGCTCTTGGAGCTTATAATCGAACGAGGTGTCAGGGGCACTGGCAGTCAGGTCGACACAGGCATTTCAAATACTGAACAAGACCAGATGAAATAAAATGGCAAAATGCAGTGACTAGAGGGTGGTGAGAGGGTGACCTTAGGTATGAGGTGGCCAGAGAAGTTCTCTCCAACACTGACTTGAGCTGAGACCTAAATGATAAGGAACAAGTCTTATAATCTTTCATTTTCTATCACCGCCTAACAAATTACCACAGATTAGTAGCTTATTATCTCACTGGGACATGGGCTGGAAGTCTGACGTGGGTCTCGTGGGTCTTGTATTGACAGGGCTATGTCCCTTTCTGGAGGCTTTTTGGGAGAAGCCACTTCCTCGCCTTTGCCAGCCCTTAGAAGCTGCCATGTTCCTTGGCTCCTGGCTCTTTATCTTCAGAACCAGCAGTGGTGGTTTGAATCCGTCTTATATCATGTCACACCTATATTAGGCCTCCCTCTTCCACTTTTAAGGGCCCTTGTGATTTTATCCAGCTCACCCAGATAATCCAGGATAATCTTTACCTCCAGATTTCTGTGGGTGCTGTGTCTGCTGCCCCCTCTTCTGACATCTCTCTCAGAGAAAGTCCAGCCGCATGATGTGCTGGGGACCCAGGGAAGATGGGACTGTATCAGGCGGGTGGGTGCTGGCCTCAGTGTCCAGGGCAGACTGGCTGGCCCGGCCCAGAGGCCTTGGAACCTGACCTCCATCCACCGTGGCCTAGACTCTTGCAGTGACTACGATTCTTGAGTCCCTTACTCAAATCTTTCTCTTGTTTCCCATCTCACATGCCTGTCAGGCTCTCATCATCCCCTGTCTGGACTTCTACAACTTGGTACCACCTGAATTTCTCTGCAGACTTCATCTCTCCCTACAGATGTCCCTAACTGATTTTTCTAAAATGCAATCCCTGCTTAAAATTTCTCCCTGTCTCCCAATAAAATTTACATATCTGAACTTGACATCCAGGTCCTTCCCAAGCCGACCACCCTCCTCCCCCCTGCGTTTCCAGCCCCCTTTGCTGCTCGGCTGACTGCTCATTGTTCCAGAGAGCTGCCTTCCGCCGCCACGCCCTCCCTCCCTGCTCCTGCTGCTCACTCTCCCTTCTCTGGGTAGAAGGAGCCACTTCTGCCTCTACACATTTCAGGTGCTGTCCCAGGAAAACAAGGCCATGTAAGGTTTCTGTTGGCGTGCCTGGGGCCTAGCCATACAGGGAAAATTCAAAGTCATGTACACTGAACAAATTAATGAGATGGTAATGATTCTGATCTTCACTTCTTTCCTCCCAGGTATTTACAAAAAGGACCTTCACTTTTTTTCCCTCCTCCATAACCAGGGACCTTCCCCATGCTACTCTCCAAGCTTATTCCAACCGAAGCTCTGCGGCCAGGTGACCCCGTGCACACAGTGGTGGCTAGGTCCGAGCCCTTCTTGGAGCCCCTCCCCTTTCTGCTCCAGACAGTGGCTGGCATGTCCCTGCAGAGAGCCATCCCCTTCGCAGGGCTGCTGCTTTGCTCCTGAGTCAGCAGCCCTTTTCTGGGCCACTGCCCTTCCTGAAAAATTCCTTTGGGGCCTGGAACATGTGCCTGAGGGAAGGAAAGAGAGCCCTATTGTTTGCAGCAGGGCTATCTCTTTGAAGAAATCCCCCAGCCAAGAAGTAAGAGGGAGTGTCTTGGGCCATGTGCTCAGGCCTGAACCTCCTTGTCCTCACAGCCTGCTGCTTCTCAAGGCAGATTCAGATTCTGCTGTCCCAGTATTCCAAGCCCTGTGGGGGTGATCCTCACAACAGCCTTGTCAGGCAGGTATCACGCCCATTTGGCAGATGGGGAAACTGAGGCTTGGGCTCTTTAAATGATGGAGCTAGGACTTAACCCCAGGTTCTTTAATTCCAAGTCCAGTGGTCAGTCCTCTCTGTTCCATGAGGGATCCTGGCTTGGTAGAAAATGCTATGGCAGCACAGATCAGCCAGGGGCACAGTCTCCTCAGCCTACTAGGAAGTGAGCCAATTTCAGGGTTTCCAGAAAAGTGGAGGAATGAAACTGCCTCTCTGCTCTTCTCCAGACGCTTCTAGAAAAACTCGTGGGGTAGAGAAGAGGGGGCGACTCTCGTGTCCTGGACAGCAGATTTCTTAATGTAGAAAAGGTTTCAGTGGTTCCCCCCCCCCCTTTTAAAATGATTATGTTTAAATTTGGCTTTAAAAAGTGATAATTTAATAAGTTAAATAACCATTTAACAAATAATACAATTAATACACTTATTATTAGAATCAATATTCAATTTAAGATACAAATTAAAGTTTTTTTAGGCTTTTAAGTTCAGCTTAAAATTTTATTATTTATAAGTCTAGTTGATTTTAGCAATAATTTTGGAGGAGACTTGAATAATACTTGGACCTAGTTACAAACTTAGCACTTCGAATACTTTTCAATGCATTTATAAATTTAATATATTCATTTCATTTTTAAGTACTTCAGTGTGTCTAACAGCATGCCAAATCTTCCCAAATCCTAAATTCTTAAACTAATAAATTAAACTTATACCTAAGAGAAACTTTAAATGTTCTTATGTTCTACTTAAACTTAGATGTCACTATTTAAAAAAAAAAATTCACAAGTCTGAATTAATTACTCAACTATACACTTTAAAGTGGAGTTATAAAACTGACACTCTGTAGGCCTTATTGTCTTAAATATCATGTCTAAAACATCAGATATGCACAAATTCCTTTCTAACATAAAAACATTAGTGCTGTAGCTTTGTTTCTTTTAGACCTTTCTACACTTCCGCTTAAGCTTTCTGGTGTGTTGGTTGTTAAACTGTTGTCACTCAGCTCCAAGCTGCCTCTGTATCTGGGGACGCCGGGGCTGGGATTCTACACAGCACATTGCTGGTTCGTTAACTGGGTCCCTGTTAGCTCTTCCAGTGGTGGGAAGGTAGGGGGCGCTCAAGGAAGCCTGAGAGGCTGATGGCGTGGGAGGAGCCCCGTGTTTGTCATCATGACCTGGCAGGGATCCTTGGGGTCCAGGAGCAGCAGCTAGCTCCGATTTGCAGTTTTCCACCCTCCCAGAGCCAGTGACATCTCCGCTGGGAGAGAGTAGCACCAGCTGGCCTGGGCCCCGCCTGAGAGTCTGAAGCCCGGCTCTCAGACCCCTCCTCCGACCCTTCAAATTTCAATCACTCACAGCTCTTCCTTTTTAACCCCTACTCTGCAGTGGCAGCTACTCCTTATAGTACCGCTCCCGTGATTCCTCTGTGTCCCCTCTTCACCGTTTGTCCAATACCTGATTAGTATTTCCAGATGTTAAAGTCTCTCTATTAAAATGATGGATGTGGCTTTTGCCCCCTGACTAGACTCTAAGTGACGAACCAGGGTTGAAAACTGCACACCTGCTAAAGAAGACAATAACTAGGCCAGTTAACCAGGGTTGCTATTACCAGAAATTCCTTCGGATGTGAGACCCAGAGCTGCAGACATTCAGAGTGATTCTTCTCACCCTGACCCATCTAAGGAAACAGTCTATTTCAAGTAATGTTGGCGGTTGTTGCTTGGCGTCTGTGAGGTTACTGGACACTTGATGCTTGCCAGTGTCCCCAGAAGACACTGGATACTATTTACAATTGCTTTGTCAATGACTTAATAACCTAAAAAAGTGATCCTGTAGACAATTGTCTTCAGTCTACCTTCAGAAGTATGCCTTTCTCATCAAGTCGCTCATGAAATTGGTTCTTAATTTCCTTGGTCTTTTGGCCTACATTTAATAATCTTTGAGAAGAATCCTAAGCAATGTAAATATCTGGACCCTAATAGGTCCCTGGATTCTTTCATATTCTCAGGACCACATAACTTTTAACAAACACCTAAACTTCAGTAGGAGATCAGTTAAATGTCTCAGGTAGCTTTGTCCAGGGTTCAACTGAAGAAGTCACTTTATCCTCTGTAGGCTGAACCGGGATCCAGTCAACAGGAACTTTTGCTGCCCACTCTAAGGGCTCGGAAAATGGAAATAGCATAAGGCTCTGCTTCTGGCCATAGGAGAATGGCTTGTCTCAGATTAATCTTCCCGCCAAAATAATTATTAGAGGCGGACGAACTATAAAAAGCAACTGTTTGAAGGAATTGGAGAGTGCAGTGCAGGCGAGATCTGAGTGGCTGTGATCGCTAAGAGGAGGAAAATGTTCTAGGCAAGCTTCACATTCGTCCTGGTTTTTCCTGAGGGCATTTTTCCAAATCACTGGTGTGGGAAGAGGGTGGGAAGAACGGTGATAGCAGAGAGCAGCAGTCTTGCTGAGATGAGAACAGAGTTTAAGGCTGCCAGAGTAGCCGGAAATTGAAGGGAGAGTGATGGAGAGGAGAAATGATGAATGAGAAAGCTACTCGTCAAGATGCTGGCTGACTCCCAAGGTGAGCATCCAGTGAGGACTCCAGGAGACCCAGCAGAAGACAGCAGCTGGGAGCTAAAGAGCCGAACAGGTTTCAGCTATTGCGTAATGGTGTAGAGACAGAGATTCAAGTCCCACTGAGGTAGGTAGAGGAGGAGCTTTGGCAAACACACTGGTCTTTGGATTGAGACCCCAAAAGGGCCACACTCTAGGAGTAAAGGGTGTGCCCAGTAACAACATGGTAGACTAAAACACAACTACATCAGTAATTACATTAAAGGTAAGTGGCCTAAACGTTCCAGTGAAAAGACAAAAATGGTCAAATTAGGTTTAACAATAACAATATGCTGTTTATCAGAGACACTTTAAATATTGGGACCCATAAAAATTGAAATAAAAAGGTAGAAAAAGATATAATATATAAATGTTAGCAAAAGAAATTTGCCGCTTCTAATTTAGAGTCATGCAAATTTCATAATGATAAGGAGTTGATCCGAAAGAAAGCTAGAAATTATAATACACAAATTGTCATTTATTGGTCATCAATTATATGCTGAACACCACCCTAAGTATTTCATATTCATTGCTTTGTGTACTCTAAGCAATTTTATGAAGGAAATTTTATCATCCCCATAAGATGAGAAAATCAAAGCTCTGAGAGATGGAGCAATTCACCTACGATCACACAACTAGGAAACGACAGGCAAGATGCAAACCTAGTTCTGTCTGACCTCTTGCCGAAGAGGGTTTAATCACTGCTCTGCTTTTTAAGCATCATACTGCCAATGGTGAGCTTGCCTGAATCAACGAGAGGACCCCTGAGGGCACAGAAGAAGATAGTCTGTGGGGACCCCAGGAAATCCAGACTGGAAATCCTTCGGGAACGAAGATTGCCTGTCTGACTCCCTCTGTCACACACACACACACACACACACACTCTCTCTCTCTCTCTCTCTCTCTCTCTCTCTCTCTCTCTCTCTCTCTCTCTCTCTCTCTCTCTCTCTCCTGTGTAAATGTTCTGCTCTCCCATATATATGACCCCCAAAGGCACAGAGACCTTCCAGTTCATGGACTTCTGCAGCCTGACTTCTTGGAATTTCTCAGTCCGAGAGAGAGAGAAAGAGAGAGAGAGAGAGAGAGAGAGAGAGAGAGAGAGAGAGAGAGAGAGAGAGACACGAAGGGAGGTGGGGGAAGAAAGGGAGGGAGGGAGGAAGGAGGGAGGGAGAGAGAGGCCATGTCATTAGGGTGGGCGGGGGAACCTGAAGGAAACCATGAAATTTCCTAAGGGGGTCAGTTTGGGGCTGGAGTCCTCTCTGCCCTTGAGCTATGGAGAGTTTGGGGTTGCGGGCGGGGGTGGGGCGGACACTTTCAGGCAGAATTGCTGTCAACTGTCACTCCTCTTAGTACCTAGGCTGGTGTAACTGAAAAAACCTAGAGGGAAAATATGCTCAAGTTTGTGGCATATGCGCTGTGGTGCTGGACAGTCAGGACGAGGTAGGGACCCTGTGTGTCTTCCAAGGTTCTGGGACCCCCGAGGATAATTCTGTAGGGAGTAACTGTGATAACCTTTAATAATTATTCACAGCTTGTTATGTCCAGGTGCCAGTGTAATCTTTCCTTTCTCTATATTGTGTCGTTTGAACTTCATAACAAACCAGCAAAGTAAACACCATTATTATTAACGTTTTACACGGGAAGAAACTGAGGCACGGAGAGAGTAGTTAACTTGTCCAGAGCCACAGAGCTAATGATTGGCAGCACCAGAGTGTGAACCAGGTACTCCCGCCCTAGAGACCTTGCCTCTAACCACTGTGGTAAACTCCTCTTCCATTCTTTGGGAAATGTAATCTAAATTACCAAGCGGAATTACAGTCAATGAGAAAAGCAAGAGCTTGCTGGGCGGCCCCTTGGAGCCCCTGCTTTCCCATAGGGAAGCTGCAGTGCTTGAGAGAAATGCCCTCTGTGAGGCTCCCCACCAGTGTGCAAGGATTGCCGTGAGGCTCACCCCCAAACCTGCTACCAGAGAGCCAGGGAGTACCAGGTAGAGGTGAACTCCACAGAGAAGCCAGGGGTCACTATTTATAATTTAATCTCTTTCTCTTCCATCACCCTGCTGCCACTGCAGTCAGTCGGACCCTTTTCCATGCCTAGTGAGCTTTACTAAGTAACTTAACCTCTCTTTTCTTCTTCTGCAAAATGCAGTTAATTATGCTTACCTCCCAGGATAGAGAAACACACACACACACACACACACACACACACACACACACACACACAAAACTTACATACACTCACGTATGCGTATATATAGGTTAGTTTAGGTTGTCTCTGGGTAGTAAAATCATGAGTGTTCATTGCAGCATTATGTGTAATAGCCAGAAGTTGAAACCGGCACAGCCATCGACTGATTAATGCGCAGACAAAACGAGGTATGTCCACACAGGGAAGTTGTATTTGGCAATAAAAAAGGAGCAGACTGTGGAGATGTGACATGCTACATCATGGACAGATTTCGAAAAACGTTATACCGAATGAAAGAAGCCAGGAGATCACGTATCGTGGAATTCTATACATATGAAATGTCCAAAAAGGCAACGAATTTATAGAGACAGAAGGTAGTTTAGTGCTTGCCTGGGACTAGGGGCGGGAATGGGGATTAACCCTAAATAGGCTTCAGGGGTCTTCTTGCAGGGATGGAAATGTTCTGAAACGAATTTATGATGGCGACTGCACCACTTGGTAAAGTTACCTAAAATTGCATTTTTTTATTGTGGTAAAAAATACATAACAAAGTTTGCCCTTTTAATCACTTTTAGGTGTGTAGTTTAGTGGCGTTAAGGACACGTACATTTTGCAGCCATCACCACCATCCATCTCCAGGACGTTCTCGTCACCCCCCAGTGAAAATTCTGCACACATTAAGCATCTCCCGTCTCCCTCTCACCTCATCCCTGGAAATCCTCATCTCCATTCTGTATCTATGAATTTGACTATTCTCATGTAAGTGGAATCGCACAATTTGTCCTTTCATGACTGGCTAATTTTGCTTAGAACGATGTCTTCAAGGTTCATCTATAGTGAAGCATGTATCAAAGTTCCTCCTTTTTAGACTGAATAATATCCCATTGTAGGTATACACCACATTTTGTTTATCCATTCCTCCACTGATGGACATTTGTGTTGTTTTCACTTTTTGGTTATTGTGAATAATACTGCCGTGAATATTGGTGTACAATACCTTAAAATTGGTGGATTTTATGATATGTAAAATGTACCTCAAACTTATTTCAAGTTATTTTTTTTTCAAAACTTAAAGAGCCAATAAATGATAGATGCTGTTATTATCAATAACCTAAAGAATGGTAAATTTTATCAATAAAATGTATTTTTAAAAATTATATTAATTTAATAAAAATACACGTTTATGATTTTTAATAAAGAAAAATACAGAAAAGTACAAAGAACGAAAGAATTTTTAATCTTGCTTAAAACCACTGAAAGATTCTGTACAAAAATTACTAAATTTTAATCTCGAAATTATTGGAAGAAACTAAAATATAATGAGTAAGTTGCTAAATTTAAGATGTTTATTCACAACAGAGATATTCACTCCTAAACTATCCTGCTTAAGGCAAATGAAGTTATGAAAAAATATCGAGGTTGATTTTTCCATTTAAATTCGTGTTTCTTCCCCCTCCCCCCCTTATTAATATAGCGTTTATTTGTCTTCCCTCTGTCAAACCCTGAGCCAACTACTTTCTCCAGGCTGCCTGGGGAGATATAGGAAAAGGAACACACAAGGTAGATGAGACACTGGAGAAAGAACTGTGGGAGGCGGAGACACCTCCTTTACATGGCAAAGAGGAGGATAAAGGCAAAGGAGCCCCATGGCCTTTGAGAGGGCAAAGCCCAGAATGGCGCAGAAGAAGAGCTGTGGCTTCAGAGAAGGGTTCCCGGCATAACCAATGATGAGGCTCCCAAATACAATCCTGCTCCCAGCCCCAGAACCAGCCACCCCTACTGCGGGGAGCTGCAGCCGCAAGGAGCTTGGTTGCTGTGTCGACGTCCCTTGAAATGGCGCTGGTTCGGAAGCTGCAGCTAGAAATAAGTGAGGTTAGGGAATGTGGGGCTGCCAAGCTGCTGAGGCTCTCATCTGCCGGTGTCTCAGGCTGTTTCAGTACCACTGTAGTCAGTGATCTGCTCAGTAGTTGACTAAGGAGGGAGCGGAGACAAACTTGGCGCAGGCGTACATTTTCAAGGGATGAGGGGCTGTGGCAAGGGAGCTGCTCCTGGGAGTAAAGAAGACAGAGAGGGGTGGGGTTACATTCATGTTCCTTGATGGTCAAAGTTTAATTTCCCTAGGTAGATAATTATTTTATCAGAATCAGAGGATATTTCTGATGTTTAAATGAATTAAGTGCCTGAGTTTTTAGATTAAAGACAAAAGAACAAAGTTGAAATTCTAAGCAAACTTTGAGATAAACCTCAAAGAGAAATTGTTAGAGAATGATTGGTTTGTAAGCCAAATAACTACAAAGATGACAGATTACTTATTTAAAAAGCAGAAGAAAGTCCACTATAATCACAGCCAGCCCTCACAATCAATCAGCCTGAGGGTCAGTCCCTTCCATTGACCTGCAAATAACAACCAAGGCTCAGCTACAACAAGAGGGCATACACAACCCACACAAGGGACACACACCTGGAGCATCCTGCTCAGGTGATCAGGGAGACTGCACTACTGGGCCCCACAAGACACCTGCTACATAGCCACTCCACTAAGACCAGGAGATGTAGCAGCTCTACCTAATTTATAGAAACAAACTCAGGGAGGCAGCCACAGTAAAGAGACAAAGAAACATGTCCAAAACAAAAGAACAGACCAAAGTTCCAGAAGAAGAAGGAAACAAAATGGAGACAAGCAATCTGCCAAATGCTGAGCTCAAAACACTGGTTATAAGGATGCTCATTGGTCTCAGTGAGAACTTCAACAAAGAGAAAGGAAACATAAAAATGGAGATAGAAAATATAAGAACCAGTCAGAAATGAATATAATGACAAAAAGGAAGAAAACATTAGAGGGAATAAATAGTAGATTAGATGGAGAGAATTGAATCAGAGATTTAGAAGATAAGGTAGCAAAACGACAACAATAACAATCAGAAGAGCAAAAAAAAAAAAGAAAAAAAAATGAGGATAGTTTAAGAGACCTCTTGGATAACAGCAAGCTTACCAATACTCATATTAGAGGGATACCAGAAGGAGAAGAGAGAGGCCAAGGAATTGAAAAACTATTTGAAAAAATAATGATGGAAAACTTTCTTAACCTGGTGAAGAAAATAGACATACAAGCCCAGGAAGCTCAGAGAGTCCTAAATAAGATGAACCCAAAGAGGCCCACAGCAAGATACATCATAATTAAAATGCCAAAGTTTAAAGACAAAGAGAGAATCTTAAAAGTAGCAAGAAAAAAGCCATTAGTTACCTACAAGGGAGCTCCCATAAGACTGTCAGCTGATTTCTCAACAGAAACTTTTCAGGCCATAAGGGATTGGCATGAAATTTTGAAAGTGATAAGAAGTAAGTACCCACAACCAAGATTATTCTACCCAGTAATGCTATCGTTTAGAATCAAAGGACAGAAAAAGAACAAGAAAAAGCTCAAGGAGTTTATCATCATTAAGCCAGTATTACAAGAAATGTTAAAGGGACTCATTTAAGAAAAAGAAAAAATATGAATAAAAGGGCAATAACTACATATCTAGCAACAATTAATTTAAATGTAAATTGATTAAATGTTCCAATTAAAAGACAATTAAAAACATGGGGTGACCGAATGGATAAGAAAACAAAACCCTTACATATGCTATCTACAAGAGACTCACTTCAGATCTAAAGACATACACACAGACAGTAAAAGGATGGAAAAAGCTATTTCATGAAAATGGAAACGAAGACAAAAAAGAGCTGGGGTAGCAATACTTATACCAAACAAAATGGACTTTGAAAGAAGATTATAACAAGAGACAAAGAAGAACCCAGTAATCTCACTTCTGTGTATTTATCCAAAGAAACCCAAAATACTACTTTGAAGGGACATGGGAATCCATATGTTCATTGCAGCATTATTTACAACAGTTAAGATATGGAAGCAAACTGGGTGTCCATCAGTGGATGGGATAAAGAAGAGGTGGTACATATATACAATGGAATATTGCGCAGCCAGAAAAAGAATGAGATCTTGCCATCTGCAACAACATGGATGGACCTAGAGGGTATTGCGTTGAGTGGAATAAACCACGAAGAGAAAGACAAATATGTGATTTCATTTATATGTAGAATCTAGAGAACAGGATAAATAAACAAACAAACCAGAAACAAGCTCATAGATACAGAGAGCATTTTCATGGTTGCCTGATTGGGGAAGGGGACGGGTGAAGGGCGGGAAGGGATTAAGAGGTAAAAATTGGTAGCTACGAAATATTCATGGGGATGTAGAATATAGCATGGGGAATATAGTCAGTAGTATCGTAATAACTATGTATGATGCCAGATGGGTACTGGAGTTATGGGGGTGATCACTTTGTAAGATATACAAATGTCTATTCACTGTGATGTACACCTGAAACTAATATAATTTGTATATCTATTATAATTTTAAAAAATAAAAAATATAAAAATTTTTTAAAAGCAGGAGGAAGTGGTTGTAGCTAGTGTCTAAAATAAATCCAAAGAGGATATAATGAATTCCGAATATCAGTCGGTTTCCTCCTCCCTCCGAATTGATTGATTCTTGGTTTTAAATACTTCTGCTCCAGCCCAGATTTTCTCACTCAGAGGTGTAGAGTCCACACATTCCATGTTCTTCATTCGCTGTAAAAAAGAATTACTGAAAACTTGGTAACAAGGCAAAAAGTTGGGCTGCATGTTCTTTCAAAGCCGTGCTGGGGAATCAATTAACAAGTTCACACAAGGATTACTGCATTTTCTAGGAGAACGTATTTGTGTTTGACTTTGCTATTTATTATTTGATTATCACCCAAATGCTGTGAAGTTACTTGTTAATTTGTACTTTTTTATCTGGTAGGAAAGATAAACCCAGAGGTTGTGATTTTATTACCCTGTGGGATATTAACCAGTTTCTTTTGTAACCTAGCAATCTTATTCTAACATTTTTTATTTTGTTTTGAAAATACTTTTCCTGGTGGATTATATAAACTCTTTTTTTCTTCAAAAGCTCTCAAAATCAGCTTTAAAAGATTCTATCATAAATTAATGAGCTGAACAAAACCTGTGACACACATTCATTCTGTATTTAAATGAGAGCCACGATTTTACCAACTTAACAATTATATTTTGAGTTAGTTGATAGACCTCAGATTGTACTCTCTCCTCCCATCTCCTGTGTGTGTTACCTGACACTGAGTTGAATCTGACTCTTGGCTACTCTATGAATGAGTGCTGTCCACCATGTCTTGTTCTCAGCTCCTGTAGACTAATGCCAGTGGCTTCTTCTATAGCGTCAATCCGCCTCATATTTGGTCTTCCTCTTTGTCTGCTGCCTTCTGTTTTTCCCAGCATTGTTGTTTTTCCCAAAGAACCCAACATTCTCATGATATGCACAGAAATAGGACAGCTACTTCTGTGATTACTTAACTCTTTATTTTGCAAAAAAGTCACCTGGGGAGCCAATTCAGAATGCAGATTCCCCTGCCTCCCCCTCCGAAAGCCTAATGATATGAAATTTTAATCAGTACCCCAGGAGATTCCGAGGCTTTGGTCCTCAGATAAGACATCTGGAGAAAGTCCCACAGAGATCTGTGTGCTGGTGATTGTCCCAATGCCGACTTGGTTCTCACTGTTTGGTGAGGTCAGAGACGAACTGGGTTAAACATTGAAACCTTGTGATGGACTATTCCCCCAAACTTCAAATTGGTGATGGCAGCTGACCTCAGATGCTCATCCACCCCATTGGTGGTATCAGAACAGGGGCTAAGGGAGAAGGGGCAACCAGGTATCTGTAATTATAGGTTAAACCTCGAGAAATTGCTGCTATTTAACAATTTTTTGACCTTACAAAGATGGCGAATTTGTATGGGTTGAACTTATAATTCCTCAGGTGTTTCTAAATTGAAGCTAATTCGGCAACCAACTTGTGAATATGACAATTGGGACATTTTTCTAATATTTAGGGAAAGTATTTCAGCTTTCATCAGCCTTAAAGCAAAAAAAAAAAAAAAAAAAAAAAAGGATTCTCTTCCTAGAAAAATGCACAAAGTACTTTTTTTTTGTATGCAGTCTAAGGGGGATTTATGGACTCCTTAGAAGTACAGGAACTCCAGGTTAATTCTAGTTTACCAAAAAAATTTTTTGCGCCCCCTGAAGGCTGTATTCTTCAGAGATGGAGCTTTACTGCCCCCTACTGCCACACAGCTCCCAAACTGAGTTGGCTCTGTTCATGCCCGTCTTCCAAGCTCTGAGCTTTGGAGGGACTAGAACAAGCTGTCATCTTACACTAGCTGACAGAATGGTCCAGTTAGGCACAGATGTGTTTACTTATAACTCACAGACTGTATTGAACTGTTGTTAGCACAGGATGTGGGGAAATTTCCTGCTTTGGTGGAACATCATGCAATTGCCTAGTTTAGAGAGCAGCCTTTGGGGTTAGCTGCTTCTGGTTCTGAGGAAGCTATTTTACAATTCTGTCCTGTAGGTAACTGAGAGCAATGAGAAATAATTCTTGTTTCTAGACTTCTTGACATCTCTCCCCTTCCCAAGAAGAAGCTAAGTCTTACCTCCATTTGGACATTCATTGAAATATTCCTGGTTTGTGTGTCTGTTTTTGGATTCTTATTTGAATGGGTCGTAACATCAGCCAGGTTACCTCAGTAAGAGTTAATAAAATCTCTAGCTCGTGCTCACTTGATATCTGTATAAGAGCCATAATTTGACTTTTTTTTTTTTTTTAATTATCCTTTAACGAAGGCCAGGATCATATTAGATAAACCTGATTCCCATCTCAGATATGTCAGGGCTGGCCCTTTCCTTAAAAGCTCATGGTTTAATTAAGAAAACACTCAAAATTGCCAGTAACTCTGAGATTTTAAGAAATGAGTCCTTCCTCTCTTCATCCAACTCCCATCTTATTCAAAAGGTAGCTTCCTATCTCATTGCCTCAGGGGAGGCAAAAACAAAACAAAGTAAAACTAAAGGCCTAAGGAGTTTGCAAATCTTTCTGCGTTCAGTCCACAGAATTCAGAGGAGCAATGGAGCGGGGAAGCCCCACATCTGCAGAAACTAAGAGGACGTGGCGCTTTTCTTCCACAAAACACCGAGATTACCTCAGGCCAAACGAAGGAGAAGCAAGAGCACCAAGACCAGAAAATATCATAATGCATCAGACGTAGTAAAAACAAGTGTTTCATAAACTTTTGTCTCAGTTTACTGTACCTATTATTTATTCATATCTATCTATCATTTATCTATCTTTCTTCTATCATCTAATTTACTGTAGGTAGTGAGTAAAAAGCTAAAGGATTGGAAAACACTGATCCTAAAAGTGTAAAAAAAAAAAAAATAAAATTCAGCTCTATTAGCCTACTTGCATTCAGAAAACCTGATTTCTTTCCTTTTCTTTTTAAAATCATAGCTCCAAAGGAATATCAGATTATGTTTAAAATAAGTTTACTTTCAGGCTACTAACTGCTTTAAAGGGAATGACAAGTTACCTTTAAGCTCTTTTGATGGAGCTTTTTCTACTTTATCTAGACACCTCAAGTTAAAGGACCAGGAGTGGGGACGAGGGGCAGGGGAAGGGAGCCTGGGATTAAGACAAAGAGTGCAGACCTCAGAGTGGGGCTGGCTGGATCTCTTCTTTCCTCCCTCTCCCCTTTTCTCTTCTCTTTCCCTTTTAATTAACCTCTGTCAATCAAGTAGTCAGTGGGAAGGCAGTTAAGGATGGGGATAACTTTGCTGGATTTTAGAATCTACTTTTCAGTGTGGTTTTATTATTTAACTTTCAAGAGCATCAATTATGTGAAGATCAGACTCGTGGACTGATTTTATATGAAAATTTACAAGCTCCCTACCCAATCAAATTTTTTGTGATTATGCTTCATTTCATGACACTGCTACAATTGTTATTTTATAAAGTAATCCTGCTCCTACTGGTCCCTGTACAAAAGTTAGTTTTAAAAATGTTGATGGCAGTGTAACAGACATTCACAAGAAGGAACTAGAAGTGTCAAGAAGCTAAACCCCAAATAGAAGTGAAATGTAAAATAATTTATGGCTTATTCTGGGATTAATAATAATATATCACTTTTGGGACTTTAAAAATTAAAGCGGCATTGTGTAAAGCATTTATGTGTCTTACCAGCTTTTAAACGCCACTTAGGGAAATTGAGTCTATTTTGGAAGAGACAAAGGTTGGCCCATAGAAAGCTTACTAAAAATGATTTTAATTGGCCCACAACAGAGGCAGCCATCACTTGAACCATCCGGGGAGGTTACTAGCCATGGCCCGGTGGGGAGAATGGAGGCTTCTCACTTATTGGTTGGGAATAAGATGATGCTGTTACTTGGTTTCACACTCTCTATTTACCCGTTTAGTATTTTCTCTCTTTAGGACTAATTTTGTTTTGCAAAATGCAGTCTTAGAGGCCCCAGGGCAGAAACTACAACCTAAATCAAGGACTAGAATGAATCTCCATTTGCCATTTCCTGAAGGACCAGAATATTAATTTTGTTTATTCAAATATAAGCTAGTACTTGTGATCATTCTTCCATCCTAATATAGTGATTTACAGTCTCCAAAATAGAACAAAAATAAAGAAAAATCAGTTTAGTTATTTTATTTAAAAACACCTGGAATATCACTTACATTTTAATATATATATTTCATTTTAATCAACAATGCTTTTTTTGATAAAGATATGGGTGTAAGATACAGGCTAATAAGAGCATATCAACAACAAACAGGAGGCGTTAGGCATGTTAGTTGGGCATTTGTTGTTCTCTAATTAATATTCAATAAGGTGCCATTCAAGGAACAGTTTTGGTCCGTCCGATTCTTTGCAACTGACACTGGAGAGCTGGATGGGGCAGGAGTCCAAAGAGGGACCCGACTCGGAGCTCTGGTGACCAGGTTCTTGTCTTAGGCCTCGTGGAGAAAGAATTTAAGGACAGGACAAACGGCAAGCAGGAAAGCAAATTTTAATCAAGCGAAAGTACAAACTTAAAAAAAAGTGTGGGTGGGCAAATTTGGAGAGTGAGTCCAGCTGAGCTGTCTGGATGACGGCTGGGCTTTTGTTTCTCTTGGGAGACATGGTATTTGCCATACAGGTGGTATTATAATATTATGGTTAGCCAAAGCTGAAGAAAGGACAAGGAAAAAACTCCAGAGCCCCATCCTGGGTATGGGGGTGATCTCCCAAGGCTATCCTTCCTGTCTCCCAGCCTCGGCTTGTTTCTTATGCTTGGCGTCAAAACAGGGAGAGCGCAGAGTAAAGGACTAAGGAAAAATTCCAGAGCCATATCCTGGAGGAGAGGAGGACTGTCCGCAGGCTTCATAACCACTACTAAGGTGTGATTTAAAGTAAAATATCCTTCGTACATTTATGAGATAAATGTATCTACATTCACCATCTGGGTTTAGAAAGAACAGGTCCTACTTCTCTACTAAATGGAGTAGAGATCCTGCTATCCCTCTGTCAACCCTGCAATTCAATTGCACAGACCTGACGGAGACCATCTGAAACCAAGCTGCAGGCAGGACCCTGGCTCATTTTCTGTGTTGTGTGTGTGTGTGGTGCGGGACGGGCCTTGTCGAAACTTGTGTGTGTTGCAGTAAATCTGGATAATTCCTTTAAGCATCCCTCTCACCCCATATAACCTGTTCCTGATCGATTTTCGGTCTTTTCTATGATTAGTGTCCTCCTCCTTCCAAATTTACGTTCACTCCATCTCACGAAACACATTATTTGCAGAGTCCAGATAGATTAGGAAAACCACTCACATAAACTCCGTGGTGACAGCTAAGTTCTAAGCAACAGTAGGCTTTTTGACAAGATGCTGACCATTGCACGTGCTTTGATTTTTCAAGTCAGAGTTCATTCCATAGCTTGTCTTAGTCGTAAAATTATACGAGGGTTCCTGGATTCATAAAATATCTTTCTTAATAGATCCAAACATTAAGAAATGTTACCCATTACTTATGTCCTCACTTTACAGGTAGATAAATGGACACAAAGACAAAGAGAACGAACGGATTTGCCTGCGTTCAGTCAGGAGTGAGATCGAAGTCTCTGAGTTCCTAATTTAGTGGTTTACGTACTAAATTGCACTGCCTCTTCAGCCCTCTGGGAACATAATCCTGAGACCTTGTATAAACAAGATGGACCCCAAATTATGTTCCCATTAGTGAAATTAATTGAAGTTTGTCGAGTGTGAAAATAACATTAGAATATTTAGCACATGATTAAGGACTTTCAGATAAATCCATTATAAAAAAACATCCCTTCGGGCAAAATAAATAAGATTAAGATTCAACAGAACAGTTCTGTAACTGCTGACAAATTTAAAACCAGCTTAAACTGAGCACTACAATTCCAGCTACAACACATAGAAGTTTCCCCAAAGGGTTTAAGATAACTTCATTAAAACTGCTCAATTACCTCAGCAACGAGATTTTAAAAGAGGAACCAAGCTTGAAGAAGTCATATTAAAAGTAACATCTATTAAGTGACAAGTCAAATGTAACAAAATGTTATTTGTAGATTCTAGGTGGTAGACATTCGCTGTACAATTCTTTCAACATTTCTGCACGTTTGAAAAATTTCAAAATAAAGTCCTGGAGTTAAAAAAAGCAAATAAATAAATAAATAAATAAATAAATAACATCTATGCCTTACCACCTAAATTTAACTTGTGTGACGAATAAACTACCAGAAACTGGTCAGCTTATCAACCAGTCTTTTCACTAAAGGTCCATTATTAAGTGGCTGAGTATGCACTACGAGCCAGGCACTGTGCTAAGTACAGCATTTCAGAAGTAAAGTGTCCCTGTCGCTCACAGTTCACATTCTCTCGAGGACTACAGTAGAAGAGAGTTGTTATTTTGAGCTTCTAGGACCACTAAGAGCATTTCCTTCTTCGAATACAAGAAACTACGTGCCCTTCTTTCCACTTGCACTTGTTTTACCCCAAAATCTACCTGGGTGAATGTTGGGATAAATACAGCCAGTCAGCAGAGGCCAAGAAGCTCTAATGGGGGGAGGATTCTTTTCAGAGAAAATGGCTCGGAAGCAGCATCACATCTATAGGTTGGTGCCTTTCTGGGAGCCAAACTGCACCTACATTCAGAGCCTCAAGCTTTGAGAAAGAAGAAAACGTCCCCCTTCTCCCTTGTCCTAAAGGCTGGGCTTGTTACCTGCTGAGGAGGCACTCTGAGAAAGAAAAAGCACCTTATCTCCTCATTCCATAAAATGTTTTCCCTATCTGGAATTATTTTTTGCTATTTTATAACCCTATAACAACCCAAATTTTCAGGGAGGAAAACGCTTTAGCACATTAAAGGCTTTGGTGACATTTAGACAAACTAGGCATCTCTTTGCAAGTGTTTGTCTTTGACTAAAAGCGAAGGCTGGAATCGAATGTTACAAGTGACGGAGATACATCTGATTTCATCAGATCATCTTTCTGGATACTGGGAATTTGGAAGTGCCAACTGCATTCCATAGACACGACGGCAACTGTGAAACTAACTACGGCTTACCATGGGAACCTGGGAATTTAAAAAATGCATTTTGAAAGAAAAATACAAGGAACTAGTTATTGCCACTTTTTCATCTCTTTAAGGTATTGCACTTATTATTGCACATCACAAAAACACTTACTGGTATTTTATATAAAACGATGAGTAGAATTTAATTGAGGCAAGCCATGAAAGAGTAGCAGTAACTGAATAAAGAAGTACTTCAAAGTCTCAAGTTAGAAAAACTCTCCAATAATTAAAAATGCTTTCCAGTCACCTGAGACCAAGGGATTCCCCCGATAAAGAAATGACAAGCAATGGCATCTCTTAGAGAATATATCCTAATTGCATGCATAATTCATAAACATGCTGTTTTTGGAACTTACTGGCATGAAACAGTAATGGAGGACAATTTTATAGTTTTTTACCTGCCAGAAAACTAATTGCTAGAGGTCATCCAAGATTTCTATTAGTCCATCATTAGGGGAAGAAACTCACCTCATTCTATTTCACTTTTTTCTCTGCTTTCTGCTTTTATTCCTTAAAAGTTGACTCATATTGTAGTACAGTCAAAAACTGTCATTGCTGCCAACAGCCAAAGAGTAGTGAAAAACTACCAAACTACAAACCGACATCCTGACTTGTTTTGCAATAGCAAAATGCATGACTTGAAGCAAGTTTCACCCAACTCTAGGTTGACCTTGCCTGGGAGAGGAGGAAACTATTTCCAATTTAGCAATGTCAAAGAATGATGTCAAACAACAAATATGTTAAAATGTTGATATAATATCAATGCACAGCCCAAATATTTGTAGGCCAACTGGATGAAACTAGCATGTTTCACAGAGTGGGGAAGATTTGAAAAATAGGAGACTAGTTTTCCGGAAAGGCTTGATTCTGAATTGAAGTCTTAACAAAAGTTTCTATTTGGAATGACAGTTTGACCATTTTATTCACTAGTCACAATGAATGACCAGTATGAAATAAACCGCTGGTTTATTATACAATGCTAAATGTTGGGTGTTAAAAAAATTGCTTCTTAAAATTCAGATGAGACTCAGCTGATGGATACCAAATTCAAGTACTATGTCTGCAAAAAATGAAGCAATTTTCTACTGGCAAAATCCTTTTTTAAGTATTGTTGACATGCTGCTGATGAAAATTTCTTACAACAAAACTTTATGGCTGGCATAAACCTTAGAAATATCTAATACAATTTCTTATCTTACGGATGGGAAACCTGAACCTAGGAGAAGTTGGATAAAAAAAAAAACTTATTGTTTGGATTAAGATTCCTGAATATAACAAAATAACCAAAGCAGGAAATGACTCCTCAGTACCTAATGCACAGCCATGCTTTTAATAGAAATTTGACCTGACCAGGAAAATATCATTTCCTTTTTTAGTGAGGTTGAATGTTTAACGGCAGGCAACATTTAATTTTTTTCTGACAAAAGTACGTTTATTATAGAAAATGTAAAACATACAAGAGCACAAAGAAAACGAGTCATCGAAAGTAGTAGATTTCCTTCAGGCTTTCCCTATGCAACAAAAATAACTACCATTTACTTTTAAATGGAACTCGACCATCATTTATTCACTGAAAAACAATCACAGGAACAGCAGTGGTGCAAGCGTCCCTACATAGAGCACGGTGCTCCAGTGATTCTCAGGGGTTCGTTGGGAAGCCTAACGGCTGAGGCACAAGCTCCTGGGAAACAAACTGCCAACCAGCTGACAGTCAGGTGATATCGACAGTGGCACTGGGGAAGAGGATCTCTGCATGACCTTTACTTTCACTTTATAACCTAAACTCAGCAGAGCAGGTGCCTAAACATGGGGTGAGGAGGGAAGGTAAAGAGAAAGGTCAAAGTGACCTTTCTAGGCTGCCTCTGCCTGGAACGGAAACCATTCTTCTCCACAGTTTCTTAGGCTCCTCTTGAAATTAAGGCTATCTTTCACACTGGTCAGGGGGCTTTGATTTGGCCTCTCTGGAGATACACTATGATCCCTCGTGACCAGACAGCTCTAAACAATCGCATGTAAACAGTATAGTGTACGGGCCCTCTTAGATTCTTTATTAATAGCCATACGAGTTGGGGGAATACCCTTAGACTTCACCATATTTAATATCTATAGACCTTTGGCATAACAATCATCTCTACCTGTTAGGAACATTCGGTCATTTCAATACCTTCCACATGACCTTCGTCAGGTATGAATTACTGGACTAAAGCAACCTATTCAAGTTCTGATGAGTTCCAACATCAGTTTGGTGACTTCTCAAGTATCACCAATGATCTCCCAAATATTAAGAGATCCTACTTTTAGAAAATCAATTTTGTTCCACTTAATTGAAGTAAATCAGAGAGTATTCAATAGAGCTTAACATTTCTGACAAATAGCTTTTGTCACCGCCAACGAATATGCCATATTAGCTGACTAGTTGAGTCATTTTACATTTTTATGTTGGTTAATTACATGGGTGCATTTCCTTGTCCTACAAGCATTAAGCATCAGAGAACATAAGCAGGGCTGTGGAATTCTCTCTGCATTGAACAGACAAAAAGGGAATTATGACGTAACACTGAGCAGCTGGTATCCACATGGTTCTCAGCATTCTAAATTCTGGAGATGCTACTTGGTAGGCACAGAAATATGTAACCAAGGTAGAATGAAACACTTAAGCAAGAATTAGTCAAGAGACAAGTTCACAAGATTATGTATTTGGTTATTTTTATGGTTTAACTAGTCCCTGAATATCCTCAGTTCCAGGCCTGGGGTGGGGTGGGGGAGGGTGGAGACACGGTGCGGTCAATGAGAACTTTCAGTTTTCCAGATTATGGGTCAGATCCTCTGAAATCTATCAGAGGGCAAATAAAACGAGAACTCAGATCTAAGGTAGTACCTCTTCTTGGTGGCACCAACACAAGGCGGTAGTGATTCTCAAGTTTAATATATTACATACAATACTATAAAAATAAGCTGACATTTTAAGGAATGTCCATTATTATTAAAAGGGTTGAGCTTTACTACTCTAACCCAGGGCTTCTGACAACAGAACACTCTGGAGCAAAAGCCCATGGAAGTACAACAGAGAGGTACGCTGTGACAGAGAGCGGCTGCAACATGCCACCAACGCTGACTGTAATGATTTTTGAAAGAGCATGGGATGTGTAGATTTCCAAAGAAAAACTGCTTCGGGCAGATATCTGTAAAAGGAAAAAGTGGCAAGTGGCCTCTCTTCACTGGTGGCTACCTCTCCCACTGCTTTTTTTGTTTGCATGTGATCACTGACAACGGGGCAAGGAAAGGCAGTTTTTTCCATTTCCGGGTGGGTTTTTTTGTTTGTTTGTTTGTTTGTTTGTTTTAAACAAATGAGGCGATGCTATACCCCTGCATCAGTACTCCGTGGCTGAAAACCTTCCCTTCGAAGACTACCCATGTCGAAGCGGGTAGAGACCTCACAGCGTACTAATAAGGTATCATCCTTAATGAAGGTTCTTTGTCTTAGAGCTTCCAAATGCATAAAAGTCACGTAGCCAAAACCTTTTGGGTTCCGTGGGATTGTGGGTCTCTGGAAGGCCAGCAGCTCCGGTTTTGCATCCATTATCTCTTCGTGGTTTTGCCTTATCGGTGCTTCAGACTGATCAAGAATTGTAAGGCGTATTGTCCCTTGGAAGGGCCAAGGGAGATGGCTGTCATACTCTCCTTGCATTGTGTGGACAAAGAGGGATATATAGTTGGCACAGCGCTGAGCAGTTGGTAACTGAAGGTGCAGCCGCATGCACAGTTTGTATCCGGGTTTGCCTGTGTAGAATCCAGGGCTATGAATGACAACAGGTTTTTCCTCTTCTTGAGATTTCAAGTGCATAGCGAAGTTACCAATCTTCCAGATGTAAATCCCATTGCACTGCTGTGCTTCTATTTCAGCAACTTTGTCCTCAAGGGTTCGAATAGTTCTTTTGAGCTCACTTACATACATGCTCTGAGTTTCCATTTTCGCAGTCAGCTCCCGGATTTGATGGTCTTGTATTACAAGGCGACCTTCTAATTGTTGGATGGTTTCTTGGAAATTCGGGACCTCTGGGTGACACCCAGAGACCCGGGGCAGAGAGGCAGGATCATATGGCAGCATATCACGTTGAGGCACAGGAGCTAAAGCCAGGTTTAAACTCTGAACAGCTTGAGCCAACATTCTCATGTGTGACTGGGTATTCTCTTGCAGGTGGCGTGCCAAGTGAATCCTCTGCATCTAAAAAAATCAAACACAAGCCTTAGGTTGGGCGCACATACTGTAAGAACTAGGAAAGGGACCTAGTGAAGCCAAATAAAAGGTTTTTAAGTAACGTCATTACTACCCTCAATCCCCTATAACCCATCAGAATCTCCATCAGATCCTTAAGCCAATGAGATGATCTCGCCTCTTCGTCCACTGAAAAAATGAGGCTAGGTGCCCATCCATCTTTCGGATAAACTTCCCTCCCACCCATAAAAGTATTAGGTACTTCTCTGCTGACGCAGAGATCCCTTGTCCAAGATTATTGCTTCAGCTGGGGTCTAAATCACACCTGTCCCTTTTCAACACCTCAGAGGTACTGCTCAGTTACCCTCCTTCTTCTTTGTGCTCAAACATTCTCTCCCCCTAACCCTTCCCCTCAGAACATAATTATTAAAGTCTTCCCCATTAAAAAAAAAGGCGAACCTCTCCATTGATCTTGAGTTTCCCTCTAGCTAATACTGTTTTATCCCTCCTCCTTTTATAACCACCTGCCCTGGCTCTGATATCTCATTCATTATATAAATCTATTGCACATTAGACTCTTTCCTGTCTTCGCACTCAGATCACCAAGAATATCCCATTACATAAAAAATATATTCCTGATATAACATTTTTATTATAAGAGCAATTTGTGTATATTACAGAAAAATAGAAAATATAAATGATCAAAAGGAAAATAAGTTACCTATTATCTCACCTACCATTAACATTTTGATACCCTTCCTTTAAGCCTTTTTCTCTGCGCACATAAGCAATACAAAATTTTCCCACAAGACGTAATCATGCGATATATTATTTGCTCAGTTTCTTTTTTACATTATTAAATGTATGCTTATTATAAAAAAGTCAGATAAAAAAGCCTAAAAGAAAAGCAAGAGTGTAACTGCACTCTTTAGAAAGAACTTATCATAAATAATAATGTCTCAGACACCTGACAGAACTGTTTACTAATCTTCAAATTAATTCTGAAAACCATAACAGTACATTCTCCGTGTCTGGTTCATCAAGTTCTAAGACTATTTGCCATAGCTCCTTTTCCATACACACTCACTCTATATGATCTCAATCATACACCTCCCATTAACATCACTGAAAACTTCCCTAAATCAATATTCTGAGCTCTAATTTCTCTTTGGAGCTTAAGACTATATACGCAATGCATGTCAGTCACCACCATTCCCACTGGTATTCTACACTGCACGATATAACGGAATTTTCTTGATCTATATTCAACATTTAAAAGGAAAAAAAAAAAGAAACACCTTACCTTTTCATGGCAACCAAAAGTACTAAATGTGCATGGAATTGGGGCTGTAGGACAGTCTAGATCATAATGATTAGGCATCTGAAAACAAAAATAAAGGCTGAAAAATGTTTTTCCCTGCATATCATGTTCTAGTTTGATGAGATCACACTTGAAATAAAGATGTACATTTCATCTAAACAAAACCTTTATGTATTGTCTATGGCTGCTTTTGTATCACAATGGCAAAGTTGAACAGCTGCAACAGAAACTGTGTAGCCCACAAAGATAAAATATTTACTTCCAAAAGTCACAGAGAAAAAGAAATATCAGTATCTCATACCATCCCTTAAATCACTCAAAATTCATTTCAAGAAAATGAATTTATTCCTCTTGCTGGAAACTGGAACCCTCTAGTGGCATTTTAAAGAAAAAGCACCTTCTGATGTCAACCACGACTGTAAACTTATCCAGGACTCTCACTGTGATCCAGGCCATTTAACAGGGGCCAGTCAACTGCATACACTAACTAAAGCCAGAGACTATACCCAGTACTTCCCTCAGGACTGCTTTTCATAAATCTTATTTTGTTGAACTGGGCATGTTTTGGCAGCAATGGGGAGACTCAGATGTTAGAAGGTACATTATGCACATTAATAAAAGTTCTAAAGAATATCTCAGGTTTTGATCTGGAGACGCTAAAACATTTTTTAAGGTAAGATCCATTATGCAGAACCATATTCTTTGAAAGTGGTACCAAATTCCGTTTAGGAATTTAGTTTGGCTCTAGTCACAGATATTTCAAGCAGAAACGACATTAGAGACCATTTAACATAATCTTTCATTTTGCATAATCCGGAATAACAATCGGCAACATTTTTTATAAAGGGTCAGATAGCAAATATTTTCAGCTTTGTAGGCTCTATGATCTCTGTCCCAAGTACTCAACTCTACCATTGTGGTGGAAAATCAGCCATATATATATGACATACAGACACACGGGCATGGCTATGCTCCATTAAAACTTATTTATAAAAACCAGCAGTGGGCCAGTGTGGCTGGCAGCTTGGTTTGCTGACCATCAACTTTCTTGCCAGAAATCAATGGACAAGTGAGTAGCACAACCGGGGTCAAAAACTAGATTTTTCTATTCTTAACCTAGGATTCTTTTCCTACATTAAGTTTTATTTATTTATTTTTGGTTTTAGGTATGCTGCATGGTTTCCTTTAAATAGTAAAACAAAGCAAAGAGAAAAACAAAGTGACACTTCATAAGCAAAAAGAAGTTTAACACCTTTAAATTGAGGCTATGTTGCAAAAAAACTTGTAGGACTCTGTTAACAGACAAATGGAAAAGTTTAGTCGAATGACAGGTTTCACTTGCTTCTACTTAGTAAGGTAATCAATTATGATCTCTGGGTTAGCAGATTTCATGGGTGTATAAATAGTGACTAATATTCAAATTTTGTGCGTAAACTCCCCAAATGTCAGAAGACAGCAATTGGATGGAATTTTCCTTTCTCTATTAATAATAAAAATGGAGAATTTTCTCTCGTAACTACTTCTGATGATACCCCATCAGTGGTCTACAGGACAAATGAACAGTGGGGCTCCAGATCCTGGAAAATCTCAAATTCTCTTCAATATGTCTCCGTAGCTATTGAGACAAATCATGCTATGGAGAAAAACAGACCTGTTTTTTTTCTATTTCATTGTTCTTTCAGCTGGTCTCTGGATACCTAAGATTCTTATTTCACAGTGTATACATAAGTATTTAAGGTTTTTTTTTTTTTTTTCAAATGAGGATTTTTGATTATTTGTATCTTAAAATTACCTGGTTTTGTCTGGAAGGTTTATGAATATATATAAACATAAATACTAGATTAATGATTTAGAGATTTTAAATAGAGCTGAGTATTTTGTAATTTCTGAAGGTATTAATTTATATAAAAAATTTTCACAGAGTTCTAACACTTTTTCAACCTGTATTCATTTAGCCTTACTGATTTCAGTTTTCAATTAAAAACCTCACTTCTTTATTTATGGAAACATCAATTTATAAAAAGGAATTATTATACCTGTTCTCTGATGAGCATAGTATTGCAGTATTCACAGATGACATTTGCCAAAGGACAGTTCTGGTCATGGATCTAAATTTAATTAGAGAAATAGAAGAATCGCATGAGAAAATCTGAAAAAGTAAAAACAACCTATTTTTATAAAAAAAAAAGTCATTTTTTCACTATGAACAAATTAAGGATTTATCAGTGTATGTAAAAAAAGTGAGACTATATGTTATCTTCTCTCCCTTTGCCAGTGTAGTAATGAGATTCTTCTCCCATTCTAGCTTTTTAAAAGAATATGGTATTATGCAAAAAGAATCTTTTAAATCACTTCTTTTAAACTGAGGCAGAACACTTCTGCCTAGTTTAGACATTATTTACCAATACCATATTCACCATAGGCATTGTTCTAAAAATTTCCAGCAGCAGTATGATTGAATTAAAACTCTTATCAGGAGGGTTAAAGAACAGAAGCCTTAATAGGGCAGGAGGCTTTGGTGCCCAGACTCTCATGGGCCCTGGAAGGGTGAGCCTTGTTTTCTAGAATACAATGAATTTAAGAAATACTTAACCCTCCAGGTTAAGTCCATTTAATTTACTGAAGTTTAGGAACATATCAATTTGTTCTAATTATGCCTCGAACTTTTCCCCATTTTTAGCAAGTTTCATCAACTTAATGAATATGCTTGATTTCATGAAAAAAAAAAGTAGAGAAAATTACAAAGATACACTTAACAACCCATTTTCTTTTTTAAAGAGTAAAGCATAAGTCTTAAGTTATCATTCTACTTGTTTGTCTCTAATCCAAGATTGGTCATTAAAATATCACATACGAAAGTAGATTGGGATATATCTTTCCTAGGTTTTGTTATGTGCAGTGCAGATCTACTTATAGTGATTAGTATAAACATGTTTTCTAAGAAAGATATGCAAATATAAACCAGTTGTGGGTTTACTAAAATGGTTTATTGAACTTACTTGCTTAAAAATCAATCTTCCCACAACCGATAATATAGACTCAGAATTGGAGTAATATCCTCATCTACTGCTAACCCTCACGAGCATACATTAAAAAATTTAAGAAGTAGTGGAATTAACAAATCCAAGTTAGTACATGCCTCTTTATCTTCAAATGCCATTGATACAGCACAATTTCGACAAGAAACCTGTCTCCTTGGACACTCCTTGAGAATATGAATATTAAGATGGCATTTTTGGTAGGGACGTTGGCATTGGGGACAATTCGTAAGAGCAAACTCACAATGTGCTTGATGATCCTATAATAAGAAAAAATAATCTATTAGTATTTGCCAATCCTTAAGAAATCTAAATATAATCTCTTCTAAGAATATATTGTCAAAAGAGCCACCCCTTCCAAAGAAGCAAAATAAAGGGCACAAGTTACAAATATGTTTTAAATAGTTAATTTTGAATAGAACATAAACAATATTTAATTACCCATAAAACCACCAAACTAAGAATTTATTTAATTTTAAAGCAAATTCTTTCATTTGATTGCTTCAGTTAACCTCAAGCTATAGAAGGACTCCATTTAGCTAATAATAAAATGCACAATTTAGAAAATCAGAGAAAAAAGTACAATCAGGGAACTAATGAGACTTGTTGCTTATTTCAGAATGAAAGAAATGAAGCTATGGGATTAAAATATGATACCTATATTTAAAATGCTCTTGTTTTATTGCAGATAATGTTCACCCCAAAAATTTAGGAAAGATGCTGATTTCTTTTTTATTAGCATTAGGTAAAGGCAGAGTGGATGAAATAAAAAATTTCTGGTTTCTATTTATATTCAATCAAAGGGCTGGTATTTTGTTAACCAGTTATTATATGCTAGGCACTGGCAATACACAGATGGACACAACAAAGTCTCTATCCTCTAAGAATCCTCTAAGCATATATCCTCTGTTTGCATATATGCTAATGGCTAAAAAATAACCTTAATACCTCAAGATGCCTCAGTTCCATCTTGTGCAAACAACCTTTATTTGGACACTTCACCGTCAGAGAAAGAATCTCTCGTTTTGCAAAATTGTCAGGAAACAGTTGAGTTTCCAATAGTATTTCATTGTCAACTGGACATTTGTGACCTGCATCCCTGAAAAGAGATACATACATTTAGATATAAACATTTACATTAAAAAATACGACTTTTAAGACTCCACATATAAATTCTCCATGTATTATTTTCAATGAAAGATAATTTAACACACTATATTGCATAATAGCACCAAAATAAACAAATAAAACAAACCTGTCCTTTTTGAACAGTTTATAAACTGTTCTTTATGAAATAAATATAACTAGCACCATACCAGTTATCTAACAAAAACTATGGGATTTTATATTGTAGGATAGATTCCAAGCAAAAAATGAGAAAAATTAACTGAACAGCCACATTTTGATTGGCATATGATGACTAAAAACTAAGGAAAGGAATTCTGCAGTCTAGCAGGCCTCTGTTTTGTCAGCAGCTACACAACATACTAGTGGGGTGAATTAAATATGCTCATAATACCAATAATGTGTCTAGAGTGTCAATTAGTAGTACCCTTACAATGCCACATTTTAAGGTTTACTCTGAACAGTCATTATAACACTCTGGCTCATGTAACAAAACGTTTCCTTTATATTTATGCCCGGGGTACAACGTAGTAGGGCATTAAAGGGCCTCTATGTCCTATTTCCCAGTAGTTTCTCAGAGGTTGATATCATCTTATGATGGAAAAAAACCATCCTCAGTAAACGTGGGTGTCTGTCACTCCCCTTTAACTTTTTGGGATGTCACAATCTTCACTCACAAAATGTGGCAGGTCAGGTAGGCTATAGGAGCATCAATCAATCTCTTAAACATTTATTGGGCACCTCCTGTGTGTAAGCCAACAATGGCAGCTACGGTGGTAGATAAAAAGGTGCTGAAAAATGGAGTCTGCCATCGAACGTCTTAGAAATAATAAAGGTAAGACACAGTAAATCTTTAATGGGGCGCCTCTCACACTAATATTATTACACTGTCAAGTATTTTATGAGAAACACAGAAAGCTATCAACTCATTTTCTGATAAGCTATAAAGCTTATTTTCTCTTAGACATTCATCACTTAGGTTTGGGGTCCCAAACCTAAGTGATGAATGTCTAAGAGAAAATAAGAAGACCTTTACAAAGTAAACTTGAAACCATTACCCACAGAAATGGAACTGGATTAAGATGCATTTTGAGTCCCGGAATATAATGGATGAGACTTTTTAGAGCCATTCCTTTTAAGAACATTAGAGTCAAAGTAAGTGGTCATTTCTAGCTGAGAGGGAGATAGAAGCAAAAAGCCTCAGACTTCCTTTTGTG
Source organism: Rousettus aegyptiacus (assembly GCF_014176215.1). Classification (NCBI taxonomy): domain Eukaryota; kingdom Metazoa; phylum Chordata; class Mammalia; order Chiroptera; family Pteropodidae; genus Rousettus; species Rousettus aegyptiacus. Next base: position 101,660,585 of record NW_023416308.1, read on the forward strand.
GGTTTTACTTCCTTTTCAGACCATTGTCCTACTACTTTCATGAACATCGTGCTATTAAAAAACTGCTAAAGATCAGCTACCTTCCTGGGCAAGGGTGACATTTGGTAAAATACTGTGTATCTCTACCTACCTACAAAAAAATCAACAATCTATCAAGACTGAATCATGAAGAAACAAAATCTGAATAGACTGACTAATAGTGAGGAGAGTGAATCTGATCGAAAACCTTTCCCCCCGCCCCCCCCCCCCCCCCCGCAAAAAAAGTCCAGGAGCAGAAGTCTTCACTGAGGAATTCTACCAAACATTTAAAGAATTAATATCAAATCCTTCTCAAACACTTCCAAAAATTAGAAGAGGAAAGAATACTTCCAAACTACCTTGATACTAAAACCAGATTAGGACATCACAAGAAAAAAAGAGAAAAAAGTTAATTTAAAAGGGGACAAGAAAAAACAAAAACAAAAAGGGAGAAGAAAAACAAGACTGTGAGTAGCCAGCCTAACCTAATTTCAAATGTTTTCACTAATATAACTAGATGCCCATTTATTATAGAACATAAAATCCCCCACTTTTTCCATTTTTTTTTTCTGTACAGAACTTTTTAAGTCACCTAAAAATATTCCCACCTACTTTTCTGAATTATAGTAAAATGTATTTATTTCTTGGAAGATGAATTTGAATCATTCGTGGAAGTCCCACATAGCTTCATTCAGTTAACACAACCATGTCTTACTGAGCACCAACTATGTGTCAGGTACTATTCCTGGCACTTGGGAAAATATCAAGAAATAAAAATCTCAACCTCTGCTCTCACGGAGCTTTTCTTCCGACTGAGTGAAGGAGACTGGGAGTGTAGGGGAGACAGGAGGCGTGCTGTGGTATTAACGGTGTGGCCAGGGTACCTACGGGAAGGTTAGATTTGGGCCACAAGGGAGGGAGCAAAAGGCGTGAGCCATGAGTGTTCCAAACAGAACAGGTGGAGCCAACTCCTCAAGCAGGGGCATGCTTGACATGTTGAAGGAACAGCAACGAGTGAACTGGCAGAAGGAAGGAAACATAGCAGGGAAGAGGACAGAAACTAGATTATGGAACGACCATATAGCACCTTGCAAGGACTTCAGCTTTTACTTCCAGATGAAATGCTGCCATGTGCTGAGCAGAGATGACATCATCTTACTTATTTTACCAGGTTCATTCTGGCTACTACATTGAGAACAGTCTAGAAGAAGGCAAGGGTAGAAGCACGGAGGCCTGTGAGAGAGCCAACGGTATTTTAGAACAGGGTGGTAACAGTGGAGGCAGTGAGAAAGGTTTGAATTTCATGAAAAGTACCGGTTACTTTATAGTTATCCATAGATATCAGGTAACGGAAGAATTTAACATGGCTAAAATCATAATAACTGATCACTTACAGAGTCAGCATTCTTTGTACGGTTGAGATTATCACATTCTGATATCATCATTTAAGGTACATTTATGTTATTTTCTTAAGAGACACACCCTTGTCTGCAGCAGAATTGCTTTAAGTAGAAGTAGCTACTTACTTATCTGAGGGTCTGAGGAGGGTAGGAGATAAAAATTACCTTTCATACTACAGTTTGAACTAGGATAAGAATATAAATTTCTCAATTTTCTGTCCAGCGTTCTTTCTCCTCCAAGTAGTTTATGTATAAGACTACTCTTGGGATGTTCCATGTTCTTGTAATATTGTTCTCTGTATGACACGGTTCTTTCATATGCTCACACACCTGATTGATTTGATGATGCAGGCTTTGCAGAACCTGTGGCCGCACGGTGTCTGCACTGCTTCCCGTAGTGCCATCAAGCAGATGGGGCATTCATACTTGCTTTCCAGGGGTGGGTCGAATTCCACATCATATCCCTGGATCTCTTCCATGAAAGAGCTGGAGAGATTCCCCGTGCTGGCAGTTCCACTCACACTGTCATCTTTTGCTGCAGCACTGCAGGAGCTGGCCATGGCGGCGCAGCAGTCACTTTCAGACTGGCTGGACGCACAGCTGTTCTCACAGTTTAGCAGACTCATAGTAACGAGATTATCAATTGCTCTGCAGAAATAGCAAGAAAAAAAAAATCTTAACATGCACATACACACACATACACATCAAAGTTTACCTATGCAGGTCACCTAGTTGATATATATAAGCTGCATTACTATTATTTACAAAAAACTTTCCAAGTTTTTTGAGTTTTGCTTCATGACTACTGTTGTATAAATTAAGGAGTTCACGATCTAGTAGACAGAATATAAGGTTAGAAGACAAGTACCTCAACTGTAATAATTAGCTATACTCTAATTATCTGTTTAAATGTGTTTCCTGCAACTGAAGAATTTAATTTTCATATCCTCAGTACTCAGCACAAGATTTTTCGTGCTTCTGCTGAAGAACTTAATTATTTGTATGTCCTTCTGCCTTCAGCCAAGTCAAGTGACTATGTTTCATTATTCGATTGGAAAAACAAGTGAGGTTCTGTTTGCCTGTGGAAAATTGCTTTCATGGGTAAGTGGGACGCCCGCAAATTCTAAACCATTACAGTATTTATGAATGAGAAGCCAATGTCTAAAAGCAACTCACAGCCTTTGTAAGAGGTCTCTGTTGCAGGTAATTACACCTGAGGAAAATTCCTAACATGTGCCAGATATAGTTCTGGAAACAGAATGTAAGCCTCCAGTCAATATGGTAGGTAATTAGTCCCCTGTCTGTCTCATTTTTATATAAAAATCTAGGCTGCCACCATGCCAAATAGTGGGTTTAAAAAAGTAATCCTCTAGCTTTTTACCACAACAAATATCTTTTACATCTCAAAAAGATTTTGAGTAACATTTGATGAGCACCTACAAAGGATGAGGCACGGTTCTGGCTGCAGAAGCAATACTGGGAAGGGTAAAGAGCTTATGTGCTGGAATCAATCTGGATTTAACTATTTTCTCCATCACTTGGTGTATGACCTGGGCATTTCTGTGCTTCATTTTCCTCATCTGTATATGGGGATAATAAGAGAATCCATCTCAGAATCACTGAGTTAAATATGTTAATATGTGCAAAAGCACTTAGAACTGTGCCTGGAATTAAGAATGAGTTATTGTCTACAGCCATGCTACCCTGAACAAGCCTGATCCTGTCTGATCTAGGAAGTTAAGCAGGGTCAGGCCTGGTTAGTACTTGGATGGGAGACCACCTAGGAAGACTGGTACTGTAGGTGTAACAATTAATAATTTTATACCCTTCCCCCCAAAGTGGGAACTATGGTGCTTATTGACTATTCAACTAATAAGCGACAGAGTTGGGATCAGAACCCAAGTCTAACTGACTTCAAAGCCTGTGCACTTTGTACTATACTATGTTTGTCTATTTCTACTTTGACACATTTATCTATAAAGCTGCATTTAAAAGTTCTCTCCCTTTATTTTTATTACACTACACTAAGGTGCTGCACATAGCTTCTCCTAAACATGAGCTGTCCAGCATTATTTTGCTGGGTTGATAGAATTTCAATGAATCAATAAAGTTAAGGATGGCATATTGTTTTCCTTTTAACATTTCTGAAAAGTTAAAGATAGCTCCCAAAGCCTTGTTATCGCTAATGTAGACTCCTAAGGATGACTCAGTATAGGCTGAGAGGAAGGAAGGAATAGCAAGATAGTGGCAAACAGAATAGTCATATCTGTGCTCCAGGATGGGATTTAAGGCCCCTGCTACACGTTCCAAATCTCAGGATATATGACATTGTTATGCTGCACTATTATACCCTTTATTTTTCTTCCTATACACATTTTTATGTCTAATTTGTTCCTTAGGTAAGTAGAATTATTAGGTTAAAGGGTATGCAACCTTCTGAGGTTTCTGATAATACTGGCATCAAAGGCTTTTTAATTCCCCCTCCCCAAAGCAGAGTAAGTTCAAGGAAACTCATTTTATATACCTTTGACAATTCAAGGTATGGTTATCTTTTCAATCTTTAATCATTTTATTTTTTAAAGTAAAATTACTTTGAGAAATTAATATTTGGTATACAGTATATATCAACGTGCCAGGCAGAAGACAAAGGCAAAAGTTACTGAACTAAGCCTACTTTTACTGCCCAAATGTCCAATTAAAATTCGGTTTATTGATAGTCTATATACTGCCCTCTTGCAGTCTAGTTCCAAAGACCTGAAAGTCTTTTTTTTTTTAAGGCGAGGCAACCTTTGGTTAACCTCAGATTGCAAGGACCTTGTCAACTTACAATCCCTTACTTTTTATTTTTTTATGCCTACAGAGCTCCTGGGCTTCCTAGGTGGTCTCCCATCCAAGTCCTAACCAAGCTCCATCCTGCTTAGCTTCTGAGATCAAGCGAGATCCGGCGTGTTCACAGTGGCATGGCTGTAGACCTTGAAAGTCTTTTGAGACCTTTTATAGCAAATGTGTTATTAAGAAAACCTGTGTAACCAATAACACTTCCTTAAAAGGAATTCCACTATAGGAAGGCAGTGTAAGACATGAAAGTGAGTGCTCTTAAAAATCTAGATGTTTTCAGTTTTCACATTACTTTTCATGTTTTAAGAATAAAGAAGCTTTACATCCTCCAAATAAACTTTTTCAGATAGTGACTCTTTATGTCTACAGTATATATATAGTCCCATGTAACTATAATGCAAAGGGAAAATTAAGATAAAACAGTATTTTGAGTTCCATTTGGTATTTTTATGTTTACTCTTTCTTTGTAGAAAGTCAAAACATTTCCCCCCTTTATCTTTAGGGGCTGTGATGACTTAACTGAAAATCACTTTCATAACTACAATGAATACTTATTGACAGAGAACAAAAAAGTGCATTGAGTCAGCTATAGAAGGGAACTGAGGATGATCTAGCACCACAGAGAAAATATTATGCTCTATTAGGATTATTTTTAACCTCACAGGTATCCACAGGTATCCATTTCATGAGATGTTACAAAAGCAGGCTTTGGCTTCACATAAACTGTGAAAGATGATATGAGTGGGGCCATATTAAAAAAGAGCCAGAGTGGCCACTTCAGAGGAACTGCTCTGCACGTCTTGTGTTTCTTTATATCCTGAAATGGATCAAACCAACATCCCAAGAAGTCAGTAAGAACAAGAATATCTTGTCTGTTAAGAAGTGATGGATGAAAACGGACTTTGCTGATGACCAAATCACTATCAATCAATGAAGTACAAAATCTAATTTTACTTTATCCAGCACCAAAAACTTCTTCTTTAATACAACTTACCTCATCTTTTTCCCTTTTTTCCTGTAAAAACCCTGAGCCTGCTTGAATCCGTTTTTCACAAATTGCAATTCTATTGGATCCCAAATAAATGCTTACTGCCTCTCATTTCGCTTTTGATTTTTAAGTTAACAAAGCCAAAATAAATAACAGTGACCATATATTCTTACCTATAAGGATTTCTTACAGCCTCTTTTCTACTCTAACATTTAGAATTTATGTGGCTCTCTACAGGAAATAATAGTAAGGGACAGAACAAAGTTTAACTTCATGACTGCAATTTCCTTTTTGCAGCTGTGAATCTAGTACAGTAATAAGCACTGCCTTAGTTAAAAATTGTGGGATGTAACTAATTTGACTGCAAAAGGAATGAATAGTGAAAACAGCCTTGTCTAAATCATGGCTTAAATTCACTTTTTAGTACCTGGAAATATATTATAGTTCAAAAAATATACCATTAACTGTCTTGGGGCAGCAAGGGGTAGGAGGAGTAGGGTGATGCACAAAAATCTGTTTCCCTAAGATCAAGAGATGTTAATGAGAGAAAAGGTCCAAGCTAAAGAAATCAACAAGTCATATCCTGAGCTGGTCAATTTTAAGTTAATGAAAAATCATTCATGGCTAAACATATAACTTATATAAAAGTAAAGCCTTGTACAACAAAGTACTGAGAAATTACCTGGAATTTGCTGCTAGCTCTAGAAGTGTGCTATTTACCAACTCCTTAAAATTTATTCTTAAAATACAAAGATCTGCAAATGTACTTCAAGGCCTAAGAAGTGCTGCAAAATAATTAATTGTTCTATCTTAATTTTAAATACAGATATAAATATAGGAGCGGTCACCTTCCTAGGCACTACTTGCTCTCCAGGTGGCAAAGATATGAAGAAAGTCTTTCGAAATCCAAGTAGCCAAAAATTTATCCGCAGGAAATACCTCACGTTACAGTTCTGAAATACTGATGTACACAGTGTATGAAGGTTGAAACTCTGATCATCGCATGGGCAACAAGTGCCTGAAACATCCTTTCCTTGAGTTACAAAAGAGGCCGCCTCCTATATCTCAAAATCAGAAAAGCCCCTTTTACCTTCCCTAGTCATCTCGGGGGAATGGATAAAATGCCAGTGGCCAGATTCACAAGGGCAACACTTAGATTTTCTTTACAAGTTCGTCTCATTTCAATGCCTGTGTAGCAAGATATTTAGTAACTTGCTTTCCCGAGAAACAAAAGAAACACGCAAATACTGTATATTCAAGCTGCGAACACTTTAGGTGCTTTCTGTTCACATTCACGGCAGTCCTACCTCTCAGCTGGAGTTCCCCTAAAGCCAAATACTAGGAACAGCTTTATCAACCCAGCGTCTGGAACAATCGCTGGAACTACCGAGTGCAGGGGCGGGGAGGAAACATTCGTGTCATCTGAACTTAAAAAAAAAAAAGAAAGAAAGAAAAAAAAAAAAACCCTTGCTGCCTGGGATCTCTATTGAGTTCAACAGGGAAACCAAAAATTGCTTTGCCGTGACAGAGGGAGTCGGTGGAAACTTAAAACAGATTTTTTTTTTTAAAAAAAGCTGGTAACTTCTTCGAGAGGACGGGAAAATCCAGGAGGCAATTTCTGGGAAAGGGAATATGCGGGGTGAGGGGAGGTAAGGCGGCCGAATTTGGCGCGCGATTCCCGCCAGGGAATGGAGTGAGTGGGGAAGGAGGTCCCCGCAGGCCGGGAGAGCAGAGAGGAGTGGAGAAGGGGCGACGTCCCCAGCCTCCGCAACGCGCACAGACCGGGGCGATGTCCTCCATCTGTGAAAACGAGAGGGGGCGGCGTCCGCAACCTGTGCGAAGAGAGGCCGCGGCCGCGGGGAGACATCAGAGGGAGACTCACCGCTCTCGTCTGCTGGGGCGCCGACTCCACCCGGCCGCACGACTCCGCTCAGCTAAGGCACCAGGAAAGGACGGGGACCGCGCTCCGAGCCGAGGCGGCCCGGACGCCAATCTCCCGGCCCGAAGGCCGCCGCTCCCGCGTCTCCGGGGCGCCCGGAGCCCGAACCTCAGCAGCGGACGCCTCTCCTTCCGCCTTCTCTGCCCTCCCAGCGGGGACAGGGGCGGGGCAGGGCGGAGGGAGGCGCAGGGAAGAGACAGAGCGGCCGAACTGGCCCTGCGCGCCCCCTGGTGGCGGTCCTCCAAAGCGCGCGGGCTGTGACGCAGGCGCGTGCGGGCAAGTCTAGCTGTCAATCTAGAGCGCTCCGGCTAGGCTTTTCCAGCTCCGGTGGCTATCCCACTTGGGTATTCGTAAACACCGCAGTCCTGAATGTGTGTGTGTCTAAGTGTGTAAGTGTGTAAATAAAAATTATGGCGACGAGAAGAACGAGTTCTTTCCAGGAGTAACTGTGAGCGATCTGGTGAGCGACTGCAACAAAAACAGTAATCCAGAAACTGTATTTATAGCTTCCCTATCCAAGCAGGAGAAACCCCCAACTGGGCTAGATCACTTGACCTTCGGGAATTCTTAAATCCTTCCCCAACTCAACTTTCATTGCCACGGAAGTTTCCATGATAGGTAGAACCCTCGATTAGCACCTTGTCCTTCCCCTTCAACCAGTCCAGGAGAGTCAAGCCATACATAAAAGTTTTTTTGAAACTGCTGCCAACTATACCATCCCCTTTTTTTTGGGTCAATGTCATGAGAAAGCTATTTGAATCCCCTGTTTAACTGAATACAAACCTCTAAAGAATGTAGCAGGCACTTTGCAAGAGATGCAGCAAAGATTTTCACCCACCTCTGCAAACTTGAGTCATCATTCACTATTACAGGGTGGTGGTTTTCATGTGTATGTGTCCTGAAACCAGAGTGCTTCATTCAAATCTAGTTTTTTCCCCTTTATAAATTATATGACTTCAGATAATGAATCTGACTTTCTTCAAATTTTTCATCTCTTATTAAAATGGGGAGAATAATTGTACTTACCTGATAGGGTTGTTGAAAGGGTAAGATTAGTTAGTAAAGTAAATAAACTAAGATGACCTAGGACACAGTATATTCTCAATAAATGACAACAATACTGTATTTCCTGCTTTCTGGCTATAGGTATTCATAGAAAATTCGTATGTTTTCAAGATAAGGATCTACCACTGGCCGACTTTGTCTGCTCCACCCCTTTTAAAAAATGTATTTTGAAATATGTAAGACATACAAAGAATTGTACACACATTTGTGTGCTCAACGCCCAGCTCAAGAAATAAAACGTGGTTAGTAGGATTGCTAGCCCCTATGTATTCCTCCACAGCGGCCTCTCTGGCTTTATAAAAATAAATCATTTATGGGATGACAAAGGGATCATTAAATGAAAATAAGAGATGGAAAAAAGGAAGAGTAAGGGAATTAGACCTCCTTCCTCGTATTAGTATGAGTTCTGGGGCCAGTGATGGAACCTCCATGAGGTTCAGTTTCCTACACCATAAAAACAGGGATAATATTTATGGGGCTAATACTTGTCAGGATAAACTCATAAAAATGTATGTAAGAGAATCCAGCATTGGACTTTCAAAAGATTAGGTTTTATGTGTTCTTTACCATTTTTATAAGCAACCTCCAGGGGCCTCTTCTTACTTTCAAATATCCTATTTATTTTTCACAATTTTATATGTGGTGGAGAGTTTTAGTATTCACCCATGGCCTGGACCTCACAGGAAACTTACACTTTCCTGTCACTTTGCAGTCAGACAGTGTCATATGACTAGTTCTGGCCCAAAGCCTATTAGAAGAAGGGATGCATGTAATTAAAAGGCCAAGGCATTTGATTTTCGTTGCAACACTCTCTTTCCCATGTGGCAATCGAGGAGATCATAGGGCAGGTATAAGAGGGTGGATCACTAAATTGCTCTGTGGAGGGCAGGCACCTTGGAAAGTCAACTCGCTTGTAGTGGATTTGCATGAGCAGGAAACAAATTGGTGTTGTTTTAAGTCATCAAAATGTTGGGGTTGTGTCTTCTGCCGGATAACACAGGATAACAAAGTTTTACTCCTGACTCTGCCTCTTATTAAAATTGGGACCTGATCAGGTGTCTTCATCCATAAAATTGGAATAAAATTTACCCTGTCTTCTTTTCAGAGCTGTTATGAGTTCAAATGAGATTATATATGTGAAAAAGCTTTGCAAATTAGGAAGTGCTATATAGATAGAAGGAATATTCTGATTAGTAGAGTTGCTTGATATGTATAACAACCACAATACCCAGGTTTTCTGAAATGCTGCTAATTTAAAATATTTTGTGCAGTTTTCCTTAGTCAACCTAAAGTTAATCAAAGCGTATAAAAATATTGTCACCATATCATTCCCGAATTGCTGTTTTTCACATTCTGTTTGAAACATGAAATAGGATACACCTTGTAGGCTGTTGCAGGTGGGGGTGGGTGGGTGAGAGATTTTTTCCCCTCAAACATTTAGCAATAAGATTTCCCTCTAAGAGTTAAATTATAAAATTAAGGCATGATTCATTAATTTGAAACATTTATTGAACAGCCATTATGTGCATGTGGCAGTCAGTCTTGAAGATGTGTTTATGTTCTGATGATCCCCTTCCACAATGAATAGAGTGTAACCAATGGGATGTGAAAATGACAGAATGTGACTTTTTAGGCTAGGTTGTCTCCAGGGTTCCAAAGGAACCAACTCAAGAATTCACAGTTACTAAGGGAGAATTTCTTGGAGGTCAAGGAGAGATTCATTAAGAAATATTCTAAGTGACTGCATCTTATTTCATTCAGAAAACGAGCTCAAGACAAACTATAGTGTTTTATCCATCCTTCTTTCCTTCCTTCCTTTCTTTCTTCCTTCTCCTTCCTTCTTTCCTTCCTTCCTTCTTTCCTTCCTTCCTTCCTTCCTTTCTTCCTTCCTTCCTTCTTGCCCTCTCCCCCTCCTCTCCCTCCCTCCCTCCTTCCCTCCCTTCTTCTCTCTCTCTCTCTCTCTCTCTCTCTTTCCTTCCTTCCTTCTTTCTTTCTCTTCCTTCCTTACTATCTCAGCTTCCATCCATTTGTCTATGCACCCATCTATGGTCTGTACATCTATGTTAGAATTAAAATTCATGAATAAAATGATTTTCACGATTTTGATTGAAAACTGATGGAAAGTAAATCTGATCGGTTGAATTGGTTTGTCAATGAGGACTGGCTTTATTAGTTAGATTACATAGTAGATTTTCCTTATAAATTAAATGAGAATTGAATGATGTGTACGTGCAGCTCCTAAGTGTTTTCAAAAAAACACGCAAGGCATGTATAAAATATACAATATGGCAGAATCACATTCTTTGCGATTGTTCGAACTTATTATAACATTTTAGATGCCAACCTAAAGTATCATCTTACAAAAGCGCCTTAAAGTGAGAATCTTTTTCACAGCAGAAACAGGAAGAGTGAGAAAGTAAATATGTTAACCTTTGAGAAAATTATAGATCAAGAAAGACTGAGTTAATCAGAACAGGAATTAGAGATGATGGTGATGGAGCCCAGAAAAAAGTCAAAGGTATCCAGTGTGGCATTTCCCACATGCATTCGATTTAGGGGAAATGCCATGCATCAAAATCTCCCCTTAGCTGTCCATTTTCAAAGGCAGGAGTTTTGGAGATGACCTGATGTCATCAACCTTTGAGTTGTAAAAGCAATTACCTATTGAATGAGTTCATGATTGCTAACAGTGGCTAAATGAAGCTGATGGATTTCAACAGAGGATTCTGGCCTTGGAATAGATTGCAAGTACAATAAGTTTCAGGGTAGTCCCCACCATTTCTCCCTCCTTCCTCCCATCCCATTCTACCAAAATAAGGGAAAGTTCTCAGAGAGCAAAGGAAGGAGTAGATGAGGAGTGAAGGGGTAGGGGGTGGAGCAAAGAGGGCCGGGTGAAGGAGGTGTGTACACATGTGGGTGTGTACTGGAAGGCTCCTGCCAGTAACAACAGCAGGCTTCGATGGCGCTGTTCCCTTGGCCCAGGCCACTGTCCAGACTGAGGGCAGACTGAGCCGCTAGGAGCCAGACGCTTAGTTTTGGAGCCCGCCTTGAAATCAGTGAGAGTCCCCCATATTGTCAGTGGCAATGAGTTTCTTTGGTAAAGCCTGTCTACTATGAAGGATCTAAAATTCTTGCCCTTCCCTCTCTACCTTCTTCCCAAATCCACACCAAGAACCTAGACTTTTTGTGGCCACACTCATTTTTCCTGCTTTCGGGGAAAGGAGGGGATATCTTCATTACTTGGAAGAATGGGGAGGATAGGCACCTTTTCATGGCATTGGGACCAATTTTTTTCCTAGTTTCACCACTGCTCATCAAGCAATGGTGAGATAATAAGTTGATTCAATTTATTGCTTTCATTGAGGGAAAGAATGTGCTAGGCATAGGAGGTAAGTATCTGATCTAGCTGTGAATTTTATTTTTAACGTAAACAATTACTTTAATCTGATTTGTATATCTATTTCCTGTGAGCTGCATAAGTGTACAGGCACACTGGGTGGATAATACCAATTTTTGAACTGATAGAGCTAAAGGTCAGATTAATTCACCAAGGTAAATAATACCTTATGGCTTCTCTTGGTACATTCTTTTCTGGACACTTTTAAAACAATTGCTATTAAGAAAAATCATCCAAAACTTCAAATAAAGTGAGAGGAAAGCTACATATCCTTTTGGTGTCATTGTTTAACATGTTCACCTAATAATTATTTTATTATCTACATCTGAGAATTCACCTATGTTTGACTTTGCCAATTACTATGTGATTAAAGACCAGACACTAAAGTTACACATTAACTTAGAGATTTCTGTCCAATAAGAAATCTAACCCAAGAGGTTAATGCACTATAGGATATTAACCAGTTTCTTACCTATTAAGCAGTTAAATTAATTTCAACTTTTCTTTGACTGATTATATAAAAATCTCTGTTTTTCCAAGTCTCCTTTGAACCAGATATATCAGCTTATTAATTTACTAATTAATGGATCGAATAAAATCTTAGATGCGTGTTCATTCTATGTTTGTATAGAAGTCTCGCGTTTAATTTTTTGAAAATTATTTTAATGCTACACCATGTCTGTTTGACTCTGCTTCTTTCCAACATTCTCATAGTGAATAAACTGCTCAGTCAGATTTTTCCATGTTTGATGTTTGACCTCGTGAATGAGACAATGTCGATCCTTTCAGGATGTTGGGATTCTTATTTAAAAAAATCATAACCATGGCACTGTAACACAAAACCAAAAATGTATCTTTAAGATTTTAGCTTACCCACATTCTGGAATGCGTAGAGGCTAAATTTTGAGGAAGGTTCTGAGTCTGAAAGTCTCATTTGTATGTGTTCCTGCTGGTTGCTTGGTGTGGAGACTCCCATGCAGCAGCAGAAAGTGGGGTCTCTGAGGCAGGACAAGGACAAGTGTCCTGCGCTGTGGCTTGAACTTGCTCGGTGGGAAGAACAGGAAATATATCTTCAGTGTTCGATTAGAATTTATAACATAATTTCCCCCCAAAGGCAATTAAATAACTAATATTAGTTCCCTCGAATTGCTCACCATGTAGTTGAAATAATGTCTTTTATGCAACAGTATTATTTTCAGTAATTGTATTTTTTCATTGCAATAAGTCACATAGTCTTCTGTCGGGGAGACTGGAAGATTAGTTCCAATTTATAACATGGTTCTTATAGAAGATACGTATTTCATTTGGAACAACTAAATAAAAATGCTTTTGGGGCGAACAGACAATTCTTTGATAGATTGGGAACAGCCTGCAATGAGACCATGAGGTTTATTACAATGACAAAATTGAGTAAATTAAAAGCTGCTTTACTAAAAAAGGAAATGGAAAGAGTGTCGTGTGTGTGTGTTCTTAGTACTATCACACCTTTGAGTTCTTTTTTTGTTTTTTAATCACATACGGTAGGACACACTCCAGGTTCTTCTGAAGAACCTGGATTTGCATTTTTTATATGGTGTTGTTATTAATACCTCATGATTATTAAGAAGAAAATAATTTTCAATTTCAACATTTCATTCACTAAAAATGTTATACTTTCATCCCAGTTTCTGGATTTCCTCAGTAGAACATCGCTTTAATGAATAACACAAGACTGACAACTTCCATATAACATGTTCTGGATGATAGCTTATACTCTGCTGCTGTAGGGAATACAACATACAATAATGTGGAACTAATAATGATCTTTGAAAATTTGACTTGTGCATGTTGGAAGATTTCCAATCTGGTTTTCTGAAGATGGTAATGGTGGTGTTTTCTTCTTAGGGGCATTTGTTAAGAGCCATTTACATTTTGTTTTGTTTTGTTTTCTGTACCAGTGAACTAGAGACATAAAGGATCAATGCCAGAAGGTGATGAACAAGAGATAATTTTAGCCATGACTGGAGAGGCATACTTTCTGATAGGAAATCTCTCTAAACTAAATTGGGGAAGAGCCAACTATCATATTCCAGAGAGGAAATAAAGTATTAGAAATTCAAACACAAGTGGAAACTGCAATGATTCAGTAGCTTTAGTTCCATTTGCTCTTAAAATAGTTTATATTTATTTTGCTTCTTAAATCAAGCATTCCCGATGTAATTAAAATGCCTCAAAATAATATTAAAGAATGTACACTTTCCTACTCATATGGCTATGCCTACGATAAATTTACTATCTTTCTAAGGTTATTTCTACTATATTTGCTTTTATAATATATCAGTAAACTTTCATGCATGAATCTTTGCCCACGTGAAGATTCTTTGCATGAATCTTTGACTTTAACATGGATTCCTTCAATGGACATTGGTAAATCAAAGGCTGTGGATATTTATGACTTCTCTTACAAATGACTTTCCAGAAAGAACGTCAATTTGTGTTCCCTTAGTTATTGGTGTGTATCTTACTCATTTTCCCTAGAATTCAAGGATCAAATATTATGTTTAAAAAATGAACACATGTATAAATAATTTTAAGAAAAAATTAAAATTCACATGCAACAAAATAGTCATGTTACAGAAGGGTAAAAAATAAAAGGTGGAAGTTTTCCCTTACATTTCTGAAACTCAGTTCTATTTTCTTGAAGTAAACACTGTGATGGAAAAACATACAACCAATTGAAATGTAACACCAAGGCCTTGCTATTTATATAACTACGTTTGGTAAGGAGGGGAGTGATTACCTGTTAAGGCTTGGGGATCATGATAGCACAATCTCTATAAATATTACCCAATATATATCCATATTTAAGTTCCTGCAATTGTATCTGAAATAATCCTTTAGAGCTATTTCTTTGGTTTAGTTTTCTAGCCAGGATTAAGTTTGCAATTGCATTTGCATTTGCTTGTCATTAATTTTTTTTAAATTAAACTTTAATTTCGAGATAATTGTAGATTCGCAATAGATGCAGATGCAATTGTAAGATACAGTACAGAGCACTCCCATTTACCCTTTATTCAGTTTCCACCAATGATAACTTCTTGCAAAACTGTACCACAATATCACAATATCTTGCTCTTGATTGACTATTTCCATCACCACAAGGATCCCTCCTGTTGCCCTTTTATAGTCAAACCCACTTCCTTCCTGCTTCTATTTTCCTTATACCCTGGAAACCACTAATCTGTTCTGCATTTTCATAATTTTATCATTTCAAGAATGTTACGTGAATGGAATCATATAGCATGTAAACTTTGGGGTTGTAATTGGCAATAGACGTTACTGTACAGGTTTTTTTGTGTGAACATAAATCTTCATTTCTCTGAGTTACGTGTTCAGGAGTGCACGTGCTGAATCCTATGGTACTTACATTTTAGCTTTTTAAGAAATTAACAGATAGTTTTCCAGAGTAGCTGTACCATTACACATTTTTACCACCAAGGTATGTGTGTGTCAGGTTTATATTAGCCATTCTGATAGATCTGTAATGGTTTTAGTTTTCCTTTCCCTAATGGCTATGATATGTAAATGTCTCTTTGGCAAAATGTCTCTTCATGTCTTTTGACTATTTTCAGATTGGGTTGTTAGTCTTTTCACTGTTATCTATTTTGATTTAGTTTTAGTATAAGGTGTGAGACGAGGTCAGCTTCCTCCTGTCTTCCCTCCCTCTCTACTATCTTTCTTTCTTTCTTCTTCTTCTTCTTTATTTTTTTTTTTGACTTTGACTATCCAATTACTTTAGCATCATTTGTTTAAAAGGCTACCTTTCCTCTACTGAATTGTTTTTGCACCTTTGTAAAAAGTCAACTGGTTTGAAAGCCCGTGGATACAGAGATGGATGGCCGTACCACATTTTGCTTACCCATTTATTCCTTGACGGACACTGGGTTGCTTCTATCCTTTGACAACTGTGTTATCTCGTGGCTGCTGTGGGTCGAATCTAGGCAAGGCTCAGCTGGTTCTTTGCTCAGCTTTTCCCTGGGCTGCAATTTCATCAGAGACATGACTGGGGAAAAATCTGCTCCTAACTCTCTCAGGTTGTCAGCAGAATTCATATCCTTGAGGTTATATGACTGAGATCTTCATTTTCTTCCTGGCTGTTGGCCTGTTCACAGTTATGAGAGGCTTCCAGACTGTCCCTGTCACATGGCACCTCTATAGTCCCTCTCACAATGTGGAAGCTTGTTTCTTCAAACCAGAGAGAGAGAAAAGTCTCTCCTGGCTCCTAAGACAGGGTCTCATATGACATAGCATAGTCAAGGGTATGATGGTTGCCTTTGCTGTATTCCCTTGCTTAGCTCAAGTTACAGGTTCTACCTGAATTTAAGGAGAAGAGATTTGTACATCATGTTTTTAGACACTCTTCTGTATGCGTAATTTATTTCATGCTACATTTAAAAATAAATTACAAAGAAAAAATCGCATAGATAGGTGAAATGTTGAAGATGTTCTCTCTATCATCTATCTATAGCAAATTAAAAACAAAAACAAACCACTGCAGGGAGGCAATAGTTACCCTAATCATAGAAGAAATTTAAAAAAAGCATCAAATAGCATAATGAGAGTTATTTTATATCTATCATATTTATTAAATTTTGGTTTTAAAAGATAATTTTTTCAATGAATGGATTTTTTCAGGATTAAAAAAATATTATTCTTTAAACTTAAAAATTTTAATAGCTTATGCCTTGGAAGAGATTTCTGTTCATTATTTTTATCTGAATGTAGTGATGAGCTCCCCTGAAGCTAAAGCTTTTTGTTTAGCGTTGGAAAATTGACTTCAATTATATCTTGAGTAATGCTTTTATTCTGTTTGATTTGACTAGATTCAATTATGTTTGGGGGATACCCACAATTCTTTGGGTTTCATTTCGCTATCTCATTTATCCAATAGTATTTATTCCTGTCTTTTTCCTCTCATTACTTTCATCTCTTCATTCATTTCCTATGTGATCCAAGAGTGTTTCTTCAATTTGTCTTCTGCATCACCGCTGCAAATTTGTCTTTCATAGCATCTAAAGTATTTATTTTATGCCTTCTCCGGAGGTGTTAGTTTCATTGCACTTCCTTTTTATCTTGGTTTATCTTCTTATCAAAGCCCCTTGTTGTTCAATAGATGTAATTTTGTATAGGAACAAAAGTAAATAAATATTTTACCATTTTTCTTCTGTTTCAGAAAAGCCTTTCCACTGAAATATTTTGTCACTAAAAAAGGCTTTTCTTTGTGCTGTAGAATTTCTTCATCACTAACATACTTATTTGGTTCTATTATTTATCTTAGAAAGAGAATTCTGTGTAGAGCTGGTATTAAGAAATACTTACATCTATTTCAATCAGAACCCTACACTTTTCCTTCCAGGGACTATCTGTAGTTTCTGCTTGTGTTTAAGGCCGGACCTACCATGCACAGAAAAAACAATGCTAGCTTTTTTCCAATTGTAAAACTCTTCAATGCAAATGCAAAGAGACTCACATTGAAATTGTTTTTACTTGATTGAATGGGTTCTTATTTGACAGAATAAGAAGGGAAATAGGGATAAGCTCCTGGCTTATTGTATATTTGGCAGGCTCCGTTTAGTTTTATAACATTGTTTTTCTCAAATGGTAAAACAAATACATGGTCACTGAACAGAGACTAAACCTTACATGCATCTAAAACTGTAGTTGCAGAGAGGCAAAAGAAGTTTTATGGAGAGGCTTTCTGAGGACTCTTTAACCTTTCCCTTCTGCCTGGTTAGTGCAGTGCTGCTTGCCTGAAATAGATTTTTATTCTTGCCTTTGTAGTTGGCTTCCCAGATACTTGCAACAGCTACTTATCAGAGGCAGATTCTCTATTCTGCTCCATAAGCCAGAGTCTTTCTACTTGGGCCACCCTGTTCATCATGGCAGCCTCCCTCCCTATCTCCAAATTGGAAAGTTTCTCTGGGTCTGTACTGTAGGTTAAGAAGGGGGCCTCAATTCGATCCTTTTTCTTTCCTCCCTCTCTTTCCTTTCTCTCTGTCTCTGTCCTCTCCTTTTCTTTCCTATTTTCCTCTCAGGTTATTTTCTCTGCCACCATTGTAGAGTAGGCTGGGATTCTATTATGGTCTGAATTGTATCCCCCCCCCCAGTTCATACATTGAAGTCCTAACCCCTAATAGGACTGTATTTGGCAATGGAGGCCTTAAAGAGATAATTAAGGTTAAACGGGGTCATGCGAAGGGGCTCTAATCCAATAGGACTAGCTTCCTAAAGGAGAAGAGACAGCAGGGATGTGTAAGCACAGAGGAGAGACCATGTGAGGACACAGCAGACAGGTGGCCATCTGCAAAGCAGGAGAGAGGCACCATGAGAAGAAACCAAACCTGCTGACTCCTTGATCTTGGACTTCCAGCCTCCAGAACTGTCAGAAATACATTTCTCTTTAGTTCTGTTCCCAGTTCGTGGTATTTTGTTATGACAGCCCTAGCAGACTAATATAGATACTATCTATCCATCATTTCTGCTAATCTATAGAGATTCCTTCTGTGAATCTTGGCACGTGTCTAATTTTTATCACTAATGTCTTATACTGCTGAAATTTCCTCTCCTTTTGCATGTTTTATAGGCATTTTTATGTGGCATTGGGAAAGAAAGGTCCACTGGCCTTCCCTTAATCTCCTTTGAACCTTTACATTTCTTATGGCCTCTAGCATGTAATTTGGCAGTTATATCCTATCTTGTTACATTCATTAATAGCATCAGCTTTAAGATCATCTGCCCAATTAACCCATAGATTGCAAGTAGCCGGTTATCATGTTCTGTAATCCTTGTCTAGCACAATGCTTATGCTTAAAAAACTGGAGGGTTGGTCAATTGCTTTAAAATCTCGAATTTTGGATCTAGAGTACAGGGATCTTCTTGATTCTCTCTGTTTCCTAGGTTTAGATGATGAATTCAGATTCTGCTAAAAGTGAAGGCAGTAGGTGCTGGACCATCTATCAACAAATGGGAGTATTTTGGAGCCTCCAGTCTGGTTTCTGCTTGAAGTGATATGCTGTTCAGTTGTTTTCCTCTGGGACCCAGAGGCAGATGTAGACAAACAGCAGGTGAGGAGGAAGAGCTGGGCTGAGCAGGGGGAGAGCTGTAAACAACGGAAACTATATTAAGAAAAAGCATCTGCAGCGCTTGTCTCAATCCTGCCACCCACTGGGCATGTGACTGAATTGACTTTTCGCAGTCAGCTCATCAGTGACAGGCGTGGAATGATTTGCACTACACGCAAGTGGCAGCATTTTAGAATTGGAAAGTTTCTTAGACATCACATGTTCTGATGTGTTAGGAAGCCTCGCTGTGGTATATGAACTATTTTAGGTAGTACACGAGATGATTTTAGGTAGAGACATGTTAACATTGGGTGCACATTAACATCGAATTGCTTTTCCGATTTTCTTTCAATCCTTTCGATGCTGGGAAGGAGAAAGCATCTGTCTGGTGCTGGTAGACCTTTACACATACCAACCTTCCTTCCTAACAGAGCGAGCATGTCCCCTCTGACATTGTATCTCTGCTACTACCTTTTGATAACAGATAAAAGTCCCTTTTTAAATCAATGAACTTATGCAAGATGTTTTCCTTTAAAGACAAATATTAGCCAAATAATAGTGCAGGTAATGCTTGGATAAAGCAAAAATTGTGAAGGTGATACAGAGTGAAATGAAGATACTGGCATCCCATCCCCTTCCCTTCGCTTCTACAAATGAAGGAACCAAAGCCTCTTTTGTAACGTGCCACTGCGAGGCCAAGTTGCGATAGTTGGGATAATTGACTAGCGGCCTCTGTTCTCACCAAGATGTCCAAGAGGAAGGAGAGGCTTCCCCAGAAGTAATCAGAGCTTGGCATCTGTGTGGACCTTTACAATGGCAATGCCTGACACAGAGAGAAGGTCTCCGACCAGCCGACCTTTCACTGGTTACCAGAAGGCAAAGAAAAGAACAGTGCCAGAAGAATGAATATTAACATTTGGGTGTGTGATCTCCGAGGCATTAAAGGACATGGTAAAAATTGAGAAGATGGTATAGAGAATCCTCATATATCTCTTATCTAGTTTCCTTTATTACATCGATAAGATACATTAGCCACAGTTAATTCCCTTTAACAATTATTTTGGGGTAGATACAAGAGGCTAACTAAATAATGGCCTCCAGCGATATGAGGTTCTAATCCCTGGAACCTAGAAATGTTATCTTCATGCCATAGCTTTTGCAGATGTAATTAAATTGAGGATTTTGAGATGGATAGATTATCCTGGATTATCCAGATGGGTCCTAAATGCAATCCCAAGTGTCCTTCTAAGAGAGAGGCAGAGGGATGTTTCACACAGTGAGCAGAGGAGAAGGCAATGTGACCACTGAGACAGCCATTGGAGTGATGTAGTCACTTGGCACTCCCAGAATGCAAAGAATGTAGCTCTAGAGGCTAGAAGAAGCAAGGAACTAATTCTGCCTTAGAACTTTCTAAAATTCAAGAGATTCTGGAGGAATAGCAAAGTTCCCCTTTCTGAAAGCAGCCAGTGTTACTAGATTCTTACGCATCTTTCCAGAAATAATAGATGAATATACAAGCAAAACAGGTATTGACATATTTTCCCTCTCTTTTTACCCATGTGTTAATCTGTTCATTGTTCTGTACCCTGCTTTCCCCCTGTGTTTTC
Organism: Rousettus aegyptiacus; assembly: GCF_014176215.1. Classification (NCBI taxonomy): domain Eukaryota; kingdom Metazoa; phylum Chordata; class Mammalia; order Chiroptera; family Pteropodidae; genus Rousettus; species Rousettus aegyptiacus. The sequence goes on from NW_023416308.1 coordinate 101,680,937, forward strand.
ACAAACAATAACCCTTGAAGACTATTCTGTATAAATACACAATTTCCTTTACATTTTTTAATGGTCCTTGTAAGAAGGGAAAGAGGCACTAGGAGTTCTCACACATAGAAAAAAGGCCACATGAGGACGCAGTGAGAAGACAGCATCTGCAAGCCAAGGAGAAAAGACCAGAAACCAAAGCTGGATCCTGAACTTCCTGTCTCCAGAACTGTAAGAAAGTAAATTTCTGTTGTTTAAGCCACCGAGTCTCTGGTAGTTTGTTATGGCAGCCCTCTGGAGTGTCTAAACTTTTGGATGTGTCCCAATTTTGTCTTGTAAGTATGTCAGTCAGATTGGATGAGGGACTACCTTAATGGCCTCATTTTAACCTCGTCACTCCTTTAAAGGCGCTGTCTTCAAACATAGTCCCATTCTGAGGTACTGGGGGCGGGGCCACGATTTCAACATACGAATTTTGGACGACACATTTCAGCCCATAGATTACGGGCATAACGGGCATAAAACTATTTCAACGCTCGACTATATTGTTATTGATTACTACCAAAAAGAAGTGGCTTTGTTGGAGAAGAGGAGTTATAAATCCAGAGACCAAAAAGGCTGCTGAACCTGGACTTGATTCCTCCTGCCTTGCACACAGTCTCTACATAATGGTCTGTGGGCAAGGAGAAACAGAATCCGCCAAGAACACTTTTTTCTGATATAATACATGCAACACATTCTAATTAAAGATAAATATGGCTTTTTTTTTTATATAGTAGGTGATTTTTTCTGGGGTGAGGAGGAGGGCAAATGGCATTCCAGAGATTGAAAATGTTGAGGGAGGCCTGAAGAGAATGTGGGTAAATTTTTTGACAGAAGTACAAAACATGGCAAATCTCATTTAAAGCTCAACTCAGCTAGTCTCCCCTTATCTGTCGCGCAGTTACTTTTTAAAATTGGTATGTAGGTGGAAAAAAGTAGACTCTAGACTGGTCTTTATAGAAGCTTATATAATGAAATAAATAAATTATTAGTACTAGTGGCCATCCCCAGATGTGGAAATAAAGATAAAGACTTTTGTCCGTAAGTGAATAGTAAAGTAGAATTTTATCTGCATTTGGAAATTGTTCTCTTTATCTGAGTGGGAGCAATGTCCCAGGAAAATTTTTTAATAAGATAAGCATTTAAATCACATAGTAAATTATAATTTTTTTTGGTGTGGGGGTGTGTGTTACAGGCAATTCAATGGCAGACTTTGCACAAAAATAATTACAAGTCGATTATAGTTTTCCATCTCTCTCCAGGACCACTATTCATAACTTGAAAAGGAATATAGTTTTTAATTAAAATTTATGAAAATGTAGCAATTGTTTTCATTATGTAGGAAATTAAACCTCCCAGTAACTAAAGATAGAAATACAGTTAAATTAAATTACAATTAAAGCCCCTTGTTCAAAAGTATTTCTTTCTCACCTTCCAAAAATTATTGCAAAGTTTTAGGAGCCCCCGAATTGTAGAGGTTGTGGCAGTTCCCCAAATTTGGCTTTTTGTAAAGATATTTATTGCTGTTCTGCAGTTAGTCATTTCAGGCCATTATGTTTACTCTTGTCTTGAGAAAGCTCATTCCTCAAACTTGAATTCTAGCCCTGAGAAATTTAGATCAAATTCATCCTCCATCAGTGTTTGAACTCATTCTTAGACTGCATTCAGCTAAATAACGAGAAGAAAAGAATGCCTTTCTATATTTGGGGATTGAAGGTGGAACAGATGCCCCCAAATTTGAAATGATGTCTGATAGAGTCCTGAACTCTGGACTTCACTTCTCAGTTCCCTAAACTCCCTCACAGAGACATGGTCCCCATGTCTACACTTGTGTGAGGAATGAGAAGGCATTTATTATGTATTTCCTGGGACCAATTAGCAGTAGTGAACTAGTGAGAGTAGAGTTTCATATTGGACTCTCGACTTCAGTGGAAGATTGGAGTTAATTAGGTGTGGGGTCTTGAGCAAATTACTTTGACTGTCTAAGCATTTGGTGCTGTTTCATAGTCTATAGGGATTATGGGGGGTTCCTAAGAGGTAGGCAATGGTGGAAGGACTGGGAGCGAAGATAGAATTTGGGATAGGGGAGGACAGACGAGAACCAAACATATGATTCCTTATAAACCAGTTCACAAATTCAATAAATTCTTGACCCGTTTCTGATAGCTTAATGATACAGACTTTTTCGCCCACACGATGGCACTAGCTGTTTAGAAAACAGCCTCGCTAATATCAGAAAGTCAGTGGTGGCACTCCTGAGTTTGTGGGGGAATGAACTGCAGCTGACGTTTAGAGCAATTAATAACGCATTAGAAAATTTACTAACAGGGACAATCTACATCGAGTTAATTAGAAAGCAGTTTCACGACTGGGGAAATGGGGGAGAAATGAACGTGTGGGGCTGCTGGCTCTACTACCAGTGCGATGGCAAGTGTACATATCACCGAAGGCTCTAATCTAGCCACGACCTGTTAAGATTCTGCTTCGTTGCCAACTGGAGTGTTTTACTAGGCTGAGAGAAGTGAGATGACATGGGAGAGAGGGACGCTCCCTTTTCAGCGTAGCGGAAAGAACCTCGTCCTGGAACTTGGGAGGCCAGGTTTTTAATGCCATTTCTGCTGCTAATTCCCTCCTGTGACATTGAACAGAACATTTTGTCTTTCAGGGACTGTTTCTCACCTATAAAATGCATCCGTTGGGGCAGATAACCTCTAAGTTCTCTTCTAGCTTTGGCATCCAATTTGGTGATGTTAGAAGACAAGAGTTTTGCTAGCTGGAGATATATAGATACATGCTTATATTTGTAATCGCAATGTCAGTAAACAGCATCTGCTGGATTATGATAAGAGCACAAAATGCAGTGTTCACACACTCAGACCACAGCTGCAATAGTAGATTTTGATTGATATCAGCAATTGGAGCTCATGGTTATCTGGGAAGAAATTGAATTTGAAAAGGTCTCTTAAAAGGGTCTGCAGGGAGCCTAAAGGAATAAGTGTAGGCAACCTGCTAAGGAGGGTTTGGGGCTTGGATGGAGAGGCAGGTGCAGGGAGGGACAGCAGGGTGTATGTGCTCAGTGGGTGTCAGACTTGTGTTGGGTCTGCAGGTACTTTTCAGATTAACTGCAGCTAATCACTCAGCAGGAGGGCCGTGCTCAAAGCTGCAACCTGGCATCTAATTGTCCAAACTCTCATTTGCCCTTTTCATTCTTTTCCACTTACTAAATTTGGTCAAGATCTGTCAGCAGCGCTTTATTTTTAATTTGCTCAGGACGACGTGGAATCTCAGGCAGCTCTGACTTTGCTCTTTGATGGTGGAAGTCAAAGTTGGCTCCAGGTGGAATTTGTGATGTGGAAAAGATTTGAAACAAAAACAGTGGGTGGAATTTTAGTGACCAGGAGGAGGGGCAAGAATCCATTGCTCAGCTTGTTTTTCCTGGTGAACCAATAGAGGTCTCATCTCACAGTGGGGGGGACAGGTGACAGTGATGTGATTTCAACATGGATGGGAGAAAGCGGTCCCAGGTGTAATGGGGAAGAACAGGAGACTACTGGAAATTCTGCCCTTGAAGAATCTGATGTATACAAATCCAGATTTTTATAAAACAAAACAATTAGAAGAGCTTATCTTCATATGCATTCACTATTTTTATCGTTTTAAATTCATCATTAATTTACTTATTTGTACACCTTGTGTTTTTTCTATTTATAAAAGTAACGCATGACTGCTAAAAAATTAAACAAAAATCTATGGTAAATATGGTAAAAAAAAAAAACAAAGAGAAAAAGAGAGAGAGAGAGAGAAACTCTCCCATTATCTGGTCTGACGGTCATATCCCTGCAACCCATGGCCTGGATAAGTTTCTTTGATGAGTCTCTTTGAACAATCTAACTTTCCCAAGAAAAAGTGAAAATGATCCTATTTATGACTTTTTGAGGTCAGAGAAATTTTATCACTCTAGTTTGGGCCTGAAGGGTGACCAATAGACCCTGTTCTGCCTTGGACTTTCAGAGCTAAACCCAGGAAAGTCCCTGGGAAAACTGGAATGGTTGGTCACTTTTGTTTCACTTCTAAGTCGACTAGCCTATGAACTAAAGCCTGATCCTTCAAAGCTGGAACTTGCTGCTTTGTTTCAATTCTGTAAGATATTCCTGTTTTCCTGTTTCTTCAAAGTGAAGCAAGAAAATCTAGCCCTTTCTTTTTCTTTTGCTGAGTCCAGTGGAGATGCAGTGTTTTGGAGCGCAGGAAGATGAATGGGAAGGGCGTCTTCTTCCACGTCAGACACATTGTGACTCCTCTCTACTGGACCCCATTGTATGAAAAGGACATCAAGGCACATCCTGGGGGCCCTGCTTTCTGCTGATTTGAACACAGGCACTGTTCAAATCAGGAAACGTTCTGTTTGTACCTGCCCAGTCTCTCAGTATCATGTGAAGCTCAGGTGAAGGCTTCATCCCTTTGGGTGTAAAAAACACTGAAGCTCCTAGAAGCCCTAGACCAATTCTTGTCTTTCCCAATGTTATCACAATGGATTCTGCCCTGTCTTGAGCTTACCGAGCAGAAGCTGTGTCTCTAGGACTGTTGTGTGGTTGGACTGGCCCAACTGTAAAACAGTAGGGATCTAACAGGGGTATCTAATAAAGGCAGTAGATCTTGGAGTAATACTTGCACCTGACTCTTTGACAGTTTGTGCCGAGGACCAAGTGAGAGCAAGGCAATCCCTAAGTGTTATCTGAACACAGGAGTACTTTGTGGGATAAAACTGGTTTGAGAATTATCAAGGGGATTTGAAACACAGACTGTGCTAGGTATACTGAAGTTCATTTTTCAGTCATTCTCCCACTATGTAAATGGCCTTCAGTATTCTCCTTTTATAGCAGAGTGGCGTGATTAAGAGCACAAGCTTCGGAAGCCCACCCCGTCTTCACCATGCAGTGGCTGTGTGACCATGGGCAAGTTCTCCATTGCTCCAAACTTCTGTTGCTTCTCTTTGGAGGTAAGAATATCAAAAGTGCAGAACTGTGGTGAAAATTACATATAAAGTACTTAAAAGCTTTATCTATTGCTCTCAATAACTAGCGGTTAATACTATCAATACTAGGGTTGTAGATGAGGAGATTGAGACGTCAATCACCTGAGGCAAGATTTAAATCCAAGTCTGTTGATTTAAAAACTCTAGTAATGTTTAAGTGTTGTTAGAAGCAGCATGACCTTCCCTGACCAAGAATTGACCAGATAGGAGGATTCTGGGTGATTTGGATACCATTTCAAAATAACAATAAAAAATTATTCTATAGTTAGTATTTGATAAATATCTGCTAAGTGTAGACATTGTTCCAAGTGTTTACCATAACTCTCAATGTATAACCTCATTGACTCTTTGAGGTATATACTGTTAGTATTTCCATCTTACAGAGCAGGATACTGAGGCACAGAGGTATAAAACCTTGGCAGAAGCCAGAGATTACACTGGCAAGATCATTTCCAACCAAACAGTCCTGGCGAGCAAACTAGCAGTTTTGGCAATGCTCCAGCATACACCGGTGTTTGGCTCTACACTCAGGTCCCCCAGCAAAGCTTCCTGAGAGCCAGGTGCCAGCTGGAGCTGGGGGCTCCTGGCCTGTGATTGGCTGCCATCTTTTGTGGTTAGCCCTCCGTTGTGAGGGAGGCTGGGAAGGACAGTGGAGGCTGATAAATAATGCAGCAGCCTGCTCTGAGGGACAGGAGAGCAAGGAAGGAGAGAAGAATGCACTTTGCTCTCTTGTTGATATCAAATAATATCAACTGAATCACAGACATCCCAACACTTTGCCCAGGCAGCCTGCTGAGCAAGGTAACATTTGGACTTTTCATGCCTTGAGCCATGTATTTATTTATATTTTTATGTTTCTAATTAAGAGTAGTTGGGTTTCTTTTTTTTTTTTTCTCACAGGGGATGAGAGGAAAGAGTGAGGGAAGATGACATTAATTTGTTTTTTTTTCTCTCTAATGTATGAAAATAGGAAAGGAGCACAATGCCAAGTTCAGGAAGAAACTGTAGGTTCATAGAGAAGATCCAAATTATCCAAACTACTGCAAATGAATGCTGTAGGCAGAGAAGGGCTTAAGGAGTACCTTTTGAATAAATGAGCAAACGAATCGGTAGAAGGAAAGGTTTGAGACTCTTGGCAAAAAAGCATATTATTCTGGTTCAGGTGAGAAAAATTATTAGGAGCAAACAAATTCCAGAGTGGGAGGAAATGTGTACTTTCCCAGATATTGTCAAGTATTGACAGGAAGTTCTTGAACTAGATTGGATTAAATAGGAGACCAGTATTTCTCAAAGAGTGACCGACCTGTGAGCCACTCATAGCAAGATCACTGGAATGTTTGTTAAAAAATACAATTTTTAGACTCTATCCCAGGTAAACTGAATCAGACCCTCTGGGACCCGATGATCTGCATTATTATTTTTTTAAACGCAAGCTCCCTAATGATTCTGATACATAATAATTTTGAGAGTTGCCACTGCAGGAACCCCACTTTGACATTTTGTCCTTGAACCAGGATTCTTGGCCAGGGGTTGTGGCAGTGCATTCTCTTTCTAAAGTGGTTCAAGCAAGAAGTTTCCTGAAGAAAGGGCAAGAATCTTGGGATTCTTTTGTGGTTGCCTGAGATTTATAAAAAGGTTTTTAATGCTGCCAACATTTTGATGATTGTCTCAGGCAAATAGAGGATAATAGTATTTGTGGAGTGAATGAGTGAAACGGATGTGACAATGAGAGGTCACATCTGGGAACGCACGAGTCACTTGGGAATTCTGTATTGGCCAAGTTGAAGATGCTAAGAGGGGAGCTTGAGGGCCAAGTACTAGTATGTATGTGTGTGTAGGGTGGGGAGCTGGGCAGGGGTAAATGTGGTGCTGCTGCTATGGACCAACTCCTGAATTAGTAATGATGGCGCTCACCACAAATGATAGCTTCTGCTCCATGCAAGCCACCGCATACTGGTTTGTGAAGATTAATCTGTGCCCAGTGGAGAAAAGGACAACTGTAGCTATGATGACAGGTGATGACGGCAAAGCTGAGGTGGCAGGGCCCAATGGGAAGGCTAAGCTAGCAATAGTCACTGTGCCTTTTAGATTCTGAGGCTGTGGAGGGGAGATCACGCATTTGCAGGATCCCCGAGTGTCAAATAAAGCGACTACAAGATCACTCTTTCCTAACTTCATGTGGTCTGTAGGCCCATATTTTAGTCTCCTCTCTACAGGCTTACCAGAAAAGAAAGATAAGCTAAGAATGGGGGTCAGATTCAAGGTTCAGCCAGGTCTTAAACTTTTCTGGGGGAAATTTAGAAAGAAATATGGAAAAGCGAGTATGGATATACATGTAAATCTAGCCTTTAAAACATGTCCTTCTAAATTGAAAAGATGACAAAATTAAAAAAAAAATAGTTTGTTGAGAAAAATTCAAATGGTAGAAAAATGAATAAAATAGAAAATTAAAAGAGACCTTCTTACCAGTGCCAATTCTATTTTCTAAGGAGTAAACATTGTTAAGATTTTAGTGCATGTCCTTTCAGAGTCTCTGTAATTTCAGGTACATACAATTAGGAACAAATAAGCACAAAAGGGGCCTTGCTGTATTACGATTGTTGTTCTGTGCTTTGCCACGTGGGCATCTTACTTAGTGTTTTCAGTGCATACATAGAAATTTTGAATTTCTGTGTCGTTTTCCATTGTATACCTGGAGCACAGTTTAATAATGCCCTATTGGTGATGCTGTTTCTACTTTTAAAGTAACAATTTTTTAAACAAATATTTCACTCTGGCTCCATATAAGTGGAAATAATCCGTGGGATATTTAGGAACATAACTGAACCATAAGGAATGTTGAAATATTTGTTGGGCTGCAGCTGAAATACTTTTGAGCTTGATGAAATGTTGGAAATGGTTCAGAGTTGTTTAGTCCTGCCTATAGAATAGTTTAACAGGATTTTTCTTTTTAACCAAGTCTTGGAAATTGGCTTTCAGTTTTTATGAAAAACATCAATCTCTGAAGCATAATCTATGCATGAGAAAAAAAAGTCAGCAGTTTAAAGGGATGACTCAAAAAGAAAGTTTTTTAGCTGTAGTCAGGATTCGCCCTTGCGAGTCTCTCACCAATGACCCCATCCTCAAATCCCACCCCTGGCCAGATTGTGTTCACCTGAGGATTAGTCTTTATGACTATATGATTATATATATATATATATATATATATATGTGTGTGTGTGTGTGTGTGTGTGTATATTATTAACTAATATATATATAATGATATATATGTATATATGTGTGTATGTATACACACACACACACACACACATGTATATATCATTGTTTTGGTTAATTGATTGAGGGGGAAAATGTTATTGATGTAATTGGTGTGTCAAGAGTGTTAACCCAGGCAAATTTGGGAGATACAGACGATAAGTTGAAAGTAAAGTTGCTGTTTTTCTGGTTATGTGTACTAAAGACTTTGGAGAGTATTGGGCTAATTGGGTCAAGAAAGGACTCAAATGGCATTTTCAGACTTTTTTTTTTTCCTACAGAACCGTTGCTGTCTGCATCACAACCGAAATTAGTAGGGTTTCCTGGTGTATATAATTGCAACTGTTATTTACCAGAAGGAAACTATTACTCCTGCCTCTTATTACAAACTGTAGAGCTAATGGCCACTGCCCACTAATGACTCCCAGAATGGCAGCCCAACACATACTTCAAAGTTGCTTACGGTTTTATACGAAACTACATGAATTTTTCATATTAAAATCTTTTGGAATCCTCATACTTGCATACTATGTTTTATTACAGGTTTAGAGAGTTCTGTGGTTTTTGTTTCTAATGTAGACACAGCCTTATAATTTACAGCAGCGTTCACTAATTAAAATTGTAAGCATAATTACTATCCATGATACTTATTATTAGTTTGCATTCATAAACCTCAAAATTCACTTCATCCTTCAAGTAGTGAGTAATTAGTTTCTTTGGGTTTATAGCTTTATCATCCCTTTATGACCCTTCTGGAAGAAATAAACAACCAACTTCCCAAGAGACTGCTTTAAAGCTGGAAATATATTGTCCGGCTAGTGCAATGAAGCTAATACAATGTGAAAAATATGATTTTTCCTTGTTATTAGCAGGCAGTTTTTCTTTACATGTACTCAGAAAATAACTATTAAGCACTTAATGTGTCCTAGGAACCTCAGAGAAGGAGATGAATCACTCAAAGATTCTGTCCTCAAAGATCTTAAGGTTTTGATGGAAAGGAAATAAAATCATACATATGTATTTAAAACAAATCATAATGGTCCATGTACATAGTATAAAAAATCATAATCATCATCAGAATAGGGAATGACTCTGTTCCCCACTGTACAATTGGCACCTAATGAAGTATATTAAAATAGGAGGTAAATTAAGTAACTTTATGGATGAATTAAAGAGTGAATATTTGAATGTATCAATTTGTATTCCTTCTGAGATGTATCAGTGAGATATTGAAATTTTTCCTAATCTGACTTGTTTTCATTGTTCCCAGGTACCTCAGCCAGCATGGCTGTCTCTTTGCCCCCCATGCTGGGACTCAGTTCTGTCCCAGATGAAATACAGCACCCGCATATTAAGTTTTCAGAATGGAAATTTAAGCTGTTCAGGGTGAGATCCTTTGAAAAGCCACCTGAAGAAGCTCAAGTGGAAAAGAAAGACCCCCTTGAGGGGAAACCGTCTCTAGAGCAATCTCCTGCAGTCCTGGATGATGCTGGCGGTCAGAAGCCAGCTTCGGCTCAACCAGTATTAAAGCCACACCCTAAGTTTTTGAAGAAGTTCCACGATGATGGGAAAGCAAGAGACAAAGCAATCCACCAAGCCAACCTTCGACATCTCTGCCGCATCTGTGGGAATTCTTTTAAAACCGACGGGCACAGTAGGAGATATCCAGTCCACGGGCCTGTGGATGGTAAAACCCAAGTCCTTTTACGAAAGAAGGAAAAGAGAGCCACTTCCTGGCCAGATCTCATTGCCAAGGTTTTCCGGATCGATGTGAAGGCAGATGTTGACTCGATTCACCCCACTGAGTTCTGTCACGTCTGCTGGAGCATCATGCACAGGAAGTTTAGCAGCGCCCCACATGAGGTTTACTTCCCGAGGAATGCAACCATGGAGTGGCACCCCCACACACCTTCCTGTGATATCTGCCACACTGCCCGTCGGGCACTCAAGAGGAAGAGTCGTGAGCCAAATGCACAGCTCAGCAAAAAACTCAAAACGGTGGTTGACCGAGCGAGACAAGCCCGTCAGCGCAAGAAAAGAGGTCAGGAGAGGATCAGTAGCAAGGAAGTGATGAAGCAGATTGCCAACTGCAGTAAGATACATCTTAGCACCAAGCTCCTTGCGGTGGACTTCCCGGCACAGTTTGTGAAATCCATCTCCTGCCAGATTTGTGAACACATTCTGGCCGACCCTGTGGAGACCACCTGTAAGCATGTATTTTGCAGGATCTGCATTCTCAGATGCCTCAAAGTCTTGGGCAGCTATTGTCCCACGTGCCGATATCCATGCTTCCCGACTGACCTAGAGAGTCCAGTGAAGTCCTTTCTGAGCATCTTGAATTCCCTGATGGTGAAATGCCCAGCACAAGAGTGCAATGAGGAGGTCAGCTTGGAAAAATACAATCACCATGTCTCAAGCCACAAGGACTCAAAAGAGACTTTTGTGCATATTAATAAAGGAGGCCGGCCCCGCCAGCATCTCTTGTCACTGACCCGGAGGGCTCAGAAGCACCGTCTGAGAGAGCTCAAGCTACAAGTTAAGGCCTTTGCTGACAAAGAAGAAGGTGGAGATGTCAAGTCTGTGTGCCTGACCTTGTTCCTGCTGGCGCTGAGGGCGAGAAACGAGCACAGACAAGCCGATGAGCTGGAGGCCATCATGCAGGGTCGGGGCTCTGGCCTGCAGCCAGCTGTTTGCTTGGCCATCCGTGTCAACACCTTCCTCAGCTGCAGTCAGTACCACAAGATGTACAGGACTGTGAAAGCCATCACGGGGAGGCAGATTTTTCAGCCTTTGCATGCCCTTCGGAATGCTGAGAAGGTCCTTCTGCCGGGCTACCACCCCTTTGAGTGGCAGCCACCTCTGAAGAACGTGTCTTCCAGCACTGATGTGGGCATTATTGATGGACTGTCCGGGCTGTCCTCCTCTGTGGACGATTACCCAGTGGACACAATTGCGAAGCGTTTTCGCTATGATTCGGCTTTGGTGTCTGCTTTAATGGACATGGAAGAAGATATCATGGAAGGCATGAGAGCCCAAGACCTCGATGACTACCTGAATGGCCCCTTCACTGTAGTGGTGAAGGAGTCCTGTGATGGGATGGGAGATGTGAGTGAGAAGCACGGGAGTGGGCCAGCAGTTCCGGAAAAGGCAGTTCGATTTTCGTTCACAGTCATGAAAATCACTATAGCACATGGCTCACAGAATGTGACGGTGTTTGAGGAAGCCAAACCCAACTCTGAACTGTGTTGCAAGCCCTTGTGCCTTATGCTGGCAGATGAGTCCGACCATGAGACCCTGACAGCCATCCTGAGCCCTCTCATTGCCGAGAGGGAGGCCATGAAGAGCAGCGAATTAATGCTTGAGATGGGAGGCATCCTCCGGACTTTCAAGTTCATCTTTAGGGGTACCGGATATGATGAGAAACTTGTCCGGGAAGTAGAAGGCCTCGAGGCTTCTGGCTCAGTCTACATTTGTACCCTTTGCGATACCACCCGCCTGGAAGCCTCTCAGAATCTTGTCTTTCACTCCATAACCAGAAGCCATTCGGAGAACTTGGAGCGCTATGAGGTTTGGCGCTCCAACCCGTACCATGAGTCTGTGGAAGAACTGCGGGACCGGGTCAAAGGGGTCTCGGCCAAGCCCTTCATCGAGACAGTCCCTTCCATAGATGCACTCCACTGTGACATTGGCAATGCAGCTGAGTTTTACAAGATTTTCCAGCTAGAGATAGGGGAGGTGTATAAGAATCCCAATGCCTCCAAAGAGGAAAGGAAAAGATGGCAGGCGACACTGGACAAGCATCTCCGGAAGAAGATGAACCTGAAACCAATCATGAGAATGAATGGCAACTTTGCCAGGAAGCTCATGACCAAAGAGACTGTCGAAGCAGTCTGCGAGCTAATTCCCTCCGAGGAGAGGCACGAAGCTCTGAGGGAGCTGATGGACCTTTACCTGAAGATGAAACCTGTGTGGAGATCATCATGCCCTGCTAAAGAGTGCCCGGAATCTCTCTGCCAATATAGTTTCAATTCGCAGCGTTTTGCAGAGCTCCTCTCTACCAAGTTCAAGTATAGATATGAGGGCAAAATCACCAATTATTTTCACAAAACCCTGGCACACGTCCCTGAACTTATTGAGAGGGATGGCTCCATTGGAGCCTGGGCAAGTGAAGGAAACGAGTCTGGCAACAAACTGTTCAGGCGCTTTCGGAAAATGAATGCCAGGCAGTCCAAGTGCTACGAAATGGAAGATGTCTTGAAACATCACTGGTTGTATACCTCCAAATACCTCCAGAAGTTTATGAATGCTCATAATGCATTAAAAAACTCTGGGTTTACCATAAACTCACAGGCAAGTGTAGGGGACCCGTTAGGCCTAGAGGACTCTCAGGAAATTCAAGATTCAATGGAATTTTAAGTAGGGCAACCACTTATGAGCTGGTTTTACAAATGAGCTTTCCTCTGGGGTTGTGCTGAGACCTTCTCCTAGAACCCTTTGCTCCTGTGCGCAGGGTTTCACCACAGAGGTGGTGGCGGGTTGGAGAGGCCACAGAAGCTGAAACCATGTCAGGAATGAATAACTGGTGAGCTGATTGTTTGAGCTGTTCAGCGAGTTCAGAGAAGCAACAGGAGAAATCAGTTATTTGAAAGCTCAATAACTCAGACCAGGAGTAACTGCAGGGGACCAGAGATGAACAAAGATATGTGTGTGTGACCGAGTGACATGAAAATCAAAGCCGATGTCATCAAAGAAGAAGGACTAGTAAAGTCAGGAAAGGAATTTGTCTTGTGGATTCCATTTTTTACCCTTAATCTCTTATAGTTTGTATTGAGATACAGCATTTTCTATGTTGCTTTATTTTATAATTTTCACATATCTTGGCTTACTCTACAAGATTTAAGAGAGCTTTTCAGATTTCTCTAATATTAATAATATTTTACATTCGTGTGGCACAATGACCTTTACAAAGTGTTCTCAATGCATTTTCTCATTTGTTACATTTAAACAGAAATACCTTACATCCAGGAAATTTTTGGAAAATTAGGCCTTTTCTAGCTTTAAAATCTATGTTGCAACCTTAAGAATTTAAGAGGGTATTTGCCGCTGTAGAAGAATACAGCTGTTAGCTACAGTTAGTTTTTCAATCTTCTGATAATACGTATCTACTTAGGTATCAGGAGCCAAGTCTTGTTTTTATTATTACTTTTTAATTTCAATTCATTTAGCCTTGTTATATATACAATCTTGAAGCCACAGAGGTTTTTGGAATCTGGGTTTGCTTACTGTATAAAGACAGATTCAATGTCTTGCTGAAAATTTTTGTCAGAATTTCTCCTTATAGCTTTAGTCAATTTTATTAAATCTAGGTTTCACGGAGTCTTTCCCTCTGTGATACGTTATTCTTTCTATTATGCTCAGTTTATTGTCAGTGTATTCAGATTTTTGTAACAAGGTACTTTTGTACTTTTCCTATTTGCTAAATTTAAGTGGAGCCTGCTCGCAAGACAGTGGAAGAATTAACATTTGTAGAGTGGTTTTTCTTGTTGCCACTTTTGGAATATTTTCACATCCATTTTTCCTAATTTTTCCTTATCACAACTCTGTGGGGTAGACATTATTATTATCCCCATTTGATGGAGGGTTAAATGATTTGCCCAAAGTCACAGGGATAATATATACCTGATCCAAAATTTGAATTTGGATTCCATATCTTTTCTACTATCTTTTTTTTTTTTTTTAAAAAAAAAAAAATAAGGCAGTATCATAATTTGCTTAGGATGCATAACTAATCTCTTCATAATCCTGGGATTATGTTTTTTTGGGGACAGGGATGGGTTGGTTTTTAAGTTTTTGATGTGCTTTGGGCCTTTTTATAGAAGAAAGTAATGCTAAAGCTCTCAAGAGCCACTAAAACCTCTGGTGGCTCCAATCATTTGGGAACTATTGTCTGCATCCTTAGGAATTTGGGAGTTGCCAAATGCTGGCAATTTAGAGCAGGCATAGGATTTTATATGCTAGTGAGTCAAGATGATATGTTAGTGTTAATTAGTTTTTCTTCCTTTGATTTTATTGGCCATAATTGCTACTTTTCATACACAATACATCAAAGAGCTTTGTAATTTAGTTGTCACATGTGCATCAATGACATTATCCTAAACGGTATGCGTTTGGTGTTTTTATAGGGATTGAACCCTGTATTTCCTATTTAATAAACACAGCAGTTTTCCTTGCTTTTTATATATAGAATATATATAAATTATGAAGACATTTGTAATTTAGTCATCAAAAGGATATATATATTTCGATTTTATTTTTTCTTGAAAATGCAAGTTTTGCATTTTGTAAACAAACTTCTAAATCACCCTTTCCCTTCATCTCATTTAATCCCTGCAGCATGTCTCTGCACTAATGAACAGCCAAGTTCATGTAATCATTCTACTCCCTAAAGCATGCTGGCACTAGTTTGTAGATTTTTTCTCATTTATACTCTGTACTCAATTGGTGGCACTTTAAATACTTTCTAGAATTAAAGCTTTCCCTCCACTTTTTTTTCCCCAGCATTGTAGGAACTATTTTGAATGCATGTGACTAACAGCATGATTTATAGCACAACCATCCCAATAATCCATTAATCAGATCATATTTTGATAAAACTCGGGAACATCTGGCTGCAAGAATTTCAATATGTAGCGATGTTGCCTGTGGTTGTTTTTGCCCTCTTTGTTGAGATAGCAATATCCCAGACTCTGGTTTTATACTTGAGTTTGATATTTTACAATGCCCATTGTAAATGCAATCACATACTCCAGGGAAATTCCCTGCACTGAATGGAGCATTTTTTTGAAGTATAGTCTGGAACTTCAGAAGTGCAATGCATTTTTTTTTTCCTGCAAAACCTGATTCTACAAGTTTTCCTGCCAACCCACCGAGGGGCACTGCAGGGACGATTGATAATGGCTGATGAAAGCTGATGAATGGTTGGTGTGAGGTCAGATAGCACTTTGGGATTAATAAACACACACTGAGAAGCCAGAGCAGGTGGAAAAGATGTCTTTTTCTTCCAGGTGAACTGGAATTTAGTTTTGTCTCAATTTATTTTCACAAAATATAGATGAAGGTAAAGATTTTTTTTGGTTGAGCATGTGGGTCTTGCATTACATTAAACAGAATGCACATTCCACACAGCTAGGAGGTAAGATTTATAAGTGCCAATGGTGGTTGGGAAGAGCAAATCATCATTTGGATGCAAGTGATTTTTGATTGTAGATATGTATGTGTCTTCAGTTATTGTATGAGGCATAGTCTGTTCTTTCTAGATTAAGACATTTTAAATAAGGGAGGATATTTCGTATTTTATTTTTTTCCCTTTAACTACAATAATCTATATAAATATACCTCAGAGATCATTTTTTTGGCGAGATTTTTCTTTCTTTTTTTAACATTGCACTTCACTTTATTTTCTTACAAATAATCATAAAGTTTGTTGAATGGCTACCCAGAGCCTTTTTTGTTATTTTGTTTTGTTTTAGGGTAAGTTCAGGTACCAGGATGCAATGGATTTATTTGATGTGGGAGGTCTGTATTTCCATGTCAAGTGTTTTCAAATTAAATGAAATATGTGTTTCGATACTTATTTTTATATTTTAATATTTCTGCTCCTCGTTAATATTATGGTTACTATTCACAACTGTATATTAACGTGTTTGAAATAAAATTTGGAAATTTGAAAATACTGGGTATTGTGATTTATATTCAGATAATAATATTGAGTGCAACATTTAAAAAATGAAATAACTTTTTTCTTGAGGGAGACAGAAAATAAATCTGCTGATCTTTAGAATAAAGGGCAACAGAATAGTGGTAATGAGTATAATTTATCCTAATGTAGGATGAGACATATTTTATGTGGATCTTGGATTTTCAATAAATGCTTATTGATGGGTACCCAGACGAGGCCATTCAAGAGACCTTTATCTTTAAGCTATACATACTAATCAGCTTTTCGAAAGGAGTGTTATTGATAATCTTTCCTTCCTATTCTCACAAAATTATGATTCCAATAAATACACATTTACTGGATTGGTATCTGGAGACAGAATGAAGTATTAGTTCTCTTAGAAATAAGTATGCTAAATTAGATGCTTTCTGACAGAATTAGATTTCTGAAAAGGTGATATCATCTATGGTAAATTTCAAGTCAAAACGCAAAATTCTATGCTAGAGTGGAATTTGGCGGCAGATAAATAATTTGAAATTCTTGTCATTAGAATGGCTGCTTTTTCTATCTAAATTTACCATGTTATCCATTTTAAATCCATGTGAACTCCTTTCAGTAGAAAACAGAATAAATTTAACCCAAGACCTCACCTCATCTTCTTCTGTGAATTTCACTGCATTTTTGATTTCCAAGTCTGTGAGATGAAATGTTTTGATTGATAAAAACATTTAAAATACAGGGGATTTATTTCCACATCCCACTCTTCCTTTATTAAAGAATTGGAAAGAGAGTGAGACATCTGCAGAAGTGAACACATTTTAGTCTATATACAGTGAACTTAATTCAATTCAATGAACATTTATCAAGCAACCAACTACGATGTACCAGAAACCATGCTTCGTATTAAGGATACAAAGTTGAAGAAGAAACTATCCTTGTTTTCAAGGACCCCACTGTCAAATAGAGAAAGCAGGCATATAAATGTCATATATTTTAATAAATGCTATAAAGGAAGACAGTGGGCAACGAGAGATGCCTTGGCCACAAAGCTGAGTGGTTTCTCTTTGTTTAGGCTGAAAGTTTCAGAGAGAACATTGAGATTGAGTTAAATCTTGAAGGATATAGTTGTCTACTGGGGGAAAGGATTTTCCAGATGGAGGAAGTTCGGCTTTGATGGAGAATCAAGAGGGATATGGGGAGAAGAGAGATAGGCCTAAAGAATCATATCTTACTGTACTAGACATTTGAATTTTTCCCATGAGAAATGAGTAGTCGCTGGACAGTTTTTACCTATGCGGTATCAGATTTTTACTTTGGAATGATGTCTCAGAACAGTCAAATTATCGGAGGGGGCTATGGTGAAGCAGAGAGACCAGTTAGGGGGTTGTTTAAAGAGTCTAAGCACAAAGTAATGCATGCGGTGGCAATGAGTATGCAGAGCATACAGTTTTGTTTCCAGTTTAACAGAACTATGTTAATACCTTTCATTATGATTTCAAGGTAAATGAGGCTATTTCGTCTGGATGTTTAAATATATACTATAGCTAATACTGGCTCAGTGCTTGCCACAT
The DNA here is from genome assembly GCF_014176215.1 of Rousettus aegyptiacus. Lineage (NCBI taxonomy): Eukaryota > Metazoa > Chordata > Mammalia > Chiroptera > Pteropodidae > Rousettus > Rousettus aegyptiacus. The sequence goes on from NW_023416308.1 coordinate 101,698,533, forward strand.
CCATTTTCTTCACCACATGCAGCCAAACTATATTTTCCAGTTCCCTTCTATCTAGGTGGGGCCATGTAATTAGTTTTTTGATAGTGGAATGCATCACTTACAGCCTGAACCATTTATAAGTAGGTATGCGTTCTTCGTGCTCTTTCTTTTCCTTGTCTCTGAAGTCTCGAGTATACACAATAAAGATAAAGATGGCAGACTCGCCAAAAAGAAAAACTTGATTCCCTGAGACACATCTTTGAGGAGAGCCATGCAGGCGAATAGCCTAATGAGGAAAACCTGCATTGGACTCTACCTGAGGGAGAAATAAAATTTAATTGTGACAATTTACTGGTGTTTGAGATTTTGTTGTTGTTGTTGTTATAGCAGCCAGTGTTAATTATCTTGACCTAATAATTTTTTAAAAATTATCATCTATGTAGTTGCTCAGAGGTTTGTTGATTCCATTTATTCTCATCTCTCCCTTATTCTGTTAATTTAATTTATTCACTCTATTTCTCTGTGTCTGTGTCTGCGTCTCTGTCTCTGACTCTGTCTCTCTCTGACTATCAGTGTTATGCTAGACAAAGAATAGATCACTTTGGCTGCTCATGCTGAAATACAGATGCAACTCACCATAGAATTTAATTCAATTCAGTTCAACAACTTAAATGCCTACAATAGGCCAGGCATAATGTTAAGTACCAGAAATATAGAAATCACAAAGTCACCATTTGAGTCCTCATGTAACTCATAGTTGGTTGGACAAGTCATACACTTAGAATACCTAGTAACCAGTAATTTATTGGGTGAGATAAAATAACGGAAATCATTAGACAGGAAACAGTAGAAATCATTAGACAGTGCTGAAATAGCACTGAGGAGAGATGATGGACTCTGTATAAAATGACAATGGTTTGAGATAGTACTCTTTTTTTGAGAAAAAAATTTAATTAAAATGTCATTCTGTAACTCCGCTACAAAATGATTTGAATTTCAGAACATGTCTGAAAAAGACATTGTCCTTTTCAATAATATTCTCTAAAGATAACCTTTGAAAAGATTCCTTTAATTTGGATAAATAAAAATTAATTCTCTCGTATTTAAACTATGGCAATTTATAAAATGACCTTAGTATGTGGTTGGTTTTTGATTTCTGCTGACTCCATATTATTATGTATTTTAAGTTTTGATTCCTCTGCAAAGAACTAATGGATTAATGACCATTTTATTTTTTCTTAATCCTAATAATTTATTTTTTCCAGCTTTATTAAGCTATAATTGACATATAACACTGTGTAAATTTAAGGTGTACAATGTGATGATTCAATATACATGTATATTGTGAAATGATTATCACAATAAGATTAGTTAACAGATCCGTCAGCCCACATGCTATTTTTTTGCAGTGAGAATATTTAATATCTACTTTCTTAGAAATTTTGAGTTTTAAATGTAAAAACATTTTTATCAAAGAAAAATTTTTTTCTTTACTGTTGAAAATAAAAAGACATGTTTCCACCAAGGTATTGGTCAATCAACCTACAAATCAGATAAGAATACAATTTTTCAAAATATATTTTAAAATTTGTGTTGGTTTTGGGGGAATTAATTTTGAGGGATTTTCAGAAATAGTCTGAAATGATGCAGAACCAGGTCTGGTAGATAAAGTGAGTAGTCAAACTTTGTAATAACATTTTGGGTGATTTGTGCTAAAATAATACTTGATTTATTTTCCTTCTAGTTCTTTTTGTCCTGACGTTGGGTTTCAGGAATGAAATAAACTGAAAATACTAGCATTAGGATTTAAAGAACAGTGGGTGAATAAGGACTAGTCTATCATGCCCTCATCCATTCATTCAATAAATATTTATTTGGTACTTACCATGGCCAGGAACTGTGTCCATGACTAGACAAAGATTTCTAAGGAGGGCATAGGAGAAAAAGCTGGAATGAGTAGACTCTTTGAGTCCCAGAAAAATAGGATCCTTGTATCCTATGTCTTGGGTTGAACTATGGAGTTGGGGAGAACAATAGAAATCCCAGATAAGTTTGGGGGAGTCATGAGCAGAGAAAATGAGAATCTTACTTTCCTGATAGAGCTGAGGAAGCCAGTGACATCGAGAGGCAAGATGATGATGAGATGTGTTTAGCCAGAGACAGTCAAGAGGAAGTTCTGTGACCCAGTAAGGCACAGAAGCATCAGGATGTGCCCAAGAGTGGTACAGAAATAGACAAATACTAGGTAGTCTCACAGAGAGGACTGTGGCCACTCTGAGAGAGAAGGGACAGGGTGATCTCATTATCAAGGAAGCCCCCTAGGGACCTGAAAGCAGCTGAGAGAGGGAGAGAGAGAGAGAGAGAGAGAGAGAGAGAGAGAGCGCACTAGACCTAAAGATGTCTTGTAGTTAGGCTGAGATGCAACTTGGAGTCATCTTCAAAGCTGGCAACCTCAGGTTAGCTGGGAATGTGGATGTTGTAGCAGAAGCTAGTGATGAGGGGAGGTGTGGTGTGCCCTGCAGAGGGAATGGGTTGCTCAAAAGCCCTGAGTACTGAAACATCTAGGGATGCTCACTAAAAATGTTATCAGTTCAGCATTTTGGGCAATTCAGCACAAGGTCTGAAGGGAATGTTGAAACAAAGGGAAGGAGGAGAGGGCAAGTCAAAATGATATGAATGAACTTGTATGTGACCTTATTTTACTGATGAAAATCAGTGAGCCCTGACCCCTGCTTACCTCTCCAGGCTCGGGCCACTCCACACCCCATGTTTTGACCAGAATGACCTTATTTCAGATCCTCAAATGTCACAAGCTTCATCTTACTCCAGAGCTTTTAGGCCAACTATTTCTTTTTAATTATGCTTTCCCTTCTTATAACATATTAAACTCATTAGTACTTATAGATGACTACAGTCCATTAAAATGGTCACCTTGGAAAGCCATACACTTATTTATTGATATTATTCTTGTGTAAACAGTTTTGGAACTTACCTTTAGGACTTCTTTATGAGCCATATCAGAAAACTCATTTTGTTAGCTTGTATTCAGACTTCCTTTTAATCTAAAGTGGTAATATAATACTCAGTTACAGCCTACTAGGCTTTGGTTGACATTTGTCTGTTTTCAGAAACCAGTTCTATCTCTAATAAAGGAACAGGAATAACTGTTAAAAATCTTCAAAGGAATGAATCTCAGGCTCTGAAAGTGGTTAAAATGTGAGCCTAGAAATGTTTTAGGCAAAGCAGTATATTCTTGGAATAAGAGAGAACTCTTCTAATGTGGTTCATTTGAATGTTTGTGTACGCTTATTAAAAAAGAAGCATCATTATCTAAAGTTACACCTGATGAACTCATTGATGAATGACTTAAAAAGACTAATTTTTATTCAAATATTTGGTAAGACCAAAGTACTTGCTCTTGAAGTACACCACACACAATCACACAAACACACACACGCGCGCGCGCAAACACACACACACACTCAAAAGTACCTATGCTGGTGATATGAGTTTAACTATAGAACCCAGTGAGGTCAGAATTAAATCATTTAGATTATCCCATCTTGACTTCATTGACTACAAATCAAATATAGTAATAGTTTCTTAGCCACTCAGTCACTGTAGACAAATTAAGATAAGGTAACGTATCTATCTTTAGAGGGAATAACTCTTTTGAACCCTATTTTAGTTCTAACTTATGTCAATTTCTACTAACAGATACAAAGAAGTCAAAGTAGAATGATCCTGAGAATAATAAATAGTGTAATTTTGCCTCAGTTGGGTAACTATGAATGTTAATAATTGGAGCAAATCAATATAAACAGAAGGCATTTTAATATTTTATTAATTTTAGGTAAGTGATAGAAACAACAAAAAAACAAAACAAAAAAACACAATGGTATAGCAAATTGTTCAAAAGGACTATTCATCAAACAACATTACTGAAACAAAGTGAACACGATTTAATTTATTCAAGTTAATTTTAGTATTTAAGACATGGAACTGTTAGGGAAGACCTTATGTTCTAGGGTTTTATCTCTCCTGTAGGGTTCATGTTTCCCAAAATTTTGCAATAGTGCATTACACATTGTGGACTCTCAGATGCTATGGCTTAGACTCTTGGGATAATGTAAAATGCTTTTCCAGAAAAATATTCTAGGAGGGAAGGTATTTTTTTCTAAGGTCATCTATTCATCAATTAATGTCTTGAAGCCTCAAAATTAACAGTCCTTTTGACTTTCATTCTAGAAAGTATTTATTGAACCTTAGCAAGCTCACTTTTATTTTATAATTTTCATTGGCAGCAAACTCTGCATATTAACTAGACACATACATGAATTAATTTTTCCCCCTTTGAAATCTTCTACTTGTTAACTTGAGGAAATTCCTTGAACTTTTCTTATTTGGGGGAAATGAATAATACTATTCTTCTCCATGAGATTTATTTTGTGGTCCTTCTTTAGCATACTTTCATTCATCTTCTTTTTTCAGAATGCTTCGGTTTTCATTAAATCTCTCCAAGAATCAGTTCGGGTGACTGGCTTTGGTTCATCTGTACACCATATGGTGGGGGATCCTTTAAAGAAAGTGCATGCAGATAACTTGAGAAAAGGCAACAAACTTTATGCAGGCTCCTCTTCGTGTCAATGGAGCCTATCTATCTATCTATCTATCTATCTATCTATCTATCTATCTATCTATCTTGATTATTGTTATTGCTTCTATATTTAAGATTCCTTGAATGACAAAATTCAGATCAGAAATTCTCATTTAAGATATCTTGGAGTAAAATATTTTCAAGTATTTAGCATTGTATTATAAGCACTTTTTACTGGCACTGAATTCATATCACTAAAAGAAAACAGACATTTTCAATAAATGAAAATAGAAATGTAATTTTATCAGCGCTATGATTCTTCAAAACAGGTTTAAAAATCGGTGCACTCGAATCTAAAAGGCTGTTGAGAAACTAATCAAACAATCTTCTAAGAAAGGATTTCTTGGCAGGGGTAAGAATTTTCCCAGAACCCTTTTTATGGAGGGATTTCAGTGGAGGCTTCTTTAAGGGCAGGGCTCTTTTGGGGGTTTGCAGTGCTCTTGCTATCTCCACATGCTCATTGCAGTAATACTTGTTGCTTCCTTCTGACAGATGGATGAGTGTGCGTTCTGCCAGATCCATGCACTGGGCATGGACCCAGTGTCCATCTCCATGGGAGCAATAGATCATGGCAGGTTTGTTTAGCTCGGTTGAATAAAATGGTACCCAAGTGTTGATATTCACATCACAAGTAGGGCAGCATGTAATCCAGTAGCCGGTCTCAGACTCATCTTCCTCATCATCTTCATTATAGATATCAAATTCATCATCACCATCAAAACTATTTGCTTCTGCACTGAAACAAAATTCTTCTGAGTCTTCAAAAGGAGTGGAGTCCCCTGGGTCTTCTGTTGATGTCTGACTATTTGTGAATGTTTTCTGATCTTCATTTATGTCGTCTTCAGCACATTTCAACATATAGAAATAGAATGTTTCTGAAACAACCTGCTTATTGTCTCCTGGTATGCCAAGGAAGACAGTTCCATTTCCCATGTTGCTTCCAAACCATATCTTGCTGTGCTTGATATCCGGGGTCCAATCTGGGGTCTCCATCTCACGAATTGCTATCTTGTTGTCCTCGAAAGAGATGATATTGCAGACCATTCTTTTCTGATTTTCAAGCTGATAGCCACCCACAATAACAAATTCATCCTTGTTTGTTTGGGTCAGGATTGCACTGGAGACAGAGATTCCTCCTGGTAAAACTGTGCAGTTCACAGCTGGGCTACCCAGGGGAAGATCGACCCTTATTCTGTATAGGTTGGCAGGGCGGACATTATTGGCAAGTGAATGCCCTCCTAAAATATAAATGGTATCATTTCTGGCAATGGAGACATGAAAAGACAGCCCATCTTGAAGTTCTGGAAGAATGTACGCTGTAGAGCACCCAAATTCAAAATCCAGCAGGAAAACATGGGGCAGGCAGTCAGCTACGCTGTTCCATTTTTCTGTGATTCTTTGGGCAGATGGTATGTACGCTCGTCCTCCGAAGAGAACACCCACACTCTTTCCCCGGCTATACACCACGTCGATGGAATGACCATATCTGGCTTCAGGAACATCTCCTACCAGGTCTTTCTCAGTGCAGCGAAAAGTAACTTTTTTGTTGTTCTTACACACAACAGATATGACATAAATTTTATCTGAAAGCTCATTGTTTGGTGTTTTCCCTCCATGGATAATGTATTGATACTTTTCAGATTCTGCGCTGCCTTTGAACGTGCAAGTGGCTGGGTAGCGAAGAGGGGGAAGATAGCAGGAATCCTTAGAGAAAACCGTAGGCTTCAGTTTGAGTTGGTTATGCTTCACATCAAAATGGAAAACTCCAGTAGGGCAGGACCTCTTGGGCCAGCCTTTTTGGCCAAAGAAGAAAAGTTGGCCATCAAAATTCATCAGTGAGAAGCCTGGTTGAATTAAGGCTATGTTATTACTGACTGTTATCATCTGTAGTGACATATTTTCTGATCGTGGCTGTGTAGATCTTTTACCTGAAAGAATTACCAAAAAAAAAAAAAAAAAATTGACTTACTATATCTCTTCTTATATATCATTCTTTTTGAAAAATACAGAAAGCATGTTTCAAAAAAAAAGCTATCCTACAAGCCTGCAGTGGAACTGAATTAGTAAAATCCAGGCGCTTTGGTAAGCAAAGAGCCACAGAACCTTCTCGTCTAACGCAATCCAAGCGGCTGGGGCACGTTTTAGACAAGGACTATCCTCCCTTTGATTTCTGGGAGTTGTAGTCCTTTTTCCTTAAAGGACTCACCACTTGTCATCAGAAAGAACTACATTGCCTAGGAATCCGTCCTCTGTGGGATGTGTGGCTACGATAGTTTGTCTTTGTTGCTCCAAAAAGGGAGAATCCTAGGATGTCTCTGAGTAAAGACGCCAGAAGTGCCAAGTGACTAGATGGGAGCGAAGCCGGAAAACTAGGGACCCGGAGGTGAGAGTGGCGGACGCAGACCCAACATCCGGGTTGCGGGAAAGCTGCAGCAGCTGGGGGGCCTTCGGGCAGCCCTCTACCCCGGTGTGGCCAGTGATTCTCCCGGGAACTCTCAGGCTGGTGACCTAGTAGGAAGCACAACCGCCTCTAGCTAGAGTCGGGTTGCCTGGAAACCGCAGCCCGAAGGACGCCGGGCCTAGTGTGCTTGCAGACTCCTGCCTGGACGCTGTGGAGCTCCGCGCAAAGTTGCTGGGGCGCGGGGTTAAGGGGGGAACCGAGGTTTAAAATAGGCGCGACTATTCTGCAGAACTGAAAGATCAGTCTCGGAATATCTGGAGTGCAGGGGAGAAATTACTTGATAATGATTTTTTTTTTTTACCACGCCTATATTTAGTCATGAAAATACAGTAAATAGACTCTAGCGAGTGCCACATGAAAGTCCCTTTATTTGCTCAACTGCTTTTGCTCTCTTTCATAAGGTTCTTTTAGGGAAGCAGAAGAGATTCAGAAACACCTCTCTTTCTCCCTCTTCCTCCTTAGTTCTCCCTCTCGTTCCTTTCCTCTCCCTCTCACTTCTTTGCACTCTCCCTCCCTTTAGGAAAATAGAGTTAGTGGCTGTTATTTCAGGCTCTTTTCAGCACCCCTCCCCCCCAATTTGAAGTAATTCTTTAGTAATTCTGTAGTAAGCAGGCATTGAGGAAAGAGGTGTCAGAATTACTCAGGATTTAATATTTATATTATAATATTTTTAAAGAAAGTGTTCACTAGCTAAAATAAGCTTGATCAATTTTTACTTTTATTATTACCTACCTTAGAGAGATGTCATGAGCCTTAATGAGACATATACACCCTCTTTGCAGAGTGAAGTCCTAGGCACCAAAGATTAAAAGAAACGAAATAGGACAGATTCTCTGACTTTTAAGAGTAAATTGTTACTATGCTTCAAAAATAGTATAAAACAGTGGCTGAGTATAGACTCTGAAGGCTGATTTGCTGTATTTAAATCATGGTTCTGTTACTGACTACATGAATTTGGGCAAGTAATCTAATCTCTCTCTGCCTCAGTTTCCTCATCTGTAAAATAAGATAATTTTACTTACTTTATAGGTAGATGTAAGTGATGGTTAGTAAATTAACGCATATAAAGAAAGGACTCAGCACAGGGCTTTGCGCACAGTAAGTGATAATTATTATGATTATGCTTGAACTTAACAAAAGTAAGCTTTTTAATACACAATACCTGCCACTCATGGCAGATGATTTTTATAATATTGGAGGCAATTAGAAAGGCTTTAGGATCTGGGAATCTGGTCAGTGGGTATAGATTAATAATTTTTTAAAATAATGAGAATTGGATAAATATATACAACAGAGGTGCTGGTGGCGATTTAAATAACAGGAAATATTTCATTCTTTTTGTTACCCTTTCTGAAGTCCTCATTAAATATGCAGACTCTGAAGTTGGAGTATCTGAGTCCAAATCTGGGCTCTAAAGCTTAGTTGCTGTGTAACTATTTTGGGCAAGTTATTTTCTCTTTGTTCTTTTCTGTAAAATAAGGATACTATTAGTACTCATTTATTGGTTGTTTTGAAGAATAAATGGAAAAACTTATGTAAATCCCATAGTGCAGAAATATTCCATAAATGTTAGTTGATACTGCAAAGTTTCCTTGGACCACTTAGGATCTCTAGGCAGTCTAATGAGGTGCTGCTGGGGCTTTTCTCCTTGAAGCACTTCTGTAGATCAAGTGTAATTAATTCCTCATATTCTCTTCTACTTATTAGTTTCAGTTTGCTTGGGAGATTCCTCAAGGAGTGATATTTTAATAATCATCCTGTGGGTTATTAAACCAAGTGAAAAATGGTGAATGAGACAGACGATTACTAAAGTTATGAAAGCAAGCCTTTCTCCTCATCAGGCCATAGTGGTTTGTAGGTTCAGTAACTTGTCCCGCTTATGAAATAACATGGGCAAGTGTTTTCTTTGTTCATGACCTATCCATGTATACATAAGAGAAGGCATCTGTGCAACTAAGAAAATGCTCTCAGGAAATACTGTTGACCCTCAATTCAGTAAATGAAAACCGTAAGTGATTACACTCAGCATGCTGTGTGATGATTGTCAGACTTGCCCTCGTTGGAGTGGAGGGAGAGCTGAAGCCAAAGCCTGCTTGTTTTAAACACTTAGGAAGACTATTATTGGGATATAAGATGAGGCATATAGGGCTCATGGATTCAACATCGTAATGGGTGAACATACACTAAGAATATTTAATTTTAGACAGTAAACTTTAAAAATACATTTTCGTTGTAGCCTATTGGCTTCATTTTAAGGTTGTCATTGGGATTTTGGCTTCTCAAGTGAAAATAGGATTATTATGGATTAGACAGAAACATTTTCTTTGGGAAGACACAAGGAATACTACCCATTTTTTTGTAGCTTAATTTGGATCCCTAAAGTTTTCTGTTCTGTTCCTTTAATTCCTTGTCGTTGGCACACCTCATAATTTCAGGGCCCTAAAAACAGTGCTAAAGTTTATTACTGTTAACAAAACATCTCCTCTTGTAACACAGTTCAAATATTTGTATATTTAATGTTTAGGTTACCCATTTTAAACCTTGCCCAGAAGATTTACATATTTAAAGAATAAACAGAAACACTGAATGTATTTTTACATTATTTTGACATTTATTTAGTTTTGAAAATTTTGCTTTATTAAATATATTTTCACTGTAGTAGACTGTTGTATATTTTCCATTTTAATATGACTATATGAGTCATGTCTTTTTTGTAAGAGTTTTTATTTTTATTGTATGTACGTATTTATTTATTTATTTATTTATCTTAGGCAAGGCAACCCTTGGTTGACCTCACAGATTGCAAGGACCTTGTCATTTTACAATCCCTTATTTATTTATTTATTTATTTATTTATTTATTTATTTATTTATTTATTTATTTTACACTTACAGCACCTGGTCTTCCTAGGTGGTAAGAGTTTTTAAAAGGTTATACTAAAACTAAAAAAATCTACTTTCTTTAAATAGGCTAGATAAAAACAGATTTTGAAAAAGAAGACACTATTCTTTAACTGAAGGAAGTTTCAAAGTCAACACATTAAAGATTCTATTTAAAAGACGAAAATATAGGCCCAATAAATTTATACAAATTTCCCAACCCCATGCTAACTCTTCTCAGCAGGGAGATTTTCGTTTATGACTATGAAGCTAGGGCATAGTTGAGAATCAAAAGAGGACTAATAGTGTGAGGTCTGGGTTTGTAGTTTCCTGTGTCTGAACTGACTCTTTTTCCCTTCAAAGTAAAGTACTGTACTCTGAAGCATGAACAGCGATGCCCCTATTTTCCTGATTTCTCCAAAATAGCAGGTAACCTCATGTAACTGCAGTCATTTAGTGCATGAATTAACCATATCTTGCATGGTTAGTCAGATTTGAGGCATACATTATTCGATTTTTTTTTTTTTTTGATGACCAGAATTAGGTCATCCTTCTGATACTTATGGCAGAGTAGAATTTATGCACTAAGATTAATACAAGGGCTCTGACGCCACAGGAATTAAACCCTTGTAGCAGCTTGCAACTAGGGAGCCCCATAGTTTCCAAATTCTGCGTCATACCTTCTCCTCTAGACACCCAATCCACCTGTTAACTAACATGCTGCCAAAGGGGCCATCATCTATTTCTTGAAGTTGACAAATGTAGGCGCCCATCTTTTAGCTTTGGTAGAAATGAAGATATTGGACCTACCTGAAGGCCAGAGGGGCTACTCACCCCTCTCTGAATCTTTGCCGTTAAACGAGGTATTAAATGTCAGCACTTGGGGAGGATTCACTGACTGCCCACTCTGACCGTGGCAAGCAGAGGCTGACGGTAGAGAGTGTGTATGTGTGCCTACAGATGTTCCAGTGAACACTGAACTAAAGGGAGTAACTGACTGTGACCTTTTTTTTTTCTTTAGATGGTTGAGAGAGATATCCACTAGGGTGTACCCTCAAGATTTAACTATTTCCTTACTGGCAAACAATGGTAAAATAGTCAGCTATTTATCTGTAAAGACAAAAGAAAAATCTGGTTCAAACCTGATTTATAATTTTATTTGAGCCATTTTAGAAAAACAGAAGAAAATCAACATAATAACTCTGATTTAAATGAATACTATGGTGAATCAAATGGGAAATTCCTTTTCCTAAAGCAGAGACCACTGATACCAATGTCAGTCATGTTGACCTTGAATTGCTCTTCAGTGGTCTCGTTTTTTTTAATGCAAGTCTCAGAAAAGATTCTAATTATTGGAGGCCTAATGCCAACTTTATATCAGGTTGCTGCTGTGTAATACTGGATAGTAGAAACATTAAGACAGTTGGCTTTGGAGGCAAGCTGACCTGGTTTTCTCTGCCAGCTCTGCCATTTTCCAGATGGAGTCAACTTTATCCCCAAGCCTCTGTGCCCCCATCTCTGAAATGGGTATAATAGAAATGTTTACCTCAAAAGATGGTGGCAAAAAGGTTAAATGAGATAATATCTTTAGAGTGCTCAGCCAAGAATGATATTCCAGTGGTCTCAATAACAAAAACTCTGTTGGTGGCCTTCCTCACTCCCATCCAGAGGTTTCATAACCAAAGAAGGCAAAGGTTGACTTAATTTTTAGAATAGACTTTATTTTTTTAGAGCAGTTTTAAGTATACAACAAAATCAAATGGAATTTACAAGATTTGTCATGTACCTCCTGCGGCACTCATCACTAGCCTCTCTCGGTATCAACATCACCCAATGTTTGTTATCATTGGTGAATGTACATTGACACGTTATCACCCAAAGTCCATAGTTTACACCAGGATTCACTCTTGGTGTCGTATAGTCTATGGCTTTGGACAATAGTAAAATGACGTGTATCCACAATTATAGTCTCATACAGCAGAGGTTCACTGCCCTAAAAACATTCTGTGCTCTGCCAATTCATCTCTCCCTTTCCCCTAACTCCTGGCAACCACCTATCCTTTTACTGTTTCTATAGTTTTACCTTTTCCAAAATGTCAAATACTGGCAAACCTTGGAGATATTGCAGTTTCAGTTTCAGACCACTGTAATAAAGCAAGTATCGCAATAAAGCGAGTCATAATCATTTTGCTGGTGGAGGGTCTCGCTTTCAATGTGTTAAAAATACAAAATCTGTGAAGTGCAATAAAACGAGGTAAGCCTGTGGTTAGAATCATTCAGTATGTAGCCTTCTTAGATCAGCTTCTTTCACTTAGTCATATTCATTTAAGGTTCCTCTATGTGTTTTCCTGGCTCAATGGCTCATTTCTTTTTAGCACTGAATAATATTTCATTGTCTGGTTGTACCACAGGTGATTTATCCATTCTCCTACTGAAAGATATCTTGGTTGTTTCCAGGTTTTGACATTTATGAATGAAGTTGCTATAAACATCCACGTGCAGGTTTTTGTGTGGACATAAATTTTTAGCTTTTTCGCGTAAATACCAAGAAGTATCGTATGATAAGTGCATGTTTAGTTTTGTAAGAAAATGCCAAACTGTCTTCCAAAGTGGCTGTTTGATTTTGCATTCCCACCAGAAATGGATGAGAGTTCCTGTTGCTGCATATCCTTGTCAGCATTTGGTGGTGTCGGTGTTCTGGATTTCGGCCATCCTAATGAGTGTGTAGTGGTATCTCACTGTTGTTCTGATTTGCATTTCCCTGATGACATATGATGTAGAGCATCTTTTCATGTGCTTTCTTGTCATCTGTATATCTTCTCTGGTGAGGTGTCTTAGTTAAGGTCTTTGGTCTATTTTTTTAAATCAGGTTGTTTTCTTATTGTTGAATTTTACGAGTTTTTTGTGTATTTTGGATAACAGTCCTTTATCAGATGTGTCTCTTAAATATTTTCTCTCAGTCTGTGGCTTTTCTTTTTATTCTCTTCTTGGCGTCTTTCACAGAGCAGAGGTTTTTACTTTTAATGAAGCCTAGCTTATCAATTATTTATTTCATGGATCATGTCTTTAGTGTCGTATCTAAAAAGTTGTTGCCATACCCAAAATCATCTAGCTTTTTTCCTATGTTATCTCCTAGGAACTTTATGGTTTTCTGTTTTCTGTTTAGGTCTATGATCCATTTCAAGTTAATTCTTGTGAAGAGTGTAAGGTCTGTATTCTACCCATTAAACCTATCACCTAACCATAAAATTTTTCATTTCTTTGTGCTCTACTCTGTTTACCCAAATTATACACGTTTTATCTAATTATGAGAATGCATTTAAATTTTGTTTTAGCTTTTAATATAATAAAATTATTTCATATACTCTATGCAATGTGTATTTTATTTTCACCATTATATTTTTTAATAGTTGCCTGAAATTTTAGTAAGTAAATATAACACAGTTTATCTGATCATCCACCACTGTTGGTCATTTGATGATTATCTGTGTGACCTAGATGATAGAATTCAGTGCTCAGAGGTAAACAGATCTGGATTTGGGTCTCAGTTGTTCTGCTACTTACTAGCCAAATGACCTTTTAGAGGTTCAGTTTCCTGGGACAATACCTGCCTTATTGTGAGGATTAATGGATATAAAGTGTCTGGTATAAAGACTGTACTCATTAAATCTTGTCTAATGATGATGATGCTATAAACGTGTTTGGATAAGTGACCATTTTCATTTTGTAAAATTTTAGGATATATTTTCAGTTTTTAAAAAACTGATGAGTAGCTTAGCCGTTTGGCTGATTCTCATCACTTAAAATGTTGGTCCATCCTTTTAAAAAAGCATCATCATCTTTTCTAATTGCTTTCCTGACTACTCTTTCTTTGTCTGCAAAAGAGTATTGGATTATTTCTCTCACCCGTTTATGATGTTATATAATGATTATGATACTCGAAATTCCAGCATCAATGAGATCTCTTCTAAAGTTGAAATATTGGATATCTCCCCAGTAAATACAAAATAAGAACCAATGTAGAAACCATGGGTAGGTTTAGGTAAGTGTTTTAGCCTTTGCATTTTACTAACACACACACACACACACACACACACACACACACACAGGCAGTTTGTTGCAGAATGGGTTATTTGTCTCCTGAAGAAACTAGAAATTAGTGACTCATTTGGAAAGGGGTTTTAAAACTCTGAGCCCTTACTATACCATTAGGAGAGCGTTAGACTTGCAGTGGTCTCATTCCAGGTCCCAATCTACTAAAGTGCTCAGCATAGAAATGAAATGTGAAATAGTAAATAGTATTTATTGAGCATCCACTATGTATAGTCAGGTGGAGAAATAGAACAAAAACCACATAGGCCTTAAGGAACGTACATGATAGGGTGGAGCAACTTTCGATTGTGGGTTAAAGTGCCTCTCATTCTTCCCACATTCCTCCATTCAGCCTTAAAGTTCTTAAAGTTTCACCGAAATCGCAATTACAGGTTACTCAGCTCACTCTTAAGCCTTGAGACAGAATCAAATTCAGACTCGTACTGAAATATATTGACTTCTCCTACCTTTAATCTAAGAAATAATGGACAATTAAAAGATACAAGTCGGTGTAATTACAGAATAAAATAATTTTTGTTCCACAAGGGAGATAAAAGTAATGAGATATGCCGATGCATAACTGAACAAAAAAGAAAGCATAATTGGAGAAAAGTAGAATGTCAGAGATGGAACACAGCTTCAAGTTCAATCCCTTCAGTTTTACATTCAGACTACTTAAGGCCAGAAAAGTTACATAACTTGCCAAGGGTAACACAGCTGCAAGTATGTGTGTACCTGGTGGGTTCAGGTGAGGCAGAAAAGAAACAGTCTTCTGTGAACTCATGACAGTGTTATCAAGAAGTCCAATGTACCTCTCGAGCATTACCATCTCCATTTTATAAATAGAGAAACAACTTAAATTACATTGTTGCTCAATGAGTTAATAAATGATTGAAATATGGTCTGCGGTGACTTTTGATAGCATTTGGAAAGGCATAGACTCTTTAAAATTTTTTGATAAGTGGCTGGTTTTTAATAATATAAATAGTATATGAAAGGGAGATGTTTAGCTTGTTGAGCAAATCCCATGATAGGAGTCAACTGGCAAAGAGGAGAAAAGAGGAAGGAAAAGAAAATATAGAGAAGGAAGCAATCTACGGTTAATGATGGATTGTCAAGAGGAAACGTCATGAGTGACTTTTTTTTATTTAAAGCAATTAATGAAATATGGTCACTTGACCAGACTGCCTGGTATTTTCCTATGTTCCGTGTTGTCTGACTTAAGGTGGACTCTTTGCTGTAAAGTTAAGTGAAAAAAAAATTTCAGAGGTGTTTTACAATGTTGTACTACCAAAAAAATGCACTTAAGATTTTATTTTTAGAGAAGGAAGAAATTTGTGTTTTTTAATTTCTTCTTTTGAGTATAGTAACCATGTTGGTGAAAATAAATTGTGTGTGTGTTGTGTTGTATTGTGTACATCGAGGCAAAATTGCAGATAAAATGCTGAGAGTAATTGGAAGCTAGAGAACCATTATATTACTGCTTAAAGCCCATTCATAATCACATTCACAGGAATTTAGAATTAAAAATAGTTGGGAAATACATCTTTAAAATCTTATTTCTTTTAAGAGAATGTCAAATGAAAAGGTCAATTTTATTTGCAAGAGCTGGCATTCTGAAACACTTAGAAATGAATTCCTGCAAGCAGAGTCGATTTGGTTCGGTTGGTCTACACCTGCTTCTAACTAGCTGTGCAGGTTTTGCTTTAAAGTAGGCTTTCTGGTCTTGTAAAAGTGCTGGGCATTGTGCAGGTGGCTGACAGGCTCAGGAAGCTGGAGCGAAGGGGATAACTGTAAAGAGTGGATGCCTTCATGTTATAGTTGTTATGCAATACAGATAAAATAAGCATTAATGGGACAATGCATCCCATGTGAAGGTGGGATTATAATGAATGAATAACTCTTTTATGATTGAAATACTATTGCATGGTTATAGAGCTATAAACTTGACTCAGAAGCCACTACCTTATGGAGTCCCAGCCTTAATAGGGACGTTGGAAAAATGTTCACTGAAACACTCACTGTTACCATCCAGAACTCGCTGGTATAGTTGATCACATTCCTGAAGACAGGAGACCAGTTTTGAATGTGCTTGACATGTTCATGTGCTGTACCATTTCCTTGATAAACATACTAGTCTATAGATCATGTGATGTAGGAGTTTTGTTAGAGGGGTGAAGGTAGGGTATTTATTTGTGATTGCCCACAGCTCTAAATTTTTCAGAAAAGCAAATAAATGAAAATAGTGGTGAAAGGGTAGTCTTCGTGACTTCAAAAACAATGGATTTTCTAGAATTTGTCTTATGGGTACATCCTTCAGATTCCATGTCCGCAGATAATCTGTTTTTTAAAAGAATGACAGGGAGTGAGCAGGGAGAGGAAGTTTGAATGCTTCGCAGTTTGCATTTTTCTTTGTTTAACGGAATTAATAGCTGTGTAATTGAAAACAGTCTAATATTCAGTTGACCTGCCTCAGTGAGTCAAGCAGACATTTCTAGATTGACTTAAACAGCTTGGAGGAAGAGTATATTTTGGGGAAATAAAATTGATTTTGTACAATCTGCTGATGAACAGCAAGGCTTAATGAATGATGGCCTCAAGAAACCTCATTACAGTAGCTTGGATGAATGAGCAGAAAAGGGAAGCAAATTTTTCAAGAGGAAAGTTTCTGCTTAAACTTGTAATTTTATAGATTAGTATTATTCCCATCCCCCAGAGCTTTCTACAGTGGGAAGGCAATCAACATGCCTGCATTCCAACATTCTTGGCAATACTTTTAGTGATAATTTTCTTTTCCTAAATCTCTTTTGCCTTAGTTGGCTAACTCTTCTCCTGCTTCCCTTTCCCCTTTTTTTAAACTTTTAACTGAGAAATAATTATAGATTCACATGAGGTTGCAAAGAAATGTACAGGGAGATTCCATGCAACCTTGGTCTAGCCTTTTGCAATGTTAACATCTTATATAACTGCACTATTAAAACTCGGGAAATCGGCATTGGTAGAATCCACAGACATATTCAGATTTCACCAGTTATATATACACTCATTTGTATGTGCGATTAGTTCAAATATATCACGTGCATAGCCTTATATAACCACTACCACAATTAAGATACTTAGTTGAACCATCATTACAAGACTCATAATACCCTCATTTATATTCATATCTCTCTCCTTGCCTCCTTTCTAACCCCAGCAACCACTAATTTGTTCTCCATCTCTTTAAATATGTCATTTCTTAAATGATACATAAATGGAATCATGCAGTATGTACATAGAGCCTTTTGAGATTGTCTTTGTGGTTCATCCAAGTTATTGTGTGAATCAATAGTTTGTTCCTTTTTATTGCTGAGTAATATTCCATGGTATAGATGTACAACAGTTTGTTTAACCATTCACCCATTAAAGGACATTTGGGTCGTTTTTTGTTTTGGACTATTATGCATACAGCAGCTATGAACATTCGTATACAAATTTTTGCATAGGAATAAGTATTTCTCTGGGGTAAATATCAAGAGTGCAATTGTCAGTTTAATAGTAAGTCAATTTTTAGTTTTGCAAGGAACTGCCAAACTGGTTTTCAGAGTGGCTGAATCATTTTGCATTACCACTAGCAATGTATGAGTTAGTGTCTTTCTGCGTCCCTGTCAGCATTTGGTGCTATCACAATTTTTCATGTTAGCCATTTCCAAGTGTGCAGTGGTCATTTTAATTTGCATTTCTCTAATGACTAATATTGAATATCATTTCATGAGATTATTTGCCGTTTATTTTTTTTTGTTGTTGAAATGTGTCTTTCATCCTTTTTAGATTGGATTTTTCTCTAATGTTGAGTTTTGAGAGTGCTTTTTTACATTCTATATGCTAGTCCTTTGTTGGACGTGTGATTTATAAATATTTTCTCTCTGCCTGTAATTTGTCTTTTCATCTTAACAGGATCTTTCACAGAGCCAAGTTTTTAATTTTGCTGAGGTTTGATTTATCCAGTTTTCCTCTTATGGATTATGCTTTTGGTGTCAAGCCTAAGAACGCTTTGCCTAGTCCTATGTCCTAAAAAGGTTGTCTATATATTTTCCCTTCCTTTATAAAATCCACGCACTATTTTGCCTTGATGTATTGTTATTGTACCTATTCCTATTATACCTTTTATTTTAAAATACTGTCATTCCATTTCATATTGCTCTAATTCAAAAATAATCCAGAAACAGGTCATCAGAGTCATTTCTGTTACAAAAATGGAGCCCTGTATTGAAAACATAGATTATAATCCTCTTTTAGAAAAGGAAATAGATCTGCTTTTTTTTTTGTTTAATTTTTCTTTTTCTTTCTCTCTCTCTTTTTTTTTTTTGGTAACTAGATCTTTTTATTAAGGTGACCTTTGTGATATCTATGTTCACAGTAAGCATGTAATGGTCCCCCATTTTTTATTAGATGCAGTTTTTGGGATAGTTGTCTATTTTTTTTTTTTCCTTCAGATGAGGTTTTTCAAAGGAAAAAGTGTAGCTAAGGCATGCCTACTACTGAGACCTCTGCACAGATGATAACTTCTCTGTTGGAAAGCTTTGTACTCAACAGTAATCCCAAGCCTTTCCTACCTTCCTCTAAATGCTTCCTTTAATATTTATTGCAGGGGAATACCCCGGGGAATTTATGTAGAAGTATAGAAGTTTATGCCATCAGCTTTTTTGGTGATAATGATGAATCTCATGCCTTTTAAGTGTTAGAATAGGTTTTCTGGGAGAAGCTTATAACTTGAAGCGCAGTGTATTCTTTGATGTTAGAAGTGTACGTTTTTATCTCATCCCAATAAAATAAAACACACAGTAAAGGAGTTTAGATTATTTTCTGTTTTGTAAGATTTGTATTTATGCCTTCTTCTTTATTCCTTTTATCTTTTCCTTTGTTTTCTTATTTGTACTGGTAGCTGTCTGGAACAACAATGTTCCTGGGGTATAGAATGTAGTCAGGGGTATGGGTATATACCCATCTAGGGTCAAATCGCAATATTTTGCTTAATTTCCTGCTGATTTCATGAATGCCTTAAAATTCATAATCATGAGCATGTCATTACTATTTATGATATGAGAACCAAACACTCCTTCTCATCATAGAGTCACTGGTTGACAAAAACCCCACCGAAAGTTTTTTTTTCCCAGAACCATTCATTTATTCTCTCAACTCTAAGAATCTGTGGCAATTTCTGTCATTGGACTTCTTTTTCTCTTCTTGATATGATCTAAAAGACATAAAAAAATTTAGAGGATGCAAAATAGGTGTAGTTCAGTCAAGGAAGAAGAAATCATTCCATCTCAGATCTCTTTTATCATGTAAATAAATAGGTACACCTCCAATTTGATGTGGTTTTTTTGAGATTAGTCAATTTTCCAGAATATAAAAGGAGACGCATCTGGTGAAGCGCCAACAGTGCTGGTTTCATTTTCTTAGGTAAGGCAAATTATTTTGATAACATCCCATCTTACCTTTTAGCACAGCAAGAGATTTTTGTTGAAAACTATGAAAATCTGAGAAAGTAGGCTTTTGACAGCCCCTGCACAACTCTTTAAAAATGTGTTATTTGTTATTTTTAAGTATCAGTCGTACATCATCTCGCAATTGTTTTTAAAAAACTTTTTTTTTTTTTATTTTTTTGCATACATACAACTTGCTTGCTGTTAAAAAGCAGCTTACCCACTTTAAGAGGAAACCAGCGGAGACTAGCTAGCTCATGGGGACTCTAATTTTAAGGTTTACCACTTTTATCTCTGAAAGTTGCATTTTGTTTAGGTAAGTTGATCAAGCAGAGATCTGAAGATAAACATCAAAGATGTGCTTAAATTAATGGTGATAATTAGATGTACCACATTTCATAATAAGTTCTTTTCGGATAGCACACAACATCAACTGGCTTGGGTGATTGTTAATTTCATGATTTCATATTAGAAAACAGAACTTTGGGAAGGTTGTGTGATTCTTTCATTTTTTCTCTCAGTGATTTGATAAGAAGGGAACCCTGTTCCTTACCAAGCCTGTGGTCTTCCTGTGACCTTTATTTAGTAGTCTATACTACTCTGTGTTTCCTACTGGAGGCTGTAAGTGTGAAAGTGTTATTGGTGAGTTACCAGTAGACATAACATCACAATATGTTCTAGGTCTTTCATGTGAAGCTCTAAGCCCAAAAACATAAAAACTAAACCAGAACAAAGAATCTTGTTATCCAGGCAAGTCTGTTTCTCTCCACTTCCCCCACCACCCCTTTTCTCTGCCTCTCCCTTTCCTTCTTTTAGAAAAATACTTTATGATAAAAACACAAATGCATGTGAATAGTAACTGAAAAAGCATTGCTTCCTTTTAGAAAACCACTAGGATTTGCATAAACCACTTTACTGTCTAGTAAATGATTATCTGCTCTGTCAGCCCCTGGGGACTTTTAACATTAGGTTGTTTGTATTTTTATAGAGAAGGAAAGTTTTAAATTTGAAGGTGGGTGCCTGTTAGATGCTCGAAATAATGATAGTTTGTAAAACTGGATTTTCCAAAAGTCTTTAAAAAGTCATAAAAACATAACCTCTTCTGTATGTGATAACCACATGAATAAAATGAGAGGCCTTGAAAGATTTCGAATTTGTGCTGTGCACAGCCTGTTAATTATTTGCTTTTAGCAAAATTTACATGTGTTAAGGCTAAATACTCAAAATATACCAATCTGAGAATTGGAAAGGAAGTTTAAAGGAATTTCTGTCATCACTTCACAAGCATCCATGAGGAGGCATTTACAGGAATATAAGACACAAGCGGCTGCTTCTCCGTGGTACTTGCTTGCTGAAGTAGATTACCCAAGATGATCTGAGAACGAGATTGATATAACACGAGGTTAGAATTTTGTGGGGGTCCAATTCTGGGAAAGCAGATTGATATGGACATTTTTGAAACTAAGTACGTGATAGTAAAATAATAGCCACCTCTGAATTTATTTATTATTTTTTCTATCAACTGCAAGCATAATTTATTAAATTTTGGATTGCTGAAGCTTGACAGTGTTACAGGTAAATTTGCATAAACCATAACTGATGCTTTTTCCTGTATCTAATTATTAGGTACAGATAGCTTGAAACAGTTTCTTTCATTTTGAGGTACAGAGCTACATATTTTATTCTCACTCAGTCTTTTACAACATCGAGTTTTAACCAGGGTTGTAACCCATGAAGAATTATCTTGATTTATCTCTAGTTAACATCAGTGCCTTCAGAATCAAAGGGGTGACAGTCAAAACAGGTCTTAGTGTAGACAAAGGACAGATTACTAAGCCTGATCCATTATCATGATCATCATGGCTAACATTTCTTGAGGTGCCTTGTATACTCATTTAATCCTTATAGAAATCCTGTGAGGTACATGTAGCCTCACACCCTTGGGGTCAGATGTATTTCAGAATTCATAATTTTTTGGAGTTCAGAAAGAGAATCATATTACACAAAAATCTCCAGTGGGGTCTGGGAAAGCACCTCAAAAGCAAGCTAATTAGTATTTCTGCAGGGAAACATAAATAGTGACACTGAGTAGAAGAAAGGAAAGCCATAAATACTTTCATGTTACTTCAGATCAGGTCTTGCCATCATATGAGGATGGGCATCAGCTTATGAAAACAATTTTTTGAAAATATCAAATAAAGTTAATAACAGGTAACAGATTTTTTACTCTTATTTTAGAAAAAAAAAATAAGAAGCTTGGTGCTTTCTCTGTGTGCTAGGTAGTACTGGAGACCCCCTCCTTTTTATTATCCTCCATGAATTGTACTAGCTACTTAGGCAGTAATTACTCTTCTGCTTTCCGTAGATAGTCAATTTTCTCAAAGCAATGTAAGAATGACATTTCATACAGAATGAATGGAATTTAACAAGATGAAATCTAAGTAAGAACAAAGTTCAGACTGTGCAAGCATTGCGGTATTGTGTCTTAGCTGACAGGCGTTTAGTTAGCTGTGTGTTAAATGAACTGACTGTGTGGAGGGGCCACAGCAACGTGAGTGTGATCTTCAGCTTCGTAGAAGGAGGGCGGATTTTGGAATGAGAGAGTTAGTGAAATCTCACTGTATCCAGGACCATTTCTGGAGTCTTATTTTCATTTCCGATGCCATATTTTAAAGAAAGGAAGGCAGTATAAAATCTTTAACAGGTAGATTGATCAGGAGGATGAAAGGACTTGAAGCCACATCAGGTAAGGCAGAAGTAAAGTAATTGGGCAAGTTTATATGAGCATTTTGCCAGATTCTAGCAATATTTGACTACAAATAAGTAGTCAAATAAGTATGCTCAGATAAGTATGAATGCTCCTTGACTTACGATACGGTTACGTCCAGATAAACCCAATCAATGCAAGTTGGAAATATTGTAAGTTTAAAATGCATTTAATACTGTTTTCCCTTGTGATCGATTGGCTGACTGGGAGCTTCAGCATCACCAGAGGGTATGATAATATGTATTGCTAGCCTGGGAAAAAAATCAAAATTTCTTAAGTCAGGTACCATCTGTAATTTTAGCTTGATGGTGATTGACTGCCAGCTCTATGCAACTTCCTGAGCTGTCAGACACTTGGGGTACAAAGATGAAAAGACATATGAATTAAGAAGATGATAATGAGGAAACTGAAACCAAGAATAACAATTCAGAAACCAAAGTCTGTTCCTCTAGGAACTATCTTATCTGTCCTTTGGGCCTCGGAATTCTTCCACCTACCCATCTAGCATACTTTCAGAGATGCTGGTACTGCACGAATCTCTCTAGCTCTTATTCTTCTTTGTTTTGTAGATAAAATGGATTTGTGAATAGGAATGCCTGTCTACACATTGGAATTGGAGATATGGATGAAGATCAAATGATTGAAGAAGTCTTGGATAAATTTGTTAGTTGTCATGAGCAAACGTATGAAGAATTTCTGAGCACTTTTACTCATCTATCAAAAGGTAAAATGGAGAAGTAAGCTTTCATTAGCAGTAGAGATAAAGAACCTTCTGGGTCATTGACCCACATTTGTGAGACTATTGGTCTTTCACTTAGCTGCACATCGGACTCACCTGAGGAAATTTTAGAGTATATTGATGCCGTGGCCCATTCTAAATTTTAGCGGGGGCCTAAGAATCAGTAGTTTATAAAAGTTCCTCTGGTGATTTAATGTGTAACCAAGATTGAGAACAGGGAAGTTTCGTAATCTCCAACATTATAACACTCTCGAGATAGTTGTCTTCATGATTCATGTCTTCTTAACAAGTGTAAAAGAAGGGTAATTATAATGAACAAAAGGAAAAGTGATTGTCACCTGTTTCTTTTATTGTGCAAAATAATTGGAACATCGATATCTGCTTTGTTTACACTTAAATACTGGACTGTGGTCTCGTTTATACTTAAGGGATATGGAGAATTTAGGAATTCTCTAGTTAACTTCAGGACTGTGAATGATCTATTTTGACATGATACTTGGATCAAATTCATCTTTATAATGGCCAAAACACCTTGGTCTGTAATTTGGGTCCAGGCAGATGCTTGCTTTCTTTGAGCCTAGTGGTTTAGTTCCATAGTCACTGGACCCAAACGTGACAGTTTGAATGGCTGAGGGTGGGGTGTGGAAACAGGGTAAAATGGGCAGAATTAATGCATCTTGATATGCCAATTGTGTTTGATAATCCAAATTATTTGGGAAATTATTTGTAAAGCAGGCTTTATTTTTGTACTATGGAAGAGTAAGGACTTGCAAGGACTTGGATATTTTAAGGAGGTTATGATATTTTTGTTTCGAGGGTAAGAGAGTCTATTCTTTTTTCAAATTTCTGTATGATCATTGCATGCTGAGACAGAAACTGTCGTCCATGTGGCAACTTCATTTTGAGTTCAGTTTTGGGCCCCAAACTGAGCTGAAATAAATGATGATGCAAATAACATAAACTGCATCTCCAAGCACACTAATTTTTTTCCTTTCAAAATATCCCTAGGCGCCAGTTCACATTATAATAAACTAATGACCTGAAAAAATTCCTCTTAAAGCACAAAAAGTTGGGAGTGCAAAAATGCATCTTAAATCAGTAAGCATCCTTCATTCCCCCCCCCCCCCCGAAATATTTAAATACCTTCTGAAAAACCAAACAGGACTTAGGGACAGGCCTAAGAATTGACTGATAGAAGAATTGATCAAAGTGAATGTGTTATATTCTGTTTTAAGGAAAACCTGAAAGCTATTTCTTCAAAGTTTTCCCCTTCTTTCCAGCCCTCCATTTGTCTTAGTGTTTTGTTGCTGTGCTGATATGTAGTGGAATCTCTTCTCTGTTAAAGTGGTTAGCACCATGCATGCTTATGTACATTTCTTTAGTAGGTTTAGTTTCTCAAGTCCATTACCATTTCTACTGATTGACTGTTCTATTTAACTTTATAATAGTTATATGCCAGAATGCTTATGGGATTCAGTTTCCTTCCAAGAGTATTAAAAGGGTCAATAATCCTATTAAAAATGTTTCCCTGGAAAAAATTAAACTGTAGCTTTATTGAAAGAAATTCACATTACCACTTCAGACTCTTGGAAAAACAGTTGGAAACTGTTAATATTGTAGCATATTTCTCACTATAGTACATTTATGTTGATCATATTTTGCAGTTTTTTTTTTAAGAGGAGCTCTGTTTTTTTAAACCATGGCATATTTGATAAAAAGTATAATGTTCTACCAAAATCTTAAAAGAGACATATTAATTATGAGTTTTAAACAGTTATAATTGAATTTTCAATAGTGTCTTTGGTTCAAGAGGATAAGACCAAGTTGTAAGATTTGTATTAGAAGGTCAGCGTGCAGATTTTGGTTTTATTCATTATCGGTGAAGACATTATTATATTGACATTATTGTGAATAAAGAGGCCAAGTTTCAGTCATTAGTGTCTCAGTTTCTTTGTGAATATGATTAATTTATAGATGTTTTTAGAATATCCATCTAAAGGGAAAAATGCTTTTTCCTTCTTGTCTGTCACATTTCTATCATTTTTTTTTTGGTTATAAAAAACCAGATATGAAAACTTACATTTGATTTTCTGATAGTGCATTCATTCATTCATTCATTCATTCCCTCTGAGTGTGTAGTTATGGTCTAGGTATTATGTTAGTTGCCAAGGATCCAAAAATAAATAAGATATTATTTTTATTCTCAAGCACTCTTAGTCCAGTGAGAGAAAGAAATAAGCAAACGAGGAATTACACTAATGTATGATAAGTACCGTAATGGAGAGGAGCAGGAGCAGAGCTCTCTGAGCGCTCATAGGAGGGCCGTTCCGCTCATACCTGAGGGGAGGACAATTAGATCTACACATTGGAGAGGAAGCGAGAGGTAAACCTGGGATAACCACTGAACCAAAACTTACCCTGAGTCCTAACATGTTAAATAGAGGCCAGGAAGGTTGGAAAGATGTTAAGGCGCTTCTGTTGGTGATGGTGCTTTTGGATCAGAGCTCCATTTGTTTCAGTACTAATACATATATTTATATAAAATAATTTTTAATAATAGGTTTAAATAATAAGTTTTCCAGATGGAGATGTAGCTTTGCTTTTAGTAAGGTTTAGAGTTATTTCTAAGCCTTTGAAAGGAAAAGGCAAGTTCTTTCAATTTCCTTCCACACCAAGATGATCACAGAACCCAATGTGGGGAGCATTTGCTCTCACCTTTTATGTCGGTAGTTACTACCCATAATGCCATCACACAGAGATCACAGAAATTATATATGTAAGAAGCCAGTGACTTAGAAGTTGACATTCAGTCTTTTTACTTCATTATGTCACATATCACTAACCTTGGGGCTTTTCAGGAGTTACATGCAATCCCCCATCCTCCTCACTCCACCCCTCCCCCCATACCATTATTGTTCTGATTTTGTGCTTCAGGCTAAATGGTTAATTTCCATTAAAGTTGCCCATTTTACCAACTATTCAGCTTTTAGTTTGGAAATTGAAATGAATATACTGTGGTTTTATGATGAACTCTTAAATAAATCTTTTGTTTTTCGTTCTTTGATTTATTTCATTCTTAAAATACTTAGGTTCCAGTTTCCCAAGCAATTCTACTAGTTTCTGTATTACCACTTAAAACAGCTTTTTATTCACTGCAATATTTCTCTGTTTAACCTTTTTTCTTATGTCTAGATCAAAGATATGTTTCCAATTTTGATGCGTAATTTTGTTTCTGGTTTTCTTCATGCTATTCTCATTTCACTGGTAATACTTTTTACTTTTAGCGTTTTGTTGTTCTTTACACATATCTTTGAAAAAAAATTTCTATCAGCTCAATTTTCTTTTCTCCCTTCATACTTGTTAATATTTGAAGTAAATGCCCCCTTAGGTAGAACATCGTGTGTGTGAATGTTTATGACAAAGGGCTGTGCCTGTGACTTCATGTGCTGGTAGTGGTCTGACCTTTGATTTTTCCAGACTCTTAGTTTCAAAGCCTCTAAATAGTTTTCAGTTTTCCTTGGATTTTAATAATCTTATGCAATCATAAGAGAGTTTAATCTATATATTTTGCTTTATTCATGTTTAGTTCTTTCAGGAGATATGCCAGTAATTTACCTCCATTACAAATCTCAGGGATGTATAGTTATCATGTGATTTGCGATCATTAAGCCTGCACTGTCTGATATAGGAGCCACTAGCTGCATGGGACTACTCAGCATTTAAAGTGTGGCTAGCGCTCCCTAGGAACTGAGTATAACTGATACTGAATTCAGTTATCGAAAAACTTTTAAATATGTTTGGGACAACTTGGGTTTTTTTAAAAATGTAATTTAAATGTAAATTTTTCTAAATGTAAATTTTGTGAACTATACAGATCAGATAGTTCTGATGAAAATTTTGCATTTTAAATGCGACATCCAATAAGTAATTTGAAAAATTTCGAAGACAGTATAAAAATAGGAAGTAAAATATCCCAATAATATTTTTGACTACATTTGAAATGACAGTATTTTGGAAAATTGCCTTAAATAAAATATATTACTAAAATTAACTTCATGTTTTTTTAAACTTTAAAATATGGTTGCTTGAAAATTTTAAACTGTATATGTGACTTACATTATATTTCCAGACACTATCCTGGGCTTATTACGTGAGACACTCTATAGCGAGGGGTCGAGGAATTTTTATATTCATAAGGCTCTCCACGTAATTCTGACGCACCACTAGCTTAGACTACAAATTCTGATAATGCACTCACTTAAATAGTAGGACTATCATACTCCTTTAAGTTACCAGATAATTGCCCAAAGTTTGTTTCTGTTTCAATTGTAGGATTGGAAGAGACAGTCCAGTGCTCTTTATTTTAGATTCTCACAAAGCATTTATCTTGAGTAATTTATTCAGTTGTCACAAGGATACAAAGAAATGGCTATTACTGTTCCTTTTTATAGCTCAGGGAGATGAAAGTTGCTGTAGATTAACAATTTTTGAGGTCTGGTCAAGCATTCAAACTCCAGACATCAGCCCCTCCTCTGTACCATTGTAACTCTCCCACAGAAACATCTGGGATTGTGTGATTGTATGATTGATAAGCAGCTAACTGAATATTATACTTAGCATTTTACCTGCATCATCTCAATTAGTCCTTATAATAACCCAGTGAATTTTTTTACGGTTTAATCTTTATTTTTATTATCCCAATTCACAGATGAGGAAACTAAGGCTTAAGGTTAAGTAACTTGCTGTTATGGACTGAATTCGTTCCCTTAAAATTTATACGTCGAAGCCATGCTCTCCAATGTGACTGTATTTCAGTTAGGAGCTTTAAAGAGGCAATTGAGGTCATCAGGCTGGGGTCCTAATCCAAAATGACTGGTGTCCTTAGAAGAAGAAAGAGACATACCAGGGAAGTACACATGGAGAGAAAAGGCCATGGGAGGACGCAGCAAGAGGACATCCTCCTGCCAGCCAAGGAGAGGGGCCCCAGGAGAAACCAAATGTGCCAATATCTTGATCTTGGACTTTTAGCCCCCCAAACTGCTAGGAAATACATTTCTGTCCTTTAAGCCACCCATCATGTGGTATTTTCTGAAGGCAACCCTAACAGACTTGCCCAAGATCATGTTAACTAGTGAGTGGTGGCAGTGGATTATGGGTTTAGTCAGTGTGGCTCCAAAGCCCATACGCTGACCCACTTTGTTTTCCTGCCTTACTTATAGCACTGGGTAGTTCTCAAGATCTGGGAGTCAATCGCATGTAGATAACATGAGTCATCGAATGGATGTGCTGCCTCAAAGTAGAATGATTCTCTCTTCCCTCTAAGGAGTGTAGGCTCCGTGAGGTTGCTCGTAGATTTCGTTCACCATTATTACTCTAGTGCCTACAGCAGTGCCTGCTAATGTAGAATAAGTGGATGTGTAATAAATATTGTTGAATAAGTGAAATAAAAAGAAAATAAGAGAATACAGAATGACAGAAGGACAGATAAGAGGGCATTTAATTCACGTTCGCATTTAATGGATGAGCACAGGAAGAAGAACCTGCAAAGTAGACTGTGTCATGATACTCTTAAGTTTGGATTTGATATGCTAGGTGGCTGGGAGCCATAGTCTCTCACACACACACACGCTACAGGTGATTTTGAAAGGTTGGGGCAAAGAAGTAGAGAAGTAAGTGGAGTCAGTGAGACAAGCTAGGAGGCCGAGCAGAAATCCATATGTGGAGGGAGATAGGACTAGGATAGTGGAGGAGGAAATGGAAAGCAAAAAGGGCCCGTGAGACGCTGCAAGTGAGAGAATGACAGCACTTGGTAACAGCTGGCTGGCAGGATTAGGGAGAAGAAAGTCGAAGACCAGTCACAGGTATCTTGCCTGGGGGCGGGAAGGGGGATACTGAGGCCCACAGAGGCCAAGTGACTTGTTCAAAGTTACACAGTTCTCATTACATGAGTCTTCCACTTTTTTTTTCTCTTATTGAGTGTACGTTCTGTCAAGAGCTTAGAATCTTGGGCTGGGATTTGGTTTACACTTTTGGACTGCTAAATTTCGAGTTGTCATTTCAGCCAAAGGAATATCACTATTCATACTGACGACTCCTAAAGAATGTAATTAAAAATGAAACTGGTGACAGCACATGAAACAACACGTTTCCAAAACTGACATATCATTTTGGTCCCCATCCTATTCTGAATTCGAACGTTAGAAATGCATCTTTAAGCTTCCATGGGGGTACAAAGAGTCTTTTCCCAATCTGAAGAATGAATTTCAAATCTGCTGTAAAAATACCACAGAGAAAAATATAGAAAGCAGCTGGCCCTCTTACCAGTTTCAGAGCAGGAAAAGAATTTCAGTAGAGCAGAAAAACAGCTTTCTCTTATAAAAGAAAACACAACAACAAAAAATAATCGTGGCCGTGTAGCCTTTTGCAGTTGTTTTCTGTAGGGCATTAGAGACCCGTGGGCTCAACATTGTTTTGATACCCTTGCAACTGGCAGGTTGTCTGCCAGAGGAAGTTGGAAACAAACTGACCAGCTTTATGCTTCCAGGTGGCACTTAAGCCACATTTTCTGTACTGTTGTTTTCATTTAATTCCCTACTGAATATTGAGTGGTGTTTTTAGTTCACAGGCCATTTGCAATATCTTTCTGTTTCCTTTTATCGTTAGCCACAGTGAGAAAAAAAAATGGCAACTCTGGAAGCACTCTTGCAAATGGGAGCTTAACAGTAAAGCGCACAATTGAAAATAACAGGGCAAATAGCAATAAACATACTTTAACTTAAGACGTAGACCATTGGGATGTTAACCTCAAGAGAAACAGAAGGCATCATATGAGAACTTGCTAATAAAAGCAACTAGGCAGTTAAAAAACTCACCTAATTAATATGATAGCCCATGGGAGAGATAAGGAAGTGGTATTATTTTAAAGCTTTTTATTGGTGGTTTCTTTCTTTCTTTCTTTCTTTCTTCTTTCTTTCTTTCTTTCTTCTTCTTTCTTCTTTCTTTCTTCTTTTCTCATTCTTTCTTTCTTTCTTCTTTCTTCTTTCTTTCTTTATTCTTTTCTTTCTTCTTCTTTTCTTTCTGATTCTTCTTTCTTCTTTCTTTCTTCTTTCTTTTCGTTGCTTCCTTCTTCTTCTTCCTTCTTTCCTTCCTTCCTTCCTTCCTTCCTTCCTTCCTTCCTTCCTTCCTTCCTTCCTTCCTTCCTTCTTTCCTTCCTTTTCTCTCTCTCTCTCTCTCTCTCTCTCTCTCTCTCTCTCTCTCTCTCTCTCTTTCTGGTTTTGCTGCAAAGAATAAAAGAAAAAGAAAAAAGTTCATGGTTTTATATCGATCACAAAGTCAGTGGCTATCTGTATGTGACTTCTTTATCACAACATAACATCAAATATCACATAGAACACTGAAAGAGAGAAAAAGGATTGAATGAAGCAAACTAATTTATAGCGTAGTCCTCTGCAAGAAACAGCATCAGCAGCATTAACCTGTTCTTTCTCTTTGGGGGAACATCTGCAAACTGTAATTAAGCAATTTTCATTTGTTTCTCTGTTTCTTTTGTCATCACTAAATCACTACACTTAGGGAACAAATTGACAAATTATGAAACACAGAAAAATGCTGGTTCAGTTGCAGAAGGAAATTTCCTTTCTCAAATTATGATGGATTTTGAGCTGATGGAGCCATTTTGCTTTAGATGTATTAGCATAAATCTTCAGCTGCAGTTGTTACAATTCATGTTTATTCTACACATGAATATTTGGTCCACATATAATTTGTTTTCTGTGCTGTGGTTAGGTGTAATTGGATAAGGAAAGAAAATGTATTTAAGTATTTACATTTTGAATTATAATCATTAAATTTATTTTTGGCTACATTTTTAATGTGCAGCATTTTGTTGTAATAAATATCTTTTTGAGTGTGTTTTCTCAGTGAAGTAAGATATTATTGAGTTTTAAAATTTGGTTTATGTAGATAAAAGCATCTTTTTTTGATTATTTCTTTTCGACACACATATATATAATACAGTATATTTTATATTTACATATAAATCAGAGAGGTGAACTTAGGCAAATGGAAGTTTGAACTTTTACAAAGCAGAAACAGAGAACTATATAGTAGCCAAATAAACTTTTAAAATGGTCACTATTGACCTTTAAGTAGCTGATTTAAATAATATCATGTACACATTTGTTTTGTATGCATTTCTCTTTAACTGGTGACATTATTTTCACTCATTGTAAATGTATCATTATACTTGATGGAAAAGAGTAAATTACTCGACTTGAAACTGAAATGGTCATAAAACTGCATCCAGTGATTCAGTTGAATGGGCATGTATTCAAATCTGGATGGTTTTAGCGAAATGTTCTTTGAGCCGTAGAACAATAATATTTTCTTTGAAACGGTCAGCTGAACACAAAGGATGCAAACAGGAAACTTCATCTTGACCAGACTCATATCTTGCTTATATGAAAATCAAACTGCTATCTGTCTAGTATGAGACTTTAGGTGTTTTTTTTTTTTATTCGTTTGGTTTTTTCTCCCCTGCTTGGATTCATTCTAGATGAGATAGATTTAAGTGACACCAGTTAGCTCACACTTCTTGCACACTATTGCTCTCTTAGCACAGGCAGGAATCATTTAACCATTTTCATGTGTTTTCCGTATTTAGCCTCCCTTTGCATTAGATTTTATAGTGTTTGAATTACTGATTAGTAAAATAGACTCGTGAATCAAGTACCATAGTTTATTTTTTACCCCCTTCTCCATAAATTATGTTTTGCGTGACTTGTAGCCAATCATCTAAGTTCTGGGTATTGCATTTGGTCCCTAATTACAGCGTCAATCCAGTTCTTTTTGCTAATGTTGAGATCATTTCAATATTGACCATGTGCCTGTTATATTGAGCTACAATCTGGGAATACAAGATGCAGATGACAGGGCCCCCACTCTGATATGTCATTCTTATTTATTTCTTTGTACATCTGTTCCAAATGCTCTAGATGTGAAGGCACAATAGCAATCTATATGTTTATAGACTGGATAGAGGTCGATTGGTGAGTTGACACTAACTACTCTTTGCATAGCGCTGATAATGCAATATCCAGAATATTGCCTTTGGTTTTGGGGTCTCGGTTTTAGATTCAATAAACATTATTTATGAATTAAGAAAAGAGCAATCAGAATGATTAAAACAGTGGAATTTTTAAACAGTTTTTTCTTTTCTTTTTTTTTCTTACTCCAACCTTTTTTTTTTTTTTCATCCTGAGGGACGGGCTGGAGTGCCCTGAAAAGATGAGAGAATGTGAAAAACATGTACCATTTAAGTCTGCTCTAGCATCACCCTAATGCTGCCTGCCAGTGTATGCGTCCTGGATTATTAGAATTTTGTGAGGAAGAGGTTATTCTATCTCGTAAAGTTTAGAAACTTCTAAGAAGCATATATTTGTAAAGAAGATGGAAAACATTTATTCTTACGTTCTTCAACCCATGTGAGTAAAAGAGCTCGTCTTAAGCAGATGCGTCTTCATGCAGGCAGGCAGAAGGGCATGATTTCAGGATGAAGGGACATTTTTTCGGTTGATGGAATTTAGCTTTATGAAGTGTTTTGTATATTGCACTTATATTTTTCATTTTGTTGTGGGCAGGACCAGTGTAATGGAAAGGGTACTATTCTAGTTTGAGATTCGGAAGAGCTAGTGCAGGCACTTATTAATTCTGAGACTGCAGGCCTGCAGCTTACTCTCTCCGCATCTGTAAATCAAGGATCATTCTGCCTGCTCGGTATGTCTCACATGGCTGTGGTGAAGATCAGATGAAATATACATGAAGGTGTTTGGTAAGTTTTAAAGATTTATCCAAGTATAAAATGTTATGATTATGGAGACTATTTATGATTTAAAAGAGGGACATCGGGGTTATACATTAAGGAAATCTTGAATCTAGAACATAAAAATGTAAAATACTATCTACAATGCTACTTGTCCATACCATATTCCTTGAAGTTAAAACCAACTATGTGTATAGATATAGTATAGTGTCTATGTGTAGTGTATATAGTATAGTGTAAGACTATACAGCTCAGGGTATAATCCTACACTGGCCTCTGGTGGGTGGACTACGTAGTATGTTTACACGTGACCTTCAGGCAAAGGTACTTACGTGCTTTGACGAACATAAGATGCGCTTCTTTTTTTATTTTCAAAATTTAGATCGTACCTCATGGAATCTTTACTTGGGACTCTTACCTTAAGTATATGTAAAGATCACCTGGGAGGGAAATCCTGGGGACCAAGCCCCCAATTTTGATTTCATAGTTTTAGTGTGCTACTCAGGAACCTTGACTCTCAAACCAGCTTTGAGAAATACACCCTAAATGAGATCAAGGAGAGTATGGAGAATGCATGAATTCTCCCAAATGCTGTGATTTTGTATATATTGCATTTTTCCAGAAAGAAGGACCATAACTTTAATGAAATTCTCCACAGTCTCCATCCAAAGATTAAACAACAATTATTTTATTTTAAATATAAATTTTAATTTGATGTCATCATTTTATATTATTTAAAAGGCATTTTGACAGTGAAAAAGTGTGGTAGTTTACAAGAATAATTTTACCGTGATCTTGCTAATCTCTGATACAGAGGCTAGAATATATTAGTTTATTTTAGGGTGGGCTTTAGTTCAGCGTGCATTCTGTTCCAAGTCTGAAGGATTATCGTGCATGTGTCTATAGGCCAAAGTTGACCCATCACAGGGAAATCTCCTTGCCACTTCTGTTGTTGCTGGAACTGAGTTCTTTGTGAGCATTTTTCCATTAGCAAGTGTACTGGCAAGAGACACGGGAGACCACATGGGCTGTGTAGACATCTTATTGAAGTAGTTCTAGGATTTGTCCCTCCAATGATTTTGTTGCTTATGATAACTTTTCTGCTGTGTATTTCATATGAGAAGGGACTTGGTAAGTTAAAAAAATTTACTCAAGTGTAAAATTTTATGATTAGAGTAACTATGATTTAAAAGAGGGACATATACAATTAAATATTAAAGGAGTCTCGAGTCTAAAATATAAAAAATGTAAATGTAAACAATTATGTTTTTTTTCAACATTTCCAAGAAAAACTTTTAAAAAGGAGAGGGATGCATGTAGGTATTCCCTGTAGATTGAGGATTAGAATAAAATGCTTTTTACTTCTAAAAATAGGAGGACTTTTTTTTTTTGTCATGGTAGGAAAATTAGAAAATACAGAGAGGCACAAATACACATACACGAACACACACAGCAAAAAGAAAAACATGTTCTTTCTATAGGAGTAGAATTTTAGCTACTCTATGGCCACTCAGAATAATGATTACATTTCCCAGTCTCCTTTGCAGATAGGTTTAGCCATTTGACTGAGCCTGTGCCAGTAAGAAGTGAGGAGAACTGATTTGTGTAACTTCTGGGTCATATTTTGAAGAAACATACCCTAGACTCTTTTTATTCTTTTCCCCCTGGCTGGAAGTAGGCAATCATTGAGCAACTCCTTAGACCCAGGAATGGAAGCCATGTGCTAAAGATGGCGGAGCACTCCATCAGCCTAGATCCCTGGATCACCCGATGGAACAGAGCCTGCCCACGTGCCTTGAACTGTTACATGAGAGAGGAAAAAATTCTTGTTTTAGCTGTATTATTTTGGTGCTTCCATGACGGAGTAGCTTAAGCCATGTCTTCACTAAGGAAAGGGGAATAGATGTGTACTCTTTCTTCTTTTTCTTTATCCTCTTGCTTGGAGCAAGGGTATGGTGGTGCATCATTCTAAGGCCTGCAGAGAAGGGTGGTGGTGCCTTAGCGATGGCAGAGCAGAAAAATAGAAGGGGCATGGGTTTTAGGATGACCGCAGAGCAGAACAACCATATTAGCCCTGAATTATTTAGTCTGTACCCTTCTATGAGAGAGAAATAACCTTCCATCGTATTTAAACTATTGTTACTTTGGGTGTCTGTTTCATGTAAGCAAACGTATATCCAATTAATTAATTAATAATACCACAATCCTGAGTCTTAGAGATAAACTAAGGGTATATAGATCCTTTCTGAACTTTTCTGTTGATTAATTTGTATATATGTATACAATTATTAGTTAAGAACATGGGACTTGGTGACAACCAGGATTTGAATCTGAGCTCTACTACTTCCCCACTTGTGGTCTTAGGAAACTTTTATTGAAAATCTCTGAGCTTCAGTTTTGTTATTTGTAAGATGGTATAATAACTTTCATTTCATAGATTTGTTATTAGTATTAAATAATTATATGTGTATATATGAACATATACACAAATACTTATGTTTATTTATATTAACAGTACCTGAATTGCAGTAAAGGCTTAACCTAAAGTTTCATTCACTTGTATATTCAGCAAATTTATTATATTATCTTAAGTGGGACCATGCTATACATATTCTTTGTATCTTACTTTTTCACATATCAATTATGAACATCTTCCCATGTTAATAAATATGGTTATTTTAACAGTATTTTTAATGACTGCATTATATTTATTTGTGTGGATATGCCATAATTTATTTAACCATCCTCTTTTTGTTGGACACTTATTTCCAATTTTTGGCTACTATAAGTGATGCTATATCTCACATCTTCATTCATTCCAGAAATGTTTATTAAACACCTACTATGTGCCAGTATTGCTCACATAAGAGAACAAAAGAGACAGAGATCATTACCTTCAGGGAATTGCATCTTAGAAGGGGGAGGCAGACAGCAAACAATAAATGTTAATACAAACAATAAGCGTAATACATAAGAAAAATATTTTTGTTAGAGGAAAATAATTGCTTTGGGAAAGAAAAAAATATAGAACAGAGCCTTTGTGCTAGTAGGGGGTATGTAGGGATGCAGTTCTATGTAGGGTGATCTGGGTGGCCTGGGGAAGGTAAAATTTGAATGAGATTTGGAAGGAAGTGAGGGAGTTCAGTTTGCAATACTTTAGGGAAAAGCATTTGAGATCAAGTGAACGATCAAGGCAGAGATGTGCTGACGGCAGCAGCCTGGTTGAGGAATAATGAGGCAGCAAGTGTGACCAGAGTGTCATGAGCATGGATGAGAAGAATGAGAACTGAGGTCAGAGGGTATGGAAGTGGGGACAGATAAGGTATGGATAGCCTTGTAGGTCCTTGTAATGTCTTTAGCCTTATTTATCTGTTTGTTTACCCATTCATTAATTCATTCATTCTAGTAGCTGCATCTTTTCACTCTTTTTATTTATGGCCTTTGAGTAAATTTTTACACATGGAAATGCTGGTTTAAAGATAAGCAAAAATTTAAGGCTTTGATTAAGTAAACATTTCCGAGGGAGTAGATTAGACATTTTGGCTTTATAGTGAAATCTTTACCCACATACTTAATTATTTGTTTTGGAAAAATTCTTAGACATGGAAATGCTGGCTGAGAGATATAAAAGATTATGCTTTTGCATGAGTAAAAGTTTTAAGGGAATTGATTATGTTTCTTCTAGGCAGAGGTCATGTCTCACAACTTTCTTAACTCCTCATCTTCTAGCCTGGCCTGGTGTTAAACACACAGTGTGCTCACTAGTTGGAGGGTTGCATTCTAGTCTTAATTGTTACATGTCCTTTGCAGTGGAAAATGAACATTTTCTTTTTCACAAACTATGAGCAAATTCCTGACCAAGAGGTCCCTATTCTCCTAAGGTTTATATTTTATTGTAAAGAGATGGACAATGAGCAATGAAGAAAGGTAATTTCCAATGATGTCAGATAAATTTGATCTATATAATAGAGAGTGGACTGATTCTAAGCCTATGACCACATGAGGAGAGAAGATTGTATCAGAGAGTTGTAGCTTCAATTAATATGTGCATTTCTCCCATTGTTTGGGTGTGGAAGGAAGCCGAAACTCTGTTTTGATTTTATAATGTTATGGTACCACGTGGAATATTAGAATCAAGGGGGTACAAAATGTGGAAACAATCTGAATATCCATTAACTGCTGAATGGAAAAACAAAATGTGGTCTATCCATATAATGGATTAGTTCTTGACAAAGAAGTAAAATTCTAAAACATGCTACAACATGGATGAACCTCAAAGATGTTATGCCAAGTAAAAAAAAGTCTGGCACAAAAGACCACATATGATGCAATTTTCCCTTTGTAGGAGACTTGTGATGTTCGCCTGTTGAAACTGTAGCTGTGTTTCAAAGCCCGGCTCAGATGCCTCGTTCCTGTGTGAAGCCTATTGTGATTCTCCCAAACGAATTGTGATTTTACCATTCTCTAACATTGTGCCTTTCCCCCCTTACATCGTCTGCCATGGTTGGGTTCTGTTTTGGTGGTTTGCATACCTGGCTTAACTTCCTCGTTTGTAAATTCTGTAAAGCCAGGACTGGGTCTTACCTATTTTTGTCACT
Source organism: Rousettus aegyptiacus (assembly GCF_014176215.1). Lineage (NCBI taxonomy): Eukaryota > Metazoa > Chordata > Mammalia > Chiroptera > Pteropodidae > Rousettus > Rousettus aegyptiacus. Next base: position 101,735,993 of record NW_023416308.1, read on the forward strand.
CTGCATGTCGCAGTTGATGCCAGATTATAACTTTTGGATTGAATGAATTGCATAACTCAACTACCACTCAGATTTTTTTCCTGTAAGTAAACTTTTCGGCAACTTTACAATCTTTACATTTTCCCTCTGTGAGTGCCTAACACTGGACATTTAAAAAAAATTCAACTTACTACTACGTGTCCCTCATCTTGGGCTTTTGACACACGTTTTTCAGGGCCAGAGTTGTGCATTCATTTCTTGGCAGTTTGAGAGCTATGACTGTGACTAATGAGTCAATTATCACCCAGCCTCAGGGAAAGCACAATTATTCCCGACTTGCCAGGCTGAGGTAATCCTCTCCTCCCTGTACCCTTTCAATGAAGAACATAAAACAGTTGGAATTCAGAGCACTGCAAAGGGAATTTAGACAAAACATTTGTCTGCTGAATTTAGCTTCTTTGGATTTATTTTGATTTATGATTGATTGGTTTTTAAATTGCTTATTTAATCCTAACGACTATCGCTCCAGGGGAGGCCAGATACCAGGTAGCATGTGATCAAGAAGCAGTTGAGGGAAGTAGTTTGGCTGGACAAATCAAGAGCAATTATTATTGTCCAGAGAAGCATTGCTGTAGGCTAGGAGTATAATGTGAAAATCGCCCTCTGACTTTCAAAGTACCCAACCTTGTTATAAGCATGATTGCTTATCCCCTATTCTCTTTGCAGAAGGCTTTTTACAGCTGCCCAGTGTTGCACAGAATTTTCCCCCAATGATTTTTTTTCATTCCTTCTAGCAACATATTTAATATCTGTAGGATTGAGAACATGCCCTTGTTTTATATTACTATTGAACCACGGTGCAGAAGAACAGACACTCAGAGGCTGCTGACAGAATTTGCTTGTGAATTCTGATGCTGGTGGTGTTGATCTGTGAAAACTCTCCCGCAAGTGTGGTGATGCTTCTCAGCACGTGGCCACTGGTCTGGCTTTTGTGTGGAAAAACTTGAATTTTTAAAAAGTTCATTTCAAAATAGACTTCAATGAAATTGATCACTTTCATCTGGAAAATGGATAATCAATATGTGATTAGTATCTAATGTATTGTGGTATCAGTGGTTTCAACCTTTTCAACCTTTTTCTTTGGCCTGAAATTAGACACTCTAGGTACAGCTGGTGGCCTCGTAAGGGTGATCTGTTGGAAGCTTGTCTGTTAGGTATCAAAAGAAAATTGAAATTCCATTGCTTCAGAATAATGAAACCTTTAAAAACCTTTAGAAAATAACCTTTGTCTCATCTGTGTTGAAGTTTTGACTCAGAAATGCCCAGAGAAACACTCTTTCAGGTCTCAGTAACTTATTTGTTCTCCGAAATGTTGCTGTTACATTTCTAAAATGTATTATGTCTGACACTTATTTCAAAGCAGGAAACATTAGGGATAAGATGAAAGAGTGGAAAAGGACTCTTATGAAAAACAGAAGAAGATGAGATGAACACTTGGGTGTCACGTTTGGATTGTCACCAGGATAAATCCTTCACCAGATTCTGGCTCTCTAATCAGGCTTTATGCCACTTCAGATTCTGAGTCGTGCCAACATCTGCCATTTTGACACCATCATATTGAAAAAGAACTTTTTTTCCTATCTCATTCTACCAAGAGGTTTATTATTTGTCATGTTTTTTTTTTTTTTTTTTTTTTTTTTTTTTTTTTTTAAATAATGAAAGCCTTACAAGAAGCACTTCTGGGACTTTGGAGTAATAGAGTATGTATTCTTGAGAAACTACTTTTAAGGTTTAGGAAGGAGCCTTAAACTATAAGTTCAATTGGAGTGAGCACAAACAAGTTCTCTTCTTAATCTTCTGGTATTCACAAAACGAAAGCTTTATGTTTATGAAATGAAGAAATTTTAAAAGAGTGAATAAGAAATTTTATTAGATCTGACACCCCTGCAGTAGTTCAACATCGGCATCCAAAGCTGGCACTTAATTGTATTTTGCTCTTTCTTTCAAAAGAGTTTCATCTGGTTATCTGTCAAATAACCTGGTTGTTTGATTGGAAATGGTAAAGGAACACACTGTGTGATCATGAGAACAAATAGAACTTGTTTGTCCCAGACATCACTGTGCTTTTCAAATATTTAAGTCAATAGGCTATTATAGTAGTGTTGTGCTGGGTGGGTACATAGCAATTGCTTAGGAATAACTAGATTTAGGTTATGCCAGACTTAAAGGATAAGCAGGGAGAACCGAAAAGATGCCATCTCATGTCAGAACAGCTCACTGAGGAGTGGCAGGTAGTAGCCACAGGAAGTCTTGCTTCGAGCTTCGATGAAGTTTGAGGAACTCTTCCATTCCTCAGATAACTCCTGCTGCCCAGCATTTTCAGGTCCATCTTGCTCCACCCTGCTACCACTGCTCATCTTTGCCCTAGGAGTGATTTAGGACATCTCCGCGGCTGTACAAGAGGAAGCAGCAGTCAGGGAGAATAAGTCCTAAGACTATTTCTTTCTCATTCATCTGGTCTTTTATAGTGCTCGTTACCGCAGCAATATTCTTAGCAACCCTTCCATTACCTTACTTACTCAGCCTCCTCCCACTTCTACCCCTCAGCCTTTCCGCCCAAAAGTTTCTAGGGATTTGTTGAAGCCAAGGGCAAGGGGTCACTTCTCCCAGTTGTAGCTAGTTAGGAGTCATGGGTGCTGGTACAGGAGGCAGTAGAGAAAACTGGCTTAAATTTGTGTTATTTACTAATATGAGCTTTTAAAAGACAAAGCGATAAATTCCACATTTGTGTTTTCCCTCTATGGCTTATTGAGCTAATAATGTACTATAGACTAGGTTATCTTACTTCTGCTCCCCAACAGTATTTCTGTGTTAATGTCCTTTAGACATGCCTCCAAGTTTTAATTATACCAATGATGGGTATTCAGAAGCAAACACAGGATTCCGACTGAACTTGCACCAGGCTGTGATGATTAACAACAGGAATCTCACTGATTTTGATGCCGTGCAATTAACAGCTGAAGAACAAACATGGCCATCTTGCTGGGTTAGGCTGTGTCACGACCCTTCCAGTGAGCTACCTGCCTAAGGATCTCAGGGATTAAACAATCCCTGTGTCTCTGGAACCTTCTCATGGTAGAGCATTATAAGGGGATGAAACAGTGATCCCCAACCTGACAATGCCTGGATTTCTGCCACTTCGCCTCTTTTGAATCCTTTAGCACTATCCTAGTGATTAATGGCACCGATTTCTGTATTTGCTAATGTCAGTTGCGGTAAGCAAGTCTTAGTTTTAGAATCTACTATGTGCTTTTTGTTCTTTTTGTACTATTGTAAACTTTTCTCCTTTGTCTCCTTTCTGGGATTTTTTCCACTTCATTTTTAGATTCTCTAAGGACCCTTTCTCTTCATCTGTTATATTATGCTAAGTGACATAGCATGGTGGTTAGGAGCATGGGTTCTTAGTCAGAAGACTCTGGCTTCAAATCCCCACTCTGCTGTTTACCAGGTATATGACTTTTAACAAATTACTTAATCTCATTTGGCCTTGGTTTCCTCATCTGTAATTGGGGATACTAATAGTACTTTCCTTTAGGGTTGTGAGGCTTAAGTGAGATTTATGAGATGCTCATAAGTATCATCAGACATTCAGTATATGTTAGCCCTTATTATTATTTTTAGTATTACTACTAATATTAAAATAATTTTATGACTTAAACCATTATCCCAGATATTTACCTGTAATTGTTATCTCTCTTCCATATTTTAGCTTACATTTGCAGCCTTCTTCTGAGCATTTCTCATTTCTTCTGGTACCTCAAATGCAACATGGCCAAAACTTAATTCGTTATCTCACATCAGAATTTATCCCCACATTTTTGTTAATGGTATCATGATATCATAATTTTCTGTCTCCTAATTTAAGATTAATCTTAGACTCTTCCCTTATCCTAAGGAGACAATCATGAATGTGCACAGGTTTAGTACAAAGTGTTCGTTGTTTATAATTTTAAATAGTTGAGAATAAGAGATTGGTTAAATAAATCATGTTACATTTATACAATGAAATTCTCTATAACTATGAAAATTACACAGAAGAATATTCAATAAAATGGAAAGAAATATTGCTGTCAAGTTGAATTATAATATGTACGATAAAAATTTATTTGATTTTTAGAAGTAGGTAGATGTATAGATAAAAGATGAGACACAGCCACTGAAAAATTTTGTTACGGTTTCTCTGTCTTGTAGGATTATGAGTAATTTTCAAATTTAATTTTTTTGTCTTGTACATTTTCTAAAATCATCCATATATTGCTTCCATATCAGGAAAATTCCCATCAAATTTGGAAAAGAAAATGAGATAGGTACATGCAAATATTGGGCTTTACTGACCTCTTAACAATGGCTGAGGACAATGCTGGGTACATAGTTAGCACTTAATAAATATTTTTTTGTATAGTAACTAAAATAGTGTTACCGTTCTTGCATTTTCAGAAATATCTTAGTAAAATTGAGTCCTTAATGCCTCAAGCATTCAGTTTGCAAGTTTCTTTGAAAAATCTAATTTGTTTGGAAGGAAGATTCTTGATAAACACAAAATAAACTAGACTAGGTGAGGCGAATGGTTTCTAATATTATGTAACTTATCATTTCAGAGGATAATGTGACCAAAAGAGGAGCCTTCGGATTCAGTTCTTCAGAAAACATATTTACTTCCATTCAGTTTGCTCACGAAAATGAGCCAAATGATCACCATCTTAGAAATCAAGCTGTCTTTCTTCGTACTGCACCACAGTGTTCAGAGGAGGAGCAGGTAATACCACAGCACACGTAAACGGACAATCTGAGAGAAAAAAAATTCTTCACGAATTGAAAAAAAAAAAAGAAAGAGTCCATAAGAACAAAAGAAACTTGGATGGTTATTGGATCAATAACTCAGACTCCAAATTCTAGAAAGAGTGCTGTTGGGATACTTTATTGAAAATCATTATTACATTTCATGATTTCAGCAGCTAACACTTGGTTATCCCTGATATTTATTAAAAACTTTTTAAGAATCTGCCACCCACAGATTCTTCTTGAAATTAATTATGTATTTTAACTTGTCGTCTATTTGGGACAAAAGAGTTCCTTTTAAATTTCTCCGCGTAAAATGAGAGTTTCTTTTCCCTGTTGTGGATTCATCTGTTTTGAATTTAAAGTAGAAGCTGTTATTTTTTCCCTCCAAGATTTAGTCAATAAGCATTGTATGCTCTCTCCCTAATCTTCAAGACTTAATAATAGACTATAGTCAAATTCTCCTTAGCTATGGCAAACTATTAAAACATGGAAATGGAAGCTGTTTTATATTTCAAGCCACTTGAATTTTCTGGTTTCTGCTTTATCATGGCTTTCCTGTGACTGTGGACAGAATTATATTTGGGATTGTGGTTTTATAGAGGAGAACAAAAATCTTTATATTGGAAATGTGTTTATATATCGCAGAGCCTGTATATGTAGAGAGATGCTTGTAGGATAAGAACTTTTTTCTCTAGAGGAATCACTGTCTATTGGCAATCTTTAGCAATTGGAATAGTATTATCTATTGAGTCTTTGACCAAAATGTGAGAAGTAAAGAATTGTTCAATGGCTTTGTATTCTAATTTGAAAAGGTTGTATTAGGATTCTCAGATTTGTCCTTAAAAGTGATGCAGGACCAGGCGAATTTCCCCTGAGTGGGCCAGGACTAAGAGGGGATTCTTTGAACGCAAGAAAGAATCCAGATGCCATCCAGAGTTAGAGTCAAAAGGAAAGTTTATTAGAGAAGGGAAAAGGCAAAGGCAAGAGAAAAAGCCCCGAGTGTCAGGAAATCCCATTTATATATTATTCTTAGTTTCTGCGAATCACAGTTTAAAGACTTTGTTACGCATTTTCTTCGATATGGGTATGCAGTGAGAAAAAATAAGTATATAGCGTGAAAAGGTAAAAATATGTAGCGTGAAAGGCCTGCCAGCAATACCCAGCCTTTGATCCATGAGTTCCCCAAGATTTTTGCCATAGGGAATGAATGATTTTATTTTGTGTAGGATTAAAGACTCTGTTTCCCCTGCACAATATGGGGAAATGGTTTGTTAGCAATCCCAGCAGAAATCGTCCTTTGTTCTGTAGGTTTCCATGTGGTTTAGCCGTAGGGCTGATCAGCATATTGCAGCCTCGGAATATAGCTTGATTTAACATTTAGTTCTCTTGCTTCCTCCCTAACATTAAACGATTCATTGGAATGGGATAGGAGGTACAGTAATGAAGTGGGCAGTTTTGATTTTACATATGAAAAACCTGAGGTTAAATCATCTAGTTAGGCTGTATACACTGTGGATGAATTTAGAGGACAGAAGTGGAAGCCAACCCTTGGAAACCTGTCCTCGACTCCTGATATGATTTAGCGAATCTGGTTCATCATGCATAGCCAATCCACAAAAACTGAAAGGAGAGTTTTACCATCTGAAAGGCTACAAGATGATTGGCTCCTTTATTTTTGGTTGTTTCATTTTACTCCTCAATATGTCCTCATTGTTTTTTTCAGATACTTATAGATGAAGGCGAAAAAGTTGGCAGTTCCTTGCAAGGTGATCTGAATTGGGCAGGAAAAGTAAAGGTAAGGCATGAGTCATTTTTCTTCCATGGCAAAACAAACAAACAAACAAACAAGCAAACAAACAACCCCTAAAAACATAAAAACAAAAAACTGTAGGACTCATTGGCTATCTCATACAAGTTGGAGAATTCAGTAGATTTTGTCCTCATACTTTTTTTTAAGTTGGTGTTTGAGTATCTTAAACCATCCATGGTTAGCCACGTTCTGCATCTTTTTTCATTGAAACTTAATAAATGGATGAGATACTTTGATAGAGAAACATAACTGTAGTCCCCATTAGCATATACCATTAAGAGAAATGACAATATAACAGATTCTCACATTTTAGTATCGAAACCAGCTTATGAAAGATAAATTTTTGCTGTCACTTGGATGCTAAGAAATAACTGCAGTTATGTACTTACAAGCCATAGAAGCTGCCATTTTTAATTCCTATGTAAGAAACAGGGTCTGGCAAATAGAGCTGAAGGAAGAAAGACAGTAGCTTGTCTATTGAATTCCAATTATGAGGTCTAAATTTGCAATTTTAAGGTATTTTGTTATGTACATGTTTTAGGTCATAAGCATAAAAGGCATTTTGACATTATACCTTTACTTGATCTCCTTAGAGCCAGTAGTGAAATCATTTTCTTATTTACACTCTTTGATATTCACCTGAGATGAATTAATTCGTGTCTGAAATGTTATCATTTTGTTAATCTAAAATGTCTCATTGTCAGCTTGCAGTAGAAAACAGTGTCCCACACGGGATAGTTTTTCATTGAAATGTTGCTCTTGTATCTGTAAAGGTCATTTGCTCTGCTTTTTACCTTTTAAGTAATTTCCAGTTTTATTTGCTCGAAAGAGAGAACACTTGATTTTTTTGGCCTGCTCACCTCTCTTGTGATTTACCTGAGGCAGGAAGATTTAGTTTTGAATGAACCTTTCTCTCTTACTTCTTTAGTTTTTTTCTCTCTGGCTTTTCATAGCTTACTGCCATGATAATAGGCAGACCCACCACCATCATTAGCAAGAAACAAAAGCAATAAAACACAATAACAACAAAAGCAGAGGCACTGTTTTGGACTGTCTTGGTGGTGGTGTCTCTCCTGGGTTGGAATCTGGAACAAAGTCTCTTTTCAAAAACTCCCCAAATAGTTTCTTCCCTTTCAGTGTAGAGATCTTACTTTGGTACCTAAAAAATCCAGGCCAACTTCCAAATTTACTGCTTCTTTCAGATTTCTCTGGGAAAGCAAAGTGAACACAGAGACCGTTAGCTGGTACTCGAAAGTTAATGAGAAAATTGGGTTCAGTTGCTCACTTGAATTTTGTGGAAATGGATGCATTGATTCTTAATTGTATTTTTTTGTTTCTGTCTAATAAGCATAAAAATGATGTTAATATCTTTCTAGGTAGACAATTTCCTAGAACTAGAAGATTTGGACGTGGATGAAGAGATTAAGCTCCAAATGAGCAAGGGTATGACTTCTGTTTCCTCTCAGTACTGCTTAACCTCTTTCTAGAAGCTACCAATGAGACTTCAGCCTGTTTTTCTTTTAATCATCTTTTTTTTTTTTTGGCAATCCTACCTCCATTTTTCCTGAGATAGAGAAAACTGGAGTCTTGTTCTTTTTCAGTAACAGAGATTTCAGCTTGTTAAAAGTTGTGAAGTGTTACATCTTAAATGGAATAAAGATCTCCCCGCCTCCCTGCCTCCACCAATTTGCTGTATGATTGATATTTGGATAATTGTCTTAAGTAAAGTCATTTAAGTCAAACTTTTATTTCTTAGAAGTGGCATGTTGTAAATTGAGGTTAATTTTGAGTGATACATAAAACATCATTTGATCGTAAGAATCACAAAAATTCGGAATCTTTGCTTTTATAACTATTTATGAAATATGTAAATCAAACATTTAAGACTAAAGACGGACATGGTTCCATAGTGTAGTAGTTAGCACATCTGCTTTACATGCAGAAAGTCCTGGGTTCACACCCCAGTGGAGCCACAGGCCATGGTCTATGGCCATGCCACTCTGAATAAGCCCAATGTCTGATCTTGGAAGCTAATCAGGGTCAGCCGTGGTTAGCACTTGGATGGGAGACCACCTAGGAAGACCAGGTGCTGTAGGCATAAATAATAATAATAATAATAATAATAATAATAATAAATAATTTTAAAAATAAGACTAACGATATATTGTAAATGTTTCTTCTGGAGCATTTTCCCACCTGGATGGGCTGGAAGAGGCTTGATGCTGGTTCATTGATGTTTATGTAGATGAAGTCTTTTGCTTTTCCTGGTTAACATTTTTATGTAAGGATAGGTATCCTTTTTTTTTTTTTTTTTTTTGGTCAAAGGACCTTTGAAATATGTTCAAAATTAGAGTTATTTGCTTTAAAAATTCTCATTCTTAATTAAATATGCAAGAATATCTCAAAGTCAATGTTGAATGTTAGGGAAGGGGCAGTTTCCATGGGGATTGATTGGGTGGTTGACGTTTAAGTGTTGTCATTATCATTAGATGGGGGGCTTATCTGTAAAAGATGGTAGTTAAAGTGACGGTGTAGTTGGTTCAGGGGTGGTAAATTCTCTGTAAATTGGTTGTTTAAGCCCCTGCTCTGGCTTCTCTGGTTGCTTGAACATCGCAGTACTCTACCAAGGGGCTTCTTTCTTAAGCACTCTATTAACCAGTAGACTTTGCAGATTGTTTTGCTTACTTACTTGGTTCAAGTGAGATCACAGATCTAAAGGATTTACATAGTCAAGAGAGAGGTTTTCTTAACTTTGACACCCTAGGCAGCTCTGAATTTCTGTAAAAGAGAAGTTTAGGGGCTCTGTTTGGATTATAAGGGATATCTAAGGACTTAGCCAGAAGCCGAGTTTATAGAGCAAGCTCTGTGTTTGGGTTTTGGGTGATTTGAGAAGGGGAAGCTTGTAAAAAATGCAGATGCCTAGGTCCTGTTCCCTAGAGAGTCTGATTTAGAAAGACTTTGCTGGCCTCGAGTGATCTGTGCTTTCACACTAACCTAGGGGATTCTGATAAAGTTTATCTGTGGATGATACTTGGAGACAAATGGTTTTAGTTTGTATGTAGTACATTTGCAATTTAAAATTAATTTTATAGGAGGGCACAGAAGTGTACAGGTTGGGCATTTTTGTAGATGGTTTAAATTTCTTGCTTCCTGCCAGTAATGAGAAGGTCTGTATACTGACATAAACCTACTTAGCCAATGAATGTGATTTTGGTTATATCAATCTCTTAAATTAGCCTTTTAACCTTTTTCATTATTTTCATATTCTTTAAACATTTTTCAAGTTGTGTTTTTAATGTTTTTTTTTAAATCACATTTGTTACTTTAGTTTAAAATATTGCTTAAAAACCTCTCACTAGTATGATTTTTCCAGAAATCAAATAACAGGTAGTCTTGCATTTTTGTATCAAAGGTTACTGAGGCCTGAATCAAGTCTCAGTGGACCTGAATGAGCAGGTCAAGACCTTCCCATGTGTACAATCATGTGAAAAGCTCTGCTGAAAAGCAACCCTGGCTTCAATGATCTATTCCAGTTACCAGCTGAAAAGGCCACCGGAGCTTCACAATCTTCATAATGCACCGTCTGGGTCATTTGAAAAGAAAAAAAAAAAATTAAATAGTTTGTGCCAAGGTGAATTTTAGTTTGGGCCTGATTTGTATTACATTTCAGGAATGTGAGCAGAAGGCAAATATTTACATCAGATGGGAAATGTGACATTTTAAATAGGCAAGTTGCTTGTTTGATTTTGGCAACTGAGAAGTTTACTGATTAGATTCTGTTGTTGCTGCTTAAGCAACAGATTTGCCTAGGGCAACAAGGGAGTGAGTTGGGCATTGTTTTTCTACCATTGACTTCATTTGCTTACCTTATTTGCTTTCATAAATATTCTCCAAAATTCAGGAGCATGATTCTTTTCCAATATTTGATTTTTCATTTTGGCTGCCTAGGTGGACCCAGTTTTTCAGAGGAACCAACTCAGTGTGGTGGTGTTGAACAATTGTCTGAGGGTAATATTTGCCACGAATTTGGGGCTTTGTGTATATTTGACATCAAGTTAACCACTTTTTACTCCTTTGAATTTGATAAAAGTTAATTAACCTGACTGTTATCCAGCAAAATTATTATTTGGAATGGATATTAGCTGTTATGCTGAGGCCATCAGAGTAGAAAGAATCTTTTGGTCATATTTATTTATTTTTCCCATCAGTTGGCTCAGCCTGTTCTCTGTCTGAGTACAGTTGCCTGAAGAAACTTTTTGAGGTCTCCAGTTCTCAGAATTATAGTCTTAGACAAGTCTCTTGGCCAGTATGTGTAATTACCCTGTGGTTGATTGTGTTGGGTGAGAATAGGCAGCTGATTCCTGCTCAGAGATTGGTAGCCTTATTTATTTTTCATTTTCAAGTTCTTCAGTACTCCTAATTCTAATGAAGATATTGGTCAACATTTTCTTTTTTAACAAATCCTTTCCAAAATTGAAGAAGACACACAAATCTGGAAAGATATTTCATGTTTATGGATTGGAAGGATCAACATAATTAAAATGGCCGTATTACCCAAAACAATATATAGATTTAATACAATCCCTTTCAAAATCCCAATGGCATTTCTCAAAGAAATAAAACAAAAACTCATCAAATTTGTATAGAACCATAAAATACCCCTAATAGCCAAAGCAATCCTGAGAAAAAAGAACAAGCTGGAAGTATTACACTCCCTGACTTCTAATTATACTACAAAGCTACAATATCAAAACTATATGGTATTGGCAGAAAAACTAAAAAGTTTTTGCACAGCAAAAGACACCATCAACAAAACAAAAGGCAACCAATTGAATGGAAGAAGATATTTGCATATGATACCTCCATATCATATTATTATCCAAAATATATAGAGAATACAACTCAACAGCAAAGCAACAGACAATCCAACTAAAAAGTGGGCAGAGGACCTTAACGCTTTCCAAGAAGACATACAAATGGCTAATAGATATATGAAAAGATGCTCGACTTCACTAGCTATAAGGGAAACGTAAATCAAAACCACAGTGAGGTACTACCTCACACTGGTTACAAGGGCTCTCATCAACAAGACAAGAAATAACAAATGTCAGAGAGGATCTGGAGAATAAGGAACCCTCATACACTGCCGTGGGAATGTAAATTGGTACAGCGTTATGGAGGTTCTTCAATAAATTAAGAATAGAATTACCACATGACCCTGCGATCCCTCTTCTGGGTATCCCCTGAATTTTAAAATGTTTATTCATAAAGATATGTGCTCCCCAATGTTCATTGCAGCATTATTCATGTTGCCCAAGACATGGAAACAACTGAAGTGCCTTTCAATAGATAAAGATGTGGTACAGATATGCAATGGAATATTACCCAGCCATTAGAAAAGATGAAATACTGCCATTTTTGATAACATAGCTGGATCTTCAGAGCATCATGCTGAGCAAAATAAGTCTGATGGAAAAGGACAAGAATCATATGATTTAACTCATATGTGGGATATAAAACAAAGCAACAGATGAACAAACAAAACAAAACGAATAAAAACTCACTGACACAGACAACAATATGATGGTTACTAGAGGGGAAGAGGGATGGGCAGAGGTCAAAGAGGGTAGAGGGGGTCAAGTATATGGTAATCAGCACACAATGTAATATATAGATGATGTATTATAATGTTATAGAGCTGAAACTTATTAACCAATGTCACTCCAATAAATTTAATAAAAAAATTATTTACTTTCAGCAGCTTTATGTAGCTTGTGAATGACCTAGGACTCTTATTCAACAAATATTTATTAACTATGATGGGTGCCTGGAATATAATGAAGAATAAAATAGATCTGATTCCTGTTCTCAAGGAATTCATAGTTTATTGGAAGAATCAAACATTAACCAAATAATCACAAACACATGTTTACAAATTGTTCTAGACCTCATGAGAACATACATATGACAGGGGGATTTAAATTTGCCTGTGGGATAAGAGAAAGCTCTCTGAGAGCTTGAGATTTAAAGGATGAATAACCTTTAACTAGATGAGGGGGGCAGAGTGAGGCTGAGTGTTGGGTAGGAGAGTATAGGAACAGCATAAGGAACAGCATGTATAAAGGTCCAGAGCTAGGAGATGGCATCGTTCAGCCAATTTATAATTTAGGCACTTCATTTATTTCTTATAAAACTGTTAAAAGTCATTCTTTCATTGCTTAGAAGATCACTAGAAACACTGAGAGGGAAAAATCCTTGCTTCAAAATGTTCCTTTATCCCTATTTCTCCAGTTTTCATATGTGCAAACTTAACCAACCATCTATTAAGATCCAGCTTGAAAACCAGTCATCCACAAGGGCAAACTTGGTTCCCAGGCCTCATGATTACAGGAGGAAACTTACCTCCATTCCTGAGAAGAGAACAGAATCAGGAAGACAATTCCGCCCTGTTAACAGTTCCTCTGCCTATTTCTCCTGAGGGAAAAAGGAAGACTTTATCTAATAGGAAAATTGGGAAAAGAAAGTACGTGCTTATGAATCAACCCTGTTATGTCTTCTTTTGGGTTCATGCTGTTGGGAAGGTACATGTCCTCTTTTGTGTTTGTGCCACTTTTCTTATGATGGACACACCTTAGATGAGGCCCAGGCCTGCCTTATGTACTAGTTTTTAACCTTTGAGACACATTAGACTCACTTGAGGAGCTTTAAAAAAACATCGATACCTAGTGATTCTTTTTCAGTGTTCTGATGTGTGTCTGGGCATCAGCGATTTTTAAAGCTCCCAGGTAGATTTTAATGTGCATTTGAGGCTCAGAACTATCTTTAGACAGAAGTTTGGAGATAGTACACTCCATGTCTCTGCTCTAAAGTCTCCACGGATGTGAAGTAATTCTCTTTATACCTGACTGGATATGTGTTAGCTATGTAGAATTTCTCTCAGGTGGGATAGCCCAAGATCTTGACTTGAGAGGAAAGCTTGACAAATAAGAAGCCCAATTGTGTTGCTGACAAGCTCCATTTTTCAGTTCAGCTCTATCAGTTCTAAAGTTTATATTTTGGTCCCCATCTTTCTGATTCCTGTGTTAATTTTACTTTTATTTCTGTACTTGGAGGTAGAGGGAACTGATTTATGATTGCTGTCAAATGCCGACCTCATCTATGAAGTAAGTCCTCCCTGATCTTCCCCACATTCTCTTTGGATAGCAGTTATCTTTATTCTTTTGTACTTCCATTTTTGTTTATTCTCAAGTTTTTTTTTTATCTCAAAGTAGGTTTTAGTTTTGTGTCTCTTGAAAATGGCATATCGTTTATATATATACATTTATATACATATACATATGTATATAAATAGTCTAAAACTTTGTCTTTAAATTGGAATATTTAGCCTATTTACATTTAATGTAATTTCTGATATATTTGTCTTTAAACCTATATATTGCTATTTTGTTTTCTACTTGTCCTGCCAGTTTTATGTTCTTTTTTTCTTGCCTATTTTGAATTAATCAAGTGTTATTGTATCCCCCTATTTTTTTGGCCGAGTAGAGATTGCTAGGCTTGTTATTTTTTTATTTCAGCATTTAAAGATGCCATTCTATTCTTTTCTGGTCTTAAACTGAAAACTATTGAAAAATCAGATGTCAATTTGATTGTTGTTCCTTTGAAGACAATACGTTTTTGGCTGTTTTTATAATGTGTGTGTGTGTGTGTGTGTATGTGTGTGTGTGTGTGTGTGTTTCAGTAATTCCACTGTGCCTTGGTATTATTTTATTTGTATTTATTTTGTTTGGGTTTTGTAGAGATTCCGGTGTTGGGGAATTCTCAGCTGTTATCTCTTCACATATTACCTGTGCATTTTCTATCCTTTTTTATTTCCTTTCTTGCTTCAGTTGGAGTATCTTCTACCAGCTATATTCTATTCCACTGATCCTTTCTTGAATTGTATCCAGTCTGCCGATAAAGCACTCAATATTTTAGTTATTGTAGTTCTTAAAAGAGATTTTGAATAGCTTTTTATAGATTTTAGTTCTGTTGAAATTCTCCCTTTTTGCAATGTATTTTTGAAACATATTAATCAGTTATTTTAAAGTTCATGTTTCATTCTAGTACCTGAGATGTCTGTGGGTCCATTTATTTACATTATTAATTTCTCCTTTTGATCTGATGTCTTCGTATATTTGGTAGTTTTTGTTTAAATGCTGAACATTGTATATAAAAATTTGTGTAGGCCCTGGATGATGTTATGTTCTTATAAAGAAGTATTTCTTCAACATTTTACTAGCAGTTAGAGTAGGAATAGATCACCTTAATCCAATCTGGGATTGAGCTGATTTGGGACTAGGTTTTAGGGTTTATGAGGGCTGCTTGTTTCTGGGGGATAGCCCTTCAAGGTAAATCATAGACCTTCCTTCTCGAAGGCCTTTGATTCTAATTTTTATCTTCACTGCTCTGTGAATCTGTTGGTTGTTCTGCTAAGCTTCTTACTTACTTAAGTTCTTTTTTTGTAGTTTCTCAGCTTCTCTGCCTCTGCTTACAAATTGGTAAATGCCATGATTTGAAAAGCAACTTAGACTCTTATATTCACTTCTCAGTAATTTCTTTCTCTCTGGAATCTTGGCCTCTTATGTCCTGGGCTGCCCTGGAAATAAAGTGCCCAATGTCTTTAAATAGTTGAATTTTGTAATTTATCCAGCTTTTCTAGTGTTTTTGGTAGAAGGGTTGGGCTGATATTAGCTAGATCAGCAGACCTCTGCAGGTGTGGTCTGGGAGCTCCTTGGGAAACCCCAAGGTCTGTAGGTCAAATGTGTTGGTGTTTGTACTAGTTACCAAAGCAATGATAGGTAAAGATGCTAGTAACTTAGTGTGAATCAAACTATGCCAGTAGTCCTTGTAATCTTCACTATCTTGAATTTGTAGTTTAAATACTAGTTTCCATTGAAAATGTCTTTGAAGTGGCAAAAATTCTTAATTTTATTAAATTCTGATCCTTGAGTACACCTCTTTTTAACATTTTGTGTGCTGAAATAGGAAGTATGCATAAAGCACTTCTACTGCATACTGAAATACAATGGTTGTCTAATGGAAAAACACTTGTGTGGTTGAGTGGTATGCTGAACTATCTTTCTTTCTTTCTTTCTTTCTTTCTTTCTTTCTTTCTTTCTTTCTTTCTTTCTTTCTTTCTTTCTTTCTTTCCTTCCTTCCTTCCTTCCTTCCTTCCTTCCTTCCTTCCTTCCTTCCTTCCTTCCTTCCTTCTTTCTTTCATGGATCAACATTTTTACTTGAAAGAATGACAAACTATAGCTCTCAAAAAATGAATGAAGGGAGCCTCTCTCTTCAAGACATCCAATAGTACTCATTGTCAGTGATAAAAGTGGCAATGGATCAAGTGAGAAACAGCTTTTTGAAAACTTGTATTCGGTACTCTGAGCTTGACACCTCCCCAATATTTAAAGACGTTTCTGATAAAATTGGTGATGTTAACTAATGTGATTTTTATACTATATAATAAGATGTGTCAACATTTGAAGGATCTGTATAAAATAGTGAATCATTATTTTCCAAATGACCAATTTATGATGTTATGAAGTTATGCATAGGAAAAAGATTCATTTAATGTGTAAGATAGACCAATGGATTCTAACATAACAGTATGAAAAATTCACTGAAATGGTTTCAGATTGCACATTGAAACCATTTTTTTTAAAACTATGTCATTTTTCAAGATCTAGTGTAGCATCAAAGAATATCCACAATTTTATAAAAAAACTATTAAAGTGCTCCTATCCTTTTCTATTACATATCTGTGCAAGACTAGATTTTCTTCATTAATTTCGAGTGAAACAGCGTATTCCAAAACTTAAATGCAGAAGCAAATATAGAACTTTCTTTGCTTAAAGCAGACAGAAAAAAAATTTTAAATATAGAACAATGCTTCTCACTATCTCCTTTGTTTTGGGAAAATAGATTTTTCAGTAAAATATTTATTTTAATATAAATGGTATTTTAAAGATTTAATAAATGAATATTTGAAAAATCATCAGTTTTAATTTCTAATATGGTAAATATTGATAGATGTTATTCCCTTAAAGGAAAGTTCCTTGAGGTCTTCAAAAAATTTTAAGAATACGAACCACTGAGATAGACCTTCATAGCTGGAACTATGTGCAGAAGAGGCTGAGATTACTAAAGCTTTCTTATCTATATTCTTTTTCGGTCTTGGAGAGTGTCCAAAATTTCAAAAAATTTTGGCCATTTCTACATGACAACAAAGGAACAGATTGGTTAATTTTATAAATATGTCAGGCAGATTATTATTTTTGTCTAAATTATCAGATGTCAGATTGCTTACTTTTTAATGTTGTATTTGATTATGTGTTTATAGCTTTTGACTTGCTGATTATTGACTAAATACAGAAAGACAAATGGCACGAATATATATTTTGTAAATATTGGAAATTCTTATCACGTAGTTGAGAAAGAAGAGACTGAAATGTTTTTAACCAGTCTTGCCATCTGACATCAATACATTTTTGAGAGCTGCTTTGACTACAGTGTGTATCAGCCAAGATTGGTGGTATTTAGTTAAGATGAAAACAAGGCTTTGGGTAGTTACAGAAACAACAATCAATAAGATCAGATTAAGTTTCTTAAAGCATTTCAGTTTTAGAAAGTTTTACAGAGACTTCAGAAATTCCATTCCCCACTATTAATGAATATAATCCTTTTTTCCCCTGGGAGAATATTCATATATAGGTAACCTACCCATGATTATAAAATAGCTAAAGGGTAAGGTAGCTTTCTTCATAACATGTTCTATCAGACCATTCTTGTTCGTATATTTTACTCTTTTATAAATCTGTCCTTTTTAGAGTTAAGGTTCTTCATTTTGTTTTGATTATTCTTTGATTGATTTTATGTGTGAAAAATCTTATCCCTGTACCAACATTTAGTTTTTGAGGATAGAGACTATACATATTTTATATCATCTGTGATGTTCTATTAGTAGGTAGACTCTTGATGCTTCCTGAAGTTGAGATGCAGGAAATTAATTCATTTCCTATCTATAGGTATTTGCTGAGAATTTACTATGTATAAGATTCTGCTTTAGGCACCGATAGATAAGCATTTTGCTTTGACACTGAAGAAACTCATGGCAAGGAAAGTTTGGAGGATACTTAGTCTTATTGTTTTGAAGGAATTGTTCCCATGGCTATAGAATTTTTATAAAAGAAATAATTTTTGTCGAAAATTCCATCTTCTGTGAGATATATTAGAAAGGTTAGGAGGTTTAGCATAAGAATCACAGAGTTGTCTTCAGTGTAGAAAGCTGTCAATCAGATTTTAAATAGCTCTGAAAGCAGAATTGATTTTGACCTCACACTTGAACTGGTGTTTGCTCTGGCAGCCAGTGGGTCTGGTAGATATTGGTTTTTACATTAAGAGGCTTGAACCTTTCCCTTCTTGCCTTTGTTGTTCACAGACCCCAAACAAGGCTTATACCAGTGCTAGGCAGTTATACCAGGGAGCTTGATAAGGGAGTTTGGCTTTGAACTCATAGATATATTAGAAAGCCAATCTTTTTACTGACCTTACTGCGTTTAAAAATATTCTCTGGGTATAAAATGTTTAAGTGCACTTAACACTGACTAACCATGCTACTGTGCTCTTGTAATGACATTTCTTGGTCCTGAGTTTGTATGTATAATCTGATAGATTTAAATAATGTATGTAATGAAAATATTTACTTAGAAGAAGTTTATAATGTGACATCATGGGCTAAGATTGCGGGCCCTGAAGACACACTACCCAGCTTTGTCACTTTCTAGCTGTGGCACCTTGTTTACTCCCAGTGCTTAGAGCTCATTGTCTATAAAACAGGAAATAATAGAGCTGTTGGGAGGATTAGCTGAGTTGATGCTATGAAAGTCAGCTCATAAGAGTTGATTATTATTGTTTTTATTTCTGCTAGTAAATTAGTTAATATTTTAAGGTTTCAGTAATTAATCATAGAACTATCCTCTTCACCATCCCCTCACCTACATGTTCAGTTTCTAGGTTGTATATGTTCTCTGTGGATTGAGTCTTAAGAAGAATTTTGTAATTATGTTTTTCATGAAGGTGATATCTGCAGTGGTGAGAACTGTATTCCAAAAATGTTTCAGTTTTTGAGTGTCTATACGTGATCCATTATCTCCTGATATACTGCCATTGGCAACAGCCAAGGCGTGTCTGTTGTTAATTAATCACTTCCACTGAGAACAAAGTGTCTTCATTAGGATCCTCATTGAGTAGCAGGCAGCATCATCTTGAGCCAGCTGCAAGTTATTGACTGGCTCCAGCAGCCCCTCTGGTCTTTTGAAAACTTAGACAGAGGAGGACAACTGTTGTGCTTCTATTTGTTTTTTGTCCTCCTTAAAGAAAGCTGTGGGAGGTCATCAGTTGTCTGTGATGCTTCCATGTTCCATCGCACATGCAAAAATAAGGGAAGACATCCACTCATAATGGATCGATCAGAAAACTAAGATAAATTATTGAATTCTTATAATTGTGCTAAACAAGCTGGAAACACATTGTTGTTGTTTACAAGTGCTGAAAATTAGACCATGTATTCTAAATATGACAGAGTAGTTCATTTTTCTCTGAAAGTTAAAGTTCTTTCCTCTGGAGTTGTTGTTTTTTAATATATATATTTTTGAAATATTGCCAGATCATTACAGGTTGAAATCAGCACTTCATTTCTTTTCTCTTCATCCTTCAGGAAAATATGGGGAAATGAGGCAAAAATAGCATCATCTTGCCTTATTTTTCTATAGAAGTAGAAATTGGGTTGGGGGATGAGAGGCATGATCAAGGCACTCTTGAACAATATTTCTCTCAGACCTTTTGGATGGAATGTAACATTGCAACAATAAGATAAAAATAAATGCACCTAGGACTTCTACTTTATAGGAAGGGGAATCCCTTGAGTCAAGCTCCCAAATGAGGACAGGCATTGTGAAAGGGACCTACTTTACTTGAGAATATTTGCTTTATTCTTTTGACTATTATAGGCTTTTAGATGATTTAGGTCAATGTGAACTCAATGAAAGGATCAAAAAAAATATTTTGTATCCAACAGATTTGCTGCCGCTGCTGCCCGGAGAAGTGGAGCAGGACGTAATCGGTGTTCCCTCTTACATTCCTTCCATGGCCCAGCCTCCTACCCCGAGAGTAAAGAGAGTAAAGCCGAGGCCCACGGTGAAAGAAGCAGACAAACAAAGGGAAGAGGTACTCCACAGGGGACTTAATCTGTCTCAGAACTGCCTTGGTTTTATAACTCGTCCTTTCAGAGAGATGCTGCTATGCCTGTGTACTTTTGTATTTTTCTCAGATTCGGGAAAATTTAGAAAGTTGCTTAACTAGGTCCCTCTCACTACCATCTCTCTATAATGTGTGTATTTCTTTTTAAACACAGAGAGCAATTATGTTGTTATACGGAAATTGTTTTTGTCTCATGATGTACGCTATGCTATAGGACAGTGCTACCTGGGGACTGCACGATAGAAAGGATGATATTTTTTTTTATCTCTCTCAGTCTGAACCGGCCTTTTTTCTTTTTATTATTGTTTCTGAGGTCCTATAAACATCTTATATTAGTTAAGGTAAGACCAGGCTGCTATCGTAGGGAATCTGAACAATAATTCAGTGGCTGGAGGAGAAAGAAGTTTATTTTTCTCATGGAACACTCTGTGGAGGATCTTTAAGGGGTCACCGAAACTTCACTCTCCTTTAAGGCAAGGGTTCCCAAACTCTGGACCACAGGCTGGTACCAGTACCAGTGCTGGTCAGTGGCTCATTAGGAACTGGGCCGCACAACTGGAGTTAAGTGATGGGTGAGCCAACAAAACTTCATCTGTATTTGTAGCTACTTCCCAGCGCTAGCATCACCGCCTCAGCTCCACCTCAGATCATCAGGCATTAGATTTTCATAGAAGCACAAGTTCCTGGTACCAAAAAGTTTGGGGACCACTGCCTTAAGACATTGTCCTCATGCGCATGTTCCAAGTCAGGTCATCATCCTATCTGGAGGGGCAGGATGATGAGTGTGTGGGCAGCAGTCTTTCAACCAGAAATATCCACACACTTCAATTTTAAAATACCCCTTTATTACAGAACTTTGTTCACTGGTAACACAAACATATGTCTAGGATGCTTGCAGGCTTATATTAAACCCCTCAGTTGGTTAGCAAATAGAATAGTAGGGACAGCCACTTTTCAATGAGCTTTTGGAATAATGGATGCTTTTGTTGAGTAATAAGAAACTGAAATTGCAAGGTTGTTTATATCAGGAATCAGTTTTCTTTAAAGACTTGTTTATATTATTGACTTCAGTTGTGACCATACAGGTTACTGTATAGTGCCATTATAGAAGTTTTTAAAAAATGGTTTTAGTTGATGGGTTACAAAAAAAAAAATGATTTCTGGAATCTATCAAATAGCTAGTAAAATGCAATTATACCCTGTATGTGATTGTATCTTTAAAAGCAATTTAAATTTCTTCCCAGGAAATGTGAACATTTTTAAATGTTGGAATCGAAATGAGATAAACAATTTTTGTGTTAGCAAACTCATGAGACTGATGAATAACTTCTGTATTTTTTATTGAATGTCCAGAATAATGTCTTGATTGGAATTTTTATTTTTAACCACAATTTGTTAGAGAAACTGTCCAGAACTGCCTAGAATCATACATAACCCTATACCAACTCTGCCTTGGTTTAATAGTATTAATCTTATTTTAAAGTCCCCAATGCCAGTAAAAGAACATAAACATCAATTTCCAGTAAATACATCCTCCAAGGGACGATTTTAGGCTAGAGATAGTTGCTTCCTGAGACTTCAGTCTCAAAAGATGAAAATGTGTCCTGGACGTTCTGACTTCTTTTAATTGCCTAATAAAATCCGTAACTTCTTAATATGGATTGAACCAATTTAATTGTTAAAAATAATTTATCACTGTTTTTATACATATGCATTCCCCCCTTAAAGTCATTTTCCAAGAACCTTTCACTTTCCATTGTGAATAAGTTCTTGCCTTAGTTAATCTATTTTGATGAATTTCAGAAGTTTTGAAAAGCTACGTAGAGCAAAATGAACTCACATTATGAAGATAAAAAATTGTGAGTTCCTCCCAGTCCATAGAAGGTTCATTGAAGAAACATCTGTGGTATTTTAATGGCAGATCTCCTGTTTTCCCAATTCATAATGAGACTTCAAATTTTTTCACCTGTAAAAGTTTATTTACTCTGTTACTTTGTAGGATAACCTATAGCTAAATGCTGCTGTTATTGATTTGAGCATTAGTTCTGTTTTCTTTAATTTGCTTGTGTGGTACTATGAATGAAAATGATTCCTCCTGTAACAGCGTCTCTCTTAGATTAAGCCACATGAGCAATTTTAAGGAAACCAGCAGTTTCCCGATGGTGCACAAATTCTATTCCCTGAGAGGCGACAAAAAGATTTCAATTAGATTTGAAATTAGACACCTGAAATCCACATATTTCTCTCAGCTCCTTAGGCAAAAATAACAAGTTAATAACTTAATTCACAGTTGTTTTCTGTTTAATAGTGGGGGGGTTTGGTGTTCCATTGCACAATTTTTTTTTCCTTTGAAATAAATCTGAGTTTGAATTTGTAATTTA
This sequence comes from Rousettus aegyptiacus, assembly GCF_014176215.1. Classification (NCBI taxonomy): domain Eukaryota; kingdom Metazoa; phylum Chordata; class Mammalia; order Chiroptera; family Pteropodidae; genus Rousettus; species Rousettus aegyptiacus. The sequence goes on from NW_023416308.1 coordinate 101,758,301, forward strand.
AAAACCTTGGAGTCTTTTAGCTTAGGACCCTTACATGAACCAAACTTGAAAGAAGAGAATTCCCAAAATGTGCCATAGTAGCTAACAGCTGAAATACATAAATAGAATTGCAACTTTACTCTATTTTGAAAACTGTCATTTCAAAGATCACAGTGATGTCTTCTGAATTGCAGTGAACACCTAGTTTCATTTGAATTACATATGTGCCTCTTATCTTGGAAGACTGTAAATTCACTTACATGTATTTTCATAAGCTTATCTAAATTAAAATGCAAAAATGTCAGAACTAATGTCGAGTTCAGCGCTGTGCATATAGTAGACATACAATATATATTGAATGAACAAATAAATAAACAAAAAAACTCTGGCCACCTACTGGGAGTGACTTTCTGGTATAATAACATAGTTAGGGTCATTCTCTTTTTTTTCTCTATTGCTTCATTCTCTTTAACATGTAAACATGTTCAAGTCTTCTCCATTCTTAACATAATGAAACAAAGCAACACAAAACACAACCTTCCCTTTACCTTGGACCCTTCTTTAGCTACTGTTTATTCTTTTTCCTCTCTTTTCATCTAGACTTCAGAAACCATTACACTTGCCTCTACTGGCTGACTCTTTTTTCCTTCCCTCTTTCCTCATTCAATATACTGCAAAATGTCCTTGGTTCCAATCACCTGTCTGGCAGTATTCAGAATAAAGACACCAATTACTTCATGTGTGCCAATCCCAGTGGACACTTTTCAGTCTTTATTCTAATGGATCTCTCTAATGTGTTTTTCACCTTCGATCTTCCCTGATACCCATAGTTCATTGGTTCTCCACTTCCCTGCCCTCCTCAGCTTCTCTGCATATTTCTCTGATTGTTTTTTCCCTGCCTGCTTCGGGGGTTTTCCCTCTATCCACCGCTGTGAGTTGTCCTTCTTTAGGATTCCATGCTAAAACTATATACTTGGATCCATTTTCATCTGTATGTTACTACCTTTTATGCTTATGTTTCTAAATCTGCATCTCTAGCCTCAGACATTTTTTCAGAGCTTCAGGTTTGTGTATTTGGTTGCCTGTTGACATCTTTATCTGGGTTCCGTTAGGAACCTTCGAATTTTCTCTTTTTAGATCTGAATCAGACACTAATTTTACTTTTAGCTATTTTCAAACCTCTGCTACCAGTGCCTTGTTCTTATTATCTCTTGCCTGGACTGTTTCAGCAGGCTCCTGACTAGTCTCCTCAGCTCCAAATCTACCCTTTGTTTAATCTTCAAAGTGACCTGTCTAGATGTAATCTCTAAGAGAGCAAAGGACCTTTCTGTTTTGTACACACCTATGTCTCTAGCACAGGTCTCATTGTAAGTGCTCAGTTAAAATCTGAATGAAAGAATTCATCTGAAATGCATAGGTCACTAGGTTTTCAAAAAATCTTTCAGTGACTTTTCATCATCTGTAGGATACACAGAATACAAAACCTGTCATGATCTGACACCATCTTTTTCTCTTGCCACTGTGTACCTTACACTTTATGCTCTGATAGCAAGGAACTACCTGTAGATTCACACATGTAAAAATCTGTCTTCTTTCCTTGGTCTGCTCATGAGAACTCCTCTTATCTGCAAAGCTCTTCTTCCTCAACCTTGTTAACTAGTATTACTCTTCAAGATTTTGCTTAGATATCACCTTTTTCAGAAGGCAAAGTGAGTTCCTCTGGTAAGAGTGGTTAGTAAAAGTCTGGTCAGGTTTTAGAGGCTTCGGGGCAAGATCCAAAGCTCCACCATAGTGGGCAACTTGGGTACAGGCAGTCTGAAACTTGACGGACATGCCATGACTTTAACCAGGCCAAAAAAGCCAGCAGGAATCACATCAGCCTGACAGTGCTTGTGAAGATGGGGGTCCCTCCTCACCCTCTGCCAGGAACCGTCAGAAGTGGCTCAGGCTGGCACTGTGGCCGTGCCTGCAAGCCTCAGTGCTGAGTAGAACTGGAGGTGGCAAGGACACTTATATTCAGGAAATGAACATGTTGTCTCACTGCATATGTGTTCCTTTATTTGAGCTGGTCTTAGCAATATTACCCCACTGTCACTTTGTGACGATGATAAATTTAATCTCAGAAAGTGACCAAAATGGATCACTCTGCAGACTGATTTGCTTCCTGTGTACAGGTGCTTTTTAATAGCCAGTCAGGGTAGTATGTGGAGCCTTGAGCATTTTTTTTTTTTTAATGATGAACTATGGGATTCGTTTAGCTTATTTATAAAAAAAATCTTTTCTCCCAAAGAGCTACGACTTGGTTTAGGTAAAACTTTCAGGGTTAATTTTTGCTCGTGCTTTTATAGAATAGGTGAAGGCTTTATCCGAAGCAGCATACTCTGGATTCAAATCCTGCTTCTCTCCCATACTAATTGTGTGGTCTTGGGAAAGTTACTTAACCTTTCAGCACTTCAGAAGATGGGTTGTTTGAAGATTACAGTGAGCGCCCCCATGGCTCCTAGTACTGGGACTGGCATGTGGAGGGAACTCACTCAGTGGCAGCTCCATCGTTATCTTTGTCAGGAAAGTATGCAGACACTTTCTAATAAAGAAGAAATAAACAAATCCCTGAAATTTGTTCTCTTGCTGGTTGTACTAAGAAAAGATGATAGTTGGCTGGGTGTTTGCTATTATTAACATCACACACCTAACTATAAGATGCAATTTGCTGAACAGACAGGAGATATCTACTCTTAATGGTTGTGGTTTTCTATTTTATTTTTTCACGTTTAATAACAGCACATAGTTTCTGAGCTATCTGCTCCACTTTGAGAACATTGTAAAAGCCGCTCAACGAGATCATATTCCATGTAAGAATATTTAAAGCCGATTATAGTTTTAGGGCATTTTTTTCAATCTTGCATAAACCATAGTTTTCAATTATTTTAGCATCACCATACATATTATAGAGGTGCTGGATGATTTCATTGTATCACACACCATTTGCTTTTGGAGGAGCTTTTTAAGGGGTGATACAATGAGATTTAAGGCATTCTCTTTTTGTTTATTAGAAAATATGCTTTTCTATCTACCTTTCTTTAAAAAGTCTTTAAAACTCACAGATTATGGATAAATAAATACAAAATTATAAACATCTCTTTGTAGATACTTTGACTCGTAAATAAATTCTGTAATATTTTAAAAATTCTTGGTAGACAAAAGATATCCTGGACTTTTTAATTTACCACGATACCATGTGTGTTTACTCTCCTATTATTGGCCCGGGAATTATAGGTAATGTTTGAAGAATTAAGTATATTAAGTGTAAAGTATTATTATCTTTGAATATTATGTTTAATTGATATATCTTTTTTAGTAAATGGTGAAAATGTATTTAAGGTTGATCAAAATCTGAAGATGTATTTTCTCACATTTTAATATAACTCTTAGTTTTTCCATATGCCTCTAGCACTAACAATAACAAGTGGAAAAATTGTGATGAATGTGTGCAAAAGAGACATTCTGATTCTTGCCGTGGGTGGAATTAGTTAGTGATACTCATTCAGATGTAGGATGGTATAAATGGGGCATGTTAAGAGGCTTAAATTAGGTCAAATTGAATAATTGAATTTATTCCTTTACTTAAAAACAGCTTAATCAGCTGAGAATGCTGAAGTCTAAAAAAAAGTTTAATTAAATATTAATAGGGAGTGTATATTTTCAATTCTATCTTCATTTACAGTGATTGTATATGATTTTCTTTCTTTGTTACTTTTTATAGATACTCAGAGATGAAGTTCAGCCCTTCTCACTTGATGAGGAATTTGATTATGATACTGTGATGCTAACCCCCAAGTTCACGCCTGGAGAGATGGAGGCCATCATAGAACTGTCCAAACAAAAGAGAGAGAGCACCAACAGAGATGTGGAGGAACCCGGTGTCTGATTCATCAAGACACTTTGTGTTTATTCTTATTTCGTTCTTATTCAAGCAGCTTTAGGATAGAAGATAAACCTACTATAATCTCCTTTGTGCATTGATTTATCAGAGTTATTTGGCTGTAGGGAGATGCGACTCGCAAGACCACAGAGATCTCTACTGTTACAGAGTTCCCCTCCGTCATGTTATGGCTACATCCCAATGGAAGTGGCAAAGGGGGACAGGAAGCAACATCTACGGAAGGGTCCGTTTTGATGAGAGCGCTGCAACTAGGTAACATAGGGTATTAAAACAGATTGCAAACATCATCCCACCTTCTTGGGAGTGAAGGACAATTGCATATGCAAACGTCATTGTAGCTCCTGGAGAAGAATTGATTATGTGGATAGGTCACTGGTCCCAGCTATTCAGATTTAGTGGCATAACTATGAGTGCTGAGATGCTGGGCTTCTAGGATCGATTGGGAAAGGCTTCACTGAAAAAGGACGCACCTGAGAATTGATTATATGTCATATATTAAATTCTTGTACTTTGTTATTGCCATTTAGCTATGTCTGATGATAGTTTCAAAGTACAAGGAATGATCTCTATCTGCCAAAGCTTAAAATACAATTTGAGAAAGCAAGAGATAGAGAAAACAACTAGAGAATGTACAAACATATCACGAAGTGCTAATTGCATAGAGTACCCATAAATGCGTTAAGGGAAGAATAGAGGGGTGAAGTCACAGAAGAAGGGGGAATAGTATGTATGAAATATTTTATTTCTAAAGGAATCAGTCACATCAAATGTATGTAGTCTTAATCAGTATTCATAGAGGGCTTTGTGTGTGTGCATGTATGTGTGTGTATGTATTCGTAAAAAATGCCATTTATATACCTTACAAAAGAATACTCTTGATTTAATGTTGAGATAAAGTCAAATAATTTTCATACATATTTTTCTTTATTTAGTCAACAAACTTTCATAAAACACCATTTATTCATCAAGTCTATGCTAGCAATGGAGAGGATCCACTTGAATTAGACATGGTCCGATTTAGTGGGGAAGGCAGATGTATACACAAATAATTATGATAGGGCTCCACTATTCAATGTCATAGCTACTAGTTGCATATGGCTATTGAGCACTTGAAATGTACCTAGTATGAGAGAGGAACTGATTTTTAAATGCTAGTTTTACTTTAATATAAAAAGTTGATATTTGATGCAGTTATAACAAAATTTTAGAATATTTGAAATAATTCTTATGTGAATTTCCTTCAATTGTAAATTTTATGACATCTAAATACACATTAATTTTTTAATGACAACTTAGTGTCTAAATTTTAAATATGCTATAAATAGAAAACACACTGGATATCAAAGGACTAACATGAAATAATGTAGGCTATCTTGTTATAGTTTTTGTATTGATTACATGTTGAAATAATATTTTAGATACACCTGGTTAAATAAATTGTTATTAAAATTCACCAATTTCTTCTTACCTTTTAAATGAGGCTACTCGAACATTTAAAATTACACCTGTGGCTTGCAGATTTTTACTTGCAGCATCATAGTAGAGGGTGATCTGTGTTATGAGAGTAATGTGTACCAAGAGCTACTGGGCAAATGACTTGGAGTGACTTAATCATGCCTTGGAGAGCTGGCGAGTCTTCGGAAAGGAGGTAGCATTTGGGCTCAGTTAGGAAGAATCAGTAGGAGTTTTTGATTGGAGGCTCTTAGAATAGTTTGTCTGGGAGATGATAAGAGCCTGATTTAAGGCAGTGTAAGGTGGAGCGAAGAACATGGGTTTTATTAGAGATTTAGAGGTAGAACTAGCAAGAATTGTTGATTGATGCAATATGGGGTGGAAGGGCAAGTGTGAGGTTAAGATTTTAGCACGCAATCTGTAAACACACTGACTCGACACACCCATGTTGCGATATAATTATTCACAGGATCAGAGACTCTCTTTTGACTCAACATATATGCAGCATTTTTGGTATTTTAAATAAAGAAAAGACTTCACCATTTTTAAGACAGACATCTTAATTTTATGGACTTAGCTTTCTAATAGAAGAAACAAAACCATCTTATTAAGTTTGAAAAGAATGACAGTGTAGTAACATTTCATTAACTATGTAGTGGAGATGGCAGGTGAATGTTACTGCAGAGCTGTAGAGTTGGTATTTTGGTTTCAGTCCTTTTGGCAAGTTTTGATTCCTGCATTATTTGGGGCAACTGTGTATTACAGAAAAGATGACATCGGAAAATAGATCCTTTAAAGCTTTTGGATGAAATAGTTTTGTCTCAATTATGTACCATTAGTCTTGCCCTAACTAGCAAATACTCCTCCATGACTCTCCGCTTTATGGATTCCTTGAATTGATGTAAATGGTTTGTTTTGTGTAGGCTGGTAAACCCTAACCAAGTGCCTTTAGAAGAAGCCTGTGCTTCTATTGCTGGATAATGCTTACCTGGATTAGGTAGCATCATCAGAGGTAAGATTAAAAAAGAGTAGAAGGTAAGGAGAAACACCTGCATGTATACACCAAAATGGGAGGGAAGAACATGAAAATTTTAAAGGTACCTTGAAATAATGTGGCAGTTTGCTTCACTAACTAGCTTGGATAGGTATTGCAAGCCTGCCACACCAGTCCTCGCTTGTTTAGGGTGGTGGCACACCAAGCAATCTTATTCTTTCGGGATCCATGTTACTTGGAGTAGTGCAAGAAGGAAAACTATTTAGACATGATATTGAATTTCCTTGATTCCTTTATTAAGAATTCTTTTTCTTTTTGTTCCCCATGAATGAGATAGAACTGTATCCTTATTTTAAAAAAATTTTTCTTTATTTACTAGGTGAAAATATGGTCGAGTTAAAATATGAATAAGACAAAGAAAATGTTTTCTTTGCATTTGCTTGTTTCTTGGAAGTTGATGGTAAATGAATACAGGAGCATGGATGGGAAATGATATGAAAAAGACAATGTTATTGAGAATTTTCCAGAAAACTACTTCGTATGAAGAAGAGAAATCCATACTCCTTCCCATGCTCTGTCCAATGCTTACATAATATAGCCCCTTCTTACCTCCCCAATCTCATCTTGTACCTTCTTCCTTATTTTTTATTATATTCCGACCCTTTTGTATTCATTTTTATTTTTCAAACACTTCACCTTATTTCTATCTCGAGGCCCTTACTCTTGTCCTTTTTTTTTGTGCCTGTTCTTCCTTGGTCCTTTTGTGGCTAAATCTTTCTTATTATTCAGGTCTCAAGTGAAAAATATCTCTCCACAATGTCTCTCTGACCATCTACCTAAAGTAATCCATTTTTCGTGAACTTTCACCCCAGTCACTGTGCATCCCATAACTCTCTACCTTGTCTTATTTATTATCTGACTCCGCCATTAGAATGTAAGCTGCAGGGGGGCATGCACCGAGCCTGCCTTTTCATTGCTGTGTCCCCAACACCTGAATAAAGTGTCTGGAATAAAGTAGGTGTTCAATAAATATTTACTGAATGAATTAAATCTAAAAGTATAAGCTTATTAGTTTGAAGAACCCATGGGTCCATTTCATCAATTCAGTTCAGTTGGAAATCTATTCTACACTTTTTATGTTAATCAAGGCATATATTGGTTCTTACTTTATAGACTCATGATAATCCGATGGTCTAGGCGAATTTGGGAATTCTAGTCTGATTAGGTAGAACTGTTCTATGTTCAACACGTGCCATCTTTTCCTCACTATGTTGCCTTGGAGAATTGAGAGAATCTTGATTCTCATGGGAACTTTACCCATTTCTCATTTGCTCTTTTGAAACCTCGTTATGACTTCTCACATTAAAAATCCTATTAAGGAGCAATTCATGTGACGTAAATACTGGTGTTGCCAACACTCTACATCGAAAAGTGTGGAATGATGACTAAAGAAAAACTGGAAAGTGAGAAGAGAACAAGACCCGAAGAGTGGGGTAGGAAGAAGGAAAATTCCATTTCGGTAGCTCTCTGTAAAGCAGAATCCTTTATCCATCCATTCAAAAATATTAATGCTCGTAAGAGTCATTATGCTTTAAAGGCTGTCCTAATGTATATTTTGAGAGCGATGTAAGCCTCAAGATGGTTTTAAATGGAGGAGGGACACAATCTGACTTACATTTGAGGGGAGATGGGTAGAAATGGGGCTGGACTCTCTTGTATTGGGGGAAGGTACCACGGGAGGGTGTGAAGGGCTTTTGTATCGCTTTCTCTCTGGAAGTTTATATGCTCTCGTTATCCCTACTATTCTGAAAATGTTTGAGGATATGTGTTGGCATAAGTCTATTTTCATCTTTTGTACTGGGTGCTCAGTAGTCATTTAGTCTGGAAAACTATGTCCTTCAATTCTAGGAAATTGCCTTAAATTATTATTTTTTTGATGATTTTCTTCCTTCATTTTCTCTTCTCTTTCTTTTCAGTATGTCCACTTTTTGGATGTTGAGCTTCTGAGAGTGCTACTTAATATTTTTGTACTCTCTTCTCTCCTGTTTTTCTCTCTTTTTGCTTTATTTCCTGAGATTTTCCCCAACTTTACTTCCACATCTCTTATTTGAATGTGTGTATTTTCTTTTCCAAATTTTTCACTATTTTCAAATCCGCAAAACAGTAAAGCCATTTCCATGAAAAAACAAAATGAAAAAAGACAAGCGCCAAGAAAACGCATCCTTCTCTGCCAGAGTTGCATCAGGGCAAGACTATTAGAACCATAAAGGTGAGGAGAGTGTCTTCTCCTCGAGGATGTTAAGCATAGTGCCTCGTGATGGTAAGCACTCGAATTTACTGTGTTGAATGAATGAGCAGTAGAATCTGGAGTGAGATGTCAGGAGGTTCTCATATATTCTATCGCGTCGTAGAAAGCCTCAGAAATGACCACGTGATGGCTAGGTGAGTTCTAGAACCCCAGACCCCGAGAGAGGAAAGTGATACATGACTGTGGTGAGTCTCTGGCTGGGTTGCCTTTGTTAGATACAAAGCATTCAGATGTTAGGCGCTCCATCCTCAAAAGCACACCCTTCTTCTTTCCCTGTTGTTCCTGTTTCTGTTTATGGCAGCACCGTGGTTGGCAAAGCCAGTTATTTTTGCCTCTACACTATCTTGATTTCAATTTCTTCTCTGTATCTCCTTTGCCGTTATTCAAACCTTCATTTTTCACTTATCTCCTCCTGGGAGGCTTCTTACTTCCCAATTAGTCTCTGAATGTCTCTATTCTATCCATTCTTGCTTGTTTTACACATTGATTTCATATTAATCTTCGTGTTGCCCATCTTGTTTCAAAACTACCACTAGCTGCTCATTGTCTATTAAATTCTTAAAAACATCTCAATTTAGCATTCAAGGCTCCATGTATTTCCACACTACAGACACAGCCGACTACACATGCCTTCTGAATGCTGCCTTCCACCTTTAGGCTTCGCTTCTTATTGCCCTTTCTTTCTGGATGATCACCCTTCATTTCTGCCCAGTGAATCCTTTACGATGTGCTGCTGGAGTCACTTCCCTCGTGAAGCCTTTCTGATTCTCCCAACCAGGTGTAATTTTTCATCTTCCCCAGAACCTTGATATTGTTTTGTAACACTATTGGTATTGATCACATTCCGCCTTGTATCATAGTTATTCGTGTACATGTTTTCTTCCCAACCCCGAGGGCAAGCACTAAACCTCATTCATTCTTACAAATTTAGTAAGTGCTGCCTTTTGCACTTTATGGTTCTCATCACTGGCTTAATTTACTTACAAAACCCAAGTTGAGTGCCAGTAAAATGGATCACATTAAGATTTGTTCATTCAATTAATATTTATCTAGTGTCTGGTTTCTTTGTTACAGTTTATTATAGAAACAATGTCATGATTTATTAACCCATTGAATTTATGGTAAAGAAAATAGTGCAAAATGTCTGCACAAGCTGTACCAGATTTTGATTTATTGAGATAATAATCAGGAAAAAGCAATTCTATCCAGTACCAAAGCAGGAGGGAAAAAGGACCCAATAATATAATTCTAATATAAGTAAATTTTACATGAAGGAATATAGAAAAACACTGTAGTATCAAAATAATAACAAGTCAGCAATAAAAGTTATGGTACATGATATATAATTATAATACTTTCCATTCTGTAAAAAATGTGCAGTCTTTCTAAAGTTTTTAGTTGTTGGTTCCACTTCAAATGGTAGATTATCCCCTTTATATGCACTTAGAATACTGACATCCCCCTTAAGATTAAAAAAGTAAATCCAATAAATCTCCAAATTGTATTAATATTGGCTGTATTCTCAGAAGAAATTAGCATCAATTTTAGTTTAGATTGAAAAGTATTTTCAAAGGACGGCTTATGTGCAAGTAGTGGTAATGGTGCTTGAAGTAATTAGGGTGTTTAACAACCAGGCAGAAAAAACCCACTAATTAGTCTCATCTTCTTTTCTTTTTTTTCCCTGCGAGGATTGGAAAACCTGGAAAATATTTGAGTCATCTACAGATTGAGTATTAAAAAAAAAAAAAGCCCCACAGTATCAGATGTATTTGCAAAAATGATTTCCTGAGTCCTTTAGGTTTAAAAAGTTTAGTGTCTTGGACTAGCGGAGGTTTGAAACTTCTAAGCTTTGGAGAATACAAGTCAGCTGGTTCCTGAAGAGACTTCCGTTACCGAAGAATAGTTTATGCCTTTCTTTATATGTTTTGGTTACAATGTCATCCTGTTATTGACACATTGATCATAATGATTTCTGATAAATGTAGATATTTGTATATATATTTGTATATATATATATTTGTTATTTTTCAGTGAATCCAACTTATTTCCAAATGCAAATAAGTTCCACAGATTAGTCTGTGTTGCCTTTTTGTTTTGCTGAAATTGAGTTTGCTAACCTTTCTCAGGGAAAAAACATGTGGGATTTATCTTTGTTCATTTCTGTTCCTTTTTATTGTTCTGGCCTGTGGGCTTTGCCTATAACATCTGTATCTGCTTCCCCCAGTCCACCGAGTGTAAGTATAACATAGATAGATGCATGCTGGTGGTTGTTTTTTGTTTAAACAGCTGAACACCTGGCTGCTCGTGTGCAGGTGCACAGATCTCTGCAGAAGGGATGTGAATTTAAGACAAACAAAAAGAAGAATATATGAAAGTTGCAGATGAGGGCTTGGGTGTTGGACTTGAGATGCTTCTGTGTTTGAAGACAATAAGGACATGTAAGTCCCTTACATGTCAGAGATTATAAAATCCTTGTCATAGTTGTTCCTGGAAAATTTCTTTACTAACAATGCTTTCTGTATTTGTCAGTGTGAATGAGTCTATTATATTTTATTTAGGTATTATTGTCCTCAATTTTCAAGGGTCACAAAGAGTTTTACACAGATGATACCTAAAGTGATTTTTCTCATTGTGCTAAAATTAAACCCTAAAAGGCCATGTATCAAATAAATAACTGGTCCAATGCCATCACAATAGTTCAGAATGAGAAATGAAAATGGGAGAATGCATTTTGTGAAAAGTGTGTTTACATGTTCATTTTCCCCAAATCCGACAGTCATTACATCTTACACAATAATTGATCAGAATAGAAAGTATTAAGAACATATTAATTATCAACTGAGTGTCTGTCACATGTTCAGCATCATCTTAGATAAGATGTAGGAGAAGGAAAAAATACTTTATAACATCACAGAGAGGCAAATTAGACACAGGAAAGAGAAGTCAGTGCGATATCCCAGGGAACCTAGTGATGAACTAGTAATAACGCTAGCTACACTCATTGCTTCAAGTAAAGTATTGACCTTAACACCTAAAAGGAGAAGGAAATTGACTTTCTTTATCCTTTCTAGAAATTGAGCTCAATGTTCTTTTGGGGAGAGATGGTTCATCTTGGTCATATAGTACCAATGGCAAATACCTGTGTATGTATATACTTACCGGGCTTGTACCTCTGCCCTGTTAGACACTTTGCTACACCACAGATGGCACATGTTCGTCTCGTGGTGGTGAAGGGTTGACATCAAAGGCAAAGAAACCCTTGAAATCTAGCCCACAAGAACAGCTTCTCTCTATCACAGTGATGAAAGCCTCAGATAACAGGGGCATTCCCACCACTGTGCTCTCTGTTGTGGGCAGCTGACAGTTAACACAGGTGGGCGTAAGGTGCTGCCCATCTTTTGAAGGTTGTCTGTTGAAGAGGAATGCCATCTCTCTGGGACTGGTGCCCCGCTTTGGTCCATGAAGCTGCTTCTGAGAAGTAACCAGGTGGTGAATGCTTGCCCAGCTCTTCAGAAAATCAGAGGTGGGTGTCAGAAGATCCACTACGAATCAAATGCTGTTGGGCAAGGTGGCGAGTCTTCGAAAAGAGTGATTGTTTGAGTGGTCACCTTGATTTGTGTTTTTGTTTTTGTTCTCCCCACCCCCCAGCCCCACTGGAGAGGTCAAATTTGATTGAGCTGCTAGCTCATCTACCTCCTTCCGAAAGCTGGATGGGAGGAGGCTGGGTGTGTTCAATTTGCAGCATGCACAGCTAAAATGCGTGAGAGAAGCGAATGTTAAATGAGTCTGCCATTCACCAAACAAACATCGTTTCGTTTAAATTACACTGTGTTATTTTATCTTGACCCACAACCAAATGGAACTCATTGTACTACATTTCACATACAAGATAGTTGGCTCATTAATAAAACCCTAGGAAGGAGACAAGAGTAAACAATGAAAACTCCTACACATTAACACCATAATGTACTACAATATTTTCCCTTCTTTTTTTTTTTTTTCAAAATCCTCCATGTAATTAAATCCCAAGTCAGTCAGTAAACAAATCCCTCAGCTTCTTGTATTGCACTTTTTTTTTGGTAGTGAATTATTTATTTTTCTTATTGCTAAGTAGCAACTAAGCACAAACTCCTGGACAGTATTGAAAGTTTTCCTATAGACAATAAATATTTATTGAGTGGCTATGATATGCAAGGCATCAGCACTCTGGAGTTACAGCAATGAACAAGACATCACATATTACTGATAAATGCTATGATGAACATCAATCTGGATGAAGTAAAAGAGAGCATTTACGGGGTAAGGATAAAACTTCTTAAGGAGGATACAGGTGAGCTGAGACTGCAATGGCAAGATGGAGCCATGCTCACAATGACCTGGAGAAAGTGTGTTCTTGATTGAGCCAATAGCTAAGTAAAGACCCTAAGGTGGGAACAAACTTGGTAACCAGTGGACATAAGGAAAGCCTGTGTGGCTGGAGGGCAAAGATTGTTGGAAGTGAGGTCATACAGGTAGTGGGTTTTGAGGGACTGTATCACATTGTAGGCCATGATAGGGACTTAGATTCTAATCTCAGTGCTAGGGGAAGCCATTGGATTGTTTTTTAAACCTTCCATATATGTTATCTTTTAAGAGGTGAGCTCTATTTGATGTGATTGTGATAGGGCCAAGAGGAGAAGCAGGGAGGCCAGCTAAGTGGCTAGTATTGCAGTAATCCGGGTGGCTTGGCTTGGGTATTAATGGGGGAGGTGGAGAGAAGTGGATTCAGGAGCTGTTCTGGAGGTAGAGTTGATGGGATTTGGTGAGGGCTTAGATATGGAGGGAGTCAGGATGAGACAAGTCGAACCAGAATCCTAGGTTTTTGCTTTATGGGCTTCTCTTCCAACCTCCGAGGACTGAAGACAGGATAAAGAAAAGTGTGTTGAAAAAGGTTTAGGATTTGTCTGCAACTACCAAACTTCACTCTGGAACCACTGTATAATATTATAGGAGGTTTTTTTCTCAATTAAACATCATCTTCTCCAACTTGGATATGATACTTCTCAAGCCACCTGCTATCTTTCCTCTTTTCATCTATGGATTATCTAACAACACTATCACTTTGCAATAACCCAACCTCATTCTTATGCATCTCAGCATCTGAAAGCAGTTTTAAGCCAGTCATCCAGATATCATGGGTGCCTATAGCACATGGTACTAGACATAGGCATTCCCTCATACATGGAATTGAATTGAAAAGGGATTCAGGGCAGTACCACTCAGTGTGGTCTACAGTCAGTCCTGTGTGGTTCCGTGAACTGTTCGTCATAAGCCATTGGTTACAGATCCACGGCCAGGTTAAGTTTGGAGATGAAGAGTAAATATTTAGAAACTTTTACAGGAATTTGATATTGTTGTGACATCCAAGAAGCGTTTCCCTTTTCTACTAATTTGCTTGTATTATATTTTAATAAAATAGAGAAAATTAAAATGAACACGCAAATGAAAAAAAAGGAAACTTTTTTTTTTTTTACCTCAACTAGCTTGAGGGCACTGATTGAAAACAATAGGCAAAGCCAATGCCTTTCCAATGGGGACAAGTGCATGTGGTGACATCACAGGAGAGACGGAAGGCATTGGGGGGAACAACTGGGTCTTGCTCTTTTTTTTTTTTGACTTGTTCTAATCACAAGTGGGTTGTGGAGACACCAGGACTTTCCTGACATGTGCAACCTCTGTGGTATCTGAAAAGTGGAGACAGGAAGCGATTGGAGGAATTCCAGGAATTTATATTATGGGGAAGCATGAAGCTGAGCTTGAATAAATGACCGAAAACCTATGTGTGGGGAGGACCAGCTTTTTTATTGTCTCCTTCCGAGGAGTGTCCTCTAAGCTTTTCCCAATGGGTGATTTGAAATTGGTGTTGCCATTTCAGAAAGCTATGAAATTTGGAGTTGGAAGGCACTTCTGAGACCGTTTAGTTCTATTCCCTCATTTTACAGGTGAACTCACTGATATCCTAAGGATATCTTTTGAGAAGAAAAAGCCCCATAGGGTCCAGAAGCCAAGGATAAAGGACACTTGCTGATCTTTCCCACCGCGAACTGAGAGCCAGGGTCGTGGGTGGGTTTTCACAATGCTCATTTTTCAGTGTTGTGATTTTGATTAACTTTCTTCACAAATCCACATCTCTGTGAAATTGGAGCTTGTGAACCCATTTTTAGCCTCTTGTTTTGACATAAACCCAAGTTCTGTTTAGTTGTAAATTTGGTCCAGAAGAAATGCAATTGCGTGTCATAGCAGCTCTTTTCAGTTCGCACATCTGTCATGGGAAGTATTTGCCAAGAAAACTTCATGAGGTACCCTTCACGAGGAAACCGAGTGACTCACATGGTTTGTCTGCACCCCTTCTTTATCCACTTCCAATAGGATTTCATAAGCATTTCATTGCTTTATTGAGGGTCATCAGGGTTTAGAGGGCAAGAAGATGAGTTTTGGGGTCTAGGAAGAGCAAAGTTTGAGTTCAGCACATGTTAGTTGGGTGATCGTGTAAATAATGTATCCTCTATGGGCTTAATTTACTCTTTTTAAAATGGGAGTGATATTACTTCACAGCGTTTGGCGGGTTAAAAGAGGTGATATGCATTATGCATAAACACTTAGCATGGTGCCTGGCACAAGATAATTATTCAGTAGTGGTTGTAGGTAGGTACTGTATCTGATGAATGGAGATGCTCTATAATAAAAAGCTTCTATGGTCAAATGTTGAAAATACCTCCTTATGAAATTTCAAATTGCACATTAGAACATTAAAGACTCTGAGAAGTCCTGTAGTAAAGTAAAATCTTTTTGCTTAATCTTGTATGGAATGTTTCCCAAACCTCACAGTGTCCTTTTCTTTTTCTTCTCTCCTTCCCCTTCCTTCCTTCCTTCCTTCCTTCCTTCCTTCCTTCCTTCCTTCCTTCCTTCCTTCCTTCCTTCCCTCCTTCCCTCCCTCCCTCCCTCCCTCCCTCCCTCCTTCCTTCCTTCCTTCCTTCCTTCTTCCTTCCTTCCTTCCTTCCTTCCCTCCTTTCCTCCCTCCCTCCCTCCCTCCTTCCTTCCTTCTTTCCTTCCTTCCTTCCTTCCTTCCTTCCTTCCTTCCTTCCTTCCTTCCTTCCTTCCTTCCCTCCTTCCTTCCTTCCTCCCTCCTTCCCTTCCTCCTCCACTTTCCTTCATTTCTTTTTATCCTCCTTTCTTCCTTTTCCCCCTTTTCCCCTTTCCTCTCTCATTCCCTTTCTTTCTGTCTTCTTTCCTTTCCCTTTCCATCCTTTCCCTTCTCTCCTCTCCCTTCCCCTGCCTTTTCCTTCCCATGTCTCAGAACATCCCTATGATTTTGCTGGCTTTGACCAAGGAACACTAAGGCCTACTTTGAATGTCTGACTAATCCAGCACTGGGACTCATCTATTGAAATCCCTACAGTTTTCATCATATTTAAAAAAAAAAAATTGCCCAGTGTTGTACTTTGTCAACACCTCTGAAAAATAGCTTTTTCTTTGTGGATTAGTGTGAATCTGATTGAATTTCTAGAACAATGTTTCTCAGACTTTAATGTACATGGAAATCCCCTAGGGAACTTGTTAATATACAGATTCTGATCCAAAAAGTGTGGGGTGGAAACTGATATTATTCTAACAAGCTCCCTGATGATATTTCTTAGAAAAGTAGACTCTCAGATCTCACCCAAGATATACTGACTCAAAATATACACTTTAGTAAGATTCATGGGTGATTCATATAAAAGTTTAAGAAGCACTAGTCTAAATCTGGGTTACTCAAGTCTTAGCTCTATTAACGTTTTGATCCTCATAGTTCTTCATCATAGGGGCTGTCCTGTACATTGTAGAAGGTTTAGCAGCATCTTTTACTACTACTCACTAAATGCCAATAGCACTGCTCTTCCAATTATGACAAGCAAAAAATTTCTCCAGAAGTTGATGAGTGTGCCCTGAGGTACAAAATTGACCCCAGTTGAGAACGGTTGGTCTTAATCCATCATTTTGTCTCATATTTCTGTTTCTGGTCCATTTGGAGATATTTTAAATGCGATAACCAAGCAATAATCTCATTTAAAATCAAGTTTTCTACCCATGGTTTCCCAAGCTGCTGTACATCAGACTCATTGTGGGGAGATTTGCAAATTCTGACTCACTAACATTGGGGAGAAGCTTAGAAATCTATTTTTATTTTTTAAAAATAAAAATAGTAATGTAGATTTAGGTAACAATCTGTGCCAGGCACTGTTCTAGGAGCTTTACATGCATTAACTCATTTAATTTTTATAAAACCCTGTAAGGTAGATATAAGTATTATCTCTATTTTACAAATGAGGAAATCGAGCCACAGAATAACTTCTTAAGATTTCAGAGCCAGTACTGAAAACCGATGGGAGGAGGTGGGGTCTGTCTACAGGGTTGGCACTTGTGCGCTGGTGGCCTGCGGATGGCCGGTATGGGTATTGCATAGCCCAACTCTCCCACCCTCTGGATAGTTATCCATTTTAATACTTGAAAGGTCGGGCCACTGCCATTTTTCTTATGCCAAAAATTACTGAATTCTTCATTTCATCTATGCATAGAAACATAGTTTGGCATTTAGGGCATTTTGATCTATTTTTCTCATAAATCTGATTGAACCGATTGACTTCTTATACCCCTCTGTCACCCTCTGCTCCTCAAAGTGCTTGCCTTCTATTTGATAAAAGCTCATATCTTGAGTTTCCAAATGAAATAGAGGGGGAACAGAAATAATATGTACTTTCTAGTGACATTTTATGAAGGAAGAGACAGTAATTTAAAAAGATCTAGGGTTTAAATGTTTAACATTAGTGTTATAGACACAGTTAGTTTATTACAAATAAAGTAACTCATTTAGTCTCTCCAGCAGCCCCATGGGTAGGTACTACTATTACTAGCATGTTACAGATGTGAAAATTGAAGAACAGAGAGGTTGCGTAACTTGTCCAAAGTCACACAGCTGGCAAGTGGTAGAGCTAAGATCCTAAGATGGTAGAGCCAGATGCTCTGGCTCCAGAGTCCGGATGCTGAACCACTCTTAACTGGCTTTTGGTTGGGATTATATCAACTCACTATGGTGATATGGATAGCCCTCTGCTGACCAGAGCTTGTCATTTTCTATGTCCTTAATTAATGATTATAATAAGAAAAAGTAGGAACAAAGGATGATTAATAAATGCTCTAAGTTGGATTGGCAAGATTTTTCAGTACATGGGACTCCATGGAGGTGTGGGAAGTGTATGCTGTAAAGATTCCTTAATCATGAAGCCATTAGGCAAATGTGGTTGATAATTGCTCATGGTGCCATAATGTCGCCCTTCTGTAATTTTTCAGTATCAGAGGGGGGTTGATTGGAGTGACTCAGGAGTCAATTTAAGGGTCTGTGGAAATGCTAAGTGTAGAGATTCGGGACCAGGGAAGCCTTTCAGAATCCCCATTTGCAACAGAGGTGGCTGTGCCTACTGCTAAATAAGGCTCTTATTTGTCGCCCAGCAGAGGGCACCAATCCTCTTTATGGAAGTGAATATTGCAAGTGAACAGGTTTTTTCCCCCCCTAGAAAACTGGAGATGGATAAGCATGGCCAGCAATTTTTCCTCCCCACTGCTCTCTCATTCTAAGAGCTGCTAGCAATCTTGTCCTCATCTGGACTAAAAGACGTAGCTCCCAACTTTACTGAAAGGAAGAATGATCATGTTTTCATCATTCCTTTTGACCTCTTCTGAGTATTCAGAAGGAATTCTGGCCAAGGGTTCCAGACACTGTGAATGTTGCTGTGGCTGCAGGCTCATCACAAATCCATAAAGTGTCCCATTGTGCCCCACAGCTTGGAGCTCTTTTTGGTGAAAAGTGTGATCTCCTTTGAAGAAGTGTTTCAAATCTCTGCTGAGTTGAGATATTTTGAAAAACCTAGTCTTCTAGAATCTTCATTTGAAACATAAAAAAGATATGAAAATCAATTAACTTTGCACATGAAAAAATTCCTCATATGGTTAATCTACCTTTACATAATTTCTTGATTATGTTTGGAAGTAAATTGCCTTGATTATACCTTGGATGGAAAGGAATGTCTTTTAATTAATTTGAAACATGCTGTAGTGATGCTGATTTGTACCATAGAGTGATAAATTGGGTTGAAAGCAACAAGTTTCTCTGACAAGAATGAGCTACAGTGAGTTTTCATTTTATTTTTGGCTGAATGGTCAACTCAGAGCTCTGCTTTCTTAAAGGGACAAACTGAAGAATCTGCGCCTTATTTGGAAGTCAGGCTTTTGGTAGGACTATAATTTGTGAGAGCATTTCTCCAACTTTTTAAGGAAAAAACAAAACACAAAACAAATTACCAAGTTTGTAAACCTAAAAAGACATTGTCAACTACAAAGCTTAGAACTTTGATAATTTAGAGAACAATTATAAACAATATCCATGGCTACTCTTTATTGAGAGTAGTATCTCTTTTCATTTTAACTCACTTTCAGTTAAGGAAACTTCATAGAGAGGTTAAGTGACCCGACCTAGGTCACAATGTTGGTTACCAGCAAGCCTTGTTTTAAAACCAAATTGACTTGATTCCAAATCTATGCTCTTAATTGTTCAAGTCTTAGGTTTTTAGGAATCTGAGGGCTTCTTGTATAATTAGTGGTAAATGCTGCATTGCTAAAATTAATCTCAATTTAAGTGGAGTAAATAATAAAATACTTTATAAGTTTTCTATGGTGTTTAGTGTAATAGGTCGTGCTGTGAGTTTTAATGTGGGGATTTAGATACCAAATAGCCTCCAGTTTCTTTTGGGCATAGTTATCTTAGTCTGACCCTGTTTGAATTTAGGGCTGATAAAAGATTTAATGCAATAAAAAGTACTAATCTTTGTTATGAGGCCATTATTCATTGATGGCATTCTTGAAATATAAGTAGAAATATGAGATATTTATTTATAGGTTTTAAAGTATATTGTGTAATTAAAAATGATAAATTTAATATGCTCAATAAGCAAATCTCTGAATATTTTGCTGATAGAAATATAATAGATAATGTGGATGGGGTAGGGTGGTGGCTTTGTACGATGTCAAAAAGATATATTTCTTTGCTTTTTGTATCCTTACTACTTGGAAATCACATGAAAAGTCCTGAAAGAGTGTGTGTGTGTGTGTGTGTGTGTGTGTGTGTGTGTGTGTATTCTTCTTAACAGAAGAGCTATAGTTTCAAAAAAAGTCTTAATTTCATCTGGGAAAATCTTCATCAGTGACAGGAGGGCCTGAAGATATAGGTGTGTGATGAAGCCAGATGTTTATTATATTTTGGGACATATTCAAAAGATGCTAAACATCTTCTGAAACCTGTAATTGATTAATACATAGATTATATAATCCTAATTTTCAAATGGAGACACCAAGGCCTATAGTAATCAATCGGTTGTGTTAAAGATTATCTGGAATATTCTAGAATTATCACTCCTTCTTGATATTTAATTCCTTTTTTTTTTTTAAATCTAAGATACCTAGCATTCACATAGATTTAATTCTTATATTAATTCCATGGCATAATATTACAAATATAGTAAGTATTCAATTTGGAAAACTTGCAGCATATAAAAACCACACAGGAAAAACAAAACCTCCTGCCAACCCATAAATCATCTCCAGAAAGGCAGAAGAGGAAGAAAATAGTTTTATTATTGAGTAAGTATTAAACCAGAATGCTATGTGCATTACAAGCTAAGAGATTACAAAGACAAGAAGAAATCTTTTGTATAGTCAAGGCGATACAACCCATTACATACACGTTCTCGAGATAACCAATAACTATTCCACAAGTAAGTACTTGACAGTACTATTTGCCACACATAGTTCATCCTAAACTCACCTGGTAATAGGGATAGCCATCTCTGTTTGCTTAATTGCTTTATCCAAAGGAAAAGTAAATTTCTCCTATCTTTATGACAGGAAGTAGGTTTGCTATAAGGCCTGAGAAAGTTAGGCCCCATGACACTGTGACAAAGGGGCCCTATCTTTCTTGATGACTACTTTTCAAAGAGATGGCTCTCAGATCCTTGAGGAAACAGAGCCTATGTGAAACAAAAAAAACTTTTTTAACCTCCATGGCTGAAAGTATTTTTAAAAGAAAATGTTTATTAGGACACTGCTAGCAAAAAAAAAAAAAAAAAAAAAAAAAAGACAAGCATGTTCGGCATTCTAGAGTTTAGCAAGTGTTTTTGTGCATCAGGTGGGAGGGAGAAAGATGTAAGCTGTTCAGAAAGAATTTCTGTTAGCTATAGACAAAGGGGATGGGAGAGGATGCGACTGGCTCCTTCTGGGATAGGCAGAGACCAAGGAAGGAGCGGGCAAGTGCAGAAATTTCATGTGTAAATAAAAAGGGGAGACTCCTGGGGTTTGAAGTCACCTGGCTATTCTCCCCTTAGAATAATTGTGGAAGTGGCCACCTGGAAATTAATATTAAATTTCAATATACACAGGAGTGTAAGCAGTCTTTGGTCAGAACTGGCCCACAGGTTCTCACAGCCTAACTGTCCTGTCTCTTTCTCTCTGCAATTTTACTTTAGAACACCTCAGAATTTTTCTTCTTGTCGCTTACTTAGGTTTTAAAAAGATTTACATACATTTCAAAGAGGCAGAGAAAGAGCTTATAAGTGACTAGTTTTCAAAGGTAAATTCTCTTATAAAAAGGGAGTGGTGGAAGGTCTCTTCATTTTCTTTGCCTCAGGGGGGATTATATTTTTTCCTTATTTTTAATTTGTATTTACCCTTACATCAACAGCATCAGCATTACCTAGGAACTGTATTTAAGGATTTAAATGCTCATATCCCAGCCCAGACCTACTGGACCAGAAACACTGGGGATGAGGCCCAGCAATCTATTTCCCAGGTGATGCTGATGCTCCCTAAAGCTGGAGAAGTTTTGCAGAGGACCGTTGACAGCAGTCCATGTGAAAGGATTTGGGGATGGCGAAGGATTTAATTTTACTTGCATTAATGGTTATCTGCATTTGCATTAGAGAGGCAGTCAGTCACCTGCTTGGCTAGCATGTGTTACCTTCAATTAATTGGAAAGAAATTAAGAGAGCTGACATAAAGATATTAGGTAAACTTCAGTTTAGCCAAGATTGTCAAATCTGAATGACTTGCATAATAGAGCAGAACAAAAGCAAAAGCGTTATGTATGTTGAAAAAGCACACCAACATTTATGTTCATTTGTCTCTGGAGTGCATTTTCTAATTTAATATATGAAAAGTTGTCTGATTTTCTGGCAAATCACACAATACCTGAATTACGCAAAGACATAGAAGAGGCAAGGGAAAGGAGCCGATGGCACAATTTTCTCACATGCACCCTTCGACTTCAACTGGCCGTTTGCTGGGACCAAATCCATCAGCGTTTCTAAATTTCGGATGCCAATTGGAGTCATCTAAAGATATATGTAAAGCCGAAATTGCAGGGGAGGCTCTCAGAGCAGTGGGCGAGGTGGGAACAAGGAGTTCTTTTGGGGCATGAGCTCACCGGGGGGCAGTCTGGGCAGTGAGCTCCCGCCTTCCCAGCAGAGCCCGGCCTGCCATGAACAGCAAAAATGAGAACTTCAGAGACTTGTTGAAGTTCTAGGCACGGGGACTGAGGCGGGTTATTTGGAGCAGTTTGGAATTTTCTCATTTAAGAAATCCGCCCTGAGAAAACAGCTCATATGCTTCAAATTTGACCCATCCTTGAAAGGCAGCCCTAATAAATTTGTTTCTTGTGGCCACTGAAACAAATAGCATTCGTGATGCAACCAGCCTGCTTTTAGAAAGTCCTCTTGAAGTAAAGTTTGATTTTTTTTAGGAGCTCCTATTTTTCCTGTGGCAGGCCATCCTTGTGTCCTGAGGACGAGGCCTGGGCAATAGCCCCCCACATGAGGACATGCTGCAGTATAGCCAGGTGGAACTGGATGCTGCAGGTAAAGTCCCAGGGAGAACATGGAATAGAAAAACAGGTATGAGCAGCTCCAGGTGAAACGCCTGGTGATGGGAAAATCAAGCATGTGTTTGAAGAGATCATAACCCAGGTGACCAAGGAGGCTCAGAAACAGATGGAGCTTGACAAAATCGAACTCCAAAAGGCTTTGAAAGAAAAAGATCAACTTACTACAGACGTGAACCCCATGGATAAGTCTGTCTCTGATCTTTTCAAGGAATTGAAAAAACAGAAGGAGGTGATTGAAGTCTATCCCGAGAATGAAGAATCACTAAAGCAGTGACGAGCGGCAAATTCTGAGACGTTCTAAATTGGAATTACAGCGGCCAGAGAGTGAAAGACAGAGACGGAACAGTCGGCCTGTTCATAGCTGTAGACCAGCTCTGACAGAAGACTGTTCTCACACCCGCGTATCTGTTGGAACTTTGGGTTAATTTCTAGGTGGCTATTTCTAGAGACTATCCCAGCCCAGCAGCATCCAATGCCAGGAGCCACTTCTTGTTGACACGTGGCCTTTCAGGCTGCTGCTTATAGCCAACCCATAGGAGTGAACACTTTTTACAGAACCCCAGCGCTGGCCCCACTTCACTTTCTCCCACCCCTTTGCCTATAGCTAATGTAAATTTTTGTTTTTCAGATAGCTTACATCTTTCTTCCCCCTTCCTCCTACTCGATGTATAAAAATGCTTGCGAACTCTGAGATAACGGACATCTTGTCTTTCCTACCTAGCCATGCTGCTGGTGGTTTAAACTCCATGCTCCAAGACCAGGTATTGTTGTTATTGTTGTTGTTAGCAATGGCCTAATAAATGCTTTCTTTTAAAAAGACTTTGACCCGTGGAGGTTAAAACTTTTTGTTTAATAGTGATGTGCTGATGACTACACATTAAGAATCAAAAAGGTCTTCTTTGTGACTTAGATGAGAAGCCAGCATGCCCGGATTGGGGATTCTGGGGGCTCCAGGTGATCCTCTGTTTCCTGCTGCTGAAATAGTCACCCAGGTGGCTATAGTGACATTAGTGGCCATGATGGTTAGGGCCAAGTGGGACTGAGCAGCTCTGGCTTCTTCCAGAACTTGCAGGTTGTACCCCAAGGTTCGTTCTGGAAGGATGTCATCACCCAGGTCGCAAAGACCCAGAAAACGGAGTGTGACAGCAGACTCCACTGCCAAGATCCATGCCTGAGGGACAGACAGGCAGCCTTTCCACCGAAACCACTGGGATGACAGGTAAGCAAGAGGATAAAATTCAACTCCTATTCCTTAAGGGCTTCTCTGAGTCACTCCACACTGTGGGCCACAACCTTGTCACTGAAACCTCCTGCAAAGCCTGTGTGCCCCAATGCCCTCCTTATTGTCCTTTGGGGGGGCAGTTCTAGAAAAGCCAAATCTGGATTATTAAAGTAGACGCGCACACACACACACACACACACACACACACACACGCACACACACACACTCAAAAAGGAAGGCCAGAAATACCAAATGCCAAGGCTTGCACAGAAGAAACATGTCAACCTAGCATGTGAGGAAATCACCCAGGTGTGGAGGTGCTGGCTTTCCAGGTGAGCCTGATAAAGGAGCAGATGTGGATCTGTCTTAGTCCATCCAGGTGCTATAACAATGTACCATAGACTTAGTAGCTTATGAGCAACAGGAGTTTATTACTCCCAGTTCTGGAGGCAGGAAGTCCGAGATCAGGTTGCCAGTATGGCCAGAATCTGGTGAGGGCCTCTTCTCAGTTGCACGCTGCTGACTTCTTGTTGTAGCCTCACATGGCGCAGAGGGCACGGGGAGGAAGCAAGCGTTCTTGTGATGCTTATAAGGGCACTGACCCCATCCATAAAGCTTGCGTTCTCCATACCTCCTCTAATTCTAATTACCTCTCAAATGCCACATGAGCAGCTGCAGGTGAAATGCTTGGTGATGAGAAAATCAAGGATGGGCCCCACCTATTACCATCACATTGTGAGGTAGGGTTTTAACCTATAAAATGTGAGGGGAACAGGAACCTTTAGTGCATAGTAGTATTCATTTGCTGGAGAAGGTCATTGAGCAGAACACTAAAGAAAACCAGGAGAATCTGTGATGCCCTGGTTTCAGGGTGGAAGACAGTGTAGATTTCACTGTTGTCTGTCTGTCCATCTGTCCTTGTGACCTTGTCTGTAAGCAGGTCTCCGGTACTTTCCTCTCTCATTTTTTTTTCTCCCCCTTTTGGTAGAAAACTAAGTGACCCTCAAAAATAAAACTACAGAAAATTAAGTATAAGATATTTTGACTTCTGAACGTTACACTTTTTCATGCTCTATTTACCTTATTAAATGCTGATGCTAATCTTTAAAAAAGGAATGAAGAAAAAAAGACACACACACACACAATTCAGAGTAACTACTAGCAGTATTTAGTTTTGTCCTTTTGTCTTCTCTCTATGAAAGTTGACTTTAAAAAAAAAAAAATCAACACTTACCATTCTCTTAAGAGGTCTCACTGAAATTAAAGCAGACAGGTAAAAATCATTCGATGTGAAATTTATTTTTCAGTGAACTCTATTTCACATATAGAAGACTACACAGGAAGGAGACAGTTTGTATAATATTTAATTAGTGGCTGTTTGCTTCGTGAAGCCTGATGTGACCCATGAAGTAATCAAAATAATTATGGGCACAAATCGCGTATGCAAAATTGAGACCTAGCAGGTGTCCTCACGTACCTGGTTTACGCCCCAGGGACTGCTGGTTCCTGACAATAGGGTCGTCAAGTGCGCAGCCCCTTTCTTGCTTTCTCTTCGCTTCAGTGCTTTTCTGCCAAAGCAGCCGAGAGATTAATAAATAAATAAATAAATAAATAAATAAATAAATAAATAGAGCAGCTCACAATAGTGGAGGAGGCAGGGAAGTCAGGGGTTGGGAGAGTGCCTTTCGAAATGCCAACTGGAGCATTTATTGCCTCTACCAAACATTTGTTAAAGTCAGGTCTTACCTTTTATTACTATTAAAAAGTCTCTCTTGTCATCACGCTGATGTCTTGTGTTTTTCCTGTAGTACTTTCTCTAATGTTGAGGATGAAGCAGGTACTCACTCTGAGTGACTGAAGGGCTGTGGTAGCACACACAGCAGAAGGGGACTTGGAAATGACTTTCATTTCGTAATTTTCTACATACCTCTTAGGATGGTTAAAGAAGAGGTGCAAAGAGAAAGAGTTAATATTCCAGGTTTGTTAAAGTAGGATTTTTTGATTCTGCAGTAAGATAAGATGTTTGTCAAGAGAGGAAAAGATATCCAGAACTCTTTTTAATGCTGCCCCCCAACATATCAAGGGGGGCCTCATTGGATTAAAACATGGAAATTTCTTGACTATAGAGGTTCCTCTCTCCGCCTAGGACAGGTAGGGCATAAGACTTGATATCCAGTGGAAGATAATTCATACAGGAAATGAGAAATCCACAGTCTGCCCCTTCTGGCATTGGGTAGGCATGGGGGAGATCTGGGAGAAGAGGAGAGAAAGAAGGAAAGTAAAGAAGGGATGAGACCCAAGGTTTTGATCTCATTTCTTCCGGGACTGACCCCTGGCGATGGGAAGAGAGAGAGAGAGAGAGAGAGAGAGAGAGAGAGAGAGAGAGAGAGAGGAGAGAGAGAGAGAGAGTATGTGTAATGCCAGCAGCAGGTTCGAGATTCTGGGTGTAGATATGTTTCACAGACTGCCTTTGCAGCAATTTGTGGGCAGCTTCAGCAAAGGACACTGGTCAGCACAGCCAAGTTAGGCAGAGGAGGCTCTGGCTCTTTTAAACCAGCCTGAATTCTCAAGTTCTTGAAAGGGACCTAGAGGTTCCTCGTGCCCCCAGGGCTGGCTACTAGATTTTACAGAGCCTGTCTGGGGGATCTTGAGAGAAAGGGCTGCTTCAGGGAGCAGAGGATCCCATGTAACTCAAGATAGCAGGCAGGGGTCCCTGGCCAGGCCTCAGGAGTATGGTCCATTTGTGCCAGCAAGAACTGAGACTCACCTACAGACTTCGAAGGCACATACTCATGCCTCAGCAGCCTCCAGTCCAAGGGTCAGCCCAGCCCAG
Source organism: Rousettus aegyptiacus (assembly GCF_014176215.1). NCBI lineage: Eukaryota > Metazoa > Chordata > Mammalia > Chiroptera > Pteropodidae > Rousettus > Rousettus aegyptiacus. Next base: position 101,785,034 of record NW_023416308.1, read on the forward strand.
GCCTTCTGTAGCAGACTCCAGCTGACATCTAAGGTATTCCGGCCATCTCCCCTCTGACCTCATGAGGTCACATTAGCCTTGTCCTTCCTCTAAAGTGCCATCTTAGGAGGAGTAAGGGAAGAGAGATCAGCCTCTGAAACACTGAACATTTATCCAAGTCATCCAAGCCGAGACGTGATTCCAAGAAAGACTAAATTACTAGGCTGGACAAACATTTCATTTTTTTCTTCTCCTGCTGTCAACTGGGTGAAGGCCTGTGAGAGAAGCCAGATCAATTACAGAGGAATAAAAAGCCTATTTGTTTTTCGTACATCTGAGTAGAGTGTAAGTGAATATTGATCCTGCTAGAGCATATGTCTGATGTTCAAAATTCATTAGGAATGAACGTTTCTCAGCTTTCTCCTGATTCTCCAAAGTGAGACCTCTGTTTGTAAAGGCGTCAGCAGGAGGCAGTGCCTCTCCAGGTGAAGGGAATGTGGGAGGTGACCTTCCTGGTCGCTTCCAGTGAGCCGAGCGGAAGCACAGGAGAACTGGCAGGGCTGTTTGATGGGAGCTGCGAGCAAGCACCTTCGAGCAATCAAAAAAATGTGCTTGTTTTCTCAGAAAAATCCCCTACTCTGCTTTCACGTGGTCAGCCTGAATGTCTCATTCTGCATTCAATGCCAATATATCTCCAGGGATGAGAGAAAAAGCCATTTTGAATTTAAGTTTTTAAACTAGAAGTCACCAAATCTGTCAGCCATACTATGAGAATGAAAGAGGTTTTCCATCTCCCATGCAGATAATGAGCTTTTCCAGATGCTGTATGTGTGTGTGCGCGCGCGCACGCGCGCGCGCACGCGCGCAAATTCACATGCGTGTATGTGTAACTTTGAAAGCAGCCTTTAGAAAAATGCAAAATAGTTTGAGAATTAGAAATGTCATAGACATAGAAGACCCAGCCAGGCTCTGGCATGCAGAAAGGCTATTAATAATATGCAGGCAACTGTAAAACTATGAAGTGATGAGATTTTCCTTGGGTGGTTGTTAAATCCAGTCTTCAGTTTTTAAGCACGCACCAACCACAAGGCCAAATCGCATGCGGAGTGCTACCAAATGACTCTTGTCATCAGGAGCATGCTGGCTGGAAGGGGCTGGGGGGACTACCACTTATGATTCTGTGCCAAGAACTTGTACGTCTTTTCATGTGATACCACATTTACCTCTCTTACTATCCCACAAGGTAGAGGTTCGCGTATTGATTCTGTTGGTGAGAAAACTGAGGCTCTAAAAGCTTAAGTGATCTACCTAGATCCCCGGCTGATGGGTGAGAAGGTCTGAATTCAAGAGTAGACCTGACTTAAGACCCATGCTCTTCCTGTGAGACCACACTGCCTCCCCTGGGGAGAGGTGAGGAAAATCTCTCAGAGGGCTCTAAGGTTGCATTTCCTACTTCTTTGTAGAAAAGATCTCATCTATACATTTAAAAAATTAAATATCTGTTTTCTCTTCTACATGGTGAGCAAAGGAGAGCTGAGACCATGTCTGCTCTGTTCATTACCTTCTCGATAACACAGGACCCATGTCTGGCACATAGTACATGCCCATGTTTTTCACTGGCTGATGCTAAGTAGGCAGATGATGTTGGTACTAATGCGAGTGTTGAGGATTATTCTTTGCAGATAAATAAGCTTTCTGATATGTTGTTGATTCATTTAGAAAATGATTTTTTTAAATTTTTCCTAGATAAAGTTATAATTTGTTTGTGAGATTCTTTGATGTTCATACTAACTAAAAACTCCTACATGATTAATAAAAGTGTAAGACGTGTCAAAAGACAGGTGGGCCAACTGCTGGAGTGACTACTGTTAGAGTGTTCCGAGTTCCTCCCTCCCCTCGCCCCAAATTTTTCTTTTTCCCTTTTACAGACTTGGTTGCTAATCATTGGATGTGGGCTTTATGAAATTTGGTGGGTCAGGAAGGGAGTGGGACCAATGGTTTGAGCTTGAGGCCTCCCTAAAATGGCCAGCAACTGAGATTCGGGAGTGGCATGGAAATTGATTGAGCTGTAGTCATATACTCAGAAGAAATGAACGGGGAGAGAACAGGATATGTTGCACGAGAGGTGAAATGGGAGTCCCTAAGGGTAACCTGATTACCCAGGTGCCATCGCGCTGACTAATGCCTTGCATCCATCTGGAAATCGGCCTCGTCTCTTCCCCTTCCGGCTGACTTCTAAGCCGAGAACGTAAAGGTTAAGCACGGAGGGAGGCCTGGGAAGCAAGCGCCTCTATTTCAATAAGGGCGAATATTATTTCTGCTTCAGCCATTTTCACCTGGAAACCACATGGTGGCAATGTGGCATCATTCCTTGTGCAACCGTAAGCCACAGCCCGACTCCAGGTAAATTCGACTGCTGAGCAATAATAAATTGGGAGATGCAGGATGGTGTTGGTTTAACCAGCAAACATTATACTTGTATTTGGTACTACTGATTGTATTTTCCATGATATAATATAGCACACTCTAGGAAAAGTATTATGTCTTCACTCCTTGTTAGAACCCTTGTGTAATTCAAGCAAATGAATGCGGACACAGCCTGAATTCATCTTATAGGGTCGGTTTGCCCCAAGATTGGACCAATTTGTTTTATTCCATCCAGCCAACACCTGCTTGAGAGGACATTTAGTGTCATAAAGGAAAATGCCCACCAAAAAATAAGGAAACCGAGAGGCCAACATGACATCACCATGTCGCCAGGCTCAGCTCTGAAGCCTTACACCTCCCCTGGTGGGTTCTCTTGGAGGAAACTATTTTTCAATATAAGCATCTCCATAAAAAAATTTTGTTTGAAGTCACGAAATGTTCCTAAGCAAATGATATTGTTGGGAAACTTTTTTCTCTTCATTAGGAAGCAATCTGTGAGGACACGTTCAGGGTCGAGTTCTTTCAGCAGATTCGTGAGTCCTCTGATTTCCAACTGTGGGGAAAAGAGACTCAAATGACATTCTGCAAAGCCATTAGTGCAGCAGGGTCTGGAGCCTTGCGAAGCACGATGCACTTAGGTTAAATACCGAATACTTTTCGCTGACTTTTAAGATGAGGTTACAGGTGTTAGAATCGTTCTACCTAGAAAAGGTTCAGGTGTAAATGAGTTGCTTTTATGAGGAGGTTAAGGGAAAACACGTCACTACATTAGATGAGTGGTTATCATGTCGCCTGGAGGACTTGTTCAAACGCAGGGCTGGGCCCCACCTGCAGAGTTTCTGATTCAGGAGGTGTGGAGTAGGGCCTGAGAATTTGCCTTGCTGACATGTGCCCAGGTGTAGTGAATGCCGTTGGTCCAAGGATCACACACAGGATCCCCTACTCAAGACCTGTTTTTCTTAACGAATGGGCTCCTGGGTGATTCTCTTTTAGATGCTTTGCATAGGATGTTGAGAAACATTGATTCAATGGAATGAACAACTTGCTTTAAGATCTAAAGATGTTACTTTAAATACAGGCCGCGTAATTTAGGATTTGCATGAATGAGGCCAGTGACTTAACCTAGAACCTTGCTTTGTCATCTACAAAACAGAGTTTTATTGAGATATCAGGATTTGAATCCTGGATCTGTTGTTTACTCTGGGACCTTGTAAAAATTACTTAACCATTCCGAGTCTGACTCTTCATGAATTTAAAACAGTGCTTTTCATTTCAGGATTGTTTTGGAAGTAAAACATTTAATGTTAAGAATTTGCTGCTTTCTCCATTTTATTTTTCCTTCTTCAGTTGATTTATGTACCCAAAAGCAATTTATGAAATACAAAATATCATAGACATGTTAGTTAATATTTAACGTAGAAATTGCTTTAGGAGAAGCTATCCTGGGTCCCTCAGACGGTCTGTTTTCAGCCTAGTTAGTTCAGGTAAATTGGCTGTTTCCTTTCCATAATCTCATAGTTGTTTGACTGAAATCACTGGACAACCCAAAAGTTCGCATAATATAGTTCAGGTTGCAGGAGGAAGCACTGATAAATCCTGGAGTGTTCTCCAGATTTGGTTGGTCAGCTCTGCTTCCCTCTTTCAGCTCCCGTTTAAAAACAAAACAAAACAAAACATGAATAAAGTCTTGAGAATTGAATGACTACGAAGCTTGGCTTAGAGAATGGGGGTAGTTGGGGTGAGGTGATCTTTCCAGATCCCTTTTTAGGTCCTAGGAGAGAGGCCGGTGCCCAAGCAGAATGTACTGACTGGTTTCCACATTACGACTGCGACTACTGGATGTCAGTATGACTTGTTACAAAGTAAAAAAGTGATTGGTTGTATGAACATTGATCTGAAGATGTTAAAGACCTAATTCTGTTTCTGCCTGTAACTAACTGTATAACCTTGGGTTAATCATTTCCCTTCACTGAGCCTTAGTTTTCTCATCTACAAATGAGGAGTTTGCATAGGCTGAGGCTTCTTAAACAGCAGTCTGTAGATGGGATTCGTGAGCCACCCAAAACTCTAAATCTTGTGATTGTGCATTTTAATGGAGAGAGGGTCCATGACTTTTATCAGATTCTTAAAAAGGTCTGCAGCACTAAAAAGTTTAACCTTAGGTGTTATTGAAAATCATACTCAAGTCTAGCCTTGCATCTCTGCCCTTACTGCCACGTGACCATCTTGACTGGGCTTTTCATTGCACACGTAAAAGAGATGAACGAGCTCTTTTGGTATTGTATCAGTTTTACGCAATGGTGAAAGACTGGAAAAAGACCAATGGCAAAGGGAAGGATCAACTCATAGAAAATCTTCTTGGTAAAATGCAGTAGCTGCTTTGTAAATATACTACTGTCCATGGGCTCCAGAAACTGGGCTTTTTCAGTGTAATTACAATTGATCAGATTTAAAGTGATGGATACTCACTAACTTAATTCCCATGAGATTGATGGATAAACTAGAATGCCGATATGATTATTTACAATAAGAGAGAACTCCTGCCTGTGCCTGGATGGCCCCTTATCCAGGCGTTGAACTACATTATTAATTAGTAGATGGTTAAGTAAGGATTCAAAGCAAAAGGATGCAGATAGTTGTGAGGAGTTTTTCTTTTGGGTTAGGGTGAGGCCCCAGTGTGCCAACATCATTGATTATGTTTCAGAAAAGGATAGGATAGACTTTTTGCTTTCTCCTATTCAGTGTTGATTTCTTTGGCTTGTCTGTGGGTGGGCACACTTGTTTACAAGTTCTTTGGGAGCATGCTTCACTTTGCTCCCAGGTACTGCCTAAAAAGCCAATTATTTTTGTTATTGAAAATATCGTTAAGGATCATTGCGTGCAAACTGAGTTAAGTTGATGAGATCTAGGGCATGCTTTTCTATTCACAACACCCCTTAGCTTGTTGACCCATGTCAGAAGAAACCTGAGTGTCCAACCTCATGTAACACAATGATACATACCATTATTCTACCATTATTCCTGAGTTTCTATTAACTATTTCAATAAAACTGAAGCTTTTGTTCAAATACACTTTTAATCAGTTATTCTCATTAGAAGAACCTGTAGCTATAAAAAATCTCTTATCTAGTTCCTGATTTCCTCTCTGTTTCCCAAGAGAGGAGACTGACTTCTCATTCCTCTGCTAACTGGTCAGATGAGCATCCCATGTAGGCATATTGAGGTCGTCAAGAAACTTCTGCAGACACTTGCCAGGCATCCTGTAAATTAAACTAGTAGTTGTCGTAGAGTTCTAAAAATTCTGCCTATCAGAGAGAGATGTGGCACACACAGTCAATGTACCTCTAAGCAAGCCAGCCCAATGTAGAAAAGCTTGTGTTTATACAAAATAGTTAAGACATTCTCACTGTTCAAGATGAATTGGTGAATTCTCTCCTGGAATACCTACATTATTCTTTGATTTATGGAAAATTACTTACCCAGAGCTTACGGAAGCATACATACTGAATAAAGTGAAACACTGAGTTGTAATGCATGCTGCCTAATGCGTGGGATGCTAGCGATGTGAAATCAGAGGCAGAAAATTCCAGTAACTCAATTCTGCAGAATATGATGCTAGCTATAGTCAGACAGCTCAACCTCTTATTTCCATGCAATTGTCCACAATTTTATCAATGCCAAGCAGGAAGTGAAGAAATGAAACAGGTGAGGCCGGCTTGCTCAGACCCTCACTCCTCTTTTGCCTTATTTTCCACCCTTGATAGTAGACCTCCCTCAGCTACTCAGGTTATCGCCTCCAGGTACTCTCTCTCAATTTTCAGTGAACGCCAGTGCCCTAGAAAAATGGCTAAATTTATTTAGCCTTTTCTAAGGCATCAATAATTGACCATGGTTTGATATGTAATCCCTCCTATATGGTATTTGTAATTTAACAGGAAAAAAACCCCCCAAAGGAACCATACATTTATGGTTCTAGCATTTCAGACCATAGTGAAGTGGTAGGTCATGTTTTGGAGAGTGGTAGTGGGGGTCAGGGATATGCTTCTTGGGTCCCAAGAAAGCATATTCCATTAAATCAGACTTTGTGTCATATTTCTAAGTCTGACTTCTTTGTGCTTGTTTCTACTTGTGCGATTGATATAAATAACATAATGGTTACTGCCACAACTTTGAGATCAAACATGCATTAACCTGTGGGGTTGTTTTACAGTAATTAAGTAATAAAACCTTTCTGAGGTTGGTGTGTGTTTTGAAGGTTTTTTGTAGTTGATTAGCAGAGAAGTGAAGCTGAAGAATTTAATCAACCGCCAAAGTTGTTAGGTTCAAGTTTATGCTAGTACCACCTTTATTATTCTGTATTAAAGGGAGGAAGGAGGGAGGGAGGGAAGGAAACAAAGAAAGAAGGAAAGAAGGAAAGAAGGAAGGAAGGAAGGAAGGATGGAAGGAAGGAAGGAAGGAAGGAAGGAAGGAAGGAAGGAAGGAGGGAAGGAAAGGAGACTTTTACCCATTGACATGTAGAACATATACTTTCTCAGTTTCATTGTAGTTTGGAGAAGATTTGTCCTTATATTTCTCAATCCCACTGCCAGGCTGCTGCAAGCTGACCTCATGCAAGGGTCTGGGCTCAGCTCGGGAGTGAGTGATGCCGATGACTGGCCAAGGGCAAATTTTCCTTCGAAGGTAGAGCCAGTTGGCATTGTCTCTAGTCAGACAGTGCTGAATGCTCTCGCTCAGCACTACTCTAATCATTGGTCCCCTAGTCATAAGGATAAAAGAGTATGGATATATCCATATAATCCACCCCAATGTTGGGAAACATGCAAAAGCAAAGTTTGTTGATAAGGACATAGTGCTGCCATCTTTGTGCGTAAAGAATAACATCTTCTTCCTCCCGCCCCCCATTCACTCATCCATCAAATGTTCATTATAGCTCAGACTCTTTTCTGGGCTTGCTGCTAAGGGAACTCTTGATATGGATAAAACATTATTCCTGACTTCAAAGAGCTTGCTCAAAGAATAAAGTGAGAGAGAAACCACCATACTGTGTTCCATTGTGGCTGCACTAATTTACATTCCCACCAATAGTGCACCAAGCTTCCCTTTTTCCCATATCGTTGTCAACACTTGTTATTTCTTGTCTTTATAATAGCCATCCTAACAAGTGTGAGGTGATATCCCATTGTGGTTTTGATTTGCCTTTTCCTGGAGATTAGTGATGTTGAACACTTTCAAGTACCTGTTAGCTGTTTCTATGTCTTTGAAGAAATTTCTATTCAAGTCCTTTGTCCATTTAAAAAAAAAAAACATCAGGCTACTTGTTTTTTTGGCTATTGAATACAAAGAGTTTTTTGTATCTTTTACATGTCGATGAAGTGGTTTTTAAAAAGTGGGATAGAGTCTAAAAAACTAGTGTTTTAAGTATTTTGTTATATATATTGCAGTAAGTGAATAGAGAGGAAGGTGTAATTGGCTACTTCTGAGTGGTGGCGGGGGGACCACAGAGGATTTTTAGAGGAAACATCTGTAGAATTGGTTCTGGAAAAATGGGTAGGAGTTAGCTAGGTGGATGGGTGAAAGACTGGGGAATTCCAGCTGGGAGGAAAGATACTATACATAGAAATACTTGGAGCATCATGGCAATGGCCATGGATTTTTGTGGCTAGAGTGTAGGGTGATGGAGTAAGTGGGGTGGTAGGAAATTAGACTGAGAAGGCAGGGAGGGGCCAGCAGGGGCTCCTGAGCCTTGCAAAGGACTTTGGAATATGCCTTTCAGATAATAGGGATCCTTCAAATATTTTTTATCTGGAAAAATATCTAATTTGCGATCAAATTAAAATTTAAAAATGTGATATTTCACCACTTGGAGAAGGCATCGGTAGCGTGGCCAAGCAGGGGAAGTGATGTCATGGTCCAGGTGAGAGATGAGGGAGCCCAAACTCAGCCAGCATGGAGGGCAAGGGACCGATCTAGGGGACAGACAGTGCACTTGGTATTACCCAATCGGTGGATGTTATGGGGGAAAAAATAAGAGAAAACTCTTAAAAAAAAAAAAAAGACAGAAAATATTAAGGCTAACAGGAGAGATCGAAGGTATCTTCTTAAAGAGAGAGGAACTGTACCTCTCTGGAGGTCAGCACTCTCAGCGTGTGCTGCTACCTTGGGAGCACGTTCTGGGTCAGATCTCACAGGGGAGTTGGCATGAGGCTCCCAGATGCTGGGAAGGACGCAATAAAAGAAGCAGGAGAGTAAAGCACCCCGGAAGAGAGGGGAAACTGTTTAAGTAAAGGGTTTATATTAAGTGTTGTGATTTGGAACTATGCAACTTAGCGCAGAATTATAACTTCTCCTGTAGTGAGCAGTGGGAATATAAAGATGAAAAGACAGAGTGTTGTTCTCGAGGAGCTTACAATGTAGTGGGAGAGACAGATAAGTAAACAACTAAGTGAAACAGAGTGTGGCATGCTGTCACCCAAGTACGTGGAAAAAGACAGAGGCCTGTCACGGCATGGTGGGATGTGTTCAGAACATTACATTATGCGTCTCGTGCAGATGAGTGATAGGATTAGGTTAGCGTTTTAGAAAGATCACAGCAGGCTGAAGGGTGGATTGGAGCGAGGCCTGTGTAGAGTTGGAAAACCAGTAAGAAGGCAATGGTGGCTGAGTTTGAGCTACATGGCTGACTCTATGGCATTGTGGGAAGGAACTGTGCTTTCTGAGTTCCGAAAGTCTTGCTAAGTCCTAGCATCGCCTTGGGCAATGATCCATTATTTAAACGCAGCTTTCTCTTTGGTCATTCAGGAGTCCTCGAGGGTTCTGTTTCATTCTCCCACCCATTCATAACCAGAGTATTGACATTAGGGCTGAACAGTGGCAGAGTAGAAATGGGGTGAGGGGTGAGTGGAACTCAAGATCCAGAGAGTTGTGCTACCCTGGGAGTGAGTTCTGGATGGGCGCTAAGGGGGGAAGTTTCCATGAGACTCCCCGACACTTGGATGCTGGGGAGGATGCGATAAAAGGAAGCAGAGGAGCAAAAAGCCCTGAGTGAGGAACAGGGAGGAAAGTTCCTGTATTTTGTCACACACTAACCCTAGATGGCCCTTCAATAAATAAACAAACAAATACCAATAAATGAGATCTCTCCAAGCACTTTAGGTACATTAGTTCATTTAGTGATTGTAACAACTCTATGAGGAAACTGAAGCGTTTCCTCTAGAGAGGTTGATAACTTGTCTAAGGCAGAGCTAGTAAGTAGCAGAGCTGGGCTTACGACCTAGGCGGCCTGGCATCAGAATCCATGTGCTTATCACTAAGCTGTCTCTCGAAGTATTGGTAAGAGAGGACGTGAGTTTACGAAACCCTGGATTATGTCTGTTTCTTTATCCCAGCAATTCCGAAGTGAGTCATTCCAATTCCATGTTTAGTTTAAAACAGAGAAAGAGAGGGAAGGATATTGTCCTCGTGTCTTTGAATTTCAGGTGAGAGCAAATGAATGAGGAGGGCAAACGCCAGGAGCCAAAGTGCTCTGGGATGCCTAACGTGCTGGCCGGACCTTTGGGGATGAACTGACTGCATCCGAGGAACTGCTGTCTGATTAGATCTAAAGGTGATGTTATTGAATTTCTGTCTTTCCTCATCAGCCTGCTCCTGGAAATGGTGGGCAGCTGAAGCCAGGACAACCAAGGAGAGGATTAGAGGCAGCTGAGACCTAACCAAGTCACGAACCTGGAACATGAAAAGGTGAGACTTGTTTGAAATTGTACCTCCTGGGCCTGTTTCGATGCTTGAGCTTTCAGACAGAATTGTGGCACACACACTTTTCTTTATTTTTAAAAGGTAAAACATTGATTGTTCTGGAGACAACAAACTCACCTTAGCTGTGAACTAATGCTCTAGTTGAATGGAGGGGTCAGGGTCTCCACGGCTTTATAACCCCTGGGCGATGTTTTATAGCAATTACCTGTACAACAAGTTGCTATAGTTACCCATTGTCTGTGCTTTAAGAGGAGAAATCTCTAGCCAGGCTAGTTAGTAGAAGAGAAATAGGTGCTGAAGTCTGACCAAAAAAAAAAAAAAAAAAAAAAAAAAGAGCAGAATATGCAAGAAAATATCTTTATGCACATAGCAACAAATTTCAGATCATGGATCCTATTCACAGGCCAGTAAACATGTATCTTTTTATGGGAATCACCCCATTCACAGGGACAAGCGCAGAATAGTCATATTTGAAACAGGTGACCACATCACCATGGTTGTAACTAATTGGACCGTGGTGAATACCTGACCCCTGGAAGTTGGGACTGAAGTTTTTCTGGCCAGTATGTCTGGATAAATGGTAGGATCTGCCCTTTGGAGACTCGGAAGCTTAGAGACCTTTTTGTATCTCATGGAAGGAGGAGAAGAGAAAGGAGGTATGTGGACAGAAAATCAGCCTATTTATAGAGGGAGCAGAAGAGAGACAGAAAATGTCCTGAGAGTTTTAAGTTCCTGGTTCTTGCCTCCCTCCACCCCCCCTTTTTTTTTTAACATCGATTACTGAGTTTATTTTTTATTATTTATTTATTTGTTCCTTCTTGAGATGTGATTACATTCCTGCCTTAGAAGTTTGTCTTTCTTTGGATGATGATAATAATTACTGTTATTATTAGCTCTCACAAACATGAATTAGTTCCTGTGACTTATCACTAAAAAATTTCTCTGCTTTAATGCAGGTTACCCTCAATACCCTTTTGTTGACTGAATTGTGTCATCCCCCCCTAACTCCTATGCCAAAGAAATTAATATGTTGAAGTCCTAACACTCAGGACATTAGAATAAGACTATTTGAAGATAGGGTCTTTAAGAGGTAATTAGGTTAAAATGAGATAATTAGAGTGGGCCCGATTCCTATATGATTGGTATCATTATAGGAAGAGGAGATTAGGGGCAAGACCTTGTGAAGACAGAGGGAGAAGGCGGCCATCGAAGAGCTAAAGGGAGAGTTCCTCCGGAGAAACCAAACTTTCTGATACTTTGATTTTGAACTTCTAGCCTGCAGAATTGTGAGAAAATAAACTTCTGTTATTTATGCCCCCCTATTTGTGGGACTTTGTCATGACAGCCCTCACGAAGGAACATACCTGTTCTCCAAGATATGAGACTGTAATTCCTCCTCCCTTTGTCTCTGATGAAGAAAACTCAGTATTGGAGTACTGCTGGTTCTTTTCTTAATGGTGATCCTTAACAACAACAGCAAAAGGATCTTTTACCTTGGCGAAAATGTAAGCCAATGACTGGCATTTAAGGTCCCCAACAGAGTACAGCTCTAGAGAAATATATCTTCTTAATGCTCCTGTTTGGCTCAAATTAGAAGTGTTCAATTCCGTGTCTTCCAAAGGAAAGGTGTCTGCTAAGCATTAATTTTACATGGGAAAATGATTGTTTTTTACTAATTGGAATGAATGGGACCTCTTTTTCAATTCATTTGAACTTAGGCTAAAACACAACCAGTCATTTTACAGGAAGTACCGGGGCTTGCACATTTGTCTATTGCCCTAGGATTCTGAGGTCAGTGTATGAAAAGGCTTTCCATCAATTATCATCATACTAGAAAATTATGTAGAGAAAAGTGTCCAGGTCTTGCTTTTAATCAGGACAAGGTGTTTAGGGAAATGCTGTTGAGATTTCAAAAAAAGTAGAGAGGAGTGGTGAAGGTAAAAGTGAATAGAAAAATAAAAAGAAAAAGATGTTGACTTAATTGAACCTGAGTGGCATTTAAAAGGTCACTGAGCAGGGACAAGGTGCAAAGGAAATGGGAATAGTTTGTAGACTCAGATAACACTATAGATGCTACTAGAAAGAGGCATTGAAAGAACTCTGGCTTTTGTGTGTGTGCTCCAAGGCTGTTTCTCTTGGAGGGAAGAGAGGGACTTTGGGCAATTTTGTGATGCTCATGTTTCTGTGGAGTAGCATTGGTCAGCAGTAGAACAGACATGGCAAATAAATTTCAACTTCTATGCAGCTCTGAATATTTGCATCATCATCTCCCTGGAGATCGTGTTGAGCTAGATTCTGAGGATGCATTCAGATCCAGTGAGAAGGGGCATTAACTTGGGATGATTAATGAAGGCCATCCATGAGACCAAAAGTCACAAATTGTGGCCCATGGGACAGGAGGGACTTGTGAGAAGTTTCGTTCAACCCAAATGGTCTTCTTTAAAAAAATCTGATGTAAGCAATTATAAGTAGAGAGATGTTTTTTTAAATCACATTTGCAGCTTCTCTTAACACATCATACATAAACTCTAGCCATACTGGTTATTATTCTTACATGACAGCAGGATGGAGCTGGGCTATGGTTCATTTCAAGCTTGGCCTTGGTGGGCATTGAAGCCTTGATCCCAAGCTAATTTCTCCTTCTCTGGACTCAGGAATCATGTGGTTGTAGATTGAGGAAGTGTCCCGTCAACGGTGTGTCAAGTCAGAAAGGACTGAAACTTCAAGAGCAGTCTGGCCCAGGAGGCAGGAAAACGGGCAGGCACGTGCGGCAAAGCAGAAGGTCAGTGTGAGAACAAGCCCACAGGCCACAGCGTTTCCTAAGTCGGCAGTGAATGTGGTCTTCTACAAGGGTAGGCCACCTGAAGTTCTGTGAGGATGCAGCTGTGACTTGTAAAAGCTGAATTCTGGAGACGTTCTCCTTGCTCTACTTAATGGTACTTTCAGATATTGCCTTTTATGAGCTGAAATGGGACATTTCATCAAACTTCCTTTTAATTTTTTTTTTAAACAATGGAATCAGTAGTATAGATCAACCCATTCCTCTAAACTCTAGAGGCACATGTCCAGCTGTCTGCTAGCCATCATATTGTATCAAAGATAGTTCAGACGTAAGTGTCAAAAATGAAACCCATTTCTCACCCAAATCTGGTTGTTTCTGGTATCTTTATCTTCAGGGCATAGCACCTGCCTCCATTAGCTATGAAAACCAGGACCCTCCCCCTTAGCTCTTATCCAACCATTATGAAGCCCTGGTAATTTTGCTCCTAGATACCTGTTGACTCCACCCTCTTCTCTTTGGCTCTCCTGTTCTCAGAGTCCTCACTTCTATTGCTTTTTGCCAAAACGATGGCAAAGGCCTCCTAAATTGCCTCTCGCACCCCTCACTCTACTCTAAATTTTTCTTCACATGGCAGCCACAGCCATCTTTACAAAACCTGAACTGATCATGTGTCTTCCTTGCTTCAAATCATCCAATGGCTTCTACTGTTCTCAAAATACAAGCACCACATTCCTTTGCACACACTTGAATCTTCGCAAAGCCTTCACATTTGCTCTTTACATGCCTTGCATAGCTTGTCACCTTCCCTTCTTCCTGAGCAAATTCATCTTCATAGGACAGAAAATCACATCAGTTCTCAGCCCAAGGCATGACTGGGGACATATTTCTGTAAGAATAGAGACAAATTATTCTGCTTTTCTTTTGGTGATATTTGACTTTCAATCTCTTCTTTCAGTACTTGCTGCAATTACAGCAGTCAATTCCAGACTTTTCCTGCTGCTTCAATGCCAGCAGCCTGTCTTTACTTACAACTGATAGAAGAGTAATAGCTTCACTTGCTGGAACTGAATACTGGTAAAGTGTCCCAAGGCCAATGGGAGAGTTAGTTCTTTTGGAAGAAATTTTGGGAATATCTGGTTTTGGTTATCTCTATATGTCATCTCAGTTTCAGAAGACTAGATTCTTCTAAGTTTACTTTTCTCATTGTCTTGGGAGGTCAGATTCTGAAGCCTAGAAGCCATTCAACACTGATTAGTAGTAGTGGATGACGGTGTATGGAGGTGCTCTGTTCAATATGGTAGTCACTTCCTATGTGTGGCTATTTAAATTTATTATGATTAAATGACATAAATCATTCAGTTCCTCAGTTGTAGTAGGCATATTTCAAAAGCCCAATATGCACATGTGGCCAGTGGGTGCCATATTGGACAGTGAAGCTATAGAATATCATTGCAGAAAGTCCTATTGGACAGCATGCTATAGAACATTCCACAGAGGGGAACTTCACTTGACATATATGATGTGCCTATAGTAGCATGTTCTTTTCATTGAAAAATAACCAGTTTGCTATTTTAAGTGACAGTTGCTGTTATTTTACTTTCAGTAAAACCATAAGGGAGGAAAGTGAATCCATGTTATCTGGAGGGGAGGAAATAGGCCAAATGGTAAAACATGGCAGTTGAATTTGGAGAGAGAATGCCCTCTAAGAGTCTTGTGTGGATAGAGTGAGGGAGGATGGGTTTGGGAGGTCCCCCGCCCACCCCCATATCATGCTGGGTCTCACATAGACACAGACAATTATTGTGTGATTTGTCTCCACTGGAAAATCCAATGTAAGGCCCTTTTCACTTTTCCATAGGCTTGTGGTGATCATTAAGGAGAAAAGTGAACAGTCCTCCCACCAGGAATAGGACAATTAAATGCAAGTGATGTGGTGCCCTTCCCAAAATTCCTGCCTTTGTCACAACACCTCCGTTCATTTTCTGGAGTACCTTTTACTTGTAATTTGCCTTCATAGCTACACTCTCATTTTGTTGCCACTCTTTTCCTCCTTTGTTTTTCTTCTGAGGCCATAGAAAAGTGAACAATTCTATTTTGGTGCTTGGTGTAGGCAGGTGATTAGATTAGATTATAGTTCAGCTGAATGATTGCTCTTGTCCTCCCAACCAATAGTAATGAGAATCGTAACAGCCAGTTTTTATTAAGGATTTACTATGTTGTAGTCTTTGTGTTGAGGGCTGCACTTGCTTGATTTCATTTGGCATTTAATGAAATCTCTGAGGTGGTTGCCGTAGTGGTTGAGAACACAGGTCTGTGTCCTCAATGGCCTTACCATTTACTAGCTAGGCCTCAGTTTCCAAATTAAAGGCAGTTCATGGTATTTACTTCACTTTTTACCGTATTACATGAATAATGTGGAAACCACTTTGTCTCAGATTTATGACACCAGCAGCTTTTCACTTTCTTTAGCTACTTAAAAAGTGTTGTTATCATGGCTGTGAGTTTGAGTAGAGGTGCTGGAGGGTTTCCAATTTGTACTAAAATAACACATTTTTTGGGAGTCATTCTCAAGAGCAGGAATCCAGCCTTTGTAGAATGAAGGTACCAATTAGGACTTCAGAATACCAAAGAATCCTAGGTACTGGTACACAATTATTTTTAACAAATATTTGTAGATGCTGATGGTGTTAGAAACTGAATTGGGCACCAGGTATACAATAATAATTTAGACACAGTCCCTACCCTTAAGAAGCACAAAATTTAGAGGAAGAACAAGGCCTATAAGCAAATATTTGGAGGACTTGGACTCACCAAAGTGACAATTTAGTGTTGACGGATGAGTAAGAGTTTTCTGAGAAGAGCGGAAAAGGCATTTCAAGTAGAAGAAGGAGAAAGAACAAACCAAAGAGGCCTAAAGGAATATTTCTTGATTAATTGTTCAGTTGTTTAGAACGACTTGAGCTCTGGACACACAAGGGTATGTCTCTGGAGATGAACTTGGGCAGGTAGGCTGTGTAGAGAATCATGCTGAGAAATTTGGACTGTATTCCAGATGCTGGAAACTACTGAAGACATTAGACGAAAGGGTAACCTGATTAGACTTGTATTTTAGAAAGATAACTTGGCATCCGCGTGGAGGGCAGATGGAGGAGGCGTGAGCCTGGAGTTAGAGAGAACAGTTTGGAAGATTCTGGATAGTCCAAGTGAGGGTGACAGTGTCTGGATGTTGAGGGAGAGGATGGATTCAAGAGACATTTCAGAGAAAAAAGTGGGCAGGACTTGGGACCAGAAATAAAGCACTAGAGAAGAGGAAGAGTTAAAATCCATGTACTTAGCACTTGCTTTGGGCCAGCACTGTGCTAAGCACTAGAGTTATAAAAACAATCACGAAATGGTTCCTGGGTTTAAGTAGCTGGAAGGGGGTGTAAGTATAACAATCAATACGTGCAACGCAACCTCATATATGCAATGATAGATATGCATACAATACATAGGAGGCTGCCAAGAATAGTTCTGTTTTCTAGCTCCAGTGACTTGGTGGATGTTAACATGCCTTTGAATAAGCAGAAAAAAGGAAGAGGAGTGTTTCTGGAGGTCTTTAATGGATTGGTTTTGATGTTCATGAGGCAGTTGGAACTTAAGATAATCTAGCAATAGTCAGTCACAGTCAAGCTCATCTTGGATTTGCAAGAGTTACAGAAAAAAAAAAAAAAAACCCAAAACCAGTAGTCTTTCCAAACCCTGCTGGCATGATGTTTCTCCTTTTAAGTGTTTTTTATTGTTGTTGTTGTTGTTGTTGTGAATATAAGAGAGAGACAGACTATTAATTGCCTCTTTACCTCCCACAGTCCTGACTTGGGTTTAAAAAATTCTTCCTGCACTAATTACAAGGGTTCTGTCTATTCACCCTGAGAACTTCTGATTCAATTAAAAAATAGGAATAGCATTGAAGGCTAAACTTGTTTTTATTTTGCAGGCAAGAAAATGATATCCTGAGGGTCTCATAGTCAGCTTCGCCTTCTAAAAGTCAGATGCCCTATATCTTTACGGTGACCTTACCTAATATGGATTCAACAGTAATTTATGGGTAGGTGGAGGTTTATGCAAAATATTTCATAGTTTGCAAAGATTAATGAAAGAGCCAAATATAAATACATTAACTTAAGCAACTACCATGGGAGCAGGGTTAACAAATAGTAGCAGTGAATATATCAAAACTAACTTAGAAACTATTCCTCAGTCTGTATTGCTTTTTTTTTTTTAAACAGAGAATTTCTTCTAGGGACCTCAAAAAATTTGGACAATGCTGTCTCGGTTTCAACCCTCGTCTGGAGTCTCTAATGTGCTAGTTCACTGGAAACAATTATAACCCTGACGCTAGGAATCAAGGATGACATATGATTGTAGGTTTTCCATATAATAGTGAGACAGAAGTTTTATGCATCACTGTGTTCAGGGGGAAAAAGATTATAAGGAATGAGCATAAAGAGATCCAAGACATCACTTTACGTGAGCAAAAAGAAGTCATCCGAGGCCTGCTGTGTTAGCACCTAACGGTGGTTCTCAGCCTCATGGATTTCACTCATCTTTTGAGCGCTGGAGTTTTGGGGGCAAATAATCTGTAATTTTGCCAATACAAAACCTATTATTGACTATTCCTCTCATTTATGAAAGTGCATTTTAATACCCAAGCTTAATGTAGGAAGGACAGGGTGGCAATGACTGCTCGGTGCTCAACTAAAGCCACAGCCGGGACTACAGTTCCCAGCCTCCCTTGCTGTTAAATGGAGCACGGGGGTGCGGCGGAAGTGAGGTTTAGCCACCTGCTGTCCTGGCCCTTAAAAACCTCCCATGATCTCCCTCTCCCTAGTTGCCCACGTGTGGGAAAAATGCTGAAACTCCTGCCGAGGACCCGAGGCCCTACTGGTGGCTGAGTGACGGGAGTCTGAGTGCCCAAATAGCCAGTGCCGACCCGGAACATTCTCAGTGGACTGCAAGTGAGCAGAGCAGGTGCTGAGCTGAAACTCCGACCCCTGAAGCAGGGACACTGGGAGCGTGATGAGGCTCATTCTGGGAAGAAGGGGAAAAATCTGGAACGTGGAACCAACTGCTTCTAGAATCAGCTGCTGCCGTCAGGTAAGAAAGTGGTGCTCTGGTGGTATTGACAGGTAAAACAAAACAGCCCACAAAAACACAAACCCAAAACAAGCCCACGAAAGAGCACATCCCTTACCTCGCTCCTCTAGCCTTGCAAGCTTGTTCTAGCCCCCACTACTGGTAGAATCTTCGAGAAAAAGCTATCAAAGCGTAATGTAGTTTGCTGAATTCCAGCTCCGGATTGTACAGCTGGATAGGGAAAGGTGCGTTTTCAGAAGAGTCAATAGCTTAATTACTGGCGTAGTAAGAAGTATATTTTTATTATATGAAACCATCAAGATATTTGATATTTGTTATACTAGCTAATCAAAACATCTCAAAACTAGATTTAAATGGGACAAATTTAATTTTATAAAAACCTACTACAATTTCTTTCTTTTTTTTTTTTTTTACTTCATTAAGAGTTTGGTGAAAATCCACCTCCCGGCACTGTCCGTGGCAGTGTGTGGACTCTGGTGCAGGTAGTACCACCCTTCCCTCCAGGTAGTTGTTTCTGTGCCCAGGTTTGCACAGAGTGGCTGGTGAAGTATGAGAAAGGAAGGAAGAATGTGGCTGGGGGTAGGAACGGGAAAGTGGAAGATGAAGTGATGTTTACTACCAGTTTCCTTTGGGCTCTTTGGATTGGCTTTAATTCCTTTGGTTAGAGGAGTCGAGTGAAAACTGACCTGTTTGTTTTGTGAGAGATCTCGTCAAAGGATTTTGATCATCAGTTGACAGAACTGTTTAAGAAGAGCTTCTTTGGGGCCCAGGTGACAAAGTGTGGCATAGAGACGGGCAAGAGTTTATATTTTGTACACTTCTTTATGGTCCTTGGCAGGCCCTGTGCTCTGTTAGCCCCAAACTTGAGCGCTGAGTACATCCCAAGAAGGCACATGAGCTGGCCTCTCTGGCCTCAGCTGTCCTCCTTCTCCTCCTCTTCCACTCACCTGGTCTCCTAGCTGTTTTGGGGACAGGCCTGCTTCCCCATCAGGACCTTATTGAAATACTTGCAGTGCCCAGTAGAACAATGGTCTCTCTTCCCCCCTCCCTCTGCCCTCCTCTTTCCTTGCCTCCATGCACACCATTAAGGCCATGTGACATCTTGCTTCCTGCAGAATAATGTAAGCATCATTTTATTGGCAACCCTGTAAGAGACAAACTCTTTTTAAACTCATCCTCTAAACAAGAAAGTTGAGGCTTAAAGAGCCTAAGCCAAAATATCACAAACCCAGGATGCCTAACTTCTGTGACATCTTGGAATGCTCGTTTTGGGGGAAACCAGCTGCCCTGTAATGGCCCAGACTGTTCTGAGACTGGCATGCTGTGAGGAGGCTGAGGCCAGCTGTATAGAGAGGCTGTGGGGAGAGGGAGGCCCCGGGAGCTCTGGTTATTCCACCGTTCCAGCCGGGTGCCAACATCTGAGTGAAGAATCCCACTTTGTGTAACCTATAGAAGAACCTAGGAATTCAAATGGAATCCAGAACCGAGGCCTCAGAAAGGTGGCCCCTGGCAAGTGATCCCAGCCATCTCGAGTTATGCAAGTCGTCCCATTGCCGTTTCAGTTCTGGTGTGCACAAAGCCTAATTTGCAACATTGTGAGCTTCATAATATGATGGCTGTTGCACTACTTAGTTTTCAGGCGGTATGTTAACGTAGCAATAGGAAACAGGAACAGGACCCTCATCTGGGCTTGGAAGACAATGAAGAAATCCTCATATCACAAGTACATTAGAGGACAGAACACATGTAGTCGCAGAAGTCTCAGACAATATCTGCTGCAAAATTATTCTCTGCTTTCACGTGTGAAGGCTGGAGGTGAGTGCCTCTTCAGACCCGAGGTCTTACAGTCTTTGCTCTGTTGGCGAACTTCATGGAAAGTGCTGATTTTGGTCCTTATCAAAAACTGCTACCCATGTGGGGCGTGCTGGTCTCCTGGGGGCTGGCGCTGCAATTTGCTGCAGTGGCTACCCTCCCCTGGCTCTACGGGTCGGTACTGCCGGCCGCTCGTTCAGCCTTCCCTCCACCCATGGTTCCGCGTCATGGACTGCTACCTAATTCTGCTGCCTAATCTGCTTTGCCAGAGGTCCTGCCCTTCTCGATTCTCAATAATTATTTTTCTGTTACTTTTTGTTGGCGTTACCGGGTCCTGAGATCCCTTGAACCTTTACTCCTCCAGTACTCCTGTGTGTCACATTGCAGAAGAGCAGCATAATAGAGAGATTCAGGCTGCAGGCCCTGCAGTCAGACTGCCTGAGCTCGAAGTCCGATTCTGCCTCTTACAGTACATGACCTTGCAATCTCTGTGCTTCGGTTTCCTCAACTACAAAGTGAGGGCAGTGGTGGTGCCTGCCTCGTAGGGTCGGTGTGAGGATGAAAGAGATCGTTCATGTATAATGCACAGAACAGTGCCTGGCATGTAGCAGATGTCCAATAAATATGTCGACTTTTATTATTCATAACATGCACCTTGCAGTATGGTAATAACCTGCCAATTTATGGGTCTGCTCGCTAGATTCTAATTTCCTGGAGGACAGATAGTGTTTTGAGCGCTGTCGCCTGCTAATTCCCTGCACCGTGTGTGACATATATTAGGCACTCAATAACTGCTTCTTGAATGGGTGAATGCCACAAAAACAATTGAAAGACCGTTCTACCAGTGGAAGGTCAATAATATCTATAAAAGAGAAAGGCAGCAAAAGTTGGACAGCAGCTTGATTTTATAGAACGTACTCTACATCATTCCAAGAGTCAAAAGGACAGAAAGTTGGGAGGATAGGCGTAAAACAGCCATTTTCTTCTATATGGTTCTCATATATGGTTTACTATAATTACTGTGTGCTTAACACGCCTGGCAATGTAAAATAGTAATGATCGGTTTCCTGAAAAAGTTGAGATGTGGGATCTTGAGCCTGAAACACCTCGATTATTCATGGAGAGGCTGCTTAAATGAAAGGAGAACTACTTATTTATACATAAGATCCACCTTGATCAAGAAAGGATTTAGTGTGGTGTACGGAGATTCATGTAATAGTTCAATGCGATAAGATAAATGAAAGTAAAGTGACGGAATTGAGTCTTCAGAAAAATGTAGGTTAAAAAACTAGATGAAATTGGCAGTGAGGTTTGTTCCCAAAATGCTTGCTGTGTAGTCCTATACTTTTTTTTTTTTTCCCCAGAGGTGGGTTACAAATTTGAAGCTGAACTTTCTACTGCTTTTTATGTGAAAACCATAAAATAACCAATTACATGAGTCATGCTTTGGAATAATAATGCTAACAGCTAGCATTTATCAAGTGCTTACTCTTTGCCAGCTGCAGCTCTAAGTACTTCGTGTGTGTTAACTCTGAATCCTCATGTTGATCCTAGGAGGTATGTACTAGGCCTGGGTCATGCAGTTCTCGCACAGTTTTGAAACCAGGCACCTTGGCTCCGTGCTTTTAAAACCTGTCAGTTGTTTAAAACAAGAACAACTAGATCTCATATTAAGAAACTGGAGGAAATTTTTTCTTGTTAGTTCTTGAATTTTCCTGGGAGTGTCATCTGACAAGTATAGAAGATCACCACTTGGCACCCCCACCTCCCCCGCACCCCAATCTCAATCAGAAAAGGAAGTTGAGTGCATGCTCATCTAAGCTAATTCTCAAAGATGACCCCAGATTCGCAGAGTCAGCCTTACCTGGACACTTGTTAGAACTGCAAAGAGGAGCTCTGAGGGTGGAGCTTCGCAGTCAGCATTTTGACAAGCCCTCTGGGAGCTTCTGATGTGTGCTCTTCTGAGAACTGCTCTCTTGGTCCAGAAGGAGATTCTAGCTTCTTAGGACCTTGGTAAGGAGCTTCGGGAGGTAGAACGGCTCATGATATCATGGTGCCAGCCTCAGGGGGATTGGACTCCTGTACTCAGGACCCTAGAAAACTAGGAGATGCTGTAAAATCCACTGGCTTTGTTGCTGACTGATCCATTGAGTCACAGAGAAAGAATGCAATGTAACAGTAATGCCTCCTTACATGAGTTAGCGATAAACAGTTTGACCACATGCTTTCCTTATATTTTCTCATGAGATTCTTTAGCCACCAATGTGAATTAGAGATTTTTATGCTGAGAAGCTTTTACGGGTGAAGAATTAGATGCTCAGGGATCATGCATTGATACATCTCAGAAGCAGAACTTGAGTCTTTTCTCTTCTACCTCTGGCCGTTTCTCAACGCTTTCTTCTTCTTTCTGCTTCCAGCCACATCTGCTGTCTTTCATCTGGATTATTGCGATGGCTTCCTTACTGGTTTCCCTTTGTTCACTCTTATCCTTTTCTGATCCATTCTTATTA
Organism: Rousettus aegyptiacus; assembly: GCF_014176215.1. Taxonomy (NCBI): domain Eukaryota; kingdom Metazoa; phylum Chordata; class Mammalia; order Chiroptera; family Pteropodidae; genus Rousettus; species Rousettus aegyptiacus. Next base: position 101,807,432 of record NW_023416308.1, read on the forward strand.
AGTCATTCATTTAATTTTTTCTTTTTGGAACACCTTACCAGCTACTATTTTGAGTTATGAACTCTAGCAGTGATCAAAGTCACGGAACTGGTACTCATGGAGCTGGCATTGTGGCAACAGGGATCCTCGTAAGATTTTAATACAGATCATGATTTTTTTTGTGCTTAAAATTGTTTAAAGGCTTTCCACTGTACTCAGAACACGATTCAAACACCTCGCGGTGGCTAACAAGGCCTTCCCACTCTGTCCCTGTCCTCTCGCCAGCCTCATCTTCGGCTCTCTCCCTTGTTCCTCATGTTCCTTCCACGGTGACTGAATCTCAGCTCCGTGAACACCCCAAGAACTTCCCCAACTCTGGATCTTTGATCATCCCTTTCCACTGCCTGGAACGCTCTTCTCCTCATTCCTTGTATGCCAAAATTCTTTTCATCCTTTGGGTCTCAAAGTAGGTGCACCTTTTTAGAGAGGGTTTCCCCATCTGTCTTAGTTCGGTTGGGGTGAAATAGCAAAACACTACAGAATGAGTAGCTTTTAGATAGAGAATTATTTTCCACAGTTTTGGAGGCTGGAAGTACCAGCGTGGTCCAGAGAGGGTCCTCTTCATGGGTCATAACTGATGCCTTTTTGTCCTGACTTGGTGGAATTGGTCAGAGATCACTGTGGGGTCTCTTTTATAAGAACACTAATCCCACGCTGGAGGGCTCCACCCTTATGACCTGAGTGCTTGCTAAAGGTCCCATCTCGTAACACCATCACATTGGGCATTAGGATTTTAACATATGATTTTTGTGGTGATATAAATATCCATATCATCCAACATGTACTATCCAAGGCAGCTTTTTCACTCAGGTGCTGTCACCTGGGAGGGATGGATGACTAGCCAGAGCTCTGTGGGCCTCTCTCTCCCCATAACCTCTCTACACAGATAGCTTGAGCCTCCTGGCAATGTCAGCACAGTCAGACCCACGTCATGGCAGCTGGCTTCCAGGAGAGGATACCACTACTTCTGTAAAGCCTGGGTGAAGCATCACATCTGCCATATTCTGCTGGTCAACACACTCTGAGAACCAGGTCAGATTAAAGAAGTAGGGACGCAGATGTCTCCTCTTGGTGGAGTGAGTGAGACAATGCCAGAGTTTGTGAACAAGCTTACTCCGTAACAGAGCTCTTTCTGTAGCCTCTGCTGGCACACTGTGTTTGCCTCACCAGGACATTTAAACTGAATTGTAACTCCAATTGTAGTCAACGTCGTAACCCTAGAGGTCAGCACAACACCCTCCATAAACTTGTGCTGAATGCATAAATGAAAATTATGATTTGCCCTATGTTTTGGATATCCCCAAAGATTCTGAGCAATAGGAAACAAGACAAGAATTTCCATGAGAGACCACATCTGTTTTGTTCACTGTTGCTTCCTCTGCAGGCGACATAGTTCTAGCTAATATTTCAGGCACTCAACAGCCACGTGTCCAGTGCATGAATGAATGCTTGTATACATGCATACACGCATGCATGAGTCTAGTTCCACTGTCCTTTCAGTGGCGCAAAATCAGTTGTTAGTGAACATCGAGACGTTTTTTTCTGCAGCAGCTGCAGAGACACTTCCATCTCTGCCCTTCCGGGCCTTCTTAAATCTCTAGTCCCAGGGAACAGATAGAGTCACGTTCCCCAGCACCATGTACCACACTTCACACATATATTCTCACATTCTTGAAGCGGGAATAGGGAGTGGAACATTGCAAGTTTAAAATTCACTCAGAAAAAAACAGTGCCTGCAAAGCTTACAGGTCTCTCCACTGTGATAGTTAGACGTTTGGAGCTTATTCAGCCTTTTCATGTAGGGGCATTTTGGAAAATAGGATATTGGAGAAGGCCTTGGAGAGGCATTTGGAAAAAGCCATAAATGCATGGAGCTCTCTTTCTTTCTAGGGGAAATGCAGAGGAGGACTATGTGAACGTTTGTAGGAGTTACTGAGAGGCTCAGAATTAGGGTCAATTCTTGTAATAGAATACTGCTTTTCAGCTCCATAAGATGGTTTCTCATTGGGGCTTTTTACTCTGGTGAGTTTACTTTGAGCACTTTGAATTCGAGTTTTGCTTACAAGGGACCAAGGTGATTGCTTGTAAAGTAAGGGAGGACTCTGAAGCTTTATCTTTGGTTTAAACTTTCCTTCTGAGCTTTAGGCCTTTATATCAGATTGCCTACCACAGATCTCTCCTGCGTATCCTACCGCTATTTCAAATGGCACTTGCCCAAAATAGATTTCATTCTCTGCTCCCAGAAGTGATTCTACCTTCTATAGATCCTATCAAGATAAAAAGCACTGTCCTCCAAGTAGTCAGTCACCTGAGCACAGAAATGTGGACATCATCCTTTAGGCTTCCATAATATCGATGGTAATGGATCATGTTTATCGATAGCTTCCTATTGCCAGGTACTATGCTAAGCGTTTTGTGTTCGTTAACTCCCCTAGTCATCACTTCAGCCTGTGACTAAAATGAAGTTGTTATCTCCATTTTACAGATGAGGAAACTGAGGTGATTGCTAAAGTATCCTAATACTTTGCGTACTGCCCCCTCCATGCCGTCTACCGTGGAGGCCTGACTCATCTTTTACACGTGCAGATCTGATTCTGTCATTCTCTTCCTTAAGAACTTCATTGACTCCTCATTGTCTTCAGAATATAGCTCAACCTTTAGCGAGGAGTTCAATGTCCTTTGTGACCTTGTCACTGAGCACCTGTCTATTTCTAGCTTCTCCTGCCTCCCCCCTCCCCCACTTCTGTGTACTAACCATGCTGGATACTTGCAGCCGTTTGAAATATGCACGTTTCCCTGCCTCATTTAATTCTTTGTTTATTCTGCACATCCTTCTGGGGAGCCCACCGTGTGCCAGGACTGTTCTAGGCTTTGGTGATATAGCTGTGAACAAAACAAATCACACCCTTGCCCCGATGATGGTTCTTGCATTGCAGTGGAGAAGTCAGAAAACACGTAGGCAAATAGCTAACCGTGTACTATAATGTGACGGTCCTGAGTGCAGTGTGGAGACATGAAGCAGGACACGGGGACAGAATCGCAGGTGATGTTGACTTCCCAATAGGCCATTGTGAGGCCAGGATGGAAGTGAGGAGACCACATGAAGAGGCTCTCGAGTGTTTCTTGTTCCCGTCTCAGGAATTTCCATTCCCCACCTTCATCTTCACTTTTTTGGGGGTTACAACTATTCAGCTTTCTGCACCCATCTCAATTGTATTGCGATGCCAAAACAACGCCCTCAATTCTCTTTTCCATTCTCCTGACACAGAATCGTATCTCACTTACCCAATACCAAATCTCACTGTTTCGCATTGATGTGAACATCTGACTTAACTGACTGAGACCTCCTTACGGGCAGGATCTCTTCTTATTCTTCCTTGTGTTCCTGGCTCCCTATTGTGGCACCTGATACTTGATAGCACTCAAGGAGATTTTGTGTACGAAGGAATAAGCGAATGAACAAATGAAAAGCTTGTTTGGCTAGCACTAAACATTTAAATGCTTATTTGATTGAACAAAGGGAAGCTTTAAATAATTCAGTTCAGACAAAATGGGCTATGTATGCATAGGCCAGCTTTTGAATATAATATGCAGATGTAAAGACATCAGGTTTCAGAAATCGTTGTGGAAACTCGATTTGTGGAAGCGCGGAACAGACCTTTTGATAACAGTGCCATCTGTTGGAAAGAGCTCAAGGCTGTTAGCTCACTTAGCAACCTTTCTTCCTGCTTCCCAGCGCCACTCACAGTGGTCCAGAGGACCTGCATTCTTAAAAGCAGCTAGTGGCAGTCAAACAGAACCGGACTTCACACCTTTTTGTTTTAGATTGTCAAGCACTTCTGCAAAACTCACTTCAGCTTCATCAGGGTGGAGGATGTGACTTATGGCTTCTCAGGGTGTTCATTTGCTGAATGGCCTTCAGTTGGTTTTTTGGTATGTCTGTGCCTCACTTAAAATAAACCTGATATAAAAAAATCATTCTTTTTTTTAAAACACAAATAACCCAAAAGTGATTTATTTTATAGACTTAAATCATTATAGGATTCTTTTAACTAACAAGGTTTCCTTAATGCATTTAATGCGATTTGTTAAAGAAAAACATCTATTTGCAACTGCTTAGGGTCCTTGAACAATGAAGTTTGAGCAGTTCCTGCAACAATGCTTATTGGCCAACCCTGGTAGGCAGTTCTCTGTTGGTGCTGTGGGTGCTGTGAGAGACGCTGGGAGTACAAGAGAGCAGATTCTGGCTCGGTCTAGACCTGCCGTGCCCGAAATGTAGCCTCTAGTCACTCGTCGCTCCTGAGCACTTGAAATGTGGCTAATGCAGTCAAAGAACTGAATTTTTAACCTGATTTAATTTAATTTAATTATAATTAATTAAAATTTAAAACTTGACTTTTGATTCAGCTATTGGACAAGTACTAAGTACATTTGGAACAACTGGATACACGTATTTGCTTTCTCAGCTATAAATTTTATGAATTCTAGATACAGATCAAGTATTTCTGATAAAAATTTAGTGTACCAGTTAACATATATCTTATATGCACTGATTTCGAAGACTTTAGTGAAAATGGGATGTAAAAATTTCTCACAATTGTCCTTTTATACTGATTACATGTTGAAATATTTTGGATTAAAATATGCTAAAATTAATTTCACTAGTTTATTTGTACTTTTTAAAAGTGAGCATTAAAAATTTCTAAGTTCTATACCTGGCTCACATTATATTTCTACTGAACAGCACTGGCAGTCTGTCCTGGGGATGCCCATTATCTTTTCATCACACACATCTTGTTCTGTGTGAAACCACACAGCCTGCACGGGACACCCAAAGTACCAACAGCTCTGGCTTATGATCCCAACTGGGCCTCCCATGTGAAGTTTTGAGAGAGAGCCTTGTATCTTTCCCGTAAGTCTCCCTTGGTGTAACCTGGCTTGAGAGGATTTCTGATTCTTAAAGCTAATGATTTTTACATGTGCGCATGTGTACACGTGCACACACACACACACACACACACTCACACGTGAGATTAGGGAAACGAGCGGAACATTTGTAGAAATAAAAAAGGCATCAAAATATACAAACAGTGAAATCAGAGAAGTGAGCATGTATATGCAGGCAGAGGGAAGGCAGGATGAGGGATGGACTAGAACAGGAGTCCTCAGAGTACGTATGGTCAGGAGATCACTTGGGGACCTTGAAGACCTTTTCAAAGGGTTCTCTGTAAGTTCACAATCATTTTCCTAGGAATACTAAGATGTTGTTTTTCTCGTTCTCATGCTCTCATGAGTGGTGGAATTTTCTGGAGACAACATAATGTGTGATAAAGCAACAGATTAAATGCAAAAGCAAATACGAGATCCCAGCTTTCTTTTTCTTTCTTCTGTTAAACCATGTAAATTAAAGATTTATAAAAATGTCAAATGCCACTCTTCTCACCATTTTTTTTGATTCTGTAAAGTAATTTTTTATAAAAATATTTATGTTAACAGGTAAAGACTTTATTAACTATTTTAAAGTTTCTCCATTTTTATTACTAATATGTTGAACATCCATAGATATAACCTGTATAAAAAAAACTCTTTGTTGTCCTCAATAATTTTTAAGAGTATAAATGGTCCTTAGTAGAAAATAGTAAGATAATCAGCAAAGAGGAGATCTGGTTTAGCGTTGTTCCGAGATTTTATTTTCTGTTTATAATGCCTGCGTCTCAAACAGGACCAGCAAGGGTGTGATTACAGCAGTTCTCAACCTCGACATCGAAAATCAATTTAGGGGACTAAAAATAAACACCGGTTCACAAGCCTCCTTCTCCAGATATTTGTATCATAAAACCTGAGAGGAGATCCAAGAATCTGCATTTAAAAAAAAAGTGCCTCGGGTGTTTCTTTGCAGGACTAACAAAGAGCAGGGAAGAACAGACACCATTTAACTACAAGGAGATGGGCCGCAGGCAATGAAAAGCAAAGAGGGGCCTGCCCAGCCTGGCTACAAACCTTTTTCTGGCTGCTCTGTGGGTGAACTGGGGGTGTGTGAGGAGCTGGTTGTTTAGGTCAGAGAGAGTTGCTTGCACCGAGGTGGCCTTTGCTCTCCTGGCTTTCTCCTTGACATTCTACTTGAGCTGGTGGCATGGGTTCATTCGGAAGTTCTCAAGGGTACATCCTGAAACCAGGATCCAGCAGAGCTGAGAATTGAAAAAGATGAGATGCTGCAAATGTGAGCTTTATTTCTAGAATTTTAGCTCTTTAGAAAATGTTCTCAAGGCTGAAAGTGGCTTCTGAAGCAGAGGCTAGCTGTATTTCAAGAGGTAGGCTGGACTTGTCATTTGTATAGCAAACCAGCAGAAAGTTTTCGCGCGTGCGTGTGTATGTGTGTGTGTGAGAGTGTATTTGGGGAGAAGAAGAAATAATGGGTAAAGGCTGGGTTTAGAGCTATAAAACGAGAGAAAATCATCAATATAATAAATGAAATTGAGATTATGACATGTAACCTCTATCATTTTAACCTAGATCAGTGTAATAACTGGATGCTTCACTGAAATATGCAAGACCATTTCAGTGCTAGTAGACAAAACAATCATTTCATCAGATTCTAAATGTTGACACTGGCTGTTGCTACTTTTGGTGTCTGATTTCCCTGTTAGCACTAGACTGTGAGGCAAATAATGACATACTCCTGTGAATGGATCAATATGTCTATTCAGCAATCACAGAAGCTCAAAGCAGTAATGCAAGTGAGTTTTCTTCTTAAGTACCAACTCTAATTGATTGGCAGTGGCTCTTTGGAGAACTGAATTGCATTGAGAAGGACTTGAAGAGGCTTTGGAGCTCAGTAGGAAAGTTTACCATTCATTGATTAGTGATGTTTGCCATGAGTATTAGATTATAGAATCTATTAGGGCAGGGATTGGTTGATGTCTATTTCATTTACTGCTAGGTCCCAGCACCTAGACGTGTCCTGCACATAGCACATAAATACTTGTTAAAGGAATGAATATCGGAGGAGAAGAAATGATGGCATAAAAATCAGGCATTTGCCATCCCTGGTAAGGCGTTCAAGGCAGAATGAGAAACCCTAGGAAGCCCTCAGAACAGCCTCAGTTATGCACTGGGTCTACTTACTATCTTCAGCAACTTGTGTGTAGATCCCTACCTTGTCCTTCCAAGGCAAGGGTGTCGTAAAGTGCCCCAAATGCTGGTCCTTACAGGACTCCAGTGCTTTGAATATCAATGCTGCAGGTTTGTCACTGCTCACCTGTGTGCTTCCTCGTTCTCTGCTTTTGGAATTTCTCCGTTTCTCTGGGTCTTCAATGTTCCACTCCTTCAACTCTTGTCTGATTACCTTACTCTAAGTCACAGCTAGGCCTGACTGCACTGCTAGAAATAATAACTATTTCTTTAATGAATGCTTACTATTTTCTAAGCATTCTACTTTATGTGTGATATATCATTTAATTCTCACAGTAGCCTAATAGGATAAACACTTAGTATTTGCTGGGGAAGAAATCGAAGGTCGTGGATGTTAACTTGCTTAAGGTCACAGTAAGTGACAGAATTGAGATTCAGATTCAGGATGGTCTGAGCTGGAAGTTTATGCTCTTGATTATGAAACTATTTCTGGTCTCACACTGGACTGCTTGATCTTAACACATAGACGGTTGTCCGTCCAAACCATCTTAAAGTCCCCTTGATCCTGGTGGGTCATTCATTTACTCATAGCTGATGCTTCTGTCCACATGCAGAAGCCAGCCAGGTTGGCTCTATTCCACCCCCTGAATTCCATGCCTGTGCTAGAAACTCACCAATTCAAACCGCAGGCTCCCCTGGCTCCCCAGCCCTCCAAAACAGACGTCCAGTGCTTGTAGCCTCTTCTGACTTCACAGTGTGTCCAAGGGCATCATTTTGCTTTTCAGCAAATCTAATTAAATTCATGTCTAATTGTTGCCAGAACTCTTCTTCAGGAAGCCAATTAAGGGATTTCTGCACAATCACCGTTGGAAATGCATTCTAGCTCTTACCAACTCTGACTGGTAGCAAATTCCTTTTTATATCTAATCAAGATTTCTCTGGATTCACTTTGGCCCATTTCCTCCTCATGTCACTTTGCTAAGAGAAGGAAAACTGTCCATCTTTATCCCCATTTCATCCCTTATATAAACAAAGATCTCAGACTTCTTTACTGAATTTGGAAAACAGTAAATCTTCAGTTCGTCTTTTTTTCTAGAATGATGTGTTCGTTTTCTATGGCAGCCATAACAAATCACCACAAACATGGTGGCTTAAATAACATTAGTTTAAAAATAAACATATATTTTAAAATAAAGTAAGAATTTATTTTAAAATAAAATTTACTCTCACTGTACTGGAAGTCAGAAGGCCAAAATCAGTTTCACTGAGCACAAGGAGGTTCTTTCTGGAGACTTCTGAGAAGGAGAATGTGTTTTTAAGCCTTTTTCAGCTTCCGATAGCCTCTTACATTCCTTGACTTGTGACCTCTTCCTCCGTCTTCCAAGACTATTACTCCAACCTCTGCTTCCATCAGCACATTATCTTTTTCTCTAACTTTGACTCCTGTGTCCCTCTTATAAGGGCTCTTGGGATTATTTTGGGCCAGTCTAGATAATGCAGGAAAATCTCTCCCTGTCCAGATCCTTAGTCACTTCAGCAAACTTCTGTTTGCCATATAAGGTAACATTTAAAGTACCAAGAATCGAGGACCTGGGCATATTTGGGGGTGTGTATCATTCTTCAGCCTACCACAAATGACCGTGTCTAGACCAAAAGAATCTCCTTTTGGTGCTGAATATCCCAAAGCTGAATTTAGCTTTGCCTGGACTGTCATTTTTCATTGATTTCCTTACTCATCAGAAAATTATGTTTCTGTAAAAGTAATGCATAGTCAATGTAGAAAGTTTAGAAAATAATAAGACAGAAATATGTATTTAAAATACTACCACGAGGCTACCTCAGTTTTTGGAGGAATCCATCCATTCACCATGTGAGGAAAAATCTAAGTCACTACTACTTCCTGAATGTTTTCAGAACTTGAAATTTTCCTAAATGGTATCCTGATTCTTACATCCAGTCAAGATGATCTCATCTCATTATTTTGTATAAAAAATGAGCAGAAAGGTCGGAAATAGTACATGACTTGTTCAAGGTCTCATAACTAGTAAGTGAAGAACTAGGTTAGAAATTAGATTTCTTAGTTTCCAGTTCTTAGTGAATAAGAAGGTGGGAACAGCCTGAGAGTGAGGGGTCCAGGTTGGGTGCCACCTGTTTGGAACACTTACCAGGAGACTGGAGTGGGAGCTGCCCAGCGTTTGATGATCACTGTTTAAAAGGCAACTAAGAAGAAAGTAATGGGTAGGTTTCTTGTCCTGAAAGTGCTAACAAAGCCCATTTCCATTGGGGTGTGAGGTGACGATTCTAAATCTACTCCCAAAATGAAAAAAGTTGCATTTTATTAACATTTTTACTTTCGAGGTATTTTCAGTTTCTGCTGCCTTGTGGTAGCAAAGTCTAGTGCTTAAAAAGCTCAGGCTTTTTAACCCAGATGGAACTGGATTCAGATGATGTTTCCATTGTTATGTGCTTGCTGTGGGACCTAGGGCCAGTCACTTAGCCCTATGAGCCTCAGTTTCCTAATGTGCAAAATTGGATACTAATATAGCACCTGCTTACACTGATAAGGATGCTTTTGGAAAATTCACAAATTGAAAAATTTGAAAATTGAAAGCATTCAAACTTGAAAACTTTCAGAACTTGAAAAATTCAAATCAGTCATTTAAACAATAAATACCAGGAGTAAGTAAATGTAGCTTCAGGCTGAGTCTTGATTTAGTAAGTCCCTAGATTTCTCACTCTTTATTTCTCAACTCTACTTCTTCAGCATTGGCTCTTATCTTGGAATTATATCCTCTTATGTGTCCAGAATGTCTGGCAGCACATAGTGGGGCCACACGCTCTGCGTTCAAGCACTACAGAGAAGAGAGAGACCATATCTGTACATCTCTGGGAAATTCTTGAGGCTTCTTCTGACCGTGCTGCTCAGGTCTTGTCTGTCCCCGAACTAATCACTCTGGTGGGGGACAGGGGACATATACACGGGCTGATGAAGCCAGGCAAGATCTACTTCTAGAGCTGAGGCCGAGGCCAGTGCCACAGAGCTGCATGGGGGAAGACGGCGAGGCGGCGGGGCTTCCCATGGGAAATTCCGAGCAGTGCTTTGAGGAGGCAGAGGGAAAGAATGTGCCCGTTCACCTGTTTCTCAGTGTTCTTGGCAAGATTAAATGTGACAATGAATATAAAGCATTTGGCGTGGTGCTTGGCACATAGGAAGTATCTAGTTATTATTAGCTTAGTATTTTAGTTATTATTTTTCTGCCTCTCAGGTGTGCACATAGCGCACACACACCCTCGCATATGCACACACATACCCAATCATATGTGCATATTGTAGGAAAAGTAGAAATGATAGATAAGCAAAGGGAGCTTCCATGACAGCATTCCTCTTACAGAAAGGAGATGGGCTCAAGACGGCTTTTTTTTTTTGTGACAGGAAACTCAACCCTTAGTGGGACAAGGACTTGCCAGAAGTTCACGTGGTAGCAGGACGGAAGCCAGACCCCAGGCCCCTTAGCCCCAGCCCAGCTGTCTCTTCCCCTTGATCGCCTTGCTCTCGTTAGCTGTCCCGCCTTTCCTAGGTGCCTCAGTAGAGCCGGACTTGGCAGCCAGACTGACAATGATATATGGCCCTGGGAGTCCCCAGAAAGGGTACTTTGGAGCCTCTGTGAACATGGGGGTTAAAGGGATTAGCTACATCTGGAAAGCTGTGGAAGCTTCCACCTGAGGAAGTGCTGTCTGCCACTCTGTCCCTGCATGCGCCCTTTTCGCTGTCATAATCTGCCTCAAACCTGTCATAATACGGGAAGCTGCCAATTAGGAGGGCCACGTCCGGCTGTTCTGTGCCCACCTCGTGGCCATCTCCTCCCACTTCCCCCAAATGTTTCCATTAGGGAGGGAAGGGTCCCTATGGTAAGATTACTCCCCGATGGCAGCAGGACACAGCACAGCCAAATTTATGTCAGAAAGCTGAAATCAGTTCTTGCTGACAGCGGTGATAACGGTGTCTTCAACATGACCTAGTTTATTGCTCAGCACCTGGTCTGAGTTGATAAATTCTTCCCGAAAGACAGACTGGTCATGTAGGCATCTGAAGGGAAAAATAGCTGTTGGACTATGGTAGGTACAACTTCAGGGGGCTAGAAAGAGAAGGAGGGAAAGAAGGAGAGGGAGGGAGGGAGAGAGAGAGAGGGAAGGAGGGGGAAGGAAGGAGAGTAACGAATGCTAACGTTTATTGAGTAACAGGCACTGGAGTATGTGCTTTAAACACATTTTCTCTAACTTTCTTCACAGCTATACAAAATAAATATAATTCCAGTGATTAGAGAACCAGAGCCCAGAGAAGCTAAGTAATTTAATCCACCCAGGGTCACACAGCTAGTAAGTAGTGAAGCCCAGTTCAGACCCAGTTCCGTCTGGTTTTAGAGCCTAAGCTCTTTACGCATTGTGCCGCTTCTCATTTTTTATCATGTTCAGCTGGTATCTTCTGGGTCTCCTTCATGAAAAGGCTATAAAATGATTCCACACATATACTAACTAGCATTGGGCTGCAGTTCTCATTTGGATTAGTTATGAGAAATAGAGGGTTCCTAAGACAGGAGCCTGGAGATGCTGAAGGGAAGGGTGTGTGCACGTGCTTGTGTGTGAATCTTAATCGTGTCAACTGCGGTTGCAGCCTGGATTTGTAATAATATTTTATTAATTGTGGTCCTACATTTCTCCTGGCAGCCTAGTGTAATCCTGAGGCAATAGGCTAGAAAAATGACTAATGAGAGTAATATTTTGATCGGGGCTGTTCTTTCCGGATTTAAAGGAGCCGGTATCTACATATAAAACTTCCGAAAAGAAATAAAGCATTCTAGATACTTAGAGGATGGCCTCTGGAGCCACGTGTTCTGTTCTGCCCCGGCCCGCTATGCCAGGCTGAGCCAGCAAAGCTCAAGGCCACAGCTGCTCACGAAATCTAATACCAGATGTGGCTCTGGGCAGTTATGAGGTGCCTCACCTGGCTCTTCTCTTTTGCTCTCAATTTTTGCTTGCACATGTCTCTGTCTCTGATAAATCACCACTTAGTGATCAAGCTCCTTGTATGTACCCACCACGGTGTGTCTCTCTCCTCTAAGCTCAGCCTTGGGCCTCTTAGGAAAATGGGCAAAGCAGCGAGGGGCATGGAAGTGCGGATCACTTTTCAGAGATGATCTGAAGCACCAATCAAGACTTTTTGACTTTGAACATTCTTTTTTTTTTTTTTTTTTTTAAATTTCTCTTCCTCAGACATCATGCCATTTCTTTAACTTTGAAGAACTTTAATGTTTGGGGAACCTTACAAAAGTTAAATACTCCTGAGAGGGCAAACTCCAAAGAGGTTATCAGTCATAACTCTTCTGAGAACTCCCTAAGCATACAGGCCTTCAGGACTGGGCTAGGGACCAGGTGTCTGGATCTGGGGAAGGCACAGGCAGACTCTGGGAGTGGGGAGAGAGGAGAGAGAAGGGCACAGTAGACAATCTCTGTGTCTCAGCTTTGCGGAGAGGTGGCCGCTACCGTGCCCGCAGTTAGAGGACAGGTCCAGGAGGGCTGAGGATCCTGTGACATGGACACTGAAGGACTCTCTGGCAAAACAGTCCTTTTGTCAGAAAATGGTCAATGCTTCTTGACCTTAATTTTATATCCCCGTCAGAATAGCATTTGGAAAGTGCCCACTGACAGCATCCTGTACGTCCCCTCTCTCTGTGTGAATGAAGCTTGAGGCAGGGCACCCACACAGGATGGGCTGACCATCAACGTGATGCAACAGGCAGGAAACGATCTCTTTTACAGGGTGTGCGAGAATTAAGTGACATGAAGGAAGAGACATGTTGCTCTAAAAGAGTGTGTCATTGTGGTCTTTGACCTTGTCTTATTCTTTTTGGGTCCCTGAAGCTTGAGTTTTATGCAGTTGGAACAAATGGGCATTTGTTTGGTTTGTAACTGTCCACCATCTCTGGTCATCTTTTCTGCATTTGAGGAATGTCCTGCACCATGCGCTTTACCTTCCTAAAGTGGACACCAGACCACCCTTTCCCTCAACTTCTCTTGCAGCTAGGACCCAGCCATGTTCTAAGCGCCAGCAATTGGAGGTCTTACCCCAGTGTGATTTCTTTTCACAGGAAGTGGGTGCCATGTGGAATCCATTCTCTAGTAAGTGTGCTGGTGGTGGCGGTGGCTTTCAGGAGCATCTGTGGTGGAGGTTCTGGTGTCCAGTCCTCAGAGGTGAACTTGGTAGTCTGTGAGGGATGATGCCAGAATGAGCTTCTCAGGAAGAGTCTAGACGAGGTTGGCTGTTGTTTCTGGCTGTGAAGCGCTCTGTCTCTCCCAGAGATAATATTCGTGCTGAATATCCTCCAGTATATTCATTTTCTCCTGAGTCCGGTTAGAGTGGATCTATGCTAAGACTCCGGACTGCCTGGAGAAGCCAGACTCGAAGGTCCTGCAAGTCCTGGTAAGGACTTTGGTCTTTACCTTGAAAATAATATGAAGCTTTATAAATACTTTCATTAGAAGCTTTGAGGGAGAGTGCATTCAAGTTACCCTAATACCCAAGTGCATTCAAGTTACCCTAATACATTCTAGACTAATGAAGTATTCTGTAGGCATGGTGAGACCATTTTCTATCCCATGTTGGTTGGTTATGGTTGGTGGGGGCATTTGTTCTGACAGAAAAGAAGCACAGATACGGTTTCAGACTTAAATGAGGGTAATGAATGGGTTTATATCAGTGCTTCCCAATATTTTTAACGCTTTTTCAGTACCATTTAACATAGAACACATAATGATGATTATATTCCTGTAGCACACTGGAGGAATGAGGAAGACTACTCAGAGGCACCTGGCCTGGAGTCCCCAAGTTCCCTCAAGCCCCAGCCAGTGCAGAGGGGCTCAACATCTGGAAGCACCTGTCAGCCATTGTAGCACACAGTGTGTCTGACAGGGGAGTCAGGCAGGGGATGGATTTTAACGTTTTGACTGCTGGTTCCTTGTTCATACAGTCTCCTCCTCTTTCACATCCCTTCACGGGCCTTCATGGTCTCAGTCTGTCTGTCCGTGGTCTCATGCTGCCATGCCAGCTGTATTGGGTCTGAATGCAATGCGCTGCTTCCGATCCGTCAAGTGTCTGAGGTCTCACGGGATGTCTTCGAAATGGTCCATGCTAGACCAGCCTTTCATCAGTGTTCAGGTTGTAGAAGCTGTGTCGTGTCTTCACTGCCTTTTCCCACTCCTCTGTTCTACAAGTTCTGTTGGTGGGAAATTTCCTGTTTATGAGAGACCATGGTTCAGTCATCTTTCAACTAAACTTAATAAGAAAAATAGACTTTTGAATTCCACTCGGAGGAAAGGGCATCTGAATCTGGAGAGGCATTAGAGGCTCAGGGAAGCAGTTGGTTTGAGTATGGTCATAGATTAATTAGAAACGGGCTTAATTAAAGCTGTATGAGCATCTGGACAACTTTGCCAACAAAGGGGATCATCTGGGCATCTTTGAACAGTCCCTTTCTCTGCTGGGCACTCATTTTCTGCTTTGGGCCTTGGTTTCAACTGCTGTGAGAGACTCCTGTGCCTGAAAGCTTTTCCAAGTCAATTACGCAGGCTTCTCTCTGGCTGGTTAGTTCGGTTAGAGAGCTGTTCTAAAGAAGCGAAGGCCTGATCCCCATGTGGGCCTTAGTTTTTGTCTGTGCTGCGTGCTGACGATATATTTTCTTGTATAGAGAGAGAACACAGCTCTTGGGCACGAAGTAGGTACAAGCTACAGGGTAGGTACTCATGTCACAACCAACTACAGTTGGCCCTCCATACCCATGGGGTTCGCATCTGTGGTTTCCACCAACCATGGACTGAAAATATTCGGAAAAAAAAAAAAAGAATCCCAGGAGGTCCAAAAAGCAAAACTTGAATTTGGCATGTGCTGAGCACAACACCGAATCCACGGGAATGAAGTGATACGTAGGCATACCCTGCTATAGCGTCTATGCAAATATAGGTTGCACACAAATACTACACCATTTTATATACGGGACTTGAATGGCTACAGATTTTGGTATCCGTGGGGGATCCTGGAACCACTGCCCTGAGGAAAGCGAGGGGCTAGCGTATCTCCTTTCTTGTAGTCGAGGCAGGCATAGCGCCGCGTGCCACCTGAATTACAGGGATGCTCAGCTGCCGTGTACCTGTAGGTAAGTGGGAGCCGGAACCTAGTGAATGAATTTTACTCAGATGATGACACCAGCAGGTTATGCTTATGAGGTGGCCGCGCTCATTCTTTTGTTTTCTCAAATTCTGTTTCCCAACTGGCTGCCATTTGGAAAGTAACTGATGAACTAATTCATACTAGGTTGGTCACGACCAACTGAGGCTTAAAGTGTGACCCATATTAGAAAATTATATTTTTGACATGGGCCATGAATTGTTTCTAAATCAGTGATTTTTCAAACCATCGTAGAGCAGTTAGGTTTGGGTGACCAACTCTCTGGTTTGCATGGAACTGAGGGGGTTCCCAGGATGTAGGGCTTTTAGCACTAAAACCCGGAAAGTTCTGGGAAAGCTGGAATAAGTTGGCCGCCCTGATTTAGGGTCTTTAGAAAAGGTGAGTTTCTGAGGGGGGAGTTTCCGGCCAGGATGGCAGTGCCGAGGGGAGGCCGAGCACAAAAAGCCCGGGGTCCCTGCCTTTTGCTTTGGTCAGAACAGCAACACTGTTTCTGTGTTTCATAGTTCAAAGTTGTGGATAAGATTTTTCTCGAAAAGCATTTGAGAAACCTTGTTCTCAAAGAATGAGGGTCAGAATGAGTCTGTAAGGAGCAAGAGCAGGGGGAGAGGTCAGGGGGCAGCGAGGTTCTGAGGTCCCCTACTTTTCTCCAAGAAACCGTGGCTACTCAGTTGATATGAAAAGCAGGATTTGCATGCAGTGACCGTAGCAGGGGTCGGGGGTGGGGCAGGGCGGTTACTTTGTGTAGACAATAAAAGGAAAGGGACCGTTTTGGGAGCAGGATATTTGACATAATAATTGGTGTGTTTTCTGCATTTCTACCTTTCACTCCCACCCCCTTTCCCCAGGTGCCAATTTTCCTTACCTCAGGAGAGGGCGTGTCACTGTGGAAGACAGGAGCTGCCTACAATGTACTTTTCTTCCAGGCAATTTTTATAAATCTCCTGATACAATTATGTTAAGTATCTATGAATACAATGGAGGGAGTAGAGGGAAGATTTCTGTAAATTTTACGGGATGAAAGACTGAAGGTCGGAGGTCTTTGAACCCCAAGGCTCTATAGAGGTAGTGAAGTCTCTGAAGACCATATTTCTTTGTGCACACGTGAACTTGGTTCCAAGTTTTATATATGTATATTTTTAATCTCAAATGTACTATGAAAGGATGAGCCTACCTTTCTCTGGAGGTTTTTGGGACACTTCCTAGTTTTCCTCTGTCACCACAAAAGCCCAGTTTCCCAGGTTGAGACCCCTAATGACGCATAATTTTGACTTACCCTTTGTACTTCCCTGCCCCTTCAGCCCTCCCTTTTGTTCTGCCTTTGGAACAATCATCAATAGCTAATGCCTCTGGGTCCTCAACTTCTCGAGTGTTGTATTTTTACCCTAAAAGAAACAAGCTGTCCCCTGGTAACACTGCTTGCTCCGCAGACTTCTTATAGAAAGCTTATATCTCATAAATCAGAGCTCGGAAGTAGAGAACGTGCCCTTCACCTACCCTTCTGCTGTTTTCAAACTGTTTATTCTTTATTTAAAAAACAAACAAATGAACAAACAACTCCTCCTAGTTTTAAAATAGTATGATTGGGAAGCATTTCCATGATCTACTCTAGCATTTAAGAAAAAAGGAGAATAAGAAACAGAAAACTGAATTCCATCTTATAGAATACTAGAAGACATTTATAATTCTAAGTCATAATATTTGAGGGAGGGATGTCAAAAGCAGTAAAAGTCAAAGAGTGGTTCTTCAGTCTGGAGAGGACATCTTTGGCTGCTGATCTCAGACCAGGCTCACAGAACAGCTACTCAAAGTCAGTAACATACCCTTAAGGACAAAGGTCTGTTGTTTTAGGATTACGTTCAAGTGCATCTAACTGAACATTCAAAAACAACAGCTAGAAGTTTGTTCTTTCATGTAAGAGAAGTCTAGAGGTTTGCTGTTCTCAGCTGGTATGGTAGCTCCACTGTTATCGAGAAATCAGGTGTGTGTGTGTGTGTGTGTGTGTGTGTGTGTGTGTGTGTGTGTGTGTGTGTTTGTTTTTGCCTTTTTTGCCCCACGATCCTGGTGTGTGGCTTCCATCTTTATGGTGACCTCATGATCCAGGAGTTGGCTGGAGCATCAACCACCACGTCCATATTTCAGTCAGTAGTAGGTTATCCTTAACCAAAGCTTTCTCCGGCTTTCTGAATTCTTTTTATAGAGACTTTTGAGGAGGGGCAATATATGCCACTCCAGAATGTACCATTTTGGCATGTGGATTATCTTGAGCTAAAGGCAGTAGGTTATTTCCAGCAGACTCAGAAAGAGCTTTTTACTTCCCCCTTAACTGCCTAAGAAAAATTTAGGAGGCCTGCTCCAGGAAGAGAGCCGTTACTAGAGATAACCTTTATATCACAAAGACTTATCTGCATGGCAGAGCAAACATTTATCAAACATCTGTTCTCATCTTCCCGTGAATTGTCTTTCTGCCTTTGACGCCCCAGACTCTTACTCCCTTCTCCTGAGTTCAGTCAATTACCTGACTGCTGGGGAGTCATATTTTTATGAGGCTTCTGTGTATGTAAAATTTGTTTTTCTAATATTAATCTGTCCTATGTCAATTTAATTATTAGACCAGCCAATGAACCTAATAGGGAAGAAGGGAAAGTTTTCTGCCCCGACGCTTTCTGGAATCCCCTTCCAGTTATGGCTACAAGAACCTGCTTATAGTCACATCTAGTTGCAAAGGAGTTCAGGAGAAGTAATCTTTTAGCAGGTTATACTGCTACCTCCAATAACACAGCTGTTCCGACATGAGAGGAGAAGAGGAGGCATGTTAGTAGCAAGTAGTCGTCTCTGTCTTATTCTTGCTGGGAACAGTGAGAATATGTGAGGACTCGTTGCAGGCGCTTTGCTAGGCCTTGCTGGTAAAGAGGACAGCAGGCAAGACCGAATGAGAAACTCCACAGACAAGGCCAAATGCCCAGACGCAAACCGCAGAGGAGGCGGGGTGGGAGAGAATCTGTGCTGTGAAAAGACCGGACAGCTACCAGTCACCATGGCCTGCGGGAAAGAAAAGTTGGAAAAATATAGTTCTACTCACAACTTCATGTAACGAAGAGGATTCTTTCTAGTTTGGCATAGAGTTTTTGGTGAGTCCGCTAGATATTTTTTTCTTCAGATATTTAATTTAGTGAAGATTTGTCTCATTCAAGAGTAATGATGAAAAAGGAATGACCATAGGATCTATACAAAGACAAGAAGGGAAAAAAAGAAAAGGAGACATCTCGTCTTTGTGTCGTTTTGTGTGGCATAGTTACTCTCAGACACCGATTCTGTCTTTGCCAATACTTTATTTGGCAAAGGTTCGCTGTGGGAATTATACAAATTTCACTGACATACAGGATTATCTCTCTTAATTAGCCATATAAAGAAATAATGTGCTCCGAACAAATGATGGATCGATCGCACTATTGTTTCAGACAAGGAGAGGTAAAAGGAATAAAGTTTAAAATTAGAAGTGTGACTTTATACAAGTTTGGTTTCTCCAGAGAGATGGCTTAACCAGCCATGAGCTGACTTCAAGCTGTTAGTGCAATATAAACGTCCCTTGTTGCTAGAGCACGTTGCTACGGAACAAAGATGCTGGTGTTGGTGGCCCTGCTAGGCTGTCCGAGGGCTATTGCTCCTGGGACCATATACAGTTTAGCTCCACAGCCAAACAAAGAGTTGACTTGGCCACGACCAGAGCAAACATCTCAAGATATTTGGAGAGCTGTATAGGTCAGCAAAGTGTCACCTTTCCCAGGCAGAAACTCCATTAGTCTCACAAACTCCCCGTGTTTATAGTCTAAATGTCTCCCTGCCACAGTTGTTTCTCCACACGTTCTTACTGCCAAGCCCCCAGTGGGGTCCCTTTTCAGCTGAGCTACTGGGTGCTTCTTGGTGATAACAGATGAGATCATAACATCATGGCACAACTTACTTCGTTCTTATATCAAGACAACTTTACTTCTAAAGACAACTTCGTTTCTTTGTTGTAAACAAATGGATCAAAACAACTTAAGTCATAAACAAGTGTATTTGAAATCTTACTAAACCAGTATGTGACAGGAGAAAAACTAATGGCAGATAAAGAATCTTCAGAACTTATTACATTTGAGAAACAAAGATCATATTTGCCACCTCTCTTTTAGCTTAAGTTAGTGGTTCTTAAGTTAGTAATTAGGGGTGATCCTGCCTGCCATGAGAAGTTCAGTAATGTGTGGGGACAATAGTTGTCATAATTCAGTTGAGGAGATGGGTGTGTTCTGGCACTTGGTGGAATGCTGAATGTCCTACGATGTATAGAACAACCTCCTATAGAAAGGATTATCTCTCCCAAATGCCAATAACATGAAGGTTGGGAAACTGTGGCTTAAGGATAATGGAATATAAACAAAATTAATTGTTGAACTTCTGAGAACACTCCTTAAAATAAAGAGAGGGCATGCCTTTCTTCCTTCTTCCTCAGTCCTTCTGCTTAGAATGTGAATGTGATGTCTAAGATTGAGCAGCCATCTTGGACCATGAGGACGAGCGACTCATTTTATTGGTAATGGAGTGGGAAGCTGGAAGGAGTCTGGGTTCCTGACGTTCTCCTTCCTTCTTTCATTATTCATTCATTTACCCAGTATTTATTTCATGTCAACTATGTGCCAGGTACTGCTTCAGATGCTACAAATGTAGCAGAAAATAAAATAATTTCTTTGTGAAACATTTTAATCTGTTTATAGTAAAATAAAAAAAGATAAGTAAAATACATACAGTAACCTATTACCCCCTGTCCCTGGGGGATATGTTCCAGGAACCCCAGGGGATGCCTGAAACCGTGGATAGTCCTGAACCCTATATCCTATGCTTTTTCCTATGCTAACATACCTTTTCACTTAAAGGAAGCACTGCACAGCTTCTCTTTGGCATATCTGCGTTGCCAGCATCATTGCTTTTATACTTTGGGGCCATTATTAAGTAAAAAAAAAAACAAACAAAAAAAAATGGGTTACTTGAACACAAGGTTTGCCATACCACGACAGTCAATTTGATAACTGAGATGGCTACTAAGTGGCTACTGGCCAGGTAGCATGATATTCTGGACAAAGGGATGAGTCATGTCATGGCCAGATGGAGCAAGACAGTGTGACTTGGTGGGTGCCTGTGATATTGTGACCACGTCATTTATTATGGAGTCACTTAGTTGTGCTAAGAGAACAAAGCAACTTCTCCGAACGACCTCTGAGTTGATGACCAGCTCCGGAAGGTTTTTTGGGGGTCTTGATTTTGACTGCTTTTAATTTTCCTTTCTGCTTGAGTTCTTCTACAAACTCCTCATGACCAGATTTTTTTACGTGTCAGTGAGATCATTTCAGCTTCAGAGACAAGTGCTTCTGACCCTCAGCGTGAACGAAGGCCCTTTTCTGTTTCACACTGATAACCTTTAAAAAGCAGGGAGGCTTTATCCTTTCCTCTCTTTGTCTCCTCCAGTTAATTATTTTTAAGCTGTCAGGTAAAAACGATGATATATATCAGTCTGTTTCTTTGAATACAAATATAACCTCAAATGTCAGGGTAGGTGCCTTATTGTTCATGGGTCAGATTGCCTGTGAAAATATTACCTAACAGTGAATAATCAAGATGGAGAATGCAGTTTCTTAAAACACTTGAGAAAAAGTCACTACTTAGGCAGCAAGTGGTACGATGTAAAGTTTCTCGTAAGAAGTTCTTGTTTTTGCGCACGAGTGTAGTAGATACATTAAATTTTGTCTCCCAGCACCGTTGCCCTTCTTTTTAAACAGGACTCTGTTTTTCTTCTAGGTAACCAGTTCTTCCCTGTTAATCTGTTGCTTCGGGGGGAGTTGACTACAGCCCTGGCCTCTTAGGTGGGCGTTTAACTCCACCTTGGCTGACCAGAGATCTGTGTTCTCTTCATAGCGACTACTTTAGAGATGGGCACGTTGCCCTGTCACAGCCCATGGGACACAGGAGGCGTTTCCGGGAGTGTTGGCAGGGAAGCACACCTCCCTTTGTTTGGATTTGATACCCAGAGGTTTTGTTCTGGGAAAGATGGTGGCTACCACCACCAAGTGGAGCCTGGGTGTAAAGCCAGTGTGTAGGAGAACAGAGCTAGGAGGTGGAGAGGTATCAGGTACTTGTGACTTTCTTTGAGCCTCTGAAGTTGAGATATCTTATCTTAGACTTGTAAGTTTTATGAGCCAAAACATTTTCTTTCCTCCTTAAATCAGTCCATGGTTTATTTTTTGGGGTATGTGTGTGTGTATCTGTATCTGTATGTATAATAAAAATATTTCATTTGGTAGCAGGGGATGAAAAGGAGAGGCTCAGCCATAAAACATTTGTGCAGAATTTCTTTACGCAGATACCGACTTGATTCTTGTTCATATTATTTTGTTGTATTAAGGTTGCTGAATATGTAACACAACGATTTTTAATTCAAATGTAGCAGGATTTGTAAAAGTACTCCCCGTCCCTCAATATTGAATTCTCCCTTGCCATGCTGAGGCCAAACGTTACATATAGACTAGAGCTTGTGTCAGTATTGAAAAAATGCCACCATTTCCATGGCATACCTCAAGAAGGTGTGACAAAAAGAACTGCACTCATGTTCCATTTGCCTGTGTAATCAGATGTGATCTCGGACAGATTCCTTCATCGGGGTGGGGCTCAGTTTCTTTGTCAAAACAAAGAGGCTGATAATACCCATCCTGTCTCTAGGTTATTATGAAACCCAAATGAGATTAATGTAGAAGTATTTCTAGTAAGGATTGATTTGACTTTAATGTGTCATGTTTATTGTCCTTCAGTAAAGGAATGTTCAGGAATGACTTTAAGCATGTCGATGTTTCTAAGTCCCAGAGAAAAAGGAAAATTCATTTATACTAAATTATTGAAATGTTTACTTATATCTTGACTCTAGGTGTTAGTATATTTTTCCAAAGGCAGGCTTAATTCATCTGGTTTTGCCTCACTGGGATCTGGCAGATGAGAGTGGGTTCACAATCTTATAGACACTTAAAAGAAGCCTTTTCAAATCAATGGGATATTTGAAAAAAAATAATAATTAAAGAAACAGTGACAGCTTTCAGTGGGCCCTGGTGGTTGTCTCCTCGGCATTCATACTCCCCAATTCCCGTTGAATCTTGTTTGTCTATGTCTCCATCCTATCCCCATGGTATTCCCATGATGATAGTTACTAGTCCAAGGGTGGAGGGATGTTCTGAGCCAGCCTAATGAGAGGAAGAGGCTTTTCCTTATCTCCTGCTGGATGTAGACAGGGATGTGTGCAGCTCCAACAGGCACTGGCCGCCATGTCGCTGCAATGGGGGAAGCAGCCCTTACAGGAAGCTGACCTGGGGAGAGCGGAGAAGACTGGGAGAGAGAACGTGGGTTTTTACGGTCTCACTCCGTTTCTGGGCTTCCAGGTGTAGGCTTTCTGGTTGTTCCTTATTATTTAACTCAGTCTGAGTCTACATTTTCTGTTACTTGAAGCCAAAGATATTCTCAATGACCCCATGTGGTTTCAGAGGCTTTCTGGGAACTCTTGAAATGGAATTACAGCAAAATGGTTGTTGGAGTACTGTTTTCCCAGATTTATTAATCTGGAGTCAAACTCTTTTTTTTCTTTCTTAGGAAGACCAACATGAAGATGTTAGTAATCACTCAGATTCAGAATTGAGAAGGGGTTAATCATCGGTATATTACTATAGTAATATTTTTAGTATAAGTATGTTTCATGCAATATTTGGCAATACTTAAACTAAAATTATGTTTTGTTTAAAATTCAGAAATCTGCAGCTAAATAAATGACTGAAGTATTTTCAAATTTATGCATGCAATTGTGAAAATGAAAATATAGGCTAAAAGGGATACATTTTGTTCCCCACGTGCTTGCGCCTGAATGTATTACTGGCTAAGTGCACATTGGGATTACCAGAATTTAGAAATATTCCTAAAACAAGATTCACTTTATAAGGTAAATTTGTAAAGTGAATCTTTAATATGAGACTTTCAGGTACTGGGTGAAGGAGAAATTTTCACAGGTCCTCACATGTCATACTACATCAATAACCTCTTTCTGTATCTTTGAAGAAAGTTGACCAGAGCTTAGAACAATTATTCTATTATTTCTTTCTAGACAGATGCGAGTCTGAGCTAAATTGCTTGTATATTGAAGAGATGAGTCAGTGAATTCAAGATCAGTCAAAAGTGCAAAGAGAATGACTAGAGCTGCAAAAGGGAGACAGACTCGAGTCAGGTTACAGAGAGTTAGGCAGAAACATTTAGGGATTGCAGGAGCGAAGGTCCTGGGTCATTACTGAAAATCTGGCCAGAGCAGCTAATTGAGGGCAACACTAACTCATTTTCATATTCCCAGACTTTAGTGCAATTTTATTTCCCAGAGCTAAGTTTTCTCATAGGTAAAAGAAGCAGAACTACATAATCTCTAAAGAAAATATCTGTCTTCAGAGGTACTGTTTCATTTTTCGGTCATGTGTGTGGTAACTGTCACATTGTCTTTCCAGCATATTGAGAGTCTATACTAATGGAAATTATTGTTGTTGTTATAAAACAACCACGTTTATCAGTTTTTATCTTTTTCATAGCTGTTTCAGTAACACTGGGAACATTGCTTAGCACGTAGTAGGTGCCTCGTCAATATTCATTGCTTTCAGTAATGAACTGCTTGTTATTGAGCACATTTGGCGTCATCCTGTAGAGGGGCTTTGCATATATTATCTCATTTAATCCTCACAAAAACTCCAAAAGGCAGTCATTATCCTAACCCATTTTAGAGATCATGAAACCAGACTAAATGAGGTTCGGGAAACTGCTCAAGTTTTCACAACTGACAAATGGCAGAACCAGGATTCAGGTTCAGTTTGGACTAATTCTGAAGCTCGTGCTCTTTCCACAGTGTCTTGCTGCCTGTTTGTAATTTTAACTTCCTGATAATCTACAAAGTGAGGTTTAGCTAACTTTCTCATGGGGTTTCATATCTGGTGCATTTTTGTATCAGAGATGATAGTGGGGAGAAACTTTGGGGAGAAGAGACTAGGAAATAATAATCTCATCATCAAGGTCTTATCGTAATATGAAAAAGAGATACTTAAAAAAAGTGAGTTCTAAATAAAGATAAAAAAGATTTAATTTAGCGAAGCAACTATAAAATCTCCTCATTATCGTGCAAGGAATAACTCAGATTCTGCCAGGAAAAACGAATTCGATATTTTTTCAGCTTATAAGAAGGGGCCACACAGGCCCTTATGATGTATGTTCCTTATGAACAAGCCGACAGCTCTTCCTTTTAATCTCCTCTCCAGTTCCTGGCAAGTCCAATCAGAGCCAGAGCACTGGGGATATCCTTTTATTTGTTTTCATTTTATGATTTTGTCGTAATCACATAGTTTATAGTTCTCCTCTTATCTGCCATGCAAGCTGGCATAATTCAGCTGCCACGTTGCTTTCATTAATCTAAAGCCTTTCGAATTTTGCTGCTCGTTCTCTAATGATTTGTCCACAATGGGATGCTTTTGAAAGAAAAGCAACTAATTTTAAAAGATTTACTTTTTTTTTTTTTTATATAGAAAACATAAAATGACACATGCGACTCGCATTATGTTTCTGTTGGACATCACAGGCCTGGACCCTCAATCAGCAGCAGCCCTTGGACCCAGCATTCTCAGTCGACCACATGCTGTGTTTTTAAAGGCGCAAAAGCCCCCGATTTCTCTGCCTGTGTGCCATCATTCATGCTTTTTCATTTCAGCTTCTCTGATTGTCTTTCTTATCAACACACTGAAATCCTGCCCCTCTTTAATGCCTAGCTCAAATAAATTCACCTGCGAGTATATTTTAATGCCTCTCCTCAGACTTTCCATGGCACTTTATTGATAAATTCCAATTCGGAATATCTGTTTTAGTGCTAGCAGGTCGATCCCTGGCATCCATGCCGATACTGTCAACTTTGTCCGTGGCGGACCTTGCTAATCTATCATAGCACTTTCCTCTTGACCCCGATCTTTTATGAGAATCCTCAGTGCAGTATTCTAGGCAACAACCACCGAAAGGGTAGAGCAGAGAGATGGTTTGGAAGGTCAAAGTGCATTAATAGACTGGACGCCCCAGAGCTCTAATTTTAACCAAGTGCCGATTTCTGGTTCAAGCAGAATTCTCAGGGAGGGGTCCAACATCATTGCTTTCTAGAGAGAATAGCTGCGAGGGATCACATATTTGCACAATATCACATATTTGCACAATACCTTTCTTCTTCTTTCTTCTGGCATCCTAAGTAACTGTTTTACAATAGCAGTGCCATTTTTCTGCATCTTTCTTTAAGTGTTTCCAAAAGTCTGCTAATAATATAAAATTTAGGCAATCTGATTCCTTCACAGGAGAGTGATTGCTGAGGAGTCTGGCTAAGGCTATTTCGGGATGTTGTAAACAATCGAATACCCGTAATGAGATGAGACTTATTGGTAGTATAAACATAGGAAACCTCTCTTTTTGTCCCTTTGATATGAAGCTTGTCTAAGTGATAGGAAGGATTAGAGTTGGGAGAAGACTGGAGAAGAAAAAAGTTTTATGAAAGTGTCCTTTTCACAGTCAGGTTTTGGCATTACTTATCTCTTCTTGGGGGGTGAGCATTATGTGGTTAACATAATATGTCAGCTTTTTTGAGCTAACCATGCTCTGTTACCCTTCTGGCACTTTAAGATGCTATAGCTACAGAGTGTCTGTACAGGTAATAGAAACAAATTTACAACCAAAATGTATTTACAATTCTGTCATAATTCTTATTCATGCCAGTCTCTTCTACAATATAGGAAACTCATGAGGACAAAGATTGTATGTAGGCAATTACATAGGTGTTTTATTGTGTGTGCGTGTGCATGCGATTTTAGATGAGTGACTGATAAGGCAAAGAAATGCTCAGTGCTTTGGCTGAATGTCATCATCAGGACCCTCAATGCAGATTACAATGCAGATAACAACGTCACGCGGTTTAACTTCAGGGAATTTAAAATCTAGTTGATACACTGAGACAAGCACAAGACAAATTACAAAAGAATTAAATCACAGGTGCGAGAACAATAGAATGGGTGTGCTGTGAAAGAGTTGTGTTGTCAAACACGTTATGCAGACGCTAAATGTAAAGTTTCATCAGAGAGAAACGTCTTCATGGGGAGAATTAGAGATTTTAATATGAGTATGCCCTTCCTCGGGCGTTTATGCCAAAGGATTCATCATAAGTGAAACAATGCTGTGGTAATAAATTGGAGCCCTTGGCCAGCATCCACGTCAGAACTACCACATTCCTGTACATTGATGCTTTAGAACCCAGTGAGAGAGTGTTGGCTTTGAACTTACAGGGTTGTTGGGGAATAATAGAAAGAGAACAGTTTCCTCTAATCAGAGAAATATTTTTTTGGCAGATGGAGAAGAGGGGAAGCCAGGCTAGCTACAGGGATTAGATATAAGACTGCTCCTTTTTTACTTTTTTGGCCTATCTGTGGCTACATCAGAGGAAAGACCTTTTCCCCTGCTTATTTCAGAAATGACTCTGGCCAAAAATAAGACTGTCCATTTGTGTCAGGTCTGTAATGAAGCAAAGCAGAGGTATTTCCTGAATGGAATTAAAATCTATGATGCCAGGGGAGGGATGGAAACTGATCTCTTTGTTGATGTACGGGCCCTCATATATATATATATATATATATATATATATATATAAATAAATAAATATATATATATATATATATATATATATATATATATATATATATATTTTCAGCTATTGTAGCTCAACTGCCGGGGACTGTGCAAGACTTGTATAAGAAAACCCGGTCATTAATCTATGGAGATACCTATGCGACCGAGCAAATTCAAGGTAAGGTATTTCTTGACATTTTAGTACTTTTTATGGCATGAGAAAATGGCTCTTTGATGGCAAGGGAAGTCTGTAATGCTAGTGTGAGCTGGCCCTCTGTGTCTTTCTGCCTTGGTCTTTTTTCAAATTTCCTGTAAGTTTTTTTTAATTTTTTTTATTTTCTAAGCACTGAACCTTAGCTGAAAGATAATCGAATATGGAAATTACGAACACTTCCAATGATAGTTGAGGACATCCAGGGACCCAGCCAATGTCATTCTTCTAGATTTCCCCAATTATAGATAAACCATGAACTTCTGCGTGGCCTCTTAGAGAAACAGTTGGATGTGAGTTCAGGTTCTTGCTTGCATAAACCACTTAGTTTCTCTGCACTTCAGAATTGGCCTCCATAAAACAATGACTGCTATCATTTATTGAGCATTTATTAAGTGATGAGCACAGTATTCTAAACACTTTATACACATCAACTTGGTTCATCTCCAAAATAACCCCATAAATTGCAGTTAGTCATCACTGGAATTTAGGACTCAAGGAGCTGAGATTTAGCGAGGTTAAGTAATTTGCTCAAGGTGGTGAATAGCAGAGCCAAGACTTAAACCCAGGTGGGTTAACTCCCAAATTCACATTCACCACCATTACATTATACAGTTTCTACTAAAGAATATCTCAGCTCCATCTCCACAGTATATATCAATGAAGCATTTATTCCGTTAAGTACAGTTGATCCTTGAACAACACAGATTTGAACTGCATGTGTTCACTTATATGTGGATTTTTTCAATAAATACTGTAAACGAATTTTTTCTTAGGATTTTCTTAACATTTTTTTTCCTCTAGCTTAGTTTATTGTAAGAATGTAGCATCTAATACATAGAACATAAAAATATGTGTTAATTACCTGTTTATATCCTTGGTAAGGCTTTTGGTCGACAGATTATTAATAAAGTTTTTTGGGGAGTCAAAAGTTATATGTGGATTTTTGACTACATGGCGGGGTGGGGGGTGGGGTAGATGCCCCTAACCTCTGCATTCAAAGATCACCTCTACCTATAGCAACTACCTTCAGAGCCTGGATTTTGAGGGACGGTCTTATCTAATTTGGTTTTCACATTTTATCTTCCTTTGAGTTATTCTAATTTGACATAACAGCAAGAAGGCCTATAATCCCATTAATATTTATATCTGTGTATGTTTCAAAAAAAAACCCAATAAAACTTCTGGCCCACGGAATTTTCCATTTAAAGAAAATTTCCGTTTTTTTTTTTATGGCAGACTCTTGAGGTAGGAAATGGGCGGGGTGAATGTTGTTCTCCTCATTGTCCAAGGGTTTAGAGTGTAAGACATTTAGCTGAGGCTGCTCACCTAGTCCGTGCTGGGGCCAGGACTGGAACTCTGGTTTTCCTAATCAACTGTGTTATTACCGTTTCGGGTTGCTAGAAAAAAAATCCATCTGTCTTCAGATGTTCTGTAGCACAAGGTAAGAGTTTGGAAAAAGTGCCTGCCAAGAATTCTTAGTGAATACTAGAAAAAGCTCTTCTCCGTTTCTCATTTGAGAGCTTCTGTGTCCGCTTGTCAGAATTCCGTGAAGTTTAACCAGCACAGGTATCCCCTGCTTTTTGAAAATTTGGATTACCCCACTTCACTCTCAGGAAAGACCTACATCAGTACTTGTTTTTTCCGCTAACTGAAAAAAAAAAACTCACAGAGGATTTATGCTTTTACGAACAAAGGCAAAAAGTGAAAATGGGCTTCGGGGTCTGTTTTGCAGCGAGCACGGGCATTACAGAGGTGTGAGCACCCGGAGCCGTGACAGTGGTGCTGCGTTTTCTGTACGTTAGTGCTTTTTCAGGTGTTGTGTCTTATTTTGTAGGATATTTTTTTTGGGTCTGGGAACACTCACAAAATGGCAGTAACTGATTCTTCACTTTACGCTTTTACGAAAGGTTTCATAGGAATGCTCAGCTTCTGGATAGCGAGGGAAGCCTGTACCTGTCCGGGGGGGGGGGTGGGGGGGCTGGGCCCTGGGTGAGCAGTATACAGCGCTGGGAAAGCGAAAGGCCTACATCGGGAAGGAGTCCTGATGCTGATCTTCCCAAAGCGGATGCCCCGCTGTTACACAGCGTTCCTTGTCAGGCAAGGCCGGCTACCTAGCCAGGAGCTTTGGCACAGTGGGGTCTGGACACAGCTCAGTCACCTTTCCCCAGTCCTAAGAAGGAGCAAGGTTATCAAATGCCAGAGCAGCTGATCTCTGGATAGTAGTTCTGCCTTGCTCACCCCAGGCAGCCTCATCGCTATTTTGTGACGCACTTTGTGCCTTCTGCCCACTGAGCTGGCTGGAGACCAACCATGCTTTTTATCAGTCTCTATCTCTGCAGTCTTGGAGACGGACACATGTTCTTCCTGGGTCATCTCCAAGCACTCCAGGGCCTGCCGGCATTTGCTCTGGATGCCTCATTCCCTGGCAAGTAGTCACTTCATCTGTCAAAAAGAGCATCCCGAGGACCTGCCCTAACAGTGGCTGTGTTAGCATTTGCCAGGGTTCACACTGTAGGTTGGCTGTGCAGGTTAGTGAAGACCATCCTAACCCAAATCTGATGGTACTCGAGAGGTGATGGTGATTTTCTTCCATATAATTTCCATCTCTGCCTCCACCTGGTGTGCCCTAGAAGCCTTGGAGTCAAAAGGCCTGATTTATTTTTTGGCAGCAAGTAGGAGAGTCCTTATGTAGATGCAGCTGGTGAATCTACCTTGGCTTGGAGCTCTGACAGCCCGATCTCCACCATTTTTCTTCTCTCTTCTAGACCCAGGAGTTAGGTCTTTTTTGACTAAATGCAGGCCAAAGGCAGGGACCAGGTGACATTTCTCTTTCAAGGTGGAAAAACCTTGTGTTATCTTTGACAAAATACCTGTGTTTGCCAAAGCCTTAGGCATGAAAATGAATGCTAACTTACTCTCACCAGCCTTGAAAGGAAGGACAATCTTTATCATCCAGAAAGTTTTCATGATGGCAGCACTTCTGCTCACATCTTCCCTTAAATACAATCATTAGTAGCATCTTATAAAATAGGTGATGACTGCTATAAGAGTCCCTTATTGTGACATAAAACTTTATACTTTTCAAAGCACTGACATATATTATCATATTTGATTCTCAAACGTTATAAAATTATATAGTTGGTAAATAGTCTTACCTATAAATCCTAAAACATTTGGACACAGATAACATATCAATGTCCCCCAAATTCTTAAGTTTCCATCACTTTCCTTTTGCCTTTTCCATTTTCCTTTTCTCTATGGGGTGCTTGACCTTTAGATGGCTGTTTACTTATGAATTATGCATTACATAGTACCTAAAATGATTTAAGTATCTTAACAGTTTAAATACATGTGAAGCAAGGTAAAAATAAATGCAGAGAAGTCCCAAAGCCCCTAAACCATTTGAAAAGAATTAGATAGAACTACAGTACCTTAGTCTTGGAAGGTATTTGAACAGCGTGGTTGCCCCTGACTCAACAAAGAAGGAAAAGAAGCAAGATGAGCTGAGTTTAAAACAAAGCTGAGTTTTCTTAAAAGAAGAAGAAAACAAAAGAGGAAAGTATAACAGCGAGGCATATCCCACTGTTGCAAGAAAAAATATTTCGGCTACCATTGAAATGGTTATTCAAAACCTAGACATTAAAAAACAAAGCAGAGGCTAGGCTTTTGAAGAGAAAGATGATGGAGGTTCGAGTCTCACTGAGTCCTTAATGGCATAGTTTCTAGAACCATTTATAGCAGCTTTAGTTTAGGAATCTAAGATAATTTTCCAACAGGCGGAGGCAGGTTTCGTCTTTGTCCACAGCACCGTGGGGTTAGAGTACTTCAAGTATTGGCTTTGGGGATGTCATTTTGCCACTGTGCTGGGGGCTGTGATTGGCTTGTGTTCTATTTAATGTGGAAGTATAATTTGGACTCATGAACATTTTAGATTGAATAAATTCAACTTTAGGAGTTCTCATGGAGGCACACCACTCCAGTGGAAGGCAGCTCAGGCTGCATTTGCTGAAGAAATTTCAACTCTCCTGAGACCCTTCTGGATGGGATTAAAAAGAAAGAAGTTTGGGCTTCAAAGTCTTTGGCCTTGGGAATTGCTATGGACGTTAACTTATAAGAAATGAATTTGTTGAACTTTACATTTCTTCTTGTGGTTTCGATAATGGACAGTGATCATAATTAACCTTTTGTTTGTTAATATTCCTGATCTCAAAGGGTCTTTATATTTTCTTTTGATTTCTGTAGGACATATATGGAGCTATATTGAGATAGGAATTTAGCTTAGGATACAGCATAGACTTGGATTAAATTAAATTAAATTAACGTATCCGTCAGCTCTTGCTGTAATAATGTTGTATAATGAATTATTCCAAAACTCGGTGATTTGTAGCAATAAGGATTTATTCCTCTCATTCATGGGCCTGTAGGTAGCTGAGGCATTTCTGCTTTAGCTGCTGGTTGGCTAGATTTGGCTCCAGGTCGGGTTGAGGTTGGCTGCAAGGGACTTCACGGTCTTCCTGGGTGAAGTAGCTGTCATAGTCTTCTCATGACTCAGAGCAAAACCACCTCTTAAGGTCTTGTTTCAGAACTGGATACTGTTTCATCCACATTCTTTTGGCCAAACTCAACATCACTGGAGTGGGGAAATAAACTCTTCCTACTCTAGGACATTGCAAAGTCTTATTACAAGAGGCTGTGAAGAATTGAGAAGAATGGTATATCTGATTTACCACTAGTAATAGATTCTTGTTTTATTGCATTTGTCATTTCACTTTTAATCATTCAGAAATGCAGTAGAAAGTTTACTAACTTCCTTCAAGATTTTTCTATGGTTCCCACACACTCAGGCCCATTAACTTTGCATTAGGACTCACCCTCAAATTACTGAATTAGAATCTTCCTGGATAGGCTTCAGGAATTTGTATTTTTAATGATTTTGGTAGGTGATTTTAATGTACTGATTTCAGTAACTAGTCCACTTAACCCAGAAACCCATTTCCTATTGAATCAATTTTATTATCTACTTATTAATTATTACCTGATTGGAAAACAGTTTTTCCTTTGTCTTTGCAATTAAGACCTCTTACGATTCAATCAGCCCATCTTGCAATTTTCTGCCTTGTCCATGTTCTCGACCTTCAGAAAACCTTTCACCCAAGTGTTCCTACTAAATTCAGCTCCAGCCCAAACCATGTGTATCTTAAAGTTCATTTCAAAGGCTACCTTTTCAATTCGTGTTTTCTTATTTTGTGTTTCCGTATTAACTATCAGGTTCTGCCTTTTCTTAAAGGTGACTATAGATCTCTACCCCCAGATCAAAAGCATCTTAATGTCAAGAACATGCCTCATTTACCTTTGTGTCTTCTTGTTTTCAAAACTTACCTATAGCTTCCTTTGAGTGCCGTCCTCACCTGTGAAGTTTTCTCTTCACCGGCTCCCCATCCATCCTCTCTCCCTTCTATCTTGCTGATATTAAGACCCTGTAGGTGGCATCTTCAGGTTTGTGAGCCTTCCTTCTCCTGTTATTACTCCGTCTGCACAAACCCCTCACTTGCTCTTTGATTTTCACTATTTCAGCTCCAATTTTGCCATTTTTGTTTGTTCTAGTTCTTCACTAAGTATATTGCAGCAGGGCATATAGATGTTTCTCTTTGAAGCCTCTGGCTTTAGTCTTCCCTTGAGAGCTTTCTCTATATTATTTTGAAAAAAACGTATCTTGCATATGTCTACCCCTTGAAGGAGGGGAGGCCTTCCCACTCCAGTTTTGATCACTGGCTTTAATCATATTTAAAAATTCCTTCCCGATCCAACTGGAGAATTTTCTCATTGTGTATGTATTTGTGCCAAATTCGCCAGTTCTTGAGCAGTTAATTCATGATGTTTTCTTCTTAATGTGACTTGACATTGCCCATCTCTTACACTTTACATTTTACTACTTTCGTGTGCATAAATCTTAGTGATTTTAAAGGGCCACATTCTTCTTTTGGTAAGTACATGTAGGATTATTAGGAATATGGCTCTGATTCTATAGCGTTAGCAAAGGATTCTAAATTTTGGCTTTCCAAGATCGCTTTTGGATCACTCCTAGCCTTGTCACTTTGCACTGAGATGTAGTTTTAATCTCTTCCCCAAACCACAATTCTTGTTCTAAGTAAAGAAATTATCATTCCCCTAAATCTATTTCCTTCTCTTTCCCATTTTGCAGAAAAAAAATTGCAGGGGAGAGCATAGGCTTTCCCGATTTTTATGAAATTGGTCTTTTGAACAAGACAGTCTACAATCTTACTTTTTAATGTTTTTTTTTTTTTCATTCTCCTATAACCCCTTTTGAAACGTATTCAGTGGGGAAACCCTCCCCTGTCCCTGCCTTCGCATGACTTTCCTGATCTCTCTTAGGTAATAGAAAGTTCTCAGATTGCTTGAGTTGCAAACGAGGCTCAAACACAAAAATTAGAACGTCAGCTCTAAGAAGATTTTCTGTCAAGGTCTCTCCTTTTCCTCATTTGGGGCTTGGCTCGGGCTGGCAGCTAGCAGGGAACAGGAGTGTGGTTGGCTTCTTTTCTGCGTTTCTGCACCCCACTTCTCCTTTCCAGTTGGCCAGCTAGGTGCTGACTCCTCCTAAGGTCAGAGTGGTGAGAGAGGAGGGTGGGAAGGGGAGAGGAAGGGTCTGACTTGAACTAGTACTGTCTTAAGGTGGTTTCTCACTTTTTGGTACTTAAAGCTGATTCTTTCTCTGTAGGGTGATATTAAAGTTTATTTTAGAGATTGCCACCCTGGAGACCTTACTCCGTAGTTCTTTTGACTGAGGCACATACACTTCCTGCCCCACTGGTGAGCCCTTTACAGTCCCTAGAAATTTAACATTTATTCCCAGCATTCTGTGGGGGTCCCTCTGCCCCTTTAGGTAGTGTTATTGGGCAAGACCCAAGACACCGTCAGGCTGGTGTTTTCTCATGTGTGGTCTCAGCTGTTAGTGCCAGCCAATCCGTTCGGCTGCCTAGGTCACTGCAGGCTGCTTAGTCCCCTCCTGCATGCGTCAGACACCAGCCCTCTGCTTTCAACTACAGGGAGCACATTCGAGCCAGTATCTGTTTATTGGTTGGACAACTCAAGTGTGGAATAAAATTCCTTTTTCTCTGAGGATTGTCTGGGGGACAAGGCCAAAATAGGGTTCTGTTAAGAAGGAGGCACAAACAAAGTCAGGGCTCAGGAGATGGAGTTCTCCCCATCCCGCTTTATTTGTTGTGGCTTACAGCAGTCTCCTTGCTCCCCCAGGTTGTGGCAAGGCTTGTCCTCAGTTCCTTACCATCGATTTGTCTGCAAAGCAGCTCTTGCAGCATCCCTTGAGCATCCTGCTCTCTTTGCTTCTCCCTTGCGGCCAAGCCAGTCTAGTCCCAGCAGGCATCTCTCAATCACAGGCGAGGTTCACTTGATTTCTCACAATTACTATGTGAAAGGTAGCCATGGGAAAACTGACACAAAAATGTTTACTGTCCTGTTCTCTATCTGAAAGCATCTCGACTCATGGTTCTGAGCTCCTTATACCAGGTTGCCATCTGATGCTGACCAGGTCCCCACAGACACTGGTCTGGGTCTTTGGCTCTCAGCACATGTGAACAGATTCATTGAGAACCTAAGAACCCTCAAAACCATATAGAACAGGCACGCCTTGTTGTATTGAGTGTTCTACAAATTGAAGGCAAGACCTTTCTTTCACCAGCAAAAAGATTGCGACTTGCTTCGTTGTGGTGGTCTGGAGCCAAACCTGCAGTATCTCTGAGGTAGGCCTGTATTTGACATTTTCTTCCTGGCTTTGCAACACTAACCCTTCTTTGTGGGCTAGGCAAAGACTCAGTTTAAATTTTTTTTTTTCCAGTCAAAGAGCACATCTTCGTTGCTTTCAAGCTGCCACCCTCCAGTGATTTAAGATTTCACCATTCTAAACAAAACTCCAGTTGCTGGGGAACCTTCTCTCATCACATGAGTAGTGGTGCAAACACACCCAAGTGTACACCTACACACAGCAGCCTCACACCCCCTGTGCCTGTGTGCTTGCCCAGCTTTGCTCATGACAATCAGATGGAACCCAAGGGGGTCAGCTTTCTGGAGACACCTTTCCCCTCATCCCGTAGGTTAAAGCGCCCTGTTTCACATGGCTGTGAGAACTCTAGGCTCATTCACACTCCTTCTGAGGTCCCTGGGTGGACCCTTTTCTCTGAGTCCAGTAGAGATGAGAGACTTGCAGCTCTTGTCAAAAAGTATCTTCAGTTAAGAAATAAACAAAACCCCTTTATTTCTTCCTTGAACAAAATTGCTCTTCTTTTTAGATCTCTTCCTGAAATACTATTCAAACAGACAGCCTCAATGAGAAATGAGGAGTCATGTACCAGGCAAGACATAATCAGAAGCAAGGGGAAACAGAGTGAGTGGTTTTTCAATTGCATTAGACCAACAATTTTGGTTGTGAGCAAAGTATGCTTTTCCCCTCCCTGAAAGGAGACAGAATGTCAAATACAAGTTGTAATTGGGGCTATGTGATTTACATACAGATTAATCCATTATTCGTCTAAGTGAGAATCTTGATTCAGCAAGATGATATTTATCTTTCGATTGCTTTGCTCACATAATCCAAGTGAGTTTGTAACTTTAATTGTATTGCATGTTCTAGAAATATTGCTCATGATTACACTCTGTTTGAAATAATTAGGTGGTAATTAGCATTATAAGTTTCTTTAAAAAAAAATACTATCATTACAGAGATTGCTAAATGAATTACCTGGCACTAGGGACTAGATTTTCTTGGCATAAATACCTTTCTTCACAGAAGGGGCAGTGATATTCAAAGGCATTCTTAGAGAGAGCCTGTATTAGGTTGAAATCACTCCTATAACAGGTTACCATAAATTTAGTGGCTTAAAACAAAACAAATTTATTATCTCACAGTTACTGTAGACAGAAGTCTGGCAGACTTGATTGGGTCCGGTTTGGAGATCTGACAGCCCAAAATCAGGGTGTCGGCAGGGCTGCATTCCCTCTGGAAGTGCTAGGAAATAATCCATTTTCTTGCGTGTTCAGTTGCTGGCGGAATTCAGTTCTTTCTTGTTGTAGGACTTAGCTTCCTGTTTCCTTGCTGGCTGTCAGCTGACATTGTTTGGAAGATAGGGTTTCTGTGACAGGCAAATCAAAGTTCTGAGAACACTGGCAAGAAAGTCTCTTAAGTTAGAGATTTGAGGTGCTGCAACATGAATGATTCCCCACATTCATAATGGCAAAAATTCAAAAATTCCAAGTACAAGCTACCTTGCATGAGGGATATCTATAGGAAATGTACAAACTCATGACTCTAATTATAATATGCAAATGTTGTTTAATTTGGACCAGATCTTCTTAAATGCAACAGAAGCCCTCATCACCAACCTCCCCTTAACCCACTTGCTGTATTAACCATTCCTCTGTAAAACTCAGGACAGATGACCTCACAGTGTCTGTGACTGAAGGCGAGTGGGCTGCCCTCTGAGACAGTGCACACTTCTGCCCTCACCAACAGAGTTGAATGCTCTGGAGTCAGCTCTGCCCCACTCTGCTGAGAAGTCCATCAATAATTGCAGTTCTCAGTGCTTTCCTCAGTGAATATTCCTCCTGTAATCTCTAAGTTTAGGGGAGAATAGATGTGGAGTCCCCTTAAAAAATTTTAATATGCTCAGTTATCTACTTCTATGCCCCCTTAAACTAATATTCTCTCTCTCGAATATTAATTTTAAATTATTAAAATGAG
Source organism: Rousettus aegyptiacus (assembly GCF_014176215.1). Classification (NCBI taxonomy): domain Eukaryota; kingdom Metazoa; phylum Chordata; class Mammalia; order Chiroptera; family Pteropodidae; genus Rousettus; species Rousettus aegyptiacus. The sequence goes on from NW_023416308.1 coordinate 101,844,569, forward strand.
GGCATCATTGCGCAGTATAACAGAGAATTAAAAAGTAGTATCTCCGTCGAATTCCAGTTGTTAAAAATAGCATCGATGTGGTTTGGTATCACTATCAGTTTAGAACTTTGTCTTTTCATATTTCAATGGTTCCATTAGCCATGATTGTCAGCAACTGGCCCGTTTTTATATTATAAGGCCCTAGGGTTGCGGAGGCAAAAGCAACCTCTATCCATCTTTTCTAATTTGCTTCAGTAGATGCAATATGAAAAAAGCAAGCATTAAGGAAAGATCTCTTCTTCCTTTTTAGTTTCCCTCTCTGGAGCCAAGTTAAAATGGAATAGAGTCATTAAAAGGTTATCTAGTGTAACAAGCTCCCCGCCAAAGGCAGAGCAGTAGGTTCTATTCCTCTGTGGGTTGTTTATGAAGTAGCTCATGGCTGACAATCAGTGAACTAAATCCTTCGACAAGGAGAGATTTACAAGGACTTGTCTACAGAGACGAAATGTTTCTACAGACTTGAGCAGAGCTGGGACTAGGGATTAACAGTCCTGCATATAAATATAGCCCCACAGCTTTGGGAGTCCACAGCTGGGAGTTTTCAATAGCCACTCTGTATAAATATGCCTATGGAATGAGTTCTAAATACTGACTATGTGCTATGTATAGGATTCATATTTCTTCCAGGATCTATAGATAGGGTAAAAAAGGTGTTTTTCAGACACACATTGCAACTGTGGGGCTCATTTTCTTGATGTCTTAGGAAGCTACAGTGCTTAAACCACTCCTCTGTCACCAAGGAAGGAGCTCCTCACTTTAAGTTTTCACCCCAATTTCCTTTCTTCTAGTTCTCTGTGCATTGTCTTTTGTAACAGGTGTCTCTTGGCAAGTTTATTAGATATTAGGAGTGGGTGCACTGTGCTCATGGACATTTACTATGGTCTGAATATTTGTGTCCCCCACAAATTCATATTTTAAAATTGTAATGTCTAATGTGATGGTTTTAGGAGGTGGGCATTTGGGAGGTGCTAAGGTCATAAGAGTGAAGCCTTCATGAATAGAATAAGTTCCTATAAAACATATCCTACAAAGCTCCCTAGCCCATTCTGCCACATGAAGACCAGTGGGAAGTTCGCAACCAGAAAAAGAGCCCTTACCTGACCATGCTCATACCTTTATCTTGAACTTCTAGCCTCCAGAACTGTGAGCAATAAATTTCTGCTGTTGATAAGCTACCCAGTCTGTGGTATCTGGTTATAGCAGTCCAAATGGACTCAAACAACATTCAATAACTCCTAACATTAAAATGTTAATTTTGTTACGTCAAAATGAAAGTGAATCGATGATCAGAGATAAATTGCCCCAGGGATGTAAATGCAAAGAAGGATACAGCTTGAGTGCACATTAAAGATCATCCAGGCCATCTCTATCATTTTGTAAATGAGAAAACTAAGGCCTACAGAAGGTAAATGACTTGCTCATGGACACATGGGGAATATATTTAACTTTCTGTGCCTTGTTGTCCTAATCTGCAAATGGAGACAGTGGGCTGGCTTGTTTATTGAATTTTTAAACACATGCGAACCACTTAGAACAATCCCTGGGATGTAGTAAACATTCATGCAGTGTTAGCTGCTGGTAGTATTACTACCACTGTCATGGCTACCCTACCACTACTGCTGCTACCACTGTTATGACCTCAGCCTACTTCCCCCATCTCCATGTGATCTGTGAGCAAATAAAAAAAATTAAAGAGAAGAACCACTTTAGCGTTTGTATCTGAATAATATACATGAGTACGGTATGTGCGTGTGTGTTTGTATATTTTGCAGGTGTTTAAATCTATTGCGTGTATATCATTTGTATAAAACTATCAAATTAGATCATCCAATTTTTTCCTGAACTCATGAGGAACTGGTCCCATTTCATCATTCTCAAGTTGCTGATTTGCATATATCAGAATCTGTCTTGAATTCGCGTGTGACTTTGTGGGGTATATTACTGGGGCATATCTGCGAGATGTCAGTTCCTATTTTTTTCAGTAAGTTGAATAATAAAGCGGACTGAATTTTTATTTTGTCTATGTACTCAAAATGTAACACATATGTAGTAGGCATGAAATACAAACTTCCATATACTAGTTACTCTCTGAATGTGTTTCCTTGGGACAGGTATGAAACTGGTTGAGTAAATCCTCTACTTGCTGATTCAGTGTCTCCTGCCATAGTGAATTTAGAAATGGGTTGACATAAAGAAAAAGACTGAAGGCTTATACCAATCTCACTGTGTTCTAAAGAGCTTCAACTCATGGTCCTGCAAAAAAATACCTGTTAAGAGAACGTTTCTAGTAGCTCTGTTATTAATCACAAAACTTGGAAAACATTCTAAATGGCCATTGAGAAGAAAATGGAAAAACAAATTGTAATTTTTCTACAAGAAGGTATTACATAGCAGTAAAAACGAATGAATTATAGCAATATGCAGCAATTTAAATGAAAGTTGGTAATGATTAAAACCCACAAATTTCAAAAGATAACGTATAGTACAGCCTGCTTCTTGTATTGCTTAAGAATATCATGTATGTGATAAAACTCTCTCTATATAACATATGTACATTTATATATTTCCAAGAAGTAAGTGAATAAGTTAAAATAAAAAAAGACCATGCATTGTCCAAGGGCATTATTGTGTTATGATTAATCCAAGTCTAGGTACCTGAGGTCCAAAGAAAGAAAAAAATAACTCTTTCAAAAAGAACTATCTCATGGAGCCATTGTTTTGCAGGAAATAAGACTTCAGCATGCAGTGCATACTGAGCAAAAACCACAGAGTGTGACTTGGAGTGGGAACCTGTTATTTAAAATTCCTTAAAATGTTTTTTTGTTTTGTTTGACAAAAAAAAAAAATCTGTCTTCTGTAGCCTTTTTTACTGTTATTTTTGGCCAAGTTGTTTCTATTTGTATTCTAGTCCATGGGGCATTTCTAGGACTTTGTTTAAAAGAAATAAAATCTGGGCGCATCTCCATTCCCTCAAGTCCTGCTGAAGCCCATAGTAGAAAAATGGCAACTCATTCTGAGGTCTCATCCTTCAAATACATGGAAAAAAGCCCAGTTAATCCTTTATTCCACTTACTCCTTTAATCTCTGCTGTGTGTTTCCTTGCTCCAGTGTGTAAAGAGGGGATGCATCCCAGAGCAAGGAGAGGCCGATGGAAGATGCAGAGCTCAGCCCCGTGAGCCCCCTGAGAGCAGCCCGGCATGTTTGAAGCATCTGTCTGGGTTTCTCCTCTCCCTAAATGCCTGGCCTTTGTTGATTTTCAAGTCGCATGGCTGCTGCTGAATAGTAATCAGGAGCAAAGCTGCATATCATAAAGTGCAAAGGTGGGCTCACAGGAGAGGGCTAGGACTCACAGGCTATTTTCTTTCTTTTCCTTTTATCTCTTCTGATGACAATAAAGACATACTTGTGAGATGCGCTTAGAGTTTTGCGCCATCTCCAATGTGTTGAATGGGAATTTTCCAACTTGCAAAACTTTTTTCTTCAGGTCTGATGTTGAGAAATGTGAATGGATGTCTCTTTTCTCTCTGCAAAGTTGAGAGAAAATGACCCTCCAAAGGCACAGGAGAAAATTTAGCCAGTACTTCGCAAACATTTCTGCTGGCACCCTCTTAGCAGCAAAGAACAGTGAACTTGTTTCCAGGTTTCTGACAGTGTGGTCCAAAGTGGACTGCTATCAGTTATGTAGGTTCCGGAAGTGTTAAGTTTTATCTTAACTAATGCAAACTAGACATTCCACTCAGTAATGTACCTTTTTGTTTTAATAGAAAAACATTTTTTACTGCCCAAATTGTCAAAACAAAGCTTTTAGCAGGTGTTTATCCTACGGCTTCTGGGAACTCTGGGACATATCACTACATGTTGCCAGGGGTAGTCATTCCTCAGTTTGAAAAGCACAGAGTTAGATGGTATTAGAAAGGTGCAGTGTTTTCTTTCCTTATGTCAGCTTGCTTCACAAAGTTAATTTTTGAAAAGTAAATTGATTAATTCAATTTCAGTTGATTAATTCCTTAATAATTATTTGTCTAAGCTTCAAATCAAAGCACAACTGTATAATCAGTAGTAAGTGGCTAATTATTACTTTGTTGCATGGATGAGATAGAAAACAGACTACATTCTGTTATATAGAAAATTGTTAGCATATTTTTTTTGTCAGAATAGCCTTAAATTTATTTTTTGGAGCTGTAAGAGAAGTATAAATAAATAAAGAGAAGTATAAATAAATAAAAACACATAAAAGCATTAAATAATAGAGCAATTACAACAATGATATATGACTAGGATATATATGACCGAATTAATAATCTAAGAGCCTCATTAAAATTGATGGTCTGCCTTCCTTTTTTCCGCATCTCTTTTCACTTTTCTCTTTGTTATTAAAATTATCTAGGAAGGTAGTTATACTACTTTCTATTTGCATAGAGTTCCCAAATTTGTATAATTAGCTGTCACCTCTCTCCTGAGTCCCAGAGTGGCATATTTCACTTAAATATCTTTAAGATGTTTAAGAAATATCTTGAACTTAATATAGCCAAAGCAGAGCTCTGTTCCCCATTTCAGTAAATGGCACCACAAACTTCCCAGTTACCACAACCCCAGATCAGATATTATTTTTATTTTTTTTTCCTCCTCACTCTACTCAATATGGAAATCATCAGCAATTCTCTTAGCTTTCTCTACAAAACATGGGCAGAATCTGTTCGTATCTCCCCATCTCCATTGCTACCACCCTGGTCTAAGAGACCCAGTTTTTCTCTTGGACTCTATCCTGACTTGCACTATTGGCTCCTCATCAGCTCCCATTCCCCCAGCAGCCGGTGTGAATTCTCCAGAGTATAAATTAAATGAAGTCACACCATTGCTCAAAGCCCTCGGTGGGAGCCCACTGCACTTGCGTAACCTGCGTAATCTCTCTTCTCTAGCCGTGCCTCCCACTCTTAACCCCCTTCCCTGACCCTTTCCCCCTGTTCGTTGTGCTTTAGTTCCAGTGGTTTTGTTTCTGAAAGTCTTGTTTCTGTAGTTGAGACTTTGCACTTGCTGCTTGCCTTGCCTTGACTGGATGCTTCTGGATTTTTCAATAGTCAGGTCCTTTCTATCACTTGGGCTCAGCTCAACTGTCACGTCCTTAGAGACACCTTTTCTGAGCAGTCTATTTAAAGCAGCCCCATTCCCTGTGTCACTCTTAAAGCATTACCCAGCTTTTTATTCTCAGTATTTTTCAATTTCTGGAATTTTCTGATATTTGTTTATTTCCAGACTACAGTGTAGGCTTCATCAGTGAAGGGAACCTCTCTTTGTTATTCAATATTGTATCACCCAGCTCACTAAATACAGAGTATTTGTGAGTGCCTGGACAACCCTCCACTGACTGCATTCGATTCTCATAACACTCTCTGAGGTAGACACTGTTACTGCCTCTTTCTAGGGGTCAGTGTCTTAATTATTGGTGTGTCTTTAGGGTTTTTTAACAGATCCATCATACATGTTTGTTGGAGAATGCACGATTCTCATTTTACAGATAAGGAAGTCTCACAGTTTATAGAAGCCAAGTGACCTTCCTAATGTCATAAAGTATGTAATAGCACAATTGGGCCTCAGACATACGCCTTTAGTCTCTTGGCCCCTAGCTGTTTCTATTTCCATTCTAACTTCTTGTTTCCTTAATGGAAGTTACCTTAGTAAGAAATTCTAGAATAAAAATTTAGATGGTTTAACTTCTAAGATGGTACCTACCCCACCCATAATAACTGATGGAAAGCAGAATCTTTATTTAGGTGCTCAGAAATTGAATCAGTTTGTTTTTAAACATGCAACTAACCTATTTTTATTAAACTCTTTGATTTTCTTATTTTCAGATGGTTCTAATATGGGCTTCATTTAATGTTCTAGTGGGAAACGTTGGCGTAATAAGGTTGGAAATGTCATTTTGAAACATCTGCTATTGACCTTGCCTAGTTTTCTTTTCCTTGGTTCTCTCTACCTAACCAGATCGTAGTTATCCTTTACTCAGTAAATAGCAAGCTTTTTTTGAGGGCAAGACTTTGTCTTTGTCTTGGTGATGATATTGAATAGAGATTATCCAGCCACTCCTTGGCTTACCATTTTTTGAGCTCAAGTTCAGGCTCTGTTGCTTGGTAAATATATGACCCTGGAAAAATCTCTGTCTCAGTTTTCTCATCTGCTAAAAGGATTGTTAGAAGAATTAAATAGATTGCATAATAAACCCCTGGTTCTGTATGTAGCATATTGTGAGTGTTCAAAAGAGTTAGCCGTTATTGTTTTCCATCTTTTATTTCTACTTAAGTACAAAACCCAGCATATAATAGGCACTTAAAAATATTGGTTAAATTAATCCAGGGGCCATGTTATCCTCTGAATCTTTGACAAATTTTAAATAGGTTTATTCCTTTCATCAGTTTCCTTAGAATAGAATCAAGAATTATACCTATTGCTTCTCCTAACGTTTGTCATACATTGCTTAACCAAACCCAATTTCTGTCCTGGAGTTATTTGACAGAATTTATAAATATATGGATTCTTTCAACCTAAATTATTGTTAATGTGAAAAAGTGTATTGTTGGGAAGGCCTCTACTTTCCGCTTTGACTTTAAATTGTCCAAGTCTCATTTATGGGGCCGTGAAGACAGTCCTTCTAGAAGCTGGTCTTTTTTTCTCAGGGCAAATTACCCACTGTTATTCTCTCTCTGGAGCATCTACCTCTCGCTCATAACATGCTGTTACCTTGTTTCCCTTGTTGATGGAAACATGTCATTTTTCAGTATTGCCTTTAAGCTGAGAAATTCAAAGGTACACATGGATTTTAGGAGTCAGGGGGACGTGTGCCATCTGCTGCCTTCTTTTGGGCTTGTTGCTGCCGAAGGGGAAGCCCAGCATGTTTTCTGTTTGCCAATTATAATGGAAGCGACTGGGGAGTCTTTAGAAAGGAATAAAGTTATCATTTTATGGGCATATGTTGTTCACACAGATAGTCTACATTTTTAAGTCATCGCTTTCAGTATTGTATTTGAATAAGGCAGAGATATTGATATGACACTAATCTTGACAAGAGAAAATATGACTTTGCTATCTAAGATGTTCATCTAAAAAATATTAAAAAACGTAGGAAATGTAAATGAATCAACAGTGAGTACTCTGTCGTACAAATCCCTATGTTTCTAACCTGCCTCTGTCAGTGTCTGGTCGCTACATTGTATAGAGCAGCGGTTCCCAACCTTTTTGACACCAGGGGATGGTGCTTTTATGAGAACCTAATGCCTGAGGATCTGAAGTGGAGCATAGGTGGTAATTGCAGCGTGGAGGAGTGGCTGGCTGCAAATACGGATGAAGCTCTACTGGTTGCCCACTGCTCATCTCCTTCTATGTGGTCCGGTTCCTAAGAGGCCACAGACCAGTACCAGCTTGTGGCCCGGAGGCTGGGGACCCCTGGTATAGAGTTCTTTTTTCTTAACAGTCACAGGCTCTGTGGGAAGATAGCTTCTCTTTTTAGTTAGATGATAGAACAAGAGTTGCATCAAATATCAGAAGAATGATACTGAGTAATCAAGGCGTTAAAAATGTGAACAGTGATATCAGGTACACTGGAACACATCCACTCTCCATCTTTCCACAAGACGCTGCTCATTCCTAGATACTAGGCCACTCTCTGGCCCCCCTCACGCCTCTGGTTCTGGAAGTCGAGAGGTGCGCTTACAAAGATTCAGGTGCGCTGAAGTTCCAAACTCGTTTATGCTGTTGTAGTTGTGCTGTAATATGTAATTTAAGATATGTAAACCAACAAAATATGATTAAGAAAGGGGTTATTGTTTCTGTGAAAAAAGGCTGGATCATTTGAACATCATTGATAAAGATGAGTTGATAGTAAGAAAATTGCTGTTGAATTAGATGTAAGTCGACTTTAAGGATTAGGAAAAAAATTAAAAAGATACCGTGCTTTGATTTCTTTGCAAGTGTCTTCAACTTCTTGCTTTACTTTAAAGAAATCAAAACTGTAAGTTTTAGGTGTTGTATTATGGTTATTTGTTGATCAAGAAATAAGAAAAAGTAATCTAGGTTTTCACATGTTCAAAGGACCACTTTGTGCCTAGAATACAAAGATTAGGGGATGACCATACATTTATACATTCTAAGTTAAAATAAAATGCCAAAGGTTTATATGTGTATTTAGAGTTCTCTCGATTGGCTTACATTTGGTCCTGTCCAGAATGTCCCTGCTTAGAAAATATCCCGGGGTTCAGAGAGCCCATACATTTATTTCTACTTCGAGTGTACAGGATTCACATGTAAAAAATACTCTCATTTTTATTGGTCTAATACTGTGCTGTGGCTTGTTGCCAGTAATCCCTTCTCGCCTTGGTAGGATCGGATGGCCTGCAGGGTTCACTTTACCCTAGCTTTCCAAATAATTGACTGTCTACAGGTAGCAACTAAGCTAGATGAGAAGGCTTTCACTCTGATCACAGTCACCATGGGCTTGAGGTAAAAGAAGTATCAGAGTAAAAGCCTTCTCATCTGGCTTGGCTGGTACCTGCAGATAGTGACAAAGAGAGATGTGAGCTGTCCAGGGTTGAATACTTCCTTTCCCAAGGCTTCAGTTTCCTTTTCTTTGAAATAAAAGGGTTAGCCTGAACAAAACTTTATGTTTTTTCTAATTCTTATATTTTATATTTCTTCATTTCAAATTGGAAAAATAACGGCCCTTTTTATCGTGTTGCCTGTTGGATGGCTCTGTCATTCCTTGTACTTTTATCAACTATATATTTTTCTGAGCACTGTATTGACCCTATCACATTTATTTGTCTTCCATTCTGATATCTTGTTAAAACATCCAAGGCGCCTTTGTCTGGAGGAGAAATCCAGGTTTGGTTCAATGGGACTTATACACATATAAGAGCATGTTACTTACTCCCTTGCTTAAGATCCTTCAAGAGCTCACCATTCAATAGAGGATATCATCCACTTTCCTTAATATGCATCTGAATTTATCCAGTCAGGCTTCCACATAGCACCCCAACCTGACTGTATGCATGTCTATTACTTAGTTAGCTTGTTTTCTCCCAACCCAAAGCACTCTTTCATGCCTCCAAGACTTTTCTCATGCTGCTTCCTCTGTCTAGAGTAGTCTTCATCTGTTCCCCGCCGCCCCCCCCCCCACCCCTGCCCTGCCCCAGGTTAAGTTCTTCATGTTCTTAAAGATTAAATTCTCATGCTTTCTCTTTCAGGAAGCCTTACCTGATTTCCCCAGGCCAAACATGACACTCTTTTATGTCCTCCTTAGAGAGCTAAAGTTACTTCCAATATTTTGTAATATTCCATTACTTACATTAAACTGTAAGCTCCTTGAAGAAAAGGACTGTATCTCATTTATCCTCATGCACAGTTTTCAGTATGAAGAAGAATTTGATCAAATGTACTGTTGCAAACATGGAAGTGAGAAAGGAGATATCCAGACTACCAAGCTCAAGACCTTCCTTTTACACATGAATCAACTGGCACCCAGAGTAGCTCACAGCTTTGCCCAAACTTCTGTTATTAGCATTGGAAGCTACGATTTGCCTTGCTATGTCTTGACATTAGCCTCCCTCCCTGGGATCCCCAAATTCAAGAGTGTCTACCTCACAAATTTACAGGAAAATTTATTTAGTGAACAAGAGATAAAAACTGGTATTATGCAAGAGTGTTGGAATGTTTCTACCCTAGCTGAGATTTGAAAAATGAATGTGGGCAGTAAGCCTTTCCCCCAGTTATCTAAGTAAGCATCCTGATGCCCACATCCTACAGCAGCCATCATGGGCCACTGTTGAGAGATACTTGATGTTTCTCTTCAGGTTCTCACACAGTGATAACCTTCTCTTCTTATGGAGGCTTGAATCTTTGTGATATACAGGCATACCTCATTTCATTGTGCTTTTCTTCATTGTACTTTACAAATGTTACATTTTTTTTAATAAATCAAAGGCAAGACTTTCTACTAGCAAAGAGATTACAACTTGCTTTATTGTGACACTTGCTTTATTGAGGCGATCTGGAACCAAACCTACAATATCTCTGAGGTAGATCTGTATAGCCAATTATATCACTTGAGTGCCTTCATCTGGATCAAAATTCTGCTGGATTATCAGATAACCTCAAGGTTACATCACGCTTAAGGATTCTATCTCTGACTATCCAACTGCACCCTAATTCTAAATGGAAAATTTTAAAAGATTTCAGTAGCAAGGAAAACAGGATATGATTGAGCAGATAATCATTATAAAGGCACTACTCAAAAGGAAATGAGGGAAAAAGGAGGATGGGCAAAGCTAGTTTAAGAAACCTAGTCCTTAAAGGCAAGTGTCACTCCAAGCTTGATGTCCATAAAAGTTAGGGATAATTTATTACCCAAACTAGGACCTTTGTGAGACTGGAAAAGAGGGCTGTTGATAGCAGCACAAGCATGAACCAGATGGCCCTGGCAAAATCATGCGCCCAGATTCCTAACCTGTAGAAACCGGCAGAATCAAATGGTGGTGTTTTAAGCCTTTAAGTTTTGGAATAATTTCTTAAAGAACAATGGATAAATAATACAGTGTCCTATCTTTCCAGTGTCCTATCCACAAGGTCAGTGTCACCCATGATCTTGCTTTCTTATCTTTTAGCCCTAGGTGGTAGACAGGTCATCAAGGTTACACAGCTTAGTTAAAATATCTAAGACTAAAATTTAGTCTTCTTAATCTTAGACTCGGTTTTGATTTTTTATCCTATAATTTGTATGCAGCATTCTAGTAGTTTTATTGAACCTTTTTTTAAGTATTTGAACTAATTCAAAACTATTGCTTGGGAAACAAAGCAAAACACTCTTTGCCCCATTTCCTCCCACAATGTATCTGCCTGTATCTTAAGATTTTAACATCCTTATTGACATACTATTGATGATGTCTACATTTGAGAACTTATGCATCTCCTTTCAATCAGCAACACAGGGCACTTGCATTGAAGGACTGTCATGTAAACTTGACTGTTACACATAGCTTGACAGAACTCCTACAGAGAAAATTGGTATTCCAATTTTAGAGATAGTTGAAGCATTTATTTTACCAGATTTTCTAGGCCTTATTGTGGTATCAGAACACACAATGAGTTAGCCACCTACTGGAATTCATTACTCTGATTCTCTGTAGAAATGCCTTGATAGAGCTACAATTTAAAATTATTCCCTAAACTTCGAAGTAAGGAATGGTTATAAATAGAACTACATCTATGAAGATTCTGTTAAGTTGTTATCAATGACACCATCATTTTGTTGTTGTTTATCATCAGTTTGTTCTGTTCCATGTTTTTTCATTATGATAAATTCAATTTGAAGGTATGAAATCGACGTGTCGTCCTGGTCAACGTTCCTTCCATAAACAATAAGAAACATGTAACAAATTACTTTCCCATTTTGCTATGCTTGCTAGGAAGCAGCTGTTGTACGATGAATTACAGTAGCTACCCTTAGCTGAAGTTTGCACAGTATTTCTTTTTGGATCCATATGTTATTACTTGCCATTCAATTTTTTAAAAATTATTAAAAAAGTTTTTTTTATGGTGACATTGGTTAATGAAATTCAGTAGGTTTCAGCTGTACACTTTAACAATAAAGCATATATATATGTATATTTACACTGTGTGTTTACCTCCCATAATTAGATTTTTTTCTGTCACCACATATTTGATCCCTTTTCCTGTCTACCTCCCTCCTCTCTCCACCCACTTCAGTTAATTTTCTTTTAATCTTTTTTTGTGGTTTTGTTGTTTTAGTACCTTTGCATTTTAAACTATGACAAATTTTGAAGTAGGTAGTAAAATGGTGCTTCTTAAACCTTTGAGAAAAGGTTTTATTACATTAAACGGGGACCATTCATTCATTCATTCATTCATTTTCACTTGCATAGTGAAAATCCAGGCATAGGAGACTGAAAAAATGTCCTTTGTTAATTTTATAACTTAAGAGGTAGGGGTTCCTTATCTGCTTTCATTTATGTTGTTGAATAACACCTTGCGGTTGGGGAGAAGGCATGGGATCCTGCAGCTGCCACGCAGAGCTGAAGGCAGAAGTGAGCAAAGCGAGGTGGTGGCAGCAGAGGGGTGTCAAACTTTTGCACGGGGTGGCGGGTGGGATCGGTCCTTCTGGAGGAAAGCACGATGGAGCTACCGTGTGCAGTCCTGAGCGTTCTTGCTGCTAGGATGGGGTCCAGGCGGTGTTTGCAGCAGAGAAGCCCATTCCTTGGTCGGCATTGCTCCTGCTTGAGTAGCATCTTCAGCCATTTCTCTTACCCTGTCAGAGATTCTAGGAGCCACCTAGTATCCTTAACAAATGCCTTTTTGTGTGTGTGTGTGATTAAACTTATTCCATAGATTTTATGTTGTGTAGCTGAGTAAGAAACCCGACCTTCAGAGCCTTACAAACATAGATGGCTTTAGGGGCTAGTCGAATAACAAAACATGACTCACGTAGATCAGTGTAAAAGCACCAAGGAACACATAATGTGGGTAGAAGAAAAATGCATGTCCGTCCTAAAGGCCTTCAAATCCAACTTTTCCAGAACATTCGCTTTACCGAAACTAGCTTGGTTGCATCCGTTCTCTAAATTATGGGGCTACCAGTTTGTGACTTTCGACACTCAAATTTAACAAAGTTGAGGTTTTAACTTTTTTTTTTTTTAAGATATTTGACTGAATTTACATAATCCCTTGCTCATCTTTTATGAAGTTAGCATTTTCCACCTCTATATTTTGCCATCTTGGCAACGTGACCTGTGACTCCGTGGACGCTCTGGAGCATCTAAGAGATTAGCTAGTACTGACTTTCCTTATGACGAAGCTAATCACGATCCCAAGTAAGAGGAAAAGAGTCATCGCCGATGCCGTCAGCCAGTAGCAGCACTTTCTGCGGCAAATCCTTGTCTGTGTCACAGAGAGCGGGCTCCCAGGAAAACTCTGTGTTCCCAGCGTCTCAAATATTAAGTATATTTTAATGTCTCAAATAGTTCCCAACTTGCAGCTTCTTTTAAAAGAGCCACAAAATGGAGAACCTAGCTAACTTTTCTAATTCTAGGATATAGCAGAAATGAGGGTTCTGTTGCAAGTGATGTGCCTGAAAATTGCATCTGGAAGCATGGTTCTTAGGGGGTCTGTTGACCACTTTTCAAAGCGGCAGATTTCTGGGATGATGCTCAGGGGAAACCATCATTTATTTCATCTTGCCCTTAAGAGTGAGTTAGCCATAGTCCCTTAAAGAGTGAGATTCGGCACCTAGTAGCTTTCTTTGTGTTTCATCTAGACAGACTCAGCGCTTTATGCCAACATTTTCTTTGCAGTTTGAAAACTGTATTTGGATGGCATTCTGTTTAGTGATTCATGTGTACATTGCCTCATTCCTTCTCATTGGAACACCACATCTACGGGCCTCATTAGCTCTAATAGACCTTTTAGCTCTCTCAGGGTTATATGGTTTCAAAGTATTACAAACTCATTCATGTCACTCTAATTTAAACATGATGTTATTACTGTATCTATTTTATAAACTACCCTTCTGCTTCCTTTTCTGCGTATCGGATGAATGAGAAGTAGAAGAGAGCATTCCAATCAACTTTGGAGCTAAAAACTCTGGGTAATTGCATTTGACAAATGTTGAAACCTCAGCTCCCAAATACTTGCAACGCTTTCCTTACTGACACCAGCAATAATGTAAATGTCATGGTGCTAATGAAGGGTTTTTACCACAGGCCTTTGAACGTGATCCAAATAGTCATCATCAGGCATAAACCATTCAAATTTCTTGGTATTGCTTTATCCTTCAACTCAAGTCAGGCCTGCAGTTTGTCAGGATGACAAAGATGTGTTTCTTCTAGACATAAGTCTCAGAATCTTTGAGCAAAGGCCCCCCCCCAAAAAAAAAAAAGAGTCATGGAGAAAGTGTGGAAATGAAATGAGATGATAATGATTGTCTATATAAGAAAATGACTTCAATCATTATGTGTTTGGTTTTTTTAGCTCCCACAGATACAAGGGAGAGAGATGGCCATCTGGGGTATCATTGCTGAACAGGAAGGTGTTATCTTGGAGCTATAGATAAGCAGAGATGAGAGAAAGCTTAGAGATGATCTTGTCCCGGCCTCTTGATTGGCAGACAGGGCAGTGTGGTTCAGAAAATGGTAGTGTCTTGCTTGGGAAGGGTGTGAGGAAGGAAGAAGTTGACAGAGAAACAGTTTCTCCATAACAGAGCTCTGAGCTTCTTGTAAGGGAATAACAACTAAGTGAAAGTAAATACCCTTAGTGAAGGATATTAATCAGCAGTGGCATAAATGTAGTCAAATAATAATTTTTGAACTAGTTCTTGATTTATGTCCTTCCTTTTCTCCCTTCTTTTCCCTCCTTCTTTCCTTTCCTTCTTTTGTTGCTCTTGTATTTATCCCTGTAGTTCTTTCCCTCTGAATTCTAGGTCATGGTTTTCGACTGGGGGTAATTTTGCCCCCTGGGCACATTCACTAACATGTGAAGAGATTTTCTGTTGTCACGAAATTGCTCTCGGCGTCTAACGGGTAGATAACCAGGGATGCTGCAATGCACAGGACGCATCTGACCTTGCCCGCAGTGAAAGATTTTCCAGTCCAAAATGTCAATGGTGCTGAGGTTGAGAAACCCTATTGAGGCCGACACTTATTGGGAAAGAGAAGAGGCCAGGGCATGCTTGGAGAAAAGGAGGAGATATGGTATGGGAACTTAACAATGTCCGGGATGTCATTAGACACTATCTGTGACACTCATGTCCTCTTTGATGGAGAATGTGTCAGTGCACAGGAGATCCAACTACATTCCTGAGTCCACCAGGGCCCAGCAGAAGACATATGCACTTCTCAAATACCACATGAAACCCATTTAATACAGGACCTACTTACAAAGCTGTGGGCAGGTTTTTTGGAAATGAACAAGGGATGGAGAAGTGTCTTGAAGAAGGCAACAGTGGT
Source organism: Rousettus aegyptiacus (assembly GCF_014176215.1). NCBI lineage: Eukaryota > Metazoa > Chordata > Mammalia > Chiroptera > Pteropodidae > Rousettus > Rousettus aegyptiacus. Next base: position 101,859,613 of record NW_023416308.1, read on the forward strand.
CTCAAGGGGGAAAAAGAAGGTGTGGTTATTGGGACCCAGTGATATTTCTAGCTATAGGACCCTTCAGTAGAGGAAGGACTGAGTGCCAACCTATGGCCCAGGATTACGACCCTGGTCTCCTCCTACCCTCTGATCTCTTGCTCGTAACTCCTTTTAGTCGACTCAACCACAAACCAAAAGGCAAAAGAGGTTAGCTATTGAAATCCACAGAGTTCAGCCTCCTGAGACACAGGGCAGGGTGGAGAGGGTCTCCCTCTGTAGGGGCAAATGGAGAATGTGCAAAACAACTATGTTTATGGGTTTTTCTTGGGTCTGATAACATGGAATTAGGCTCTACCACACATAATATGTGCGACCTTGAGCAGGTTACTTAACTTTTCTGTACATGAGAGGTTTCTGTATTTTGGTAATAATAACAGTATCTATATCATGTGGTTTTTAGGATAAGGGGTGATAATGCATGTAAAGCTCTGAGAACAGTACCAGGCACATAACGAGGGCTTAGCAAATGTTAGCAGTTAATCATTCTGGTCATTTTTTCCTTGTCAGGCCAGATAGCAGGGGCTTTGATTTCAGGTTGCTGTAGAAAAGCATTCGTTCACCATTGCAAGGGGAATCCTGAACAGGAGAAGAGTTGGTTAAACTCTAGAGCACCACTGATTTCATGCTTAATTTCACTATGTCCAGCGTTGTCTTCAGAGAGTGATTTTGGGAAATTGTCCTTCAGGAAAAAAAAATTAGTCACAATTACAGCAGAACTTTTATTGTCCAGTTGTAAGTGAAATGATTCATGTTAGGATCTCATAGCTGCTTTAACGTTCAGAGATTGGATTGGGTGGCTTAAAAATAATTGGGTCCTTCACTTAATTCAGAAGCAAAACCTGGTCTGTATTGTTTGATGTAGTGGAAGTTGTGGGGGTGCCTCCCAGAGTCTCCCCTGTCTTCTTTTTGGATGGAAGTATCTACTTTTCTGGCCGTTGGTAGTGTTGGCCATTGACAGATTTCAGTGACCTCCTCTTTTGGGGTTGCCTCTCTGGGAATTGCTGCCACCTCCATACCCAGTGACTGGTCAGTATGATTTTTAAAGGCTCCAACATGAGACAACTTTAAGGGGTCATCCCAGTTCCTTAGCTCCCTCTGGGATCAGCCGAAGCCTTTGTCGTGACTGCACTGCAGTATAACTTCTCCCCGTGCACAGTTCTGCTTTCCTCACTCCCTCTCAGGTGTCGATCCCATCAACATGCTCCAATAAATTTCCTGTGTGAAAATCGCCATCTTCCTGTTCGTTTCCAGGTTAATCTTACCTGCAACACTTGGGGTCAAAAGTTGTTATTATTTTTTTATAAACCTTTCCGCTGACTGTCATGCCATCTGGAATGCTCATTAAGTGTTTATTGAGTTGAACAATTATACTTGCAAAGTGGACGCAATAGGACCCTGGATTTGGGGTGATAGGATTTTCACAGAGGCCACCATTTTAATCTCCAGCATTGATTCGGATGATTAGACTGGCTGTAGACAGTCCTCTTTCCTCCCTCACTCTTCCATGTTTTCTACCAAAGCCACATTCTCCATCAGAGAGGATCAGTTTTCCAGATAAAGGAGAGACCTATGCTTCAGTGTCATGGTGGTTGGGTTCCCACTGCAGAACCACCATTCTGAAGACCAATTTTACTTGAAATTTTTATTATAGAACTATATATTCCAATTAACCAGGATGTTGGCAGTAAAGGTCCATTTTGTACCCTACACAGTGAATCCTTGAGTTTTTGCCAGATTTTATAGGGTTAATGTACACTTAGAGCTCCTTAGGCAGAACTGTACACCAGAATGATGCACGAGACGATAGTGCTGTTGCCTCATGGCCTCATGCGACTCACTAAGGCTCTTACTCTATTTTAACACTGCTTTAGGAGAGTTGCGTGGTCCATATTACTGTTATGACTGTGTGAAAAGGTAGCTCCATTGGCAAAATCTACCTGAATAAATAGCAATGACTTGGTAGCTTGCAGATGTCTGAAGCATTGGGTTGACTTTGCCTGGTCAGGGAACACACTTTGGTTTTGCCAGCTGATTGCAGCAGGTGTAACCACAATGACATTGCCGACAGTGCATGTTTTAGAGTGAGAGCTGTGGGCTCTCCTTTTAATGGCACTAACTTGATTGTACTCATGCCTTTTATGAAGATCTGCCAGGCTTTCAGGGCAGGTTCTGTTCATGTACGAATAATCTAGTAATGCTTTCTCATATAGCTGAAAGCTAGTCATACTCTGATATTTCCAGCATGACACCTGTGCCTAAATTCAGGCTCCTGCATCATAATCAACTTATAGCATCCAGTTTTTAAATTTAAGGCCTATAGCTGCAGCCGAGCTAGGAGAAAAGTATGGCGTTTACTGTGGCACAGTCTTCTTTACAGTGGTAATTTTTTGGGGGGCCCAGACCACAAAAGGGAATTCTTCTATGAACTCCTAACGGTTTCAAGTCTCACTGAGTTGGCCTAAGAATTAAACAGGTGAAGAAGTTAAAAGCACAAACTACACTGTTAAACATTAAGGGTAGTGTTACAAGCCAGGTGCAGATAGCTTCACCTCATGAGTCATGACCGAAATCTGCCCGTTAGGCTGAAGTATGATACCTCCTGGTAGAGGAAGCAAATATTAAGTCATTCAGGATTTTTAAAACATATAGAGCTTTTTTTTTTCTTTCCAGTTTTGCTTTTAATTGGTATGTTGCCTCTTTTAAATTTTTGGTAAAATGTACACACAGAAATACAGAAGCATTCACATCTTTGAGAGGATAATAAAATGTTTGCTTTGAAATGGATAACTGGATCTAACTGGGATCAGGTTTGAGGGAAATATCTACAAAGGCAGTTTATGAAGAGAGAATACAATTGAATTCCAAGTACACAGGGCCGAAGCAAACTTGAATTGTCCCCATACCTCACAGAGGCAGAGGTGCTTTTACACCCCTGGAGGGCTTGATGGGTCCATTCAAATCTATATACTGTGACTAATATTGCCTATTAGATCTGGGCACAGATGGATGTTTCAGTCAGCAGGAAAGACCCATTCCCATTTAGAGTGAAAAGACTCACAGGAGAACTGTATAGCAGTTAAAAAAGTTAAATATTCATCTAGAAACTGAATATGTTACAAATTACATAAAATAGATGAAGAAATGCATCACAGGCATACATAAAATGAAATGTAAGTATTCAGATGTAAAGCTTCTAAGAGTCTCATTGAAGGCATATGTGGTCATGGCTGACCAAGTAAGACAGGGAAGAGTGTGGTCTGTACTAGAGCTGATTCTCAGGCAAAATCACAGCTTGAGGACCTGGGCCAGTTTCAGATGCTAACAGGAGAAGTTCCAGCTGGGGGCAAAGTGCTGTGTTTAGAGGGAGCAGAATAGGAATAGTTTGTAGTCTAGGCCAACAGTGAATGGCAGCAGGAAGAGATAGTAGGGCATCCAAAAAGATTCAGTGAGGCAGTAACAGGAGGGTAGACCCCAGAGATGGTAAATTTAAGGGTGGATGTTACTTAGAATTCAAGAAAAACAGTTGTATCCAAAGGGGGTTCAGGGCCCCATTCCCATTTAGAGTGAAAAGTAGAGGCTTCATAAGTAGAGGCTTCATAGACAAACTGCAGTGTATTGGAGAAGACAAGCAAGTGCGACTCCGAGGCCCCAGTTTTGGAAGAAGTCTTGCAGAACCATGCAGATTTTGAAAATAGGGACACTATACCAGAATAGAAGGCTGGAATCCAGATAGAAAACAAAGTTCGATTGGCTGATGGGGATATAATCACTCCCAAGATCACTGGGAGTTTGTTTCTTATATACTCGGGCACCCTCTGGACAAAGTTTTTGTAGACATACTTGCTGTTGAGGGCAGCAGGCTGTCCTAACGATCAGCCAGTTCCATCAGCATGGCTCATCTTGTAATTCTGAAGTCATCCACTTGGCCATTAATCAAGTGTCATCTGATTCTTACTATACCTTTCACTCTTTAATCCTTTCCATCAGTCCGTGGAATGCCTGGGAGACTCATTTAGTTTGCATGTTTTCATTATTCTTGCAAGTGGTGAATTGCTTTGCTCCATCAATAGCAGATTCTTTTTCAAAATCAGGTCAATATATCTAACGGGCGTTCAGAATGAGTACTTATGATCAGTGAGCATTATTTATCATAGAATTGCCTCTGCGTATTTTTTTTCTTGAAATACTTTTTAAAAGGCAACACTGTAGGTATGCATATGGATAATATGCATAATAATCAGAAAATTACTAATTTATAAATTAGATATTAAATTGGACTTGAAATTAAATGAAACTTTCTTCCTTCTCATCACTTATGATGCTCTTATTGTTCTATGATGATGATTTAAAATAGATCAGTGAAAAAATGAAGATGTATATATGTAACTTCTGTCGTATTATTTAATGATATATAATAATTGTCCCGGAATATATATTTATACATGGGAGAGATCATAGAAATAAAAAAAAAGAAGTTAAAAACCAGATAGGAAGGGCTAGAGTTAATGACATAGTACACTAAATTTGTATGTGAGCTTCCTGGCTATCAAGTCAAAAAGGGGAAGACATCTCTGTCTCTGTGATGAAGGCATACAACCTCAAATGAGTGTGCTCATTACACATGTGGCTATAAATATTGAGTTAGGTTGTCTTGTGCCAGCTCAGCATCACTACTACCTTCTCGAGGGTGGAGAGAAGAATAACCAGGTATTATCTTCTGAATGACATTCCAAATGGATGGTGCTGTCCGCAGGCACCTCTGGGCACATCAGGAACTGCTGGGTGGACCGGGAATGGAATAAGAGTTGCAAAATTCTCCTTGAAGTTTAGGCATTCATAATTTTTTCTTAAGAGCAGTGCAGGACACTTTTACCTTGCTGGACTTCCAATAGTTCCCTCTTAGCAAAGCCAGCAAGCCCGGAGTGCTGCTTAGCATGTGATTTATAAGATCAGAGGTGGACAAAAACTCACAGTTGGGTCAGCCACCCATAGCATGAGTTGGTATGAAAAGAACAAGGATGACAGATATTCTCCTGAGACTTTAAGCTTGAAACTTGGGAACACCTGCTAGTTCAAGTCAGTTCCGGTCAGAATGGAGCACGTAGTGGTAGAGGCCCAATAATACATATATATTCATTTTCCAATAAATCAACACCCTTACTTTTAGGTAACCTTGGCGAGTCTCACAGAAAACAGATGCATAGATTCATTTTCCATTTAAGTAGTTGATCAGGAGGTAGGTTGGTTTCTTTACCTTGAAATATATTGATATATTTTTCAAATAGAGAAATAAAAGGCATCGACTGACTTGGGTTAATGGTATTATAAATTGAAAGAGTTTGTTTTATTTTTCCTCTCTAGGTACCTAAGGATAGTCAGTGTTCATTTGTTTTCTGCTTGAATTCTTAGAAACTGCTCCATCCACCCACTCTTCCTCTGTTTTTAGTTTCCACAGGTCTTAAGTCTCTGTCTTTTATGTAAATTCATATAGGTTGATATTTCTTAAGGTTTCCAGGGCAGTCTTGATTTAATCTTTTCTGTTCTGTTGTTTCTATATACTATCGATGTCCCAGAAATGCCAATACTTTGGCATTTAAGCTACATCTCTCAGACAGCTTAATTCCCAGAAGTGGAAAAAGTCTAGTTAATCTTTGTGTCCTGATTTTTGATTTTGGAAATAAGGTCATCACAGCCTTATTCCATGATTTTTTCAGATCTTGAAATTTATGAGCTGTTACTACTTCTACTTGAGCAAATACATCCCACACAGACTTCATCACTGAAGCATCATATTACATGGAATAAGACCTGTATTAGAATTTACTATTTTCATGCTGCCTTACTTATTTTCGAGGGTCAGCATACCCTATAGAGTCTTCCCTGAAGGAGAAGGTGGACTGTGGACATCAGTCCTGTGGAGCCAATCAACACCTCTGCCTCACCCCAGTGAACATTGGTTGGGAGGAAGAAGCTGAGTTAAGAGTGATATAGCATTCTAAGGAGAGGCAAACATAATTCTACCCCTTTCAAAAGCATTTTGCATTTCCTTTCTATGGCCTTTAGTGATAAAACAATTACTCTTATTAACCAAATGGTCAGGAAAAAACGTACTTCAGTATGAGTGCTACAACCATATGGAATTCACTGCACCTGCTGAAATATCTCGTTCTAATTGACTTTCTTCCCTCACTAGACTTCAAGCTTTAAGAGGGCAATGAGGTGTCTGTCTGGTTCGTGATTCTCCTGCATGGCTAGCTTGGTGCTGGTTCACAGTGGGTGATCAATATAAATGCAGAATGCGTGCCCGAGTGTGTTTGTAGAGGACTAGCACTCTCAGGAGTGCTCTGGATGTGTACAACTGTCATTGGATGGTACGTGATAGACCCTTGGGTTTCATTGGTCTCTCCTGTTTTTGCAGAGTTGCTGACAGATGATGGCTGATTAGTTTAGATAAAATTTATGATCACAACCATCTTGCTGTCATAATGATTTTCTTTTGAAATTTTCTATGTCAATAATCAGTATAAATATTTACTCGTGGGCTAAAATTGACAATTTAAAAGAACAGTAAGTAAATTAACTTATTAATTACAGTCCTATGGTTGTATCAAACAGTGGTTTGTTTGCTTCTTTTCTTGCTAATTAGTGTCCTGAATGCTTGTTAACAAATAATAATGTTGATGTGGGTTCCACATTTCTTTCATTTTGCCTCCATGTCTGGGATCTAGCCTTTAAGATGGCTTTTAAGACGGGAAAGATAGTAACTCAGTTTCTACTCAGACGACTAACAGAATGCTAAAATGATCAATTAGAAAATAATCATCCAGGGAGAGTCAGCATAACGATGGTGATGATGACGACTATGAAAATAATAGCTATTTTATTGAGAGGTAACTGTATCTGACATCATTATAAACTTTTTACATGTAATAATTAATTTAGCCCTTGTGCAGTTTGTGTTATAGGTGAGGAGGAGGAGCCTCAGAGTGGTTAATTAACTTGCCCGAGGTCACAGATAGAGCTAGTAGGTGGAGAAATAGAGATTTCAATGCTATACAAATATAAGAGTATGTTATAAATCAGAATTAGTTGTGTCGCAGTTCCAGTAGAGGAATTAGAGGTTTTGTAGATGGGAAGATATTTGAACACTTTTGCTTGTTATAAGATGCCAGATTCTGCAAGTCGTCTGAACTTTAAAATGGCAGTCCATTTGGTTATAGAATTTCACGACTTCTTTCTAAAATTGCATTGATAGTGAAAGGCTTAATAGGCCTCGGAAGAGAAAAGAGAAAAGTGTTCAGACATCCAGGCAAATGCCAAACTCAACTCAGCACAAAAATGGTGAAAACCAGGGATCCGTGGCAGTTCCAGGGCCCTTCACTGGCTTCTCGCCGCACACTTACTTTCTTCCCTGGCTCTGTCACATCAGTAAAGACACTCGGGTTGGAGCCGTGCACACCTAAAAAGGACAGGTGGGTTCATCACAAGCGTGAAACTCCTGATTAGTGAAGCATAGGATCTATGCGAGAGTCAAACCTCCACCAGCCATTCTGCATTATTTTTACGTGTGCCTCCCTTAGCTTTTTCCAAACTATGCCTCGGAACAATAGTTCTTAAGAGATGTGAATGGGTGTTTGCCTTGGTCAAATAAATTTGGGAAACTGGATCTAATAACAGTAAATTAGTTTCATGACATAGTTCTCAGGGCCCTAAAGTACTTTGTGAATGTCCACAAGGGATATAGAGCAGGTAGCATTTCTCAAAGTTATTGGTGGCTTTTGATTGTTATTCTTAGAGAAGCTTATTAGACTTAGTGGCCCACAGAACAAACACATTTTTGTAAATGCTCTTCTTTTGACTTTGTGGAAGAAGATATATTTATACATGGAAGTATTGTCTAAACACAAATGTATGTATAAGAGAGAACTCAAATAGCTTCTGGAAAGAAATGGAATTCCAGAAATTTTAAAGTTTTTCCAGTTCTATCTCTAATTCACTGTGCAATAATGAATAGCTACATGAACATTATGTATCTCAGTCTCTCTACTTAACAGATGAGGGATGGAACTGGGTATTGGAGGTTTGGGAGTTGGGGCGAGGGATGTGAAGGAATCAGGAAAAAGCGCTTGATGATTACAAAAGGAAACAGTATTAAGTAGCTAGTGATCATCATTTTGTCCAATTAGTTCATTCGCTTGTTCGTTCATTATGCATTCAACAACATTTTTTTTTTTCCTGTGCTTACTGTGTGTTGAGGATGGAGGGATAAATAAACAGTTTTCCTGCCCACTTGGACCCCTTACTCTGGGGGTGAGTAACTAGATAATAGATGAGGAAACAAACTAATAGATAAGTGACAGCAACCTCTGAAAAGAGAAAAGAAATGAACTGGGTGAAGTGATGGAAGATAATAGAATTGATTCCAACTTCAGAGGATATGAGAATGGACTGCCCAAAGGCCCAGAGGGGAGCGGCTCGCCATGGCCTCTTTGATGGGGGGATGATTGATTTCTCCCACCCCAACATGGACCTGCCTGGGGCCTCCATTATGGCTTTAAAACAATCTAGCATTTCACTAGTGAGTCACAAAATGAAAATGAGAGACCATGATTATATATTTCTGATCACTTCCTGCCTAGATGTGCCTTGAAACAGTTCCAATTCCAGCAAATATCCTGATACTCTGTTACTCTTTCCTGTAGGTGGAGTAGACAGAGGCCCCGTGCTGGGTGCCAAGAAATTTCTCTCTCAGCCCTGCCACTAACGCACTAAGCCATCGGGGCCATGCACTAGACTTTCTAAGCTTCATTTTTTCTCTTACGAAAAATGAGGGAGTAGGATATATTGTCCCTAAAACCTTTTAGCTCTTAAACGTCCATTCCAGGTTCCTTAGGCCCTTAGTCTTGTTTTGCTCTTGTCTTTGGCATTTTGGATCTGATGTTCATGCTGCATCTTACTCTCCTGACCCAGCAAGTTTACAAGCTTCAAGGAACCAGCAACCCTCAGGCTTCTATATCACGCAAATAGAAGCATTAAGAAGTCATCCCCATGCCAACCATCTGACACCTGTGAAAGGCTAATTTAATACTGGAAAGTTTAGGTAACTTCAGCACTGGAGGAGCCCATTTACTCACTGCCATGGGTCATGCAGCTCAAGTTAATATCTATACTAATTGAACACATGAATCAAAGAAAATGATGATTTGTTGTGAGTAGGCATGTGCTTTAAAAAATGGGAATAATGAAAAACTAACATAAGACAAATTGAGCTGTAAGAATTTTGTAAATGGAAAGTTCTGCCCAGAAAAAAGAGTAAGAAATATATTGAGGAGCCTTGAAAATCCCTAGTTGAGCTTCTCATTTTTCCCTGGCTGGGCTCTCTTTCTATTTAGATATCGCTCAGTATCATAAATAAAATTGTTTCTGTTGGAAAGGCTCTGAGGGCCTCGGAAGGAAGGAAAAGCTTTCAGGTATACCTAGTCAGAATAAAAGGATGAGGTTCTCTCCTAGGAACTCTTTATTTTTAGACACTGGCATGCACAGGTGTGTGCGCCCACTCATGGGCAAGCTGCTTTTCTTGGCGCCATCATCCTGGTAGGACATCTGAGGCCACCAGCTCAATTACTTGATGGGTTATTGTAATTCTTTTTCTAAATAGGAAAGTTGCGATGGATGCGAAGATGCATTGCCCAGATCGCCTTTCGGTTGCTCTGACTGTTGGGAGTGCTAGCTTCAAAATCCTTCAGCTGTGAGCACTTTACTGTCTCAGCTGCAGAGGGCACCCAAGGTCAGTGCCTGACTCAGGGGCCCCAACCAGTGAATGTTTGATGCACGTATAATGTCCTGGCTTTCTCATCTCAACATGGGACTACTTCGAAGGGCATTCTGGCTCTTCATCATTCCAAGGATGTGGAAGGCATTGTAAGAATGGCATTGCATCCTGACTCCTACCCCTGCCCAGTCCACTTCCAGCCTCCCTTTTTCATAGGGGTTGATCCCACAGGTAACTCCCTAATAAACATCTGCAAGCTAATCTCCAACTTAGAGCCGCTTCCTGGGAAACCCGACCTGGGGCAGAAGACAATAAAATATTTATGAAATGCAAATCGGATCACATTATTTTCTTGCTAAAAGTGTCTCTGGGTTAAAGTCCAAACCCTTTAGCAGAGTTTAAAGGTTCTGAACGGTGTTTATGAACTGGGCTTCATTCACCTTTGCAGCCCCGTCTCCCACTGCTGCCAAACCTGCACCCTGAGCTCCAGTGCGTGGTTTCTTAAATGTTCCAAACATTCTCACGCTTGACACTTGGTATATATTTTTTCATCTTTACTCTAACCTTCCATCTTTGGCAGACTTCTGTCTTTCCTTTAGGATATACCTTATGTCACGATAAGGATTATTCACATTCATCAAGCCCTTCCAATGTGCTAGGGACTGTTCAAAGTGCTTTCTGTGCATTATTCCCTCATCTCCAGGCATTGGTAGAGTAGTTACTCTCATCATTCCCAATTTTCTAATGAGAAAATAGGGGCACAGAGAATGTAAGAAACCTTGCATAAAGTCACAAAATGGTAAATAGTAGAGCCAGGCCTCATATGGAGATAGCCCGTGCCCTTGGCCATTCTGCTACCCCATCCTGTGCTCACCTGAGGAAAGGGGCTTTCTTTTGATGTGCTAGGGCTGACACCTAGTAGACTGTCAATGAATGCTAGTTGAATGAGTGCACAGACGTGAGAATCTTCCCCAGCCTGCTCCCCACCCTCCCCCCCACCTCATCCTCGTTCAGTCATAGTGAATGAAGGAGGAGGAGGTGTCTCCTTTTCCTACAGGGATGTCTCTTACTGAAGGCAATGACCTGGTGTGCAGTTACTGCTTCTCTGCCCATCTTTGGCACCTTCCCATTAGCTTGTTTGGCTGAGGCTCCAGCAGTGGCCTTTTCCTTGGTTCCATCTGAGATTGGAACCTGTCTAGAACCACCTGTAGAGAAGGCAGCTTATCAGCATCTCTGCTGCATCCCTTACTGGAATTCTGAATTGGGAGGCCCGGGTAGACATTCTGCTTTGCCATATTCTGATTCTTTGTTTTTGAAACTTGGTTTGTTATGAAACAGATGCAGTCATAATTCACAGGCTCTTTAGAGAAACAAATGAGATACAGCATAGGCATCAAAGTTCTAAACACCAATAAATATGATCTGTTGTTAAAATGGTTCGTTTTAGTTCTTTCAGTTCCTTCCAGGGTCATCCCAGTCAATACCCCCAATCCCACTCCATCCTCTTTCCTCTTCCTTCCCACTCCCAAGTCCTTTCTCATATTGTTCCAGTTCTCTCACCAAATACCAAAATAATTCAACCTCAAAACTTAACTTCCCTGTTGTAAGAATCAAACCTTTGATCCCTGTCTGCTTGGACACTGAATAACTAGATCTTCTTCCAGGAATGATGAAATATAAGAATTTGAAATTACCAACAAGGTGGAGAAATTAAAACTCTGAGAAATGGGGTGACTTGGTCAAAGTCATAGGTAAGCTGAGGGTCCAAAAGTCAGTTTCACAGCCTCGTACTCCAGACTCTTCCCTGATCCTTTGACTCTTACTTTCAGACTTGCTTTTGCAGTTTAAGCATTAAAAGACTATAGAGGAACTTACCTATTGCTTCCTCAGATGGCTTTTTCCTTATTTCTGCAGGTAGCTTAGGTAGCCTTTTTATGTGTTCTTATGGCACCCTACATTTCCCTTTAATAGCACATATATCATTGTAAGAGACTGTTGGATGGCAGTTTTCCCTAAAATGGACTTTAAGCTCCACGAGGGCAGGTATTGACTTTCTCCTGTTCACTATCCCATGTGTCTAATAAGGTGCTTGGCAAATAGAAAGTGCAGGAGAATATGGCCAGTAAACATCTGACCAACTGAGCAGGATATATTGCATTGTAAATCTTCCTGCTTCTTCTCTAGCAGGACCCCTCAGGAAGACCAAGACATATATCCTCAGACCCCAACCGCCCCCCTCTCCCATTCCCCTTTGGGCACGAAGGTCCGGTTTGCTCAGGTATATTCTCAGTTGGATCCCTAAACTATTTCCAGTGTAATCCTTCCTGTTCACTATCATCATCAGAGCCAGTAAGTGAAGGAAGAGGGGTTGGTCATCAGGTGGCTTTACAGTCCCTTTTACTCTCGAGATTCTATAATTCTTGCCATTCATTCATTCTTCATTATTAATTCAACAAATATTTGAGAATCTACCATGTTCCAGGCACTATACTAGGCACTGGGGATATATACATACATATACATATATATGCACACCAACACACACACACATACATACATATACATACATACATATACACACACGTGTATGTATATGTTAGTGAAGAAAATAGATACAAACTCCTGCCTCATGGAACCTGCATTCTAATGGGGGGGGGCATGGCCAATATACATTCACATAAATCAGATAGCAGTGTGTGCTATGAAAGTTAATAAGGTGTGGCAGGGGAATGGGCAGTTTTAGGAGAATGGGGTGTTTTAATTTTATAAATTTGGGTGTTTCAAGTCTTTAGATGAAAAAAAATCTCAAGTGGGTGATGCAGATCCTGCTTAGGTATATTTCAGACCAAGGGAGGATCAAAATACTCTTTATCACACCTTCCCTACACTCCCTGCATGACCTCTGCTGTTCCCTTAAGAGGCATTCACTTCTACTTGGGCTGTTTTGGCCTTGCTGGGGCTGAGGTTCCAGAGCTGGAGAGATAACTGAGGACTAGCCGTTAATTTCTTAGGAAAACACCTCCCCATAGGCTAATCTGGTGTCAAAGTGATTTATGCTTCTCACTAACAGATAAAAGTTAAGAAGTCTTGGGGAGTTCAGTCACCTTAATGCCATTAAAGCTATAAATACGCTTTAAAGACATAGATTGTTTGTATTGAAATATTAGCTAAATGATCTACAAAGGCCGTGGTAATTTACTTCCCTTGAAAAGTGACTCTGGTCATAGCCTGTGGAGCCTTCTGAGGCTACTCCTCCCATTCAAATTATACATCATTTCCCAGGAGTCTTTGCATTACTCTTGGTCATCTTGAAGGGAGGACAGACTCTACTAAACTATATTTAGGAGAAGGGGGAGGACTTTTTCAAAGTTACCTTCATTAATTTCCATTATTTGCTCCTGAATTCATTTTCTCCTATGAAAAAGCCATTAATGTGGTGTCGAGATTCATTTCTTTTAGCCATTTTCCCTGTTTTATTTCTTCATATTATCAGGATCAGTTCCTTCCAATAAGTTCTATGGGTCTTGTGACAGGACATGGGTTTTTGTTCTAGGAAAATTCATGAAAGCAACCGTGCTGGCCAACACAACACAGCACCCCAGCTCCTGGGTTTGTCGTGTGTTTATATATCCCATGCTGTTCTCTGGGGATTCATGAATCTGAGACGATGGAAAACAATCTAGGAATATATATTCTTTTAAAGGTAGTGCTGCATCTCTTTCATTTTGAATCTTTGGTGTCTAGACCTGTGCTCCAGGTTAGAAATGACTCATTTGAGAATAACATACAGATATGGAAATGCAGTAGAACCCATGCTGAGCTCATTTAAAGGTTTAGGCAAGCTGGGAACTCTGGGATCTGGGGTGGGCGAAGTGGGGGTAAGTGGGTGTAGTATGAGGACAGCTGATGGAGGTCTATTTGTATGAAAAACATCTGGGGTGAGAACTTACTTTAGGGGGAGAGATACCAGTGCATGATTACCTTGACCCATTTCTATGGTCTTGGTCCTGGTGGGGGTGGTGTGGTTATGAGTAGAATGTGGTGCCGACCATTCAAAGCTGTGCCCAGCTCAGTCCCATGGACTTGTAGCTGAGCTGGAGGGAGAGAGAGGAAACCAGAAAACCCTTTCATGAATCCTGTATGTCGTACTCAGTTAGAGGGTCCTGGCAGTGCTGATTACCCTCCCCACTATGCCGCAGACCAGTTCTCTGTTTCTCCTCTTCCAAGGGGTGGGTGTTGACATCAGTTGGGAGACTGTAGTACCTGAGAAGAGACAGAAAACAGCAATGGGGTGGCAGTATGCTCAGAAAAAGCCACGTGGTACTGACTGGATTTGCATGGGAACATATAAATGGACCCCCAGAAATGTTCATGGGTCCTGGGGGTCTTTGTCAGAGGCTGAGGTTCTACATGACCAGATAGAGATGAGACAGAATTATTATCACTGTTAATGTCATGTCACTTGGACCCACAGGCTATGAAAGAGTGTGTGTGTGCGTGCGTGTGTGTATGTGTATGTATGTGTTCCTCAAACTCAAGGATATTCAGTTGGGATTCCAGAGTCCTTGAAGATGGGAGGCTTTTTTTTTTTTTTTTTCAGCTTCTCTGAAATAGAGCTGGGGCAGCATGTCTGGATGAATTTCCAGTCGGTTTCCCAGGAGGAAGAAAACAGTTCAGAGTGCTTGTTAGTTCAAAGGTTTGAATGCACTAGAAGATAATTAAGGTTCTCCAGGAGAGCCCAGAGAAGAGCAATCAAGAGAAGCAAAGTGAAGAATGATGGGGGGAGAAAGGGAAATAAAGAGCTATTACAAGAGGTTGGCCAGTCCTTGTTTAGAAGATAGAAGAACCAAGTGGAAAACTAGAAAGGATGGGATGAGTTGTAGCCAAAGGAAATATCATTTGAACTTTTGTCAGGATATCCAAACTGAGTGATCTGTTAACCTGGGGACATAGAAAGTGAGTTGTCAAATGTATTCTCCCAGTGGTGAGCAGAGATCAGCAGGCCTAGGGTCTGCTTAAGAAAACACCTTTCTAGTCTCCGCGGCTTCTAATCCTGACAGAGTTGGAACGAGGCCGAGCTTTGGAAAGCGGGACTAATAGCATGATGACAAGACGTGTCCTGCTGTGCCGGTGCCATCCGAGGATGTGAGAAGTTAAAAGGCTGAAGTGAAACAGAGCCAAGAGATGATGTTCTTTGGCCGGGCAAGACAGTTGGGGACCGGTGGTCTACAGGGGGCCTCTTTGCTAAATGCTCCGCTTCCCTTCTGCCTGTCAAAGTGGCTTGCAGCTCAGGGGAGTCCAGAAGATCTCTCCTGCCTGGTCTTTCACCTTGAAGATACAGGCAGGCAGAAAGGAGATGCAGTTCGCTGGAAGGTCAAAATGATTTCTGGATGACTGACGGTTTTATTAGGACAGTGTCTTCCTGAAGTCAGACCGCTGGCTTTGAGACTTCCTCATTCAGTCCAAGCTGGTCCTGTGTTAGATAATAAAATGACTCTAAGGGAAACTACATGATGACTCATTGTTAAAATAGCTGTCATGTACTGCTTCAGCACCGTCTGGACACCAACGATATGGTACTTCACTGTTATCTGCCTTTGGGATTATGCCATGGGCATTGTGACCAACCATCCTGGTTTGCTTGAGACTGAGGGGTTTCCTGGGGTCAGGGACTTTTAGTGCTAGAGCCAAGCCAGACCCTTGCAAACCAGGACTATTGATCTGATTATAGGTTACACAAGCGTGGGAGAGCCTTATTAGCTATACCCTGTGCTAAGTATTTTACCTGATTTGTTTCACGCATCTCCTCTGAGGCAGACTCTATTTGCATTTGTTTCCATTTTATAGATGAAAGTAGACAGGAAAGAAGAGATTAGCCAAATGGCCCCCAAAATATTAATGTCAGTTATCTTTAGGTAATGAAATGTCAAGTGAACCTAACTGATTTTCCGTGTTCTACATATTATTTGAATTTATTAAATGAGCTTGCATCTTATAATAATGATAAACCTCAATAAGCCTATTTTCTTTGTGGGAAAGTAATTTACCAATGTCATGTGTTTAATGAGTTGTATCTGGAATCCAGCTCTGATGCATTCCCAAGACCATGCTCGTTATGACCACACAGACAGGACTGGTTAGAGAAGCAGCTCCCTTATTATAAGGTCCTTCTGGTTCTTTGGGAAGTTTCCATTCTCACCCTTGGCTGAATTCTTTGTAATGAAGACTATTACAACAGCTTCATTTTAACAGCTTCTCAACTGGTTTGAGTATTCTTTTTTTTGCGGTGAGCAAATTTCTTTTCAGCTACAAGATGCCAGATATGAAAATTTTATTCTTAGCATATTTAATTAGCACCCTGAGGCAAATGCTGATAAAATTCTTCCATTTCTCATGAATATGGGAGAGTCTATGGGAGCCCAGCAGAGGGCTCCTAAATTTCTGTTTTATCACCTGCACTGTCTGTCCCCTGCAGTCTGGAGCATCTGTCCAGTTCCAGTGGCTGCCTCAGAGAGAAAGTGCATCAAGGAGGGTCAGCCAGCTGACCCCACTGATGGAGGGAGGGATGGAGGATGCTTTGAACCCAGCTGGGCTGTGGTTCTCAAAATTACTTGGAAAACAAGTCTTCTGTACAGTCCAGGTCTGCCTGGAATGTTCCAAATTAGTGGGATTCATGCCTATTCTAAAGCAAGTTCCTGCGATTGCTGTTTCCCCTTGTTGAGCCTGAAACATTTGAGGAGAACGGAAATTTCCTTGCAATGCCTCTTCCACTCTGTCTGGTACTTATTCACGGGAGTCACTAGGATATAGTGGTTGAGGCTCAGTTAGGCAGGCAGAGAGAATGAATCCTTGCTTCTTCTACCTTTTTGTTCTGTTCAGGCCTTCAGTGGATTGGATGATGCCCACCTACACTTGGAGGCCCATCTGCTTTACCGAGTCCACCAATTCAAATGCTAATCTTGTTCAGATACACCCTCTCAGATACACCTAGAAATAATGTTTAGCCAAATACCTGGGTACCCCATGGCTGGTCAAACTGACACATAAATTTAACCATCACGCAGTCCCTGCCTTAAAGGAGCTGAGTGGTAACAAATGGAGACTCCGTAGGCACATGAATGACAGTAATACAAGGAGGAGAGTCAAAGTGCATCAGGATGGTTATCTGTACTGCGTTGCAGGATTTTAGAGAAGGGAAGAGATCACTCCCTCTCAATCGTAAAAAATCGGGAAAGGATTCATGAAGGAGGGAGCTTTTGAATGAGACCTTAAAGGATTAGATTTTCATGGCAGTCGATCTCAAATGCAAGCTTGCATCAGAATCACCTGAAGACTTCTTGAAACACAGATTGGCGGGCCCCACCTCTAAAGTTTCGTTTTCAGTAGATCTGGATTAGGGCCTGAGAATTTTTAGCAAGTTCCCAGGTAATGCTGCTGATCTGGGGACCGTGCTTTGAAAACCACCATTCTAGACATGAAAAGCTGATGGTAGTAGGGGAGAGTCCTCTCTCCTCTCTTAAATTATTCTCAATTCAGATGTCATTTTCTGAGAGAGACTCCTTAAAGCTGTAAGAATATTTTCAGTTTTTACCCTGCTTATTTTCTTCATATTACACATTATCACCATCTCAGGGGTGGTTATCTCTCTCCTCTGCTAGAATGTAAGTTCTATGAGGGTAGAAACTCTTTAGTTCACAGTATTTAGAAGAATGCATAGCACATAGTAGATGCGCAGTAAATAAATATTTGTTCTCCCAGGTTCTATGTAGTTAAAAGTTCTTTAACTCCTCTGACTTTGTTCCTGCAACACTAAACCAGTTACTTCATCCTGAGAACGTTTATTTAAATAGAATTAAATCGGTCAAGTTGGCTAGTGAGAGTTTTTTGTTTTTTCAACAAGTTGTTCTGGTCAACACAGCCTGTGCAGACAGAACTGAACAGAATTTGGAGTTTTCTTAAGTAGTGGCAAAATGTTCATAAAGTAATTAGGATGGTTTAAATTCATTTAATTCTTAGTATTTCCATTTTTTGCATAAATATTTCATGCATTTCTCTTCTGGGAGGCAAAGAGCCTGGAAATTTCAGTAATAATATACGTGTAAAATTTCTTTTTTCTGTGTGGCAGCACATTTTGAAAGCTATCTCAACAGGTTATGACAAGTAGAACAGGAAGATTTATTTATTTTTTTAACTTCCCTGAGTCAATTATTAGAATTATCAAAACATATACTTAAA